>NC_141699.1:192246563-193446563 GCF_964263255.1 Lissotriton vulgaris
CACCCATCACCACACCAACATGCACCACCCCCACCACCAGCACACCAACAGAGACTGCACCTAACACTATACCCACATGCACCACCACCAGCAAACCCATAGACACAGCACTCACACACACATGCACTACCCCTACCACTAGCACAGACACTGCACCCACCACCACACACATATGCACCACCACATTCAAAAGCACAACTCCAACCACCAGCACACCCAAATACACTGCACCGCACCACAACTACACCCAGTTTGTCCACAGCACACTCATGCACACACACCTTTGAACCCATATCCAAAAAACACAAATACCCACAGTAAACCAAAAAACAGATACCTGGTAACCAAGACACACCCAAACATGAACGACATACACCAGCCCACAGGCACCTACACCCTCAGAATACACATGAACATCAGCCATGGCCTCTCCCTCTACCTCCCAAACCCAACTCGCATCATACCCATTATCCCTGTGAGAGTTTTATTGTTTGCCCTTTCCTTAACCCCTTCCAAAGCCTAAACGACCCCTCCCAAAGCATTCTACCCCTTCCACACTCCAACCCACGCCTTCCACATACCAACCCACTCCTCACCAATACGAAAACCACTCCTACTAAAACCATAAGTAACCCTTCCAAATGCCAAGCCCCCCTCCAAAACCAAAGAGCACCCTTTCAAAACCCACAGCCCCTCCCAAACCGAAGTGTAGTGAAGGCAGGGCCCTGCTGAACGCATTGCTATGTTAGCATATGTGTATTAGAAGTTTAAACACCATTTGCCACTTTGCAGCTTTTGCACACAACACTACATGTAAATGTTGTTGTAAGTTAAACTGCTTGATTTTCTTCGCATGTGAACAGTCTTGTTTTTCACATCCCTAGACTTACACCGCGACCTTAGTTTGTACACTGCATGCAGAAGCCTTCAAGGTCATAATAACAATGTATGCTGTTATTCAGGTTGATCGACCCACGCTCTAGGCAAAACAGGCACACAGCTGCAACCAACTGAAATTCAGGTGCCTTTAATATTGCACTGCATGCATGATTTGGGCACTTGGAGAAACAACTTTTGCAGAGGCAGAGAGCTTTGCTGATCCTGAGATGTGATTCATCTTTGCTGACCTTGGAGGTATGGGGCTCCCCATTCAAGCCTAAGAGACCTTCTATTATTATTATAAAACCTAGTTCCTAGCATTGGAGGGTGTTCACAAGGCACTATATGACCTGTATTCACTATCATTATATAAAGATTTCTCCCTTTGTGTTTGATGGAATTGTAACAATGCTGATTGTTTTATTTCCACTCATATGCCTGCTTATGTTAGCCAAAATACTGCATCTTAGAGCATGTCGTTAAAAATAAACATTTTAAACTTTTCCATGTCTCTGATTACTCACGTTGTTGACTGGTATGAGAATAAAAATGAAAGAGTGTTCTTGATTCCCACCATTCCTGAGAGTTCCATAAGTCGCATGTTCTGGGTTGTCTAATCATTGGTAGCTTCGCTGTAGGACGGAGAGCTAATGAAACACTGATGCTAGTCATATAGGGTTACTGAGGTGAGTTTCTGGTACACCACAAGTCACTGAGGTCCTGGTTTCCTGTGCACAGTTCTGTGCGTACACAGAATCCCTGCAACAGAAGACCCCCGCCCTCAAACCCAAACACACCCTTTCCAAGTAAGATCTGTGAGGTGCCTGCTCTGCCCCTTTCTGAGTAGGTTTTCACGGCAATAATTAGGAGGCAAGCTTTGTGGAACTGCATAACACTGCACAAATTACTTTTGCTCATTTATTGACTGCTATTTTGCCTTCATCCTATCGTGAGACTTATTTCATTGTTTGCAATAAATGCATATTATTGTTTTCATAATTCAGGCATTATGTGCCACAGTGGAACGTGATCCCCCAAGATCAAAATCAGACCCTTCGTTTTTTTATAGAGCTCAAAATCCTCCAGTAAGGATAGCCTAAAGCTGTACCCGATGAGGCTGCATCAACATCGTGCACCTTTGCCATAAGGTCCTAATTACAGCTTTGGAGGTCTAGAGGGGTCCCAACATTAGGGTTTCAGGTTTTCTGGAGCAACTCCTCTGTATCACTTCTGAGGCTTCTGAACCCCACTCAGTGACCTGGACCTACACCAGTGGTGGCCACCAACAATGTCCAATCTTGGTCCAGTTGATACTGGTCAACTGGTCACCTTCAGAAAAATGGCCACTTGCAGGTAATTATGTCGCTGTAGCCACACAGGTAACCCAAATGACCCTTGTAGTAATTAATTAATTAATTAATTAATTGTGGGTTTATATAGCGCTAGGATAGACTCCCGGAGGAGTATCTCCGCGCTTCGACCGCTGCGAAACCCTTCCTGGCTTCCCTGAGAGATGGTCCCTTAATGGGTATCTCCAGGGTGAGACCAGGCATCCCCGGCGGTCTGGTGGGGCCGTTAGTGCAGATGAGGCAAGCTTATGCCCAGAGTTGCCGAGTGTGATCGCTGATCAGAGTGGGCACCGAGGCGAGAGAATTATCGAGTCCGCTGACCCTGGTCCAGAAACCTGCCGCGTCGGGAATCGAACCCTGGTCCCGGGCCGTCCTCTGCTCTCGGGTCTGCCGCCTCTAACCAGTGAGCCACACTACTACACTTGCTTTTCCTGAGTATAGTCCTTCAGAACTCCTCCTAGATCACAGACAGGTAGTCAAGTCCTCCTCTGATCTTTCACATGTCCAGGACATGTTCTGAGGAGGGTTCCTTGGGGTGCTTCATTTATGGTTTGCACTAGCCCATGGGTGGAAGTGACTTCTAGACACACCCTAAAAGATGGGAAAAGGGACAACCCTCCACACTACTGAATCACATTCTGTTTACCTTACTGAGAACAAACACACAGTGCCCCTCACTAATAACCCCCAAGATGGTGTAGCACCCTTCCCCCTTGTGCAGAGCTTTTGTCCAGACAGAGTTCTGGCCAGGGAAATGACCAGTCCATTTCCTGTGCTCACTTTAAACCACCAGTTTCAGGAATAGGTTCCCTCCCACTGGATTTGAGACCAGCCTGGCTAGTGTGTGATTTGAAGACAAAGGTTTTCCCTGCTTCAGGGTTCCCCTCACATTAAACTATGAGAGGGCAGGACTCACCTCTGGGTTAATGAAGTTTGGAAAAGCTACTTTTACTTAATATTTATTTAAAATCTAACTTTAACAATGATGTGGACTTTTAATAAATATGGAACCTGTTAAAAAGTGTATTATGGCTAAGTTGTCATTGGGTCTTTAGGCTGCTGCAGTCAGGCTATACATGGTGCTACATTGCAAAAGTAGCATGTAACTTGCAGGCATGTGGTGCATTTTGTACACCATATTGAAGGGACATATAGGTAAGTTTGATATTGCAATCAAGGATAAGCTGATTTTATATTAAGAAGTTTAAAGGTGAGGCATAGGGCCATTGCTCTTGTTTCGTAGGGGTCAAATGCACAGACCTGAAAAAAAACAGCAAAAGTGGAAAAGGGGAAAATCTGATATGATCACGCTGAAAAGACTGATTTCCTAGATCTATAGCATATTTTTACATATTTTTAAGACCTAACAATCTTCAAGTACACAAAAGGAGACCTCAACCTGTTTCTCCACTGACTTTTGGCTCTTTCTCAGGGGGTACATGAGTGAAGGTGCTGATGGAAGTAGTGGTTATGGTGCACACAGGAACAGATGAAACATCCTGTTATGTTTTGTCTCCCACCTTAGAGTCTGATGTTGTATTGGCCTCCTCGACGGCCCAGACACTCTCATTGCTATTGGGTCACTCGGCATCGGTGGCTCCACCTTCCGACTCCCAGTTGCTCCCCTGTAGTCTATCCAACTTCTTCCTCGTTAACTCCTGAAGTAGCTGAAAGCACACATATACACACAGCACTTACAGAGTTCAGAGGTCGATTAGAACACTTAAGCACATTAAAGGAGCCCAAATATAATCAATTTTCCCCCATACAAGTCTCAATAAAGGGCACACAAAGCAACGTTATAAAGAGCCTGATTATGATTTTGGAAGACCTGTTGCTGCTTCACAAATGACATGGGTATTCTTTCATCAATATTGATAGTGGATTATATTATCTAACACTCATAATAACATTTGTGATGAAGAAACCCGAGCAGCAAAATAGAAATGTGGCCCATTCTTTTTGGCCAACACATTACAACTTTTATAGGCATTGATAATAAAGTAAGAAGCTGTAGGTCTGCTTACACATACTTTTTAAAGGACTATCCTATCTGTATAAAACAGAACTCCAGTAAATGGTCATTTTTGGTTATTTCAAATTGTGGTGAGGCCACTTTTGTGCACATGGTGTATTCTCATAGGCGATGTTCACCCTTTATATTCAGGCATATTTGTTCTCAGACTTCAATAATTAAGGGCCTGATTTAGATTTTGGTGAAGAGGCACTCTATAAAAAACACAAATGCACTTGTAATTAGGTGGATAGGATATCCGTGAAATCTGTGATGGAGTACCTGTCCTCCAACCTATATACACATTTTAAGACCCCATCTTTTTAATAGGATTTTGTTCTGACACTTGGCCTGCTCCTGGATGGCTTTGATAATTTAGAGGCAGACTGAAGTTATGGCCAAGTGATATTATCCAGGTCACATAGTAAACAGTTAATCAAAAGAATTTCAAAACATCATGGATAATTTACATATGTACTGTTTGCCAATATTTTCTGTGAGATATATGAGTTTGAGTTACAGGAACAATTTGATAAAAGCCAGGTTGGTATTATTATTGCTGCTATAATTCTTGTGTATCAGATATGACATCAGCAAAGCTATAGCTACTGTATTGTCCTTGTGCAGCAGTTATATTTTGAAGCTTCAGTTACTGTGTCACAAATGTGACATATATATTGCCTGCCTTTTGCACTTATGAGTGCCTTAGATGTAAATTCAAATACTACAAAGTGGATGGAATATCTGTCATACTTGGAATGGTATAGTTGTCCAGCAGAAACAAAGAACCTACACTGTGAACTGATTTTGAACTTTGCAGACAGGTTACTCCTTCATAATGTGCATTATTAAAAGTAAATTCTATCGCAATGCACTTATAATGAAGAGGACATGATATTGCTCATGTTGTGACAAAGCAAACGGTCTTCAAAACTCAAAATCAGGCCCAAAGTCTGAAGTAAACTATAATATAATTTAAGTGACTTCTATTCTTTTTAAAAAATATATTTTTTATTTATCTCCGAGAATAAACTATAAGCCATATATCAATAGAAGATAGTGAACAAACATATATCAAATAAAAATCAGTTTTTAAATATTGTAAATCTTATACAAATGCAAAAACATACCAGAGAGAGGGTCTAAACACAAAAACAAATACATGTACAACTACGTTAGTATTGTAGTAATGCCTGACATTTTAACTATTCTATGGTAGCCATAAGCCCCCAAATTCGACAGAATTTCCTCCCAAAGCGAGTTCCCCTAGTCTTGACTATAGCCATTTCTCTTTCATACATTTCTCTTATCATTGCCCATCATTCCAATGCCCTAGGTAGCATCTTAGAGACCCGTGCCGGAGCAATGAATAATCGGGCCGTTACTATGACGATGGAAAAAAGAGATCTTAAACCAGAGTCCAGTACTGCTTTAAATCCCAGCATAATCTCTGACTCTCTTCTCCCACAATTTGAACAACATCTTTGTAGAAAAGTATCAGGCCTGGGAATGTGACAAACATATGTAGACTACCTGCAGCGACCAATCCACATTTAGCACACATGCCTTGTCACCCGTGATTGTCCATCGTCAGCAGCCCACCTAGCTATTCGTTCCAGAGTGTAGTATAGCATACATATGGTTTTAAACTGTTGCAACTTTAAATTAGTAGAGTACACTGCCTCATCCAAAATCCATAATGCATTTTTGATATCTGCAGAACTGATATCCTCACCCAGAAGCTCACTCCATTTGGATGCTAACCTCAAGCTATCGTTGTCCCAACATTGAGAAAGTAGCTGAAACACCTTACTAATAGTCAACTTTGTGATCGAATGCAAGTAGGTCAACATAGCAGATTCTACAGGTATTCTTATATTCCTGCACCCCCATAAACAGTCTCTAACCTGTAGGTATTTATAGAACATACATTTTGGAAGACCAGATATCCTCTGTAAGTCTTCAAAAGTTCGAAATCCATTGGTATTATTTAGGTTCCTAAATTGGCTAATCCCATATCCAGCCCAAAGTTTAGCTTCAATATCATGGAATACATCCGGGAGCATAGGGTTACCCCAGAGTGGAACGCTAGCATGCATTAAGGGCAGGGTTCATTTAGCTACCATCTCACACCAAATGTGGACTATGTCTCTAAGAGTCTTGAAGCGTACTCTTTTAAAGTAGTTTGGGTCCTTGATCTTGTATAGAAACATTCCGATGTCATTACCGATTGCACGGCTATAGCAACAATATTGTCTGCTAGCAGAAAGAAGGTCACAGAGACATCCTGCCAAGGAGGCCCAAAAATATAGTTAAAAATCAGGCAATTGGAGGCCTCCCTGTTTATAAAGGGAGTTTTAAATGCCATATGACACACCGTGGCCGTTAATAACCCCAGATAAAACTACTAATTGACCCCTCAAGTTTTTAAAAAAAAATAATTCAGAACTCGTAATGGTATTGTCCAAAACAAATAAAAAAATTTGGGTAAAACAATCATTGTAATAATGTTGCAGCACCCTATAATTTGGGTGCGTGGGGAGGAAGATGGCGGATTGAGTCTGCCGTAGGAGAGGTTGCAACCCCTGCCACTTCCACTTCTGCTACTGTTGCATTGTCTTTGCCCTTGGCACAAATGTAGATGCGGATATTTTAAAGAGGAGAGTCAAGGAGAATTGAGGAGGAGTGTTAAAGTGTCTTTAATGTTACCGCTTCACGCACAAGCAGCACAGTACTTCTATCGGTTGACTAGGTCCGCAAGGTGGATAGCGGGGCCAACTAGATCAGTGCTCAGTTACTCTCGGCTGGTCTCCTCTACGTGAGCTTCGCAGGCTCTGCGGGCTGTCATGGCTCCACAACGAGGGCCTCTGAATCAGCGCACACCCGCAACAACCCCTGTTCCTGCCTTGACTGAGAGAAATAAAGACAAGGAAAATCAACAGACAGCTCATACAGAAACGGCAGGGCGCCGTACAGTAAAGGTGTCAAAGGGGCAGAATTCTCAGCTTGGAAAGCCCATGCTTAAGCTTCTTCAATCAGGGAAAGCTGGGTGCATTATACAAAGGTGTTGGATAGGTGCCCCCCCCCTCCCCCCCCCCCCCGCGCTGGAGCAAACAATGGCGGCAGCTCTTCTTGAGGCAGGGCAACCTGATTTGGATCAAGGCAATGTTGCAGTTCCTGCCCTTGGTAAATGCCAAAGTGAATATGAGGCATGTGCTACATTGTTGAAAGGTAATCTGTTAGATGTACAAATTGCTTCATTTTTAGGAAGACTCAGCTAATGTGACTTTAAGGATACTTCTTTACTTCCTGTTTCTGTCAGCGATGCTCCAGCTGCGCCTCAAATGGGTCCTGCTAGATCCGGTAGTAGTGACTTAACTGAGATCACTAGTGCTGTTAATGAAATGAACTTTTCAAGAGGTGGCTGTGACTCTGATCGAGTGGCTTTGGGGAAGATTCTTTGGGATACCTGAATGATGGAGTTAGCGAGCAAATGGAGCCTGACTTGGAGGATGTCGACAGAGACAGAGATGGGGGCGTAACAGGGATGCATGCAGTCAGACTGCTGGGTGTCTCATTTAAGCACTAATTCCGCATGTGATAATTCTGCAGAAGAGGAGGCAATTATAACTTCGCCCACTCTCTTGCTCATTTCCTCACCCACCCCAGCGATAGGGGGTCTGACAGATACTAACAGTTTCCTATCATGGCAGGCGGCATACAAACGGAGAAGCAAGCAGATGTACTATATACTCTTGGTAAAAAAGCAAATATGAAAAAGAAATATACTAAAGGCACGGGAAAAGATAAGGAACACTAAATAGCTCCGCGTAATGCTTCAAAGCCGCAGGCCAATGATAAAATGGCTGGTAAGGTGAGTCCTCTTCGAAAATGGGACACTGCTAAGAGGGAAGTGAGAGCCATAATATCAAGGCTATCAGGCTCATTGCTCAGTGGCAACATCCCAACCTCAGATACTGTAGACCCGGACAGCGAGGCTCAAGTACAGGGGGCATCTAACAGCCACAAATTTGGGGAAAGAGAGGGGGGAACTGCCGTACACTTTTGTTCTACTAATATAACTCTTTCCACAAAAGGGACTGGGACTGTTCCTAGTGATGAGCCCTCATTATCTACGATCCTGCAGGTGCTTCATGATCGGAGAGTAGAGGCACAAGGGTATTTTAGTCAAGCCAGGGCAGATAGCTACCTGATACAGCAAAGGCTGTCTGAAGTCTCTGGCAAAGTAGCTGGCCTAACGCAGGAGATAACAGAGTTGCAACAGCGTGTGGCAGATACAGAGGATACAACAGGAACTACAGCTAAAACAACTAAACTACACGATGAACAGATTTTGTTTCTTAAAGATAAAGTCGAAGATCTGGAAAATAGACAGCAAATGCATAATTTGAGACTTTTTTGTACTCCTGAGGTGAAATAGGGGACTGACCCCTGTGCATACATAGTGCAGCTGTTCCAGAAGACATTCTTCAATCTTTCTCACTGGGACTGGGACTCTCAGATACAACTAGCTCATAGACTTCCATTATTCTTAAGTCAAGAATCTCGAGCCAATCAGCAACATCCTCATCCCATGATTATTTATTTTGGTAATTTCTTACTAAGGCAAGCTGTCTTTTTTAGGGCTCGCCCTGGAATGACCAACTCATTATCATTTTTTGTCAGGTCAGACCTCTGTAAGGAAACAATGGAGAGGTGATGCAGACTGCGTCAGCTGATTGATCCCATGAAAGCAGCTGTAGCACAAGTATTTCTTCAGGAACGGGCACACTTAAAAGTTATACGTGGTGGACATACTTGGACATTCCAAACAGCAAGCAAGGCCCAACAGATTCTTAACTGTTGGGGGTCTCCAAGAAGGAAGGCCCACTGAGAACTTTATTGGATAAGGATCTTTACATGCTTTTTCCTATTAATTTGGCCATATGGGTTTTCTTTTCTTTTGCGCTAGGAGCTAAAGAGCTAGTTATGCGTAAAATGAGAGCATGAAGCTAAGGGGGGCATGGGGAAGAGTGAGGGGGGAAGGGGGTGGGGAGCGGAGGCCCGGGAGGTTGAGAGGGAGGAATGGGAGGGGGTCAGGAGGAAGAGGCTACATATTTGGGGTGCTCATGTTCTTGTGTTCCTGTACCTATTCCTTCCTCCTCCTCTTCCCCGTTTCCTCTGTTCCTTCTTTCTCTCCTTCTTTATTTCTTTTCCTTCTTTAGTTTTTGACAGAGGGATCTCTCCCTTTCTTTTTCTCTTTTCATTTTTTACCCGTGCTTTTGGCTTTTTTCTTTTCTCTTTTGCCTCTCCATGCCTTGTTATGCTTTTCTGCATCAATAAAGTTTTGTGGGGATAAAAACATAGTGGGTAGCCTTGGCTCTCTATTGGCTGTCAGCACTATCGACAGCCTGACTGGGGTGATTCCTTTTCTTGGGAACTGGGGTAGGAGGGTGGGTCCTTTGGGGTTGATGAGGGGGTTAGTAGCTTGGGCTGGGGATGGGGAGGTAATGAAAAAAGTATCAAAGGGACTAAACGCAAGATTTACTATTGGAATGTATTATATTACTTTCAGGAGGGTATGCAGATCTAGATTTTGCATATTTCTGATGTTGCTTTTCTATCCAGGTGCTAATGAAGACAGTGGAGTTAGACAGATGTCACAGGATTTTTAGGTCTTTTGGTTTCTATCTACCACACCATGGAGATAGTTAAATGCCTCTGTTGGAATGTTGTTGAGCTAAATTCTGCCAACAAACGCCAGATGGTCCGAGAGGAGCTCCGAATTTATAAGGCTCATATTGTCTCACTTATTGAAACTCACTTGGCATATAAAGATAGACAACTGCTTACACAATTAGACTATAAGGCAATTGAGTGCACATCTCGGACAATTTCAATTAGAGGTGTTGCTATTTTAATTTACAAGTCGTTTGATTGTATCTTGCTTAAAACTTCTCATGGCACTTGAGGCAGGTGGATAATCATACAGTTGTTGATTCGTGATCATAGATATGTACAATGTACCGTCTATGGGCCAAATTCTGATAAGCCTGGATTGTTTGATACACTAGCATTAGAATTATTAGAATGGCAGGGGGAGTTCATTTTCATGGGTGATTTTAATTGCGGTATTAACTCGAATCTGGATTCCACCAATCGGGGTGCTTCAGCTAGGTTGAGGAAGGTAAGAGTATGAAGGTAAGAGTAGCAAATTTGGAAATGGCTCGACTACACCGCCTCAGAGATGTCAGGCGATCCTTATTTCCATTGCAACCAGGCTATACTTATTACAGTGCACCACATAAGCAGTACTCTAGGATCAACATGTTTTTGTTAATAGCAGAATTCTGAGCATAGCTAAGTGTGAAATATGTCCTAAGATAGTATCTGACTACAATCCTATATTATTGTCATTTCCATTACATGTAGCCAATAGGCAAGCATGCTGGTTTTCCTTTCCACGATATGTGTTAGTAGACATTGAATATGGAGTACTTATTAAGAATAACGTTAGGAATTTTCTATTGGATAACAAAGGTTCTGCCTCTCCTCTCATAGTCTGGGACTCTCTTAAAGCCTATGTAAGGGGAATTACTCAACAATATGGTTTTCGACAGAACAGAAGCAATAATTTGGCCCTTAGATCTGCTGGAGAGGCAATTCTGCAATTAGAAATAGCACATGCAGAAGAAATTAGGCAAGGGATTCTTTCGCAAGGAACTGTGCAAACACACTCACAAACATACTTACTTTTGATTGAAAAATGGGCTATGTTGGGGAGGGTCCTAAAACATAGGATTGCAGCTAGATACAACAAAAACTAAGCTCTGCAGTACGAATATGGAGAGCAAGTAGGGAAGGTATTGGCATACCAGCTCTTTGATAAAAATGCGAAGCGTGAGATAAAAGCTATCAAACCGGATGGGGGCATATTGCACACGCAGCCAGAGTTGATAGTAGAACAATTGGCTCAAATCTATAAAAAAGTGTATGTTAGTACCAGTACGTTTGATGGGAGTAAGTTTACTGAATATGTATAATGGGGTAAATTACCAAGTCTTGAGGAAGAACAGATACAGTCGCTTAATCAAGATATTATACATGAGGAAATATCTCATGCTATAGTGTACCAGTTGAGTCCTATAAAATATTTAAGGACTGTTTGATCTCCTTTATGAGCAAGGTAATACATCATATAACCATGAGTGGGGATGTTCCTAGGTCGTGGGACACAACAAATATTGTTTTCTTCTTAAAGAAGACTAAACCATCAGAAGAGAGTGGGTCATACTGCACAATATCACTCATCAATGCAGACACTAAGATACTTTCAAAAGTACTGGCAACCCGCTTGGCGCCTTTAATGGCTCAACAAGTTTCTAACCAATAAGATGGTGTTGTACCAGGCAGAGATATGACGGCAACTGTTGTTGCTGCTATAGTAGCCTTTGACGCTGCGAAAAAGCTAAAGTTAGAAATGGGAATGGTCATGCTCGATGCTGGAGAGGCATTTGATTGAGTAAGATAGGAATGTCTTTGGGCCACGATTCCGGAGTATAATATTCATGGTCGGTTTTATGGATGGGTCAGAGCTCTGTATAAACAACCAAGGGCTAAATTAATTTATTTACAGTCGCAATCTACTTCTTTTTCGATACTCAGGCGTACTCAGCAGAGTTGTCCCCTCTCCCCTTTACTTTTTGCCTTATATATCAAACCCTTTCTGAGATCAGTTCTTGCTAACCTATCTATTCTCCCGGTCCATTTAGGGTCTGGCGAATTGCAAATAATGGCTTATGCGGACGATATAGTTCTTTCTTCTGGAGGCCCAATTAAAGCTATAGATGCAATCCAAATAGAGGCCAGTACATTTGGTTCTTTCTCTGGCTAAAAGCTAAATGTAAATAAGACGCAGGCCCTTCTCAAATATCAAGCTAATAGAGTAGTATTAGGAGGTTGCTCAGCAGCAATTTATTTAGGGGTACAGATTACTCCAAATATAGAACAGATTAGAAGGTTGGATTATGATTCTTTGCTGAAGTCTATGACCTCAGAAATGAAGATCTGGCACAAACTGCCAATTAGTAATATAGGGCGTCGCAACATTATTATAGTGACTTCTATTCACAATATTTCATAAAGTTCAATGTCCTAAAGTTTGTTTAGTAGAATGTTTAACTCCCTCGTAAACGTGTCAGACGTCGCATAAGTCCTTTTCCTACAGCATTATATCCTATGGCACATGGAATAAGGTAGAGGAGATAGGCATAACACATGAGATGAAGCAATCTTTGGCAAACTCTACACTAGATAATAAGGTCCTCTCATCTTTTGCAGCAGTGAATGCTACGGCTCTTGAAGTAGCCTTGCCTCCGCACTTGCTGGCAATGGCATGCCAGATTTTCTTATTGAAATGGGGGCTTGCTTGGAGAGAACAAGACAAGAAATAACAAACAAAATATGCATAAAATATATGTATTTTTCTAAACCACAATACTTAACAAACATATTTATATATAGATTTGTATAATTTGAAGGAACCAAGAATATTGTTGAATGACATTTTGTTTTACATCTTAATTCCTCAGTACACTGACAGACAACTCACTGCATCCACCCCACTCACACGGTGGAGCAGAAAGACTGAATATTTGGGGGTTCGAGGAGGGCACAAGGCCATGCCTGAGGGGCTTCTCCCCCAAATCCCTAGTATGTGGTTTCCTGCTTGCTAATCAATATCCTGTGGCAATCCCGAAGTAAGGATCCACTGAGCTGACATACCATTGGAAAGGGGAGATTTCCCCTTTTCCAATTATACCTTCTCTAACACATTCAGTGCGCAAAGGGCTGAGATAAGCCCCATAGGACTGATTTTGTGAAAGTAAAATGAACCAATCGGCTTGTTTACTTTCACTTTTTGCAGTAATTTCAAGGATGTTCAAGTTTAAACTTAAATGAAGGAATCCCAGAGGGCCCTTTATACACCATCCCCAGTGTAGACCAATGGCCATCACATGCACTTGGGAGGTACTGCAGGTGTTGCCCTTTGGCCAATGCCCACACTAAAAGAGTTAAGTACAACTTCTTGAGTTAATCCAATTCTAAAATTATGAAAATAACCTCAAAAATGTTCTACACATATACCTGTGCAATGTATTTTGAATATATTTTTGGGAACATGAATCTGTTTACTCGATTTAAAGGTGGGCAGTCTCCCAGAGTAATATGTTTTTCACAATTCTAAGTGGGATTTTAGACTCATCGAGACTGCCTATTGATAGTATAAACAAACTATCTCAACATCAAGTATGGTTTAACATGACCTTGCATTTCAAGTCACACACAATCATCTTTAAAAATCAGACATATTCATGTAAGGCTATTTCATGTCTAGAGCATACCTGGCTGGCTCTGCTAGTCTATAAACCTGGATGTAGTTGGTCAAGGACCCCTTGATGTCCCGTTTTTCCTCTGTGAAGTTGGGGGCACTGTCACCTGATCCTTCCGCCTCAGTAGGTCCCTGCTGCAGCAAATGAATAGCAAAAGGTAAGGAGGTCTGCTGTACTTGAGGGTTAGGAGGCAAGTGACATAATGTCCTTTAAAACCATGTATACCAAAATGACAGAAATGACATTAAACGGTGCTTAAATGGCATACAATGGATTCTGTTAATCACAAATGGTAGAACCAATTGCTGTAACGTGGATGGAAACAGTAGTTACAAACTACACTTATTAGCCCATCATCCATGATAGTTACGTCAGGCATCCTCCATGTTATAATCACCACCTTAAAGCTACATTGTCAACATTGGTTATGCATGACAATATGGCAGGCCCATAGGGGCTGATTACAAGTTAGGCAGTCTCCCCGTCATACCTCAGAGGCGGCGGTCCCAAGAAGACCACTGAGCAGGCGGTCTTCTGCCTGCTGTATTACAAGCTTTCCACAGGGCTGGTGTTGTGTGGGCAGTGGAGTTATGCCGGTGGCATACTTCAGCTCTGGAAATGAGCCTAACCCCAATGCTGGCCATACCGCAGTGACTGCAGCAGAAGGGTGCAGTGCTTCTTTGCATTCTGTTGTGCAAGTGAAACATTGTGCACACCCGACCTGGAGGCATTGGAGGGCACTATATGAGCACCAGCTACCTTACAAATGGGCATTAACACCCTTGAATCATTACTTCGGCTAATTTCCTGCCTTTCCTCTGACCAGGAACAGGTCAGCGGAAAGGCAGGTCGCAATTCAGCTTGTGATGAGCTGCACAGGACCACCTTCATGGGTGGCCTCTGCCACTGTGTCACCGATCTTGTGATGGTCTCACTGCACAGCTTGTAATCAGAAGGGCACACCAACGAGAAGGTGGCAGTTAGATCTCTGAAAATGCAAAGGTGGTCCCAAGACCACTTTCTTCGTAATCAGGCCCATAGGGTCTGGTTTGTGCCGGCAGTTTCTTCAAAAACAACTATAAAGTCTACAATAAAAGAAAAAAAGACACAACATCTGTGGTGTAACGTATGTCAACCTTGACAAACGTTCAACCAAACAATAATTTAAAAAAAAGACAACAGCATGCAGCACATGAAGTTAATATTCTTGTATAGAAATAATATTTGAGGGAAAAATAATAGTAACTTTTTTGGAGTTGGATCCATTTCGAATTAAATGTAGGAATGTTTTATTGACTAAGGAAAATATTACTTTTGAAAATAAGTTGTACATTTTGAATAAACATTAATAATATATCAAAAATATTTTTTTTATTGAAGTGTCATTTTATTATGTGTATACATATTTAAATCTGATACATTCTGAGAAATGTTTAAATATGTCCAAAAACCATGTGTAAACATACAATATTGACAATTTGCTCTCATATGTTGCAAATATGTGGATCCACCAGTTTGGGGAAGAAGAAGATGTCACAGACAATGCAGTAAAAGTGTCTACAAACCACATCCTGATCTGGAAACCATGCAGGAAAGGTACATTATTAAAAAAAACTGGCTCAACCGGTCCTCGGATGCTTGATTCTGTTCTGGGAAGGACATGGCTTTTGTAGTTCGGACTGGCCTGTTCCCATTGGGCACAGGGTCAGAGCTGATTTGCATATCGCCATTGTCTAACCCAGGGTGGTGTGGAGTGCAAAAAAACGATGGATTTGGGCCCAGATCTTTGGACTGGGGTGAATGTGTGACATTGATCCACATTCTGTCCATCACCTGTTTTGTTTGCAACCAAGCCACCAAAAGTACAATTCCTATTAGAAATGTTGCCATACATAAAAATTCAGACTGCCATCCCAACAATTGTAAATATATTGGCAGTGTTACATTTCTGTGCAACTGGCTTCTTTCTATACTCAGCTAGCGACTCCAATGAGATATTGCAGCAAACTTTTTCTGCCGTCCACAGCAAAGTGCTAGATGTTATCCTAAGACATATGACGAATGGCTACATCCAATTTCTAATGCTACAATGAACAATATCTAGACAATGTTCTATAGCTTGGAGAGCATACTTGTGTTGCAATGGTGCCACCTCATGCCTCGGAGCAAGTGCATGGCAATCTGAAATATTTCCACTCCTACAATGTGCAAATGGTTTACATACCAGATCTCTTCATCACCATTGTTTGTGCAAGATTTCTAACCTCATCCCATGACGCCCTAGTGCTGTGCAACAGTTACATGAATAACAGATGGCAGACCTGCACAAAGGAAGACCTGGCTTGTTTGTAAGTGGTAACACTGTGGTACACAGTTGCGGGCAGTGCATGGAAGTGCGGTGGGCAGGGAGGGGGGAGTCGACAGACGACGGAATAGGATTTGTTTATTTATGTTGTTTTCCCTTTACTGTCGTCTGTCGACTGAACACCCATCCACCCTGCACACCACACCACGCTTACCTGCACCGGCCGCCACCGGTGGTACCGCTATTTGATTGGACATTTTGTGCCTTCAAGCCATAATATCTGATTTTATTTTTCAGCTTACCCTAACTGCATATGGTTCTTAACACCTCGGCGAAACACAACAAGATCAGGGGAAGTTTGCTTCACTTAGGCCCATGTGTGAACAAGGGGGCCTGTGGAGCTGGGTTTTAAGTTTCCAAAAGCCCATTTAGGTACCCGGACAAGTCTAGGAGGACCCTCCTCTACTCTCCTGGGAAGCTCTGCAAGATAGTTGTGTTATGTTGTATGCTGCACAACATTGCCATCCGGGGGAACCTTGCCGTTTTCCCTGATGATGACTTCCAGTGGGACCTCCAGGGTGAAGTTGGTGAGATATGTCACCAAGATGATAATGATAAGGATGAATGCAGTGACCTCAGGCATGAACTTATTCAAAACAACTTGCCTAATGGCAAGTGAAATCAAGTTCATTGTAAATAAATAAAAAAAAATACTCTTTTACAATGTATAAAACAAACAAAATAATTACTTTTCTGCTTAGATAGGGAAAGAAGCCTTTTTTGTAGGTACATTTTAATGAAAGTACATTAATATATTGGAAATGTGAGATATAAAGATTGTCATGCCATGTGAGATTAGATCTGTTACAGCTATTGATGTTTATTCTTTGAAAAAACGTACTAATTGGATTTAAAACAGAATGTTACAAACGGTTCACTTACATAATATCAAAACCACAAATATTGTGCTATAGAAATATTGTGTCAAACATATTGATCATAAAAATATTGGTTTCCTATACATATATAGGTTAAGAACAGTAATAGTGGATAAAAATATTGTTTTACACTAATATCGAAAGAAATATAAACAAAAATATATATTTTTTTACATATATGGTGACATGCACTATTAAAGACTAAAAAAACAGCACCTAATTTTGTGGTCCATATCCATTTTTGTCTTGGATATATATATCCAAGGTTTGGATCATAATATCAGTAAAGACTGTATTGAGTTCCTTGACACCAGGACTGAAGTCAGAGAAGGTAAACTAGTTACCAGTCTATACTGTAAAGAAACTGCCATCAACAGTCTTCTTCACTTCCTCAGTGGCCATCCTGATGCCCTTAAATGGAGCATTCCTTATGGGGAGATACTGAGGGCGAGAAGAAACTGCAGTACTGATGACACCTACAAAAAAGAACAGGAAATCATGCTGAACAGATTCAGAGAACCTAGTTACCCTGTGTGGGTTCTCAAGAAAGTTTTCAGAAAATTAAGTGATACCAGCAGAGAGGTCTCTTGAACATGTAGACAAAAAGGAAAAAAATGAGACCAATACTAGAGTGATTACCACATATAATCATCAGTCAAAAGAATTCACAAAATTCTAGCAGATAATTGGAACATTCTGAAAACCGACACCAATATAGGTCCCAACGTAAGTGATAGACCATTGGTCACTTATAGAAAAGGGAGAGGTTTGAGGGATATTGAGGGATATTCTAGTCAAAGGGAACATTACTAAATCTAGGAAAAGCATCATGCATAACCTTAAAGGCTTTTTCCCTTGTAGGCACTGCAAAGCGTGCAAATTCAGCGATCTGGTTGAAGAATTTAACATTCCAGGCTGCAAAAGGAATAGGAACATAACACAGTTCCTAACTTGTAGCAGTCATTTTGGCATCTACGTTTAAGAATTTCCCTGCAAGCTCAGATATGTAGGAAGTACGACCTTTATGGTCAAGAAAAGAGTCCTAGAACACCTTAGGGCCATTAACAACCTTTACCTGCAGTACCCTATTGCTAGACATTTCCAGGAATGTCACCAATCCAATAGTTCTCTTCTTCGCTTCTTTGCCATTGAGCAGATTAACATGGGCACTAGATGGGGCAACAGGGAACTAGCATTAAGGAAAAAAGAATCCAAATGGATTTTAGAGCTAAAAACTAGATTCCTGGGGGCCATAACCTTGACAAAGAACTAACAACACATCTACATGAGGATTAATGGATGTGTGACATAGCTGCCTTTCCATGATATTGTCTGTTACTGTCTACGTTTCATTGATAATTGTTTTTAAATTGTATATATTCATCGTCTATGAATTATTCTGTATGAGATGTTTATATTTACATTGAATTTACTGTGCTCTCTGTCTTACTCTTCTTTCACAGGAGGAAAGGAAGGGACCCACCATTCAGCATGGTCAATTCACAGGTTCCCTACCCTTTTCTTCCCCGGGCCCGGGCGTGGACTGAGTTCAAGATAAGAGACTTTTTAAACTTTACATTTTATTTACTTTTAGAAACTCCTTTTCTTGTAGTTTTCGATTTTCACCTTTATTTCACATAGTATTTCACATAGTATTGACTGGGACTGATTCTTCAGTAGCCACTTGGCGCATACAATTCTCACTTGGTTCTTGGCACCCTTGTGTGGTCTTGCAGCATTAGTAGCCAGATTCAGACTGACTGAATCACAGTAATGTCTCTGGGTATTTCAATACATAGGCATAAATAAACTACCAGGCACTTTGTCTTGTGTTTACACCAGCACTAGTCCGACAGTGCCACATCATTATTCACCTTTTAAATGACTTATCATTAAATGACTCGCAAATAATAAGTAGAATAGTTCTGATCTACTTTAATTTAATGGTCATCGCGTTTGTTAACCTAACCGGGCTTAACATCTGTAGTCTCCAAAATGACATGTCACTTGGCGAATGTAGACTTAGGCACCCTCCAGTAGGTTCCTCGCTACACAGCTGTATTTACTTGATACCAGACACTTGTGTATTTAGCTCTGCTCCAGGGCATTCTTGGGTGTACTTAGCATCTAGATCATATTACTAGTTTGCTGTTTTTGTATATAAACATATGCATGAATATGTACGTTACAAAATGGCTGCTACTGTTGACTAACAATGTGAATGACACATATTTGAAGTCCTATGTTCATGTCTTTTGTTTATTTATGCACGTACTTCCGCAATGCTCTTCGTGTGATCAAGACATTAATTTGTCGAAACGCGTAACGTTTGAGCAATAAAGAGCTATCTGCTTTATGCACCAGGACCTTCGAGAGTGCGCTTCATTTCCAAACTTATTGGATTACTAAAAGTCCGGTTTGGGTTTTACCAGCATCGCGCAGCACCTAACCACAGGCTCGATCCCGGAAGGTCTCGCTCTCCTGGATGAATATATATATTACCTACTGGCTATCGCCAGTAGGTATATATAGTTAGGATTTATTCCCTATGGGATTTTTGAAAATTCTATGTCTAATAACTTTGGCGTTTGTGGACGGAATCGGCTGAAATTTTCAGGAAAATGGCACATTTTGTTTCTGAGCAGCCCTTGAAAATTTGGGGGGGTTTCATCAAGGGGGGGCCGAGAAAAAAGGGGGGTCCCAAAACGCGTTTTTCCCATGTTAATTTCCATAGGGCGGTTGGACTCACTTTTAGCTCGAACGGCTGAATGGATTTGCACGAAACTTGGCAAAATTGTAGGGACTGTTAGCCCGATGTGCCTTTGCTAGGTCTCAATATATGTGCTCCAGTAGTTTTTGAGAAATTAACGTTCAAAACAAGATATATATCTGTAACAGCGCTCCAGGCTGCGCACCGGTTCGCTTACTTTTCGCGAAACGGAACTTTGCGTGCAGAAAGCTGATTGGCTCTCCGGTGTCTGTCAACATTCTAAACAGTCCGGAGCGGCCGCCATCTTATCTCTCGGTAGGATCGAGAGAGAAGAAGAGGTGAAAAACGAAGGGGGAATTTAATGAAAGGGGGCAAGGTATACCCCTCTTGACCCCCTAGGAATGTTGTTGGGGTTATTAAAGGGTCCCGTGGGGAAAATAAAAAAAAAATGATTTTTCACGGTAGAAGCGCTTCACGGGCCGCGAACTGGGCCGCAAACTGGTAGCGAAACGGGAATTCGCCATTTTGTGCTTCGTTAATTAAATTACTAGGTATAAGGGGGTGCGGGAGACGTATCCTAATCCCCTATGTTTCCTGAGGGTGGCTGAGGAGGCTCATATATGTTGATACATCTCTTCCAGCGGCTGTGCGTGAGCTTTTTTTTTTTTGCTGCGTGACAGTCCGGAGCGGCCGCCATCTTATCTCTCGGTAGGATCGAGAGAGAAGAAGAGGTGAAAAACGAAGGGGGAATTTAATGAAAGGGGGCAAGGTATACCCCTCTTGACCCCCTAGGAATGTTGTTGGGGTTATTAAAGGGTCCCGTGGGGAAAATAAAAAAAAAAATGATTTTTCACGGTAGAAGCGCTTCACGGGCCGCGAACTGGGCCGCAAACTGGTAGCGAAACGGGAATTCGCCATTTTGTACTTTGTTAATTAAATTACTAGGTATAAGGGGGTACGGGAGACGTATCCTAATCCCCTATGTTTCCTGAGGGTGGCTGAGGAGGCTCATATATGTTGATACATGTCTTCCAGCGGCTGCGCCATCTTGCCTTTTTTCCAATGCCACAATTTTGTCGTGCACGGCAGCCATTTTAGATGCCAGGCTGGTCCCAGGCTATCACCTACCCCTGCGGATGTAGTTTATGGCCCCAGCTGTAGAGAATCCAGACATGCCAACCCTCCCGATTCAGGCGTGAGACTACTGATTTCAGTGCTAGTCTCCCGCCTCCCGATTTCTGCAAGCAAAAACCCGGGGGCATATTACGAACAACTAGCGATAATTTTTGTCTCTAACTTGTTTAGAGACAAAAATTATCGCCGCACATCGGCGATTTTTATCGCAGATAAACCTTGCTATTATCGCAGAAAAGTCAGCGATATTCATGTATTATCGAGCAAATGCTCTTAGCCATGTTATCCACCTCCCATTGAATAACATGGCTAAGAACTGCTCAGGGCAGGTGTTAGCTTTTGGAGATATTCGCGCTTAGCGCGAATATCTCCAAAAGTTGGTAATAGGAGATAGCGATGTTAGGGACTGTTTCCAGTCGCTAACATCTTGGCACGCCCACTTTGCATGTCATTAGTGATAAGTATCACTGACATGCAAAGCGGGGCCCAAGATGGTCGCTATCTCCTTTTAGCTGTCACTAACTGGTGTTAGCGACAGCTTGGTAATAGGGAGATAATTTTATCTCCGCTTTCATGGCTTTTAAAGCCCAAAAAGCGGAGATAAACCCCCTTGATAATATGCCCCACGATTCCTCGGGGGTTTCAGCTGACAGGGCTTGGTATTGTGTTACGTGGTAATTTTTCCAGGAAACGTCAGAGGGTCGATGCAGGGGTTCTAGAAGAGGTGATAAACCATTTAAGCCTCATGAACAAGCGCATGGTCTTTTAAAGATTTGTGAAGTACTCGGGGCGGCGGTGTGTGTGTGCTCTCTTTCAGGAGCGGGCGGGGGGGCACTGCCAGCAACTTGCCAGGTCAGGTAGTGTTCAACACGTGCATCACCCTTTCTCTGCCTGCTATTGCGCTCCATGCTTCGGAAAGGTAAGAAAAAGAACGTGCATTTGAGTTTGAAATGTCCGATCCTGCAGCAGTACACTTCCAAAGCCCACACATGACAATAACCCGATTCAAGGCCCCATTCACCCGTTTAAAAAAAAAATATATAACACTCCAACAAAGTAAGATTATAAAACTTTATTAACTTTTAAATATAATGAACGGAACAAAAACTGTAAAAACATTTAAACATTTTTCACCCAAAAAAGCAACAATGGTCAGAAGCTGTCTTTTGTGCGAATAGTCCCAAGGCAGCACAACGTGCAGAGTTCTGGACGGCACCCAGGTGATGTCGCCTGGGTGCCGCACTGGTTTTGGGATCCTACAATGCTGCTCCGAAAATTGGCGTGGGGCGTCCCGGGTGGTGCGGGGGAAGGCCTCGTCAGTAGCGGTCTGTTGTGCGAATAGTCCCAAGGCAGCAGAACGCGCTGAGATGTTGATGGCACCCAGGTGATGTCCAGTAAACTGCCGCACTGGTTTTGGTATCCTACAATGCTGCTCCGAAAATTGGCGTGGGGCGGCCCGGGGGGGGGGGGCGTGGGGGAGGCGGCGTGAACGGGCCTCCCCAGGTGGCGGCCATCCAGCTGAGTTGCGCCCGCTCTTGCGGCTACAGCGTCTCGCTCACCATGTTGTTGAGTTGCTCCCACTCTTGCAGTGCAGCGATAGGCGGCTGCCACATGACTCTTAAAATGGCGGACGGCTCTTCGGTTTTGGGCCTGGTCCACTGAAATGGCCCTGGGACACCTTGGAACTCGGACGCTTGCCTGCTAGGGCTTGGGCTCCATTCTCGAAAAGCGTCCCCTCAGCCGTGAAGATTCTACAAAAGTCTTGGGGGCCCCCGACTCCCGCAGGCTTCCGGTGGGGAGCGGCTGCCATGATTGCTCGCGGAATGACCACGACGGAGCCACGAGATGGTGGTGCTCTCATGCTGACGCCAGCTTCAGTCTGAATGATCCAGAAACAAGGTGGGGCTTTCATCGTTTAGGAAAAAAAAATGTTCTAAACCAATGAAAAGTGTTATTTTTAGGTCATATGACCAAGCCTTCCATCTTTAGGAAACCAAAAGTAAAATGAACCAATGAAAAGTTTTATAAACAAGTCACATGACCTGTTATGCGGCATAGGGCTACAAAAAGCGTAGAAAATCCGTTGGCACGTGAGGCGGCGTCAGTAGCGGACCGATGTGCGAATAGGCCGAAGGCAGCACAACGCGTCGAGATCCGGATGGCACCGAGGTGGTGTCCAGCAAATTGCCGCACTGGTGTGGCCATCCTACAATGCTGCGCCGAAAGACGGCGTGTCCAGCTGAGTTGCGGTCACTCTTGCGGTACAGTGACTCGAACGCGCCGAGATCCGGATGGCACCGAGGTGGTGTCCAGCAAGTTGCCGCACTGGTGTGGCCATCCTACAATGCTGCGCCGAAAGACGGCGTGTCCAGCTGAGTTCCGGTCACTCTTGCGGTACAGTGAGTCGAACGCGCCGAGATCCGGATGGCACCGAGGTTGTGTCCAGCAAGTTGCCGCACTGGTGTGGCCATCCTACAATGCTGCGCCGAAAGTCGGCGTGGGGTGCCCCGTTGGCTTATGAGGTGATGTCAGTAGTGGACCGATGTGTGAATAGGTCGGAACCAGCACAAGGCGCCAAGATCCGAATGGCAAGTCCTGGATGTTGAGTGCCATAGTTGAGAGTTCTGAGCAGTGCTTGTAAGACTGTCTGAAGCTTATTTGCACCTGCTGCAGCTTCACTATTGCCCTGGTGTGGCCAAAGGTCGCACATGACATAGGCGGCCGGCTCCCGAGGTCCGGTGGAACTTTTTTCCTTTTCCTTTCTGCTTCTTTTCCTACAATCCGTTTCATCTGAAGACACGACCAGGTCCCTGAATGTGTGCAGGGGGACGCTATTGATTGAATGAAAATGGCGGCTTGACACAAAGCTGACTCAAGCGTTGCTGTTGATGCTATACAGACAAAAATTGGTTTTCAGTTTGTACATTCTTCAGGATTTTTTTTCCATCCAAGTCTGATTGAGAGTTTGTAGAAAAATGGCTTCAGATTTTCCACATACTACTCTTCAACATTCTTCCTAAATGTAACAATGTGAAACTCACTAGGAGAACGGCTGTTTCTGTTTCCTTTCAAAATGCTGCCAACAATATTTTCTGAATGGAAGACACCATCTTGTAGCATAAAGGGCCGAAAGGGGTTCTGGTCTGGCCGATGGTTGGTGGAGACATTTTGACTATATCTTGGACCTGCCCGGACTCGCCCAAAATGGCGCCGGTATAAATGGGACTCGTAACTCATTGTTGTGTACTAGTTGAACAACCTTGATATCATGAGATATGAATGCAGTTTTGATGCTCATGGCGGGCGGGGACGAGAATTGATTGAATATTTCGACATCCCTATTGATATTAAGTTCTGATGTGTTATTGATTACTGTACTATTGAAAGTTCGAATTAACGTCCCCCATGGTACTTGCACGCAAATGTATATCTAGATAACTTTTTTGTAAGTGGCCCTGTCGTATTTTAATTACAAAATGTACGTCCACTGATTCCGCAACTGTTAGACACCTTAGTTCTTGCAACCTAATGGCCCGCTCGTTACGTTCCTCTACAATGTAAATGTCTCCTCATCATATACGATTCCAGTTTGCTCTGTGGCCGGCCCACGTGGTTATAGGCCCGTATTTGTATACTGACATTTTCACAATAAAGGTTTTTAAAACAAAACATGGTAGTAGTATTTACATTGGTAAAGTTTTTACTTTTAGTCACTGTTTTCGAATCAGTAAAAGGCAAGTGAAATAAAGTAGTCCAATTACATGACGGATAAAAGGTATAATATGTAGGAACGCAGTAAAGATAAATGGTCAAGGGCAGTTGTGTTTTTCACTCCTGCAACATAAAGTGATCGATAAGAATCTGATATTCAGGCGTTTCAGCGACTAAGACAGCAGGCCGAGCCTCTTTTGCTCAACGGCTCCGTCATGGGACGAAGAAACGCCCTTTTTCTCGAAAAAGGAATATATTTTACTTGCAGGACAGTTGTAAATTTTCCGGGAAAGTACATTAGCCTGGAATATTATAACCTATATGTTTAAAAAAAATAATGTTCGAAAACAATAAAAAGCGTAATTTTTAGGTCATATGACCAAGCTTTTCATCATTAAAATAACAAAAGTAAAATGAACCAATGAAAAGTTTTATTAACAAGTCACATGACCTGTTATGCTTACGTTGCGCGCTGCGCGCCGCGCCCCGGATCACTTCCGGGTGCGCTAACGCGGCGTGTCATATAACGCATTACGCGACAACGTACGTCAAGAATATAGTCAAAATGTCTCCACCAACCAGCGTTCGGAACACAACCCCTTTCAGCAGTCCAAAAAGTTCTGTTAAATGACAACAGAGGGGACAGGCAACAAGAACCATCAGTCAAAGAGGGGAGGGCAAGTTCTTCTCTTCCGGGTCATGTTGGGGCGCTACCGGAACTGATCGAATTGGTAGTCTACAGTGTTTCTGGATGTTTCAGACTAAAGCTGGCGTCAGCATGAGAGCACTACCATCTCGTAGCTCCGTCGTGGCCATTCCACGAGCAGACATGGCAGCCGCTCCCCACCAGAAGCCTGCGGGAGTCGGGGGCCCCCAAGACTTTTGTAGAATCTTCACGGCTGAGGGGACGCTTTCGAGAATGGGACCCAAGCCCTATCAGGGAAGCGTCCGAGTTCCAAGGTGTCCCAGGGCCATTTTAGTGGACCAGGCCCAAAACCGAAGAGCCGGCCGCCATTTTGAGAGTACTGTGGCAGCCGCCTATCGCTGCACCGCAAGAGCGGGAGCAACTTAACTACATGGTGAGCGAGACGCTGTAGTAGCAAGAGCGGGCGGTAAACAGCTGAATGGCGGAAGATGCACAGTGTAGCAAAAGCGGGCGGAATGGCAACTAAAACGGTAAAGGGGCGCCCCACTACAGCGTGTCTTCAGGTGAAACGGATTGTGGGACAAAGTCCAGAATAGAAGAGTCATCAAAAGGCAAAAAGTTCCGCCGGACCCCGGGAGCCGGCCGCCTATGTCGGGGGCGATCTCAGGCTACACCAGTGCTATAAGACTTGGGGAGGGGGTCGGAGCCAAGCGTCTTCTCCGAGTCCGTGCCATCACACCGTCCCTCGGGGGCCTCCGTCAAGCGGTTTAGGGAGGTACCATATAACATTGTTTTCAAATGCAGTCAGGTCCACAAACGACCCTCACTTACTTTGAGAATAGTGAAGCTGCAGTAGGTGGAAATAAGCTTCAGACAGTCTTACAAGCACTGCTTTTGTAAACATTTTTTGTTTTTTGGGTATTTTTGCACAGTTTTATATATTTTTTTTGTTTTTGATGGAGGGGAAACAACAAAGCACAGGCATTGAAAAAGGCTCAAACTCAGAACTCTGAACTATGGCACCCAACATCCAGGACTTGCCATCCGGATCTTGGCGCCTTGTGCTGCTTTCGACCTATTCACACATCGGTCCACTACTGACATCATCTTATAAACCAACGTTATGTAAATAGTTATTTAATAAAATGTTTTACCCTGTTTCTTTGCTGGTGTGTTGTCTATATTTTTAATATTTGAATAGGGTTTGTCGTTATTTTGGGCGGGATGGGTGATGGAGCCGAGCTGTCTTGCAGCCCTCATGGTGTGGAGCTCAGTTCATCTCACTATTTTCGTATTTCTCATGAAGGGTTGTTTATAATATTTCTATTTTAGCGAGGTCAAAAAAAGATCCAATTAGTGGCGTACTGATTTTGCTCGATTACTTTTATTTTTTTACACGATTTTTCCCGATCTGCAAAGACTAAACAGAGTATTGCGACTTTGTGCTTGTTTGTAAATAGAGAATGAACCAAAGAGAATCAATTGTAAAACAGTAAATGCTTGGATAATAATCAATCAAATGGAGACACAAGCAGGCAGGACGGATTACAACGGGGGTAAAGGCCTGCGTTAACTACTCTTCAGTATCTGCAAAGAGAGAGTACTACTAAGAGAAAAGAGGGGAGGGGGGCAGCGTTCAAAGCACATCAGCGTGCATAAACACGAAAAAGTTTTTATCTATCACGTACTTGACATTTTAAAGCTTTTCATATTTGCTATTAAAAAACCATTGAAATTCACTGAAAAAACCATAGGTTATAGTCGATATATAGTTAGGAATTTGCATTTACAAAACCTTGAAAATTCAATGAAAAAACCATTGGTTTTAGGCCATATATAGTTAGGGATTTGCATTTACAAAACCTTATTTTACTCGCATAAAACCATTGAAATTCCATATATAGTTAGATGCGCTAACTATATATCGCGCACCCACAATCCACTGCTGATGATGTCACATATTACATCATTCATGACATGGTCAGTGACATCACTGATGACATCACTGATGACATCTTAAATGACATCACTGATGACATCACTGATGACATCTCAAATGACATCACTGATGACATCTCATTTGACATTACTGATCACATCACTGATGACATTATTCATATGATAATTTGATGAACCTCTTCAGACTCTAATAAAACCTTAGATACAATCACTGTAAACAGACTCTCACAGACTGTCACTCATCCATGGAGTTACTCACACACCTAGTCAGTCATGCAAAGAATCAATCACACCTTCATTTCCTCAACTATACAGTTATACAAACTTTACTTATTCAAACATATACTAACACATATTTACTCTCTTATACAATCCCTGATACAAGTTCACAATGATCCATACAGCCACTCACACATTCACTGGCTCTTATGCACAGTTATTTATATATGTCAACTCTCACATGTACTGTGTTTTACATATGTACTTACTTTGACATGTAGCACGGAGATATCCATTCACTCACCAATACACTCATGCACACAGTCAACCGCCCATACAGCTGTTTCCACATGCACTTTTGAAACCATACATCTAGTGAATCAACTGCTCACACATCTAGGCACAGAGTCATACACCTCCCAGCCACCCACACACACACTCAGTCTCCCATACAAATACTTGGGCAACCAATCAATAACCCATATAGTTACTCATATAGCTACTTATCAACACATGCAACCGTTTACAGAACAACAGACATAATGATGCACAAATTAAGACAGTTTAGTCACTAACCCATGCACTCAGTGAGACACATTTAATCACTCACTCATACAGTCAGTCATGCACCTACTAAATCCTTCATCCAGACACTTATACATCCACTCATTCTTCAATATGTAAGACATATTTTAACTTTACAGAAACATACAGTCACTGGATGTTGTCATCAGTGATGTCATCAGTGATGTCATTTAAGATGTCATCAGTGATGTCATCAGTGATGTCACTGACCATGTCATGAATGATGTAATATGTGACATCATCAGCAGTGGATTGCGGGTGCGCGATATATAGTTAGCGCATCTAACTATATATGGAATTTCAATGGTTTTATGCGAGTAAAATAAGGTTTTGTAAATGCAAATCCCTAACTATATATGGCCTAAAACCAATGGTTTTTTCATTGAATTTTCAAGGTTTTGTAAATGCAAATTCCTAACTATATATCGACTATAACCTATGGTTTTTTCAGTGAATATATATATATATATATATATATATATATATATATATATATATATATATATATATATATATATATATATATATATATATATATATATATATATATATATATATATATATATATATATATATATACATATATATATTACCTATTGGCGGTCGCCAGTAGGTAGTTATAGTTGGGATTTTTTTTAATGCAAAATCTCAAAATTCTATTTGGAATAACTTCGGCGCCGGTTGACGAATCTGCCTGAAAACTTCCTCAAATTTGCCTTGCGGAGCTCCGGTCCTTCCTTGAAAGTTTCGGGGGGATTCGTCAAGCGGGGGCTGAGATAAAAGGGGGGTCTCAAAACGTGTTTTCCCCATGTTAATTTCCATGGGGCGGTCGAACTCACTTTTAGCCCGAATGGCTGAATGGATTACCACCAAACTTGGCAAAATTGTAGGGACTGGTAGCCCGAAGTGCCTTTGCTATGTCTCAAGATATGTGCTCCAGTGGATTTTGAGTAATTTAGGTTCAAAAAAATATATATATCTATAGGCGCGCTGGTACGCGCACCAGGGTGCGTACCAGCATGCTACGCGAGTTCCCGCGCGGAAAGCTGATTGGCACTCGGGTGTCTGTCAACATTCCAAACAGTCCGGAGCGGCCGCCATCTTGTGTCTCGGTAGGATCGAGACACAAGAGGTGGAAAAAACGAAGGGGGAAATGACCAAAAGGGGGCAGAGTAGACCCCCCTGACCACCTAGGATTGATGTGGGGGCCATAAAAGGGCCCCGCGGGGCAAAAAAAAATATATTTTTTTTCGATTTGCGCGGGGGGAGCGCCGGGTACGCGCACCGGGGAGTGTACCGGGGAGCGTACCATGGGGAAAAAAGAATGACAAAGTTATTAAAAAATGTAGCCTTTTTTTATAAATTGGAGGTAGTTCTAAAAAGAACTGTTTTTTTTCTTCTGTTTGATGTTTTATATTTTTTTTATTGTTTTTTTGAACATTTTGTTTTTTTTGCCTTTTATGAACAATTTTATATTTTTTTTGTTATTTTTATGGGGAGAAACAAAAAACAGGGAATTGTAAACGGCTCAACTGGAGCAAAAAAAATCAGGAAAAAAATTAAGGTTTTTTTCTGCAGATATGGTTATCTCCTGCACGGTTGATTAGGTTTATACTTTTTTCGCCATATGAAATTGTAGTCCCACACATAGATACAACCAATTTTAAAACATCCAAACTTGGTTTGGATGTTTGGGACCATCTCCCTTGCCTCTGGACCCGATGGAGTGGATTCTTTGCTTGTTGAGGTTGTGGAAGAAGATTGGGGAAGGTTTCTGGACAGTTCTCTCACCTCTGCCGCAGAATAGTTGTTAAGAAGCTTGCGTTGCATGTGGCGAATCATGGTGTGATTACTAAAAGAATATTTTTTTGTAGGGTTCCCCCTGGAAAGTTCACAGCCACAGATCAAACAAGTCACTTTTGCCGCATTGACTTTCTTCTGGCCTCTTGGGAATTTAAAAAACTCCCACACAATGTGCTCTCTCGGTTTGTAAGGGGGATTGTCTTCAGGAAGGAACGTCCTCTCCTCCTCCTCCTCCTCCTCCTCTTCTTCACCACCAATGTGGTGTTGTGGTGGTCTTTGTGGTGGTGGTGGTGGTGGTGGTGGTGCAAATGCTCCTGCTGCTGCTGCTACTGTAGCCATTTCTCAATGAATGAAAACAGGTCTTCCTCACTCAAAGAACAAAGTGAGAATGAGGAAAAAAGGTGGGGGCTTTCATCATTTGGAAACGAAAACTGTCCTGAACCAATAAAAAGTGTTATTTTTAGGTCACATGACCCGACGCGCTTACGCTACGCGCCCCGGAGCGTGTCGCGTAAGCGCGTCGGATGGTTACGTAGCGCGATCGTATGCGCTCGAGTGCTTCCGGGTGCACTTACGCTGTGTGTATCACGCGGATGCGGCTACGCGATACGTTACGATGATGTTTTCGTTCGAGGCAAAATCGCTAACGGGACGCTCACCGGTACACGCCCTGGGGCATGCAGCAAGACTGCGCTTACCGGTGCGCTCACCGGGACGCGCACCGGGAGCGCTCCAGGGCAAAAACAATAAAAAAATTAACAAACCATGAACAATATACATAAAACCATTGAAATTCCCACGTTATAGTTAGTTGGACTCACTATAACTTGCGCGCCTGCAATGCACTGCTGATGACGTCACATATTACATCACTCATGACATGGTCAGTGACATCACTCATGAAGTCACTGATGACACCATCCTTGTGACAGACTGACAGACATCCTTTCAGTGTAATGTAACCCTTGAAACACATATTCAAAAATAGAAACTTACATTTTCAAAAAAATGGAGATACCCATACCAGATACAACACCCAATTCAGTAATTCCACCATCTATATACACATCCACTCATTCAGCAACAGTTCTATATAGTCACTCATACATATATTCACTCATCATATGTAGTGATACACATATACATCCTGTTACACACCGACAGTCATCCAAAAGTTACTCACACACATACTCACACATGCAAATAAACTATTGAACATCCATTTATTTGCATATACAAGTATACACAGACTAGCACATTACTTCTAAGGAAACTTACACATACTTACTCTCATAAACAATCACTTAAAGAAACACATACTTATTTAAACAGGAACTCTTACAATCTCTCACTCTCACATATACTTACTTATATACATCAATACTCACATATACTAGATTAAAACATATGTCGTTACTAATAAAGACACTAGTGAGACAGTCATTCACTCACTAACACATACATATACACACTCATCCACCCTTACAATCCTACACATATGGTGTCTTCAAAACACATACAAACAGTGAGTCAGTCACCAACCCATGCAGCCACCTATACACAAAGTGAAACACTGATACATATATTTCAATATTTAAAAGTTACTCGCTAATATATGTATTCACTAAGATACACTTAATAAGCCAGTTAACCAATCAATTAAAAAAAAAATCTATTTAGACACTTATTTAAACATTTATTCTTCCATCGACCTTTACATATACATAAATAAAACATATTTATTTTTCAGAAAGACACACATTCTCTGGATGGTGTCATCAGTGATGTCATGAGTGATGTCACTGACCATGTCATGAGTGATGTAATATGTGACGTCATCAGCAGTGCATTGCAGGCGCGCAAGTTATAGTGAGTCCAACTAACTATAACGTGGGAATTTCAATGGTTTTATGTCAGTAAAATTTCCAGCTAACTAAAACTGGTGTGAAACCTATGGTTTCTTCAGTGAATATATATATATAGTTAAAAATAGTAAACATTAAATATTTTAACATTAAACATTAATACAAGGTAAATTGATCATGTTTCAATAATATTTAAAAATATATAAAAAACATATACTTATTTAAACAAACACACAGGGAAAACGTTGAAGGGGCCAAATATACTATTCACACTTCAGTAAGTGCAACAATACGGAAAGCACTGTACTCAGGAGTGTAAGTAAGTAAGTAAGTAAATTTTATTATGTATAGTTAATTAAAACCGGTACATTCACTGCATTTAAAACAATTTCTTAAAATATGATAAAAATATAGTCTGTGTAATCGTCTTTGTCAAAAGGCATGCGGTGGGAGACCGAGGGTGGTTGTTGGGCAGTATTCCTTGTGCCAGAGCAGGCTAGATTTTTGTGGCCCAAGGTTCATCCATTAGGTCCCAGAGCCAGGAGTTGCTGCCAGTTGTAGATTTTGAAGGCTTTGCTCTATTGTAGTCAGAAATTTGACATATCTACAGTTCAGTTTTGTGTTTGCAGGGTTCACGCATGCAAGCACAGCCTGCCTTCGCGTGCTGGTCCCTATCTGCTTAAGCTGGTCCCTTAATAGCTGTCGACGTACTTGTTGGAGCTCTTCACACAGACAGGTCATGTGTAGTATGTCTCCGGTTGCTAGATTGCAGAGCGGACAGTCTTCATGGCCATTGCTCCTGAGCCATGGTGGTTGATGCTCTCTACTGGGCAGGATCCCTAATCTATATTTCAAAAACTTCAGTTTTGTAATTTTTGGGTAGGCCTGGCTGAAGTAAGGTTGTGGGGTCAGAGATTTGTACGTGTTTAATGTCATCCATGCATGGTTTCTTTTTGCAAAAGCGGCCTTGTCCTCTATTAAGGAAATAGTTTTTACGTTTTTCCATACCACTTTTTTAAAGGGGTTGTGCCCCAGTTGCATGTCCCAGAGTGCGGTTGCCTTGACAGCCCCCACATATACTTATTTAAACAAACACACAGGGAAAACGTTGAAGGGGCCAAATATACTATTCACACTTCAGTAAGTGCAACAATACGGAAAGCACTGTACTCAGGAGTGGTAAACTCTACCATTCTCACTCCAGTGGGTGCAACAGTAGGGAAAGCATTGGACTCAGGAGTGGTACAATTTACTATTCCCACTCCTGTTCGAGCACAGTAGGAAAAATGTTGGATTGTGGAGGGGTCAAATTTACTATTCCCACTCCACTTTGTGCAACAGTGGGGAAAGCGTTGGCTTAGGAGGGGTAAAATCTACTCTTCCTACTCCAGTGTGTGCAACAGTAGGGAAAGCGTTGGACTCAGGAGGGGTAAAATTTACTATTCCCATTCAAGCGTGTGCAAAAGTAGGAAAGCATTGGACTCAGGAGGGGTAAAATATACGATTCCCACTCCAGCATGTGCAACCATAGGGAAAGCGTTGGACTTAGAAGGGGTAAAATTTACTATTCCCACTCCAGTCTGTACAGCAGTAGGAAAAGCGCTTCACTTCAAACACATACCATATTTTAATACATGTATTAATTGAACAAAACATATAACGCTATCAATATAGAACAATTTACATAATTATACTTTATCTTAATAATAAATATTAAATACAAAACACTAAGAATGGACTATTCAATTAAATCCCCATACTATACCCCCACATACCTATCATCTCATATTTAAAATATAATTAAAGTAAAACCTCATAACACAATTAACATATTAAGTAATAAATAACATAATTAATAATATTGAATAATTATTTGTCAATTAATTATCACTTAATAAATTCTCACTCTATCCCTCTAAAAACAGAACACACACCTAATATATTACATAAAAATATATGTATGTAATAATTTACATAATTATAAAGAATGTACATATTTTAATTCAAATTAATATTTAATTGAAATGTAACATTTACTTAATTAACTTCCCACTCTATACCCCACAAACCTAACAACCCACACCAAAAATTTAACTTAATATAATTACAAAATTTACATAATTATCAATTAACTAATTATAAATAAATTACTTAATAATGATTAAGTAATTACCTTCACACCCTATACCCCTACAAACCCAACAACCCACATGTAAAATATAACTTAAAAAAATATGCAATTTACGTAATTAATTATCAATTAAAAAATTAAGAACAATTATTAATAAATGAATAATCAATTATTACTGAATTAACTTCCAACCCTATACCCCACAAAACCAACAAACCACACCTAAAATATAAATTAAAAAAATAATAATTACACAATTTACATAATTAATTATCAAATAAATAAATAATACATAGTAATAATTATTTATTATTAAATTGTTACTCTGACGTTCCCACCCAATACCCCAACAACCAGCACCTAAAATTAATAATTACACAATTTACGTAATTATCAATTAAATAACCAACATTAATAAAAGATGAGTTATTAATTAATTATACTAAATTAACCACCCAGTGCCCTGCAAACCGCTAAAAATCTATTAACCCCTTCACTGCAGGGCTAATTCCCCCGCTGTGCTGGGGGGAGGGGAGCACGCAGTGCCCCGGTGCTCATGACGAGCTCAGCTCATCATGAGCCACAGTGGCCGTGTGGTCATGACGAGCTGAGCTCGTCATGACCATGCCCGTTCCAATGGAACGCCCAGCACAGTAGGGGAATTAGCCCCGCGTGGGCGCGGCGCAACGGTCATGACAAGCTGAGCTCATCATGAGCACACGGCCACAGTGGTTCATGACGAGCTGAGCTTGTCATGAGCATGGGAGGGGTTCATTACATTTAACAATTAAATTTAAATTATAAATAACTTAAAATTACAAACTATGTTTAAAAACATTGACAAGAATTATACATACAACATATAACAAATACAATTAAAATATTATTTAAAACACAAAAAAACGAAATGACTATATGATTAAAAACGATTTTAACAACAACGATATTCTTGACAATATATTTCTGCATCACAATATTTATGTGACACAATATTTAAAACTCATTATTTGTGTTGCCCATTATTTATGACTCAATATTATGTCCAAATACCGTAGGTATATTGTAGATTTGCCCAGAAACTGATGATGGAGAGATCTGCAGTCCATGATACCTGAACACTGGTCTGATGTGTTTGCAAATAATATCTATACCCTTCCTCCCAGTCATCAAGTGAAGCCAATGTTAATGGAAAGGGGCGACCACTCGGTCCCCCCGAACGTATGGTTGGGTGCCCCGATCCCCCCGGGAAACCATTTTGGGCCGGAGGCGTGGCTCGGCTGGTATGCCCAAAGTGGCGTAGCCGGGGTGCGCCCTTTCCCGCCCAGGAGGGGTTGTCCTAGACACCCGCACGGAAGACCACGCCCAGTAGGCGTACCGAAGGAGGGTCTCTGCCCTCCCGCAGAAGGATAAATAGAGCGGGAATCCGAAGAAGCGTCCTCTTGTTCCTGTGCTCTGAAGGCTGCACCAACTCGTTGCGCGTGAGCCCTCGACGGAACAAGCGGCAATTTTGAGAACTTGTAATCTTGTTGTTTCTCTTTCAGTTATTCGGAGTACAAAGATCCAGGACCTCGTGGATCAACTAGCGCAGAGTACACGCAGCTATGGTCGGCAAGAAGGCAGGAAAGAGCTCCGAGTTGGAGAAGGTACTGCGCACCTTGTCGAATCGAATGGCGATCATGGACCGAAAACTCTGTAAAGTTGACTCGATCGCTCGAGGTTTGGCCAATGTTAAGAAACAGTTAGCGGCCCAGAACAGCTCAGGCCGTCCGAAGAAGGTAATAGGCCCGGCCTTGCCGGGAGTCGTCCCGGAGGGTAGGGGAAAGCGTGTTAAGAAGAGGGCGGTTTCTGGGGAAGATCCGGTTCCTGAGGTACCCCCAATCGCCCCCATCACACCGGGGGACAGCCCGGTACCAAACCCAGATATAGGTTTACCAATCCCCGTTGTAATTACTCCTGTTAATGATGAGGAGATGCCCCCGGAACTGGCCATCCAGTTAGCGGCAGTATTGCCATGGCTCAAGAAGAAAGCGGGGGCAGTGGCCGGGGGTGACCCAGCCGAGGAAGCTAGACTAATAATCGAGCAGTTACGGCAATCGAGAGAGCCCGCGACGGCGAATGTTCCTCTTGTTCCCCCACAGGTGGCGCCAGGAGGACCTGCGGTTAGCCGGGAAAAGGCGGCAGACACGACGGTCGAACCTGGTAAGCACACATTGCCAATGGCAGGGGAGGGTTTGTTACCTTCAAGGCGCGAAAGGGTGGCCCAGCACATCCCTGCGGCCACAAAGGAACTGATATGGGGGGAAAATATGTGAATATGTTCTCATTGTTGACTGACCATCGCGAGATGGAATATGCGAAATCCCAGAAGGATTTATGGCACCCTAGTGTATGGAGGGCCAAGATGGCGGAATTTAGGGTCGATGAGACGGTAGCGAATTGGGTAAAGGGCTTTTTGATATTTACGGCAGTCATGGGGGAACGAAAGCCTGAAGTCATGACTGAGTTGACCTGTTATCAGAATAGGATTATGGATTTTTATACCATGTATGAGAGGGACGAGTGGAAAGGTTACTACATGAAATTCCGAAAAGCGAAAGAGTTTGATGCAACTTTGACCTGGTATTGCCTCGACTCGGTGTCATGGCACAAGCAGCTCTTGCCAGGGGCGGCAGGTACGTCCTCGCCGGGCGGGAGCGAGGTGATGCTTTGTAACCAATTGTCTACACCTGTCGATATCATGGCTCTGACTCCTTGGTTGAACAAATACCCTGATCATGTATCCGCCGGGGTGTTGAGGAAGGGATTCCTATATGGCTTCAACATCCCGGCGGGGGATTTTCGGGGGGACTCCTTCTGTAAAAATCAGTTATCTGTACAGCATAACCCAAGCGTAGCTGCAAGAAAAATTTCCAAAGAAGTCAGCTTGGGGCGGGTGGCGGGGCCTTTTCATCGCCCGCCGGTGGCGGATTTCGTGTGTTCCCCGCTAGGGGTGGTCCCGAAGAAAGACCCAGGGGAGTTTAGACTCATTCACAACTTGTCTGATCCAAGGGGTTCTTCGGTGAACGAAGCCATTGACCCAGATATTTGTTCGGTGCGGTACGCATCGTTCGATGATGCCGTGGCCATGTTAAAATCACCTGGGCCCCGGAGCGCTGAAGGCGAAATCAGACATCGAATCGGCATTCCGGTTGCTCCCAGTACACCCGCGAGATCAGCGCTTGCTAGGTTTTGCATTTCAGGGGAGTTATTACATGGATAAATGCATGCCTATGGGTTGCTCCATTTCTTGTGCCTATTTTGAAATGTTCAGCTGTTTTTTAGAGTGGGCATTCACCGAGGCCACAGGGCATAGGCATGTTATGCACTATCTGGATGACTTCCTGTTTCTGGGAGCAGCCGGCGATATGACATGTGCACAGGCGCTGCTGGACTTCTGCATTCTCATGCGGGAATTCGAAGTCCCATTGGCACCAGGTAAGACGGTTGGACCATCTACTTCACTGGAGTTTCTGGGAATTGAGCTCGATTCTGTGGAGGGATGTTTCCGTTTACCGATGGAAAAGGTGGCCAAGTTTAGGGCTTCCTTGACACAATGCCTGGGCAAGGAGAAGGTGACCCTGCACCAGTTACAGCAAACAGTGGGTCAGCTTAACTTCGCCTTAAGGGTGATACCAATGGCCTGCCCCTTCTCACGCTCTATTGCACAAGCTATGGTTGGTCTCAAGGAGGGACACCACCGTACGAGACTGTCGGCAGAGGTTCGCCAGGATATGCGCATTTGGTTGGCATTTCTGGCGGACTTCAACGGTCGAGTTGTGTGGAACAAACCACTAGCTCCTTCGGATGAACTAGGTTTGTGGACCGACTCAGCTGGAAGCGTGGGATTTGGCGTCATCTTTGGTAACCGATGGTCGGCACAAGTATGGCCGACGTGGTGGCACTCCAGCGGTCTGACAGGTAACATTGGGTTCTTAGAGCTATTTCCCATTTGGGTTGCTCTGATGGCATGGCCAGACGACTTCAGGGACCGCTCGGTGGTGTTTTGGTCTGATAATATGACTGTGGTCGAGTGCATTAATCAGCAGGCAGCCCGCTGCAAGTGGATCTTGAGAGTGTTGAAAGAATTGTTTTACGTTGCATGAGATTGAATGTACAGTTCAGGGCAAAACATGTGCCAGGCGTACTGAATTATGCAGCTGATGCACTCTCTCGTTCACACATGCAGGCTTTCAGGGGCTATCTACCCACAGCGGACCTAGTGGCGGCACCGTTCCCCGAAGCTCTATGGCTAATCGGTGTCCCGGATTACAAGACCTCGTGGCAGCCAGCTTAGCTCCCAGGACAAGGAAGGCATACGAAGGAGCGTTTCGTTCCTACTGCACATTTTTGGGTCCATCAGGGAGACAGAGCTGGGGACAGGAGAAGTCCTTCCTGGGGTTCCTGGTTGCGCTGCACAGAGAAGGCCGATCATCGGCAACGGCCAATAGACATAGGGCGGCCATTTCATTCATGGCACAGGTGCATGGCATAAGAGATCCGACAGATTCATTTTTGGTTAGGAAGGCACTCCGTGGCTGGCAACGCCTCGAGGGTCACAAGCAGGATACGAGGCGCCCGATTGGTTTAGACAGATTGTCTCGACTTTTAGCAAAGCTAGATGAGACGTGCTCCTCCCCGTTCGAAGCAGTTCTGTTCCGGGCAGCTTTCGCCTTGGCATTCCATGGGGCTATGCGGGTGAGCGAACTAGTTGCAAGGAACAAGAAGGATATGGGGGGAGGCCTGTGCAGGGATCACGTCCAAATAAGGGGTGATTCAATGGTAATCTCGATAGCCAGGTCCAAGACTGACCAGGGAGCTATGGGTGATAGTGTTATCGTGCAGCACGCACGAGGGTCCCCCACTTGTCCGGTACAGTGTTTAGAGGAATACCTGGCACTGAGGATGGCTACATGGGGGGGGAGCTTGCTTAGGCACAAGGATGGCACCCCACTGATGAGATTTCAGTTTCAGAGGGTGCTAGCACTGTCAATCGCTGCCGCGGGCATGGACCCGTGCGATTTTGGGACCCACTCATTCAGGATAGGGGCTGCTACTGAGGCTACAGCCCGGGGTCAGAGTGCGGAGGAAGTGAAACGGCTAGGCCGTTGGTCCTCGAATTGCTTCAAAAGGTATGTGCGATTGCACATGTTGTAAAGATCAACTGACATGCACTCACGCTTCTTGTCTTTTGTTGCAATTACAGTTTCGCGAGCCTGTCACGCGGGGCGGAATTGGAAGTCGACCCAACATCAGGAGACCAGCGGTCGTGGATCACCGACTGGAGAGAGAGTGGTATGGGTCGTGGGCCACTCATATGTGAGGCGCGCCGGGGACGTATTCAAAGCAGGTGACGCGACTCACGCATCTGGGGAATATGTGTACAGAGTGGCCTTCCATGGGAAGGGCGGGCTCTGTTTTGACCAATTTCAATCGTTTTTTGAGGGTCTTTTAGGGCGGCAAAGGTCACCGCCATCTGTAGTCATAGTACACCTGGGGGGCAATGACTTGGTGAAACTGGGAAGACGAGTGTTATTAGAACACATTTTGTCGGCAGTTAGCTGGTTGGCTAAAAAAGTCCCGGGGTGCACGATTGCCTGGTCCCATATGATCCCCAAGAAGATTTGGTGGGGGGGCCTGTCAGTGTCAGCATTGAACCACTCTGTGAAGAGGGTTAACAATAAAATTGGGAAATTGTTTCGCTCCGCGCAGTTGCATAGCATTCCTCACGGGTGTATTCGGGGTGATCACATGTATCTGAACGATGGGGTTCACCTGTCCAGGGAAGGGAATGATTTACTCATAGGAGACTTCATAGCATGGCTAAGGGGTTTGAGGAAGCATGACCTTTAGGAGGAGTGGGGGGGCCGGATAGTCGGTCAACTATCCGGCCTGTGGCGGTAAGGTCATGATCGGTGAGCAGTAATTTCAAGGTCCCTAGAGGGGGGCGCCACCCAGAATGGATGGGAGCGCCCGGGGAGAGGCGGCCATTGGCCCCTTCCACGGGGAGGCGGCACCCACTAAGGATGGGTCCCCTTGGGGGAGACGGCCATAGGCCCCTCCCAGTGGGGAGGTGGCTAGATGCCCCTCCTACGAATTTCCCGGGGCCCGGATATCCGCGACGGCGGATAGAGAGTGTGGGGATGGGGGGGAGTCCACGCTGTCCTTCCTACAGATACCTCACACGGGAATTCGGACGACCTTTAAGATGGCGTCGAGTGAAAAGGGGGCCCCCACAACAAGGGAAGTTACAGTTGGCAATGAGGGTAAAGTCCTCTGCGCATGCGCCACTCACACCGTGAGGGCGGGATTTTGGTAGTAGGGATCTGACACCGGTTAAGACCTTGCCGTTGGCCCTTAATGCTAGGATGTACAATTTTAATTTAGAATGTATGCATTTGCAGGATGCTAGACTCGGCTAGGAAACCTTTGTATTAGAGATCTGTTAAGGTTAGCCAAAGAACATGTCTTCATCGAAATGTGATAAATGTAAAATTGTACATAATTCATGAAACTTTTATTTAATGTTTTAAATTTTGTTTCATATTTTAATAAATACGACCGGGGATGTAACTCCCCGCCGCCTTCCAAAAGTTCAAACCTGTGTCTGTCCTCTCCCATTGGGGCTTGGTGTTGGGAGGGGGTGGCGGGCATCCCGGCCATATGGAAAGGGGCGACCACTCGGTCCCCCTGAACGTATGGTTCGGTGCCCCGATCCCCCCGGGAAACCATTTTGGGCGGGAGGCGTGGCTCGGCTGGTATGCCCGAAGTGGCGTAGCCGGGGCGCGCCCTTTCCCGCCCAGGAGGGGTTGTCCTAGACACCCGCACGGAAGACCACGCCCAGTAGGCGTACCGAAGGAGGGTCTCCGCCCTCCCGCAGAAGGATAAATAGAGCGGGAATCCGAAGAAGCGTCCTCTTGTTCCTGTGCTCTGAAGGCTGCACCAACACGTTGCTCGTGAGCCCTCGACGGAACAAGCGGCAATTTTGACCCACCCACCAGCCCCTTATGGCAATGTTTGTTTGAATAAAGTTTGATTAGATAGAAATGTATAGGCCTTTTTTCCTTTGTAGAGAAGTAAGGAAATGTTTCATATAATGATTTGGATTCGGCTTTTAGGATAATGTTTCCCTTTTCAGGAAAGTGAAGTGATGACTCTTCAAGGCTATGTCAGAATGTTTCTTCCATTAGTAGGTAAAACAACTGTCGTATTTATTTTTTGGTTGGGCGGTAAGGTCATGATCGGTGAGCAGTAATTTCAAGGTCCCTAGAGGGGGGCGCAACCCAGAATGGATGGGAGCGCCCGGGGGGAGGCGGCCATTGGCCCCTTCCACGGGGAGGCGGCACCCACTAACGATGGGTCGCCTTGGGGGAGACGGCCATAGGCCCCTCCCAGGGGGGAGGCGGCTAGATGCCCCTCCTACAAATTTCCCGGGGGCCGGATATCCACGACGGCGGATAGAGAGTGTGGGGATGGGGGGGGAGTCCACGCTGTCCTTCCTACAGATACCTCACACGGGAACTCGGACTACCTTTAAGATGGCGTCGAGTGAAAAGGGGGCCCCCACGACAAGGGAAGTTACAGTTGGCAATGAGGGTAAAGTCCTCTGCGCATGCGCCACTCACACCGTGAGGGCGGGATTTTGGTAGTAGGGATCTGACACCGGTTAAGACCTTGCCGTTGGCCCTTAATGCTAGGATGTACAATTTTAATTTAGAATGTATGCATTTGCAGGATGCTAGACTCGGCTAGGAAACCTTTGTATTAGAGATCTGTTAAGGTTAGCCAAAGAACATGTCTTCATCGAAATGTAATAAATGTAAAATTGTACATAATTCATGAAACTTTTATTTAATGTTTTAAATTTTGTTTCATATTTTAATAAATACGGCCGGGGGGGTAACTCCCCCCCGCCTTCCAAAAGTTCAAACCTGTGTCTGTCCTCTCCCATTGGGGATTGGTGTTGGGAGGGGGTGGCGGGCATCCCGGCCATATGAGTTTCATCTAATGTAAATGACACATGTTAAGTGTGTTTCTATGTCTGGAACTAGCTCATGAATAGGTCATCTGTATCATATTTGTAGACAATGGTTGTATTTTATGATCATGGCTGTGTACAATATGACAATAGGCTCAAAGGGTGGGTGTAGACCCCCATGTCTGTTGCATATGTATTTGGAGAAGCAGCTTGCTAAAACAAAAAAAAGGTAACAGTGACTTTTATTTTTTCATAATAAATAGATTTCTTTTTTATCATGCATTCTAATAATTTGCTAGGTGAGTAATCTCTAATGCTGTGCCATCTCTTTGTCGTTTCCACTTTGACAAGTATTTGTAGGCTTTGTTGGCCTATACTTCTCTCTTGCTGGTCTCTTTTATACTGCAAAAAGTATTAGAACAAATATTTGAACAATTCCCTATAGTGGGACTTCAAAACATTAGATGCTAGCCATAACTCATTTTGTTTGTGAAATGTGGATTGTGTGTAGCCAATAAAAGTGTACTTAAGTTATTAAAGTTACAACACAGTTCAAATGTTTTAAATATTATTTCTATGACCATTTATTTTCATTTAAATACTGTCACAACGCACATTATTTAAATTCATTTTGTATTGTGGTATTGTCACTGTAAATATAATACAATTTCACATTTTCAGAAAATGAGTTAATACATTCATTAGATGAAAAGTGAAAAGATGATCTACAATTTGTCGGAGACCTTTTCCAGGCGACAATCCATTAGTGGAGTTGAAATGTGTGGACAGAAGGTGGGTAGGATGAAAAGCCTAGAAGCTCACAGACACTCACAACAGGACATCACTTTCTGTATCTCTTGGATGTAGCTTCTTGAGTGTTGTCCTCAACAGGACAAGATGAACAATCCCTACTAAGGGCCACTGCAGTCAAATGGAGAGTTGGTAACAGATGGCGCTAAGGCAACAGTGTCCTCCTTTCCGTGGAGCTGCCAGCTGGAGATGTTTCTGGTATCAAACCGTGGAGCTGCTAGCTGGAGATGTTTCTGGGACAAACCTGGCAGCAGATGTTGCTTGACCATGGAAAGGGCCTGCTGCATTTGACACTGCTGCAAGCAATGCTCTAAATTCATCCTTCACCACCCCAGAATACACTTGTGCCACTCCATTAAATCTTTTTAGGCCATTTTTGGGCCATCTGACTCCCCATTCTCAACACTCAGGAGACTGTTGTGGGCCCTTGGAAGGTCCATGATCTTGTCCAGATGTACTTCCTGCTGTGCAATTCCTCACATCAGGTTAATGCCCATCGGGGGATCATTGGGAGCAGCACCCTGAGCCTCACTCCTCACAGCATGTCCTGCACCAGCCCTCTCAAAACAGCCCTGTGACCTTAACTGGGTGGCAACAGGTGTTGTCTTTTCTGGCTGCACAGAAGTTGTAACGGCTGCAGTAATCATAGAAGTCGGGACTGGTGTGGCCACAGTTGCCAGTGGTGTTGAATCACAGGGGTATTGTGGGGGTGCACAATGGAGAAAGAACTCAGCTGCCTGTTTTAGGTTTAGTCAGACATTGAGGGAGAGGGTGACTTGCAGGACTCGAGCCACACATAACTGATGAGACAGACTGCTCTCCAAGATGTCTAGGATGTTCATCATTGGCAGGAGAGTTTCTTTCTTGATAGACATTGGCGAACAGAGTTGAAGGTAATTGAGTTCTTGATGCTTGACTTTGAGAAAAAGAAAGAAAAACGCAAATTATAGTGTATCAATTTAATTTAATTTAATGTATTTAAATGATAACTTCTTAACATTCTGGCCTGATTTACAATTGGTCAGACGGGTTAATGACTGATCCAATTGACAATCCCTAAAGATGTTTTTCATTCTAATAATAAAAACAAATAGTTTCATAGTGATTGACGTGCAGTTAAATGTGGTTTTACAGTTTGGTGGTGCTGCAAGAGGGTCTATCATACGATGCCATAGGAACAGTCTGTGAAGTTAAATTCAAAACACAGTCATAGTTCAATAATCACATTTTTAACCTATTCTAGCCTGGTTATGGAGTTTATTTAACACATACAAACCCATGAAAAGTAACATTAGATGAATGAAATGAAATGAATGAATGAAATTTTGAAATAAAAAAACATTCCAATGAGTGATTGGCATTATAACTATTATAATTATCATTTAACATTGCAAATGTCTTAAGATTTAAAACATTGAAAAAATTATCTGATAGGTAATATGAAAATATTAGATTTGTGAGACACCTGAAACAGTTTTGTCAGCAGTTACAGAACACTTTACAAAGCATTTGCTAGACTTATAGATACACTGCTGTACTTTTGTCTTGTATCACATATTTGTGAATTGAATGAAAATGTGCAGTTGACAACATTTTGAAGAAACATGGAAGTATCCTGTGTTATGTTAATAATGTGTGTAAAAGGAGAATTACACTAACTAGCATTAACTTCTACTACCACATATTACGTTTTTATATTGTTTACAGAATCACAAGTAAATTGCTAGATATAAGTGTTACATTAATGGTCCAACTAGGATGTTGCATCTGTTTGTATCGGTTTCTATTATGAGCTATAATTTAAAAAAAAGATCCAACCGAGTGATGAAATGGTAGATAGTGATTTGGTAGGGTATATATTTAGTTGTGATGGACATCATGTAAGAATGATGTGTAAACAGTTTTCCATTAGTGGAGAGATGTGTGTTGGAGAATTGGGGTGCCAGAGGGCAGAGAGGATGAATTTGGTAGTGATAGAGAGGTAGTATTTGTACTTACCAGTCTCCACTTCACCTCGAGTTCCCACCATGCCTTATTTGTGGAATATAGACAACACCTACTCCTCCCAGGGAATGAGGTTGAGGGGCCTTTTTTGAGGGAAACGACCTTTACACGCAGTCATCACATTGCACTACATTTACAGTGCAGTCTTTACATCGCAACATCCTTTACAACGCATGTCACTACAACACATGACATTACAACGCATGACACTACAATGCAGGCATTACATCGCATGTCATTACAACCCATACCATTACAACGCATAATACCCCTACACTATCCAATACTTACCCTACTGTTGCACCCCCTGGAGTTGGAATTGTAATTTGTACCCCTACACTATCCAACACTTAGCCCACTGTTGCACCCCCTGGAGTTAGAATAGTAATGTTTACCCCTACAGTAAGCATGGGCGGAAAATCCGTTTCGCTCGCGGATTTTGCGGATTTTCGGTAAATTCGCAATCCGCGAGATCCGCGAATCTCCCACAAAATCCGCAAATCCGCGAGCAGCGGATTTTATGGCTTGCTCGCACTGTTCGCGTGAGTTCGCGGCTTGCCAGTACAACTTCGCACCCCGCGAGTAAGTGCTAAATTGCAGAAATACGATCTTAGCAAAACTGAAACTACTTACCAGGTTCAAAAGTTCAGGCTCATCATTAGTAGCCATTTCCTGTAGTGCTTCCTGAGGGGCCCCTCCAGAGTTCAGTTGCCAGTTGCAACTATTATGTGACCCTGCTCTGAACCTCAGAATAGTTACACATATGCCACAAAGGTCCTGAATTACAGCTAAGGGAGACAAGCAGGAGCCAGGCTGGAAGTTAAAATCCATTAATCAGCCCCTAATTCATTATTGTCAGTTGGGGCAGGGCAGGTGTTGTAACTAATTTTGCAACAATGAAAGCACTTAGCAAGTGCAAAAGATCACTAATCAGGAAGCACTAAGGAAGCAGGTGCCAGCTAAAAAAATATTCTGTGACACATTAATCAGCCCCAAATTAATTCAGGTCACTTGAGGCAGGGAAGGTGTGCTTTGCTTTGCCGAAAATAATGTACACTGGACAACCAGAGGGTGTGGTGATGAAACAGAGGGTGGCATGGGTGGGCCAGAGGGTGGCATGAGTAGTCAGAGAGTGGCAGTGGTGACAGAGAGTGGCAGTGATGAAGAAGAGTGTCCCAAACAGGCTGGACACGTAGAAACAACAAGTTCGCAAAACTTGCGCCCCGACAGGTAAGTTCGCAAATTGCGAAATTGTAAAAACCCTCGCGAACTGGCAGAAACACGCGCGAACACAAAAAAAAAAAAATCCGCAAATTCGCGGGAATTCGCGGATTTTTGCGGATTGCGAGTTCGCAAATCCGCAAAATTCGCGAACGCGAGATTCGCAAAATTCGCCCATGCTTACCCTACAGTATCCAACACTCACCCTACTGTTGCACCCCCTGGAGTTATAATAGTAATTGTTACCCCTACACTATCCAACACTTACCTTAAATGCAATGTAATGGTATGCGTTGTAATGGTATGCATTGTAAAGCTATAATGCGATGTAATGGGCTGCGTTGTAAATGTAGTTTTGAAAAATGTGTTTTTAATGGTATGCAATGTAAATGTATGTGTTGTAAGGGATGTTGCAGTGTAAAAACTGTGTTGTAAAGGCACGTGTTGTAAATGTATGCGTTGTAACGTCATATATTCATTTTTTGAGAACCTTGGTTGCCCTCTTCCAAACATTTTTAAAAGAGAAGCTGAAGTGGGTCTACTGCTATTGCTATGTGCTCTGAGTGGTAAATGGTTTATGTGGTTCAAGGAATTTTGTAGTTGAAGATGCGACTGATTTTGAAAATAATGTTGGTTGACAGACATGTCCATCAACATGATGGACGCGTTCACTGTCTGAAACTCTTTCTGCCATTGTTGCCATCTGTCATAAGGGTTCCCCCATCCCACACTGCTAGCAGACAACTCTGACAATAGCAGATGAGTGTCCGCCATACCAGCACTGAAGGAATTGTATCCGTCGATGGTGGCCAGACACTCCGACAACGGAGGATGGAGGATTGGCCGATGGACCACCCTCCTTCATGGCGGGCAGCAGTCCTTCAGTCCAAACACTAAATACAGTGGACAGAAGCAAGTCACCAATTTCTTGCTACTGGACTGATTTAGGCATAGCCAGGTGCAAAGACACTTTCCTTTGACGCACCTACTGTTCGCCCGCTGTGTGTATATGGATTTGAATAAATAGGAAGTCAAAGCAAGGCACATAATAAGAACTTAGGGCAGAGGTCTTCAATCTGTGGGGCGCGACCCCCAGGGGGGTCGTGGAGTCCTTGGAGGGGGGTCGCAGATTCTGTCAGGGGCATGCAATTCCTGGCATTGGGCTGATCGAGGGTGCTCATGTCAACCGAGGTGTGAAAAACATCAAAGGCTCATTAACAAATAGAAGGTATTTTAAAGACATGTCAATTACTCGGGTGTGGCTGTGTGTGTGTCCCTGAAACAGTTTCAGCCAGGCTCACACACACACACACACACGAGCTGGGGGGGGGGATTGGGGGGGAGGCGGAGGGGGTTGAAGTGGGTGTGTGACCCTGGCTGAAACCGTTTCAGGGACACACACACAAGAAACCAAAATGACATTAACCAGAACTGATGACAAACTGGAGAAAGACAAGACCTATGGAAGACGTTGGCACATAGTGTGAGCTACCCCCACCAGACGAAAGCCCCCCACACCCAAACGAATAAAAACTTTACAGTAACGAGATGCAAAGTTTTGTTACTCTGTTGTTGCAGTCCATAACCATGTGTAATACAATGGAAGCTAAATGTTTCAATGTGTTACTGTGATCTAAACGCTGTACAAGTCTCACTGTCTGAGCAAATTGGGCACTCACTAGTTGACTAAGTCTTGCATTTTAAAACTCAATAAAAAAATAGAAAAAATTAAGAGAAGGAACTGTGAGCAGAGACTATCGATACATCTCCTATACTATAGAACTTATGGCAATTGGGCATTTCAGACTGTGATTGTTTACACAGGGGCATATTCCAAGTACCTTTCTTTACTGGTTATCTCGGCGGTGCTGAGACACCACCTATTCTAGTTATTGCATGTTACTGTTTGGGTGACAGGCACTCTGCAGGTGGGGAAACTGGGGAATGCAGGACCTATCTAGTGGGTTGCAAGGTGGGTGGAGGAGGGTTACAGTTGGGGAAAGTTGAGTTGTTATTGCAGCATCACAGGTAGAAATGTATGGGGGGGCATCTTACAGTGGAAATGTTACGAGGGCGGTTACTCTGTGGGTGGGGGTGGGGTCTGGGGGAGCAGGCTGTAGTGTAGCCCTTTGAGTATAATAGATGTTGCGCGCCTGGAGCTGTGGGTCCCGTGACACGTCCCCCCTCCTGCCCCCAGCAGGGAGGCACAGAGATGCCCTTCCAGGGAAAGAAGGAAGACGAAACTGAGATACTGACCCCCCCCCCTCCACCCCCCCATGAGAGAGGCACAGAAAAGGTGGGTGGATGAATGATGGGTGGATGGATGGATGTAAGGATGAAGGATGGATGGATATGTGAAACGATGGGTGGATGAATGATGGGTGGATGGATGAAAGGGTGGATGGATGGATGGAAGGATGAAAGGGTGGATGGATGGAAGGATGAAAGGGTGGATGGATGGATGAAAGGGTGGATGGATGGAAGGATGGAAGGGTAGATGAATGAAGGATGTATGGATGGATAAAAGGTTGCATGGATGAATGATGGATGGATGGATGGATGTGTAAAAAGATGGGTGGATGAATGATGGGTGAATGGATGGATGAAAGGGTGGATGGATGAATGATGGATGGATGGAAGAAAGAATGGATGGATGTATGGATGGATAAAAGGTTGCATGGATGAATGGTGCATGGATGGATGTGTGAAAAGGTGGGGGGTGAATGATGGGTGGATGGCTGGATGAAAGGGTGGGTGGATGGATGTATGCATGAAAGGGTGGATGGAGGAAGGATCGATGTGTGGATGGAAAGATGAAAGGGTGGATGGATGTATGTTTGGATAACAGGTTGTATGGATGAATGATGGATGGATGTGTGAAAAGGTGGTGGAGAATGATGGGTGGATGGATGGAAGGGTGGATGGGTAAAGGATAGATGTATGGATGGAAGGATGAAAGGGTGGATGGATGAAGGATAGATGTATGGATGTAAGGATGAAAGGGTGGATGAATGAAGGATGGATGGAAGGATGAAAGGGTGGACGGATGAAGGATGGATGGATGGATGGATGAAAGGGTGGATGGATGTATGGATGGATAAAAGGTTGCATGGATGAATGATGGATGGATGTGTGAAAAGGTGGGTGGATGAATGATGGGTGGATGGATGGAAGGGTGGATGGGTAAAGGATGGATGTATGGATGGAAGGATGAAAGGGTGGATGGTTGAAGGATGGATGTAGGGATGGAAGGATGGATGAAAGGAAGGATGAAAGGATGGATGGATGTGTGAAAGTGTGGGTGGATGAATGATGGATGGATGTGATGAGGTCTAACAGGCGCATTTATGGTTGTCAAAAGTTGATGATGAGGAGTACCAGTTTCTTGATACTTTTGTCGGAAGGGGGTCCTTACGCCTAAAAAGTTTTTACAAGTGGGTCTCGGCATCAAAAAGTTTGAAGACCTCTGACTTAGGGGAAGATTTATGAGTTCTGGCGCATCTCTGCAAATCAGCAGGGATGCGCCAGAACTGATACGTCGCGCAATTCCCTCCTTGCTGCACCACAGATGCGCCGCATTTACAATGCGGCGCACCATGGTGCAAGGAAGGGCAGATGTGTGACGTATCTTGTGGTGTACGGGCGGCGCATTGCTGGAGTAGCGTCGCAAGTGCGTCGCAACTCCTGCAATGTGGAGAGGCCACCCATACATAACATGGTGCGTCACTCCTTACGCCTGCTTCAAGCAGGCGTAAGGATTTGACGCAGCAGCGTCGTAAAACTGACTCAGTGAAATCTTGTAGATTTCACTGCGTCAGTTTTACGGGGCTTTACTATGAGGGAACGCCCACCTTGCGACAGAACGCCCACATGAAACCTGACGCAGGTTCCATGTGGCGCAGGGCTTTACAACGTGATGCATCTGCCTAGATGCGTCACATTGTAAATAGGTCACAGGGATGCGCCACGTTTCCGCGCCGATGCATCTCGCAACGGCGGCGTAAACGTGGCGCAAGTCCGACATAAATCTGCCCCTTAGTAACTAAGTGGACCGTTACTTTTCCAGAAACATACATAGTAAATGGTCCAATGCCTATTACACTCCACTGATGGCTTGCTCTTAGAATACAGTTATCAGATATCACAAATTACACTGACAAGTTACTATATTAGAATATTGGTCTAAAATTAAAACCACTTCAGAATGAGGAAGAAAATGAGGATTGAAAGTGCATAATCATATTTGGTCAAAATGGATTGGAGTCCAATTGTATTTCTAGAAATGGCTGTTGTGTACCCACGCTCAGGTTTCAAATGAATAGGAAGTTGTAGCCTGGCACCTGACAAGTGTTAAGTAACTGCAATAGAAAAAATACTCTCTGTGACTACTGTGAAGGGAGCCGCATCGTAATAATGAAAGTGGGACTGCTGACTCCTTGTCGGGTGGTCCTGTTTCCGCTACGGTGTCGGTCAGATGCTCTTCCCCCTGACATTGTTACAGCCCTCTGTAATTATTATATCTGGTAAGAAGCACCCAACTCGTTTGTCCAATCTGTGCTGAAACAGGGGCCTACGTAGGAGTTGAAAAATTCCAATCAGGTTGTAATCAGGGTCAGAGAGGTTTCTATATATCAGGGTCTGTCATTGCGAGGTCAGGCGTATAATTATCTGCTGCCTCCAATTCAATTTATCAACAGACAATATGCTGGTATCAAGAAAAAGACATGACCTCCTTCCTTTGAGCAATTCCTAGCTTATTCCTGAATTCCATGATTAAGACTACGAGGTTAAGTCAACCCTACAACACACCTGCCTATACTTTTGTACCCATAATCCAGCTACCAGTGCTTAATGTGAGCCCATAGCTGCCTGTAGAGGGCACCAGCACTCAATTCTGGGGGCTGGCACTTATTTTTCTGCATTACACAATTACACCGAACAAGCAAGGGCAAAACACACAAAGCAAAAAGACGGACGAAAAGAAAAACAGAAAACCTATCACAAAGGGAGAAAGCAGGAACCTGCAAGAGCGACATGAGGAAGCAGGGAGTGTCTGGTAATATACTAAAGAGTCATGAGTTGGATTCAATACTATGAGGCCTTGGTATCTGTTGTGCCAACATTTACGCAGGCTTCTGAGCAGAGCTCTGCTCACTGGCACTCATTCTTTTAGAAATTAAGCACTGTCAGCTACCTCCCCTATCACTGAATGTTGCCTGTCACCCTGTCAGCTCTCCACTGGCTAGATTCGTGCTGTACAAACACCATATGCATACAGACATGTACACTTAATGACAGCAGACCTTTGTGAGCCAGGCCCATATTGACATTTCAATACAATTGTTCCTGGGTGAGCTCAACACAGATTGCCTGGCAAAAGCAGAGGTAGTTTCGCTCACACTTCCGCAGTTGTAACACTGGGCTTCTTCCATCAACCACCATGGTGCATCTGCCTGCTTTAATGAGTTTTAAGTGGCATCCTATTACATTTAGAGAAATGTGACTTAATTGACCAAACCGAGTTGTTTCACCATTTGAAAAACCCATACTCAGTATGGAGTGGATTTACATCTCGTTGCTGGCACAATAAATTCCATAAAAGTGTGTATTTGAGCAATGATCTTCGACAACTGTCATTATAGGCGTTTAATTTTTCTCAGTATTTTACAGTTCTGAAAAAACATCATGTTTGGGGCACATTCGCCTTGGCGGTGGCTGGAATGACTGGGCCATCTGTCAATGCTAGTTTGTTATGGCACTGTCTGGCATCACTTTTAGGGACAGGGCTTCAGGCCATGCAACTGGAAACTGGGGCCAACTCGTTGTAACTGGTTCACCGAAATGGTTTATAGTAAGCAGGAACAGGCGCAGTTTCAACCTCAGAAACGGCGAGAACAAGATTAACAAATGAGACTGCCACTTATTATTTTATGAAACAAACTGCTAAAGAAATTAAGGAAAATAAATCAGATTTTGCAGCTTTGCAACCAGCTGTAACATATATGGCAAAAGCATCAATTATGGGTTTTTTAAATGTATTTATATAAATGTTTTGTGCAGCGCTGGCATGTCAGAGATAGCCATTTCGCAGCTAGCTATTCTTCTTAAGTATTGTTCAGGATAAAAATCTAATTTTCTTCCTTTTCCAATAACGCTGACACCATTGGGATCCAGTAAAAATCAACGACCGATCACAAGGAAAGTTATTAGGTTGTGAAAAAACTGGCGGCAAAAATGTCAATTTAATATGCAAAAGAAAACAAAAACTAATCAGCATTTTGAAAACGACCCACCGTTGCAATAATTTGTTATCTTGTGTTCTAAATGTGTCTAACGGCACTCAGGGACTGAAGATCATATGTAAGTGAAGGACGTTATGGTAAACACATTTTGCAAACTTCACAAAATTTCCCACAATGACATTCACATACATGGGCAAATTTATCAATATGCGACGCAGCGCAGCAACCCACCTTGCTACATTAAACAGCGCATTCCCGCCGTTTCCCAACACTAGTGCACAATCGGCAGCCTAACGCCAACACAGGCACTCTCGCACCATGGTGCAATGGTGTCAGCGTTGTAAGCAGGATTGTTTTGTGCAGGAAGAGGCATTTTCTTCTTTGTATGTGTGCTACAGAATGCAGCACACATAGAAAGAGGAAACCATGAGAAGAAATAAACATATTTCTCTTTGTTACGTTTCATTTGGGGGAGGGGCGTAGCAGTTTTGTTTCATCCCTAGGTCTACTACTTATAATAAATCTAAGAAAGCATCAAAATCCATTGGTGTGGCATGTAAATACCCACCCATGGTACGCTCCCTTGGGTAGAGTAACGAAATGCAGCGATTTGGCTGTGTTGCATTACTCTGGATCTATCAAGCCACGCAGAACCACGCAAGGTGGCCTTGCGTGGCTTGATAAGTCGCGCTTAAGGGTTGCGTCACAAAAGCACCCCAGTTGTGTGGTGCAAAAGCAATGCAACCCTTCAATAAATATTGCCCTTTTGTATTTTTATCTACTGTGATATTTGCCATCTATTTGTAAGCATTAAACTGAATTGTTATATTTCTGATGGCACTGTTTGTGAATGATATTCTGTACCACTATCTACAAAACACCACACCCCATTCAGATTGAGCGTTGTTGCTCAATGTTTCAAAAGATAAATTCAACTGATTTCTTTGCACGCTCTGCAAACGCATCAACCCCTGACCACTCTGTCATCTTTCACCCACCAAACACAACTATGGCATTTTAACTAACAAGGGCATTGAAGTGGATTCTACCTGTTTTAAATCTCCCCCTCTTTATGTCTGGCATTAGCCAAGACCTTTAGATTTCATTGAAATATGTTGTATACTGTACTTACATAAAAGGGATTGCAGCCACTTCTCTTCATCATTGGTCTGTTCTTGCATCATACACATTTTGCTTCCGCTTGCTATAACATACAGCATGAAGCAATGGGTTAGCCTTCTTCAGCCACTGTCTAACTTCACTTTGAGTGGCTGCATTTGGCCCTTTATCAAGGAGCACGCGCGCACACACGGTAGTTCTCTTCAGTGCCAGTGTTTCTTTTTGTTTTTACTTTATTACTACTTTGGTGCAGCCTTTGTTTGTAAAACCTGATCTGATAGCAAGATGGTTTCTATCAAAAGAGAGTGCAGGTCACATTTCAGCTTTATCAGTTCCCTTTCTCCTACCAATGCTGTCGTAAATTCTTTTGAAGTGGCATTCTTTCTCTGACTGTTCCTTTTCTACACCATACCCGCAGCTCATACCAGCAGCTCATATGAACTCTAAATATAAGCTAATGAAGCTGCTCTATCTTTGCAACCTTGTTTATCTTTTTTTCATTGTCTATTTATTTATTTGCCTCTTTCTTTTTTTTGTCTTTCTGTCTTTCCTTCTTTGCTTCTTCCTTTCCTTATTTCCTTCTTTCTTTCTTTCTTTCTTTCTTTCTTTCTTTCTTTCTTTCTTTCTTTCTTTCTTTCCTTCTTTTTCTTCATTCATTCTTTCTTTATCCTTTCTTTTCTTTTTCTTTGCTTGCCTTCATTCGGTCATTTTACATTTGAACCACTTTCATTCCATCTTTGCTTTTTTCCTCTTTCTTTTGTTCCAGTTTACCTCATTTATTCATTCATTCAATCATTCTTTCGTGTTTTCTTTCTTGCACTACTCCTTCTTACGTTCCTTCTCTCTTTTTTATTTTCCCCTCCTTCTTTCTAGTCTTACTTTCTTTTTCTTCTTTCTTTTCCTTTCTTTCACTTTCTTTTCTTCTTTCCTTCTGTTTCTTATCTATTCTTCTTTTTTTCTTTGTTTCCTTCTTTCTTTGTTTTCTTACTTACTTCCTTCTTTTCCTTGTTCTTTCTTTCTTTTCTTCGTCTTTCATTCTTCCCTTCCTTTTGTTTTCTTGCCATCCTCTCTTGTTCTTTCTTTCTTGCTTTCTTTCACTCTATCTTGCCTTCTGTGTGTCTTTCTTTCTTGCCTTCTTTCCCCAAGGCAAGAGCCTGATTGACTTTTTTAGCACAGACTTCTTGATTTTACTAAAAGTATGTGAATAACATAGTTACCTTCAGGGGGTTTAAGCCAGACATTGTCCATTAGTCTGTGGTTCTGTCATTCACATTTTTCTTTCACACACTCCATTATGCATCAAGAGGCAAAGTGTCAGCCCATTTGAGACATCTGCTATCTTCACTATGAGTTACGACATGCTGCCCTTTCACAAGGAGAACATCAACACACAAAGTAGTTCTATTCAGTGCCAGGAAATACTATGGTATTGTGTGCGTATTTGTGACCAAAACAAGATTCTTGCCTTTACCCAATGTTTTTATTTCGATTAATCATGGCCTGGCAGATTGCTGAACAATAACGTTTTGGAAAAACCATGATAAAACAAGAATTGCCAAAAGGCTGGCAGCCAACGCCAGGACTATATGCTTTGACATTGCTTGTTACGGTCAGGTGTTATCCAAGACTTTTTGATTTTACTAAAGTCACATGTATATTATATTTACTTAAAGGTGTTTCAACCACCTGGCTTCAATCATTGTTTTTTTGTTGTGCCTTTCACATTTTGCTTCTGCCCACTACAGATACAGTATGGGGCAATGGGTCAGTCTATTCAACCCGTGTTGTAAAGCTGTTGTAAATTCCTTTCAAAGTGTCCTTTGTTTACACAATTTCTGTATTTCACATCTGAACATATTGTATTCATTTGAAATCTGTTCTGAAATAAGTTATTCTCTTTTTAAGTTGCATGCAGGAAACAAACCGAAAACTTCAATATTATACATGTGAATTCATAAGTGGACAATTCTTCAGAACACCTTTCTGTGGGACTCAATTTCACCATTGGTTCTTCAAATAACTTTGCTCAGAATGAGTAGATATCATGTTTAATTTGCAATAATGTTTTTAATTTCTTTCTTTCTTTCTTTCTTTCCGTTTCTTTATTTCTCTTTTAGTTCTTTGTTTCTTCTTTATTTATTCTTTTCTTCCTTCTTTTTCATCTTTCCTTCCATATTTCTTTCTGTCTTTTTTACTTTCTTTGTTTCTTACCTTCCTTCCTGCATTATTTCCCATTACATTTCTTCTTTCTTTCTGTCTTCCTGTATTTATTTCTTCCTTCTTTGTTTTCATCTTTCCTTCCTTCTTTCGTTTGATCTTTCTTTCTTTCTTTTCTTTCTTTCTTGCTTTCTCTCGTTCTTTCATTCTTTCCTTATTTCATTCTTTCCTACATTCTTTCTATCTTGCCTGCATTCTTTCCTTTATCTTTTTTGGCTTCTTTTCTTCTTTCTTACTTTCTTTCATGCATACTGTAATGATTTCCTGCCTTCTTTCCTTTCATTCTTTCCTTCTTGCTTTTCTTGCTTTCCTGCTTTCTTTCGCTGATTTTTCATTCGACCCACTTTCATTCTTTCTTTCTTCCCATTTTTCCTTCTTTCCTTCTTTTTCTCTTTCTATTTTTTTTCTTTCTTGCTTTCTGTCCTTCTTTCTATCTTTCCTTACTTTTTATTTCCTTCTTTCCTTCTTTCCGTCTTTCTATCCTTTCTCTCATCCTTTCTTGCTTTCCTTCTTTGTTGCTTTCTTTCCTTCTTGACTTCTTGCCTTCTTTATGTCTTGCTTTCTTTCCTGTTTACTTTCTTTCTTTCATCCTTACTTCTTTTTTTCTTTCTTTCTTAAAGGCAAGAGGGTGGCAGCTGGCAAAACAATTTACTTTTTTATATCTGTGAAGCCAGGATCTTTTGAGTTTGCTAAAACAATGTGTATGGCATGGTCATAGGGGATTTCATCCACACTTCAGCCATTTGTCTGTGGTTGTGTCATTCACATTCTTCTTCAACCCACTCAAACAAGCATCAAGGGGCAATGCATCAGCCCACTTTAGCCATTGGCTGACTTCACTATGAGTTACAGCATTCTGCTTTTTCACAATGTGAACATCCACACACAAATTAGTTCACATCAGTGCCAGGGAGCACTATAGTAATATGTGCATGTTTGAGACAAAAAAAACATGTTTGCTTTTAGTCAATCCTATTTTTAGATTTACAAACACCCGGCATCTTCCCGAACAATAAAGTTTTGTAAACACCATGACAAAACAAGAATTACCAAAAGGTTGGGAGACAATGGCATACCTTTAGGCTTTGCTAACACTTGCTTGCTTTTTGGCCTCTGTTTTTTTTTACCTTTGCTGTGCCGCAAGACTCCCTATAGCGTTGTACTCATTTTCATGAGATTAATCTCCAAGCTACCCTGTCCTCCTCTTAGAATGTCAGCTGCTTGTGGACCCTAAGCATGCTGCATTTGAAACAGATTGACACAGGGCCGGCTCTAGGGCGGTGCGATCGGTGCCACCGCACCGGGCGCTGACATGGGATGGGGGCGCCATGTTTATTGTTTAAGAAACATCAGATGCCACGTTCCTTGTCCCGGCAATTTTCAAGCATCAATAAAAATGTCACGATAACTGCGGTGATTAAAGTTTTTCATGTAGACAGACCGGAGCTTTGTCTGGTAGAAAACGTTTTGACTCATCATAGCGCAGAGGTTTCATATGCCTGCTGCAAAGAACGTGTCCCATTCAGATCACAAACGACATAAACTATAAATAGGTTAATGCGTTATCTCTTTGTCAGAGAGATCCTTTTGTTACCTGCAGTTTAAAAGTTAAAATCCTAATATAGAGCAGTGAGCTATTAACTGTGTCAAAGAGCTGTATGCAAACTATAAGGAATATATTACAGCTACATGTTTTTTGCCCAGTCTTTCCTTATTCTAATATTGTGGAAAGGGTTAATTTGGATACAAATCAATACTTATTATTAAAGAAAACCCCTAACAATGGTGTTACAGTTTTAAATCCTGAATTTGTGATTTTGCAGACCAAGGACTCTTAAACTATACCACCTACCAGGATGGATGACATGTGATTCCTACATCTTGTAGGCCTCTGTCTTATGTGATATTTCCCATACACTGATTAACACACATATGATTGTCTCCGTGCAATGTATGTGTGATGTAAAGTGTTCTGACACATTGCACTGGTATGAGTGGCGCTATAAAACTAAATTAATTAAGAGACAGTGGTTATGAAGACTTGGGGGGCATTGTCAAATGGTAGTAGTGAGGGAATCCGTGGCAAGGTGGTCTTCGGAGAGGGGGGGGCGCCAACAAACATTGTCGCACAGGGTGCCACCAGTACTAAAGCCGGCCCTGGAATGACACATGTAGGCTGAGCGAAGATCTGTCACCTTACCCAACCCAGCATCTGCACACCCATTTTTTGGGGGGTAAACACTGACATGCCAGTTATGCAACACAGGGCACCAACAAGCAAGGTTTGGTGCTTTAAGGACCATGCAAATGTGGTAAACAAATGTTAGCGCTTATATTAATCAAATATAAAAAACGAGCCTCAAGATCTGCACTGAATTTTATGGATTCGTATAGATTATGGCCAATCACAGCTAACAAAACACATGAGACACAAGCGCGTCTAGAATGGCTAGAAAAAGTTCCTACAATACTTTAGTTGTTGACACAATTTGGGCTTAATCATTAAAATAACACAGATGTGTAAATACAATTTTTATGAGCGCTAATTCATACCAGTGAGTCACAAAAACGTAGGTTTGCACTCATGAATTAACATACATTTAATATTCCGCTAATATAATGGAATTTCAAATGTTAGTACAGTGTTGGGACTTTTTAGAGGTTTGTTTTATGTTTGTCCCCCCCTCTAATTATTGGTAATTTGCGATTTATGCATGCTCCATGGAACCTAATGCCATTTGCAATTTTGTGATTTATAAATAATAAACAGAACTACAATAAAATAAACTAAGTGGTTTCTTTACACAAAAAAGTATTTTCCCTGTTACAAACAAACTAAAAAAAAATTCCAAAGCTCAATGTCACATAAGTGTCTAAAATCTGCCTGCCAAAACGTAAACAGTACACCCATGTGAATAGATAGAGTTGTTACATAATCAATAATGCACTGCCACTGAGAACTGTCATTGCCATTGATATATATGTGACTCACAAAAAGTTAATGGACTACATAGATTGTTCCATTCCAATGGATCCTGTGGACAAGAACACCCTTTGATAAAGCTAACATAGGTATGCCCCGTCAATTGCTCGTTTTAGTCAGGGCTATTTCTCACTCCACCTGACCTGACTCTGGATACAAGGTTTTATTGTACCTATTTTCTTTTACTTGACACCTTTAATCTTTCCGTTGCTGTTGTTCATTGCTGGTCATTCACCCTCAACATGTGATATGTCACCAACGGTACTTCAGCAAAAACTCAGCCTACTTTATATTTATGCCAATACCCAAGGACAAAACATTAATCCAGCAAAAAGCAATGTCTTGACTGATGTTTGAAGAATATTGAGGGGAAACAATATTGACAACAAAAATATTGTTGACAAGAATATCGACTGGCAAGTAAGTAATATCGATTTAAAAAATGTCGACGTCTTAAATATCGTTTACAATGATATAGTTGACAAAAATATGGATTTTTTAATAATGTTATGTATTTTAGGGGTCGAATCCGAATCGGGAAAAAAAACGTCCGTACAAATTTCATCCAGAGCAATCGCCGTACGATTCGTACCCGCCCGTCCAATTCGCGTAGTACAATCCGTATTCCCTCAATCCGTCTGAATCGTCGTGATCCGTACGTATTGCTAGGCTGAAACAGTGAACCGTACGACTCATACACATGCTGTACGAACCGACGAGTACGATCCGGACCGGGGTATGAGGACGCGATTCGTACGGTCCATGTCAGGTAAGGGCGATTCGTACATAAAAGCACACAATCACTTACACACCGTACGGTGCGTACACCCCATGATCGCAGGGGTATGGTGCGTACCCCTGTGATCATGGGGTGTACGCATCATACCCCACGATTGCAGTGTGTATGCACCGTACACACAGCGAACATGGGGAATGGTGCGTACACCCCGAGATCGCGGAGTACGGTGCGTACCCGGGGGAAGCTGTTTCCTACCTGTTTCGGGGCGAACTCTGCTTTTATGGCTGTTTTCAGCTCCCGTAGAAAAAGGGTCGTAGGGTGCATACCCGACACGAATCGTACTTGCCGGGTCAGAAAAAGCAGCCGCGAACCGTACAGATGTCGCGTACAGCGGGTTCCGAGGGAGATTCCTGCGGAGATTCGAGTCGTACGGTCTTTGTACGATTTGTACGGAGTCCTGCTCCTGGTAGGAATCGTACTTCGTTGTACGTACGGGGGACGTTGCAGGGTACGATTCGTATGGGAAAAAACGCTCCGAACGGCTATTTGGAGCGGTTTTTCCTGATTCGGAATCGACACCAGAGTGTTTTTATTGATAATTGTTTGTCATTTTATTATATGTTTTAAAATTGTAATAGTTAATAATTTATTTTAAGTTTAATATTGTGTTTTTAGTTCTGTAGAGGGTTATGGGTTTATTCCAGAATAGGGTAGGAAGTAATTTAATTATATAGATTTAAAAATTATTTATAGTAGTTAATATTTTATTTTATTTAATTTTGCGTTTTTAGTTCTGTAGCGGGTTGTGGGTTTATAGGGAAATAGGGTGGGAGGTAATTTAAATATAAAAAAATTATTTAATGATTAATGTGTTAATTGATTAATTAATAATTGTTGGATAATTAGTCAGTCAATTAATCGATTATTAATTATTTATGTTAATTGTTTAATTAATTTTAGGTGTGTGTTGTGGTGTTTATATGTGTAAATGGTGTGAAGGGTGGTAAGTATTTAGGTTTTTTATTGAATAATTACTACTTATTTTTAAATTAATTTCCATTAATAAATTAGTATTGATTAATTGTACTTGTGTAATTTATTTTAGGTGTGTGTTGTGCATATTGTAGTCTTAATTAGTAATTTTGTATTATCTTTGTTAATAGTAATATATTTAAATGTATATATTAATTATGTTATTATTGGAAATACATTTAATTAAAATGTTGATGTTTTTGTTTTTTATTGTTCTGGGATCCAGCACTTTCCCTACTGTTGCACTCACTGGAGTTGGAAAAGTAATTTGTATCCCTATGCTATTTAGCGCTTTCCCTAGTGTTGCACTCACTGGAGTGGGAATAGTAATTTTTACCCCTCCGCTATCCAGCGCTTTCTCTAGTGTTGCACTCACTGGCGTGGGAATAGTAATTTTTAACCGTCCGCTATCCAGCGCTTTCCCTACTTTTGCACTCACTGGAGTGGGAATAGTAATTTTTACCCCTCCGCTACCCAACGCTTTCCCTACTATTGTGTTTATTTTGTTATTAAATGTATGTTTTATTCCTTTTTTAATAGTTTAATGGGTTAATTAAATATAGAATATTTTATTTAATTTTAAATTATTTATATATGTGTATATTTTATTTAATTTAAAAAGTGTATACATTAAATAAAGATAATAGTTAATAAAATGTATTTAAGTAAATATGTGTATATGTACACATTTGTTTGTGTTTATATTTATTAAATTAAGTTTATTTTGTTATAATTATTTAAAATATATATTACATTTAATTCATTGTGTTAATACTATTAATACTGTTTAATTAATTTTATTTGTTTATGTGAATTTTTTAACATCGATATTTTTGTGTCAATATTATTGTACTTACTTGTTTATGTATAGGGAGTTGATATTTTTGTTATGAATATTTTTACATCAATATTTTTTTCATTGATTTTCTTAACATTGATATTTTAACATGGATCCATCTCGCAACACTATCTCTGGACGTATTTTAATGCGTCTGCGTTATTTTTGTCAAACCTCTGTGGCAGAGTATGTCATATTTTTGTTGTTATTTTCTCATTTCCATAAACCGTGTTTTGATTGATTGAATGTATGTAAACATATTTACACCATTTCCCCATCCGTAAATGTTTATTTGTAAATTAAAAGGAGATCTGAATTACACATAAATCACAGGTGTAAGTTTACAGCAGTAACGTTTTATTCTTCCTGCCACATTTGTTTTAATTGAGCCTTATATCTTTCCTATTGATTCCGGATTTATAGCACTTTACTATAAAAACAATAATTGGAATAGCACTGTATTGGGTAGAGCATCAACATTCCTATAAAATGAGGAGGTTTTAGATATTTCGGAACTTTCGAATTGAAATATAATTGATAGATGCTAAGTAAAGCAGGCTTTCACTTATTTTTTCAAAGGCAAAGAAAAATCTATACAAGTTAAAGACATAACCACCAATTTAGGATATTTACAAATCAGCTATCACTGGTGGCTCCTCCACAATGGTGGATGAGCATCGCCCCACAGCCTGGCCAGTGGTGTTGGTAGGGGCGGGGCCTAGGTATGAGAGGGTGAGGAGGAGTGCTGTATGTATTTATAAGCCCCCTACCCCGCGTGACCTCTCCCACGGGACGCCACCCGCCTCACCACCCTTTATTTATGGCGGCCGCTCTCAGCTATATCAATAATTAAAATTACCACCACAAAATTTGCTCCAAAATTGTTAATTGAATCACCTGCTTGTTTTTAAAATATGTAATAAACAATGTGTGTTCCCATTAGGTTTTGGGGAAAGGGGGTCAAGTATTTCCTTTATTACACAACAAATGTAGCTGGACCAGTAGCATGCAACGCAGAGCCACTGTTTATTCTTTGATGTATTTATTTTGATAACACAATGACATTTTAATTGCTGATTTGTGGTGTTTTGTAGGAATTGCTTGCTGTTTGGAAGCCTTAGCCACTTCATTTGTTTCACTTTGCTACCATGATATAATATTGTTCAATAGTATCGACTATGCAGTATTTTGTTGTGCATGCCTTTTAAGTTCATCCAGGGCTTAGACTTCAACTCTTTTTGAGGGTACAGCTTAATTCTGCTAGTTTGATATGTTCCGCAAAGGGCCCTACTCCATTCTTCCATATTGGTGTAGCCCAATATGATGTTGCTTTATTTACAGGGCAGCTGGAGAATTACAAACTCACCCAACTATTACCAAACACGTCCCCCCTACCAAAAGGCAGACCTATTAGTTATGTCAACGCTTGTTTGAGAACGCACCTTTTCATTTCAGAAAAGCATAGCGCGGAAATTAGCAAAATGTAGGCCTGGATTACATTCAGGCACCGAAAATGAAGAAACTCGATTCTGTAACATGCAATTGCTGCACACCATGGAGTTCAGTAACAGTAATATGACAGCTCAATATATCTTTTATTTGGAGCTGCTCAACTTCATTGAACACAAAGTACACCAGAGATACCGACCCATTAAATCCAATATATTTCTGCCCAGCTGAAGCATGCACACTTCTTGACATACTGCAGCTGTTAAACTCACAAAGAGTTGGAGGAGCTCTGTATGTCAGATCATGCTTTATTTAAAATAACTCATATTGATTACTTCCACTTTGCTTGCTGTCAGGTTCTCTTCTGCTTCTCCCGCCTGAGAATAATTACCAGAAGGCCTTACTTGCGTTGCTTACTTATTGATGGCTGCTTATTGTTTTTGCACAATGTTGTCAGATTGGGACTTAGAAACTTATTTGAACCGCCCTTCCTCCTGACGGGCCAATCGACTTGTTGTACCCAACCAGGGCCCCATTGAGAACAACATCAAATTGCTCCTGCTCCTAAGTTACGATCTACCATGATCATTGACCTCAACTGCCGGTCCACTTATAGCATTTTTACAGTTTTGCTGTCATTTTGCTCATTAAATACGTCTCTATTATTATAAATTAGAGTGGGATTTCTTTTGTATTGTGTTTTGAACCTTTAACTGTTTTGTTACTTCTAAATTCTTTACACATTTTCTCTAAATTAAGCCTGTTGGCTCTGTGCCATAACTACCAGGGGTTAATCCCAGGTTATTGGTTACTATTATTATATAAATTTATATAGCGGAGACAAATAGCAATTAAAAAGCCAGTTTTTCAGGTGTCTTCAAAAATAGTCATTGAGATGCAAATTCGCAGCTACTAAGGTAGAGTATTCCACAGCATGCGGCCCGAGTAGGAAAATGAGGGACCACCCATCCAAGCATGTTTGCCTCCGAGAACTGTACAGAACAAATGCGCAGGAGGGCTGATAGGGAGCCACCAGTTCTTGCAGGAATGGCAGATCAGTGCACAGGTTGGCATGCCACACAGACGGCATGGCATTTAGCAGCCCTATCCACCCCCAGGTATAAACTGTTACCGTAATCCTGCTTTGATAGGATATAAGATTGAATAACTGTACTTTGGGCGGAGAAAGGGAGTAGACATTTCAGAATGACAAAACAAGTCAAGGCTACTTTGGCCCCCAGAGGTTTCATTGACAGGTTGGAATCCAACCAGAAGTCTAGGCTCTTCACCTTGTGAAATGGTTTTGGTAAAGTGCCTAAAATCTCAGGCAAGTGCTGAGGTCCCCATGACAGGGAGTTCTTGAAACCTTTGACAGGACCTAACAAGTTAGTGACTTTATTACTTGTGATGGACTACCATCCACGCCAATATATACTTCACTGGTTATGTGTGTCAATTGATATGTTTATTTTGCAAAAACTCTTGGGAGCAAGCACTAAACCTGAGAAGAGTGACAGTAGGTTCCAGATATGTATTTAATTCGAAATGAGACACTCTACTGTGTAAAGCTCGTAAAAGGGATTCATATTTTACAATTGGAATCCTACGGTGATGGCATAGAAAAAACTGAAAACTGTGGCATTGTTGAATGACTTGTGACCAGGCATGCATCTATTATTGGATTGAGAGGGATTTAGGACCCCAACCTCCCTCTATTTCTGTGGACTGGGCAGGCTGGGCTGTGGCTACCAGCAGGGTGTGGTTCTCATGTCTACCAAAGGGCATTGTCTATTGTTTGTTTGCTGCTGCTCTTCACAACACACTGTACTTAAACCTTTCCTGTTCAATAAGCTAAATGGGCACTGAGATAGACACACAAAATTAACTTGGCGCTTTTGAGTAATTTTTAGTTTTTAGTATGTTTACTACATCTTTGGCTATTCACAATACCTGAGTGTAAAGTTACTCACAAATGTGTAACTTACATCTCTCCACTCCATGAAAAAGGGGGTAGAGTCAAATTACCGAGTGTAAGTTACTACTGCCAAAGTAGTAGTAACTCTAGCACCACATATGGCCAACCCGTGATCCTGCAACACCGTCCCATATGAAATAATAATGTAGGTAGAGACCTTTAAATAAAGCCCCATAGGAAATAATGTTAAATTAAATTATTTTAAAAATGTAAAAATATAAAAACATGTAGTAGTAGTTGTAGTAAATATCTTTATTTGATTTTACATTAAAGCCATAAAAGCACATCGTATAAAATTCATTGAAGGAAAGAAAAACATTTAGTGAAACATAATTGATTGAGAAAACCGAGACTATCTGTCTCAGAAGTCTGGGTTAAGTTACTATGAAATTTTGATAAAATACATGATGATAATGCCATTTAAAACCAAACATCAAGTTTATGTTAAAATAAAGATATTTACAGGTATAAAAACAAATGTATCCATGGCATATTGCAATAACTGTTGACCCATACATGCAGTACACCCATGAACGAATTGTGATGCCCCTCTAATACATGAGGTTACGCTAATGATAAGAATAGTATTTGCATAAGAAGACAAATTCCATCAAATATAAAATCTGCAAAATGCCTTCTACATATTGCCACGGTCTTCCTTTCTCTATAATTCCTTCATCCTGGCCTATTTAGATTTGTGCATGGGTTTTACTGTTCTGCTTCTCATGGTCCATGCATGGAACAGGTATCTAAATAAAACAGAGACCAGGAGTTTTGTGGTGTCGCTTTTCAGGATTCTAGTGATCTCATTTAAACGAGTTGCTGCTAGTATCTGGCAAAAGGGATGTTCTCCTTATTTCTTGATACATTGGACAGAAATACAAAAAATGTGTTTCTGATTCAAGTACCGGATTACACACAGGGCAACAGGGCGAAGTATCGAGAATTGCTGATATAAATATTAATTGGTAAAATACCATACCTACATTTTAAGTATAATATTTTGGTTAGGGGCAGCTCTATGCAATTTAAAAATTCCACTTGTAACATGTTATCTTTAAAATTGAGGAACCTGCTTGTCAATTCACCCACAGGACTCTTGTTGAGCCAGTTAACCATGACATGGTTCCAGTAATTCTTTTTGAGTTGAATTACGGTTCTTTTTTCAATTTTATGGGGTGTAAGCCACAGATCAACCATGCCAAGTTTGTTCAACCATGTCTTATTATGGTTAAACCACTCAATACGTCCTTTGGTATCTAGTAGTAGTATATCTTGAATTGCCTTTTTCAGAGGTAGTGGTGAATCATTCGCCCATATACGCATCTAGTAGACTAATGGTCGTAGAGCAATTACCTGAGAAATGCTCCTCATTCCTAAATATAATCCCATGGGTATGAGTGGTGCATTTCGGGGAAGTTCAATTATTGATCTAATGAAATTATTTTCAGCCTTCTCAATGGCTGCTACATTTGGGTGCACCCATAACTCTGCACCATAAGGTGCTGCCCCTAGTCCCTTTGCCTGATACACCTGAGTGACTGGGGTCAATGGTCAGAAGCTTGACTTTTTAAAACTTTTTGCATATGGCCAACAGCCGCGGACAACAGTGGGAGTATCTGCAGGGCGGTGACGTGGGGAGGGGGAGGTGCAGGGTGGGGGGTAGTAATGTATGGACTACAGAGCTTCCCAGGTAAGTAAACATTTAAATAAATAAAACAAATTTCCTTGAGTGCACTGCATCCTCAATGCGAAATTCGTTTTATTTATTTAAATGTTTACTTACCTGTAAAACTCTGTAATCCATACATTACTACATCCCACCCTTCCCCTCCCCATGTCACTGCCCTGCAGGTACTCCCACTGCCGGCCGTGGCTGATGGCCAACCCCACATGTTGAAGTGAGAATTTACTTGTTTGTATTTGGGGTGTCAATTTGACTCCCAGGTAGTTGAATTGGTTAACTTTCTCCAGTACAGTTGAGACCAGTTTAATATTTTGATTAAAAGATTGTGAAAATTAAAAACCCCATATTTCGTTTTTATGTTTAAATTAATTTTATTAGTTTCAGTATAAATCACAGGCAATACAAAGCAATAAAGAGGTCTGCGTAGGAAGGAAAGAACAATCCTTACATTCATATCGAGCATATAAACCGAGTAGCTACTGATTGCGCAGACCTTTGCGTGACCGGAAGTGGGTACCCGTCCGCACATAATCAGCCAGACCAGAACATCCAGAAGAGGAAAAACTAAACAACCCCCCCCACCCCCACCGCCCCCCTCCCCAACCAGTGTGCTGGAATTCCGAATTGTGGTTGCTAATGCGCTGCGCTCCGTGGCTATGTTCCGTTTGTCTTCCCCGAAGTGTCAGGTGTAGGTGTCGTCAGGCGTAATATGCGGAGATATCTGCGGCATGTAATTTCGTTAAACTCTTTGGAGAGAAGAGTGAGTATTGCTAGCCAAATTTTCTGAAAGGTTGACAAGGATTGTGTGAGAGTGGCCTGTATTTGTTCCATCACCATCGTGAACCATATCTTATGCAACCATCCCATGTGAGTAGGCCTATTGTTGGTCCCCCAGAGTGATAGTATATGTTGGGTGGCGACTTGCATGACAATGCCTATCTGACGCCCTCTTATCGAAGTCAAGTGGTAGGTGAGTGCGTTCGGGAGGCCGAGAATAGTGTAGGTCGGGAAGCGGGGGATTTTGGTATCGAAGGTGCTGTCTATGTCATTGAGCACAGCCGTCCAGTAGTCTCCGACTTCCCTGCAGTCCCATAGCAAATGAGTCAAGGTACCTCTTTCTCTGCAACCCCTCCAGCATAGTGCACTACGTGCCGGGTTACCCCTATTAAGTCTCACCGGCGTATGCTACCAATACGTGGCCAGCTTTACCGCTGTCTCTTTGCCGGCTGCATTGCGTGCCGTGTGATTGGCCCTAAGGTAGATCGAGCGCCACTCCCGAGGTGTGAGTGTTCTCCCCAGCTCTGCCTCCCATTGTTTCTGTCCCGCTTCGTGGCGTGTCTCTGGGGGGGATATGAGCATCTTGTATATGTCTGTGATAAGCCCTTTATCTGTCTCTTTCAGGACCACCCACTTCTCAAAGTCGGTCATGCGTTGACCAACTAGAGGGCAATGTCTGGTCGTGTAAGCCAGTGTCTGAGCTGAAAGTATTGGAACAGCTGTGGCGAGGTGATGTCATATCCCCGGGAGAGCTCTGAGAGAGGAAGAAAGCCCTGCAAGTCAAAGAGGTGTCCAACCGACCGGCAGGTGGAATCGCGCCATTGTGGGAAAGCATGGGGGTCGGTACCCGGCGGAAATTCCGGGTTGTCCCAGAGGGGAGTGAGTGTAGAGGGGAAGGTTGTGAGACCCCGGGTCACTGCGACCCTTTCCTACACACGTAGGGTGGTGCGTGTGATAGGTGAGTTGTGGATGTATCTTGGCCTGTCCTTGCGCCGAAGGAATGGTATCTTCCACAATAATGTCTGAGCCATGGCTCTGTCTTGGAAGAGCCATCTCTTCTCGGATTCTGGTGGGTACCACTCCACCAAGTAAGGCAATTGCGTAGCTTGGAAGTACTGTGTGAGATTGGGGATCCCCAGGCCTCCCTCGTCCATTCCCCGATATGCCAGTTGTTTATGGAGGCGCGGCCGCTTCCCTCCCCAGATGAAGTGCTGGAGGGCATTCTACAGGTTTGAAATGGTCCCTGGTGGAGGGAGCACTGGGACAGTCTGATAGACGTACAAAATCTTGGGGAGAGCCGACATTTTAACCGCTGCGATACGCCCTAGCAAAGAGAGCGGCTGCTTGGACCAGCGCTCCAAATCCCTACGAATCTGAGCCGTGAGGGTGGTGTATTTGAGGGTGACCGTGTATTCCGTGGATGGGGTGAGGGTGATACCCAGGTACGGGAGTTGCGTGCAAGTCAGTAGACCCTTGCCATATGCGGGTGTGCCAGACTTCAGGTGGGCATTCTTACCTAGTGGTAGGAGTAGCGACTTCCCTCTGTTCGTTCGGAAGCCGGACACTGCTCCAAACGCTTCTACCTCAGCCAGAAACGCGGGCACAAAACTCACCGGTTGGTTGAGAGCCGCTAGAATATCATTGGTGTATAGGCCTATAGCATGAGGTTCCCCACCAAACGTAACGCCTTGTATGTTCGGATTGTCACTTACCTTCTGCGCCAGTGGTTTGACATAGAGCGCAAACAAGAGCGGAGGGGGCACCCTTGCCGTGTGTCACGTTGGATCTCAAAGGGCCTAGAGCGCAGACTACCCAGGCGAACCCGCGCCATGGGGCGATGATAGCAGCTTGCGATCCAGGCCTGGAAGCGCTCACCCACCCCGAAATGTGCCAGGACCTTCTGCAGGAAAGACGAATCGACGCGGTCAAAAGCTTTTTCAGCGTCGATCGCTAATAGGGCCGAATCTGACTGCTGGAAGTGGGTTTTGTCAATTAGATGGAGAATCCTTTCAGTATTGTCGCTGCATTGCCTCCCCGGGACAAAGCCCGATTGATCCGGCTCGATAATCCCAGGTAAGCACGGCCTAAGTCTCGCGGCCAAAATGCCAGTGAAAAGCTTCAGGTCTATATTAAGCAAAGAGATGGGCCGGAATGCCGAACATTGTGTAGCCTCCTTGCCCGGTTTCGGCAAGACCACAATCTCCGCCTCCAGCATATCCGAGGGGATAGAACCTGGGTCTTGAAAAGAGTTAAAAAGTTTAGTGAGAACAGGGGCGAGCAGCGAGCTGTATGTTTTGTAGAACCCAGCGGAGTATCCGTACCGACCGGGCGACTTTAGAGGTTTAAGTCAGGAGATAGCTGCCTTCACCTCATCCAGTTGGATGGGGGCATCAAGGGAATTCGAATTCTCTGAAGATAGCGCCATAATGGCAGCGCCCGCCAGGTAGGTCTCGGCCCCAGTCGCCGGGGTGATTTCGGCGTGGTATAGTGAGGCATAATAATCGCGGAATTCCTTCGCAATTTGCGACTCCTCATGGAAGTTCAACGCCATTTCCGGTTCGCAAGGTCTGGATTTTGGAGCGTTGGACCTTTGCCTTCAGCGCTCGCCAGGAGTCTCCCTGTCTTATTTCCGCCAATGTAGTAAGTGTGGCGAAGGCGGAGAGCGGCATATTCCGCTCTATCTGTGTCCAAATTGGCTACTTTTAACTGCTTCCAGACCCTAGGTGCTGCAGTGCGGCCATGGACCCTCTCCAGCTTTATCACCTGGGCCGTCAATGCCTCCTGTTTCGCCTTGTGTTCCCTTGACTCCGCTGCCGCGATCGCATTGAATTCTCGGCGCACTACCGCTTTCAGGGCTCCCCATAGCGCAGCTGCTGGTGTCTCAGGGTTATTGTTGTCAGTTAAGTAATCAGTGATGCATTGGCGGATCTGTTGGGCCATGTCCGCGCGTTGCAAGAGGAGTTCCCTCAATCTCCACCCGCCCGGGGATCTTCTAATCTTGGAAACTGTGAGTGTAAGTTCCACCGCAGCGTGATCCGAGATAACCTTCCTAACCCCAACTAGGAATCCCCAATTGTAAACCATAGTCCCAGGCCTATCAGAACTCAGTCCAGGCCCGTAGAATCTCAACTTGGAGGAGTATGTGGCAGTGGCAGCCCCGTTGGCCCCCCCGCCCGTCCCCCCGCCCCTGTGGATTCGATGCGAAAAAAGCAAATCCCTTATTAATGTTGCCTCAGTGTGGGGCCGTCGTGTCTTTGACCACCTCTTTTATGGCCTCTGCCTGTTCCTGGGCCACGGTCGTCGGGTCAGGTTTAAGGTCTGCCTTAGGATAGCGTTGTCTTCTCACTCACTGCCATCCGCTTCTCGACTGCTGTGTAGATCCCTACTGCGACTGTCGCGGTGATGCCTCCCCCGCTCGCTCGTCCTACGCAAGGTCGATGCCTAGCAGGGCACAAGTGTCCCGGAGCGAGCGGGGTTGGTGTAGGGCCCCTTTACATTTGAAGATTAACCGAAATGGGTGACCCCAAGAGTAGAGTATCCCATTATCCCGCAAAAATGCTGTGGCCACCCGGAAGGGTCTTCTCTTCTGTAATGTAATGGCCGAAAGGTCTTGAAATAAGGCCACAGGATAGCCCTGGAATTGGAGAGGCTGTTTCTGGTGGGCTTCCTTCAGTATCCGTTCTTTCAAGGGGAAGTCAGGTAGAAAGGCCAAGATGACCGGCGGGGGGGCAGGCGCATGCCACGCCAGGCTGACTCTGTGCGCCCTGTCGATGCGGATTTCAACGTCGGTGGGTTCGCCTAGGATCTCCCCAAACAATTCCTGCAGGTAGCAAGTGACGCTGTTCCCCTCTGCTTTCTATGGTACTCCCCGGACCCGTATATTATTCTTCCGGGAGCGGTTCTCGAGGTCTTCCACGTGTGCTTGGAGGTCCACTTGTTGCTCCCGGAGGCGGAGGACCTCTTGCTGCAAATGTTCCACTTCTTCGCTCCGGGACTGGTACGCTTCTTCAACTGTTGCCACCCTCTCCCCCAGGCTGTCCATATCCTGGCGGAGTTTGCGTTGTTCCCCGGCCAGACCTTGCTTCAGGGTCTGGAAGTCTTCCCGCAGGGAATTAAAGAGCGACTCCAGGAAGGCCTTAGTGATAGGGGCCCCTCCATCCTTCTGCCCGGGCTGCTGGCCAATGCCGTCAGGGGAGGGGGTACCTGGCTTTTCTCCCCCTTTGGGGTGCTTTTGACTAACATGTCTGTGATAGTGCGGCCTCCCCCACGCCCCGTGTTGGCCATTCCGCCGCGGGTGCACTGTCTCTGGACAGTGCACCCGCGGCTGGCTTCCCAAACCGGGTGTGTTTTGATGAGTGGGCACTCCCAAGGTGGCTGAGCAGCTCAGTGGGCGGCCGGGCCATTCCCTCAAAGTCTGTGACTCCTGAAGGGGCCACTCCACAAGGGGACTGCCTCCCCGCTCAGTCCTGGAGCTTCCCCCACTGCACCTAACTGGCCCGATTTGCGGCCTGTAGCTGGGCACCTCCGCTCCCTCCGTGCCCCTTCTCACCTGTCGTACTCCAACTCTTCTTCTGGGCAGTATGGTCTATTGAGCAGTCTGCGTCCCCAGCGCTGCCTGATGAAGTCCCTCAGGAGCGCCTGGCAGACCGCCTCTTCCCCGTCGGCAGCTGGGTCCTCCCTGTCCCAAAGCCAGGGCCTCGATTTTCGCGACTGCCTACGTCGCCTGCACCGGCCTCAGCTCACATCTATCGGGCTCTCCGCAGGCAGGCGAGCAGCGGGGGTCAGCCTCTCAGCATCAAGATGAGGTTGCGCTGTGGGGCCCGCCATGCAGAGCCCCCGTCGGTATCAGGGCTGTGGCAAGAACTCGCTCCTCCGCCAGTCACAGGCCCGGAACCGGGGCCTGCATTTTTATTTTTTGTGTTATGTCGATAAGACTTATCGGCCTGTAGTTTGACTGGTCTCTTTTATCTCCTTTCTTATGAATGGGCAGACTTCTGCACCCAGCCATGTATCTGGTATCTCTGCTTCCCCCAAGATGGCATTAAAAATGTAATTTAATATCACACCCCATATTTGGGGTTCAGTGAGATAAAGGTCGCCCAGTATTAGATCTAGGCCTGGGGCTTTCCACGACTTCATGGTCATAATGCCTTGTGGGTTCCTCTACTAAAAATGAGAGACACACAATGTCAACTCTCAGGTAAGAAATTTCCCTGGGTGGTGCCTCACTTTCCTCTGGTCCTGTACATAATCTGGAAAAGTGATCTTCCCAAACCTGCGGGAGGATGTGAAAGCTATATTCCACAACTAAACGTTTTGTACCTTTTACAATTAGGTGCCAGAAGTCTGAATGATTTCTAGCCTGAGCCCCAGCAAGTAAATCTTCCCACTGCCCTTGATGCCAGTTCCTATGTGCTTCGTGTTGAGCCATTTTGTAGGCTCTTCTACTGGATTCTCTGTAGCCAGAAGGACTGGTGCGTTAATTTACAATCATCAATAAACCACACATTTGTTTCAGACCTTGTGGTTATATTCCTACTCGAGGTTTTGTAAAAGAATATGTTGATGTTATTTTATAAAATTCTGAAAGTGTCTACAGTCATTTGCAGGTCCATGGTATTAGGCCCAATGAATACCCAAAAATTTGCAACAATGTTATCGATTTTGGACAGGGACGCTGCATTATTCCTTATTTGTGGCCATTTAATCCTTTTTTTGTTGTTGCTTGTGACAGTATGATTCTGGGGATTCAGTTCCCCAGATGGGCAACGGGATACAAATACCTTTTTTAGTTCTGGAGAGAGGGCATTATGGTCACTATCATTCCTCTCTAAAACCCGCAAATCAACAAGGCATGGCCATAGTGTCCATCAGGAAATAATCTATTCTTGTTTTGGAATTCACCCGCTTGAAGGTATGGTGAAGCCCAAGCATAATGTTACAAAAAGATATACAAATAGTGCATATATAGGAGCCAATTAAGATGTCGAGCGGATATGAGTCGTCTGACACCGTCTCGGAACTGGGACTGACCGACCTCCGTTCAGCGGTCCCGACTTCCTGATTAGGATGTGGCACTGTTCAGTCGCATTCCGACATTTCCATAGGGGAGCATTTGTTACAGCTGTAAACCCGTCATAGTACATGCTCTCATAGGGAAATAGGAAGTGGTGTTAATCCCCGCACCCCGTACCTCAAGGTGCCTGCCATGGGGTGCTGGGATTAACAGGGCCCCCAACCAGAGGCGGTGCACACATGGGGGCCCTGCAAAGGGCCCCCATACTCGCTCTCCAGAAAGCCAGACATTGAAAGCCTACTTGAGACCAAGGGGCATATGTAGGTAAACAATTTTTTGTGATTCCGAAAATGTGATATTCTGCAAAAAAACCTCCAGGCTGCATCGTAATCGGCCCCTTATTATTTAATTTTGCAATAATTTACCACCATTTTTAAATGTTAAAATGATTGTTATCTTTTTAAAAACATAATACAATAATTAATTCTATGCATCAAAATTTTTGTTTGAAGATGTTTTATTTATTTTCAAGCCATAACAAACAATTAAACAAAAACATTACAGCAGTCATGCCACAGAGATGGCCAATACAAAACAGCAGACAAGCAATACTACCCATCATACCCATTCATTAACATCGACAGATAGCATTTATAACATAGTCTTGAATTCCCCATAATATAGGCTCAGTAAGAGGAATGCCCTGAAGAGTGAACCCCACTCAGAGCGCAAAAGGCGGTTCATATTCCATTTCTATGAGCGTGTCAGCCATTGTACGCCAATCCTGAATGTCCTTAGAGGCTCTTTTATCCTTGTGCACGATTCTAAGTCATATTTCTTCAGCCAGCAACCACTAACAGGTGTCTTCATATCACAACTTTAGCTCAGGATTTCCAGGATAGGTCCAATGTATCATTAGTCTATGCTTGCCAACAACAACACCATACATTTCTTTTAGTAGTTGTTTTAGCATATTAAAATATAAGTTTTTCTTTATGGAGAATTTACTATTTAATATTTTAATATAATTTAATATATGTAAATGAATTAAAGAACTAAGTCGAAATAAAGGTGATAGTGCTGTAACAATATTTTATTTTATTCTGCATTTGAAATAAATATAGAAATATAATTTACATTAATATTTAACAGTAAGATATGTTTTAATTTGTTTTTAGGTAATTAAAGTTTTTATTTTTTTCCTAATGCTTTACCATACAGAGATATCTGCCCCTATCAATTCTGGGCACCTTTCCCCTGCCATCCTTTGCCAAAGTCCATTTGCTCCGTACTCTATGCATGGTAACATTGGCTCATCCCCAATTGGCATATTAAATTTACGTCTAAGTCCCTAGTGCAGCACACTATATGTACCCAGAGCCTGTAAATGAAATGCTACTAGTGGTCCTGCAGCACTGATTGTGCCACTCACTCATTAGCCCTTTAAACAAGGCTCTGGCCTGCCATTGCAGAGCCTTTGTGTGCAGTTTTAAGCTGTTATTTCTACCTGGCATGTTAAACCTTTCCTTTTATCACATAAGCTCTAGGCAGTCCTAAGGGCAGGGTGCAGTGTATTTATAAGGAAGGACATGTGCTTTTGAGTTTTACATATCATGGTAGCAAAAAACTGCTAAATTCATTTTTCAGTACTGCAAGCCCTATCTCCCATAGGTTAACACGAGGATTGTCTTAAACTGTCTTTTAAGTGTAATCTCCCATTGGGAGCAGAAAGAAAATTGGAGTTTGGTGTCTCTGAACTCACAATGTTTTGGTAAAGTCAATTTTTAAGTTACAGATCTGACAATGTCACTTTTAGAAAGTTGGCATGTACTTACCTTAACCATCCTGTGCCTCTGCCTGTCTCCGAATACATGTCATCTGGGTCAAGGTGACAGCTGGGATTTGTGCATTCCATCTAGACAGTCACACAAAGGTAGCTGGGTTGTGACATTTGCTTTCTGAAGGTCCATCACCAGGTTTATTTGCCTTCCTGTGGTAGATTAGGAGGGTAGGGGCTGACACCTGCACCTGAACAGGGCTATGCATGTCCCCACACAAGGAGCTGCATACTCCCCTGCAGTGCTTTTGAAGCCAGGGAAGAAAGGGCAGGGACCTTGTGAGGATTAAAGGCCTCTTTTGTTGTCCCCCTCACTTCAAAGACACATTTTTCTATAAGTACTAGACCTCTGACAACCCCAAACAAGTTCACTTTGTGTCCTGAGGAGACTCTGCCAAGAAGAGGAGTGATTGATACTTGCTCTGCTATGTTGGCCTGCAACCTGCTGTTTGCTGTGCTATCAGGACAGACTGCCACTTTGCAATGTGGTCTGCTATGATAGCCTACCACTTGCTGCCGCTTGCAGTGAAAAGGGTTGACCCTACAATACAACCTTTGCATCTCAGGTAACTCCAAGGGCTTGTTAGCTTGCCCCATTCATGAGATCTCAAGGCCATGAAAGATTTCATCAACTCCTGCTACGCCACTACTGGACCCTGCCAACCGTGAGTCCTGCAGCAGTGCATTTTTGACTTGGAACCATAATCAACAGCTCTGTGTTTTTCACATACTTCAAGACCTTTTTTTGATTGATTGATTTATTGTTGAACATTCAATTATTTAAAATCATTACAGTAAGAATAATATTACATTTTTTTTAAAAAAAGCTAAAAATTGAAGCCCGTCCCCCCTTTCTCGCCCACCCCTGCTGTTACCCCTCCCCCGTCGAACTGTGAGTCTTTGGGACCCTGTTTCTGACAGACAAATCCTGTGTTGCAAAGCCCCCTTTGCCGTCAACTCCGGGTACTTAATTGTGCTTCGGCAATGGTTCGATCAGGCTGGCTCTTCATTGCCCATGAATTGTTACTGAGGCACCTTGTTTGTCTCTTCTCAGTCTCTGTGTTTCACATGTTTATGGTGAAGTACTTACGTCTAAGGCCAGTCTAATATGGTGAGTAAATGTTGCAGCTCTTGTGGGGAATTGTGTTGTTGTTTCTGAGAAGCACCAGTCTGATGCCTCACTGCAAGTTTTGATGCCAAGGTCTCTTAAGATAGGGTGGAGCATCCTTTGTCACTCAAGTACATCCTGCTCAACACCCGCTCCTTCCACAGGCACGCAGTTGATCTCTGGAACCTCCTCGACACAACATCACCAGACGTCGCCTTCCTCACAGAAACCTGTATGAACGCCTCCTCAGCCCCCGACATCACCATAGCCATCCCAGAGGGATACAAGATCACCAGGAGGGACCGCGCCAACCAAACCGGAGGAGGCATCGCCATCGTCCACAGAAATACCATCCGCATCACGACCAACTCCGACGACACCCTCACCGCTGCCGAGCACCTTCACTTCCAGATACACACCGACTCCAAGACCACCCTCAGAGGCACTCTCATCTACAGACCCCCGGGACCACGCACACAATTCAGCGAAGCCATCGCGGGCTTCGTCAGTCCGCACGCCCTCACCTCCACAGACTACATCCTCCTAGGGGACCTCAACTTCCACCTGGAGAACAACAAGGACTGCAACACCGCCGCCCTGCTGGACAACCTCACCAACCTCGGATTCAAGCAACTGGTGAACACCCCCACCCACTACGCCGGCCACACGCTTGACCCCGTCTTCTCCTCCAGCAAGCACATCTCCCTCAGCCACTCCACCGGACTACACTGGACAGACGACAGCTGCGTCCACTTCAACTTCAGGAGAAACACGACCCACCACCGCCCGCAACAGGTTCCCCGCAGAAGCTAGAGCAAGATCACCGCCGACCAGCTCTCCACCACCCTCAGCCAGAACCCGCCCACCAACACGACGGACCCCGACGAAGCAGCCCACAACTTCACACAGTGGCTCAACGGCTGCGCCGACGAACTCGCACCACTGAAGAATCCTCCCAGCAGACCCGGCAGCAGGAAAGCCTTGTGGTTTACCAACGACCTCAAAAACTCAAAGAAAACCTGCCGCACCCTTGAGAAAGCCTGGCGCCACGACCAAACAGCAGAACACATGACAGTCCTCAAGAACGCCACCCGCAAACACCACCAGCTAATCCGCACCACCAAGAAGACAGCATTCAAAGAACGACTGGACAACAACGCCCAGAACAGCAAGGAACTCTTCAGCATCGTTAAAGAGCTCTCCAACCCCAGGGCCTGCAACAACAACATCACACCCTCGCAAGACCTCTGCGACTCTCTCGCCTCGTTCTTCCACCGCAAGATCGCCGACATACACAACAGCTTCGGCGCACTGACCACGCACCCAACCACCGAACCAGCACCCCCCACCACCACCCTCTGGACCTGGACCCCTGTCAGCACTGAAGACACCACCCGCCTGATGAACTCCATCCACTCCGGCTCCCCTACAGACCCATGCCCACACCACATCTTCAACAAAGCTGACTCCATCATCTCACCTCAACTCCGGGACATCATCAACAGCACCTTCGCAACCGCCACCTTCCCGGAGGGCTGGAAACACGCCGAACTGAGCGCCCTCCTGAAGAAACCCACCGCGGACCCTACGGACCTCAAGAACTTCCGCCCCATCTCGCTCCTCCCCTTTCCAGCCAAAGTCATCGAGAAGACAGTCAACAGACAACTCTCTGCCTTCCTCGAGACCAACGGATCCCTCGACCCCTCACAGTCTGGATTCTGAGCAAACCACAGCACCGAGACCACCCTCATCGCAGCCACCGACGACATCAGGTCCTTGCTCGACAACGGGGAAACTGCTGCCCTCATCCTCCTGGACCTCTCAGCAGCCTTCGACACCGTATGTCACCGCACCCTGATACAGTGCCTCAGGAACACCGGAATTCAAGGAGCAGCACTGAATTGGATCATCTTGTTCCTCGCCGGAAGTACCCAGAGAGTCCGCCTCCCCCTGTTCCGCTCTGCGGCCTCCGAAGTCATCTGCGGCGTACCGCAAGGATCCTCACTCAGCCCCACCCTCTTCAACATCTACATGAGCCCTCTCCCAGCCATCGCTCACCAACACAACCTCAACATCATGTCTTATGCCGACTGCCGACGCAACCCAGCTGATCCTCTCCCTCACCAACGACCCCACCACCGCCAAAGCCAACCTCCAGGAAGGAAGGAAAGACGTCACAGAATGGATGAAGATCAGCCGCCTGAAACTGAACACAGACAAGACAGAAGTCCTCATCCTAGGACCATCTCCTTCTGCCTGGGACAACTCCTGGTGGCCCCCTGCCCTGGGCACCGCACCCAAACCAACGGACCACGCACGCAACCTGGGCTTCATCCTGGACTCCTCCCTCACGATGACCAAGCAAGTGAATGCCGTCTCGTCGTCCTGCTTCAACACCCTGTGCATGCTCCGAAAGATCTTCCGGTGGATCCTCACCGAAACCAGGAAGACGGTCACCCAGGCCCTCATCACCAGCCGTCCGGACTACGGGAACACCCTCTACGCTGGAACCACAGCCAAACTCCAGAAAATACTCCAGCGCATTCAGAACGACTCAGCATGACTCATCCTGGACATCCCTCATTGCAGCCACATCTCTGCCCACCTGATCAACCTGCACTGGCTCCCCGTCAACAAGAGGATCACGTTCAGACTCCTCACCCATGCACACAAGGCTCTCCACCGCACGGGCCGAAGTACCTCAACAGCCGCCTCACTTTCTACACACCCAGCCTCGCCCTCGCCTCCGTGCCACGTTTTCGGAAATCCACAGTTGGAGGTAGATCCTTCTCCTACCTGGCAGCCAAGACATGGAACTCTCTCCCCACTCACCTACGGCTGACCCTGGACCATCTCTCCTTCAGGAAACAACTCAAGACCTGGCTGTTCAAGCAGTAGCGACCCCCCCTCCCTAAGCGCCTTGAGACCCTTACGGGTGAGTAGCGCACTTTACAAATTTCATGATTGATTGATTGATTGACTGGTTAATTTGGGGCAGCAACATAGTAAGTGGAGCCAGGATTCCTTTTGATAGTTGCATAGGCGGCAAGATGTAGAACCATCTGCATGTGCCCATGCTGGATTGAAGTCCGCAGTTCTTAGGGCCACTAGTCTCATTAAAAGGTTTTTCTTGCGGGCCTGGGCCTAAGCATGGGCGAATTTTGCGAATCTGGCGTTCGCGAATTTGCGTGTTTGCGAACTCGCAATCCGCAAAATCCGCGAATTCTCAGAATTTGCAGATTTTTTTTTGTGTTCGCAAGGGTTTCTGCCAGTTCACGAGGGTTTTGTACCAGTTCGCAATTGCGAACTTACTTGTCGGCTCGCAACGGTCGCGACTATGTTGTTTCTACGTCTGGTTCATCATCATAGGTTCCCAGCACCCTCTGTTTCACCACTGCCACCCTCTGTTTCACCCATGCCACCCTCTGGTTCATCATCACTGTAGATTATGGGGGGCAAAAGCAAGCACACCTGCCCTGCTTCAACTGACATGAATTAATTTGGGGTTGATTTATTAATGTGTCACTGTTTTAAAATTCCAGTCTGGCACCTCATCCTCCTCGACCTATCAGCGGCGTTCGACACAGTCTCCCACCGCACCCTAATACGCAGACTCTACGATGCAGGAATCCAGGACAAGGCCCTCGACTGGATCTGCTCCTTCCTCTCCGGCAGGACGCCGCGGGTCAGACCCCCCCCTTTCCTCTCGAACCCCAAACCGATCACCTGCTAAGTCCCATAGGGCTCTTCCCTCAGCCCGACGCTCTTCAACGTCTACATGGCTCCACTTGCCCCCATCGTCAGAACCTACTGACTCAACATTGTGTCAGATGCAGACGACACCCAGCTCATCCTCTCCCTATCCAACGAGCCCAACACCGCCAGACGCAACTTTCGAGAAGGCATGGAAGCCGTCGCCAAATGGATGAAAAACAGCTGCCTTCAACTAAACACCAACAAAACAGAAGTACTCATCATGGGCCCAAACCCCGACACCTGGAGCGACACCTGGTGGCCCACCGCCCTCGGAAACCCGCAACCCCCACAGACCACGCACGCAACCTGGGAATCATCCTGGACTCCGAGCTCAAAATGGACCGCCAGATCAACTCTGTCTCATCTTCCTGCTTCCACACCCTCCGCCTCCTTCGTAAGACCTTCAAATGGATCCCCCTCGAACACCGAAAGACAGTCACGCCCTGGTCACCAGCAGACTCGACTACGGCATCACACTCTACACCGGAATAAACAAAAACCTCATCCGCAAGCTACAGAACATCCAGAACACCGCCGCAAGACTGGTCCTCAACCTGCCAAAACACTGCCACATCTCCCAGCACCTGCGCACACTCCACTGGCTCCCCGTCGAGGCGAGAATCACCTTTAAGATGCTCACCCACGCACACAAGGCCCTCCACGGCAACGGACCACCATACCTGAACAGCCGACTCAAATTCCACGCACCCCAAAGGACCCTACGATCAGCCCAGCTTTCCTACGCCGTGGTCCCCCGCACCAGAAAGACCAGATCGGGAAGCCGCTCCTTCTCCTTCCTCGCGGCCAAAGCATGGAACCCCCTTCCGCTCCACCTCAGACAGACAACATCGCTCCCCATCTTCGCAAGAAACCTCAAAACCTGGCTCTTCGACAGACCCCCTCCTTGATTCAATTGAACCTGCACCCCCCCACCCCACCACCCCTAGCGCCTTGAGACCCTTACGGGTGAGTAGTCGCGCTTTAACAAACTCCTGATTGATTGATTGATTGATTGCACCTGCTTCCTTATCTGTAACTTGCTTTCTGTTGCAGTGCAATTTTTTTTTCCAGGACCTTTGTGGCCTACTTGTAGCTATTCTATGAGCCTGCTGTGAGGGTCAGAGCAGGGTCATAGAATTGTTGCAACTAGCAACTGAACTCTGGAGGGGCCCCAGTCAGGAAGCACCACAGGGAATGGTTACTATTACTAATGATGAGTTTGAACTTCTGCACCTGCTGAGTGCTTTCAGTTTTGCAAAACTCGTTTTTCTGCAGAACAGCAACTGTAATGCCCCAAACAAACATAGGCAACTGAACTCTGGAGGGGCCCCTCAGGAAGTACTACAGGGAATGGTTACTAATGATGAGTGAACTTTTGCACCTGCTGAGTGCTTTCAGTTTTGCAAAACTCGTTTTTCTGCAGAACAGCAACTGTAATGCCCCAAACAATCTTACTTGTGAAAGTTGATTTCTAATCCAAAAGTGATCCAAAGAAAGTCAAAAGGCCTCAAATCCCAAAAAGTGCAGGCAAATGTCAACCTGAGGAGTTATTCGGATAAAAATCATCTTTTTCAGAAGGTCTATGCTGCTTGCTAGTGGATTTCTTGTGCAGAATTGCAAATTTTGTAATTTCGCGAGTGCGAGATTGTTGCTGTCCGCCGCACTTACATGTTCGCAATTGCGAACTCTCGCAATGCGTCGCCAAACTCCCACGGGATCCCGCAGCAAGATCCAAAATGGCGCAGCACTCGCAAAATATCGAGAAAAACAACTCGGCAAACGCTGAATGACGGTAAGTGAACGCCGCACGCCGCAAAATTGTATCACCAAGAAAAAAAAATCTGCTGCGTGCGAATTTGCAGATTTTCAGTAAATTCGCGAGCGTTCGCGGATTGCGAATTTACCGAAAATCCGCAAAATTCGCGAGCGTTACGGATTTTCCGCCCATGCCTACCTGGGCCTCTAGTGCTTCACTTAGGTATGGTTGAGATATCTCCATAATGTAAGATTCATTCAATGCCTTGGTGAAGGTTATATGGCGAAGAGCGATTAGGTCCAGTTCGTACGATATGGAGCGGACCTGCCATCTCATGATGTTTGACCAGTTCTTGTGCGGGATGTCTGTTAGGTGCAGGCTTTGTGGTTCTATGTTGAGGGTCTCTATTGCTTTGCCCAGCTTGATGTACCAGGGGGAAACCTCTTCATTAAAGATTGTTACAAAGTGGTGTTTAAGAGAGTCATAAGGTGCTTTCAGGACTCTGATATAATACTTAATTTGGCCCCCCTGGAGGGCCAGTTCGGGTCTGCTGAGCCCTAATTCCAGCCGTAGCCTGATGTTCCTTGCATAACTGGGTGTTTGCAGCACGATTTTGTGGGCTTTGACCTGCACTGCTGATATGAGTTTATCTAAATCTCCTGGGAATGCCAGATGACCATAGTTGATGGGCGGGAATATTATTTTACCCTGAGGACCTTCAACATTGGCTCCGCTGTGGGGCTAGTCAAGCGTTGACTTAGGCGTCTCATAGATAGGATTACGCTCTTGGTCTTGGCAAATAGATGTTTTGTATAAGTTGCAGATGTTGCCCTCTCATGTAGCCAAACCCTAGGATAATTATAGGCTGTGGTGGTGTCAATTTGGAGGTCTCCCAAGGTCCAGCGTGCATGTTTTCTGTGAGGATATCTGCCCAATAGCATTATCTTTGTTTTGCTCTGGTTAACAGTCAGGTGGTTTTCCTTATTGTACTTCCCCAGCTCTTTTAATGCTCTTTGGAGGCCCACCTTTGTGTGATCCATCACTACTGTGTCGTTTGCGTACTGAAGAATTGCCAGTCTCGACGTGACCAGTTTAGATGGAACTCGACTTGTCTCTTTCAAAGCTCCCCCCATGTCGTCTGTATAGAGACTGAATAATAGGTGGGCCAAGATGCGGCCCTGCTTCAGTCCGTTGTTGGTTTCGACTCTTGCTGATAACGCTGTGGGGCTTAACTGTACCCAGGACCCCCCATAAAGGGATATAATGGCTTTCAGTAGCTTTGATGGAACTCCCCAGCCTAATAGTTTTCCCCAGAGTTTTCCTCTATCGACTCTGTCAAAGGCTGTGCTGTATTCGATAAAGCAGCAAAACAGTGGCAGATGCCTGTCTATCACCGCTCGTTTTGAAAGATAGGCCAGGGCCATGATGTTATCTGTAGTTGCACTGTTAACCCTGAAGCCGGTCTGATAGAATGGTAGTATTTCGTTGATATTAGTAAGTATGGGCTTAAAATCTGTTCCGTTCGTGGAATTTGCAGAATTTTGGCAAATTTGCGGTCCGCGAATTGCGCGAATTTGCTCAAAAATCTGCAATTCGCAAGCTGGTGGATTTTTTTGCTTGGTCGCGCTTGAAAAATGCAATATTGAGCGCGCTGCATTGACTTACCGTGATTCTGAGTCCCCCGAGTTGTTTTTCTCCCGGTTTGCGTGTGCTGCACCATTTTGGATCTTGCAGCCTGATCGCGCAAGAGTTTTTCAACAGCGTGTACGTAATCGCAGCCCGCTATCTTGCACAGCGAGAGTTTGACAACATGAGTACGTCATAAGGGCCCACGATCACGTATCGCGGGAGTAAACAATTGCGAACACGTAGATGTGGCATAGCTGACTTCCGGCGGGAGATTTGAACAGCTCGCTTTCCCGAACTTGCAAAAATTGCAATTCTGCACAAGAAATCCACCGCAGGCAGCATCATCTTTCTGAAAATGATGATTTTGATCAGAATAACTCCTCAGATTGACAATTGACTGCACTTTTTGGTGCAAGGAGTCCATTTTTGGGGGGGGTGGGAGGAAGGAAGTGTCCAGTAGGCTCCTCCCAGTGCTTTGTCCATGTCCTTGTCACTTTTCATTTGGATCTGGAGCTGGAAGGATTACTCTTCGTGGCTGCTGATGGATATTTGTATTTGATCACTTTTTGGACTTTGGATCACTTTTGGATTTGAGATTTTACAAGTAAGTTGGTGTTGTTTGTTTGGGGCATTGCAGTTGCTGCAACTATAATTTTAAAACTTTTTTACAACTTTTAAAATAATATATTGTGGGTAGCCACAGTATCCAGTAGGCCCAGGGTTAGTCATGGGTGCATGATACAACTGTTTCTGTGAGTTTTGTTGAACTTAAATCTCATTTATGTCATTGAATTTTAGCTCACTATATGTGGATTTTTTAAAAAATTTGGGTTGCCTGTAAAGCCACACTAGCCAGTAGGCCCAGGGGTAGTGAGTGGTGCATGGACCAAGTCTTTCTGTGGGGTGTCCTGAATTTAAACATCATTGAGGGCATGGATGGCATTGGATTGTGGTGATTTTTGTGTGTTTTTCGACTTTTTGGGGTGGTGTTGGGGCCTGGCCATGTGGGTCGGAGCCATTTTGAGGCCTGGTTCAGGCAGGGCCTGGCCATGTGGCTGGGGGTCAAGGGGCCATTTTGAAGTCCGGCAGTGTGCTCAGGCCTGCACCCAGTTTGCCTTGCTTTCATGGCATGGATGGCATTGGATTGTGGTGATTTTTGTGTGTTTTTTGACTTTTTGGGGTGGTGTTGGGGCCGGCTATGTGGGTGGGGGCCATTTTGAGGCCTGGTGATTTTTGTGTGTTTTTTTACTTTTTGGGGTGGTGTTTGGGCCTGGCCATGTGGGTGGGGGCCATTTTGAGGCCTGGTCCAGGCAGGGCCTGGCCTTTTGGCTGGGGGTCAAGGGGCCATTTTGAAGACAGGCAGTGCGCTCAGGCCTGCACCAGTTTGCCTTGCTTTCATCCATTAGGCCCAGGGGTACTCAGTGGTGCATGGACCAAGTCTTTCTGGGGGGTGTCTTGAATTTAAACATCATTGAGGGCATGGATGGCATTGGATTGTGGTGATTTTTGTGTGTTTTTTTACTTTTTGGGGTGGTGTTGGGGCCTGGCCATGTCGGTGGGGGCCATTTTGAGGCCTGGTCCAGGCAGGGCCTGGCCATGTGGCTGGGGGGCCATTTTGAAACCAGGCAGTGTTATTTGTGCCATAGGCCTGCTGTACCCAGTATGCCTTGCTTTCATCCGTTATGCCCAGGGGTACTCAGTGGTGCATGAAACAACTCTCTCTGTGTGGACTCTCTTCTATTAATGTAAAGATCCATTTTTTATTAGAAATAAATAAATTTGCAATTTTTATTTTTGGTCTTTCCATTTTGGGGTGTGTTGTAATAATAATAAATGCCTAGTTGCAAACTATTAATTGAAGCACGACATATGCAACATTTATTTAACTGATGTTCCTCTGGCTTTGTTTGCTTTTAGGTGCACAAAGTCGAATCAGCCTCATCATTCATCATCAGTGCCAGGAAGAAGTCCTGCTGCGGTTTGTGCAGCACAACATCATGTGCCGTCATGTGTGGCCACAGACAACTCTGCAACTCGTGCAACTGCGGCCTGCTGTTCTGACATCTGAAGAAGATGGGCCCAAAAAAAGGTGGCTGTGTTCCACAATCAACCTAGCCTTTCCGAACCAAATAACGGAGTAGCCAGAGTCAAACGGTTCCTCCATCCCAATGAACAGGTAAAATCATGCCATATACGTACTGCTACTCTGGTAGGGCCCGTTAAACTTTTCTCCATAGATCTGACTGCAAGAGAAGTGAGCGTAGATGGCGAGTGGATTTCTGCCCACAAATGAAGAGGAACTATAGGGAGGCACAGAAGAAGTACCAAGCCATGGCACGAGGAGCTAAAGCCACCCATTATATAAATCGCATTGGGGAAGCAGAGAACTCCTCGAAAGAACTCTTTAAGATTTTTAAAGAGATTTCTCTGGTGGCGAGCTCTAATGCCCCAGACAACGAGTCGGAGGAGGAGTGCAACAGAGTAGCAGAATACTTTGCAGGGAAGGTCAGGGATATTTCCGCTTCCTTTTAAAAAAAACAGAAAGTGGGTTATGTTTCGAGGAAGTGGCTGGGGCAAGCAAGATGGAAAGCTGCCTGGAGCACTTTATGGTTCCGCCCCCGGAGGAGTTACGTAGTATCTGTCTAGGTGTTAAGTCTGGTTCCCCTCGGGACCCGGCACCCACTAGGGTGTTGGGAGAGAGCCTGCTAGTTCTGGAACCTTACATCAGGCATGTACTTTAGACTTCGTTTGTTTCCCAAATGCTTCCGGGAGACTGGAAGAAAGCAGTAGTTCTTCCTATAAAGAAGAAACCTAATGTGAGCCATGAAGTACTTGAGAACCTTAGGCCAATCTCTCTGCTACCATACTTAGCCAAGGTGGCTGAGAAAGTGGCAAATTCTCAACTGATGGCACACTTAGAGAAGGCTAACATCTTGCACCCCTCTCAATCGGGCTTCCGGTCAGGATTCTCGACGGAGACGGCCCTACTGAGAGCTACGGAGACCCTAAGACGAGGGGCGGATGCTGGACACACCATGGTGCTGGTGATGTTAGACCTCAGTGCGGCATTTGACACTGTGGCTCATTCCATCTTGCTGCAGTGTCTAAACAGTGGTGGTGTCACAGGTTCCGCACTGGGGTGGCTGAAATCCTTCCTTACGGGCCGAAGCTTTCAGGTTCAACGGGGCTCTTTTCGATCCACAGAGGTGGCTCTGCCATAAGTCCAACTTTATTTAACTTATACATGGCCCCCCCTGGCCGAAGTGGTGGAAACGTATGGAGTGGAGTTAGTACCCTATGCTGATGACACCAACTGCTGATATCCCTGTCTCAAGCACCTCCAACTGCAGCATCCAACTTTAAGGCCTGCATGCAGGCCTTGGCCTCATGGATGAACTCGCACTGTTTGAAGTTAAACGGCGCCAAGACCGAGGTGCTGATGGTTGGTGGGGTCAACCTCAGCTGGACAGCGGATTGGTGGCCACCATGCTTAGGCCCTACTCCTACTCCCTGTAAGGAGGCAAAGAATCTGGGAATATGGGTTGATCCCACACTATCCTACGAGGGCCACATTCGTCGCCTAGTGGGAAAGTGTTTTGGGATGCTAAAAACACTGAATCACACCTTAGATCTACTTCCTCTTGAAGCTAGACGCACCAAGACCCAGGCACTTGTGACGTCCCATATGGATTACGGGAATGTCCTGTTCATAGGTGCTACAAAAAAAAGTCTGGGACATCTGCAAATTCTTCAAAATGCGGCCGCCCGACTAGTTTTGAGACTCCCAAAAAGAGCAACCTCTAAGCTTGCTCTTGCGGCTTTACACTGGTTACCAGTGAAGAAGAGGATCATGTATAAATCTCTCCTAATATGCCATCGGATTTTATGGCATAATGCCCCATCCTATCTCCAAGACCTGATACATAGGTATGAGCCCAGTAGAGCTTTACGCTCAGAAGGGACGGGCCAGCTGACGATTCCCCCGTGTAAAAAGAGCTAAAATGGGAGGTCGATCTTTTGGAGTCGTAGCGGCTCTAAGCTGGAACAGACCCCCGATGTGCCTCAGACTAGAAAGATCGGAGGCCATGTTCAGAAGTCGTCTCAAAACCCACATATACAACTTATAAGCTAAGGTGTGGGCGGTTTGAGGTGTTAATGCTACCTGTGGTTTTCTCTCCACAGCGCGGGGACACGCCGGGATGGCGTCACCAGGCGATTTATAAGCTACTTTATTATTATAAGCTACTTTATTATCTAGTATAGAGCGCTCTTTTGTAATCACCACCAGGGAGTAGCCATCTATCCATTGCATCGCCTGGATCCGTATTAGACCCATAGGTGCCATGATTTATAGCTCCCAGTTGCGAAGCCCAATAGTATCTTTTGATGTCAGGGAGGGCAATTCCCCCATCATAGCATGGGAGCGTCAACTTAGCCAACGCTATACGTGATCGACCGTCCCAAAGCAGACTACGCTGCAATCCCTCCACTTCTCGAAAGTAGCTAGCCGGTGCCATATCTATAGTATTTTGAAGGGCATAAAGGAACCATGGTAAAGACATCATTTTAAATAAGGCTGCATGTCCTAACAGCGAAAGTGGGAGTTTCTTCCAGCTCGTGACATCACTTTTCAATCGAGTCAGCGGAGGAAGAAGGTTCTTAGCATGTCGAACCTTGGGGTCGAGAGAAATATAAATTCCAAGATATTTAAATCCGCCTCTAGCTCTCTGTATAGGACACTTACGCGGCAGGTCGAGGACCTCGCCGTATAACACGTAGAGGTAGGATTTCGTCCAATTTGTTATCAATCCAGAGTTTTTACCATAGGAGGCTAAAACATCACAGACAACGTTAAGGGATTTCCTGGGGCAAGTCAAATAAAGCAGTATGTCGTCGGCATATAAAGAAATTCGATCCTCAAATTGCGGGGACCAACGGATAACCTTTATCGAGGGCTCCCAGTGGATCCAAGCCGCCAGGGGCTCCAGTGCCAACGAAAACAGAAGGGAAGATAGCGGACATCCCTGTCTAGTGCCCCGCCCAAGACAAAATGGCGCAGAGACCCGATTGTTTACGACAACCTGGGCAAGAGGGTCAGTATACAGGAGCTTCACCCAGCTAACAAACTCAGGACCAAAGCCAAACTTAGCCAAAACCGCACACAAATATGGCCACTCCACCATATCAAAAGCCATTGTAGAGTCGAGTGACGCCAGAACAGCTGGTTCTCGTAAGGTGTGTGCCCTAGCAAGAACTCTGTGCAATCTGCGCAGATTTAACACCTTAAGCGCTGCCGTCAGCCAACGGTCGTCACGAGCGCTACCTCCCCAGTGCTGCACACGACCGTTGGCCGACGGGCCAGCATTCGTTCTTCGAACGTTCAGCACTGGTCGCTGAACGTTCGAAGCACCTAAGGTGTTAAGGCTGTATTCCTATGAGGAATGAAGCCAGACTGATCGGGATGTACCAGTTCACTAATAACCTTGACTAACCTATTGGACAACACTTTAGCCAATATTTTAGGCTCCGAATTAAGTAACGATATCGGCCTGTATGACGCACAACAAGATCTAGGCTTTCCATCCTTGGGTATAACCACTATCGAGGCCACTCTCTGGTCTAGGGGTAGGATCCCATGTTCTCGAGCTTCCAAAAACATATCTCTCAGAAACGGGGCAATCCTGTCTGGTCTCAGCTTATATAACTCGATCGAAAGAGCATTGGGACCCATTGCTTTCCCAGAATTCAGAGAGCGCACCGCCAAAGCTATCTCATCTACTGTAAGCTAACAATCCATAAAATCGTGGTCCTCCTCAGTCAGACAGGGAAGTTGAATATCCCTAAGCAACAGGCACGAATCTGCCTCCGATCTATCCGAGACAGAAGTATACACATCACGGAAATAATCCGCAAAGCCATCCACTATCCCTTGTGGATCAACTATACGATCACCCCCTGTATTCTAAATCTCTGGAACCACCCAATCTGCGCCATCTTGCTTGTCTAGCCAAGCAATCAGCTTACCCGCTTTATCACCTACATCATATGTTGTTCTCGGCTTAGGGCCTTAGCACTATCAGTAACCAACGCTCTGTACTCTAGCTGTTTAAGTTGCGGAGCATGTAGTGTAGCACGAGTAACCTCCTGTTCCAGTTCCAATTCAATATTTGCTATATCCGATTCAATCCCCACTACCTCTCCCTCCTTCTGCTTTTTAACTCCCAAAATCAGGGAAACGGCTTGTCCTCGGATCACTGTTTAAAGGCCTCCCACAACGAGACCGACGAAGAGACCGAATCTACATTTTCTTGGAAGTAGTGTTCCATCGCCTTCAAGAGTTCCTTGCAAACCTTCGGATTACGTAAATACCAGGGGTTTATAGGGGCGATCCTCCCACTAGTGCCCAGGGTCATTTCAAATCTGATCCAAAGCGGCGAGTGATCTGAAATTCCTCTAGCAAGATGTCTCACCTCAGCAACATACGATGCCTGAGCAGCCGGTATCAAACCATAGTCAATACGCGAAAGACTACCATGAGCGCCGGAGTGAAAAGTAAACTGTCGCTGATTTGGATGGAACAGTCTCCAGCTATCTATCAAGCCTAAAGCCTCTAGGAAATCAGGGAGCCCTCTATATGGGCGGGGATCTATCCATGATGCCAGAGACTACAGCATTAAAATCTCCACCCAAAATTATAAGTCTCTTGGGAGATCTAGAACAAGTTTCCCCAGCTCAACATAGGTAGTGGTTTGTAAACCAGAGGGGACATAAATAGAAATGAGGGAGAGAGTGTGTCCCTCCCAACGTCCTGATACTGCTACATATCGACCCCGATCATCTGTAATAACGGAGTCAACCACAAACGGGAGTGATTTCCTAAGGAGGATCCCCACACCCCTAGATCCTGAAGTAAATCCGGCATGTGCCACCAAACGGTAGCCTTTTCTATGCATGGCATTGCAAGTATTCCCCACCAAATGAGTTTCCTGAAGTAGAACTACATTTGGAGAGTGTCTCTTAAGGAATTGTAGAACCACACTGCGCTTAATTTTATACCCCAGTCCATTCACGTTCCAACTCAATACTGTCAGCCCTCTACCCCCCATCATAAATCATCAATTAAATGGGGATAAGACCGAGCTTCTCTTGTTTGGCCACAATACCACACTCTGGGGTCCCCACCATTGGCCACAGCAAATCGGTCCCCTACCTGTTCCCTCCAAGACAGCTTGCAACCTAGGCATCATATCTGATGATCAGCTGTCGATGAGGCAACATGTGATCAAGGTCTCTGCCACCTGTATTACCATCAAGTGGCTGAGAAAGATCATATGGATGCTTCCCCTTGACAACCAGAAAACTGTAGTCCAAGCGTTAATTACATCTCGGCTGGACTATGGGAATGTTCTTTTTCTGGGTGCATGCAAGGAGGTGACTCGTAAACTTCCAATGGTGCAAAACATGGCTGTTCGATTACTCTGTAATCTCCCCAGAACCTCTTCCACTTCTGCTTCTCTGCGTAGCCTACACGGGTTCCGTATTGAAAACCGCTCTAAATTCAAGGCCCTCTGTATCATGCACTGTATCAAGTCAGGTAATGCCCCTCTTTATTTAAGCACTCTGGTTCAACACTATTGTCCCCCCGCACTCTTCCTTCGTCTACCGAACATAGATATCAGGTGCCTCGTATTAAGAGAGCCAGAATGGGCGGCCGCTCATTCGCTTACTTGGCTCCTTCCCTGTGGAATGCCCTACCTCTTTCCTTACGCTATGAATCCTGCTTTCTAAGGTTCCGCAGAGACCTCAAGACCTGGTTATTTAACCTATAGACCCTCTTTTTGTTTAGCGCCGGGAAACCTCCGGGTAGCTGTGCGCTGTATAAAATTAAATATAATAATAATAATAATAATGAAAGAGACCCAACCTTCCTCCAGTTCCAGCACCAACATGTAACAATTCTGGTATAAAATGCCTTGGAAGAACACAAAAAGCACAAATACAAAACCAAAAATCAACCTTGCCCCCATCCCCTCAACTTACTAACAGTTACTCCACCCCCCACCCTGCACCCCTGCTCACGACTTTCCAGCCACCCCAACTCGCAGTGTGCCTATCGCCCTAACATCTAAACTCACTACACAAAAGCTAAATATGAGGAGGAAATTGACCCACGGACAGCCCGGTAAGCCTCCCAAGTTACTGTGGCAGAACATAACATTGTAAAAAGTAGAACCATAGTCCGTTCCCCATATTTCGGAGTTCTAATGGCAACAGTATTTATTCTTGCACCCTCTTCTTCATCTCCACTCTGTCTGCAAGGATTCTCTTGAGTAACTAGCGTGTCCAACCAGTCTGCCGCAACTTCGAGCTTATCAAAAAAATAGACCTTCTCGCCATGCTCGATTTTCAACTTGGCAGGGTACATCATCGCGTATTTGAGTCCCTTGTCACGTAGCTTCCGTTTGACCCCCATGAAACTCATTCTCTCCTTTTGGACTGCTTGTGTGAAGTCCAAAAAAAAACTAATAGATGAGTTTTCATATTGCAGGGGGCCTTTCGATCTAGAGGCCTGGAGGATCGCATCTCTACCCCTAAAATTGAAGATTCTAGCTATCAAGGGTCGAGGCGGTACACCAACACGAGGCCTACCGCCGGGAATCCTGTGCGCTCTTTCAACTGTAAAAAAGTTCCCAAGCCCCTTGGGCAGGAGATGCTTTAATACCAAATCTTCAACGAAAAGGTCTGCGGATTGCCCTTCCGCTTTTTCCGGTACACTAATAATACTACATTGTTCCTCCGAGCCCGCCCTTCAAACTCCTCCAGTCTACGGAGCGCCAGGTCATTCGGAGCCGTCAGATTCCGGACTTCTGTTTGCAAGTCCGTGACATCCGTTGTAAGACTGGCGGTTTTTATGTCCAAAGACTTCACCCTTTCACTAGTTTTCGTAAGGTCAGTCCGAATCAAATTCACTTCAATGGAAACAGTGTCCAATTTATGCGCAAGAGTTTCCATCTTTGATCAGAGAGTGGACTTGATTCCATCAATGGCGGCCATAGCATCTTGCAGCGTCAGCTCCGGCTCCAGGACAGAGGTGTCCTTAACTCCCTCCTGAGATTTACCCTGTCCACTCGGAGACCCCTTCGATTGGGAGTACTGGTCCATATTATTAGATTGGGTATACCTTCCTCCTCTGACGGTTTTCGATTGCCGTTTTTCTCCCTCCGGCCTGGTCGCCATTGGAAGACAACTGAATGTTCACCGTCTAGCTCAAGAGGAAAAGTGAGCAAAAATTCCCAATCTCCAGTACAGCAACACGTCCTTGCTATTTCGGGGCGCTGTACAGTTGTCGCCAGTAAGGGTCTAGAACAATTTGAAGGGGATTCAGGAGCGTCTCAGGAGAAATCGAAAGCGAAACTCAAACATGCAGTGAAGCCGGGCAGTCATTTCCGGTGCCCGAGGCCGATGTTGTTGCATTACCACTCGGGTACAGTTCCAACAAAATTACCGATCATCCGAGGGGAGCAGGCCTCAAACTTTGCGGTCTTGTGACTCCAGTTTCCGGGGAACGTTCGAGACGCGGTTTGCAGCTTTGGAGTCTCCTTCGGTTCCTCTGCAGGATACAATTCACAGTAGTCAGGATAAAGAGCAGGATATATTCGAGGGGCTACGGCGGTCTCGGGAGCCCTGAGCTCGCGCGGCCATCTTGGATGCACGCGAAGCTCCTCCCGAGGCAGCCACTTTAATTGCTCAATCACCATCGACCAGTGATGTTGGCTCATCGCAAAAAAGTAGCATCCAATCAACGCAGGGTGTAACTCATCTGACGAGTGTTCAACAACCACAGTCGCAACAACAACAACAGGTTCAAGTAGTACAAGCGCAACTACATGCACAAGGAGAGGGGCAAGGAGAGGCGCAAGGAGAGGCGCAAGTAAAGGCACAAGGAGAGGCGCAAGGAGATGTGCGTGGAGAGGTGCATGGAGAGGTGCAACTAGAGGCGCATGGAGCAGCACAACTGCCCACAATGCGTGTTCCTCCAGAAGTAGGGGCACATCAGGAAATCGAGATTGAAGCGGAGGTATCATCTGAGGAAGCCACTCCTCCTGATGATGATCCATTGTCTTCCAGATCCCCAGCAAGAAAAATGTCAAGGAGGGCTACTACAAGTTCTTCTTCAAGCCCCGTTCCTTCTGATGATCTTGATGTTGATTGGAACCCACCAATGCAGTCTGGGAGTGAGGCACGCCATGAGCCAACAAAGGTAGCTAAGTCTAAGAGGAAGGTTCCCGCAAGGCTTTCAGTTATGGGTGATGACGACGAACAAGAAGTGGTGTATTCTGCTGCTGATGAACAGTCTGACGACGACCCAGTCATCACAGTCATCACTCAAGCCCCAGCGGGCATGCAGCAGACAGACATTTTTACCCTATCCCAAATTGCTGCTGCGTGGGATGTGGGCGGCGTGGCACTGGTACCACCACCAACGCAGTTAACTACTACACCAACACAACCTACAGCTTCCATATTTTCTCGTCAGAAGGGCCGGCAGGGACCTCCGTCTAGCTCGACCTCCATTACCTCAAGTAGTGGTGCTGTAGGTGCACAACAGAGTCAAATTCAGCCACGCCCATCCTCCACTTCATCTGGCATTGAAACTGAAAGTAGCACCTCCACCACCAGCAGGCATCTCCAGTCCCCAGTTTGCGACTTCTTTAGTGTTAGCAAAAAGGCAGAAAACATGGTTGTTTGTTCGATTTGTAAAATTGTAGTTAGTTGGGGTTAGCTTGGTACCAACTATGGTCCCGGAGGCCAGAGAGGTCATCTCCAAAAACACCACACTATCATTTGGGATGCGCACCTAAAGAAGATCCGGGAAGCCAAAAGAAAAACAAATCCAAATATATCCATTCATATTGCATCTGATGATGACAAGGGGCTGATCGTGCAGGGGGGAAAGTGAAGAAGCGACAGACATTTTTTCTGGCACACCCAGTACCCCTGGCAGCAGCACTACAGTGGTAGCGCCCACACCCTCTGCCCCAGCAACATGTATGAGCCACATTAAGAGTCTGGGTGAGACACCAATGCAAAAAAGTACATCAATGAGCCTAACTGGTTTGAAGAAGTCTGCATCAGCATCACGTAAAACAGTCCAGACCACAATTAGAAGCATGTTTTGTTCGGAGGCGCCATTTGAACGCAACCACCCAACGGCACATCTGTATAACACAAAGCTGGCTAAAATGCTAGCGCTGGACCTTCTCATTTTTTCTTTCGTGGAAGGGGTGGGTTTTCTAGAATTTGTGGCAACAGTCTGCCCGAAATGGAAGGTTCCTAGCCGGTCCTATTTTGCCAGAGGTGCGGCTCCAGCACTACATCAAGATGTGCTGGAGGTGATTGGGGCAGCTTTGAAGAAGAGTGCTGTTCACACTATCCACCTGACAACAGACATGTGGACCAGTTGCCAAGCCCTTGATTACATGTGCATCACTGCACACTGGGTCTCTTTTGCAGGGGTTAGAGACAAGTTAAATGCAGGTGTTGACCCGGACACAGTTTTTTAAGCTACCCGGAAACATGCAACAGTACTCCTGTTTGCCATGGAGAAATCTCATACTGCACAAAACATTTTGGATGAGTTTCAGAGTAAGGTCTATGAATGGCTGCATCCAAGAAAGCGCATGATTGGTTATGTTTCCATGGATAATGGCAGTAATGCCATGCATGAGGGTGGCTATTTCAAAGTGCCGTGTTTGGCGCACAGTATTAACATTGTTGTGTTAGATTTCTTGAAAAAAGAAAACACAGTGAGCAAGTTACTGACCACCTGCCGAAGAATCTGCACACATTTCAGCCATTCTTTTAAGGCCCGAAAGCAGCTGAGGAACATGCAACGTGAACGTAGACTGCCAGTCAGAGGACTCATCCAGGAGGTGGTAACACGTTCGAACTCAACCTTCTACATGCTTGATCGTCTGTCTGAGCAGTGGGTGGTAATCAATCAGTATGTCTTTGCACTGGGTTCTACTATGAAATACATGTGGCTAGAGTTGGAGGAATGGAAGCTAGTTAAAAGCCTGATAGACATGCTTCGTCCTTTTGAGGTCTTCACGCGTGAAGTCAGCAGGGAGGACTGTACTTGAGGCAAAGCTATCCCATTGTTGCGCATGCTAGAGCACCAACTGAAGCCGGTGTCTTCAACGTTCCGAGATGATGCTGAAAAGCAAGACACATATCAGTTGGCGGAAAGGTTATTAAGCTGCCTAGTTGACAATGAAAGGCTTAAAAAAATACATACAGAACAACATTACATTTGTGCCACTATTCTGGATCCATGGTACAAAAAGGCCGTGGCCAGCAAAGCATTCATTCCTTTTAATGAAGCAGATGTTTCAAAGTACAAACATTGTCTAGCTCTGTCAGCCACTCGGTTCGAAAAAGAGCGGCAGAAAATTGAAGGAACCGGCAGAAGTACTACTGAATCAGCAGGCCATCCGGCGTCAAGGTCCACTTCTGAATCTGTGGCCGAAGGGAGTCACTTTCCCTCACAACTGTTAACGACACAAGCAACCATATGATCATCCTCACCTGCACCAGGCCCAGCCATAATACTGTCGGAAGCGGATTGGCTAACTCATCAAGGGTTTGCTCGTTCCAGTGATGCAAAGGCCACAGATGGTACGCAAAGTGGAGCAACCCCGGAGAACCTTGAGTCTATGGTGCAGGCCTATCTGGATGACCCAACAGAGGTCTTTGTTAATCAGAGCCCATTGCTGTATTGGTATGGGTAAGGGCCTCTATGGCGACTGATCCCCAACCTGGCTCTAAATTATTTGTCTTGCCCACTCGCAAGTGTGTCTTCTGAACGTGTTTTCAGTGCTGCTGGTGCCATTGTAACTTCAAAAAGGATCTGCCTCTCGCCCAAAAATGTGGAGAGGTTAACAATGATCAAGATGAATCAGCACTTTATACCACCAGATTACAAAATATGTGAAAGCACGCAGGAAGAAGAGGACACCGACTTAGGGGACGGAAGTTCTTTCTTGTTAGCTGACCTACTTCCGTCTCAATTCACAGAGTTTGAGGACGAGCTCTACTTCCCTGACACAGAGGCCTGAAAATGATTTCCTTTTTTTTCGTCCTTATTCACTTTTATTCCTGTGTGTCTTTCTTTGTTTTGCAACTTTTATCACAACAAAACTCTAATCACCTAATCACAACAAGTCCATCAGCAGCACTGTCTTCATCTTATTTCCTTATTGATTTGAAGGTGCCGCAGTCTGCATTCCTGAGGTTCACAAGTTCACAACTCAATCATGCTCCTCTATCCTTCTCCTCCAGACTCCCCCTATCCATTTCCCTCAAGGCAGATGGCTGGATTACGCAGAATCAAGAAACGTTGTCTTCGTAAACGAGTCCCCTCAAGTGGGACTGGAATTACTGACTACATGCTGATTGCTGACAGTGACTTCTGAAATTGACAGGAGAGGCTGCCCTGTGGCCCTTCACTTTCAGAAGAAGATGCAGACAAAAAGTGGAACAGGTAATGAATAATGAGAAGATGGCATGCAGTGGACAGCAATGGCTGTCTGGCTCTGATGAAAGCAATTGCTGTTTGTTTGTTGTGCATGAAATTAATCATATGTCTTCTGTTAATATTTAATCTTTTACACACTAAATGTAACTCAAGTTTACTCTGCTTTTTTTTACCTTGTTTAATTCAAATTGTACTTCAACTGCAGGGGCCACTACGTTGCATTTTCCAATATTCAAAATGTCCTTGGACTCACTGTTTACCAATATACCATGATGATTGATGATGAGTGTTGATGATCAAAGTTAAATAATATATCTTTTTTCTTAACGGTCACTCACTGGGATGGATGGATCATCATCATCGGTTTACGGAAGAACTATGGCCAATTTGTGGCTGGCAAACAGGTAAACCAGTCTACAACAACTACTACAGCAGAACTACATGTCTGTCTAGTCGTGGTATGGAGTGGTCGAGGCAGTGTAGTGTTGTTATGCCAGGCAGTCCAGACAGCAGTTCATGTAAAATTGGGGCTATGTGGTTGCTGCATACAATTAGATATGCTTTGTCTGTCTGTGTCAAAGAGCCTAGGTAGGCTACATCAGGTTGCTTCACTCAGTGGTGCCTGCCTTGACTGCATGGCCCTGCCGCAAGCATGGCCAACAATCCGTTCCGCTCGTGAAAATTGTGGATTTTTGCTGGCAAATTCGCAATCCGTGAATCGTGCGAAATTGCCAAAAATTCGCAAATTTGCGAGCGGGCGGATATCTTTTTTTTAGGCCAGCTCAGTGTAGGGTTGAAGGCTAGGTTTGAGGGAATATGGGTGTTTTTTAGGGTTTAGAGCTGTTTTGGGGTTTTGCAGGCTCGTTCATAATGATGTTGGCAAGGTTTTAGGGGGTTTGGCATTTTTATGGTCCAGAATTGGCCGAATTTTGGCCTTTTGCGGGCGCGTGTGTTTGGGTGAAAAGTCATACACCTTCCAGTGGATCGATTATGTTCTGCTTTGCTGAAATTATTGGGAATTGCTGGAACAAGCGTCCTGGTCAGTTTCAAGAGGATCGCAGTAGTGGAAGTGCTGAAAACAGCAATTTTTTGTCAAGGTGCGATTTGCCATGTTATCCAAAAGGCGGTTTCGGGGGCGCAAGGAGAAAGTGTGTTTGGGGTGTTCCAGTTGAGCTAGGGGAACGGGGCTTCTGTGAGTGGTAGGGAGGGTGAATTGGTGGTTGTGAAGGAAATTTGGGGGAATCGATTGATGGGAAGGGTGTGTTTAGGCTAAGTCGAGGAAGGGAAACCACTGCCATAGGCGCCCATGTTGATTTTCGATTATTGCGTGTTTTTAGGGTGTTATTGGAGTGTGTTGTAGGTGGTTCTTAATGGATTTGCTTAGCTGGGATGAGAGTTGGGAATGTCTAGTTTTGATTGCAAGTGGTTTGAAGAAATCCATGGTGGGAAAGGGGTGTTTTGGGCATAGTTTTAGAGTGCGTTTTGGCACGATTTTAACTTAGGCCTCTGCGAGGTCACGGTAATGCACATTTTTGGGAGGGTAGTGTGGGGTGTTCTAGATTTTTGGGAGTGGGTTTAGGGGTCTGGGAGCACTGCAGGGAAGGTCTAATTTTGTGTCAAAAGAGCAGTTTGGTCGTAGATTGAGGGGAAAGGGGAATTAGGCCCTGTTTCTGAGGTGCATTTTTGCCATTGGCTTACATTGGCGGCCTGCAATGTAGCAGTATTGCATGTTTTTGGGGGGCTATTTGGGGGTGTTCTAGATTTTTGGGAGTGGGTTTAGGGGTCTGGGAGCACTAACGGGAAGGTCTCATTTTGATTGCAAGTGGTTTGAAGAAAATCCATGGTGGAAAAGGGGTGTTTTGGGCCTAGTTTCAGAGTGCGTTTTGGCATGATTTTAACTTAGGCCTCTGCGAGGTCACGGTTATGCACGATTTTTGGGAGGGTACTGTGGGGTGTTCTAGATTACAGTTAACACCCCCCCGCAAAACAGTAAAAACGCGTATGCTATGTTTAAGTTGAAAGTAAATAATTATTTTTATCCCTAACAACAATAAACTATCCCGCAAGACCCAACCCACACCCCTCCCTAAACCCAAAGAATGTCCGTGAAATAAAAAGTCCCCAAAGTCCAAAAAACCCAACTCCCAATTCCCACCCCCCTAAAAGTCTTTAAAAAAGGGGCAAGGGACAGTCTCTCCTCCTCTACTGCTGCCGCCGGTGTCCTTTGGTAAGGTGGTTCCGTTGCTTCCTGCGGAGGTTCTTGAGCAGGGTTTTAACTCTCTCCATCTCCTGCTCAAGGTTGGACACCCTGAGTGTTAGGCGGTGGATGCGTGCCTTGCATCTGCTGTGGGGGGCAGCTGCTTTTTGGCTGCTAGGCGGTGGTGGGTGGCGGGTGGCTGAGGTACCACGGCTCCGTATCGCTGGAGGCTTGCGCTGACCCAGGGTGCGCTGGGGAGGATGCAGCTGTCGTGGTGGATGTTGTGGATTGAGACTGTGTGTCCTCCTCCTGGGCCACCAGCCGCCGATATTCGGCGACAATCGCCTCCAGCTTCCTTTGCCGGGCCCATCTAGTCAGCTTCTTCCGTATTAGTTTGGAAGGAGCATCTATATGAAGAAAGAAAAACATACTGTAAACAATGATCTTTAAGATTAACACAAAATAATTCAGCAGAAAGTTGTGTCACACTAGCACTAGCAACTTGCAAGCACAGTACATAACATTTGTGGCCTGTAACTATCTAACCTCCCACCTCGTTGGCCTCTGCTCTAACATTAGTGGGAGTTTCAGGAATCAATTCTACTAGCACTATATGGACTCACTACATTAGACTCAGACAGTACATCAGTCTTCTTCTTTTTCTTCTCTCTTGTTTAGCGAAATTGGTACGTAAACTTCTGGAAGCCGGCATAATGCCAGCGCAATCAACTTGCACCCGAGAAAAACAGACGCAAGCCATGATGACACAGACTTGCGTTACTGTACCACTCTAGTACATGCAGGTGGTGAAGCTCTTACTTTTCTATTACGGGTGGCACTGGCCATACTCTGTTACAAGGGCTACTGCTTAATTAATTTAACTAACTAAAAAGGAAAATGAAGAAGATAAATACAATGATTATCTATCCCTTCACATGATATTTGCTTACATATGGGATGACTTTGGTTGCTTTGTTTTTTATTGGGTGAACACTAATAGGCCACACATGGATGACAGAGTTGTAATAAAATTATTACCAGAGAAAAATGACAACTTATTTTCCTCGCCTTTGCTACACACGATTTAGGAAAAAATAGAATAAGGAACATTTGGGAAAAATACAGGTGCTGTAAAAGATAGGGAAGTATAATTATTAATATTAACCGGAAAACTTACTGGGGCCAGCAGAGGAGCCCTCGCCGGATCGTTCCTGGCCTTCCTGCTGTTGTCCCTGCTCCGCCGGCGCCGCTACCTCCTCCTGTGTCCCCTTACCCCTGGGGGGAGCTGATGTACAACATGAAAGAAAGACACAAACATGGATGCTTGTTGTCAACCACATCAAACATTTCAAAAAAACAATAACAAATTTTTTCGGGGAAAGAGACAATTGCCCTAACTTTATTGACCTATCTGATGTGGTCTACTAGGATATTAGTATTGCTGGATTCGCGGACCGTCTTCTTGGAAAGTTATGTAACTAACTAAACCAACTACAAAAAGGTTCTACTAGGACTGGCAGGCAGCACTCCGCAGTACACAAAGTGACCGACACAGTCCATCATGATTACAGACCACTAAAAAGTTTCCTACTAAAAAAACAGTCATAATATACTCAAACTATCAATCCATCACCACTATCTCTTCTTAGTGGCAGGAGTACAAAGGAAAGACTGGACTTGAGTCTGTAGTGTCTAGCATTACGCAGTTCTGTAAAGTATACTCATACATAATCACCCAGGCCAAATGAGCACAAAATTGAAAACAAGTAAGCATAGTAGCACCGCCAGTGAGCAGGCGAGCAGCACCTGCAATCACAGAAGCTTTTGAAACATAAATTACCTGCAATGTAATTGACAGCATTCTTGCTCTTCAGAAAAAACAAACATTTGCAATATCATAACACAGAGCAGGAGAACACAAAGTAGTGATTAAATTGCTACTACTACTCACCAAGTCCAGGGATCTCGACGCCTAGCAGGTCAAGCAGGTCTTTTTCCCGGTCCAGGATGTCGGACCACCGGTGCGTCGCCTGGTTGTAGGTGTGCCAGACCCCAGACTCACGAAACATGGCCTGGCACACCTTCCCCCATAACTTGCGACGCTCCCGGAGCCCTACCCGGTACCGGGCCTGCCGCCTGCCGCGACGGTCTTGGGGAGGTGGTGCTGGACGAACAAAACCAGTGCGCTCACATCCACTGCGCTGAAGATCTCCCTAGGACTTACTGACTCCCCACTTAACCACCCGCAAAGGAGCCGGGTACGGGGTGCGGGACCCTTCCCCTTCTGGTTCTTCCCAGCCCCTTTGCCATGGTTCTGGACAGGAAAGTTAAATAAAAAATAGGAAAGAATAGGAAAAAAGTAAATAAAATAAAAGAGGTAAAAAAAGTAGTTTTTAAAGTAACGAAAAGTTGAAAAAAACAAAATATAGATGTAGAAAAATAGAGGGATAGATAATGAGTAAAAAAGATTTTAAAAAAGTTCAAACAAACAAAGGATTGCAAAGATAAAGGGAGGATTGAAAAAGCATGCCCAGAACCATAGCAATGAATGAAAAACAAGATGGCTGTGCCCATTGAGGACCGCTTGGGTAAGTTTGCTTGATATTTCCCACGCGAGCACGCAAAAACATCGGCGACCACTTAATCGCACCCCGTGCACAACACGAGCATGCAACTAGCGCCCGGAAATGGAAATACGCAACGCGAACAAGATGGCCATGCCCATGTATGACCGCATGGGTAACTTCACGGTCGGTGCACTGCAAGAAGCCTGCGAACACGCAAAGCGCCCCACGAACACGTAAATAAAAATCTGCAAATTCGCACAAATTCGTGGATTTTGCGGAACGCGAATTATAATTCGAATCTAAATACTATTTACAGTCACTTTGTAAATAGACACCCTGAGACATGGTTTCAAGAACTCCAAAAAGGTGTTACAAAATGTAGCCAATGTAAGGCTTGTAAAATTGGCAGAAATACAAGAAGCATCCTAGATCCTCAACGGAAGGTCTTTAACATCGAAGACACCATCACATGTAATACCACATATGTGGCTTACTGTTTGGAATGCCAATGTGGCAAGCATTACATTGGCAGCACAATCTGCCCTTTAAAGAAGAGAACCCTGGAACACACAAGGGCAATTCAAAACAAAGATTTGACATATGCCATGTCGAAACACATGTTAACTCACTCAGGAAAAACCTGGAAGGACATGAGTTATTTAGGACTGGCAATGCAACCTATTAATGAGAGGGGGAAATCGAACCCTGAGATTGCTGAGACTGGAATCAAAGCTAATCATTAGATTCAGAACCAAATTCCCAACAGGATTGAATGAGGATGAAGAGATGTATGTACATCTCTAAAGCAACAATGCAATCAAAAAAGATGGCTAGAACAAATACTACCATAATAAAGAACTGAAAAACAAAAACAAAAACTGAACAAGTTAAGAAGGAAGAGTTGGGAATGAAAAGGGGCAATGATCTTCCAATATAAGGGCTTTGACAGGCACCGAGCCTTAACAACATGCAGCTGTTAGGAGCAGTTAAAACACAACCAAGATGTCCCGGATAAATGCACTAGTCATAATGAAAATAAAAATATGGATCTTCTTGTTGTAATGAGTAGGAAATATGTATAGTCACTGAGATTGTTACAACGTGTAAAAAGGGACAACTCAGAAAGAAAACTGAGCACAAATTGAAAAACATAAACTGCACAGAAATAAGAAGCAAGAAGCTATACTGTGATGAGCCAAAACAATCTCAATGATGTCTTCAATATAAAACAGCATGCATATATATATATATATATATATATATATATATATATATATATATATATATATATATATTGTCGCTCCAGGTTGTCCACCTCTTGAGTAGCACACGAGCAGCAGCTTTATTTATGTGTAGGTGAGGGCGGGGATCCGCTTGTAGACGCCGCTCCGTAATGGATCTGCCCGACGCATTTCGAAGCTCCATCTGCTTCTCTTCAGGGGCTTTAACGGAAGCGGTGTGCGCACCCGTTACACTTCTCCAATTTGATATAACTCACCCGCCGATGGGAGGCTCCAATGAGACTTCTGGGAAGTGTAGTGCGGAAAGCACACAATCAAGTCCTGTATGGACTCCACAAGTGGGCCCGTCCTCGATCCCATGTACGGCTGCTACTTCACTGCCGTGACCCCCACGTTAACGGGGTGGTGCATACTCCGCGGCTGGACTGCCGCGTGTAAATTGTCGCTTCAGGTTGTCCACCTCTTGAGTAGCACACGAGCAGCAGCTTTATTTATGTGTAGGTGAGGGCGGGGATCCGCTTGTAGACGCCGCTCCGTAATGGATCTGCCCGACGCGTTTCGAACCTCGATCTGCTTCTCTTCAGGGGCTTTAACGGAAGCGGTGTGCGCACCCGTTACACTTCTCCAATTTGATATAACTCACCCGCCGATGGGAGGCTCCAATGAGACTTCTGGGAAGTGTAGTGTAAAGTCTCATTGGAGCCTCCCATCGGCGGGTGAGTTATATGAAATTGGAGAAGTGTAGCGGGTGCGCACACCGCTTCCGTTAAAGCCCCTGAAGAGAAGCAGATGGAGCTTCGAAACGCGTCGGGCAGATCCATTACGGAGCGGCGTCTACAAGCGGATCCCCGTCCTCACCTACACATAAATAAAGCTGCTGCTCGCGTGCTACTCAAAGGTGGACAACCTGGGAGCGAGAATATATATATATATATATATATATATATATATATATAGATATATATATATATATATATATAATATATAATATATAAAATATATATATATATATATATATATATATATATATATATATATATATATATATATATATATATATATATATATATATATATATATATCAATCCAAAGCGATCCTTTCAAGCCTGAGAGCGCTCAGCAGTGTGTGCTCAACCGGGGGGCTGGATCATAGCCCCGTATTAATTTTAGAACAAAGAGGGCGGCACAACTGGATACTTTTTATGAAGCTTTAATCACACAAACACTCCAGTGTTTGTGTGATTAAAGCTTCGTAAAAAGTATCCAGTTGTGCCGCTCTCTTTGTTCTAAAAATATATATATATATATATATATATATATATATATATATATATATATATATATATATATATTTTTATATATATATGTTCTTTTTAATGGTTGTTGCAGCACACGTTTTTTATACTACAATGACGCTGGCAATATTCTGTGGAGCTCTCTGAGACTGATTGATCGCAAGTGACTGAGGGAAAAGTACTGTACTGTTTCAACGATCCCTGAGGGTCAGGGTTTTCAAGTTCAATAGTTGATAGAAACTATTCGCTCCTTGGTAAGGTTGTGGGGCTTATTGTGGGACTGTGAGTTAGCTTGTATACAGACTAACATATCCTTTGAGGGTGTCTGGAATAAGTCTGGACACCAATCCCTTAGTTTATGGTGTCTAAACGTGCAGATCTGATATTGATTTGAAGGAAGTACATGACAGTACACAATCACATTGGTACAACATCAACTAGGGCACAAATAACTTTCAGGAGCAAAATAGCATTTAGGTACAAAAATACATTTAAGTAAAGAACACATTTAAGTACATACATATTTAGAAACAGCCCCAACCTTGGTTATCATCATTAGGAGCGTAGGAACAATTGTAGGAAGACGCATCACCTTAGGTACAAATCATGATGGAAAAACATTAGCAGGAGTATGGAAACACGTTTAGGAGCACAAATCACTTTTAGGGGCCAAAATACATTTGGGTGTAAGTCATATTTGAGGAAGCTCAAATTTTAGTGCAAAATTCATTTAGGTGCAACACATACATTTAGAAGCACAAAAACGTTTCCTGCACATCAACAGGAGTGCAGAAACCCTTTTAGGAGCACAAATCACATTGAAATACACATAGGCATATAGGTGAAAAAGAGTAATACTACAGAACTGCGTTCCAATAATTGTGCCGAACAGGGAAAAAAATGCAATAGTAAAATGAGAAATTACATGTAAAATGTGTGCATCACTATGATACCACAGTATGTTGACAGAATGCTGAGGTCCAAATCATAAAAAAACTATTTAGGAGCATATTTAGATGCCAGATCACCCTTGGTGCAACATCGAACAGGAGTGTTGCAACGTTTTTTGGTACAAAACACATTTATAACCACGATATCGAGAAAGAGTGAACGCGCCAGAAAGAACGCCTGTCACATTACAGGCTTCTGGACTTATCAAGGTCCGATGGGCCAATTATGATGTATCGACGGATTGTGGTTATTCTATACTGCCCTGACTGCATATACTCGCAACTACGTCTCATACTGAGATAATTAAGCCTGTGCTTCTATATGGAATAAAGAGTTTTTAGAAAAAACGTTGCAACTAGTGAACAAACTACATTTTGGCAGTCATTACCACAATTTTTGATAAACTATTCGTTCTTGAGCCTTGAAAAAGCCCTGTGGGCGAAATGCGCGTCGGCTGCTGCTGTGTCAACATACATGTTATTTGACATAAAACACACATGACCTGATTGAAAAGTGTGATTGAAGTACTTCTTTGAAGCTGAATTTTGGAAAATTGGACCAAAGACCTCTTTAGGATTTGAATTATGTTACGAAAATACTTTTTTCTGCCATATCTCATTCGGTGATACATGCCAAAACTAGATTATAGAAATAATGATTGGGTGTGCTCGGGGGTAGTGTAAATTACCTTAGGTACAAATCATGATGGAAAAACATTAGCAGGAGTGTTGTGATCTTATCTAGGACCCTAATTAAATATTCCCGATTTATGCCCTTGTGTGGTTATAATAAATCATACCCTTATAAAGGCATAAGAATCAAATCCATATTTAGTAATAGCCAATGCAAACCAAATACGGCAAGGCTCCTTCCTTAGACTCCAAGAGAGCACAACGAGTTCTTTCAATAACCAAACCTCCAGCAACCTGGGAATTCCCCGTGCTTTTGTTTTGATTTGTCCTAGAACTCCTGCAAGCACTGAAAGAACGGCCAGTTCTTTGTTGACATCTTTTATTGACGTCTTATGTCCAACCTTACGTCAAACACGGCACCTTCCAGGTATAAATATACCAGTGTTTGCCTTAAGCAACACATGGTGGTGTGGAGCAGAGCGGCTATCTACTAATCCGAAGCCCAGCTGATGCGAGTGCCGAAGAAAGCCGTCCCTCCCATTTGACGCACTGAGAAAGACGCTGTCTTTTTCTCCTGCCGAGAAAATCCAGCTCCAGTGTTTCAATCAATCAATCAATCGATCAACAAAATTTGTATAGCGAGCTACTCACCCGTAGGGTCTCAAGGCGCTGGGGGAATCGGTACTGTTCGAACAGCTAGGTCTTGAGTTGTTTCCTGAAGGTGAGATGGTCCAGGGTCAGCCGTAGGTGAGTGGGGAGGAAGTTCCATGTCTTGGCTGCCAGGTAGGAGAAGGATCTTCCTCTGACAGTGGATTTGTGAATACGTGGGACGGAGGCGAGGGCGAGGCTGGCGGATCGGAGCTGGCAGGTGGGTGTGTAGAATGTGAGGCGGCTATTAAGGTACTTCGGGCCTGTGTCTTGGAGAGCCTTGTGTGCGTGGGTGAGGAGTCTGAACGTGATCCTCTTGCTGACGGGGAGCCAGTGCAGGTCTTTCAGGTGGGCCGAGATGTGGCTGTGGCGAGGGATGTCCAGGATGAGTCGTGCTGAGGCGTTCTGAATACGCTGTAGTCTTTTCTGGAGCTTGGCTGTGGTTCCAGCGTAGAGGGTGTTCCCGTAGTCTAGACGGCTGGTGACGAGGGCCTGGATGACCGTCTTCCTGGTTTCGGTGGGGATTCATCGGAAGATCTTTCGGAGCATGCGCAGGGTGTTGAAGCAGGATGACGAGACAGCGTTGACTTGCTTGGTCATCGTGAGTGAGGAGTCCAGGATGAAGCCCAGGTTGCGTGGTGGTCCGTTGGCTTGGGTGCGGTGCCCAGGGCAGGGGGCCACCAGGAGTCGTCCCAGGCAGAAGGAAATGGTCCGAGGATGAGGACTTCTGTCTTGTCTGAGTTCAGTTTCAGAGGGCTGATCTTCATCCATTCTGCAACGTCTTTCATTCCTTCCTGGAGGTTGGCTTTGGCGGTGGCGGGGTCGTTGGTGAGGGAGAGGATCAGCTGGGTGTCGTCGGCGTAGGAGATGATGTTGAGGTTGTGTTGGCGATAGATGGCTGCGAGAGGGCTCATGTAGAAGTTGAAGAGGGTGGGGATGAGTGAGGATCCCTGCGGGATGCCGCAGATGACTTCGGTGGCCGAGGATCGGAATGGGGGGAGGCGGAACCTCTGGGTTCTTCCGGCGAGGAACGAGATGATCCACTCCAGTGCCGCTCCTTGGATTCCGGTGTTGCTGAGGCGCTGTATCAGGGTGCGGTGGCATACGGTGTCAAAGGCTGCTGAGAGGTCCAGGACGATGAGGGCAGCAGTTTCCCCGTTGTCGAGCAGGGACCTGATGTCGTTGGTGGCTGCAATGAGGGCGGTCTCGGTGCTGTGGTTTGCTCGGAAGCCGGCCTGTGAGGGGTCGAGGGATCCGTTGGTCTCGAGGAAGGCGGAGAGTTGTCTGTTGACGGTCTTCTCGATGACTTTGCCTGGAAAGGGGAGGACCGAGGTGGGGCGGAAGTTCTTGAGGTCCGTGGGGTCTGTGGGGTCCGCGGTGGGTTTCTTCAGGAGGGCGCTTAGCTCAGCATGTTTCCAGCTCTCTGGGAAGGTCGCGGATGCGAAGGAGCTGTTGATGATGTTCCGGAGTTGGGGTGCGATGATGGAGTCGGATTTGTTGAAGATGTGGTGTGGGCAGGGGTCGGTAGGGGAGCCGGAGTGGATGGTGTTCATCAGGCGGGTGGTGTCTTTGGTGCTGACAGGGGTCCAGGTGTTGAGGGTAGTGGTGGGGGGCGTTGGTTCAGTGGTTGGGTGCGTGCAGGTTACTGGGAGATCGAGTCCTGAGAGCGAGATACAAGACCTCCTCCATTCTAAAACCAAGGTACGGAGCTGATTAGACCCTTAGAGAATTCTTGAGTCAGATTCTTGGCTAAAACTAACTTAACTTAAACTGCAGGTCATTTACTCCCTCCCACCTACTAGGCTTAGGTTAGGTACACCAGGGTAGGCGTATTTAGAAGCACCAGTTGAGTACGTTTAGTCAAACTATTATTATTATTGTATGTAACTGTATATATTTTATACCTTTTAAGTATCATATGGCTCAGAAACCATATCAATGCTTTTACAGTATTATTTCATGATACTCCTTTTACTGTACGCACTATACTTTATAACAAGTATTGCAATTGTGGCAATTCACTTCTCTTGCATGAGAAAGAAGACTGCTCAAGAAATAACACCTTTTATTGAAAACGCCCGTCTCTCTATTTCTCTGCACTCTGGTGAAACTAAGTATGCACAATTGACTGAGTGAAATAGCTATCTATTGTTTTCACATGACTCTGGAGATATACTCCTTTTTCTGGGGGAGCAAAGTTGTCATGTTTATGCGGTTGTCAGAAGCTGAATCCTTCTTGTCTAAACAGGGAAGTTCAATCCTCCCTGTTCATTCGAGAAAGTTTCTAGCGACCTCTGAGCTAGCTGGCAAACCTAAGTTAAGTCTAACATATTAAATAGAGACCTAGTCGACCTCAGTCCTACGTCTAAACTATTGTTTATGTTATTGCAATGCGCAGAGCCTATTGGGAAAATAGGAACTACACTACAGGAGTATGGAAACACGTTTAGGAGCACAAATCACTTTTGGGGGCCAAAATGCATTTGGGTGTAAGTAATATTTGAGGAAGCTTAAATTTTATTGCAAAATTCATTTAGGTGCAACACATACATTTAGAAGCACAAAAACGTTTCCTGCACATCAACAGTGGTGCAGAAACACTTTTAGGAGCACAAATCACATTGAAATACACATAGGCATATAGGTGAAAAAGAGTAATACTACAGAACTGCGTTCCAAAATCTTGCCGAACAGAGAAAAGATGCAATAGTAAAATGATAAATTACATGTAAAACGTGTGCATCCTATGATATCACAGTATGTTGACAGAATGCTGAGGTCCAAATCATAAAAAACAATTTGGGAGCATATTTAGATGCCAGATCACCCTTGGTGCAACATCGAACAGGAGTGTTGCAACGTTTTTTGGTACAAAACACATTTATAACCAAATAACCTTTGGTACATAACACATTTATAACCAAATAAGCACACAGACAGAGACAGTTAGGTGGAAAATCACTTTTGAACCCAACATAAGCCCACACAATGGGTTATGGACTCCCGCAATAGTCCGAAGTAAGGGCAACCCTATATTAATGTAAGCCTGAAACAAGCCAATTTGCTGCCAAAAGGCCCTAAAGAAACACATCCCTCCCGAAAGAAAGTCCAAGTCATGCCAGGGCTATATCAGAAAGCCCAAATTAATCACTATCCCTTAGGAAAAAACTAACACTTTGCTTTCAAATGCTCCAATATCCTCATATGCGAATAGTTGCTGAAAAGCATTTTTTTAAAGATATAAATTGTACCATTTAAATACGACTAGGATGTCCAACTCAGACTTACTTTGGATTTGCTAGGAATCAAGGGACATAAAAAGAAAATATGTGCCACAGACTGCTCTCGTGAACAAGTTCACAGGTTGTAAAAATATAAACAAGAGATGCTTACTAATATGATTCACCTAAACGTTTAAATTCGGTACAATACTTATCATGTTATTTTTCAATAAAGGGAAGGGTTTGTAGTTTCCATTTGAACACACAAATGACAGTCTAAAAATACTGAACAAATGTTGCAATGCAGTGGTTCTGAAGCAGTGTTCTGCAGACCCCAGGTAATCTGCTGTGTCTTCTTTTTTTTTGTTTAAATCTTTTTATTAACATTTTTTGCATTTTGCACAGTTTTAGGCAAAAAATCCCAACAACGTAGAGTGTGTATGTGGTAGTGTTAGTCAATAGAACATATACAAATACGCCATCAATCAATGTATGACTTTTGAGTTACATGGCAGTCCATTGCAGGAGTCCAAGAACCACGCCTCCTGACAGAAGGGGGTATCTAGACCCAAAGACCGCATCGCCAGAGTACATGAACACAGTTAGAACATGGTGCATTATGCCTCAACCGTGAACATAGGGTACAACATAAGATAATGAGGGTGGGAGGTGTCGCCTGTGACCTGTTTCTGTGCCTAGTAGAACCCAGGGTGGTGGCAGGGGGGGAGAAGAGGACTAGAGTTCACCAAACCTAGTGACAAGGTCAGGATTCAAGACGCTTGGAAATCAGTGCTCTTCAGTCTATGCGAGGGCCAGAGGCGAGCCTTGAGCCAGTGAGCATCTCCTGGAGCTTCTGTACCATAGCATCCCACTGATGCGCCATTGGGAGTTTGTGTAAGTTAAGGAGATCTTCCCTTTGGAGTGTCATCCCCTCCACCATGGCCCAGTTCAGCAGAGATCGTCACCAAGCAATTGTGGGGGGCAAGAGAGGGGACTTCCATCTCTTGGTCATGAGACGCTTCACTGTTATTAGCCCCAGGTCTAAAAATCTAGTGGTGGCCTTATGTTTCTTGTTTCTGCTGAATAGATGCAGAGGTGGAACTCCCAGCGGGGGTGGAACACCCGAGAGGTGCAAGCCACGGATAGTTAATGCATGGGACTAGTAATCATGCAGGATAGGGCATGACCATAACATATGGAGAATGTCAGCGTCTATGTGTTGGCAACAGGGGCAGTTTGCGCCATGTCGACGGAAATACCTGTTGATTTGGGTGGGAGTGAGGTAAGCTTGGTGCAAAACAAAGAATTGTATCTGTTTAAACCGTTGGTTGCGTGGGGTGTATGTGAGGCTGCCCTGAACAGTTGTCCATTCTTTTTCTGTGAAAGCCCTGCCAAGACTCTCCTCCCAGTGTTGCCTAAGCCGGGTGAGATCGGTTTTGTGTGCTGTCTAATGGAAGATGTGAACCAACTTATCAGGTGCCGCCCTGTCCCCATCACATGAAGGTATTGTAATGTGCAGTGTATGGGTGGTTCTTGCTCAAGGGTCCCTCAAGTAGATGCCAGGGAAGCAATAAGTGCTCGATGTGAGCTCCTGATAGGGGATAAGGGAACCATCCTGAAAGAAGTCGCCTATGTACACTGCACCCTCTGCAGACCAATGTTGTAGCTCCGCTGTTGAGGTGTAGATGTCTCTCCGTAGAGTCTCAAGCAGTGGGATGGCAGGGGTGTATGGAATAGTGGCCCTAGTGTTAAAAAGACATCTCCAGAAGCATCTGTGTGCTATGTTGAGCAGGAGCATGTCAGGGGGTTTGAGTTTGGAGCAAGGATGGAAAATCCGTAACAGGGAGCTCTGGCACAGCATGGATTGCAGTGAAGCTGTGTCTAAGAGGTATCAAGATGACATCCATCTGGCAACCCACTGCAGCTGGGATGCTAGATAATAGTGTTCGAAAATAGGGACTGCCAGACCACCTAGGGGAGCAGGGAGGCAGAGTTTCCCCATGGATACTCTGTGGCGCGACGTGCCCCATATGAAATCCCTCACTGTCCTTTCCCACTGTATGAAGAAAGAGGGAGGGATGATAAGAGGTAAGGTGGTAAAGTGGTAAAGAAGACAAGGAAGGGCCACCATTTTTACAAGGGAAATCCTCCCAGAGATCGCCAGCGGGAGAGTCTTCCAAAAACTCATTTGTGACCAGATTGTCGTGGTAGCATGGAGGATGTTACCATCAAAAAGATCAGCCAAAGTTCTGTATATTCTAACTCTCAGATAACGGAAAGGATCTGCACACCAGGTGATCGGAGTACCCCTCAGGATGTATCTCAGATCCGGTGTCTCCCTTATGAATGGAGAGAGAATAGATTTTGCGGCATTGACCCGAAGTCCCGATGTGCGCGCAAAGTGGCTCAGGGCCTGGTCAAGCGTGTCGGGAATGTCATGTAGCTCTCGCGCATAGAGAAGCAGGTCATCTGCGTAGAGGGATATGGTGTGCTTGTCGTCCCCTAACGGTTTTCCCATGTCTACATGGGTGCATATGTGAGCCGCCAGCGGCTCCAAAGGCAACACAAATAAAAGCAGGGAGTACCAGCAGCCCTGCCCGTTCCCACAACGCAACCGGATGGGGTTGGATAGATAGGGCTCTGTACGAACCCGAACTGATGGTCCGTGATATAGCAACCGAACCATACTAAGAAAATATTGCTCCTCCCCAAATCGGGCCAGAATGGCAAACAAAAAACACCAGGCCAGCGAATCAAAAGCCTTTTCGAGGTCTAACATCATGCAAACTGATCAGGGCCAGGCTGTTGGGACAAACTCCGCCACCCGGAAGTAACGTCGAAAGTTTAGGGCAGTGGTGCGTTGGGGACAAAGCCATTCTGGTCAGAGTGCACCAGCTCAGGGACTAGCAGAGCTACACGGTTGGCCAATATTTTTGCGAGGATTTGTAATCCGTGTTTAGAATCGCGATCGGATGATAGGAGCTCGGGGACATTGGATCTTTGCCAGGTTTCAGCAATGAGACCACGTTGGCTGTGCGCATGGTTGGAGACAGCGCCCCCTCCGAGACCGCTGTGTTGAAAAGAGAAAGTAAATGCAGGGTCAAGCAATTGGCGTAGGTTTTAAAAAAACTCAGTTGGGAGGCCATCTTGGCCTGGAGTTTTCCCGGAAGACAGAGAGCGCAGCGCCTCCTTTACCTCATCCTCGGCAAGAGGTGAGTCTAAGTCGAGAAACTGCTCTATGGTAAGATTAGGTAGCTCCACGGTGTCCAAGAAAGACTCCACACTCAGAGCGCCTCCACCCTTCCAGACCCCATAGAACGCAGCATTATGATCCGTCATCAGCGCATGAATGTCTCTCTGGGTGTGTCTCTCACGACCGAGCTCGTCCACTGATAGCTGTACGGGGCGCTGAGGTTGATCCTGCTGGATCAGGAAAGCCACTAGCCTTTCGGCCTTGTCCGCTGAGGAGTGCGTGCAGGCAGAGTGTGCTAGAATGTTGTGGCACCGCAATTTCTCAAGTAGGACCAAGCGTTCTGAATGAGCCGACTCTAATTGGTCTTGCCGGTCTAGGCCAGTGGCGATCTGCCTTTCAAACCGGAGTAACCGCTTCTCGATGGCAGAGTGTGAAGTGTCTAGCTGTCGGCGTACGATCCAGGTTAGCCCAAGGCAGTGTCCCCTGATCACCACCTTGAAGGCCTCCCATTCAGTGAGAAGCGAGTCCACAGAAGCCTCATTAAGCACGAAGTAAGAGGCCACCGCCGCCTTTAGTGCATCCCGGAAGGTGGGGTCCTCCAAGGCAGTTGTTTATAGTTGCCAGGTCGAGGCCGGGATGGGCTGCACCTCCCAGGCTAAACACAGTACCAAGAGGTTATGATCGGAATGCGTCCGCCCAAGATAGTCAACGGATTGGATCAAAGGAAGCAGTGCCCCAGAGGAAAGGATTCTGCCCAGGCGTACATGTAAGTTATGGACCGATGAGGAAAAGGAGCAGACCCGAGAGTGAGGGTGTCGCTCTCGCTAGATATCTGAAAGTGTCCAGTTATCCATCCAAGACTTAAGCGAGTGTGCGTTAGAAGAGGCTGTAGGGGTATTAAGAGGGGGAAAGGAGCAATCAAGGGCAACGTCTAACACTGCATTAAAATAGCCTCCGAGTAGCCATGGAACTTCCCTGCATCTAAGTAGTGCCCCTGAAAGGTCCTGTAGGAAGGTGCCCTGTGTAGTGTTGGGTGTATATATGGATCCCAAGACAATTGGCTGGCCATTCAGTTTTCCCTTTACTAGAACAAAGCACCCCCTGGGTCAGTCAGGACTCGTTCCTCCGCCCGTTGGACTCCGGCTCTGATCCAGACCACAACCGCTCTGGCCATAGCTGAATAGTTGGTGCTATAAATCTGGCCCCTCCAGCAGCGGCGGAGGAGGGCTGCCTCCTGGCTCGTGAGATGTGTCTCTTGCAAGAGTGCCACACTAGGGGCATGTCTTCGGAGAAATGAGTATATAGCATATCGTCTAGTAGGTGTGTGGATGCCCCTGACATTCCACGCTATTTTGTTAAGGGTCGACATTAGGCTTACTTAAAGCAGTGTGGCCCCCCGTATTTTGCAACCCCATGGTATGGTGTGGCCCCCGGGTGAAGGTGTGCAGACGTACAGCAGGTCGGTGGACATGGCGACTCCAGCAAGGGAAAACAAAGAAAAACAGTGGTCTGAAACAGTATTAGAGTGGATGCCCAACAAGGGGGGGCTACCCAAACAATCGTGCCGTGAGATGGCAACTAGGTATGCATCGCTGAGCGACTTCGGGAGGAGTACCAAGGGTATAGTACGAAACTACTGGGAAAAAATATCAGTGAGATCAAATAAGAAGAAACAAGAAAAGGGGGGAATCTGTGTGCAATTACTATCCCCCGCTGTTACCCAGAGACGATAGGAGAAAGTTCATCTTATAAGAGGAGAAGAAGCTGTGGGCCTCTGGAGGGCCGGTCGTCTCAGCCAAAGCAAGGCATATGGAATTAGTAGGAGGAGACGTTCCAAGGGGCAACCAACTTTGGCAGACTGCAGAAGCACTAAATGCGCTATGAGGGTCCTGAGTCAGACAATGTAATCAGCAGTTTGAGGAGTGACCGGGGAAATCTGCATCCATGGACCATTCAGGCGTGGAACTTGAAGTCCTGGATTTTGACCGGGAGCCGGTAGACCTAGCCGGGGAGAGGGATCTGTCAGGTTGGAGGGATGTCACCATCAGCAGGGCCACCTGACATTCCTGTCTTATCTGGTCCAGGGATGGGGCTGCCACCGATGAGCTCGTGCCTCAGCTCTTCTTCCCCGGCTGCCATGACGGGTAAGCTCAGATCCTGGTGGTCTTCCAGAATACGTGGTGCTGACCCCGGGCCCAGCCACTCGATCCAAGTCCCATGCCTCAGTGGGGGAGTCGAAGTTGGTAGTGCGACCATCCTTATTGACTCAGAGGCGGGCAGGATGCTTGCCAAGTTCACGTAGGATTATGTCCCTGTCCCTGAAATTCATCACACGAAACAGGAAAGGGTGGGAACGGGCCCCCGGCAGAGGTCTTCGGGCAGGCACCCTATCGGCCAGTTCACCACAAATTGCGGAGAGAGCGCCCCGGAAGGTAGCAGTTCCCTCCTCCATGATTCAACAAATGTCTCCAGCTCCCGTCCCTCCACCCCCTCCGGCAGGTCAACCACGTGAATGTTATTGCGCCGAATTCGTCCCTCAGCATCGTCAACATTCTCCTCCAGGGTGCGCATACGATCCAGTAGGTCCTGCAGGGCAGAGGTGCAGCTTCTGCTGAGGGGATTCAGATCTGCGAAGGTGGTCTCTGTCTCTCGGACCATGTCCAACAACTTGTGCTCATCCACTCGGTGGAGAGTGAAGTCCGAGGTGATGGTGTCCATTCTGTTCTCGAGGTAGGCTCGGGTCTGCTCTAGTGCGTTACCGATCCAGCGCGGTTCATCCCCGGCGAAAGTCCTTGTGCGATGGGTGCTTCTCCGCCACGGTCGCCGGAGGGCATGTCCCACTGGGTAGTGTTAGGAAGACGGCCCATCACAATCTGCTGAGCGCTTCGCATAGGAAGCGGCTGGGAGGTGGCGGATCCCCGTGCGCCTCTCGACCTCAACGCAGGAGCTCGGCGTGTGGCAACCCCCCACTTCGCATGTGACTGAAGCTAATCTGCGGTAATCACCCTCAGGAGGTGCACGAACAAGGGAGCCTAGGCCCGACTGACCTCCGGGCCCCCCGCCTCCACTAAGACATGTCGCCACGGGCCATCAGGTTGCGGCCCAACCACGGGTCTGGTGATGAGATGGAAGTTCCCTGCAAAGGTTGCCTAAGGCCTAAAGCCTTCTGAGGTGTTGTCCGTGCCAGCTGCCAGCGTGACAGTATCCTCCAAATGCCGCACCCCATTTCTTTCCACTCGAGGCACCCACAGCGGTGGGCAGGTGTTTTTTCCCTCCCAGTTCGAGTGCAGCTGAGGCGGTTTGGGGCTCTTCCCCACAGGCACAGGAGTCACATCCAAATTCCTGCCCCAGAAGAAGGGGGGCCACATCCAACAATACCCGGTGTCCTTTATAACCCCTCACATAGGGCACAGCAGCCGCTCTGTGCCCCACCGTTGGGTGAGGACCCTAGGCCCGACCGACCCCATGGTCCCCACCTCCAGCCCGGCGCCCCTGATGAGCAATTGCAGGCTTACCGTAAGGGCAGATGTCCCGATGTCCGGCGTCTAGTCGAGACAGCTTGCCACTTTGGTCCCCAGCATGTCAGGTACAGCACACATGAAGGGGCTCCAGGCAACAGGATGGGGGAATCAGGCTGCTGCAGCGTGCAGGACAGTTCGACTCTTGCAGGCCCCAGGGACAGGGAGGACCAGGTCCGAGCACCCCCTCAGCAGCAAGCTGTGTGTGCCCCGTGGCGTGTTGTGGACAGGAGACCGCAGTGGACGCACTGGGAGGAAGACAGTGAATGCCCCTAACCCTTAGGGGAGCACAAGTTCTGTGTGTATCTGTGCGGTGAGCAAGTGGGGGCCAGGCGGTAACCAGTGGGTGGAATGGTCTTAGCGGCAATTTCAAAATCAAGGTGGGACCACCAACCGCACTGGCCCCACGGAGAACCACCAGGCGACCATTAGCAACGTCCAGGGGGTACCAGCAGCAGCCAGGCAGCAGAGCGGGCGAGGCCCCTGGGGGGCAGTGCCCTCACCGGTCTATCCAGGCGGCGGACGGCAGGGCGGGAGCGGTGAGATTTAAGGCGCCTCCGCCATATCATAGCGGGCCAGCCGAAGGCCCCACCACCACAGGGATCACCGCGTCAGCTCCCCAAACAGGCTCCAGTGGAGCAGTCCATCAGCAGAGGTCCGCCTCCCCGCTGCTCCAGGTGGGTGTGCAGCAGCAATGTTAGAGTCTCCCAGGCTCCTGGGCGATGCGGGCGCAGCGAATCCTCCGCTCCTCAAGTGGGTTGGGGCCTGGCACCGCAGCAGAGCGGTAGTTTCCTTGTTCTATGTGTGCTTCAGAATGCAGCATGCAAAGAAAGAGGAAAAACAAGGTGGCGTAGGATTCTGATGCATTCCCAGCTTTATAAAACTTTGTAAATCTGGGAATGTGCCAGGTTCCATGGATTCTGTTGCATGGGAAAACCCAGAGCAATGCCCCTTTCACTCAGAGTAATGCGTGAAAGGTGCCAATATATAAAAGGCCATGAAAAGTCAGTGCCTTTAAGTGGTATTGCAAATATTGGCAGGCAGAGTGCACAATCAGTGCATCGAAAAAAGTGATGGACTGTCAGCGCAATGGCCTTCTAAATGAGGCCTTCATTATTTAGCACTTGGAATGTATCATTTTTAAAGGAGGAAGCCTTTGTTTCTTGGTAGATTCTCCACTTAACAAAGCAATGGAAGTACTCCCTGACACTTAAAGTGTGGATGAAGTGAGATGAGCCCAAGAAGCCAATGGCTGAAGGGCCCCCTCTGTGTATTTGTCCAAAACAAAATGCTTTGGCTAGATCAGACCTAAAAATGTCTAAGAAGTGTCTGAATTTTATTACATCAAGAAGTGGAAATTAGCTGAGATAATTGTCTGAAGTGGCCATTTACAATGTTTGCCCCTCTCTTCAGACTAGTTTTTTAATTGAATTTATGGATCAGGAGTTTGCATTTGAAAAGTATCAGATGCTAACCCTCATACATCTGAATAAAATGTAGCTCACCTTTTTCTTCATCAGACTGGAGTGTATATCTTGTATTCTTCTATTGCTCTTAAGTAATCCAAACATAACAGATTCTTAGACATTTTTAGGTCTGATGTAGCCAAAGCATTTTGTTCAAGATTGAGGCCCTTTAGAGAACTCCCTCTGTTTACACTTATCCCCCACACTCTTCTGATGGGGACGCTGTCCATTCTTGGTGGAGTATCCCGATACCTCTTGTGGACCCTGGCGCTCATCCAGAAGTCCACCTTCTGAGCAAGCTCACTTAAGCCAAGTTTGGGAATAAGATTTCTTGAAGGACCTAAACTTTTTCTTGTACTGCTCTAGAGTGAGACCACACCTAGTGATCAGGGCATTGTTCATGGCAGCTTAGGTGAGACTATGTGCTGGCCCTAGGGCTGCCCAAGTGTCTCACCCTTCTACCTTAAAGTGCTTCCACAGACCTGTTCCACAATGTATTTCAGCGACCTGGTGCATGTGGAGAGCTGACTCATAATCCTGAAACCACAGAAGTATGTCATCCTTTCTCTTGTGCTAAATCTTTTGGCATGCACATCCTCCCATCAGATTGCACTGGACATACGCTGCCATCCTATGTGCTGGTCTCTGCACGCTTGACCCTGATTTCCAGATCCTTCATACTCAACTTATGGCCCAAAAGCAATGTCCTTTCCTCCAGAGCAAGGGCCTGATACTTCTCTTGTTGCCATAGCTCCATTACCAGGTTTTTGCTTTCCAATTCCAACTTTTTGTTTTCCATTTGCCACTTAAGCTTCTCAAGCTTGAACTCATTCTCTCTGGCTTGTCGCCTGTTCTCCAGCTCATCAGAAGACAGACTACTGGATGGCACACCTCTACAGCCCCTGGATAATTCTCCCTCACAGGCAGATGCTGAGCTCTAAAATCCCCTTGCTGGCTCTGTACCTCCAGAGCCACATCCTCATTCCCGGACTCCCCAGCTTCTCTTGCTGCCCAAAAGGCCCTCAGCACCTTTTGCAGCTCCTCGTTCCCAAAGGAACTTTTAACAGGGTAATTAACATCCTTGCAGATCTGCTTCAGAGACACCATGTAGAATTTCAACGTCACAATCTCAAACACAACCTCTGCAACTTAAACTGCCGGCTCACCAAGCTGAGACATGATTTGTAGATAACTTCAAGGCTTGTCATAAAGCCAGGAACCATCAAAAAGCAGTATGGGGTTGTGCAATGGTCGGCACTATGAGGTAGTGTGCACCAATCACTGTATGTCAAGTACAAACACAAGTTCTATCCTTACCGCTGACCACTAATGTTAGAAAAGGGGGTCTCTAGTTGGCAGCAGCATGCACCTTATCCAAGTAAGGACCCTCCCTTCTACTAAGGGAGTCATAAACTCAAGATAACCCCTGCTCACCCTCTTGGTAGCTTGGCAACAGCAGTTAGGCCTATCTCAGAGGAAATGTGTAATGTATTTGTACATAACACAGACAGTAGCACAGTGAAAACACTACAAATAGACACCATGTTAGTTTAGAAAAATACCCAATCTTTATCTAAACCAAAAAAGACCAAAACGACAAAAATCCACCATACATAACTCAAAAAATTACTTTTAGACGTTTTAGGTAATTCTGTCCATAAAACTCCATGGATGTCTTGAATTTAGCACACAGTGGCCCACATGCATCAAGCACTTTTGCATTCGCAAACGGTGCGATTCCTTAAAATCGGCCGTTTGCGAATGCAAAAGTGCTTTTTGGGATGCATGAAGCAATTTTAGAATTCGTAATATTTTTGCGAGTTCTAAAATTGCGGGTGCTTTTAAGAAGTCGCAGATGTGCGACTTCTTAAAAGCAATGCATCATTACTTTGACAAGTGGAAATTCACAATTAGGGTTCCAAATTTACCGAGTGGTTGAACCACTCGGTAAATTTGGAAAAAGTGTTTAAAATGCTTAAAATGTTTTTTTTTCAACATTCATGTTTCACACACACATGTCCTTAGGACATGTGTGTGTGAAACATGATGCGAAAAATACATTTCAGGGGTGCATGGGGGGGTCCAATGCACCCATGACATTTTCTAAGTGCCACTCGCAATTCCCATTGACTCCTATGGGCCTTTTGTCCCATAGGAATCAATGGGAATTGCGAAAATTAACTTAAGAATTCGGTATTCATTTGGGATTCGTTAAAAATTGCGATTTTTACCGAATCACAAATGAATACCGAAAATAATGATGCATAGCATTTTGCACTTCTTAATTTGCGATTCCTTATTTTTCGCAAATTAGGAAGTGCAAAATGTCACAATGATGCATGTGGGCCAGTACCTTTGATGAGTCAAAATCCAAGGCTAAAAAAAGATGCAAAGGAGGAAAGTGTCATAAAATACAGCGATGTGTCGGTTCTGGAGTCCCAGGGGAATGGAGGCGTCAGTTCTGCTGCACGCAGGAGAAGTGTTGTATTGAATCCTTACTGTTAGGAGAAGTGTTGAGTCCATTTCTGGTGCCTATTGGTAAGGTGCCTACAGTACACAAGCCAGCAAAAGCGAAGTCCAGCATACAACCAAAAATACAGGTATAACAGACAAAAAGACAGGGAAACCACGCCAAGGATGTCAGGTCTAACCAACATAAACCCATTTATCTCCTTCAGTCCGATGTATCAGACGCAGAACACATACTGACATCCATAATAAAAACTTTAGACTAAAGATTATATGACAAAAAAAAGAAAGTGGCAAGCCATCTTCACAGTTTGCTTTTTCCAGTTTGTGTCAATATTTACTCAGTGAAGTCCAGCAAAATGAAATATACACACTGCGATCAAAACGGAAAGCTCTGCTGGTAGTCTTTTCATTGCTAATGCTCAAACAGAGCATACATGGAAAATCCAAATGAAAAAAAGTATGGTGCAATATACTGAGCATGAATCACAGCAGCCTGCTGAAATGATGAGTGAAAAAAGAAGTGCATTCAACAGGTATCAAGTTTAATCGTACTAAAACATATATTTTGAAAGCAGCAATTTAGACCCTCTAAAGGATGTTTAAATCCATCCAACAGTGCACATACCAATGAATAGATGACTGTACTTATATATGAGTGTTTCAAAACCATGCTAAAATGTTGATTAGTGTTAAAAGTTTATTTTAAATAACTTAAATGGTTTCAATATTGATAAGAATGTTAAAATGGGTGTGTCAAATATTAGCTAAGGAATTTTAGGGCCTCATGTACAAAGATTTCAAATAAGAAATTGCAAATTGTGACTAACAGTGATTCCCAATTTCTTATTTGCAATGTACTAAAATGGATTTGGTAAAAGTGGTCGCAATGTGCACCAACTTCTGACTTATGCATTGATATTTTGCAAACTGACCTATGTACTAATAGGTCTACATGAAATTTGTCCAATTGTAGTGGGCCACATCCCTTCTTGTTTGTGGATGACTAGCCACCTCCTTTGAGATGGTGGTAAAAGATAAATGTTTTCCGACATGATGTATACTGTAAGGAATCTGTAGTTGAAAGGGATGCCCTAACAAGCCCCTTCCAAATACATACTTGGTATGGTTTCCTAGAACCATTTAACAATTAAGAATACCTTTTCCGAATCAATAAGGTGGTTTAGTAAATTTCCAAACGTGTTTTAGCGGTTGCAAACCCTCAGATTTACTGAGATACTTTTAGATGAGGTCCATAGAAACATATAGTCGATAACCTTTTCCTTCCATCTATAAACTACATACTTTCTACAAGGCAAGCATAATCGTATGAGAATCTTGAAACACTTAGGGGCTGATTCCCAGAGCTATTTACGAATTGAGGTAAACATATCTGAGCAAATGGCTTAATTTATAAGAATAACTCCACCCTTGCAAACTATATGAGGAGGTCAGCAAATCAATATGGAGTGCAGCTAGGCGTGACACACATGTTGTTCATTTAGATGCAGGTAATATTTTATGTTATTTAAGTGATAGGTAGTCAGGAGGACTCAAACCAATAATGAATAAGCAAGTCAGAGAATGTCTGGATTTGTGTCTTTTCTCTTTGCTTGTGCAGAAAAGATATTCCATATCCATTTTGTATCTGTTGTCATGCCTTGGGGAAATAAAATAAAACACTTTATTATATCAGACCTAATAATCCTGATTTCTAAACTCCAGATTTGCTGGGAGGCTGCTGACATCCCTGAGCCTTTAACTTAATTTTTCATGCCATTAAATAGCAATAACTTGTTTGTACTAATAACGCTCATATAAGAGCCCTGAGTAACAGGTGTTACTTTTACTCAATGTAATGGAACGCAATCTTCTAACCTCAGAAAGATGAAAGGCTTTGTTGGTGTTGTCTAAAAAACATATGAACTGCAGATCACTCTATACTTCAATGGCAAGCGTGCAATTCTCTGAGCCATCTGTCCGGCTGATGCTGCTATACTTGTAATCGATGCATCTCCGGGAAGAGGACTGCATATGTATTGCTCTTCTTAAGGCAGGACGTAACTTTATTGAGCCCAACATTACGGATTGTATTGTTCATACAATAAACCTATTATGTGAAACTAAACATATGTTGTGAGGAAGGTAGCTAAGGAATCAAAACGATTTAGTTGGCAGAGTTTTTGTATCCCCTTAATAGTAATATACCCACTGATGGTTGATTGAACGCCTCTCAAACATTCTCTACTCGGTCATTATCGGTTTTTGTCCTAAAATAATTTACCATCTCATTAGTTACTTTTGTGCACCATTCCTCATCCTCTAAATTGACTTTATCAAAAGTCCATCCTCCCACTTGTCTTTTTATCTTAATCCCTGTAAACTCCATTCTTACTAAAGAATGGTCTGAAAAAGCATTTTGTATATGCTCATATTTAATTAAATCCAAACTATGTGAGGTTAAAAAATAATCTATTCTTGAGGCAGAATTATATTTAACTGAAAAACATGTGAATTCGCGTTTTTGTGGCTGTTTATTTTGTCACTGATCTTTTAAATTTAAATCGCTCATGCAATCTTGTTTTATGTAATATACCACTAATTATCATCATTATCACTAATTACCATCTCCCTTCTGCATTTTCCTGAGTGAAAACTACATGGAAAGACAGATGTTTGTGAACATATATTCAAACTCCCCTTTGTGCTACTCTCGCATTTGAGAGACATTGAGAGCCAGCCCACTGCTTAAATAGTTTACGTGATTATTTTTTGTTTGTTTAAAAAAACGTGTTTCCTATAAGAATAGAATATCTGGGCAGTGCCCTCTCAGCCATATAGCTATTGCTGAGCCTTCGATTGTTATTAAGGCTGTTGGCTTTAAACTGTATTATCTTCAGTGTCTCTTTATCCATACAAACTCATGTCTTAGAACGGCGTATATAAAAAACATTTGCTACACTCATTCTGTTTTCTTTTTCTAGCTTTTCTCCTTTGTGCTTCTTGACCCTGGGCACATTTTTCACTTATTTTTCTCTCATCGGTCTTTTCTATCATCACTCTAATCTGGCTATCTACACTTTCCACTATCCTCAATTCTCCTATCAACCCTGGTGCCTCTGAACTCTCCTTTTTTTTCTCTTGCTGTGCCCCAACCTACCCTACAACACCCTCACATACACCCTCCTGTTGAAGAAATGCCCACACCTTCTCCCCCCCCTGATTTGGGTTCCATTGTATTGCATCCTTGTAGGCTCATCCCTTCCGTCCGATAAAATCTACGCCCAGGAGAGCCCCCCCCCCCGCCCCCCCCCTCCATCGCACCATCACCCATATTACAATGCCCCTTACGGTCGGAACACTTAGTTGGCGTGTAATTAATTGATTTACATTTTAGTTAGACAGCTTCATAAGAAGTGCGTGTGCTTCCTCAACAACACTGAATAGAAAGAATTGTCTTTTCACCAACACCTTAGGTTTTGCTTGTTGAGCAATGGATGCTTGGGCCCTCTTAGATTTCAATGAGTCAATCATTTTAACATATTCTCTGCGTCTCCTTGCGGTGATTGCTGACATGTTTAAAAAAAATAACATTGGTGCACTTTCGGTGTTGAGAAAGTCCTCCTCGCTGTAGCCTGATATAAAATGTACTCCTTCACCCTATAGTCTGCAAAGTATTGTACGTGTATATTTTGCATTTATATATTCTGAGCTGGTACCCTAAGGGCTCTAGTAATGGTCAGGTCCCCATCAAAATTCAGGTATTGCTTTTTTCAGAAGTGTCTCAGACCATTTCTGAACTTGGGTATCCTTGCATCCTTTTCAGGTGCCCACTAGGTGAAGGTTAGAGCATCTGTTATTTTCAGTTAGGTTTTTACGCTTCTCGATCTAAATAATCTCCTTCTGCAAGCTTACTACCTTGTCCTCTAAGGTTTAGACTCCGCGTTCTGCCTCCTTAACCCTTTCTAGAATCAGTGACATATTTTCCTCCATTGTAGCAAGTCATGCATGAAGTATTGTTATTTCTTGTGCTTGCGACACTTTTAGATCTCTTATCTCCTTGAGTATGATGGTAAGCATGTCTTGAATGGGCTCTTCTCTTTTATCCTTTTTTGTGATAACTTTTTATTTCCTGTCTGAATATCTATCATCATAGGGGGGTCTTGTATGATCACCTGAGTCCGAAGTATACCCCCCTTGAGAGGGACATTTAGTCCTGGGGCTGTCCCCATCTTGCTCTGTTTAACTGAGTGTGCCTGCAATTTAGACTGCAGCTTAGTTTGTTTTGCAAATAGGGGTCATCATGATTATCTAATGTATCAGGATCCATGAATGCATCCAGGAGCTGTAGTTCTGATATCTCTCCTCGCTTTCTGACTCCAGTCCTTTCACATTTTCTGCTAAACTGGTGCCAGCCACTTCTCTTTCTAACTCCAACTTTCTAAGAGCCTTAACCTTAAGCTCCATTCTCTGCTTTGCATTATGTTACACTTTTGATATTCCTTATCCTAAGCCGGAACTAACTAGTCTTGGCTGTATCTGGGTGTACTAATCTAGACTTCCAGATAAATACATAAAGGCTGTTAATAATACTCCCTTCTCTGCCTAACCAGTCCCAGGGCCAGTGCTATGCTGAAAGAGACACTTAGAAAACAGTGAAAACACCTACATACACTAGGGTACACTATGGGTTAGGGTACCACTGTGATTGGCATGACCTACCCTATAAGGCCCTAGTACATAATAGGGCAGGGGGTTGAAACTACCTCTAAGTCCATAGAATATAATAGAGCATGGTAGTTTAGAGGCCAGCAGCCCTTTCTGCCATTGCATGTGTGCACTGCTAAAGCCTGAGGTCAGTTTAAGAGTAGCCCTGTATTGCAGTACTGCTTTTGAAAAGTAAATGGTCCCCAAACTCGACTTTGGTCTTTGGGGCACTTACAAATGGATAACCTACAATGTTTGGGCATGTTAGGTACCCCCAGGGTCTCCCCTAGGTGTCCCAGGGGTGGGGGTCAGGTATTTATAAGATGGACCCTTATAAAATGAGTTTTATATTCCCTTGGTTAAGTGAAATTGCACATTTCAATCGCCGCATTGTGATAAAGTGCTGCACAAAATCGACTTTTTACATATTCAGAATCCCTAAAGTTTCCCCTAGGTGTTCCAGGGACGGGGGTGCTGTAGATATAGGCAGACTACTTATAAAATATGTTTTTATAGGCCCTGGTGCTGGAAAAACGGCCCACATAATTTTTCCCATTGCAAATCCCCTGCAAAATAGGTTAACATGGCAAGAAGTTATTATCTAATAAATCCGCTAGGAAAATGATAAAATAGCATTCAAAGACTTCCCAGAATGGTACTGATAAATCCAACAGTATGATATAGTTGAATTTCTCCTATAATGTACAGACAAGAAGTTATAAGACTTTGTTGTCTGTAAGCCCATATTCAGCCTTCCGGTGGTCTGTCCTGATTGGTTAGAGTTAAGTGGATTAGCCAGGCTCCTTTGCAGAGGTGATAAAGAGCCCCTGGGGTTAACCAGCTCTGCTGGAAGTGCAGTGTTCTGTTGAACAGAAATGCCAGAGCAGGGGGTGGAGTCATAAACAATGGACATCTGTGGAAAGGGAAGACACCAGTGTCATTTTCAACTCTCCTCTTCTGAACCCAGCCAGATGCTAGGCTTAAGGAAGGAATGAACAGATGCAAGGGGGAGAGACTATGGAGATTAACCTTTTTTAATGGTGTGTTTAGCCAGCACTTCTCTCCCTGCTGGAAAATCAGCCATGATGAATTGTGAAGAATTAGTGCACTCTGGGACAAAATAGTGCCACACTCTGAATGATGTGGTCATGCCTTTAGGTGTTACTCTGCCCCCTATTGGACAGGAGTGCCATCCTGCTTAACCCAGAAACGTTGGAATAAGTATATGAGAGGGGCAGAGCCTCTCAAATCTGCCTCTTGAACCTAAGAAAGTAAAAAGGCTTGCACTGCGCTCTGCGCCTAATTGCCGCGCTGCTGTTTTAAAACTTACCTTTATGCCATTTTTGTTCGCTTAAGTTGTTTTTCCCTGTTTTTAAACGGGACTATCTCTCTCCCCCTCACTTGCACTTTAATCGGTGACTCACCGCTGTTTAGCGGGTCCGGTTCTTGGGTTGGGGAAGTTTGGGCGCCATCTTAGGGTGGTTGCGATTCTCTGCGGGCGCCATTTGTGAGCGGTCTAGCGTTCCGGAGGCTCTGAGGGACGCCTATTTAAGGCGACCAGTCCTGGGCACTGCCCTGACGAGGTACCTCACGCTGCACTGTGCTCTGCGCCTAATTGGCGCGCTGCTGTTTTAAAACTTACCTTTATGCCATTTTTGTTCGCTTAAGTTGTTTTCCCCTGTTTTTAAACGGGACTATCTCTCTCCCCCTCACTTGCACTTTAATCGGTGACTCACCGCTGTTTAGCGGGTCCGGTTCTTGGGTTGGGGAAGTTTGGGCGCCATCTTAGGGTGGTTGCGATTCTTTGCGGGTGCCATTTGTGAGTGGTCTAGCGCTCCGGATGCTCTGAGGGACGCCTATTTAAAGCTCCCCTTTACGCGCAGCGGTATCGTGCAGCGCCGCGCCTTCCCTGCGCCTGAGTCGTGCCAGAGTCCTGCCCGTCAGCACTAAGGAAGCGCGGGCTGCGGCAGGACGTTAGGACAGGACATTATGACTCTGCCTATTATTACATATCATAGGGATGATCTTCTGGCCATCCGTGATCGGATTTTCCGTTGTGATCTCCCGCCCATGGACCCGTTATGTGGTCATTATCGTTGTAGTTGCGCCGCTTGGTCACTAGATGCCCCTTCCCTAATTCGATCGTTGGAACGTTCTTCTCCATATAAAAGTAAGGTAGGATTGCGGGAGCTCAATATCTGCAGTTTAAATGTCAGATCATTGACAAAGCACTATCAGGAGATATACGATCTTCTTAATGATGATTCTCCTGACGTGCTTTTCCTGACCGAAACCTTCCTGCAGGATTCGGATTCTTCTATACTCAATTTGGCCATCCCATCAGATTATTCCATCTTCACCCTTAATCGTGAGACTAGGGGGGGGGGGATTGCCATGGCCATTAAGAGGTGCTACCTGTGTGAGTGGAAGGCGGTCAAACTTCCAGGGTGTGAAAGTGCTCGTTTTAAAATCTCGTTCAGCCACCATTTCACCCTCTCGGGCTTGTTAATTTACCGCCCTCCGGGCTGCGACTCGGCCTTCAGGGCTGCGCTCACTGATCTTATCAGTACAGAGGCACTAGGATGCGCTAATTTTAACGTTATAGGAGACCTTAAGCTTCATCTTGACTGCCTGTCCTTGCCCTCTATTAGGAGCCTTCTGGCCTATTTAGAGGGCCTGCAGCTCTTTCAGTTGATTAACACTCCCACACATAGAGACGGTCATATACTTGACCCTTTCTTCACAAATCTTGAGGGAGTTAGGGCTCACTGTCCCACCCAACTGGTCTGGACGGGATTTTCAACTCCAGAGCGGGTCAGCTGTATTTTGAGAGACAGTGAGTGTCTTACGATTCTGCCCTCCCTGTCTATGGAGGCCTTTGATTCTCTTAGCCTCAAAATTAAGTCAGGATCTCCGGCAGATCCATTGAAACCGGCCCAGCTTAAGAATCTATCGCCGTCATGTCGCACTCCGGTGCTTTCTTTGATCAACCTATCACTCCCTTCTGGGGTAGTTCCCGTCAGATGGAAGCAGGCTGTAGTCACAGCTATTTTGAAGAAGGCAACCCCGACACTCTCAAACCTGAGAACTACCGTCCTATCTCGTTACTTCCTTGGGCTACGAAAGTCGCTGAGGCCCATGTGAACACCATTGTGGTAGACCATCTATCTAGGGCTAACATTCTTGACCCTACCCAGAATGGGTTCCGTGCGGGCCATAGTACGGAGACGGCCCTACTCTCCATGGTCGAACATCTGCGTTCTGTGCTTGATGCAGGTCGGACGGCGGCACTATTGCTATTAGATCTTAGTGCCGCGTTCGACACGGTCTCGCACAGGATTTTGCTTCAGTGACTTGAGGAGGTGGGGGTTACAGGCTCCGCCCTATGCTGGTTTTGATCTTTTCTTGCTGATAGGTCATTCCAGGGTGCAATTCCACCCGGTAAGTCTAAAATCTATCCGCTAGATCTGGGGGTCCCACAGGGTTCATCGCTGAGTCCCACTCTATTTAACCTTTATGTGAGGCCACTGGCTGCGGTCGTCAAGCATTGGGGCCTGACGATGGTCTCATATGCAGATGACACGCAGCTGGCGGTCACGCTGAGTGGGGACTCAGATACGGAGGCCCTCAGGTTCTGTGACGGCTTACGGGCGGTGGCTAACTGGATGAATTCCAACTGTCTCCAGTTAAACACCAAGAAGACTGAGATTATGGTAGTCTGCAAGCAGGCGGCACTGTGGGATGACAAGTGGTGGCCTTCTGAACTAGGTGTGACTCCATCTCCAGCATCGGAGATAAAAAATCTGGGGGTATGGCTCGATCCATCCCTCGGTTTCATCTGCCACACCAAGAAGGTGGCGGCTTCTTGCTATGGCATTATTAGAGGACTCAGGCCAATCCTTAAATTCTTTGATGCTTCCACTAGGCAGCTGGTGGTTCAAGCATCAGTGTTGTCTCGGCTGGATTATGCCAACTCACTTCTGGCTGGGATCAATCAATCAGAACTCTCCCGGCTGCAGCGAGTTCAAAATGCGGCAGCCAGAGTAGTGATAGGTCTGCCAAGGCGATGCTCGGTCGCTAAATCTCTGCATTCTCTCCACTGGCTTCCCGTACAACAGAGGATTACATTCAAGGTTCTATGCCTTGCATTTAAAATTCTCAAGGGTACGTCTCCCCAAATCTTGGAGAATTTGCTGACACCCTATGTCCCTTCGCGAACCCTCAGATCCCTAGGTCAAAATCTGGCTGTGGTTCCGCGTTTCAGACTAAGTAGAGCTGGTGGCCGCTCCTTTCGAGTCCTAGCGGCAAACTGGTGGAATTCTCTCCCTCTGCATATTCGGGTTATTGATAATCTTCTTCAGTTCAGATGGGCCATCAAGACCATTTTATTTGTTTAGCTTCCAGGTTGTGTTCTATGGTCCCCCTGATATTCTGTGGTGTTGTGTTGTGTTGACCTTGTCAAAGCACCAGGACGCCCCTTTGCTGGGGCAGCTGTGCGCGGTACAAATAAAAATAACATAACATAACATAACATATTGCGGGAACCATAATCAGAACATATGAGGCTGAAAGCGATTGTATTATAACTGACCTTTCTCTTCACACTTCCAATTAATATTATGTGATGTTTATATTGTTTAATCTGTGACGTATGAAAGCAAAGTAATGTGCATTTTTAAATTAATCCAGTGACTCAGTTAACATTCTGCTTTTTGTTTTTAGTAAAGGGAATATCTGAATTGTACGCATAACGAATACATTACTGTTGCAAGGTCCTATGAAATTAATGTACTGTATGCCTAATACTTGGTGAACATTTGTATATATGTATGCACTCCATGTAACCTAACAGATGTGTATGGAACCCATGTTATGCATGCATTGAGATGTCCCTGCCTTCCAAGTGCTCATAGAATGTTAGATGTAACTCGGTTTATAAATTGATGATAAAGGCACTAAATTAGCTTGAAACTTCTGGCCATTAATTGCTATTACACCTAGGACCAGAAGGAGTTGTAATCGTGCATACTATAGTAGGTGATTTTAGGGCAGGGGTCTCCAAACCGGTCCTGGAGAGCCGGATCCATGCCAGATTTTTTGGATATCCCCATTGAGATACTAAAGAATTTCGCACTTTACTGAGCTTGTCTCTTGAGTCCCAGTAATGAGAATCAGTGCAGTCTGAGGTCTTGTCCAAGAAGAACGGACTCCAGGATACAGGCATTTGGTGGCTGTGCTGCAATAACTTCTTTCTTCCCTGATCCTAAGGGTCTTCTCCCATTCTAGAAGGTGGCAGGATGTGAGGGGCTTCTGGGGCTGGGGAACAGCAAAGACTATAATTGCCAAAGAAAGGTATCAGCTGTTGCTCATGGCTGTGCACAGAACAAAGAATGTTTCTGCTCCCATGCAGGACTTTCCTTTTTTTACAAAAAAAACCGTCTTTTTTTTTTTAAACGGTATCTAATATCCATTTAGTAATGCTTTAGAAAAAAACAAGCATTTGCAATGCAATAGGTCTCGCATTATTAAAGTTTGAGCTATTGGCATTGCTAAATAATGGAACACCAATAGCTTCAAGTTTAATAATGCAAGACCTATTGCATTGCAAATGCTCATTTTTTTCAGGGAACGTATAGATATTTATGTTTTACCCAACTCTTCCCATATTGACTCTTTTATGAGTAGCCCATAGTGTGGCCCTAAAAATTACATATAGAGACGTCATTGTTGCTGCACAATGTCTTTGCTGCACCTGTTTTAGAGACGCCACTGTTGTTCCATAATTGACCGTCTGCTTCATTATTTGCAGGTGTCCATAAAAAAAGACCAAAAATTACTATGAAGACAATGGCACTCATTGCAAAAGCTAACTGGTCCCCTTCAAATTGCTATTTCGGTAGAAGGGTGTTCATGCCAGTGAGGTGAAACATTTCCCTAGACGGCATTAACGAATGCTGTAACCCCTACTTAGCCAAGAGCAAACTGTATTGACGTTGAGATATATTGTGTCTATTATAGGTGGAACAAGAGGATCAACGTCTCTTCCTGAACACCACATTCATGTTCCTCTTTAAACAGTGTAAAGGGCCTTAAGAAAAATGCTCATGCATTCCGGTAGTCACATTGTATTGTATTGTAATTGCATTTATATAGCGCTTACTACCCCTGATGAGGCGTCGAGGCGCTTTATCGGGGAGTAGCACGCTACTCAGGGACCCATAGAGGATTAATGTTAAATTAGTATAGTGAAACATGCAAGTACATTTTAAGTGGTGAATAGGTTAGTCAGTTATTTGGATTTGGAGTGATAGCAGAAGGATAGAGGAGGACAAAAGTTTGTATTTATTTAGCGCTTGTTGACGCACGCTATTCAGGGAGCCTATAAAGGATTAGTGGTTAATTAATATGGTGAAATATGAAGTCATTTAAGGGGTGGATAGTCTGTAACTTGGAGTGAGAAGGATAGCAGAGGGAAAAAAGCGGAAGAAAGATTTGCATTCATATAGCACTTGTTACCCCTGATGGGTGTTGAAACGCTTTTCTGGCGATAGCACGCCACTCCGGAATCCATAAAGGATTAGTGTTGAAAATTAGTATAGTATAAATATGAAGTAATTTGTGTAGTAGATATGTTATTCAGCTATTTGGTTAGTATATTATTATAGTTGAATATGGAATTTGAGAATTGAACATGTTAGTCTGTTAATTTTGATTGAAAATTATAGTGGAAAGATAAAAGAGGGAATGATTTTTTTTTTAGGTCTTAGCAGTAGGAGGAGGCTTTTGGATGAGTAAAAATGAGTTTTGGAGGAGAGGAGTCAGAGGGAAGAGTTTAGAAAGGTTTGTTTTAGGGAATCGGTATAGTAAAAAGAGGTGTCATGTTTCTCTATTGTGCACTAGTGACAGAGAGCAATGCCATTGAAGAGGCTGTGCCTAGTTTCTGCTCATGATGCTCTGGTGTACGAAATATTAAGGTAGATCGTAGTATTAATGTGCAGTACAACCACTTCCTCCGTAGCAAAGCATGAATTATCGTTTACACGTATACTCCTAGTCCTAACCACATTGCCACCAACATTCAGATAACCCTAGCACCAACCATTCGGCCGGATATAGGAAGCACCTGCAGCTGTACTCCCCTTGGGGGCGCTGCCTCCTAATCTCTAAAAGCTAGAAGTGACCATTAACGAATGAAATAGCTCGAGTTAGTGATTCGAGTTAAAGTGGTTTGTATGTTGATGCTGGCGATGCTACTACATAATTGATAGAAACCCTGTGAGGAATTGGAGGAACTGAACTTGTCTGTGCTGTACTTTGCATATGGTCAAGCTTCAACTGCATTCCCATGCTGTATTCTGTGCATGATGAGGTTACTTTGCTGCTGCCAATGTTGTACTGTTTTGAGGATGGTACAGAATTGTTGAGGCCTGTGCTCCATTTTCATTGTGCGGTGCCCGTGTCGTTTTGTGTGATGGAAGCTTTCACTGCTACTGCTTATGACGTACTTGTTTTAGAGCTTGAATGGGGTGGACACTTGCTCTTTTTCTCCCTTTTCTATTCATAATGCTACATTTATGGGGCGCAGCGCATTTCCCGCATAATTATGGATTTTCAACACAGTGTGCTGCATAATTGGCTGATTCCTAGAACAATTGCGCTGCATAATTCCCCATTTCTTGCTGCAAAATTTAGGTTAACCTTGTCTCATAATTGTGTCCTCCTGTGCTGCGTACGGCCCTGACAATAATAGTTTGGCGGTCGCGAGTGTGATGTAATTTATAGGCTGTGAGGTCAATTAGGTTGCGTACCTACTGATATAATAAAAATTAAATGGAAAACCCCAGTTACTGAACTCCATGAAGCTCTTCATGGAGGATATGTCACTCTAAAGGGCACTTTATTAATTGTGGTTTGTGTAAATGGAAGAATGCCTGTCAGTACAGCAATTGTTGAAAACTCCCAGTATTCTATGTCCTATTTCTACGAAACTGTGTGAAAGTACAACAAGAGGTCAGCGGTTCTTTCATTTACTTGCTTCCCCATGAAATGGATCTAAAAAAGAAGCATGTCACAGGGAGACATGTGGCTTCAATTATTGCGCCCGTGTCTGGGCACGATAATTGAAACCACATGATGGCCGGTCCTCGTAACAGACACTAATAGGCCATGGGCGGAGCAATGCGCCCGCCTTTGGCCTATTGCGTGGTCTGTTTGTGAAATACATGCACGCACAAGCCAATTCTGGAACAAAAAAGAAAAAGCACATGCACGAGCATGTGTAATTTCTAGGTAAATTTTGAAAGCCCTTACAAAAGGGCTCCTCACTGCGCGAGCCCTAAGAAACCTGGGCGAATTGTTAAGAACTGAAAAGGCTATGAGGTGATTTTATCCTAAACAGCAGCATATTTGTGGTTCTATGTACCTATAGTTAGAAAACGGAGAAATACATGAATCTCCTGCCTCGCTGACTATATGATGAAGACTGTTCTTTCTTTAGACATCATGTTTGCTCACTCTTAAAAATTTAGAAATGTTGCAATTTGGATGCCTACTACCTCCCCAGTAGGATACATTATCGTAGCATACCCACTCTAAATGCCAATGATCAGGAGTGTTTCGAATGGTGTTTACTTCCTTTGTACCTCCTACAAATAATTCTGTTTTATTCTACATTACATCAATTACTCTAAACCATAGAGCTAAAGCACCCATTTCCTATACCAAAGAAGGAGTATATCAGGTCTACACTTAGACAATATTGAGGAGAAGGAGTTGTGAAAAAAGGAAACAGAGAAAGAAGGTAAAACAAATTGCAAAGTAAGGAGAAGAGAGAAGAGGTTCCAGAACAGTAGAGGGCAGGAGAAAGGGAAAACATGGTGGCTACTTCACCCTTCACTAAGAAAGATGAAGTTTCTTAATTTTGTATGTGGTGATTTCCTGATGCAAAATGACATCTACCAGCAAACAATTATTGACTGTGGAAGCTATACATTTACTACCTGAGGTACGTGGAGCGGTAGGGAGGATTCCAGGAGAGGGAATCTACTTTTTATTTTAAAAAAGTACTTTGTGAACTTTCTATTTCATGAAGTTTGAAAATACTCAAACCCACGAGTCAGCTAACTCTGCAACTTTACAACCTTACTTTAAATCCCAGCTCATTGTTGGGATCTAAAGTTGGGTTGTGGAACATTGTTTGGGTGTGTGAGTTAGAATGTACTATTTTAATTTGAAAAATTCACTCCTACCTTCATGCAAAAAGCACCAACAACATTGTGTGCTTAAAACCTTTTATCCTGGACCATTTTCCCTACATATGTGTAGGACAGGACACACGGTCACTGACCATATTCAATGGAGGGTCATTAGTAAGGGAAAAAGCCCCCCTAAACATAGACTTCTGGCTACAGATCAGTTGCCCTCAGTAACTACAAGGCTGAATTACTTACCATTACAAGTTTTTCTGGAATAACACCCTGGAATAATTTTTTCCACACGGATTTCTGAAAGTTTTTTTCTGACATTTCATCTGTACATTATGTCCAGGTAAAGCAGCCAACTTGGGTGATAAACACTGGACCGACGCTACTCCCATAGGCAGACGACTCCTTAAGTAAAAATAGCCTTGTTTCATTTAGCTGACTCCCTCTTAAAATTTCCTGTTTCAAAGTTAATGAGTAAAGAACAGAGGGGGACCTAAAAAGGACAATATTTATGGGGGTCCAGTGTACATGTCCTATAAACCTATAACCAAGTAATGTACAAAGTTCCCCAAGGAGTAATGTTCGTATGGCAGGAGTGATCTCTCTCTCTCTAAGTGAATGTATGGAGGATTGTAAGGGAGTCAAGGTAATCCCTTATCAGAACTTAGGATGCCTCACACAACTAATTAGCTTGACGACAGCTGTCATCTTGCTGGATGGTTGTCTCGTCTCATCATCGGCTTCCTGCTCCAACGTCAAGCCGGCGCTGCAATGCCTGACGGGTCGCACAAGGTGCTACACTTTTGTGGAGTTCTTTTGTTCCTAGCCGTTAGTTGAGTGCGTGTGAGGGGCCTAAGTGGTGAAGTAGTGAGCGTGAAAAGGTGTTTAATTAAAAAAGGTAAGTATAGTCTACTAAGACAACTTTATTCGTGTAGCTAACTGCCTTATTAAAAAAAGGGTGAAGGGAGGGGTACCGGGGCTCAAAAACAATGTAGATTGGCCTCGTTCAACCCTCACCTATAATCTGGTCAACATGTTTCATGCCCTATAGGCAATTCTTCAGGACCTAATAGTGCTCATAAACTCATGGGATGCCCGATGCGGGCTGAGAATTGTGCAATATACAACCTGAGGGGTGAGTCACCATGGCAGGAAGGGATCCTGCGTGGAAATCAGACCTAAAAGGAAAATAACCAAGTCAATATTCTCCACAGACACATACATGCTTTTCTATGCAGGTCAACGTTGTATATAACGACCTTAAGCCCGAGCGTGGAATATCGCTTCAGTTGGGTCGAGTGATAAAACTAAGAGAGAGAGACACACACACAATTTGCCAAACATCTATTCATGCGTGTATAACAACCAATGGTGTCCATGTTATATGCTCAACAAATATTCTGCTACAAATTCGTGAGTCAGGTTTAGTTGGTTGTGCAACAAATGAGGGGCCAAGTGTGCCCGAAGAACAGGAATTAAGGAAAGAGGGTGTTAAGAGAAAGGTTGGGGTCTTACCCTCAGTCCCTAGTGATAGTCTCCACAGACTGTTCTTGTGGGACCTTTGCTTCAAGGAAAATACCTGTAAATTGAGGAAAGGAATAGTGGGCAAGATGACAAACCGGGGCGGGAAGGAACAGACCTGCAGCCCGTCTGTGGTCTCACCCCACCACCCGTTGGTGCCCGTAAGACATACCACTCGAGTCAGGCAGCGGCGCAAGCGGAGACGCCGCGGGTGCCTATCGGGCCCCAACCTAGTCACAGTGTACCCCTTGGAATGTATCGCAATGCATCCCCCTGGTGGTGGTACCTCCATTGTCATCGGCAGAGTGGCCGATCGGATCAAAGTGATCCCCGTGAGGCCCTTGGTGGCTAGTAACCCGAAGGCTCCACGCGGGTCCCAACTGCCCCACTCACCCGGTTGAGGGCAGTCTCCAGGCACCCCTGCGTGGCGGGACAGCAACCCCAGACGGCCTCGCTGGAGGGTCCGAGGGGTGGTGCATATCGTGATAGTTTGTCCCACAACACAGTACAACACCTTACCTGGTCAGTGCTGGGTCGTGGCCTCTAAGCACCTACCCCCACAATGCGGCGTGACTCGGCACGTAGAACAGCTGGCAAAGTTCAGTGGTTCCTGCCACTGTTAAATACGGCCCGCGAGGCCGTTGTTTGTGGGCGTGTCTAAGGGTTCGTTGCTAAGCGGCGCGGCCACACCCGGCTGGGTGATGCGTGTGGGCGGGAGCAACTTCATGACGTCGCACCGTAATGGCGCGCCATGTTTGAAAGGGGTAAACATTTAGGAGATCGATTGTGTACGGAGTTTGTAAGGAGTCTGTGCCGTCTGTTTGGATCATAGGACTATTGTGCTTTGGTTAAATAGTCGATCCATTCTAATCCCCATTAAACCGGAAGTCATGGATAAAATTGTCCACATCGACATTTATGTTAATGATCAGGGCTGGATAGCCAAGGGGATGTGTTGGGGTCAAGTGTGCCCGCGGTCATGTTGCCGGATTAACAAAACCAATCAATTGCCCAATGTATAAGGACCGGCGACACACCGAGTGTGACTATACAAAACGGAGTGTCCCATCTAGGCGCCATCTTGGAACGAAGTAATGTTATCGAGGACTGCCACCTTAGGATGACCTAGTAATAAAGGTCGGGTTCAAATGGTAGTACTGTGGTCTCCATTGAACACAGAGAAAGGCCACAGAAGGATGAACTATCTGGCCAGCATATTCCAGGGGACAGAGTCATTAAGTCCCTGGGTGTCTAATTGTAGGCGGTGTACCCATCTTTGTTCGATTCTGTATAAAGCCAGTTGACTAATGGAAAGGTGACATTCCAAAATGACCCATTGTATGCTTTTAGCAGTTTGGCCTTGTTGTTTGCAATGTTCATACAAGCGTGTATGTGTCTTGGTGCAGCGGATGTTGCTATTGTGTTCCATAATGCGTACTTTGACAGTACGCATCGTCATCCCAATGTACTTTAACCCGCAAGGGCAGGTAAGCATGTAAATACATTTACTGCTATTACAATTTGTGTGTTTGTTAAGATGCTATGTGAAGGTATCAGTTAGTTTGACTGATTTTTCTTGTTTGGACTGGGGACAGACGACACAGTTGCCACACCGGAAATGTCCCACAACTGGGGGTAGCTCCCAAAGGGTGTTCTGGGGACGGGTACTTGTTTTCTTGGGACGGGTGTGAATCAAGGTGTCCTTAAGATTAGTTGTTCTTTTGAAGGAAAAACCAGGCCGGGGGATGTCCAAACCCGCTGAGTTCAGGATCCCCCAGTGAGTGTTCACCGTTTTTTTAATGAACGTACAGTTCTTTGCGTAAGAAGTTACACATGTAATGATATCCTCTGTTTCCTTTGTATGTGTCTCAAGGAGAGATTCTCTGTTATTATTGAGTGCTCTCTTCACCGATTGTTTCAGTAATCTGGTGGGGTACCCCCTATCCAGGAGTTTATGTTGTAGGGTGTTCGCCTCCCGTTTGTAGTCTGTTACCGCGGTACAATTTCTGCGGATCCTCAGAAATTGACCAAACGGCAAATTGTCCCTCAAAGCCCTAGTGTGGTGGCTGTTGTAAAGAAGGAGGCTGTTTCTGTCGGTCTCTTTTTTGTAGAGGGTTGTTGTAATTTCTGTGGGTCCTAACAGGATTGTCAAGTCCAGGAAGGGTAATGAGTGTTCGGACATGGTCCCTGTGAATTCTAAGTTCCGATAAGGGATTACCTTGACTCCCTTACAATCCTCCATACATTCACTTAGAGAGAGAGAGATCACTCCTGCCATACGAACATTACTCCTTGGGGAACTTTGTACATTACTTGGTTATAGATTCAAAGTTAATGAGGAAATCAAATTCCCCCTATTTTTTTCAATCTCCCTCTTTTGAAATATTGGGATGTATGTCTGTTACTGAACCTTACAGGGTTACTGGGGTGCTTCGAATGAGGCTTGTAGGGTAATCTGCACCCATGTATAGCTAATAACCCTGATTGTGTGAAGCAAAATTTGTTATTTGCTGACCCTTTCAAGACACTTATGTTTACCTTGGATGTGCAAAGGAAGGGTTGGGGGAGCAGCCAACGTGAAGGGAGGTCCTCCCCCACAGGCAGTTTGGGAGGGGCGGAGGGGTGGGGGTGCCCGGACATGGGCCGACCATTTTAATGTTGGGCTACACATTTTTGTAGCCCACATATAGCCCAATGGAGCCCAACCATAAATAGGTTTTCGCTTCTGCTCCCAGCCACCATTTTAGGTTTGGTGACCTGGTGGCTGGGAGTTTAGGTGTTATTGATTTTTTCGAATTAGTGAGAGGGTGGTATTGAGTTTGAGGCGTCTTGTGCCTGTAATTGATTTTGTTTGAAGTGCGTTTTCAATTAGGATGTCTCATGAGAATTTGCGATTGCTTGAGGCCCTCCGACTCCGTAGTGAAGCGAGCTGGATGGACCTGGTCGTTGGCAACGTGGGGGGACTGGCGCGCCCTGCGTGGCAGGCCTCAGCAGGTGTGGCTGCGGTTGTGGCCGCCTGCACGTCACCTAAGCGTTCCCGGATGTCTCCGGTAAGTAAACAAGCCACCCGCATTATAAGAAGACAGCCCCAGTGTCTGTGAGGCAGGCGGGGGTGCTGTCTTTGCAGGTGAGGTGGGAGGGTCTGGGCGCCGGGGCCGGAAGCCTTCTTTGGGGCGGGATGCGTTGCCTCCTGGGGTTTTTGAGCCGCTGCTGGCTCTGGAGCGTGTCCCACAATCTGTTTCCACCCCCGATGCGAGAGGGGAGTGGGGAGCGGGAGAGCAGGCAAGCACTTCATTCCTTTGCTCTTTGTGTCAGACGGGCGGGCATCTGGGAAAGAGGGGCAGGAGGGGGGCCCGAGCGTGGTGCTTCAGGAGGGATTGTCTGATTCCAGTGGTTGGGAGGCGGGTTGGGAGGGCTTTGTTTCCTCCGCATGCTCTCATGATGCAATTCTTGTGGCTGGCGGTTCAGTGGGAGAAAAGGATCTGGAGGCTTTTGGAGCAGCAATGTGGGGGAATGAAGGGGATAGTGTCCACCCCCCAGGGAAGCCAGGTGTGGCACCTCCCTGGTTGACGGGGCTGTTATTTCAACTGGAGGGCATGTGTCTAGCCCCCTGCTTTTCTCTTCACCTGGTTCTGTTTGGGGTGAAGTTTTTTGGTGGGGGGAGTTCCTTGGGGAGGGGGGAATGGGCACAGGTGGGGGGGTGGGGAACACACAGTGTTTAGACCCCATCGGGTCCAATGGGGGCGGGCGGCCTTTCTAGTAGGGGGCAGGGGGCCGGGGGCCACATAGGGGACAGTGGGGTGCATGGTGGGGGATTGGAATCCGGATCCGATCCCACTGGGTTGGAGGTCGATCGGGCAGTGGATCTAGATCCAGCCGGGGGGGCCAAGCGTGGGAGGGATTGGATATCTTTCCTTCCTGGGCAGAAGGGGTGCGGGCCTGGGAGGGGGGCATCTGGTGGGATTCCACCCCCGGGGGAGCAGAGTGGTGTTTAGGGGTGCCGGGAGGCCATGGGTCGGGGAGAGTGCAGGGGAGGGGGCATGCGGAGGATCTGGGGGTGCAGTGGGGGAGCGGGACAGGTGCGGGCTGGGAACCTGCCGCCGTGGTGGGTGCAGGCAATGTTGGAGTGGAGTAGGGAGGAAAATGGTGGGGATTCACCCCCCAGGTTGTCTAAGGTCAGGCCAGAGCAGGTACGGCAGAGCTCAGGCAAGCGAGCCAGGTATGGCTCGCCAGGCTCGCGTGGGGAGGGGTTACCAGGCGATAGTGAGGGGCCCAGCACATCAGTCCAAACTTTTTCTTTGCAGGTCTGGGAGCTTTGGAGCCCTGTGGACTCAGTAGGGCGGGGTGCGGCCCAAGTACACCCAGGAGAAGTGAGGGTAGAGCCCAGCATGGAGCAATCCGTACCGTCAGGGGATCCCATTGTGGCCAGCGCACAAAGGTCCAGCATGAACTCTCTGGCCCCAACCACAAGCCACATGAGGTGGTCAGCCATGTCAGAGGAGTCGGATTTTCTCAGAGGTCAACGGATGGGGGAGTATCGGCGTGTACAGTCGGCTCCCCCACATGGTGGACATCAAGGGCCCGTTAAGGCCGGCACAGGGCTGGTTGGTTGGTAAGGCCTGGGTTGTGAATTTTGCTAATGAAGTGTTTGCAGCGGAAGAGCCTATTGTGCTGGATTACGATGAGGACAGCCCCGAGGAAGGGGAAGTGAGGGAGACAGAGACATGTTTGTCATAGTATTTTACAGGCACCAGCAAGGGCAGCGGATAAAAAAGGGACGGCATCGAGGTCCAGGAGAGAGCACGGCCCCTCAGTGAGTGAAGTAGGAGTAGGAAAGTTTTATTCGATTTTAGCAAAATTTTAAAATCATAAAAGCAGCAACACAAAAAATAGTCAAAACATATTGTGCATAGAAAAACAAAGCTTGTCACATATATATTGTTATGTTTAAGGATTAACTATAGGTACAGTAAATTTAAAAACACATTAAACTTTTCCTTTTTCTGAATACACTTTTTAGAAAACCGGCCATAGTGGTCACACACAATTCATCATGTAACAACTGAAGATACAGTAAGGCTAGTCGGCACTGGTACCATGTTCCGCTATTTTTCAGAAAAGGTTTAATCCATCGGGCTCTCTCTTTGCAGTAAAATCCACAAAAGCAAATCACATGAAGGGTTGATTGTTCGGCCACCCCATCACATGGGCACTTACAGAGCATTTTGGTCCATTCATTAGTTTTTGGAAATGAAACAAGGCGAAAGAAGATATCGAATCTAAACCTTGTGAGTAAAAACCTATCAAAACCCTTGATGCACCAATTCAAGTAGGGTTGCATGTTACCAGATACTAGCGACATTTGGTGCCGCACAACCGAGCCCTTATTGAGCTCAACCCCGAGCCGCAGGGATTCCAGATGGTACCAGCAATTATTCTTTAGATCTTTCCTCGTGATCTTACATAGCCCCTCTGGTGCGGTAAAGAACTCAGGTTTCCCCATATCTTGGCAAAACGTTTGAATATAGGATAGCCATGCTATTTTGTTTGATTTATCCAGGGCCATAACATCGCGGATAATCTCTCAGTTGAGCTCCAAGTCAACTGCAGTCCAAACCCTGTGCCAAAGTAACAGTGGTTGCATCGCTATCAGATCACTGATATGACGAACACCCAGCTCAGCGTGACAATTATACACACATAAACTAAAAGGTACAGCTAAAATAAACCTTAGAAAAGCATTTTCTACTGTTTGTATTTCCCTGGTGTCTTGGATGCCCCAAACACCAGCACCATATATGGCCGTACTAACACATTTGGCCATATATATTTTAAGTAAAATTTCAGGGGGTCTTTTGCCCATCTTTCGCGAAAAAGCCATAAGTGCTGCAGTCGCATTTTTAAAGGACAAGGTCCTACTCCTAATGGCCGGACCCCAATGCCCCCCACCTTCAAGAACTACTCCTAAGTATGAAAAGGATTTAATTGCCTGCACTTTCTCCCTGCCTGCAGGTTTTGGATATACCCCTGGCGCACGTCATCACAAAAGTTTTTTTCACATTCAGTTTCAGACTCCTAGAGTCCATGAAATTAATATAGGCATCTAGGGCTGTCTGCAGACCTCTCTCTGTCCTGGCCATGATGACGGCATCATCCACATATAATAGGGACACCACTTGTTTAAAATTAATCCTGGGTGAGTCAATGACTTTAGACACCAAAATATCCTCTAAGTCATTGGTGTATAATTTAAAAAGAAGGGGCACGAGAACGCACCCTTGCCTCTCTCCACGCTTCACGTGGAAGGGCTTGGTGCACTCTCCTCCAGTTCAAAATCTCACCGTGGCCCTTGCCCCAGCATAAAGTTGCCTTAAAAAAGAAATTATGGCCTCCTCCACTTTAAGTTCTTCCAACACCTTCCACAAACGATCGTGCTAAACGCAATTGAAAGCAGCACTCAGGTCAACGAATGCTGCATAAAGTTTGCCAGCCTTAGCCTGAACATATTTCCCTTGTAGAAGTGTAAAGTTCAGGACCTGTTCAACGGTGCCCATCCCCTCACGGAAGCCGTACTGAACCGGGGACAACACTGCTGCTTCTTCTACCCAAGATAGTAACCGGTTCAGGACAACCCTCCCTGTAATCTTCATAAAAGAGTCAAGAAGAGAGATAGGGCGATAACAAGAGGGACTCTCCCTATCTCCCTTCTTGAAAATGGGAATAATAATAGAATCAGACCAGGTCTTGAGAAACCCCCGCTCACAACTTGCGTCCAGGATTCTCTTCAAAATGGGGGACCATAACTCAACTGAGTATTTGAAAATATCGATAGGAACCCCATCTAAACCTGGGGCTTTGCCTCCCCTACTCTGCTCAATAGCAGCGGACATTTCACCAATTGAGATACCCAAATTAACTTGGCGAAAGGTCTGGAATGCCTCCTTGTCCATATCCTCTATATCAGCTAACTTTAAAATCCCATCCGTGTTATAGACTTCTGAGAAAAAGTCAATCCAGGAATTTTCGCTGATAGCAACCTCTATCCTTGCATTATTGACTTCATTAAAAAATGGTGCATTAACGGCGCGCCAGAATAGGGCACTGTCCTTGGATTGTGCAGCATTAGCCAAATTATTCCAAGCCTCGGATTTCATGTTATTCTTACAGTTATTCCGAGCTAGGCGATAAACTTTCCTACAAGTTGCCACCTCTACCGGGTCCCTCACCTTATTGTGTAACGCGGCTATGAGGCAAGAATGCGCCCTAGAACAGGCAGCATCAAATCAAGAATTAGTAGTCGACCTAGAAGTATGACCTCACCCCAGGCGAGACAAACTATCTCGAATGGTCCGGGTAATTACCTCAAAGGCTGACAAAGTATCCTCATGAGAGGTCTCTTCGTCAAGACATCTTTCGATTGAGGCAAGGGATCCCCTGACTATCTTAGCATGCGTTACATCCGGGTCATTCTGACTTCATTTGATGGCGTAGCCGTTTTGTCTGGGCATGTCATAAATTTTTAACCAAGACAGTCTTTCAATCAGAGAACTGTGCGTTACCTGTGGTAAAATAATAGCAAAAGAGAGGGGAAGATGATCACTAAATCCTACAGAATGAGTGGCATAATCCGCAAACCAAGTGGCATGACTTTCAGAAGCAACAATAAAATCAATTACGGCGCCTAGCCCTCTCCCCACAAAAGTTGCACTAAACTCTACACGAGGGGAGCACATCCTGTTAACAAAGTCTAAATTAAAAGATGCCAACATATCATTCAAAGTTTCACCCCCGTCCAGATGGGAAAAATGTGGGGACGTGACTTCCGCACCCACCCCTATGATTCCACAACCCCCCCCGAGCTTGACCGCACAGATTGTGGTTAAAATCCCCTCCACAAACAATAATGCAATCCCTCCCTTTCGGGGTTGTAATCCCGTGAATTTCATTAATCATGGAAGAAACCATATCTGAGACAAAACGTTTATGCAAATTATTGTAAATGTTAATCAAAATAATGTCAACCTTGGAGACCATCCGAACTAATAGGATCTGATAGCAAATTCCCATCTTAACTATCTTGATATCCTCAACACCCATCAGATTCTAAATATAAATACAAAGTCCCCCCATATTCCGCCCGCGTTTATAGTGGAAAGCTGCGGCATGAAAGGTTCTGTACCCATTTAAGTGAACAGGCTCAACGGACCAGGTTTCTTGGAGACACAAAAAGCCATAGGGACTTACAAACTCCAGCCAAGAAGGGTCTAAAACCCTATCCTTAATCCCTGAAATGTTCCAATATAAAAGCTCAATCTTCCCATGGGTCCTATGTTTAACAGCTGGTACATTATTACTAAATCCATCAGGAAGATCACTGATCTGCCTTGCACTGCTAGGCTCTGGGACTTCGAGATGATTAGAGCCTAAACTACGATAGTAACTGGGCCAGTATCATGGCGCGGCCTAGGATCAGTGACTGGGCCACTAACATTGCATACAGTAGGAGTAAGATCTACCAAAAAAACTGGTGCAACAGATTTACAGCTCAGTCAGTCCACGCCCTCTAAATCTCTTAGGCCTTCATAACGATTATAAAGGGGAATTTGAAACCGATTAGATGGCCGGAGGTCAGCTGGAGCACGGGGATCATTTAAATGCCGAGTCCAAGGACCAGGATAAGCCGGATAGACAGGATGAACAAAATGTTCCAACTGTAAAGCAAATGGAGGTCTAAAGACACTGTAATGGTCCTAAGGGTGATTACGCTGGGTCCTAAAACAATTGACCTGGGGATGAAGCAGTGGCCTGATTGAGCTATCCAAGGCGGGTGCCACGACCCAGAATTTGCCAATGGACTTAGCATACTTCTAGGATAAAAGTAAGGCAGTTCTCGAGGTGTATTTGAGCTACTGCTTTTTGGGGAATACCAATTTAAGATATGACTAACCGCCTTTTTGTCTTTGAAGCCAATTATAACAATATCCTCCAAAATACTTTTTGGACCAGGCCCCAGCCACGCAAGTCGCCGGACCATTAGTATTTCCCCATTTAGATAGAGGGGTAAAGGCCGATTCTGTCTAAGCCAATACATAGCCTTGTTTTTAAGCTGAAGTTAATCTTCCCTCTTACCCGCCTCCAAAGCTGGAACTCCGGTAAGAATTACCACAAACGGGGCCGCTTCAGGGGGCAAAATGGGCAAATTAACCATTTGGCTTTTGGGAATATGAGGTGAGTGCTCCTCGGACAGAGGATCATACGGAGCAGGTGGCATGGCGGTCGGCGCCCATCCGGGCACCCTCCTTAGAGCCAGGTGAGATTAAAAGACCACAGGCCAAACCTAAAATGGTGTCTGTGGGGACAGGAAATGAAGGGAGTGGGGGGAGATGGAGGGGAGACTACATGGAGGTACATATGTCAAGGACACTGGGTAGGGACGGCGGAAGGTGGGGCTGATCAGGGTGCAAAAGTTGAGAGTGGGACCAATACAGAGGCTGCTGGGGGGGCAAGGAGCCGTTACCGAGTAAGGAGTTAAAGATTAAGAAACTGGCATATATGGGAGTGACAAAACCCTTGGGGGCGCATTTAATGCTGGCTACCAAGGAGCGTATCTAGAAAGGTGAATATGTTGAACTGCTAAAGCTCTTGCATAGGGAGGTGAGGTCCAAAGAGGGATCTATAGAGGAGGAGTCTGAGCTGGCCAAAAGGCCTAAGGTGCCGGTGACAATAGAGAATTGGACGGCTGCATTTTTAATTTACGCCAGTGTTTACTGCGAAAAGTTCCCGGAGCGCTGCGGAGCCTTGTTTAAGTAAATGGATGTCATTAGGATGGCGCAGATCACAGCGGGGTGTTATGCGTGGTCACAGTATGATGAGGAGTTCTGGGCCAGTATGGCCTGGGATCCAGGGGTGAAGTGGGGGGAGCTGGACACGGATTGTGACAGCACACAATGGGGGCGGCCACAAGAGGTAAAACAGTGTTCACGGCTAGCGGTTTACCACTGGTGTATCAGCCTTTTCAAAGGAAGCACATCCGGGGAGGGGTGGGAAGCACAGCAATGACACAAACTGGGACAGGAGCGTGCTGGGATTTTAACAAATCCCTGTGTACAAGGAAATACTGCAAGTTTCGGCACAAGTGTTCTAAGTGTGGTAAGCAACATCCCCTTGTTAACTGTTGGGAAGTCAAGCAGCAGGAAAACCAGCAATGGCAGCAGGGAAAGTAGAAATGCCCCTAGTTCCTCACAACAATTCCAAACCAATAGGGGAGGCAAGGGACTGCAGGGGGCTGGGCCCAAAGGCTCCTACGCTAGTTAGACTGGCGAAGCTGGTGGAGGGCTTCCAGGGGTAGGGGGACTTGGGGGCGAAGCGGCTTCTGATCGAAGGGTTTCAGTGGGGGTTTCGATTGGGTTACCGGGGGCGAAGACAGAGGCAATGGGCTGATAACTTGAAATCTGTGTCTGAACATAAGGTGGTGGTACAAGAAACACTGGACAAAGAGGTGCGCGAAGGGAGGATGGCAGGACCCTTTAATGACTGGCCAACTGAGAACTAGATCATATCACTGATCGGGGTTGTGCCCAAAAAAGAGGAAGGACAATACTGGTTGATCCAGCACCTTTCATGGCCTGAGGAGTCTTCAGTTATCGATCTCATTGACGAACAGGTAGCCTCAGTTTCCTATTCCTCAGTCGACATGGCCATGTCACTAGTTGTGACTGCAGGCGCCACTGCAGAGATGGCAAAGTGTGATGTAAACTTGGCTTTCCAGTTGCTTCCAGTCCATCCAGATAATTGGGATCTTCTGGGTATCCATTTTGAGGGAAAATGGTACGTGGGCAAAGCTTTACCGATGGGTTGCTCTACATCATGTGCTCTATTTTAATGTTTCAGCACCTTCTTGCAGTGATACTTCACACGGCACACGGGTCACACTTTGGTGACGCACTACCTGAATGATTTCTTCTTTGTCGGTTCATCAGGCTCCACGGAGTGCCAGGCAGCCCTGGACACCTTCCATGAGCTCATAGGTGACATGGGGGTGCCGCTGGCTCCCGAGAAGACAATGGGTCCTTGCACCGCTATGTCCTTCTTAGGGATTGAGATTGACTCTGTGGCAATCCGGGCTCGCTTGCCAGATGTCAAGAAAGTTAAAATGATGCAGTTGTTGGACAGAATGCTGTCAAAACAAAAGGTGACAGTGAAGGACATTCAGGTGCTCCTAGGTCATCTTAATTTCGCATTCAGGGTGGTCAGAGCAGGGAGGACGTTTTGCAGGCGATTCGGGCGAGCATTGGCAGGAAAGCATTTACCACACCACCATGTTCATTTATCAGCAGGGGTGAAGGAGGATTTGCGAATGTGGTCAGTTTTTCTGCAATCTTTCAATGGAGTGCCTTTGGCGAGGGAGGACATGCAGTGGGATGTGTAAATGTTTTCAAATGCAGCAGGCGGTGAAGGATTTGGCGTCTATTGGCAGGGCAGGTGGTGGGCTGAGCAGTGGCCACGGCAGTGGAAGGATGGTGGGAGGAGCATAGCGTTCCTTGAGCTTTTCCCGTTACTGATAGCTTTGACACTGTGGGGCGAGGAGCTGGCACACAAGAAAGTGTTGTTTCGGGTAGACAACATGGCAGTGGTGGAGGTCATTAATAGACAGTCCGCCAGAGAGGAGCAAATTCTGAAGTTGTTGAGGGTTTCTGTGCTTGATTGTCTCAGACACAACATTGCTTTTGGGGCATTGCACATACCAGGTATGGACCATGACATAGCGTATGCTATGTCATGTTCCACACCTGGTTCACAGTGGGTGAGATTCCGTGGGCTGGCCAAGGAGGCAGACAGGACACTGACCCCGATGCCGGAGCACCTTTGGTATGTAGGCAGCGTAGGGTGCTACAACTGGTGGTAGGCTCTCTGTCGGCTTCCACATGGGCAGCATATCAACTAGCCTGGAGGGACTTTTTGGCATCCGGGGCATGTAAACGAGCAGAGGTCTGGTGTCGGTACATTGGGGGGAGAAGGTATACATATCTGGTTTGCAAGTTCAGAAACGGACCAGAGGGGTGTAGGAAAAGGGATTAGGTTGGGAGCGACAGTGCCAGCCCCAACCTGCCCCTTCTGTGGGCCCGTTGGTTGCGAACTATATCAAGAGGTCTTGGGCGGAGGCGGTTTTTAGGCACGCTAATGGGAAGAGGTTGATAGATTATCAGCTACGCATGGTGCTGCGGAAGGCTTTGGTCAGCATGGGGGTGGGTGGGGCTGAATATGGGACGCATTCCTTCAGGATTGGGACAGCAACGGAGGCGCATAACAGGAGCTGGACGTGAGGGGACATAATGCGGCTGGGGGCGCTGGTCTTCGGACTATTATCATCGTTACGTACGACAGAATGTGGAGGAGGCACATGCGTCAGCCTCTTTTGTGTGATTCTAATGCCTTTTTCTCGTTACAGGTTCGGTGGCTGGGCCCCAGGCGAAGGAACTGACCATTTGGATTGTGGGGCATTCTTTTATCAAATGGGCTCAGGTCCAAGCATGTCAGTGTTATTTTGGGGCAATGTTGGGCTTTAATGACCGCTTGTTTAACATTGTTTGGAAAGGTAAAGGGGGATGTGGTGGAAGGAATTGTTGCCGTGCCTTCATAAATGGATGGTGCAGGGGCAGTGCCCAGAAGTTTTGTTGCTTCATCTGGGGGAGAACGATTTGTGCAAGGTGAAGGGTGTGGTATTGATGAGGGCCATGAAGAAGGATTAGTCGAGGTTAAAGGATCAGTGGGCTGGGTGCCACGTTTTGTGGCACGAGTTGGTCCCACGCAGAGTGGGGGGTGCTTTGAGCCCGAGAGCCTTTGACAGGGCTCAGAGGAAACTGAATTCGGAAATGTCTAGGTTCTGTTGTCACCTTGGATTTGGAAAAGTTACACATAGCGTTTTGAGGCTGTGAAATTTTTTAGAGGGGATGGGGTGCATTTATCAAGGATTGGCATGGACCTCTACTTGTTGGAGATTAGGGAGGCGCTGGCAAGATGTTTGAAAGTTCAGACCCATTCCGATTAGAAGACAAGCAGTTGGCTAGTTGGGGGCAGAAAGGGGGGATAGTTTCGCTCCCCCCCTGCTTTCTGGGTGGCGGGGTTTATTCGAAGTTTTTGTTAAAGTTGACAGAGGTTGTTGGGTTATTGTTGGATCTAGGTTATTGTCATGGAAAGAGTAAGCAAGTTTAGTTATAGTTGGATTAAGCATGTTTGACGGGGATAAAGAAGCAGGCAGGGGAAGTTGTTGAATGGATGGGTTACATTTAAAGTGTTTATGTTTTGATGCATTAATGTATATTGTAATATATGGGTGGGGGGTGGTTCATGGATAATTTTAGGGGAGGGGCAGCGTTAAAGGTCAGTATATTTTGTGAGGTCTAGTTTTGTAAGCCGTTTCCAGAGGAATTTTTAATGTGATGTGCACCTGTTTCAATAAAGCGGCCTTTAATACACAAGTACCAAGTTTGTGGTCTGCTCCCTCCCCCACCTCTCCGTCCCAAATGTTCTTTTAGTCTGCTCTCTTACATCCAATTTTTATTTCCAGTTCCGGCAAGGTTTCCATTACTATTTGCAAAGCATCTGTGCTGCCTGCAGTTGTCAGGAAGTGAATACCAGATCAGTGCTTATTAATAAGGCTCTCTGCAGTACCATGTCTTTGTTTTATCTAACTTGTTGGGCACTACAAAGAGCCTGCAGTTGTTAACTTTTTAATTTTAACCTACCAGCCTTTAATTGCTAAGGAAAAAGGCTTTTAAATCTCCTGAGTTCCATTTTATTATTTTCAAGATGAATTTAATTGCATTGCTCAATTTAAAGCACTAAAATAACTGGAATGTATTATAAATAATAATACTGCTGCTTATATAGACCATGTGCAATAAACCAGGTGCTTATAAAAGGCGCATTTCACAACTAAGCATAAAAAAGCTTGCTGTACATTTTATCTATGGGTTAAGTACCTTCCCTCCACAGACTGAGGAAATGCAAAATTAATTGACTTTTTTTATTAATGGCAAGCAAAGTAGCTACTAAAGTACACAACTAGAAAGTAGCATGAAACAGAAGAACCTCATTCTTAAGAACAAAGACACCAACGGTTCCCCAATTTTACATTCCCAGAAGGCACGAAGCTTCCCCATTAAATTAATCACGTTTCATGTGATTTTCTAGCCCAGCACAAAGCAAGTATATATTTTCACACTCACTACCAAAACACACAATAAAGCTTTGTTGCGGATATGTGAAATGTTACAAGGAAGTGAGGCAGGCTGCAGCGATGAGTAGGAGCAAAGGTTTTACCCTGTTCTGCCTACAAGGAATTGCAAAGAAAAGAATTGCGATTTGAGTTTTTCTATACTATGCATATGCTACAATTTGTGATCAAGCCACGATGTTCACTGAGAGCCTGTACTTTGTGTCTGGATCAGACACACATTCACTGGATTGCAATGGTGAAAGGAACATTTTCATTGTGTATACAGACCCTAACTCACAAACATTTTTAATGTGTATGTTTGACCTATGCTTGGACTAAGCAATTCTTATGAATCTTCTTACATCATCCTGGAAGTCCCTTAACATTGATGAGAATCCACATTTCCACTGTTGACCTCTCAGTCGTTTCAAGGATTTCCTTCCTCTCCACTGTCTCTATCTGTGGAAGCTAAGTCTCAGTTCGGGACTTGTGACTATGCATGCAGGCGGGGTCTTTCTCGCCACAGCTCTTAAACCCTGCATCTTCTGCAGGTCGTGTCTTCATTAGACTATCCCATGTGGACCATTGTTACTTGTAGCAGCCCCCTTGCATATGAAGAAGGGCAGGTCAGTAAGCTTCTCACCCTTCCTCTGGGCCTTATCCACCACCACTACTCCCTCTGTCTGATAAACATCTGTCCGACACTGGGTTCCATTGCAGCCTTCAGCAGTGGAAATAGGATAGGCTTCCAAAAGAGACCCTTACTTGGGAGATCTTTGTCACTTCACCAATAGTAAGCTAATGCTACTGTGTGATTGGGCAACCTGTTAAAACAGAGAAGTCATCAGGAAGAGAGGTAAAACCATTATGATTGCCTCTGTTTCATTAGTTTAGTGCAGAGGCGGCATTTGCATCTCTGAATTTAATGTTCAGAAAACAGCCGGCAGGAAACCCCATTTTGTATTCTTAAGAAGCTTAATCCCTTGACCAACTTGCACCAAACATTGGAAAGATTAAGGAACTGATTCACAAAGGTAACTTACACTTTTTAGTACCTTTACACTTTATAGTTAGTTGCTACTTTTTTGTATTCACAAACTCCAAGTGTAAGTTACTAGTAAAAACACAGTCGTAAGTCCAGCACTACACATAGCCACCCGCTAGTACATCAACACCCTCCAATAGAACATAATGAAGGTTGCAGTACCAGTACTTGGTCATGTGTAGTGCTGGACTTACTTCAAAACTGTCAAATACTACAAAAGTGCAGTTTGTGAAAAATGGAAAGGTGTAAACTTACTCGAAAGTCTAAACTTATTCAAAGTGCAGTTTGTGAATCAGACCCACAGTAGGGAACTCAGACTTTCATGCTGGCAAATTTGGTAGAGATGGGTCATTAAGGACAAATTAAGTGAAGGTCCAACAACAATCATTTTTTTTTTAATTAACCATCTAAATCCCCAAAGTCAATTTTGGCTGAATGAAAGTGTACCAAATCTGGCAGGAATTACCTGCTTGACTCTATTTATTATCTTTCATTGGTTTGTCATATCTTCGTTTAACCTTCTTAAGTCAAGCCTGGGCACTGTAAGGCATGCTGTAATCTAGACTGTGGCTTGAAACACCTTCCATCTTTTCCATTTGTACCTGTTTGTGCCCTTCATAAATTCCTGCTTTTGTTTGGTCAGCATACTTAATTAGTCTCGCCTTTTGGTGTTTTGGACCCTCCCAGCAAACTGCCCCTGCTACATGTGGTCCTGCACTTTTTGGAATTTTTCGTACCTTTGTACACAATTTTTTGTGCCTGCCTTGGGCTTGTATATAAGCACGGCATCAGCTTCATGGATGCTGCGCTTGCATTTTCTAATTCATAAATATTTATTATAATCATTGTGAATGCCGCCGTGGTTTATTGTGTCGGTAGACACATTTCAAGCATACAAGGTAAAAATTCAAGGTAGGAGGGAGCTCGCACAGCGGTTTAATCCTGAGTTGAAGGGTTTTAACGGGCTGTGGTGTGCAACTGGGGTATAAACACTGTCTGGCCAGGCAGTGTGAGAGTCTATGAAGTAATCCGAAGGCTCCCCCGTCTGGGGAGAGAACACCCCTGTGCACAACCGAGGAGGACCGAGGTCTTATTCCATATACAAAGGATCAGAAGTTCAGATTAACCATCACTAGGTTTTATTCAAAGTAATGTGAGATTTTCGAATATTTCAATCAAGAAGTTCTTTAGGAATCAAAAACATGTCTTCCAGTTAAATCTTTAGGTGACATAATAATCCTCAAACATCCCGATGCATTTCGGGCGGATGCCCTTTGTCAAGGGATTACTCTACAAACAAGTCAGAAAATAACCAAAATCAGTCACATAAGTAGAAAACATTGTAAAACTAAATGCAGTGACTAGCGTTAAGTGTGAATGAGAAGCAAATGGTTTGGTGAAAGTGAAGGAATAAGAGATATAAACGTGTACCAGAAAAGCGGCATGTACAGACCCGTCGTCTCTCTGGATATATAAATGTCTGCTAGAAGGAATAGAGTCCCGGTGTAAATCAACGTAAGGCATGCTAAAACGCTGACGTGCAGTAAACAGAAAAACATTTAGTGCAAGTTCGAGTGGAACGTCAGACAGATAGACCCGCGATATGAATTGGCCAACCCAGTAAAAATATATAGAGAAAGTCTCCCGTGGAGTACTTACATGCAGCAGGTTGCGAGATCGCCCGCGGAGATACGGCGGAGCGGTTGTGAAGGTGCAGAGAAGCCAAAGCGTGATAAGAAGTAACCGGAGTGTATAAACACAAACAAGGGACTACAGTGAAAACGAGAGTCAGTGAAAACGAGGATAAAGACTAAAGGTGCCGCCATGTTGGAGTGTAACTGAAGTGAGGTGGAATGGAATAATAAAGTGAAACGTGTGTGAGCGAAGGGGATAGATGCAACAATGAATCATGTGTAATCAACAAGGTATATCATTACAGGTAGCACAAAAACTCAATGCGGTCATTAAGCCCATTGGGTACCATCGTGGACAAAAACCGGATCCAGTAGTTTTCGCGTTTAGGTAGGGTATTCTTGTTGCTGTGAGTGATTGGAACCTGTTCCAAAACTTGAAATTTGAGTTGTGCCACGGTATGTCTGTACTCAGTAAAGTGAGTAGCTACAGTAGATTTTAAGTTGTTAGTGCGGATATTGCTTTTGTGTTCTAAGATCCGAACACGGATCTTTCTTTCGGTGTGTCCAACATAACATTTTCCACAGGGACACTTCAAGATGTAAATGACATTGCTGGAGTTGCATGTCGCGTTCACCTTAAGTTTGATCTGATATCCTTTCATCGGGTGACAGATGACGTTGCCAGAAATACAATTGTTGCAATTAGAGCAATTGTAACAAGGTTTTAATCCTTTATACTGTTGCTGTGTCTCTTGTTGGTGAGGTTTGCATAGGATTTCTTTTAGGTTCCTGCCTCTAGTGAATGCAAATATTGGAGGTTGCTTGAATAAACCATTAAAGTCAGGTTCTAAAGAAAGGATAGACCAATGTTTGCGAATGATGGCTTGAAAACGGTTAGATGTTCTGGAGTATTTAGAAACTACTACCATGCGATCAGATTGTTCTTTAATTTTTGGTTGCAATAAAGCAGTCCTGCAACATTTTTCGCTCCTTTCCATGGCTAGATCTAGTATAGGGTTCGGGTATCCACGTGCTTTCAACCGATCAAGGGTCAGTCTCATTTCTTTTTTGCATTCTTCATCTTTAGAAACAATACGTTTGATCCGCAGAAGTTGGGCATAGGGTAAATTGTTTTTTAAACCAGTACGGTGAAAACTTCTGTAGTGAAGAGTTGAATTTCTGTCCGTGGGTTTGCGGTATATGGTGGTGGACCAGTCTCCTGGACATCTGTGGGACCTAGATTTCTGAGAAGTTCTTTTAAACCTCTGCCAACCCCTAGAACGTTGCGCTCCAACACGGCTCACATGCTTCAGATTCCCAGAACAAGGAAAGTGACCTGGGGAGACAGATGTTTCACCATAGCAGCGGCGAAATTGTGGAACTCTCTTCCGCTCAATATAAAGACCAGTCCATCTTTGATTGTCTTTAGAAGGCAGCTAAAGACATGGCTGTTTTCTCAATGACACTCTTGTGGATCACTTTAGTCACTGTTTCTCTGTTTACTATCTGGTTAGTGTCTTTTAGCTGTTAGCGCCGAGACACCCATGGGTATTTGGAGCGCTTTAAAAATTGCCAAAAATAAATAAATAAAATAAATAATATTTCCACGTCTAGATAGTGAACTTGTTGGTCGCTGTGTTCCCAAGTGAATTGGATTCTCTCATTGAAGTTGTTCCAAGTGTTTAGGAAGGCGTTTAACGTCTCTGTGGTGCCCTCCCATAGAAGGAAAATGTCATCAATGAAGCGTAGATATAATCTACCGTGTTCCTGCCAGCTGTCTTGATAGAGAATGTGAGACTCCTCAAAATGTTTCATATAAATATTTGCGTAGCAGGGAGCAGCCGAATTTCCCATGGCTGTACCATTAAGTTGTAAGATCCATTTATCTTGCACGGTGAAGTAGCTGTGATACAGCGTGAACATGATCAACTGCATGAGAAATACTTTGAAATCTGCATCCAATTCTGATGTGGTTAGTACATTCTCGATGGCTTCAATGCCTCCATCATGGGGGATGGAGGTATAGAGTGAACAGACGTCCACCATACACATTATGAGTTGATTGTTTCTCAATTCATTCATGATGGGCTCGATTTTCAATAGAAAGTCTGTAGTGTCTCTGACATGTGATTTGATAGCAAGTACAAATGGTTGGAGGTATTTGTCCAAAAATTTGCCCACATTCTCATGTAGGCTGCCTCTGGTCGACACGATGGGTCGGAAAGGTGGGTGAGTGTGGTGCTTGTGGATTTTGGGCAACATATATAGCACAGGTGGTTTTGGATTTGAAGGTGTTAGAAATCTGTGAGTTTTGTCATTAATGGTACCATTCTCAAATGCTGTCTTGATAATATGTGTCAAATCTTGTGAGAACTCCAAGGTCGGGTCCTCAGATAAAAGATCGTAGGTGTTGGTATCACTGATATGAATGTCGATTTGTTGTTCATAAAAGATGGTGTCCATGATGACAAGGGCACCACCCTTGTCTGCATTTTGGCATGTGATGGTGGGGTTGTCAGCCAGCTTTTGTAAAGTATTTCTTTCCTTTCGGGTGAGGTTCCCGTGTTTGATGTTTTTTTGGAATGGCAAGTTGAGTATTTCTTTCTTGATCAGGTTTTCAAAAGCGTCGATGATTTTGTGGCTTTGTGGTGCCAGAAAGGTACTGTAGGGCCTTAATCCTCTGAGCATGTCTTCATCTTGCGGAAAGTTGGAATTGATGTTGAGCCCGTCTACGCCCGTCCGCGCCTGGACCGCGCCCAGCGCCATACCCCCTGGTCCTCGTAATGCCCACCCCACCCGCATTACGTACGATGCCACCACCCTCCTAGCCCTCAACCCCGGCCGTTTCCCCAACTGCGTCCAAGCCGCCCCTGGACACACCCATGGACCCTTCTCCTGCAACTCCTGCAAGTTCGACGGCACCAAGAACAACTCCTCATCCACGAACACAAAACAGATAACCGACCCCAACCATCTAAAATGCATCCTACTCAACACCCGATCGGTCCACAGACACGCCATTGACCTCTGGAATCTACTCGACACCATCTCTCCGGACGTCGCCTTCCTAACAGAAACATGGATGAATGCCTCTTCAGCCCCAGACATCACCATTGCCATCTCGGAAGGCTATAAGATCATTCGCAAGGACCGTACCGGCCACACAGGAGGAGGCATCGCTATCGTCCATAAGAAATCCATCCGCATCTCAACCAGCTCAGACGTCAATCTCACCAACTCTGAACACCTTCACTTCCAGATCCACACCGACCCCAAGACCACGCTCAGAGGCACCCTCCTTTACAGACCACCAGGACCCCGCGCACAATTTAGTGAAGACATCACGGACTTCATCACTCCACACGCGCTCCCCTCCGAGGAGTACATCCTTTTGGGAGACCTCAACTTTCACCTTGAAAAGAACAACGACCGCAACACCACCACCCTTTTGGACAACCTCGCCAACCTCGGACTTAAACAACTTGTCACTACCCCCACCCACATCGCAGGTCACACACTCGACCCTATCTTCACCTCCAGCAAACATGTCTCCTTCAGCCACACCACATCTCTCCTTTGGACTGACCACAGCTGCGTTCACTTTACCTACAACAAGCCCACATCCAACATCCACCCCCAACCCACTCTGCAAAGAAACTGGAACAAAATCACCATCGACCAGATCTCCTCATCGCTTCTGCAAAACCCCCTAGCCCACTCCTCAAACCCAGACCAAGCAGCCACCAACCTCACCCAATGGTTATCCAACAGCGCCGACATCCTAGCACCACTGAAAAAACGACAAATCAAACTAGGCAGCAAGAAGGCCTCCTGGTTCAACGATGATCTTCAGAAATCCAAGAAACTTTGTCGCTCCCTTGAGAAGGCCTGGAAAAAAGACCCAACCACCAGCACCAAGGACCCCTTCAAAAACGCCACCCGCATACACCACCAACTGATCCGGAATGCCAAGAAAGCCGCTTTCAAGGACCGACTAGATAACAACGCCCACAACAGCAAGGAATTATTCAACATCGTCAAGGAATTTACCAACCCCTCGGCCAACTCCAACGACATCACCCCCTCTCAAGCCCTCTGCGACTCCCTAGCCTCATTCTTCCACAACAAAATTACAGACATCCACAACAGCTTCGACAACCGACCCAGAGACCAACCCACCCAACCCCCCGCAGGACCCCCACCTCCCCCGAATAGCCTCAATGACTGGAAACCAATCTCCACTGAGGACACCATCCGTCTGATGAACTCTATCCACTCAGAATCCCCCACAGACCCATGCCCTCACCACATCTTCAACAAAGCAGACTCCGTCATAGCACCACACCTCCGAGACGTCATCAACTGCTCCCTCAAATCCGGCACCTTCCCGGAAGGCTGGAAACATGCCGAACTCAGCGCCCTTCTGAAAAAACCCACAGCTGACCCCACCGAACTCAAAAACTACCGCCCCATCTCGCTCCTCCCATTCCCGGCCAAAGTCATCGAGAAAGCGGTCAACAACCAGCTCGCCGCCTTCCTCGAAACCAACAAATCCCTCGACTCCTCACAATCCGGCTTCCGAGCCAAGCACAGCACTGAAACCGCCCTTATCGCAGCAACAGACGACATTCGAACTCTACTGGACAATGGAGACACAGTCGCCCTCATCCTCCTCGACCTCTCCGCAGCCTTCGACACGGTCTGTCATAGCACCCTTTTACAACGCTTCAGAAACGTCGGAATCCAAGGAAAAGTACTGGAATGGATCACCTCGTTCCTCACCGGAAGAACCCAGAGAGTCCGCCTTCCACCATTCAAGTCAGAGGCCACTGAAGTCATCTGCGGCGTACCACAAGGATCTTCACTCAGCCCCACCCTCTTCAACGTATACATGAGCCCCCTCGCGGTCATCGCACGCCAACATAACCTCAACATCATCTCCTACGCCGACGACACTCAACTGATCTTATCACTCACCAGAGACCCTAACACCGCCAAAACCAACCTGCATGAAGGAATGAAAGAAGTAGCCGAATGGATGAAACACAGGCGTCTGAAACTGAACTCAGACAAAACAGAAGTCCTCATCCTAGGCACCTCCCCCTCCGCCTGGGATGACTCTTGGTGGCCAGAGGCCCTTGGAAAAGCACCCATTCCGACAGACCATGCACGGAACCTGGGAGTCATCCTGGATTCCTCTCTTTCGATGAACAGACAAGTAAACGCCGTTTCTTCATCTTGCTTCAACATTCTTCGCATGCTCAAATAAACATTTCGCTGGATCCCCACCGAAACTAGAAAAACAGTCACCCACGCTCTGGTCACGAGCCGACTGGACTACGGAAACACCCTTTACGCCGGTACCACCGCAAAACTCCAGAAAAAACTCCAACGCATCCAGAACGCTTCAGCTAGGCTCATATTAGACATCCCGCGTAAAGAACACATCTCTGGTCACCTGAAAAGCCTCCACTGGCTCCCCGTCAATAAGAGGATTACTTTCCGACTCCTAACCCACGCACACAAAGCACTCTACGAAATCGAACCCGAATGCCTCAACACACGACTGTCCTTCTACACCCCCCCCGCCAGCTACAATCCTCCAACCAGGCCCTTGCCATTGTACCTCGCATCAACAAAACCACCATGGGAGGTAGATCCTTCTCCTACCTGGCAGCTAAAACCTGGAACTCACTTCCCACTCACCTTCGCCTTACTCAGAACCACCTAGCATTCAGAAAGCAACTTAAAACGTGGATATTTGACAAGTAAGTCCCCACCCTTCCTCAAGCGCCTTGAGACACTCTGGGTATGTAGCGCGCTATATAAATTTATTGACTTGACTTGACAGAAAGTAGTGTCTTAAGCGGATGTTCCGGACGAGTTTGAAAGCACTCACTTCAAGCTCTAAGGAGTTAGTGATAGTGGTGGGTACGAAAGATTGGCCCTTTTGTAGGGTATTGATTTCATCAGCGGATAGGACTGTGGAGGAAATGTTGATGACCAGATTATCCTTGGGGTTCAACGCCTTCCCTTGGGTTTCTTGCTCTTGGTTTGCGGCGGAGTCTTTTTCTGTTTCCTCAGCGGGTTTTTCCCCCCCGGGATCTTTCTGCTGGTCTGAGCCCGATGCTAAAAAATGCACCGCGGAGTCTGTAGATGTGCTGGGTGTCTGTGATTCTGTATTTGTAGTGGCACGGGTCGGTCTGGATCTATTGTCCTCTTCTGAGGATGATGTTTCAGTGGCAGAGGATGGATTGTAGGGGTAGCGATCTCGCAACCTGCTGCATGTAAGTACTCCACGGGAGACTTTCTCTATATATTTTTACTGGGTTGGCCAATTCATATTGCGGGTCTATCTTTCTGACGTTCCACTCGAACTTGCACTAAATGTTTTTCTGTTACTGCACGTCAACGTTTTAGCATGCCTTACGTTGATTTACACCGGGACTCTATTCCTTCTAGCAGACATTTATATATCCAGAGAGACGACGGGTCTGTACATGGCGCTTTTCTGGTACACGTTTATATCTCTTACTAGCGGCCCGTCCCGACGTTGTCCGGGTAAAAAAAAGGTTAGGCAGCAATGGTTTTAGTATCATTGTACATTCGTCCCACATGATAAGAGACACATTTTGAAGCAGTGTCCCCAAAGGTCCGTTTTTCCGAATAGAGCATATTGAATCCTTTGAAGGGAAACTGTTAGAGGCATTCAAAGGTAGAATGTGCTGTTTTCCCAGCTGTTAGCAAAGTGGCAGCTATTCCAGATGAAGCAACAGCTAGAGCCAAATTCCCAGAAGATCGAACTTTGGCAAGTATGAGGTTGATTAGGTAAGTCTTTCCTGTGCCACCGGGGGCGTCTATGAACAATAGTTTGCCTTGCTTCTTTTCAACACTATCAACTATGGTGTTGTAGGCGAGTTGTTGATCGGGAACTAAGTTAGGCAAGTGTTGAGCAAGGTAGTTATTTAGCTCTGGAATATTGTGTGCAGTAGCGATATTGTGGTATCCAGTTAGGTTAGTTCGGACCGCTGGCGGCAGGCTGAAATCTTGTAAGGACTTCTCACTTAATAGATACAGTGAGTCTTCAATTTCTATAAGTCCTTGGTTTATGATTTCATTCTTGATAGCAGCCCGTGCCGACGTTGTCCGGGTATGAATTGCTGCCGGCCAGTAGTATATTGTTTTGTAGGATTTTGTTTTGATAGCATTTCTTATCTGTGACAGGCCTGTGAAACGCTCCGATTCACAGTGCACTGCTGATGCACTTAAGAGTGCGCGTTCAGTAGTGTGTGAACTCGAGTTTCCCTACTTTATATTTCTTTGCAATATTATATAGCGCAAACTCGACAACATGGCATGAGCACAATTTACATTAAAGAAGAACACATTCATTTGTGGTAGGCATGGGGAGACAAAGCGATTTGCCTGGAATCACAGGATGTTGAGCTGATGCCGAGATTCGAACGTAGCTCCCCAGCTCTAAAGTTCGCAATTCTAGAACTTGTGGCGGGAGGTGTGTCTAAAAGTGTATGTTGGTGCTGGCAATAAATGAGAGAGACCTGTGCATTTTTCAAATGGGTGGTGAAAAAATATGAGTATGTTGCTGGAGATGTGGGCCGCCGTGCCACCAATGTACTTACCGGGGGAGGGTAAACACCGATTATTCCGCAACTTTCTTTCCGCATACTATCACTCCGCATGCTTTCATTACGAAAGTACCATGACTCCGCAATGCCATTATAACTCATTACATTACATTTTACTATGCATACATTTGCAACGAAATTCGTTGTAAATGCATGAATGGTAAAAGCATGTTTTTTTAAATGTTTGGATAAGGTAAGTATGGGTATAGGGGTATATGTTTTGGGGTACTGAGGTATATGTTTTGGGGTGTTTTAAGGGTTCAGATATAGTTTTGGGTTATGGGGTACAGGGGTAGTTTTAGGGTTTAGGGATAGGTATGGGTTTTGGGGTACAGGGGTATTTTTAGGGTTCAGGGCTAGGTTTGGGTTTTGGGGTATAGGGGTATTTTTATGGTTCAGGGGTAGGTTTGGGTTTTGGGGTACATGGGTATTTTAAGGGTTCAGGGCTAGGTTTGGGTTTTGGGGTACATGGGTATTTTTAGGGTTCAGGGCTAGGTTTGGGTTTTGGGGTACAGGGGTATTTTAAGGGTTCAGATATAGTTTTGGGTTTTGGGGTATAGGGGTATTTTTAGGGTTCAGGGGTAGGTTTGGGTTTTTGGGGTACAGGGATATTTTAAGGGTTCAAGGCTAGGTTTGGGTTTTGGGGTACAGGGGTATTTTTAGGGTTCAGGGCTAGGTTTGGGTTTTGGGGTACAGAGGTATTTTAGGGTTCAGGCGTAGGTTTGGGTTTTGGGGTACAGGGATATTTTTAGGGTTCAGGGCTAGGTTTGTGTTTTGGGGTACAGGGGTATTTTAGGGTTCAGGGGTAGGTTTGGGTTTTGGGGTACAGTGGTATTTTTAGGGTTCAGGGCTAGGTTTGGGTTTTGGGGTACAGGGGTATTTTTAGGGTTCAGGGGTAGGTTTGGGTTTTGAGGTACAGGGGTATTTTAAGGGTTCAGATATAGTTTTGGGTTTTGGGGTATAGGGGTATTTTTAGGGTTCAGGGGTAGGTTTGGGTTCTGGGGTACAGGGGTATTTTAAGGGTTCAGGGCTAAGTTTGTGTTTTGGGGTACATGGGTATTTTTAGGGTTCAGGGCTAGGTTTGGGTTTTGGGATACAGAGGTATTTTAGGGTTCAGGGCTAGGTTTGGGTTTTGGGGTACAGGGGTATTTTTAGGGTTCAGGGCTAGGTTTGGGTTTTGGGGTACAGTGGTACTTTTAGGGTTCAGGGGTAGGTTTGGGTTTTGGGGTACAGGGGTATTTTAAGGGTTCAGGGCTAGGTTTGTGTTTTGGGGTACAGGGGTATTTTAGGGTTCAGGGGTAGGTTTGGGATTTGGGGTACAGTGGTATTTTTAGGGTTCAGGGCTAGGTTTGGGTTTTGGGGTACAGGGGTATTTTTAGGGTTCAGGGGTAGGTTTGGGTTTTGAGGTACAGGGGTATTTATAGGGTTTAGGGCTAGGTTTGGGTTTTGGGGTATAGGAGTATTTTTAGGGTTTAGGGATAGGTTTGGGTTTTGGGGTACAGGGTCTATTTATAGGGTTAAGATGGGTTAGTGTTTAAGGGCGTTTGGGTATTTTAAGGAGTAAGGGTGGGTTATGATCATGGGGTGCAGGGGTATTTAAATGGAGCAGGGTGGGATGAGCACACAATATGAGACATGGCATGAAGGGTGGAACGTACCACACGCCCCCAGTGTTTGTCACACCCCCAGCACATTCCCCCAGCACACGCCCACAGCACAACGTAGACACGCCCACAAGGGACTACTTTGCTGGCACGGTTCTTTTACCTTTTAAATGTATATGGTGGGCGTCTGTATAGCCTATGTCCTTCTGCTGCAACTGCCCTTTCCAACGCTGTATTGGGTGTTGTGATTGGTGCTGTGGTTCCTGAGATTACCCGCCTCAAAGGTTTGGGCTCTCTCTTTATATTATTAGTATGGATCTTTTAGTGTAACCAAGTTGTTTTCAATGTCTATGCATTTTTTAATCAAAGAACAGAGGTCCCCGTGAGAAAGATATTTAGGTAATAATAATGGTATTACTGATAAAGAATGGTTATTATGCACAACAAATCATTGTACTTGGCCTTCACAATTGTTACTGAAGGCTCTGAATAATTAATGTATATTAACTAAAAGATTGTTTTGTTCTCTTCTAAAACCTCAATGTATATCACTATTTGTCACTTATATGTATAGGTTTACTTTTCACTTGGGACACTCTTCACTTCTTTTCTAAAAAAGTTGTATTAGAATTGGTTAGTATAAACAACAATGTCTTTTAACTTATTGAGCTGTATCTGATTCTTTCTGTGGTGTGGGTGCATCTCCTCCCATAAATACTGCCATTGAGCATAATTACCATTCTTTATTTTTAATACCATAATTATTACCTAATTATACTTCCCATAGGGACCTCTGTTCTTTGATATAATATATACCCTGGTCCCATGTTAGTAGGATCACCCATGTTTCTTTGAACATGTGCTTTTTTGAAAGCAGCCATTAGGGTTAGAAAAACCATGTTAGGTTAATTCGCTAGAATTATGGTTTGATACATGAAGCTTGGCTTAGAAGTTCTGGCTTAATTTAGGGGGATAATTGGAGCACATAGGGGACCCGAAAAAGAGGTTTTTGTTTTCTCGCCTTACTCATTATTCTTTTCAAATCTCAGCCATTCTCTGTATGAGTGTAATGGTGTTTTAAAATTTGTAGTACTCTTTTATATTTTCTTATGTGTTTTTGCTAGTCAGCATAAACAAATCCAACTTCCGATTCGTATAAGTGTAAAGAGGGCACAGTCCTTTTTCTTTGTACTAATTGTATGTGAATATTGCCTCAATATTTTCATTTTAGAAGTTGTTTGTAGATTTACATAGCGCTGCTTATCACCCTTGCGCTGTCCATGGGCACAGTTAGTGATTTGTCCAGAATCACAGGATGTTGCGCCGATGCCAAGACTCGAAACCAGATCTTCAGCTCCCTAGTCGGCAGCTCTGGCTGCTGTGCCACATCCTCTCGGAGGCCAATTCACAAAAACGTCTAAGAGTATATAAAAGACTACTACTTCCCATACTCAGAATAGGTTTGAGAATCTGAGGTTTATTAACACTGGCAGTTAAATATCAAAATAATTTTGTAAAAAACTAATGAATGACAAAAGGCAGTGCATGCACCAGGTTTGCTTATTTATTTAATTACATAGCTACTATTCAGGAGCAGAGATTTGTAATACATCCCTTTCATAATGCAAACTTAGGGGCATATTACCAACAACTAGCGATAATTATCGCTATGTTGTCTTAGCGGCGATTTGTATCGCTCAGGAACCTTGCTATTATCAAGGTTTATCTCCTAAGCGATAAAAATCGGCCGAAATGCATGAATATCGCTGAAAAGTAGGCGAAATTCATGCATTACCGAGCTAATGCTCTTAGCCATGTTATCCACCTCCCATTGGATAACATGGCTAAGAACTGCTCAGGGCAGGTGTTAGCTTTTGGAGATATTCACGCTTAGCTCGAATATCTCCAAAAGTTGGTAATAGGAGATAGCATCGCTAACATCTTGGCACGCCCACTTTGCATGTCATTAGTGAAAAATTTCACTGACATGCAAAGCGGGGCCCAAGATGGTCGCTATCTCCTACTAGCTGTCGCTAACTGGTGTTAGCGACAGCTAGGTAATAGGGAGATAATTTTATCTCCACTTTCTTGGCTTTTAAAGCCAAAAAAGCGGAGATAAACCCCCTTGATAATATGCCCCACAGTTTGTCAAACAGTACACTCATATTTAATTTGTAGTCTTGACATTGACTTGCTGTCACTCATTACATGCTCATTCGAATTGCCTGCTGCACTTGCCCTGACTGCCTCTTTTCTATACAACAACTAAGTTTCATTTGAAGTCAGGATATCAGAGTATTGTTTGCTAACCACAAGGTCAATGTAAATACAGGGGAATTAAATATTTCTATTGGGAATTTGCTGAAAGGCTATTACAAAAACATTGTGATTTCAATATTTTTAACAGAAAATTAGTCTTTTATCAAAGCTGTAGGAAAATGTGCTTTCTCTGGTGTTCTCCTGAGATGTTTTATTTATTATGAATTCAGCCATTTTTGACGTAAAGGCAGGGGGGACCAGCTAATCAACCTATCAGAGCATTTCTCTACCCCTGAACATGGTTATTGATTGGCAAGCACCAGTAGGAATATATTGACATTTATGTAAGACCATTGTCAGATTGTACAAGACTGCATAAGTGGAATAGAAGCGAAATACCTAATTTAAGGCAGACCGTGGACCTAAGCCACTCACCTGCCGAGTTACAAATATAGTTAATTGGCTAATAAGCTTTTCTGGAAAACAGCAGTCCAAACGCAATATCTGAAATTTCAAACCAGCTCTTTTTGCCATTTAAAACCAAAAAGTCTTACAACTGGTAAGTCCATTTTAGGTTTGTTGTGAAGCTGGAAGGAAAGTGGCATAGCAATCACATTATAGATTTGAAAGTCTCACTGTTGGGTTATCCCCAAACTTTTTACTTCTTCCTCCTATTTGTCTCTGACCTGTTGATGTTGGCTTTAGGACTCTGGGCGCTTTACCAGTGCTAATCAGTGCTAACGTGCATGTGTTCTCTGTATAAATTGTTATCATGATTAGTTATCGATGATTGGCATATTTGATTTACTGGTAAGCCCCTAGTAAATTGCACTGAGCGGGCCAGGGTCTGTATATCAAATGCTACTAGTGGACCTGCAGCACTGATTTGCCACCCACATGAACAGCTCTGAAAAGATATCTCAGACCTGACACTGCAGTGTCTGTGCGCAGTTTGTAACTGATATATCGACTTGGCAAGTGCCCCCACTTGCCAAGCCCTAACCTTCCCTTTTCTTATATGTAAGGCACCCCTATGGTATGCCCAAGTTACACCCTTGGGCAGGGTGCAGTGTATGTGAAAGGTAGGACATGTACTGGTGTGTGTGACATGTCCTGATAGTGAAATACTGCCAATTTTGTTTTTCACTATTGAAAGGCTATCTTGTCCATAGAATAGGATGGCAAATGCTTTGTAACATCTTACAAGCATACCTTCCCATTGGGACAAGATAACAAAATACAGTTTAGGCTCTTTGAACTCAGGATTTAATAACACATCTTTTAGTAAAGATGTTTTTAAATTATGTGTTTGAAAATGCCACTTTTAAAAAGTAGGCATTTTCTTGTTTAACCATGCTATGTGCCTCTGTCTGCTTCTGTATTGACTGTCTGGTTTTTGAGTGACAGGGTTTGGGGATGTGCATTCACTGTAGACAACCACTGGGAAGTTGAGGTATGCCTGGCTCTTCCTGGTTGACTCAGAGCTGGGCTGATTAAAACCTGGCTGAATTTAGAGTAGTGGGAGGAGATTTCCTTGCACCTGAATAAAACCTGTCTCCTTTGCACAATGCTGTCTCCACCCTCAGCAGTCAGTCATAACACTTTATTCGGATATACACATAAATCCATAAAAGCAGATAAAAAAAACAACAGTTACTCACTTTACAAAACCACAGACGTAAATTTTAGTGAAGCCATTAACAGTACATGAGGTTAATAAAAGTTATAAAAATACAGCTCAGGATAAAAACAATTAAAAAGTAGGAACCAAATTCATTTTTGTACAAGAGTGCAAAATAGAAACAGGCGAAATAGCTTATTCAGAAAAAGCCGAAAGCCCTCATGCCTTTTTGCACCACTACTCCGTTGCTTAAATAAATCATTTGGCTCTAAATACCTAGATGTTTTAGGCAAATCAATAAAGAGCCAGAAAAGTTCGACCATGTAAATACTCTTGGTCTTGAGGGCCATGCCACTTTCAAACAGTGCTAAAGTGCAGTCTTCATAGTGCTCATATAGGCCCATAAAAACATAGCAACTAAACAACATATAAAAAGATCAGGGAGAGATTTTAAAAAGTAGAGTGCTACTTGAGATTGTTTAAAATTACAACTTTTAAAAATCGAACAGATTATTAGAAATTGCAAACTAGGACAATGTGGAGATCAGACTGCTTTGATACCATGTTGCAAGGGCAGGCTGATAGGTCAGAATGGGTATGCGCTACTCCACTCTAAACCACTTCACTCTACGCCACTCCACTCTACACTAATAAACTGCGTGCCACTCCAGTCTATGCTATTCCACTCTACGTTATTTCAGTCTAGGGCACATGACAATACACCACTCTAAGCCTCTACGCTACTCCACTCAATGCCACTCGACTGTACACAACTCTACAGCACTCCACTCTAAGCTATTTGACTCTACGCCACTCCACTCTACACTATTCAACTCTATGCCACTCCACTATTTGCCACTCCACTGTATGCCACTCCACTCTATGCCACTCACCTTTATGCCACTCCACTCTACACTATTCTACACTACGCCACTTGAATCTACGTCACTGTATGCAACTCCACTCTGTGCTATTACACTCTATGCCACTCCACTGTACTGTACTCTGTGGCACTCCACTTTATGCCACTCAACAGTATGCCACTCCAGTCAACCCAACTCCACTCTACCCTATTCCACATTACGCCACTCGACTCACACCACTGTACGCCACTCCACTCTATGCTATGCCACTGTACGCCATTCCGCTCCACACCTCTTCACTTTAAAACACTTCATTCTACGCAACTCCACTCTGTGCCACTATACTCTACACCACTCTGCTCTTGCCCTCAGCACTCCATGCCACTTAAAACCACGCCACTCTACTCTTCTCCAATCTACTGTATGCCACTTCACTCTATGGCACTTCCCTCTACGTTCTTCCACTTTCCACCACTCTACTGTACGCCACTCCACTATATGCTATTCCATTCTGCATCACTCCACTCTACACCACTCCACTCTAAGTTATTCCACTGTACATCACTTGACTTTATGCCACTCTATGCCCCTCCACTCTACGCTATTCCACTCCACACCACTCCACTGTACGCCACACTACTGTACACCACTCCACGCCACTCCACTCTACGGTATTGTACTCTATGGCACTCCACTTTATGCCACTCTACTATATGCCATTCAACTCTATGTCACTCAACTCTACCAAATATCAATCTACTCCACTCCACTCTACTCTATTCCACTTTACGTCACATGACTCCACACCACTGTATGCCACTTCGATATATGGAATTCCACAGCACGCCACTCCATTCTACACCACTCCACTCTGTGCTATTTCACTCTATGCCACTTGGCTCTACCTCACTGAACTCTATGCTATGCTAATATATGACACTTCACTCTGTGCCAATCCACACTACACTACTGAACTCTACGGCACTCCATTCTATGCTATTCCACTCTACGTTTTTCAGTCTAGGGCACATGGCATTACGCCACTCTACGCCTCAGCCTTCTACACTACTCCACTCAAGGCCACTCAACTCTATGCCACTCGACTGTACACCACTCTACAGCACTCCACTCTACACTATATGACTCTACCCCATTCTACACTAGTCAACTCTATGATACTCCACCGTATGCCACTCCACTCTACTTCACTCTATGCTATTCTACTCTACGCCACTTGACTCTACGTCACTGTATGCCACTTCAATCTATGCTATTCCATTCTACGTTACTGCACTGTATTCCTCTCTACTCGACTGTACTCGTTGGAACTCCCCTTTACACCACTCAAATCTATGCCACTCCAGTCTACCCAACTCCACTCTGCGCTACTCCACTCCACGATATTCCACTTCATGCCACTCGACTCTACACCACTGTATGCCACTCCACTGTATGGAATTCCAATCTATGCCATTCCACTCAATGGCACTCCACTCTATTGCACTCAACTTTACACCACTCCACTGTACACCACTCCAGTCTACGCTATTCCACTCTATGCCACTCCACTCTACACCAATACACTCTATACCAATCTACACTATCCCACTCCAGCCTACACTATTCCACTCTACGCCACTTCATTTTACACTACTACTCTACTCTATGCCACTCCACAACACTCCACTCCAGACTAAGCCCTTCCAGTTTACACCACTCTACTGTACGCCACTCCATTCTTCGCTATTCCATTCAACGTCTCTCCACTCTATGCCACTACACTCAACATTATTCCACTGTATGCCACTTGACTTCATATCACTGTATGCCCCTCCACTCTATGCTATTCCACTCTACACCACTCCACGCCACTTCACTCTACTCTGTTGTACTCAACGGCACTCCACTTTACACCACTCCACTATACGCCAGTCAAATCAATGTCATTCCACTCTATACAATTCAACTCTATACCACTCCACTCTACTCTATTCCACATTACGCCACTCGACTCACACCACTGTATGCCACTCCACTCTATGCTATGCCACTGTACGGCATTCCGCTCCACACCACTTCACTTTAAAACACTTCATTCTACGCAACTCCACTCTATGCCTCGCTACTCTACACCACTCTGCTCTTGCCCTCAGCACTCTACGGCACTTAAAACTACGCCACTCTACTCTTCTCCAATCTACTGTATGCCACTCCACTCTATGGCACTTCACTCTATGTCTTCCACTTTACACCACTTGACTTTATGCCACTCTATGCCCCTTCACTCTACGCTATTCCACTACACACCACTCCACTGTACGCACACTACTGTACACCACTCCACGCCACTCTACGGTTTTGTACTCTATGGCACTCCACTTTATGCCATTCTACTATATGTCATTCAACTCTATGTCACTCCACTCTACCCAATATCAATCAACTCCACTCCACTCTACCCTATTCCATTTTACGTCACACGACTCCACACCAATGTATGCCACTTCGATATATGGAATTCCACAGCACGCCACTCCATTCTACACCACTCCACTCTGTGCTATTTCACTCCATGCCACTTGACTCTACCTCACTGAACCCTATACTATGCTACTCTATGACACTTCACTCTGTGCCACTCCACGCTACACTACTGAACTCTACGGCACTCCTTTCTATGCTATTCGACTCTACGTTTTTCAGTCTAGGGCACATGACATTACTCCACTCTACGCCTCAGCCTTCTACACTACTCCACTCAAAGCCGCTCCACTCTATGCCACTCGACTGTACCCCACTCTACAGCACTCCACTCTACACTATTTGACTCTACGCCACTCTACGCTAGTCAACTCTATGACACTCCACTGTATGCCACTCCACTCTACTCCACTCTCTGCTATTCTACTCTACGCCACTTGACTCTACGTCACTGTACTCCACTACAATCTATGCTATTCCATTCTACGTTACTCCACTGTACTCCACTCTACTCTACTGTACTCTATGGAACTCGCCTTTACACCACACAACTCTATGCCACTCCAGTCTACCCAACTCCACTCTGCGCTACTCCACTCCACGATATTCCACTTCATGCCACTCGACTCTACACCACTGTATGCCACTTCACTGTATGGAATTCCAATCCCTGCCATTCCACTCAATAGCACTCCACTCTACAGCACTCAACTTTACACCACTCCACTGTACGCCACTCAAGTCTGTGCTATTCCACTCTATGCCACTCCACTCTACACCAATACACTCTATACTAATCTACACTATCCCACTCCAGTCTATGCTATTCCACTCTACGCCACTTCATTTTACACTACTACTCCACTCTATGCCACTCCGCAACACTCCACTCCAGACTAAGCCCTTCCGGTTTACACCACTCTACGGTACGCCACTCCATTCTACGCTATTCCATTCGACCTCTCTTCACTCTATGCCACTCCACTCTAAGTTATTCCACTGTATGGCACTTAACTTAATGCCACTCTATGCCCCTCCACTCTACGCTATTCCACTCTACGCCACTCCACGCCACTTCACTCTACTCTATTGTACTCAATGGCACTCCACTTTATGCCACTTCACTATACGCCAGTGAAATCAATGTCACTCCACTCTACACAATTCCACTCTACACCACTCCACTCTACTCTATTCCACTTTACGTCACTTGACTCTACACTGCTGCATGTAACTTCACTGCATAAAATTCCATGGTACGCCACTCCACTCTAGACCACTTCACTATGCGCTATTTCACTCTATGCCACTTGGCTCTACTCCACTGAACCCTCCGCTATTTCAATCTATGCCACTCTGCTCCACGGCAATCCACTCTACGCTAATCCACGCTATCCCACTCTATGCTATTCACCAGATACAGAGTAACAGGAGGTATATTCTTTTAAATAAAGAATATCAGGAAGCTGGATCCGACAAAAAGCTTATCACTCAGGGGCAGGACTATCAAGGGTGCAGGTGTTCATTGGCACAAGACATGGGGCTGCAGAGGGCCATCAAACACTGGCTTGTGTTGCATTTGACTAATCACTCAGCTGTCAGATGGCACGTGTGTCCTCACTTACACCATGGCCCGAGACACCTTTATATGCCACCCATAGCACACTCTTTTTAAGGGTTCTGATTACTGACAGGCATATTGGCCTGTGGATTCTTGGAAACAGCAGGTTCCTTAGGGTACGGCGTGTTTAGGCCTACCTTTAGGATTGTGTAGGGGATAATCCACACCTCTACCACATTCGTCACTGTGCAAATGCAAACTTCTTGCTTCTGTTTTTCTCCTACCCTACACCCTAACAAAATATGCGACATTTCCGTGCCTTTTCCACCCTATTTGCATCACTTATACCTACATCTTAGGGTGAAGTTTACAAATTCAATTTGGGTGGGATATGCAATGCAAATGTTTGTGCATACCCACGAAACTGTCACTCTGTGGATGTTCATATGCAATGGGCACCCCTGGGAATACTCTTTTTCCTACATCTAGATGACCCTCGTGACAGTGGAATATCCACCATTCTTCCAGAATTCCATCAGCTGTACCATCTGATCTCTTAAATACCACAGATCTGGATTCCAGAAAAACATCTGCCACTTACGGGCGTAAATAGAATTGTATTTGCACCTGGGCGTCACTTTGGCATACAGTACATTAAAATGATTTGCCTGGGTGGCCACAGGACCAAAGTATGGTAGTTTAAAAGTGTATCTGGAAAAGCAATTCTACCTACGTTTTACCTTTCATTTCGTGTTTACCCTTTTCCGTAGAAGCACAGTGGCTTAGCAAGGGTTCCACGAACAATAGTTATTTGTCAGGAAAATGGCTCCTCGTCTACTGTTTGGATAGTAAAATACAGCAATATTCAGGATTCAGTGGCCTTTTCAGACCTCGGAGTCCTGGTGCCACTGCACTCTCTGCATCACTGGTTTCTACACCTCTTTTACAACCTTCTAAGCCTTTACCTACTCCACCTTGTCAGTGCCAGACGGGAGTAGTTAAAACATTGCTCACGTATCAGGTTTCCAATGCTGCTCATTAGCATGCGTGACAGAAGATGCATTTAAGTGTTGCTAATGGCAATCTGCCTGCTTGCTTTTGCCCTCGCACTCCTCCCTTCCTCCCTCGCTACATCCCTCCCTCCCATATTTTACATGACAAAATCATTTATTGCAAATTCTGAGCCCTAAAAAATCGGTGACAACCCTAAACACCTTAAATATTTCTATTTTTTGATGTTTTGAATTGCCGAATTTTTCCCTTGACTTTAATTAAATGAACAGTTAGCCTTCAAGCTCGCCGTCTCTTGGTCTCACTTAGATTTAATGGTGCTCCCAAGCAGGCATATGTATTCATTGGATGCTGCGCACTTACACTTCGGAAATAAAACTGTAATTTACAGCTTTACACGGTAGCTTCCCTTTTCTTCACTATGACATACAGTTCGATAAAGAGGTCACACATTAGGAAAATAGAAAAAAGTTGAGCGTAATTTTTTTTTCTTTTTGACTTCCATCTCTCTTTGTAGTTCTTGTTTTAAAGTAAATATTTTACAACTGCAGTTTCTAGCTCCAAGATCTACAAAAATGTCCCCAAGTTAAGTTCTATTAACAGTCATCACTAGAAGTGGGCTCTGACTGTCAACAGCGGTGCAAAGCAACAGCCTTTACGAGAGAGAAAAACAAAGTTAAAATGGACCAAAGAGACACTGCTGGGCAGATTTTTTTTTTAAAAATGCATGCAACGCAGCGCAGCGTAAGCCCCAAAGAGGCTGCATTGCATTGTGTGACAGGGAGGGAGCAGGAGAGATCCATTTCTACAGAGATATGGCATGCTCCTCCCCTTTCTCTAGGGTCGGCACTGATTTCAGCTGCTGTGCGCCACGCACACACCTTAGCAACATAGCGCTAGAGTGCGTGCCTGAGTCTGGCATAGGTTTTGTACAAAATACTATGCCTAGACAAGTTCAAACACCTTTTCCCCTTTGTATGTGTGCAGCACGCATGCAAAGTAGGAAAAGAACAGAGAAATGAAAACATTTCTCTTCTTTTTAAGTTTAAAGAAGAACTTTATGGAAGTAAAAAATATGCAACAAAATACATATGATCAATTAAAGCTTAAATGCAAATTGTAACAATGGATTAATTAATAGTACAATAAAAATCAGGGACATCAAAAAGGGTTGCATATACAGGAAAGGTTATAACAAATCTAAAGAGAGAGAAAATCATAAGGGGGGCAGAGGGGATACTGCTATAATAATATGTTAACAATAAAGGAGTAGGAGAGCATAAGATATATTAAAAATATCAACATTATGAAAAGTAATGGCTGTAATATGGACTTTTAGAAAAGAAAAATAGATACAAAAATATAAAATATAATACAATTCATGGTGGTTTGGGAACCTCTTCCAACAAAGGGCGATGAAAGGACATTTTTCGAAACATTTCTATTCTTAACGCCTCCTTTCAGATGCCGTTAACTTTTGCCGCTAAACCCTGTCTACAATTGTTTGTATATCGGGTTTTGTATCAAAAGGCATGGGTATTTGCATGGGATCACCCATGTATCCCCCATGTAATGCCCCCATGGCGCTAAGTAATTCAAAGCAGTGCTTCTTGCTGCTTTGCATTACTTTCAGGGTACTTTTCAGCGCAAAACAAGTTTTGTGCTGGAAAGTAAATTGGTAAGAAAAAAATTGAGCTGGTTAGCGTCACTTTTGAGATGCTAACCCAGTGCAAAATGCTTGAAAATCTACCCCAGTGAGCCAAACATGGACTCACCTTCTCTTATGACGTGCAAGAAATGTGCCAATGGTTACTTAGGGCACTTGAGAGATGGCAGGCGCGCGACACCCATTGAGTTGAGAAGGATTTAGCCCACCCCTGTCAGCCTCCATGACTGTGCTGAACCAGGAGCCAGGCTGCCAATGTCCACTAAACCAGTGCTTAATTTGCAATAAAAGAAGTAACTGTCCTGAAAATGTTGCTAAGGTGGCCACAGCTAACATCTATCTCCGGTGTCCCCCACTTTCAACACTTGCACTAACTAACTCAGTCTCTAATCGCTAACCATGCTCTGTTGTCTGTCCCCTAAGTCTTTGCTCTAGGAGTCTATCCTGTCACCTCTCTAATCGTTTTCTACACTCTTTGTCACCCCTGGTGGCTTACCTTTCTCCCTGTATTTCTGATTTGCCATCTCTTCCCTATCCATTCTACCCCTGCCCCCTTTCCTCTTCCCTTTTATCCATGCTCTGCTCTTTTTCCCCTGGAGCTTGGCTATTTACTAGGTTTAGCTGTGTCTCCGTTTTATCCTTTCTCTGCTCCTTTTTTTCTCCTCTGCATCCTTTCATTCTATATTCTCTCTTATTGCTCTCTTCTTCACACCGTGTCTGCCTTCTCTTTCTCTCTGTAATTGGTTTGCTCTACTCCTTTCCTTCTGCTCTGCTCTGTTTAATACCTCGCCTCTCAAGTTGTTTCTTTCTCCTCTTTCCTCTTGCTTGCTCTCATCTTTACCACTGCTCTCACCCCTGTCTCCAGCCTATACATGTCCCTGCTATTTTGAACTCTGCATTTTGTTGTAGTCATTACTAAAGAAGGGGAAGATCACATGCATGTTACTTCTTTACCTACACCAACAGACGAGTGCAAAAACAAAAAATATACCAAATAAAAATGTTTTTTTTGCTCATATTGATCAGTGCGGTCCGACTGGGTTTGTTGCGGAACAGGCGGCTGCTCGAGAGGAACACTTGCCACAGCAGGTCATGTCACTGCCAGTGCTCCATGTAATTAGTTTGATCTAGTGATGAGGATGGCATCGGCATCCACTGCTCAGCTTGCTCTGACCCTTCATGCTACAACACTAGCAATGTCCCCAGCCGTAATACTGCCAATGCTGGTGAGTATGGCTGTTGCGCCTAATGGACTCATGCACGCTCAGCAGTAAGCGGGCTGGGAGGCAATGCACTGATATTGCAGGTGACTCCATGGTACACAAAGTTTATGGTTGGTCACAGCCGCATCAAGTACATTGAGGATAGTAGTAATGCAGGGCTGCAGGCTATACCACTCTGGTGGCGCAGTAAGTGGAAAGTCCACTTTTACTTTCGTTTAGTCTTCCTCGTAAGTCCTCACTCCCAAGTTCCAAAAGCGCTTTCACAGCTTTATTGCCTCAACTCAGTCATGATCCAATTATCCAATGGGAGGCTTAGGCTCAGGCAGTGGCAGGGTGCAGCAGACTCAGAGAATAGAAATGCAAGTCATTGATTGATGATGACTTTTTGGATTTGTGACAGGGGTCATTACATCATCACTAACATGGTGATACACATTCATGCCTGCCTGGACAAGCGTATGCCAGCCTATGAACACATACCAGCCTGTCACCATGCTAGGCATAGTATTCTTTTTATTTTGAAGTTGAACAATTGATATTAAGACCACCACCTGCAGGATCAGAAATCTTAGTCCCAGCCCTGTGAAATAAGTGCTGGTGCTGAGCAGTGGAAAATATTGCCTTGAATTAAGCACTGCACTAAACTAAGCGTTAACTTTTGTTTCCCATAGTAGTGTGCTACTTGACGTAAAGCACTCTAACACCTCGTCGGGGATGGCAAGGTCTATATTCCAACAATTACAATATTACTAATTTCTTAAAATAAAAGCAAGGTGTCACAAAGTGTTACAGTAATTTACACTGAGTACAGGCTACAATACTAAAAAAGAAGAGTTAATAAAGTACTGAAACATGAGTTGAAGTGTGTTTTTCTGATACAAAAAAAGCACCATACAAATCATAACTTTTCCTAAATAATGCATAAAGTCATGTGATGTTCTGTCAGCATTGGTGAGCCTATAGAATTACTTAAGAGTTTTCTGTGGAACAATAATGAGTTTCTTCAAAAGCATCACAAGTGATTTGCTGTGGCCTTATTGCACCACTAAGAGTAGGCATCAAAGAGTTCCATATCAAAGCTGGAAGCTACAAATGAGGTCCTTTTGTGGAGTATAGAGGCAAAAAAAGGTTTCCGGTGATACCAATAATCCATAAACCTTTCCTGTCTCCTAGCAGAAACTTGTTTTTAAGTTAACAGCAGTGACATTCTTCCTTTAGAGTTCGGCGGGTAGCCTGCCATCCATCAGGGCAGCAGGGGTTCTTAAATGTGCTGCCCTACGGAATACCATCCACAATACTTAAGAGATTACTGCTGGCCTGTACAAGTTCTCTGCCCCTGCAGCTCCTCCAAAGGCACTGAAAATGTGCTGAGCCACCATCATGTTTAATGCAGCAACTATGCAAACCTTTTTTGTTTTCCAGAAACAAACTCCCAAAGCGGGAAGTGGTAATAGAACAAGTCTTAGAAGCTGGTGTCTGTGGGGTCCAACCAGGAGTGGAAGATTCCTTGTCCCAGGAAGATCAAGAGTCACTACTCGTACCAGAGCATATGGGATAGCCCAAAAGTGAAATGAGGTTATCACAAGAAACAGAAGAGGATACATCTCAATCTTTTATTGAGAACTGCATTAAGATGCTTGATTAAAGTCACCAAGAAGGGTAAGTCAGTCTTGGGAGAGAAAGTCTCTTGCATGGTTCTGAAGAGTATTCTGCACTGTCCTTGATATTTTTCCTGTAATAGTTTGTTTTATTTGTTTTCCCCCAGTGAGCCCCACAATCCAAAGAGATTGCTGAGGTCCCTACCTATTTCATGGTCCTAACCCCCGAGCATTGCTTTGAGGTTGAGGAAGCAGACAAAGAGCGCCTTCTATATAAATGTGACTATTGTCCTCTCTGTTGGGGCATTGTAGTACTGGCAGTAGTAGCTTCATGATCCCTACTATAGGCACAGGTATGTTTACCTGTCTCCTTCAGTGTGGTGGGATAATGGTTTGCCCCATATGAAAGGTTCTGCTATTCTCCCTTTGCAATTTGTTTACATAGGATTAGAAACGTGTGGAAGAGTATGTACACTTTGTATGCAGTGGGGTGTGTTTGGAGAATTAAGAAGAATGAATAAGGGCACTCATTTTGTGTTCCCCTGTGAGTAAGACAAAATGGGATGAAGGATGGTTTTGTTACATTCACTTCCCCAGCAGGAGAGCACAGTGCAGTGCTGGGCAGTTTGCCATTGCCAGCTTGAAAGGGCCAGTGTATAGTTTGTTTTTTATGGTCCTTCCAGCCCATGTGAGAAAAATAATAGCCCCACACTGGCCCTTTGAACCTGGCCAAACTGGCAGTGCCAGATGACCTCACAGGCAAGTTGAAGTGAATCTGAAGCTTGTAGGCAGATATAATTACTTTATTGAATAAGTAGAAATGCAGAAGTACAAAAAGGTGCTGCCAGCTTGGAGGAAGAATCAGTAATCATGAACACTCCAAATACAACCCATTGACATACAAGCATTCTAGTATGACATATAACAGTTCTACAGCACATGCTATAATTCTACAACAATTCTAAAGAAGTACACATCACTACACATCCCCCTTCTATATGTAAAACAAAAAAAACAAAGAAAGAAAATCGAAGAATAAACTAAACTTAATAAGACAAAGAAAAGAAATACTTATTTACAAACATAATCCTCTAAGAATTTAGGAGCCACAATTTTTCTTCCACTTCTAGAGCAGACTAGAAATTGTATTTCCTTATCAATAGCAGAATCAGCATTAGTGGAAACTTGTGCAAGACCTGCACAAGGATTTGGAATAGTTTGTGAAACAGAAGATTGGGAAACTGAAGCTGTAAGAATCTCCGAATCACTAGGTGTAACCATGGATTGAGAACCCTTTCCATTAAGAGACTCATCAGAATTGGAAGAACTAGGAATATTGTCAGAAGGTAAATTCGGGGACAACCACCAGAAATCACCAATATCACCCTCATCCCCTTCCTTTATTCTGAAGAAGTCAGGACTTCTGGACAAAGCAATCCTACTCAAATGATGAATGGATCCATCATCCAACATAACAGTGTTACGCATAACTTTAGTTATGGTTCTAGGATCAGAAAAACGAGGGCGCAGTTTACCAACCTTTCTGGTCAACTTCACTCTAACTAATTGCCCTACATCAGCATGTGTTTCCTTAGTCCCGTGTTTTTTATCATAATAAGATTTGTTTTTGTCCTGGGACTTGCAAATGTTATCCATGACACTTTCAGCACTCCACACATATTTTTTGCTCCTGCCCATCCACCCAGGATTCAACTTTGAATAGGGAAATCTTCCTCTCATCAAGCCAAAAGGACTCTCACCACACGTCTCATGAACCGTAATTCTATACGACCACAACATCTTATCCAATTCATTATATAAATCCTTTCTGTTCTTACTGACAAGTTGTAAAGTCCCTTTGATTACTCTGTTAACCCTCTCGACTACAGAATTACCCTGAGGATGGTATAAAGCTGAAAATCTTTGTTTAATGTCAGTAGAGTTCATAAAAACCTTCATAGCATCAGACTTGAACTGAACACCGTTGTCAGTTAAGATAGAAGATGGAAGACCTTCCCTGATAAAACACTCATCTAAAAATGATATAACGGTGTCAGTGTTTACTTTATCAACAACTTTAATTCAATCCACCTTGAAAATAAATCGACTAAAACCAGAATATGTTTAATGGAGTCATCCTGCCACAAGATAGGCCCCATAATGTCTAAAGCCAAATCCTCCCAAGGTAATTTAGGACAACTAAGAGAAGACATAGGAGGAATAAGTGTTTTTTTACTTTTGTCAGCACACTCACACTGAACACAATCACGTACAGACCTTTCAATCTCCATATCAATACCAGGCCACCAATATAATGCTTTCACATTCTTTTTGGTTCTGGAAATACCAGGGTGTCCCTCATGCCCAAGAGAAATAATTTTCTGTCGTACACCTAGAGGTGGAACAAGTTTATCGCCAAGACACAAGAAATTACCATCAACACTAAGTTCATTCTTGACCTCCCAGAATGGCTTAAATTGGACATCAGCTTTAGATTGGGAAAACCAACCTTGGTTAATTTTTGTTTTGACAACCTCAAGTGTTACATCTTGAATGGATTCAGATTCCCACTCTTCCTTCGACAGACTATAGGCATCAGAAAAATTCCCAGCAACACAACACTCATTCCATGAATTAAGATCAATTTCTTTCATAGGTAAAAGTAGTCTACTTAAGAAATCAGCTACCACATTCTTTGCCCCAGGTACATATTGTATGGTGTACATAAAATCTTGAAGCCTCATTGACAGTCTAGCAATCCTGGCTGATGCTCTGCTCAAACCTTCCGTGGTGAGAAGTTTTGTTAATGGTTTGTGGTCAGAACGTAAGATAAATTATTTACCCCAAATAAACTTACGAAAATGCTCCATTGACCATACCACAGCTAAGGTTTCACGTTCGATAACCGAGTATTTTTCTTCACAAGGCGATAAAGAGCGAGAAGCAAAAGCTATGGCAACTTCATTGCCTTGTTCAGAAACTTGTGACAGTACACTTCCCAAACCGACACCGCTGGCATCAGTGGTCAAATACGTCTTTGCCAAAGGATCAAATCCTTGTAACATAGGTGCATTGACTATTGCAGATTTAATTTCTTTAAATGCCATTTTACACTTCTCATCCCACAAAAAGGGTGATTTGTTCTTCATTAGAACACGCATATGAAAAGTTTTCTGCGAAAACTGGTTAACAAATTTTTAGTAAAACTCAGCCAATCCTAAGAATGATCTGAGCTCATCCTTAGACTTAGGTTCTGGCGAGTTAACAATAGTTTCAACCAACTTTGTCTTGGTTTAATGCCTCCATCACAGATTTCATGTCCGAGATATGTAACAGCCTTTTCAGAAAATTTGCATTTGCTGAGTTCTCCCACCAAACCATTATCTGCTAAAATTTTTAAAACTTTTCTCAGGAGATTGTCATGGTGAGCCTTATCCTTCCCCATAATCAAAATATTGTCTTGAAAAAATATTACTCCCCTGATGTGTCCAAAAACATTAGTCATCAACCTTTGAAATACTGCCGCAGCAGAGGCTAAGCTAAAAGGCATTCTTTTAAACCTAAAACACCCAAACGGAGTGGCGAAGGAAGTTAAGTGTCTACTCTCAGGGTCAAGAACTACCTGATGATAGGCTGCTGATAAGTCTAAAGTGGAAAATACTCTGGCATCTTTGGTGAGAGACAGCATTTCATCTATGCGTGGCAATGGATATTGATCAACCAACATCTGGCTGTTTAAATATCTCAAATCCACACACAAACGGGCCTTTCCATTGGCCTTGCGAGCGACAACCAATGGAGAAACCCACTCAGCAGCTTCTACAGTCTCAATAATGTTGGAATTCAGTAATTTATCCAATTCAGATTTGACTTCATCTCTAATGATGATGAGAATATTCCTAGCCTTATGAATTTTAGGAACTGCATAATCCTTCAATCTGATTTGATGTGTAAAGCCTTTAAGTTTACCTATGTTTCCAGTAAAGACAGACGGAAATTCATCCATAACCCATCTTTTAGTGTCTTCACTTTTACAAGACACTAAAACTTGTTCTTTACTGTTTGGGTCCAAAATTATATGTAAACTGCTTTGGTCCTTCCACCCAAGGACAGAAGGTCCATCACTAGATACATATAACTTACAAGTAGCATGTCTACCTTTAAATCTGAAAAATAAAACTCTAAAACCTAAAATAACAATAGTATTGTCAGTGTAGCTCACGGGTGAGATATCAGAAGGTTCTAACCAATTTCCAATCTGGTTAATACATTTTTCCTCCCAAACATGCTTATTGACTATAGTATAGGGAGACCCCGAATCTGCAGCAAGTTGTGTCATAATTCCTCCTAAAGACACTTGACAAAAAGGTTTACTAGAATCAACATCTGAAATGTTCAAAACAACTTTCTTTTTGACTACATTCTGTACAAGTAACACCTCATCATCAGATGAAGAGCTAGAATCATGTTCATTCTCTTGAATACAAGCAACTTTGCTTTTGAAATTCTTATAGGTTTTCTTTTTACAAACTTTCGCAAAGTGCCCATAACACCACAATTTAAGCATTTAGTATTTTTTGCTGGACATGTAGGATAATGGGCAAGATGAGCATGACTTCCACATCTGTAACAGACAGGATCAGAGTTTTTCCTGGAATCAAAAGATTTCTTTTTCATACTACCTGGTTTGAAATCTTTGTTATGTTTAACGAAAGTTTTACTCTCAGAAATTCTGTTAACAGATTCAGTTTCTTTTTTTTCAGTAGAAAGAGAAGCTTTAGCGCAGCGTTCGGAAAGTTCTGCCTTTTTAACCATAGCAATGATTTCTTTTAAAGTTCCATCACCCTCAACCCACAACTTGTTCTGTATAGTTTTGGTTCTAGTATACATAACAATTTGATCACGAATAAGATCATCATGAAGTTGGGCGAATTTGCATTTCATTGCTAATTTTCTTAAAGCAGAAACATAATCCTCAACTGATTAATTTTTTTCTTGCTTGCACTGGAAAAAAGAATGTCTCGTGACAGCGATGCAGACGCAAGGAGAGAAATATTCATCAATATCCAATAACGCAGCATTAAAAACATCAATGTCTCCAGAAGACCTATCTGTTTTGTGAAGTTGAATATAAATTCTTAATCCTTCAGGACCAAGACCAAGTAACAAAATTCTTTTCTTCCTTTCAGGTGTAAAAGAACCACTAACATCCTCTAGATTGGCAACGTAGTTAAGAAAATATTCTTTCCAGTCTAACCAAGCAACAGGAGGATCCCCAGGAATAATTAAAAATTCTCTGGGAGCATTTAAGTTGAGACCTTGTAAAGACCTTTCTCCACTTGAAGCACTGTCATTAGTATCAGGCATGGTAAAGAACTTTAAACAATACAAAGTAAAGTAAATTAAAATGTACTGCAGTTCAAGTAAATTTGAAATGTATTGAAGTTCTTGCGTAGAGAAAAACAAAACAATTGTAGACAGCACCTTTAATTTGTAAGTATTAATTAATAATCAATATTCTTCGTGAAGAGAAAATACCATAACATGTAGTTCCTGGATTCCGGCTTGTTCCGTGAAGAAATCGCGGTGAAACTGACAAAAAAAAATAACAACAAAGATGGCCGCCGACGTGACCTTGCGTGGGGTTATACCCACAATGCAGCAGGAGTGACGCGTTAACACACGCAGCGAAGAAGAACTGTGATGACGTGAATGAACAAAGGAGTTCGATGAAGGATGCCGCGTCTTTTGAATTCTGTGTTGCTGCACGATGGCACACGAGCGGTCGACCAACAGGAACCATTCAAAGGACGCAAAGGTAGGGAACCTCAGGCGAACTAGAAATTGAAACGGGGTTCTCACAGTAGGAAATGTAGCCACCGCTACATTTGAATTTGTAGGTTTCCAAACTTCAAACTCGTAGTAGATGTAGAAGTCAGGAATAGAAGAAGCGTTTCCCTCGTCGCCAAAACTGAAGTGAATCTGAAGCTTGTAGGCAGATATAATTACTTTATTGAATAAGTAGAAATGCAGAAGTACAAAAAGGTGCTGCCAGCTTGGAGGAAGAATCAGTAATCATGAACACTCCAAATACAACCCATTGACATACAAGCATTCTAGTATGACATATATGACATATAGCAGTTCTACAGCACATGCTATAATTCTACAACAATTCTAAAGAAGTACACATCACTACACAAGTCCAACACTGGTACAGGGTTGCATTGAGTGAAAGATACTAGTGGCCAGCACTGGAAGTTGCTTGGAGGGCATCTCACGGTGCACTCCCATCTCCTTTTTGTCGTTCTTCAGAAGGTTCAATTTTTTGAGGAGAGAGAGTTCTTGCTGACATATCTCAGTCTACAGAGACGGACCTGCCTGGAAAGAGCTGAACAGTTCATCTGCATAAGTACCTGTCGGAGATGTTGCGAAGTCAATGCCGCTCTGGGACACAATATTGCCAAGGTGCTGTCAGTGAAAACACATCTGTCTGCGTTACTCAGCGCCCAACAGAAACGTGGCGCAAGTCCAACATAAATCTGCCCCATAGTGCGCACAGTGCAGTTGTGCTTTTTGAGCCCCAGAGGTGATGGAGATGTGATTAGCAGACATAGTAGTACCAAGTTAAAACTGAATTACACTGGAAACATAGAAGTGCTATCACACTAAACCCAGCCAATGTGGAACTGAAATTCAACTGCGCTGGATCAATACTGGATTCCTGGGAACAGCTTGTTTGAGTAATTATTCAAGCAAGAGGACCAGAATGTTTTCTACATGAACACTTACCTATGTGAGGAGCCTCCCTCTTGAGCTGTCATAACCATCAATCAACATCACCGCTTCCCACAGCACACCTCACATATTTCAGATGCTCATTCAATACGACTTTGTTCTTTTGTCACACACCAACACTATGGATACGTCCTAAATAGAATTGTATATTGTAATGTACCATTGAAATGTCTAGCCTTTGTATTGCCTAACATTCCTACACTAAAGCCATGAATCATAAAGAATAAAAATGTCTTTTATGACATCCTTCCCCAGTGATTTTGAAATGTTAGCTTTATGATCAAAATATTTAATTCTATTTTTTGACAGTTGTGGTTAACTATAATATCACAGCAGTCTTACATTCACTGCTCATGTGTGTAAGGTGTGACACGTACGCAATAGTGCTGCGAGTGGTAATGACTGGGTCTGGGTTTGCTGTATGAGATAGCTTAGGCTTTGGCAATAACATTAAGCCGCAAGACCAGGGGCCATATGTATCATAGTTCCGTTTTGCGATTCCTAAATAGCGATTTTTAAGGAATCGCTATTTAGGAACTGCAAAATGCTATGTATGAAGAAAATCGCTTTTTTTTTAGCGATTCCTTAATCTTCCTTAATTGCGAATTCGCATTTTGCTAATTCGCAATTAAGGAATAATTACCAATGCATTCCTATGGGCCTGGAGGCCCATAGGAATGATTGCAAAATAATTCTCAAATAGCAAATTCGCAATTTGCTAATCGCAATTTAAGAATTATTGCAAAGGTGCAGGGGTGTCTCAAGGACACCATGCTGCACCCCTGTAAATTACATGTGTGTGCATATGGCGCACATACATGCCCAATGGGCATGTATGTGCATCATATGCCACCCTCACAAATGCACAATTGTGCATATTTACAAGAAATCGCAAATTACCATCAACTACAAGTTGGTGGTAATTTGCGATTTCTAAACCTGAAATCGCAAGTCTAAAAAGCTTCATACATAGCATTTAAGGAATCGCATTCCTTAAATGCTTAAGCAAAATAAGGAATCACAATTTTTTGCGATTCCTTATTTTGCTAATGTTTCTTACATTTCAAAATCGGTAAAAAGGCCTTTTGCGATTCGCTAAGGCCGAAATTCTGCGAATTTCGGCCTTAACGAATCGCAAAAGACTTGATACATATGGCCCCAGATGTCTGGAATTTGCAGCTTTCTGTACTCAATAACAGTTGGTGACGTTCAAACTGCACTGTACCTGATGAAGGCTTTTTGCAGGTCATGAATGTTTTCAGAGCACACTAAAGCCTCTGAATAGTCTCAGAAAAGAAATGAGATTTAGAGCAATAGCAGGAGAATAGAAAAAGAGATGAGAGTATAGCCAGATATGGAGGCAAATAATTTAAAAATGTGAAAAATAAATAGACGAGAGTTATACAGAGTGAGGCAGAGAAATAGTGAAAGAGAATGAGGAAAGTGATGAGGGAGGAATCGGAGGATTAACAGAAAAGACATAAAATAAGGGAGGCAGATGAGAACAGAAGAAAGACTCAGCAAGGTGGGGGGGGGAAGCTGGTAAGAAAGAAAACTAGAAGTGACCAGTGACAGGAAATGGTGATGCAGACAAACAGATACCAGGTTTAGAGATGACTGTGGACTGAGTCAACGAATAGGGCAGTTCTTGACATGGAGCATTCCAAGTGCAGGTATTTATTGTATTGAAGTACTGGTTTCTTGCTCAGAAGTGCCAGTACTCCACCTCTGAAATTCAGATAAAGTTAGTATTAGGTTTGCTGGCCCTGTACATTCTGACCACTGCTCTGTCTGCAGCAACATAGAAGAAAAGAGTATGTCTGCAACCTACTCTTTTCCTAACATTAATTACTCCCAATGGTCCAGAACCTTTTCAGTTCCATTTCTGACATGGCCTCATCACTCATCAGTCTTACTACATAAAAGCATTATATAACCTGCAAAAACTCTACAGAGTGGAAGATGAGTTCAAGCAATGCTGCCAAATAGTTTCTTCAATTGTATTACTATATGATATTCTACAGCTACCAGTGCTTATGAGTATGTTGAACATTTTGGCATTCATTCTGTGTTGTGGTGGTACTTTGGATAATCATACTTCATGATCAGTTTCTGTCTCTGTGTCTGTACAGGCAACATCTTTCCAAATGTTAGGGCCATTTTAGGCCATGGGAGCGCCTAAGTATATCATAGCAAAGACTATTTGAAGGCAGGTAAATCTCAGGGATAACATTTGGAACCCAGGAAATACAGATTAAACATTGTATATGTTATCAAGCACGGGCAAGAGGTGATGGAGCAAGGATTCAAGAAACAAAACTTGCTCTGAGCAATCTCTCATTAACTGTACTAATCATGTAATGTAATGTAAAAATTACTTATAAAGCGCGGCGTTCACCGGAAGGTTTCTTGGCGCTGTTCACTTTATTCGGTGAGAGGCATAAAGGGGAGGGGAGGAGAGCTTATGAGTAGATGCAGCGGAAGAGGTGAGTTTTTAGGAGAGACCTAAAGGGAGGGTAGGAAGGAGAAAGTCTCAGTTCCAGCGGAAGAGAGTTCCAAAATGAGGGGGCCAAAAAGGAGAATCTGAGACCTCCGTGTTTTTTACGCCTGAATCGAGTTGTCTGGAGGAGCGCATGGTGAGAGGAGCGGAGGTGCCTGGAGGGAGCGTAAGGATGCAGAAGAGAAGAGATAAAGGAGGGGCCGATGCCGGCCAAAGATTTATGAGTCAGGGAGCCTAGTTTGAATTTGCAGTGCTCCGAAACAGGGAGCCAGTGAAGGGCTTTGAGGAGAGGGTGGACGTTGTGATGTTTTGGTTGATGGTAAATCAGGCGAGCTGCCTGATTCTGTGTCAGCTGCAATCTGTTAATTTGGTATTGTGGGATGCCAGCGTACAGAGCGTTGGCGTAGTCGATCCGAGAGATGACTAATGCCAGCAGTGCCAGGGTGAGGGCTTCGGTGATCAGGAAATGGGCTATTTTCCGAATATTCCTAAGCTGGAGAAAGCAGGAGGACACAGTAGCACTGACCTGGTGCTTCATTGAGAGGTCATGGGAGATGTAAACCCCCAGGCTTTTCACTTTGTCAGCAGGGCGAGGGGAGGGGCCGAGGGAAAGGGGCCAGAAGGTGGAATTCCAGGGATTGGATGGGCCTGCGACAAGAACAAGCTCCGTCTTGTCGGGATTAAGTTTGAGATGGTGAGCGCCCATCCAATTACTGATATGGCAGAGGGTGGACTGGAAATCTTGGGCCGCTTCATCCGAGGAGTCGAGATTGAAAACAAGCTGAATGTCATCTGCATAATTGAATGCAGTGACATTCCTTCCACGGAGGGAGCGGATCAGGGGGGTGAGGTACAGGTTAAAGAGGAGGGGTGACTGGGACGAGCCCTGCGGAACGCCGCAGGTGATCATCATCCTGTCTGCCGAAAACTGAGAGAGACGGATCGATTGATGGCGGTCCGCCAGGAAGGACCGGACCCAGTTAAGGGCCGTCCCACTGATGCCCGCCTCTTTGACACGGTCGACTAAGATGGTGTGGTCGACCATGTCAAAGGCCGCCGACAGATCCAAGAGCACCAAGGCTTGACTGATGTTGGAATCGGCGCCTCTACGAAGTTCCTCCATGACAGAGAGGATAACCGCCTCTGTCGAATGGGCAGGTCTAAACCCGGCTTGCTGGGAGTCTAGAAAGTTGGTGTCTTCAATAAAGGAACTGAGGACGCTGGTCACATGTGTCTCAAGTACCTTTCTTAGGTAAGGGAGAAGGGAGATGGGACGGAAATTGCCCATGACCGTAGGGTCGGCGTTGGTTTTTTTTAATATGGGGACCACTTCAGCGTTCTTAAACTGGCTGGGGTCCTCGCCGAGCAGAAGAGAGTTGTTCAGGAGGGCCAGTGGAGTGGCGGGCAAGCCGAAAAGGCAGCCCCGAGAATCGCCGGAGGGCAGCAATCTGTGGGGGAACCAGAAGAGACTTTGTTAAGTAGGGAGAGGAAGTCTTCCTCAAGTATAGGGGGAAGGTGGGTCAGGGAAAGGGAGTTAAAAGAGGGGGCAGCCTCTGAGAGGGACGTCGCCGGGGCTCCAGAGGAAATACTGTTTTTGATTTTGCTGATTTTGTCTATGAAGAAACAATTAAGGGAGTCTCAAAGTGCCTGAGATGGGAGGGGTTTGATGGTCACCCTATCCGGGTGTGAGAGCTCCTCCACAATAGCAAAGATTTCTTTAGATTTTTGCGCGGAGTTGAGAATTTTTGTGGAGAAGTAGGCGGTTTTGGCAGCTGAAATTGCCTGTTTGTATTCTCCGGATAGTTTTAGGAAGTGTGATTTTTCTGAGGGGTCATAGTTTCTGTGCCAGCGACGCTCGGCTTGGCGGAGTCCCAGTTTTAAAGTTTTAAGGCTATCTGAGAACCAGCGATGTGCGTCGTGGGGACGCTTAGTTCTAATTGACTTAAGGGGGGCGACCTTGTCGCTGGCGGACTCCAGCCATTTGACAAGTGCGGCTTCCTGGGAATCTAGAGAGCCTGGGCTGGGCGGAACCGAAGATGTTAAAGAGGTAAGAAAAAGGTCGAGGTCTACTTTATTCCAGTTGCGGACCAGGAGGCTAGGGCCTCGGCTGCGGGGGAGTGGTGGGGGGACCAGGAGGAGAAAGGAGATTAAGAAATGGTCCGACCAGTGGCAAGGTAGGATCGTGAGTGACTTGACTTCGAGGTTGTAGGTCCACACCTGATCTAGGGTGTGGCCTTTGGAATAAGTGGCTGTGTGGACGTGTTGAAGGCCATTGAGCCCGCTTAATAGGTCGGTGAAAGCCAAGGAATGGGAGCTTTCATGTGGGTCTGACGGCCAGTAATTGAAATCTCCTAAAACCAGGAGTTTGGAGTTATTGATTGTGAGCTGAGATAGTAGATCGCCAAAGAGAGAGGGGAAATTGGGCATGGGTTGAGGGGGGCGGTAGACCAGGACACAGGTAAGAGGGGACACCGAGGATTCGAGTCTGATTGCCAGGCAGTCGGCCTGGGGGATGGTGAGTAGAGAGAGGGAAGTGAACCTGATGGAGAGTTTGATAATGGCGGCTACGCCACCTCCAGATTTACCAGCTGATCGGTTGCCTTGGAGAATGTAATACCCCGGAGGAATGGCTGCCAAGATGTCAGGGGAGGAGTCCTCATTCAGCCACGTCTCAGTTAAGAGTAGAATGTCAGGTCGGTCTGAGTCCAGGAGGTGGCATATGTCGTGTTGGTGACTGACTAGCGACCGGGTGTTGAGGTATGTGATTGCTAGTTCCATGTTAGCAGGTGCCTGAGTGGGCAGGGCTTTGGGAGGAGGGGGGTGGCAGTGTGCTCGGGGGTGGTGGAGGATGGGGGGGGCCCTGAGCTCTGGAAAAGCACTACGGGCTTGGAAAACGCCAAGTTGGTGTAGTTTTAAGTAGCTGGTGGGTTCCAGCGGCCAGAGTGAGTGTAATGCGATCAAGTCCCCAGGGCCGTAGGATGTGATTTGGGCAGAGTGACGGGCCCCAGGTCCCAGCCGGCCACGGACGGGCGCAGACGGGCTTGCCCTAGGCGCGCCTTCGGCGCACAATCGTCGCGCCCGCTGCGCTCGTCCGCTGCGCTTCCGGTAGGGACACATCTTATATACAAGTGAGGGAGAGGGTTGGGAAGGGGCGTGGCTAACGCAGGTGGGCGTGGCCTGCGGAATGCGGAAATGGCCGCAATAGTAGTCACAACCACCAAGGTAAATTCGCTATGCCAAGAGCAGGCAAGAGTACAATTTTAAGTAAAACACAGGTTTAAGCAATTTTTAAAATCACAAGCGATCGTGGCTCCCGGCTGTGCCTCAGGAGAAGTGAGTGAATCGAGGCGGCCCTAGTGCTCAGCGCTTAAATAGCTTGGCGAAAAGGGCGTGGCTAACGCAGGTGGGCGTGGCCTGCGGAATGCGGAAATGGCGGCAATAGTAGTCACAACCACCAAGGTAAATTCTCTATGCCAAGAGCAGGCAAGAGTACAATCATTTGAATAGAAGATAAGACTCGGGGCCCCATTAGAATGTCGGGCGGATCGCCACCGCCATACGGGCAGTGGCAATCCGCCCGACATCCTTCCCCGCCCGCCACCGATTTCGCCCCTGCCATATTACTATGGTGGGGGGGGGGGACCACCGCAGTGGAGGAAAAGACCGTCTGCTGCTTTTCCGCCCGGTCAAGGAGTTGACCGGGCAGAAAAGGGTTGCATATGGTGGCGGTGTCTGTTAGACAACGCCATCCATATTAGGGTGAAGGCGGGGACATGCCTTTCCGTGGCGGCGTTGAATGTCTTGTGGGGCCCGCTGCAGGCCCCCAGGGACTCCAGGGAGTGGGGGGTGCACATGGGGGGTACCTATGGTACCCCCCTGCACTTCACTGTACAACGTGACAGGCACCGCACGGTGCTTGTCACGTTGTGCATTGAAGTGCACAATGTGCATTTTTAGCATTGCGGTGGGCAGTGCTTTCAGCACCGCCAGCTGCAATGTTAAAAATGAGGGATGCGCCCGCCAGTGTGGCGGGTGCATCCTAATGGCCCCCACGGGACCGCCGCCCTTATGACGGGTGGTCCCATTTTACGTTGTGATGGCAGCTAATGGGCCCCTAAATGAAGATACACCAAACATCAACATATGGGGAGAAAGCTTTACGAATGCTTAACTAATGTGGAATAATATGCAACGTGACAAAAACCCCCTTTAAACCGGAAAACCGTTTTACGCATGAGTGAATCAGAATTACGTAGATAGTAACATGACTAACCCATTTTTGAGAGGGAAAAAATCCCACGCATGCCCAAGAATTACTAAAATGGAGTCTTGAGGCACCGCATGACCGGCATATGCTTGCTTGATTTTTAGAGAGAGTTATTGCTGCCAATGCTTATGCTTATTGCGTCATAGTTTACAGTAAAATTGATTTCCTACATTTAAAAACCTTCTTTACAAAAAATAAAACAGATGGGATTATAAATCCATCTTCCATTAATTGTAAAACCAGGAAAGCGGGACAACATTGCCTTAGACCAATTTTCCTTAAAAGAGGCAGAATCCAACTCTTTCTTTCCAACAGGTAAAATTTACAAAAAATAATACGTGGATGGTCGACTGGTTCGATAGGCCATCACATGGGCATTTGCACATATTCATGGACCAATCATTCTGTTCTGAGAATGAAATTGATCCGTAGATGGTTCCCAGACGAAAACGTGTTAACAAAAATCTACTATACACTCCTATGGACATCCCTAAGTAGGGCTGGATTTTAAGGTCGCTAAGGTGGAGTAAGGAGCATGAACTGTAGGCTTTTTTAATTCTACCCCTTTTCTAAGATCTTCCACAAAAGACAAACATTTATTTTTCAAATCCTTCCTTTATATGGAGCCTATTGTAGTCGGGTCAACAAAATACTCAGGATGACCTGTATTGAACATAAACTTTCTAATATATTCCAGCCATTTTATATTTTTAACCCCCTCTAGCTTGAGACACTCCGTTAGAATTTGTCGGTTTAACGTTGTCTGGTCTGTGGTCCAGATCCTATACCACAACAATGCTGGTTGAATTTTTATAATATCCTTGAGATGAGGAATGCCTAGTTCCGTATGGCAAATAAAAGAGGAGGTGCTAACTGGGAGGGTCAATAAATATCTCAGGAACCTATTCTCTATTTTTTGCAGGGCTGTCGAGCCCTCGTAGCCCCATATACCTGCGCCATAAATACCAGTTGCAACGCACTTAGCATTATATATTTGTAGTAATTCTAAAGGGGCAATTTTGCCAATTTTCCTACTAAAATTTATTAAAGTGGCTACGGCTTTAAAAAATAAAAAGCTTCCTCACTATAACCGCCTGAAACCACGTCCCCCTTTTATCAAATAGAATTCCAAGAATAGGAGAATGTGTCTGAACTTTTAATTTCATTAGAGTTTAGAACAAAAGGCTGGGTTTTACTACTATCGGTCCCGCACTCCATCACATAGGTCTTTGGGGTGTTAACGTTCAAGCCTCAGTTAGACATGTATTTAGCAAAGCTACAAATGACCCTCTGTAAAGCTATCGGGGTGTGGGCCATTAGTACTGCATCATATGCATACATCAATGCAGGAATTGGGGGGTTACCTATTAGGGATAGATCCTGACACTCTTCCACTATCGACCTTCCCAGGTCGTTTATGTATAAGGTAAATAAGAAGAGGGCAAGGACCAGCCTTGCCGCACTCCTCGCCTTACATCAAAGTGTTTAGTGCATTTCCCGCCTTCCCCAAACCTGACAGTTGCGTAGGCCCCTTGATACAACTGTACTAAAAAAAGAATTATAGATGGATGAACACCCAAAGTTTCTAGAATTTTCCAAAGCTTTTCGTGGATAACGCAATCAAATGCAGCAGATAAATCCACGAAGGCCAGGAAAAGTCTACCCCTTTTTGCCTGTATATATTTGCTAATCAACATGTTCAGATTCAGGCCTTGCTCTACTGTCCCTAATCCCTTACGGAAACCATATTGGTAATCGCTGATGATCGAATGCTCCCCCGCGCAATCTGGAAGCCTTCTTAAGCGAACACTGCTGATTACTTTATCTGCAGAATCGAGCGATGATATTGGATATAATTGGCTGGGTTGGACCTGTCCCCTTTTTAAAAAATAGGGACCAATATAGATTCTAGCCAAGATGGAATAGGACCTACCTTGCTACATGCGTTGATAACTTGAGTTAGGATGGAGCCCCACAATTCTGTGTTGAATTTAAAAAGGTCCACAGGGATGCCATCGGGCCCAGGTGCCTTACCCCTGCTGCTTAGGGAAATGGCCGATATAACTTTGTCTAGATCGAACCTTAGATTAGAGGAATTAGTTAACAGCTCTGAGACTAAGATTAATATGGGGTTTCCTTTGTTAGGGGAAGCAGAGTGGGGTTTATCGAATACTTTTCAATAATAATCCACCCACTCTGACTCACTAATGGCTGTCTCTAAAGAGGCCCTATCTCCACACACCAGAAATGGTGAATTAACTGCCTTCCAAAAGGAGGAACTATCTTTAAGTTCTAAGGCTGCATGCAAAGCGTGCCATGCCTCGTTTTTAATGCCTTCTTCCTTTCTTTCAGCGTGCGACTATATTCTCTTCTTGCCCCTGCAATCTCTGGTTGGTTTTTTATTATTTTATGTAGGCAATTTTTTAGTTTGGAGTTAGCTTTGATGCATTTTGAATCGAACCACCCTCGCTTCTGACCCGGATTTTTATTGGAATTTATTGATAAAGCCTTTTTAATATGCCCTGTGATAACTGAGAAGCCCTCTAACACATCTTTGTTATTTGCAGTTTCATCTAAACATACCATAATCTCCTGATTACAGTTTTTGATGATCGTATTTGTAAAATTTTCAGGGACCAATTTATCCCAACCTAGGGCAAACCCGTTTTGGCTAGACAGGGTAATATTTTTAACAATATGAGATGGATGATCCTTTGCACGGCTAGCCTTGTCTTTTACAATTAACGCCAGGCTCAAAGTAAAATGATCGCTTAAGGGGATCTTGTGGGTATGAAAATCTGCCACTCTGGAAGTATGCCTACTGGTCGCTAAATTAAAATCAATTGTCGAGAAGGTACCATGCTCATTGAACGTTGGTTTAAAGGGAATCGGGGACGGGGCATAAATCATTAGCGAATTCTAGATCTAGTTCAAACAAATTGTCATTTAGCATCTCTCCGTAATGGGTATGATCAAAATTAGAAAAATAGAAATGTATATCAAAACCAATACCACAAGGACCCCCATCCACATAATTATATAGCATGCAGTTGAAATCCCCACCCCAGACAATAATCAAATTCTTTGAAGCGGTGGGCTGGATATTCTGTAAATTATATCTTAGTAGCCTTAAGACCCGTTCTATCTGGTCAGGGGGAATGTTATTATAAAAATTCACTAAAGCGATACGTAACAATTTATCTGTGCCCAATAACAGAATTTGTACAAACTGATTAACATTAATCAACTCTATTCTGTTGAAATTCGAGCAATTTGAAACGTAGGTACATAGTCCCCACTTTGAGCGACCATGGGATGAAATTATAGCAGGGGTGTGGAATATTTTAAAACCGTTCCTTTATTAATAGTGTACGTTTAGGCCTACTGTTGCACGAACTGAAAAGAAAAATGGCGACGAAAGAGAAGCAAGCATGCTCTGTGAAGTCATAATCTGACCCGGTGACCACGTCTCTGCAACCCTGCCAAGATTTAAGGACGAGAGTCGTGTGAAAGAAGCCCGGGGACTGTGAAACTGTATTGAGAAAATGTTATTTAATTTGCAACAATAGATGTATGGGAATTAAGTAAAATAGATTCCATGAATGAGCTAAAGGGGAAGGGTTTGTGAAACAAAGAAAGATTAATATAAATAAATATGTCAGCATGAGGTGACGACAACTCCCCTGCCCCTGGCCAATCAAAGTCCGTATTTCATCAAGATTTGCAAATGTGAGGGTGGGACATGCGGAAATAAAGACTATAACTAGAGTGACTTAAGTTTAGTAATTTGGCAAGAAAGGAAGTTTGAGGGGCGATTCAGATGACATGGATGCTGCGTGAGAGAGAGAGAGAGAGAGAGAAAGAGAGAGAGAGAGAGAGAGAGACAAGAGCTGCTGATGATGAGTTGAGGAGAGAACAGACTGGGAAGATTCACACCTGAATGATACCTGATTAGATGGAAGATTCCGGAAGAATATCAAGGAGGGAGAGAGTGTAAGAGAGGGATGCGCCCTGGTTCGTTGGGTTTGTAGAAAAGTCTAGTAAGTATTGCCCTGTTCTATAGTCTTTGTATCCTGATTCTTAATCAGGGGACCGCCACCAGTCCTTTGGCCAGAGGGGTGGTTTTCCATTATCACTATTGGTAACTATTATTCTGTCTCATATTTGCATATTCTCTTGGCAAATGTATGATTTGTTATGCCTTTTGTCTCTTCAACTATCCACTCTAAATGCATTGATTTGTTGAATGAGTCTATGATTCTGAATGTAATTGCTAAATACATTTTCTCTCCCATGAGATTGATGGAGTTTGCACTGGGAATTTGTACTATTAAGTGTTTAAATTTATGACTGACAACTCAGATAAAACTTACGAATCTTGCCCAAAGTCTGTGCCTATTTCACTAAGATTTGTAGATCAATCAATCAATCAATAATTTGTAAAGCGCACTACATACCCGCAAGGGTCTCAAGGCGCTGAGGTGGGCTGCTAGTGATCGAACAGCCAGGTCTTGAGCATCATCCTGAAGATCAGCAGGTCTTGGGTCTGTCGTAGGCTCAGTGGGAGGGTGTTCCATGTCTTTTCGGCAAGATGGGAAAAGGATCTCCCGCTGGTGGTTGTCCTTCGGATGCGGGGGACGGTGGCAGTGCGAGGTCGGCGGAGCGTAGCTGGCGGTTGGGGATGCAGAAGGAGAGCCGTCTGTTGAGGTAGGCTGGGCCGGTACTGTGGAGTGCCTTGTGTGCGTGGAAGAGGAGCTTGAAGGATATCCTCTTGCTGACGGGGAGCCAGTGCAGGTCCCTCAGGTGGGGGGGTGATGTGACCGTGGCATGGTACGTCAAGGATCAGTCGTGCCGAGGCGTTTTCAATCAATCAGTTAATCATGGACATTTGTATAGCGTGCTACTCACCCGGTAGGGTCTCAAGGCGCTGGGGGGGAGGGGTCTGCTACTGCTCGAAGGGCCAGGTCTTGAGGAGCTTCCTGAATGAAAGGTGATCCTGGGTCAGTCGAAGGTGGATGGGGAGGGAGTTCCATGTCTTGGCCACCAGGTGGGAGAAGGATCTTCCCCCGGTGGTGGCTCTGCGGATGCGTGGTACGGCGGCGAGGGTGAGGCTGGTCGATTGTAGCTGGCGGGTGGGTGCGTAGAAGGTCAGACGGTTGTTGAGGTACTTGGGGCCCAGGTCGTGGAGGGCCTTGTGTGCGTGGGTGAGGAGCCTAAACGTGATCCTCTTGCTGACGGGGAGCCAGTGCAGGTCTCTCAGGTGGCCGGAGATGTGGCTGTGTCGGGGGACGTCCAGGACGAGTCGTGCGGAGGCATTCTGGATGCGCTGCAGTCTTTTCTGAAGTTTGTCTGTGGTTCTGGCGTAGAGGGTGTTTCCGTAGTTAAGTCGGCTGGTGACGAGTGCCAGGGTAACCGTCTTCCTGGTTTCGGTGGGGATCCATCGGAAGATCTTACGGAGCCTGCACAGGGTGTTGAAGCATGATGATGAAACGGGGTTGACTTGTCTGGTCATCGAGAGGGAAGATTCCAAGATGAAGCCCAGGTTGCGTGCGTGGTCCGTTGGCTTGGGAGTGGTGCCCAGGCCAGGGGGCCACCAGGAGTCGTCCCAGGCGGAGGGCGATGATCTCAGGATGAGGACTTCCATCTTGTCTGAGTTCAGTTTCAGGCGGCTGTTCTTCATCCACTCGGCGATGTCTTTCATCCCTTCGTGTAGGCTGGTTCTGGCGGTGGCAGGGTAGTTGGTGAGGGATAGGATCAGCTGGGTGTCGTCTGCGGAGGAGACGATGTTGAGGTTGTGTTTGCGTGCGATGGCTGCGAGAGGGCTCATGTAGATGTTGAAGAGGGTTGGGCTGAGTGATGATCCTTGTGGTACGTCGCAGATGACTTCGGTGGCCTCGGGTCTCAACGGGGGAGGCGGAATCTCTGGGTTCTTCAGGCGAGGAACAAGATGATCCACTCTAGTGCTTTCTCTTGGACTCCGATGTTGCTGAGGCGCTGCACTAGGGTGCAGTGGCAGACAGTGTCGAATGCTGCAGAGAGGTCTAGGAGGATGAGGGCCGCTGTTTCCCCGTTGACGAGCAGGGATCTGATGTCGTCAGTGGCTGCGATGAGGGCGGTTTTGGTGCTGTGGTTGTCTTGAAAACCAGACTGCGAGGGGTCGAAGGATCGGTTCATCTCAAGGAAGGCGGCAAGCTGTCTGTTGACGGTCTTCTCGATGACTTTGGCAGGAAAAGGGAGGAGCGAGATGGGGCGGTAGTTCTTGAGGTCGGTGGGGTCTGCAGTTGGTTTCTTCAGGAGGTCGCTGACTTCGGCGTGCTTCCAGGTCTCCGGGAAGGTGGCGGTGTTGAAGGAGGTGTTGATGATGTCCCGGAGTTGGGGTGTGATGATGGAGTCGGCCTTGTTGAAGACAAGGTGGGGGCAGTGGTCGGATGGTGATCCGGAGTGGATGGTGTTCATTGTGCGGGTGGTGTCTTTGGTGCTGGTCGGGATCCAGGCGTAGAGGGTGGTGGTGGGGGGCGTAGGTTCAGTGGTTGGGTGCGTGGTGGATGCGCCGAAGCTCTTGTGTATATCGGTGATCTTGCGGTGGAAGAACGAGGTGAGTGAGTCGCAGAGGTCTTGCGAGGGGGTGATGTCGTTGTTTCCGGCGCTTGGAAGCATTGTAGTCATTTGATGAGCTTGGTCGGGGCTCCCGCGTAGAGAGCGTTTCCATAGTCGAGTCTGCTGCTGAGGAGCGCCTGGGTTACTGTCTTTCTTGTATCAGTCAGGATCCATCGGTAGATCTTGCGGAGCATGCAGAGGGTATTGAAGCAGGAGGAGGAGACGGCGTTGACCTGCTTGGTCATTGAGAGCATTGAGTCGAGGATGATTCCCAGGTTGCGTGCATGGTCGGTGGGTGTCGGTGCTGCTCCTAATGTCGTCGGCCAACAGGAGTTATCCTAGGCTGAAGGGTTGGAGCCGAGGATAAGGATCTCTGTCTTGTCCGAGTTCAACTTCAGACAGCTGGTCTTCATGCAGTCGGCGACGGCCTTCATTCCTTTGTGGAGGTTGGCTTTGGCGGTGATGGGGTCCTTGGTGAGGAAGAGGATCAGTTGAGTGTTGTCGGCATAGGAGATTATGTTGAGGTCGTGCTGTCGGGCGACGTGTGCGAGCGGGGCCATGTAAATGTTGAACAGTGTCGGGCTGAGGGAGGATCCCTTAGGTAGATTAATTTAGTTAACTATTAATATCACCATCAACTACTCAACTAATGGTCCATTGACCAAAGTGTTGATCTGTGAAGATTAGTTAGACATTGAATACATTTCTCAAACAATTTTGAGTCTATAGTGAGTTAACTATTCAGGACTGAAGTGAAATTAAAAACATTGACCCCCAGCGGACTAGCCAGGGAAAATTTATTGTGTATTTGGGTAAATGTATATGGGCCCCATTGAAGTATTTGTGATTGTGAAGAGTTAATTTCCCGGCCATTTGCTGGATCAGAGACATTGTACCCCCTCACTGCAAGACATTTGATTCATATATAATCTGTCCCGCAAATGCATTAGCAGTGTGTAGTGGTAAATATAGTATAAATATTACAATAAGTACAAAATTGTGTTTAACCAGTGACTGTTCTTCAAAACTTAATTTGGTGGTAGCCACCAAAATATTTTGTAAGCATTGTTTTTAAGATGCTTAGGTTGAGACTAACAGAATTGGAAAAGTGCATTACAGAATGCACCATTAGTTGCTGTTTGACCCATAAACTAGAACTTGAAATTCTGCACATTACAAGTCTAATGGCTTCCCTATGTAAAACAACAAAGCAACATTTGCTATTCAATTCTTCTAAAATTCCTTGAAGAAAATCCCTCCCACTCTAAAAGTTGTTAAATCTTGTTATGCAAAGACCAGCCTTACTACCAAGTGCACTTAAAATGCATCATTGGCCACATATCAATGAGGATAATATTTTACCAGGGATTGAAGGGAACCCCACAAGTGACCTTGATAAAGCTCTGAAGATGGCACCAACCCCACTGTTCTAAGTGTTAGACCCTCGAAGTCTAGGTTTGGTTGCGGCCCTGGCAGCTGGCACCTTTTCAGGGGTTCAGTCTGTGCAAGCCTCTATTCCAAGAAATACAGGGATGGTGGCCTGCTTTGCATACCTCCAGATATGCACCGAGAGCCATTCGCAAGATTTCACTGAATGGATGCCAACTCATGAATATGAATGAGGCTGGATTTTTGCAAACCTTTTTATTTATTTATTTATTTATTTATTTATTTATTTATGCGTTTTTATATAGCGCGGACTTTACCCGAAGGTGTCAGAGCGCTTCACAATAGGAACAGAACTGATACATGAGAACATTACAAGTGCACAAAATACAAAAGCAAACGTTACATTAAATGAAGCAAAAATGACAATCGTGAGCCAACAAAGTACAAGAGGTAGAAAACGGTGCATTACAGGAGGAAAAAGTGACGTGTGCAGGTTACAAAAGGGTACAAAGTAGACAGAGGTATAATACTGCAATATATGGAGGACACTCAAACACAAGAACAAACGTTACGTGGGCAATGGTGGCACTTGTGCAGGTATCGAGAACAAACAAATGTAAGAGGTAGAAAACAGTGTGTTACCAGAGAAAGTGACTGGTGCATGTTACACATGAGTACCAAACACAGGTAGAAAGATAAAACTGCAATAAATGACAGACTCTCAAACCACAAGAACACACTGGGAAGACACTTCCATAGACAAGTAAAGTAGATTTTTCTATAGTGGAAGGGCTTCCTTCAAATAATTGAGAGGGCATGAATTACATTTGGAAGTGTCTTTGAAGGAGGAGAACTTTGAGGTCAGTTTTGAAAGCCTGGGAGGAGGTGGTCCGGAGCTGCGGCGGAAGGGAGTTCCAGATTCTCACCGCGTTGCCTGAAAAGGATTGTGCCATCGTTCTTTCCTTCTTGAAAGTGGGAGGTTCAAGCAGAAGATTTTCCGCATTACATGATTGTCTAGAGCCTCCATAGAGTATGAGTTTATTCGCCATGTAGCGAGGAGAGAAGGAGTGCAAGGCTTTGTGGGTAATACAAGCAGTCTTGTAGATAGCTCTAGCCTCGATTGGAAGCCAGCGGAGGGTGGATAGCATCGGTGTGATGTGGTCGCTTCTTTTGGTCCCATAAATGAAATGAGCTGCTGAATGGAAAACCGATTTAAGGGGGGACAAGTGGGATTTGGGGAGGCCAGTAAGAAGAGAATTGCAGTAGTCAAGTCTGGAGAGAACCAGCGATTGCACCAGGGTTATAAGGTCCTGCTCCGGGAAGAAGCGACGGATTCCCTAAAGAATTCGCCGATGGTATCGAGCAGACTTTGCAATGGAACTGATGTGGGGGATTAGATTGATTTTTTTTGTCGAGAATGACACCCGGGGATTTTGCGCTGTTGGCAATGATGGGTTTAGTGTTAAGTAGATTCAACTGATCCATCCATGATTGTACCGGGGGAGGAGAGATTGAAGAGGAGAAGAGGAGGAATTCGGTTTTGGAGGGATTCAGAATCAGTTGATGAGTAAACATCCAGTTATGAATGGAGTCGAGAGTAGGGCTTAGGATAGAGAGATCGTGAGTGGAGGCAACCTTGAGGTATATTTGAGTGTCGTCAGCATAGAGATTATAGTGGATCCCGGATTTACTTAGAAGATTTCCTAGTGGTTCTAAATAGAGATTGAACAATGTGGATGCAAGTATAGAGCCTTGAGGAACACCTTGACGTACCGCCACAGGAGAAGAAAGACTGTTCGCTATTTTGATCATTTGGGATCTATCAGAAAGGAAGGAGGCAAACCATTTAAGCACAGTGCCCTCCATGCCCATTCTCTGTTTGAGAATGTTGAGGAGGGTGTTGTGATTGACAGTGTCAAAGGCTGCAGAAAGGTCAAGGAGAATTAGAAGACAGGACCCCCCTGAGTCGAGGATCCTCAGCGCGTCATCAACCACTTGCAGTAGGGCTGTTTCAGTGCTGCAGTTTTGAATGAAGCCAGACTGGAAATTGTCAAGAAGATCATTGTCCTTGATATGACGAGAGAGTTGTTTCGCTACACATCTTTCTTTAATCTTCGCAAGAAAGGGTAAGTTAGTGATGGGGCGGAAGTTGCTGAGGTCAGACGCATCAGCAGTTGGTTTTTTAAGAAGCAGGGTGACCTGCCCAGTTTTGAAGGAGACAGGAAGGGAGCCTTGATACAGGTAGAGGTTGACCAGAGTGGTCCAGTAGGAGAGGGAAAGGGTATAAAAGTCAATGGCAATGTCACTGGGGATGGGGTCCAGATAATGATTGGAGGGCTTTGTTTCGCGGATGCACTTGAGAAGGGCATCTTCAGATATGGGGTCAAAGTTTTGCCAAATGGCTAAGGATTTGCACTCCTCTGGAGGGGTAGGATGAGCGACCTGATCCACAAGTGATTTCACTTTTTCGTCGAAGAATATAGCGAAATCCGCTGCTCTCTTTGCAGAATCCTCCAACTTGGAGGATGGGGGAGAGCAGTCAGGAATCTTGATGAGATTGAATAGTGTTTTGGGTCTATTTTTGGCTGAGTCAAGGAGGGTTTTGAAGTGCGCCACTTTCCCAAGGAAGATGTGCTTGTGGTACTTGGACCTTGCGGACCGAAGCGTAGACAAGTTATCGGTGGAGGGCATTTGCCTCCATTGTTTCTCCAGTAATCTTAGCTGCTTCCTTTCTTCATAGTGGGATTTGTTGAACCAGGGTGCTGAGAGGGGTGGGCCTTAATCTTTTGCTTTTGAGTGGAGCGACGTTATTAATTTCATCTGCAAGTACTGTGAGGCATTGGGAGGTGAGTTCGTCAACATCAAGGTTCGGGTCTAGCCTTGGAAGTGATAAGAAAGCTGATTCACAGAGGGGACCGACATCAATATGTTTAACATCACGGAACAAGGATATAGCCCTCTTGGGTAGGCCAAGTGTTATAGAGTGTGATAGTTGAATAGAGAATGGGATGAGGAGGTGGTCAGACCAGTCTACATGAGTAGGGGTAGTGATGGAAAGCATGCCTGCTTTAGAAATAACAAGGTCCAAGATTGTGCCCTTAGAGTGTGTTGATTCTGTGCAGTGTTAGATGAGATCGTTTGCAGAGAGGAAGGTGGCCAGGGAGTTTGCAGAAGAGTCTTGCGGTGAGCCCCAGTGGAGATTGAAGTCACCCACGAAGGTCTGATTGTCACTTTGCGAGTATTGGTCACTGATGAAGTCAGTGAGTTCCTCCAAAAACGAAGGGCCACTATGAGGCGGGAATGTTGATGAGATTAAATAGTTTTTTGGGTCTATTTTTTGGCTGAGTCAAGGAGGGTTTTGAAGTGCGCCGCTTTCCCAAGGAAGATGAGCTTGTGGTACTTGGACCTTGCGGAGCGAAGCTTGGACAAGTTATCGGTGGAGGGCATTTGCCTCCATTGTTTCTCCAGGAATCTTAGCTGCTTCCTTTCTTCATAAAGGGATTTGTTGAACCAGGGTGCTGAGGGGGTGGGCCTTAATCTTTTGCTTTTGAGTGGAGCGACGTTATTAATTTCATCTGCAAGAACTGTGAGGCATTGGGAGGTGAGTTCGTCAACATCAAGGTTCGGTTCTAGCCTTGGAAGTGATAACAAAGCTGATTCACAGAGGGGACCGACATCAATATTTTTAACATCACAGAACCAGGAGATAGCTTTCTCCTGGTTCTCCTTTAGATTGAAGTCACCCACAAAGGTCTGATTGTCACTTTGCGAGTATTGGTCACTGATGAAGTCAGTGGGTTCCTCCAAAAACGAAGGGCCACTACGAGGCGGGCGGTAAATGACATGGAATCTAAGGGGTGAACGGTGGTGCACTTGTAAATCAAGAGAAAGGCATTCAAAGGTGTGGAAGGAGCTGATAGGAGAGGCCTTAAGTTGAAGGGAGTTTCGGAAGATGACTGCAACACCTCCCCCGTGCTGTCAGTTCTGTCATTCCTAAGTATAGAATAGCCTGAAGGTAATAGGAGATCAAACATAGAATGCAAGGTATCTTTGAACCAGGTCTCTGTGAGGAAGAGCATGTCAATATTGTGGTGGGTGATGGTATCTGAGATTTCAAGTTTGTGTTTTACTGCAGATCTGCTGTTGTGGAGCAGACAGTGCAGCTCTGTCAGGACTGTTTTGGTGACGGGGGCACTTGGGCTCTGAAGGGTGATCGGGATGTTGTGCTTATGTGGGGGTGCTTTAGGTGGATGCTTGGTTCTGACAGAGGAGATGGTTGGAATAGTGTAGATAGTAGGGTTGCTAGGGTATGCAGGTTGAGGAAAGGCGGCGTTCAAAGGCTTGTGCGAGTTAACAAAGTTTGCAGATGACTGATTGAGCTTGGCTAAATTGAGGTGAGGGGGAGAGGTGCATCTCAAGGGAAGTTGGGAAGGAGTAGGGGTGCAAGGAAAGGTGGAAATCTTAGAGCTTAGAAGTGAAATTGCAGCTGTAAGCTGGGAGATGGAGGTGATAAGAGAACCTAGCTTATTTTCCAGTGAGAGTAATGCAGAGCCTGGAAGGTTGGGTGGATCGATGGAAACAGGGGGGGTGGAATTGGTGGTGGAAGGCAGGGAGAGGTGGGGGGACAGGTGGTGAGTTGGGGTGTCGGGTTCAAAAATGGGGAAAGGTGGCGGTTGAGAGCGGGAGTTAATGAATCGGAGGTTAAGGGAGAGTTGCCTTTGTTGGTGTTGCAAGAAGGAGAGGAATTAGGGATAACTTTAGGGGGAGAAGGGTGCGGAACACAGCGGTAGGGAAGAAGGAGAGGGGAGGACTGTGTGGAGTCATGGGAATTAAGGAGGTTTGGGAGGAACAGAGGTGAGGTGGTTGTGGAGGGCAAGTCAGGTAGGAGAGGTGGCTGTGAGGGAACGGGCATCTGGCAGAGTGGGGGGTTGAGAGAAAGGGAAGTTAGGGAAAGGAAGTGGTACTGTTGGACCCGAGGGAGGGAAATGGACAGGGTTACCAGGGGAGAAAGGGAGTAGCATCGTATTGCTGTAGGAGTGGGAGGGAGGAGAGAGATGCAGTGGGATTGTGGAGAAATCCGGGTGAATAACGAGGGGAGAGGGAGGTGGACAGGAGATATGGAAGAAGGGATAAGGGGAGCGTAGGGAAAGTTCACTGGAGGAGAAGGTTGGAGGAGAGGTGGGCTAAAAAGGGGGGTGACTGGAAGGAAAGTGGGGGTGGAGAAGAGATTAGAGTACCAGGATGATGCAGATTGGACGAAGAGCGCATTGGCTAGCGGTGAGGCTGAAGTGAAGTGGGAGGGGGCATACTGTGAGGGGGGAGGAATAGGAGAGAAGGTCACAGGGGAGGGGGAGGGAAGATGGCCGACCTGTGATTCTTGAGAGTGCAGCCAATTGGAGTGTAGGGGGGTCAGGGGAGGAGAGAGGGAGTAATGGGTGGAGCTAGAAGGAGAGTCAGGGGAAAACCCGGTCGCAGAGGAGGGGAGTAGGGAGGGGAAGAAGTGGTCAAAGAGCGAGAGACAGGTGTCATTGCCTTGGATCATGACAGTCCTGTTGTTATAGAGTGAGATAGTGAGGTAACAGTTGAAACGCGCAGAGGAGGAACTTTTTAGCTGTTTCCCATGAGGGATAGAGGAGGAGGAGGTGACGTTAAGGGAATTATATAAGCTGGTGGACAAAGAGGGGGTGTCGTGAGTGAAGAAAATGAAATAATTTTTGAGCCTCCCAAAATGACTATTGTGAAATTGGTCAACAAAAAGGGAATCCGGGAAACGTTCAATAGTGTTATGCTTCAGTCGTTTTGTTGCAGCTTTAGTCAGGCTTGTAGGATAAATGATTTTGTAGCAATTAGTTCCAACCTTAACTCGAGAGGTGTGTTTCATGTTTTTTCTTATTATTCAGTCTGGCGTTTGAGACAGTTTTAGTTCTTATAAAACTATTGTTTTTCCCTCAAAAAAATAATGCAAAATAGATATACACAGTGTTTTATCCATTGGTCTTTTAAAATGCCCTTCACATTTTACTACTGCTCACCACACCACATACCATGGATCAATGGGTCCCTACTGGCTTGACTGACAACATAAAGCCTGTGCAAATTGATTACATACACTAGAAAACTCGTTACTTTCTCTTCAGTAACACCTCTGGTTCAAAATATGTTTTAATTTGTAATATTTTTCTATTAAGTTTATATAATAGCTGTTTATTTTAGCTGCATTTATGGTGCCTAGTTAAATCGTGATTTTTTTTGCATCTCCTTCTAAAAATGCTGTTATAAAGTTTTTAAGTGACATTGTAATGTTGTAGCAGCATGCAATTTCAATGCTTGGTTAGGTGGCAATTTATTCTTGTCTGCTTCACAAATAATAATAAATGTGTTAATAAATTAAAAAAATATCTCTAGTAAAATTGTCATATCAGAGATGTTTTTTAATTTTAACATTTATATTGTAAGCATCTGGCAACCATGTTAATGGTGATGCATGTTTTCCTTTTCCTATTCATTTTTGTGGCAAAGGCTTGCAATAAAAAAAATAATAACAATCGCACCGGCCTGCCAATGTCCGGCCTACTAGGTTTGCCAACGCTTATTTTTGGGACTCTGTGAAGTATGGCCAAAGAAGAACGGTGCTGCTAAGCAGTGCAATCTTTAAGGCGGTGCGACCGGTGCAGCCACACCTGGCGCTGACTTTGGTGGGGGGAGCTGTCCGTAAAAATAATTTGTGCAACAATAAGAATGTCGAGATAACTCTGATGAGGGGGAATGGCCAGCAGCCAGGAATGAATACCGCACGGTAGCGCTGCTCCGGCCCGACCGTCCTTTCCCAGCATCTATCCTGTAAATAATCCGTCTGCTTACAGCACACAACAAATGGAGAAGGCACGCAGAGTCCCGAGACTGGCTCCTGTAGCAGTGGAGGGGCCCTGAGCAGAGAAAGAGAGATGGGAAGGTGGCGGCCTTCGCCCAGCGAGCGGCCAAGGAGTCTGGTGAACAGGTGCCCCACCCACGAGAGACATCAACCGGGCAAGCGAAGTAGGCGAGCCCACACGGACAACAGCTTCAAACAAACTCTCTCCTGTAAGTGCCTGGGGACTCAGACAGCGACGTGGTGGCGGACAGAGGACCAATGAAGCTGTTAGAAATAGCGATTTCCGGTTGGCTGAGGCTTGCGCCAAAGCCAGGCAGAAACCACCACTCTAGTTAGGGCAAGGAAGTCACCCGTCAAAGATAACCCCTGCTCACCCCTTGGTAGCTTGGCACGAGCAGTCAGGCTTATCCCGGAGGTAAGGTGTAAAGCGTTTACGCGCGCACCCAGCAACAACACCCTAGGCCCACCACAAAGGAAACTCCACACAAGGTTATATATAAAAATAGCCTTTGTATTATACCAAACACATCATAATCATAATCACAGGATGTACATTGTGCCAACTGGCACGGGCAATATTTACAAGGGATTATATACACGGGACAGGGCCACGTGGACCACTGTCAGGAATAAGCTCTTTTTAGAACTAGCCCTTTTAGAACATATAATACTTGTAGCACCAAATAGCAAATGTAGCACACAGCCAGTAACAACTGGTAAAAGGTAAGTACATCCTAAGCAATCCTAACCACCTTAGGCATATATCACGCAGGGAACCATGAACTCACTAGCATAACTATACTAGGTAAAACAACCTCCTAGGCATAAACCAAATCTAGAGGCATCAAGTCAGGGTGCGCAAAACATACTACACACAGTACATTTCCTAACACCCAAAAGCATCAGCACATGAATCAGCATAGCACATAAATCACATTAGGGTCCAGGTTGCTCCACTGCACCAAAACCTAAACGTAGGAGCTGCCAACTACTTGCTGGGCAGCTGAGGACAAGAACACGGGGCCTAAACGCTGCAGCTGGCACTAAGTGCTGCGCAGCTGTGGGAAGGCCAAAGTAGGGGCAAAGGAGTCTGCCTCACTCCTGAGTCACATAGACTAAGTCCCTAAGAAGGAAAACCTAAATCGTGCAGCTGCCCACTACTTGCTGGGCAGCTGTGAAGCAAACTGTGACAGGGGCCCTTACTGGGCAAAGGGTTGGAGACCTCTGGCTCTGGAAATACCTGTGCGCGAGGGAGCACTCTAGCTCTAGAAATAAACACGTACCCATCGTTGGAGCCCTTTAGGCTCTAAAACAATGTGTCCCCAGGAGCCCTCTAGGCTCTTAAAAATAATGGGGCCTCGTGGGAGCCATCTGGGCTTGCTGAACGTGGGAGCGGCCTGCTGCCAACCGGGGCCGCTCTACCCTCTGCAATGCCCCCATGTGCGTGGAGCCTCGTGGGCTCTAGATACAAACTGCCCCCTTTAAGCCTTGTGGGCTCGAGAAACAATGCTGCCCGCTGGGGAGCGGTGCGCTCTAAACCGGGACTGCTCTACCCCTACAGAACCTGCCCCCAAAACAAAGCTAGCACCACGGGGGCGGGCACCGGCAATGTGCCCCGACGCCCCCCTCTCTACAAAGGAACACCAAGGGCCCCACTCACCAGACGGCTGGTTCCTGGCGAGGGCTCCTCCTCTTTGGACGGCGGTAGCGCGTGGCGGGGCTCTCTCTCCTCATGGGAGCCCCGCCTTCTCAAACCGCCCGATTCGCCCGGTCTTCGCCCGGTCCCCCATCTCGGGACCGGGACTTAGGGTGTGGAGCCTTCGTGGCTCCGAGGCAGCAGTCTCTTCCGGCCGGGCAGGACTCCTAGCCAATCCCAGCGCGGCGGCGGGCCGGCCTTCCCTCCAAAACCAGAAGTCCCGCCCCGCGTCAGGCACTACGGTGCCTGACTTCCTGTTTGCGGCGCGAGGGCCACGGCGGTGACTTCTCGGGCACAGAGAGGGGTAGGCACCCTCGAGGTAAAAGATAAACGTAGAAGCGGGGTGGGCACCCGCTAAGGAACACATAAATGGGGTGGGCACCCGTAAATAAGAATAAAATAAAAATGAAGACGCAGGGTGGGCTCCTGCGCACTTGGGGAATACAAAGGGCAGGAGCGCTTCCCTCCGAGGGAAAATGACAGCGCTCTGCCCAGAAATGAAAAATAAAGCGCTCTCAAGGCGCTGGGGGCACAGACAGCACCAGGCCCCTAAGGAATGACCACTTAAGCAACCAGGGCCCCAACAACAAGGTCCTCCTAGGTGCAGAGAGCAGGAGGGTCCAAAAGAAGTCCTCCAGCATCCAGGGGCTGTACAGGGCCCAGGGAGGCAAGCCTTTCCCTGGGCCCCAGCAGCAGCACACCCCTGGTAGATTCAAGTCAGGAACAAGAAAATTTACCATGTGGTCACAGCCTCTTTTTATACACCAAATCCCTTTGTCTCTAGGGTGCAGGGTGGGGGAAACCAGACACAGCTGGTTCTGGGGCACTCTGTTATGCTCAGCCCCTCTCCCCATTCAGTGGACAGGCTGGGGTCATTAGTCGCACCACAGGGGGCGGAGCCAGCATTGTGTACGGAAATCCCAGCCCTATTCAGGTCCCAGGTGCACCACTTCCTCACATCAACATGCAGATCTCTCCATTCACCACCGGGGCAGACCCATCCTGACTCCTGGAGCCAGGCACACCAGCCAGCTCCAGCCAATCACAAGCCAGACAGTCACTTCACATTTATGACACAGACATGCCAGCTTCTAGAAGCAGCACTTCCACACTAGACACATTAAAACCGCACACATCATAGCGCAACATTCAACCTCACGAGTACGCACATACCAAACTCAACCTTGCACTCTCCACGCATCAGGAATTACCATGGACACACACATTCCCCATTCATTCCCATGGGAGGGCAGGCTAATCTCACACACGCACTCTGAGAGCGCACGAACTTTACACTGCGCCACAGTGCTAAAGTGCGCAAAGACCAGAAATCACTATAATGATGTAACAATGAAAGGCAAAAAGTTCAAGGGTGAACCTGCCAGAAGGGCCAAGTCCAACAGAAGCGCACACCCACGTGACGCATCACATGACAGCGTTTCTTCACCAAGGAGTGCAAGGTACAGCAGCAGGCTGGCGCTGTGACGCACTTAGCCACTCGAGGTCGGGCGCGTTGGACGACCTCGGATTTGATATCAGGCCCGCTCCGCCTCACCTCCAAAGCAACCCAGCACCTGAAATCACAAGTGAGGGGCCATACTCTCAGAACCGAAGCCGGCTCATCATTACAACATAGCAGGCCGGTCAGACAAACACTAGCGGCCTGGGGTGAAACACATTAATGACGCTCTCCATTGCTGAGTTGAGCTGCGTTTCATCACGGTCTCCGTTCCATATGTGGTAGGTGGTGTGGGATGTCGGACAGTCTCTGGTCCCCGGCCTGAGCAGCTTCATGGCGCACTCAAATGGATCAGCCTTTATGACTGCTAAGAGGAGAGCACATCTTTAAGGCCGAATGCCAACTCAGGGGACTATCAACATGGCGGGACGCATAAGTACCCACCCGCAATCTGACAGCATATACACCATAAAGGACCCAGGCCTGGGTCTGGAAAGTCCCAGGACCAGTTTGGACTGGCTTATGCACGGGGACACCTTGTGTGCCCCGGGCATGTCTCAATCTATTCAGCCCTGTCCTACCCAATATACAAAACCCTGTCTGGGGTGGTGCTCGCACCTCCCAAGGCAGAAAACCCTTTGTCTAAGCCTCCCTCGCTGGAAGGACTCCCAGCAGCGGGAGGTCAGACTTGTGTCTGCGGTGGCAGCATCCATTTTGTGATGCTGAGGCTCTGGTTAACTTTAACCGGGGTTAAGGCTACGCACATGTCGTGTCCCTCTAGAAGGGTGGAATGCTATCCCCGTCGACAGAACTGTCGAGGGGATAGTATTCCAATTCGTATGACACCTTACTCGACATGTTTTGATAAAGCCAAACCAAAGATAGCATATAACCGCGAGGATTATAATGCACTTAAGAGTATATGGTATGGCCATATCCCGGAACAGCTTAGACAGGCTCAGCTCATGCTAGAGCACCATCTCACATATTTCCAAGCACTCTGCCTCCAGGATTGATGAGGCCTTCCATAGGAGTGGCTGATAGGAACATATGTGTCCAGTTTAAGGTCAGGCATAGGGATACTATACCTAAGTAAGAGGTGATTACACCGACTTACCCCAGCTGAGTGATCAGCCAGTTGTGTCAAATATGGAGGCCAGGCTAGGGGTGGCACAATATATGCTGCAGCCCCTGGTAGGCCTTGGATGCACCTATGCCCTGGGTACCTAGGGTACACTGTTACAGGGGCCAACAAGGTGAACCAGTTCCAATTCGTAATGCACCTAGAGTGCAATGGCAGTAATTTAGAGAGAGAACAGCAGGCTGTGGGTCTGATTAGCAGGCCCACAGCCACATTAAGTCATAAACCAGTGAAGCAAAAAGAAAAAATTTGGGGTGACCATAGGATAGCAGACCCTACTCTCCTACAAGCGCCACAAACTTAACTGGAGTTAAGGAGTTAGAAATGAAAGGGTGGCCATAACGACAAAGCAGTAATACCAATCGGAAGGAGTTGCACGTGACCAGCTACGCCCCGGTACCCTGAACTTAACCGGGCACAAAGCTAAGGACTGGACCCATAGCATCGCACACCGCACCCCGCGAACAAGATCTTGAAAACCTACTACAACTTCTAGGGAGGGTGGGCAAGGCGCGCCAGTGGTCATCACCGACAAACCACTACCCTGAGACTGGGCCTTGTCAGGCGGGGAAAACCAACAGGCCACGTGAGATTCAACACGTTGGGCGGCGGTGAGTACCCATCCACATCGAGTCATAGGTTCTAATTAAACATTGGCGACAACTAAAGGGGGTCGTGTCTCACACCAGTCGAAAATTGATAAATATGCTTGGCAGAAGTCACAGCAGGGTGGACCAAGAAAACCAACAGAAGCCAACCGAACAAGATTCCCCTATGCTCCAAAATGTCATGAAGGTGATTCACGGTGTTCGCACCTCATTAGAAGGGTGCATAGAATGAGTCCCCACGAATACATCTCTGCTTAGGGTTGATCTTCAGAAAATGGACTCCAGATTCAAGGAAGTGGAGGACAACACACAAAGACTCATCACTGACACATCAGTACTAAAGAAGCAAGACGCTGAGTTGCAGAGTCACACAAAATCGCTGCCAATGCAGCTCGACGACTATGAAGGAAGATCCAGGCGTAATAACATATGCATTCTGGGAGTACCGGAAAGGGCACAGGGTCCAGCAACAGCTCTATTTGTCAAGGAACTAGTGACCAAACACCTGCAACCTAGAAACTTATCGAACCACTTCTCTACTTAAAGAGCTCACCGCATACCAGGTGTAGGCCTAAACCCAGGGCAACCCCGACCCATCCTGGCATGGGTGTTCAACTTCAGAGATCAAGATGTCTTCCTCCAAACGGCTCGTAGTGCTCCCCCACTCAAATATGAGAACAGCAGAACATTGTTTTTCCCTGACTTCACAGCCACCGTGCAGAAATAAAGACGCTCCTTTCTGGAAGTCAAAAAAGCTCTCAAGGCGCAAGACATCAAATACGCCATGTTGTTCCCTGCAAAGCTGCAAGTGAAAGCGGAGAGAAAATCCAGGTTCTCCGTGGAGCCAGAAGAGCCATGGGCATGGCTAGAGGGAGACAAAGGGAACCCGGACCAGCCTGAGCGACAAGTCGGGCAGCAGCAGAAAAGAGAAGACTTTACACAAGGAAATGAGGATACTGAACTTATTCGAAGGGTTTTGAAATAGACCTGTTCTGATGAGTCCACCTGCAAGAGAAGAGAAAAATAATCGCATCTAAGGAGTGGCATCAGTGACTAAGAAGCAACTAAAAAGTCTAGCAAAACTCCATAGACCTTGAAAAACTGGTAGAAATAAAAAAGATATGAACACTAGAGGAAGCAAAACGCTGTAACGATCATCAAGGAAAGTGATGAGTATTAAATTAACTGTATATAATTACTTAAGCAGTAGAAAGTCCGATTGACTGAGGGAGGTAAGGGGTCAATGTTGAGCCTCGAATCCTCCACTCAGGGTGGGGAGGGCGACAGGCACTCAGCCCAGTTGGGCGGGGGGGAAATAGAATAGTAATTGTTTTATGTTAGCACAGCACCAAAGCACGCCATATGAAGTAAGGTCAAGGTCAAGCATACAACAGCATACCCTCAAGGAGCTACATCTTAGTACAGGAATAGAATTGTATATGCACTCTGCATGGTCAAGGGGTTTTGAGTGGGTGGATAAACTAAGGCTGACAAGAAAATCAGACAAATATCACATTATGCACCTATGAACAGTACACTCCCTATGGCGAGAAACTTAGGAAGAGACCTGAAGCTCCTTACATGAAACTTGAATGGACTTGGGGATAAATTGAAGAGAGGAATGGTCCTGCAGTATATAAAAAAGCAAGCACCCGGGGCCTCATTTATGAAAAGTGACGCATCGCTGCGTGAAAACAGCATCATGTCGCAAGGACTTACAGATACGTCAGTATTTCTGACGTATCTGTAAGTGCAAAAGTGACGCATTGCTGGAGTGTGTCACAAAAGTGACGCAACTCCAGCAATGTGTCCTTTCACATGGGGAAAGCCCCATGTGAAAGGGCTTGCGTCAGTCTTACGCCTGCTGTGAGGCAGGCGCAAGATTTTGACGCAACAGCATCCTAAAAGTGACGCAGTGAAATCTCATAGATTTCACTGCGTCACTATTACGAGGCTTTTTGCGGGGGAACGCCCCCTCTGCATACATTATACCTGACGCAGGTATAATGTGGCGCAGGGGTTTAAAAAGTGACGCATCTACCTAAATGCGTCACTTTTTAAATATGGCGCAACAAGGCGCATTTTTTACGCCGCTGGTGCGTCACAATAAGTGACGCACCAGCGGCGCAAAACTGACGCAAGGCCTCATAAATAAGGGCCCCGGTATATAGCCCTAGTGCAAGAAACACTTCTAATAGGTAATACATATAAAGCGTTAAACAGATGGGGCTATCGACTGGTCACACACGCAGGTTTCACTCCCAGCTCTGGGGGGATCGGTATACTTCTCCGTAAAAACTGCCCATACATGATCAGTAGAACGTGGATGACCAGGGCCGGTTCTCTGCAGCCACTAGTATAAGGGAAGGGAGACCGTTACCCGTACTATCAGAAAATGTTCACCCAGCAATACAACACACTACACTGCAGGACCTAAGCAAGTTTATCCTAGACCTACTAATCTGCACCTTGGTGATCGGGGGCGACTTTAATCTGGCTCTAAACACACTATATGACCGGCAACCCCCACGCAGAGACCCAATCACTGGGTCTAAATTGGCAGATTTTCTCTCAGCCCTTGGCCTGGTTGATGTATGGCGACAACTTAACCCGGAGTCCAACCAATTCACCTTCCACTCGGGAGTCCGCAAAAGTCAATCTCGCATTGACTATATACTCACTCACGCGGCCTATATTCTATACTTTACCGAAGCCTGGTGCTTGGCAAGGGGCATCTCGGACCACTCCCCTGTACTGACTAGAATGACTGTGGGTCTTCAGCCCGGAGGCACTACACTCACCATCACTCCATGGTCACTACAAATTTCCACATTAAAACAGATATGTTACAAAATGTAGACTTATACTTCCAGGTAAACGTAGGCTCAGTTGCTTCACCCCAGACTTTGTGGGGAGCATTTGGTGTTGTCATCAAAGGACAAGCACTGGCACTAATGGTGGGGCTAAAAGAGAACTGGTAAAATGCATTGTACAATTGGAGGAAGAGATTATACTGGGTGAGAATAACCTGGCCCAAGCTACTGACTATATAGCCCAACAGGCGCTAGGGGCCAAGAGGCCAGATTACAGGCAACCGCTCATGGAGTCAGCTAGAGCCAGACAAAAGAATATATACCAGAGGATATACGAATATGGGGAGAGAACAGGCAAGCTGTTGGCATGGCTCGAGAGGAGGGAGCAGACGGGCAGGTAGGTTCACCAGCTCTGGGGTTCGACAGGGGAGGACATAATCCATCCACAAGAGATTGCTGAGACATTTGCTACCCACTGCGAAACAATCTACACATCTGCAGCGGGAGCAACATTTGTTGACAATCAAAACCTCTCAGCTACGATCCAGATCACAGGCCTTTCCTTTGAGGAGCGAGCTTCCCTTGAGGGAGACTCCAAAGTAGAAGAAATATAACTACCGATCTGAAACATCAACTCGGGCAAAACAATGGGGCCCAATGGGCTCCTGATTTAATTTTTCAAGTTGGCAGCAGCCAAGTTGACACTCCATCTTCATCAAATGTACCTAGAGAGCTACAAAACAGGTCTCCTGCCAGCGGAGATCCGATTAGCCACGATAGTGGTAATACACAAACAGGGCAAACCAGCAAATGATTGTGGGGCATTTAGACCCATTTCCCTCAAGGCGGAGGCCAAAATACTCGCAAAAGTATTAGAGAACAGACTAATTCCATTGATCACTAAATTGGTACACCCGGATCAATCGGGCTTCATGCCCAGCCGAAACACTGCTTTAAACCTATGTCGCCTGCACGGAGTCCTGGGTAGGAAAAACACAGTAAGATAGGATGTAGCCCTACTGTCCTCAGATGCCAAAATGGCCTTTGATACCATCGAATAGCCATACTTCTTTGGGTCCTGGACCCAAATTTATAAAATGGATCGAGCTCTAATATACAAACCCAATAGCACAAATCGTGGTAATCAATCACGCATCACAGCAATTCTGGTTGGACAGAGGATCCAGATAGGGGTGCCCACTCTTACTGTTGATTTTTGCACTAGTGTTGGAACCCCTGGCAATTTCGACCCTTAGATACGGCGAGTGAAATGGACTGAACAATACGAAGACAGGATATACCTTTATGCAGATTACATTTTATTATACATGGAGTCCCCCCATCCTCAATCCACCGTATCCTTCATATCTTCCGCATATTCGGTAACCTCTCGTGATATACAATACATTGGTCTAAGTCTCAATTATTTCCAGTGCATGGACCGAGGCCCAAATTACTGAAAGGCTATGAAAGACCCATTGCTACAGACGGATTTCCATATTTGGGGATATTTATAACTATGGACCCGACAAAATTCTATGAAACCAACTTACTTGGCCCCTTGACACGGATGCGAACCGACTTCAGACACTGGCGAGGCCTACCGCTGAATCTGCTGGGTAGGGCAGCTCTTTTTAAAATGCTAGCACTGCCCCGCTTCCTGAACGCACTGCAAAATACCCTATAGAGTCCCAGACTCCTATTCCTCAAACATCGATAGCGAAGTGCGTACTTTACTATGGGACGGACGGGCACCACGTATTGCAATGGTGTATGGCTCCTGTGACAAGACGAGCCTCCGCACAGATAGGTGGCTGATGGGTCCGGGAGAATACCAAAGAGCACTATACACAAACCCCAGACGACTAAGTCTAACGGGATCCACGGCCTGAACATTAGAAATCTGGCATACAGTCAATAAAAAACTCGGCTGGGATAAAAAGAAATCACATTAGCAACCCCCCTCTGGGAACCCGAGTGGCTGGGCCATTTGAGTATCTGCCCTGGGTTTGATAAATGGAACCTATTAGGCATTTCATTGATAAGAAATATGTGGAGTAAAAAGGACTGGTTACATTCGCAGACCTCCAGAAGGAATATTAGCTTGCACAGTCCGAAGCGTTCAGATACCTGCAAATTAGCCATGCCCTCAGAGCAGCAATATCCGGGGGAGGCCCACTGCCCGAAACATCCCCTCTCGAGGACAGGTTGATAGTAGATCCTATGCCCAAGAAAGCCATTTCCCTAACATATAAAAAACTGATTAACAATCGGCCGGATCAATAGACACAACTCAGGCAGCTATGGGAGGCAGATGTGGGCGAATTAGAGGATGATGATTGGCGCTTTGGCTTCCCCCAGGGACATTGCCATCCCCATGAGACTGAGTCTGATCCAGCTCAAGACTCTACACCGAGTCTATCTGGCCACGAGTGTTCTGGTGAAGATGGGAAGGAGGGCAGATACTTATTGTCTCAGACAATGTTTGCCAGAGGGTACCTTCCTCCACACAATATGGGATTGCCCAATCATCCAAACATACTGGGATGCGGTCACAACACAAATGGAGAACGTAGGGGGGAAGAGGCTGAACCCCACCCCGTAACTCTGCCTATTAAATATATGGGAGGCCACGGACTTAACCCAAACTGAACAATCATGGGTTTCGCTGGGGTGGGCACTAGCGAAACGCAATATAGCTAAAAAATGGAGGAAATTGGGGAACCACCGCTCCTACATGGATCGGTAAGCGATATGGATACGGCTATGATAGCAGAGAAGGATGTTTTCAAGAATATAGTGTGCCCCAAAAATGGGATGAAAGTGGGCGGCATGGAATAAACACAAAGGCAAGATATGCCTGACCCCCACAGTCGAACTTCTCAGGAGGGGAGAGAGGCTGCAAACCTGCTGCACAAAGAGGGTTATGTAAAATATAGTAGATCATGGTCAAAATGGCTGTTCTGCAGAAAAAAAAGTACTTACACTGTGACTAGATGTTGTCAAATGACTAACTGTACTGCTGTGATTTTGTTACTTTGTTCAATAAAAAGAGTTTTAAAAAAAAGATAACTGATGATTAATGTTACTGCTGGGGACAGATGGGAATTTTGTCTTTGCCAACTGTGACTCATCATAAAGTAGTGCAGAGGGATAATGTGCCTGTTGCAAAGAACATGTGCCATGCAGATCACAAAACTGATTCTGAGTTTACTATGAGTGGGCTTTAAAAAAAAATCTGTGTCAGAGAGGAGCTATGGGGAGAAGAGGGTCACTGTTGGAGGGTAGTAGTGAGGGGATTCGTAGATGAGGAGGTCATGGACAAAGGGGTTGAAAAAGACCGTCACATTGGGCCCCACCGCTGCTATAGCCAGCCATGTTGCTAAGCATGCTTGGCGCATTCTACAGATGGATTGGAACTCCATGAGTTGTAATCAGCAACATTCTTCCAAGCTTGGTTGTGACATGCTTAAACCTGACATACTCCTGAACTGAAAGGAGTAAACCTCGCTTACTCTCAGAAAGCCTTCTTGAAATGACTGCACTGTTTAGCTACTGGTAAACAATGTAGAGTCCTGAGAATTTGGCAGAAATGTAGGCGTAGGGCATGCGCAATGGAACTTTGAACTATATACAACCACTGTAGATGGCATCTTGGAAGGCCTGGGTAAATGCTATTGGCATTGCCTAAATGGTTAGGACTAATAACATAGTTGCTTGGACTCAATGGGTAAGTGAAAAAAAAAAAAGCATTTCCATATCAGCCAAGTCTTGGAAGATTTGGCCTTGGCAGTGTCACTAACAGATAAAAATGCATTTTTAGATTTTTAGTGCACATCAACTCATCACTCAAAAAACAGGTTCAGATAGTTTGAAAGGCCTACAAAACTATGACTCGGAGAGCAACTTGAAGAACAAGACAAAAGTAAAACGAAAAGAAGAGCCCAAAGTCATCTTACAGTTACCTAAGAAGCCCCACGATCTACATATCTGTGGCTAGCTACAGCACTACCAGCTCAAATAACGGTAACATTGCCAACTGATCAGAATAAGTTGATGAATCTTTTCTAGGGCCCCAGATCTATAAAGCCTTAAACCTTAAGCCAATGCATGACTATTGTGAATCTGTCACTAGGACAATTGCCCTCATATTTGTACTCCAGTCTGAGGAAACGAGGATTGTTTTGATTTCTTTAAATATTGCGTCGCCAATACACCTACAATATTTGTCTTAAATTACTTTATTTTGCAATTAATAATGGCTACTGTGCCCGAGCAATATGAAACTCAAAGCAGATACAAGCTTATGGTCCCATTGCCCAACAGCTGTTATCTATAGTGAGCAACAGGTGCTTACAAATGGTTAAACTTTGTAATGACATGCAGTGGTACAATGAAAGCAACTCATGTCATTACAGGGCATACTACCAAGGCTGGACTGACCTATTGGGTAATCTGGCAGTCCCAGAAAGGCTGGCCTCACAGGTCTGTGTATGGGCTGTTATTTTGGATGTTTTTGGGCATATGTGGTCTTTTAGGATGGTTTGTACTGCTGATTTCTTTGATATTACCACTAAAATTCCCTACAGCTTATTGCATGCATTTTCCCATACTGTGCAAAACAGGATCACTGACATAGGGCTCGATTCCGATCCGGTAAAAAGCGCTCCGAATTCCTGAACGGAGCGTTTTTCCCCGTACGAATCGAACCCGAAGGCGTCCCCGTACGAATGTGCAAGTACGATCACAACTTAATGCGTCACTCCTTACGTCTCGTAAAAAACGCTGTACGAATCGAAAGTCGGTACGAATAGCAGTCGGCTGACGCTCGACGCTGCGTCCGTACGTACATAGACGGCGTCTCCCGAACCACAAAGTACGATCCGTGTTCCACACACTCCGTACGGCTCTTTTTCTACGACAGCTCAAAACTACCGTAAAACCAGACTTCGGCACGACCCGCACCCCGGTACGCGACAAGCAGGACATGGACGCCATCGTTCGTGTAATCCCTATCCTGTACGCCCACCACCTCGTACTGAGAAACCGACGACGGCGCAGAAGGTGAGTACAACGAGGTTCTACATACCTGTACGTCTTGCTACACGCGCACATCTCCATTACACAATTATAATGTCTGCCCATGTTGCACCACACACTCCCGCACTACACCAGTGCAATACGGAGACCGGCCGTACCTACGTCGTCGACCAGGGGGTACGGTACGTCACCGCACTACACCAGCGTAATACGCCGCACCTACGTCATCGACCACGGGGTACGGCAGGTCACCGCACTACACCAGTGCAATACGGAGACCGGTCGTACCTACGTCATCGACCAGGGGGTACGGTACGTCACCGCACTACACCAGCGCAATACGCCGCACCTACGTCATCGACCACGGGGTACGGCAGGTCACCGCACTACACCAGTGCAATACGGAGACCGGCCGTACCTACGTCATCGACCAGGGAGTACGGCAGGTCACTGCACTACACCAGTGCAATACGGAGACCGGCCGTACCTACGTCATCGACCAGGGCGTACGGTACGTCACCGCACTACACCAGTGCAATTGACGTGTGGCACATACGCCTGCAATGTGATTGTAAGTGTAAGTGGTGAGCAGAACACCCCCCAGTGCCCAGCATCAGAGTGTGTGCCTAACACCCCCCCACCAGTGCCCCCCAGTGCCCAGCATCAGAGTGTGTGCCTAACACCCCCCCACCAGTGCCCACCAGTGCCCACCAGAGCCCAGCATCAGAGTGTGTGGCTAACACCCCCCCACCAGTGCCTCCCAGTGCCCCCCAGTGCCCAGCATCAGAGTGTGTGTGTGGCTAACACCCCCACCAGTGCCCAGCATCAGAGTGTGTGTGTGGCTAACACCCCCCCCACCAGTGCCCCCCAGTGCCCAGCATCAGCGTGTGTGCCTAACACCCCCACCAGTGCCCACCAGTGCCCACCAGAGCCCAGCATCAGAGTGTGTGTGTGGCTAACACCCCCACCAGTGCCCACCAGTGCCCAGCATCAGAGTGTGTGTGTGCCTAACACCCCCACCAGTGGCCACCAGTGCCCACCAGAGCCCAGCATCAGAGTGTGTGAGTGGCTAACACCCCCACCAGTGCCCCCCAGTGCCCAGCATCAGAGTGTGTGTGTGGCTAACACCCCCACCAGTGCCCCCCAGTGCCCCCCAGTGCCCAGCATCAGAGTGTGTGTGTGGCTAACACCCCCACCAGTGCCCAACAGTGCCCACCAGAGCCCAGCATCAGAGTGTGTGTGGCTAACACCCCCACCAGTGCACACCAGTGCCCAGCATCAGAGTGTGTGTGTGGCTAACACCCCCACCAGTGCCCACCAGTGCCCCCCAGTGCCCAGCATCAAAGTGTGTGCCTAACACCCCCACCAGTGCCCACCAGTGCCCACCAGAGCCCAGCATCAGAGTGTGTGTGTGGCTAACACCCCCACCAGTGCCCCCCAGTGCCCCCCAGTGCCCAGCATCAGAGTGTGTGCCTAACACCCCCACCAGTGCCCCCCAGTGCCCAGCATCAGAGTGTGTGTGTGGCTAACACCCCCACCAGTGCCCACCAGTGCCCACCAGAGCCCAGCATCAGAGTGTGTGTGTGGCTAACACCCCTACCAGTGCCCCCCGGTGCCCAGCATCAGAGTGTGTGTGTGGCTAACACCCCCACCAGTGCCCACCAGAGCCCAGCATCAGAGTGTGTGTGTGGCTAACACCCCCACCAGTGCCCCCCAGTGCCCAGCATCAGTGTGTGTGTGTGGCTAACACCCCCCACCAGTGCCCACCAGTGCCCACCAGTGCCCACCAGAGCCCAGCATCAGAGTGTGTGTGTGGCTAACACCCCCACCAGTGCCCCCAGTGCCCCCCAGTGCCCAGCATCAGAGTGTGTGCCTAACACCCCCACCAGTGCCCAGCATCAGAGTGTGTGTGTGGCTAACACCCCCACCAGTGCCCACCAGTGCCCACCAGAGCCCAGCATCAGAGTGTGTGTGTGGCTAACACCCCCACCAGTGCCCCCCGGTGCCCAGCATCAGAGTGTGTGTGTGGCTAACACCCCCACCAGTGCCCACCAGAGCCCAGAATCAGAGTGTGTGTGTGGCTAACACCCCCACCAGTGCCCCCCAGTGCCCAGCATCAGAGTGTGTGTGTGGCTAACACCCCCCCACCAGTGCCCACCAGAGCCCAGCATCAGAGTGTGTGTGTGGCTAACACCCCCACCAGTGCCCACCAGTGCCCAGCATCAGAGTGTGTGTGTGGCTAACACCCCCCCCACCAGTGCCCCCCAGTGCCCCCCAGTGCCCCCCAGTGCCCAGCATCAGAGTGTGTGCCTAACACCCCCACCAGTGCCCACCAGAGCCCAGCATCAGAGTGTGTGTGTGGCTAACACCCCCACCAGTGCCCCCCAGTGCCCAGCATCAGAGTGTGTGCCTAACACCCCCACCAATGCCCACCAGAGCCCAGCATCAGAGTGTGTGTCTAACACCCCCACCAGTGCCCCCCAGTGCCCAGCATCAGAGTGTGTGTGTGGCTAACACCCCCACCAGTGCCCACCAGAGCCCAGCATCAGAGTGTGTGTGTGGCTAACACCCCCACCAGTGCCCAGCATCAGAGTGTGTGTGTGGCTAACACCCCCCCCCACCAGTGCCCCCCAGTGCCCCCCAGTGCCCAGCATCAGAGTGTGTGCCTAACACCCCCACCAGTGCCCACCAGTGCCCACCAGAGCCCAGCATCAGAGTGTGTGTGTGGCTAACACCACCACCAGTGCCCACCAGTGCCCAGCATCAGAGTGTGTGTGTGGCTAACACACCCCCCACCAGTGCCCCCCAGTGCCCAGCATCAGAGTGTGTGCCTAACACCCCCACCAGTGCCCACCAGTGCCCACCAGAGCCCAGCATCAGAGTGTGTGTGTGGCTAACACCCCCACCAGTGCCCCCCAGTGCCCAGCATCAGAGTGTGTGTGTGGCTAACACCCCCACCAGTGCCCACCAGAGCCCAGCATCAGAGTGTGTGCCTAACACCCCCACCAGTGCCCCCCAGTGCCCACCAGAGCCCAGCATCAGAGTGTGTGTGTGTGGCTAACACCCCCACCAGTGCCCCCCAGTGCCCAGCATCAGAGTGTGTGTGTGGCTAACACCCCCACCAGTGCCCCCCAGTGCCCAGCATCAGAGTGTGTGCCTAACACCCCCCCCCCACCAGTGCCCACCAGTGCCCAGCTGTTACATAACAACATACCATTGTTGTTAGACGGACCGGGAGGGTCGGCCGAGGTTACGGGGAGAGGTCTCCAGGGAGAGCCGTCTCCAACGACTGTACAGATAAGTAACTTCCCCCCCACAGACGGACACCACACAAGGTTGAAGGTTAACGAGACTTTATATGCAATTCTTAGGTTACGATGATGGATACAAGGAGGTCTGGACTCAGGGGTCCCCTCGGTTCTAGTCTCTGGTTTAGGAAAGGGGTAGCGGGACAGTCTTAGTTACCAATGAGTACAAAAATAGCTCTCAATCCTCGAGCTCGGCGTTCTGGATGATCGGGCCGTGGAGGAGCCAAGCAGGTCCCGAGATGGATGAAGGAAGGACGACGGTCCGCGGCGGAGCCTGCAGGTCCCGGTAGAAGATGACGGTTACAACGGTCCGCGGCCACGCCAGCAGATCCCGACGACGATGAAGGATGAAGGTTACGACGGCTGTGGCAGCGCCAACAGGCAGGACGATGGTGCACAGGACAGAGCTATGGCAGCGCCAGTAGTCCGTCCAGGATGAGTTCCTCTTTACGTCTCTCGACTCCAAGATACAACTGCCCTCCTGCTCTGGAGCTGCCCCAGTTATAGGGCTGGCGTGCTTTGATGTCCGGACCCTCGCACTTGGAGGTCGGGAGGTCCGGGATGGGGGAGTCCAGACACCCAGCAGGGGGGTGGAGCCAGCGCCCGGGGAGGCGATGGGCGAGCGGCACTTGGTGGGGGAGAGCCATCGGCACCTCTTTCTCCCATTGACTTGCCAAGTAGCCCGCTCACCTCCTGGGTGGAGGGTGGTGCCGGAATGTCTGAGGCCGGGCCAGGCCCAGGGTTGAGGTCGATCGGGGGCCAGGCGGCCTCGTGGTGGAGTGTCCAAGATGGCGCCCCAGGCTGGGCGCGTGGGCCGGCAGTGGATCGGACCCACGAGGTCGGCAGGCTCGAGGGCAGGGGTCCCTGAGGGGACGGAGGACGTGCAATGGTGGTGTGTGGTACTTGCGGGACTGGGCTGAGGCCTGGTTGGGCCCGGGGAGAGCGGCCCTTCATGTGGCCTGTCCAACATGCGTCCCCCCCAGCTGAAGGCGGGGAGAGTTACCCATCCTCTTGGGGACTCTCCTCGTCGAGGCGGAAAAACCGGGACAGGCCATCCGCGTTGGCGTGATCTGGCCCAGGCCGGTGTTCGACTGTGAAGTCCATACCTTGCAAGGAGATGGACCAGCGTAGCAGCTTTGGGTTCTCCCCCCGCATGTGCATCAGCCATTGCAGGGGTCGGTGGTCGGTCTGCACCCGAAAGTGGGTGCCGAAAAGGTAGGGCCGGAGCTTCTTGAGGGCCCATACCACAGCGAAGGCTTCCCTCTCTATGGTGCTCCAGCGTTGCTCCCGTGGTAGGAGTCTCCGGCTGATGAAGGCCACCGGTTGATCAAGGCCTTCGGTGTTCACTTGAGACAGGACGGCCCCAATGCCCTGGTCGGAGGCGTCCGTCTGGACGACGAACTCCCGGCTGTAGTCTGGGGCCTGGAGCACAGGGGCGGAACACATGGCGGCCTTTAATTGTTCAAATGCAGTTTGACACTCTGGGGTCCAGGTGACTTTTTTGGGCTGGTTTTTTGACGTGAGTTCTGTGAGGGGCCCAACTATGGTACCATAGTCTTTTACGAACCTTCGGTAGTAGCCCGTGAGGCCCAGGAAGGCTCGTACCTCGGTTTGGGTGATGGGGGGCTGCCAGGCCTGGATGGCGGCAATTTTCAGCTGTAGCGGGGCCACTAGGCCGCTTCCCACCTGGTGTCCGAGGTAGGTTACAGACCCTTGCCCAATTTGACACTTGCTGGCCTTGATCGTGAGGCCAGCTCGCTGAAGGGCTTGCAGCACTGCTCGGAGGTGGTGGAGGTGCTCGGTCCAATGGTGGCTGTATACAGCGATGTCGTCTAGGTAGGCGGCGCTGAATCCTTCGAGCCCCGCCAGGACCTGATTGACGAGCCGTTGGAATGTTGCTGGGGCATTCTTCATGCCGAAGGGCATGACCGTGAAATGGTAATGGCCATCGGGGGTGGAGAAGGCAGAACGTTCTTGCGCCCGGGGGGTGAGGCCGATCTGCCAATAGCCTGCTGTCAGGTCGAAGATGCTGAGGTAGCGGGCAGCTCCCATTCGGTCGACTAGTTCATCTGCCCGGGGGATGGGATGCGCGTCTGTTCTGGTGACCGCATTCAAGCCCCGGTAGTCGACGCAGAACCGGAGTTCTGGGGTGGTGCCGGGGGCCGCTGCCTTGGGGACCAGTACGACAGGGCTGGCCCAGGGACTGTCTGAGGGCTCGATGACCCCGATCGTGAGCATCTTGGCTATTTCTTCCTGGATGCAGGCCCGTACCCGGTCTGGCACGCGGTAGGCCCGGTGGCGGATAGGGGGGCTGTCCCCGGTATCCACATCGTGCACACACCAGGAAGTGACACCCGGGGTGAGGGAGAACAGGCTGGCGAACTGTGATAGGAGGGCTTGACACTCCTGGCGTTGTTCTCGGGTGAGGGCCTCTGAGAGCCGGACCCCATCCACGGAGCCGTCTTGCTCTTGAGTCCGTAGGAGGTCAGGGAGAGGCTCGGAGTCTTCTTCAACCCCAGTGTCTGTGGCCATCAGGAGGCTGAGCTCTGTTCGCACAAAGTGGGGCTTTAGTCTGTTAGCGTGGAGGACCCGGAGAGGGTTCCGGGAGGATTCCATGTCGATGAGATAAGTGGCAGGACCCTTGCGCTCTATTACTTTGAAGGGCCCCGTCCATTTGTCTTGCAGGGCGCACGGCTCAGTGGGGGACATCACCCATACCTGTTGGCCAGGTTCGAATTCAATGGATGAGGCATTCTGGTCATACCATTTTTTCATGTCCTCTTGACTGGCCTCTAGGTTGGCCTTCGCTAGTTCTCTGAACTGCCGGGTCTGGTTGCGGAGGGTGAGGAGGTACCGGAAGACATCTGGAGGGTTCTTTAGCGGAGGCATCTCCCAGCCTTCTTTGACGAGACTGAGCGGCCCTCGCACTGGGTGTCCATATAGCAGTTCAAATGGGCTGAAGCCCAGGGATTTCTGGGGGACTTCTCGATACGCGAAGAGGAGGCACGGCAGCAGCACATCCCACTGGCGACGGGGGGGCTCTTCCAACCCCCCGATCATTCCCTTTAGCGTGCGGTTGAACCGCTCAACGAGTCCGTTCCCTTGAGGGTGATAGGGGGTTGTGAATCTGTAGGTGACCCCGCACTGTTGCCAGAGGGACTTCATGTATTTGGAAATAAAGTTCGTGCCTCTGTCGCTGACGACTTCTCGGGGGAAGCCCACACGGGAGAAGATCCCCATCAGGGCCCGGCCGACCACCGGGGCTGTCACAGTTCGCAGAGGAACAGCCTCAGGGTAGCGGGTGGCGTGGTCCACTAGCACCAGGATGAATCGATGGCCTTGTTTTGTGCGTGGGTCCAAGGGCCCCACAATGTCTATTCCGACTCTCTCAAACGGGGTAGTGACCACGGGAAAAGGTTGCAGGGGAGCCTTTAGTTTGCGGCCGCTCTTCCCACTGGCTTGGCACGTGGGGCAAGATCGGCAATGCTGGTGCACATCGTTTCTCATTTTGGGCCAGAAGAAGTGGGTCACTAGGCGACTGTAGGTTTTATCTTGTCCCAGATGTCCTGCCAGGGGGACATCGTGGGCCAGGTTTAACAGGAAGTCTCTGAAACGGAGGGGTACCACTAGTACTCGGTTGCTTCCCAGCTCGGCGATTCTTTGCTCGCTGTACAGCAGATCATTGTCCCAGTAGACCCAATGAGTTCCGGGGGTATCCCCTGCGCTCTGGGCGAGCGCTTGCTGGCGGAGTCCCTCGAGGGAGGGACAGGTCTTCTGTTCTTGGCGAAATTGTTCTTGCGTGGGCCCCCCTTCTTGAGGCCACTGGTCGAGGTTAGCGAGGTCGGTAGGTTGAGCTGGTTCGGCGGGAATGTTACGGTCGGTGTTTTCGGCCGGGGCGACCGGAGGCGGTGGCGCCGGCCATTCGGGTTCTTCTGGCTGGTGGTTGGCACGGGCGGCCATGGAACGGGTGGTGACGCACGCCCAGTCTGGGACGCCCAACATCCCCAGGTGTTCCTTTCGCTCCACGGCGGCCCACGGAGAGCTTTCCAGGTCATTGCCCAGGAGGCAGTCTACGGGGGCATCGTCTCGGACCGTCACTTTCAACATGCCGGAGACCCCCCCCCATTCGAAGGGGACGCAGGCCATCCGACACAGGCTCTCCGAGTTATCGGCTGATCGTACAGGGCAGAGAATGTTCGGTAGATACTGTTCTGGGGCCACCAGGTGACAGCGGACGGCTGTTACACTGGCCCCGGTGTCACGAAGGGCTTCGGCCTGGTGTCCATTGATGCTCACCCATTGGCTGTACTTCTGGGTGTTAGCGGGTAGGGGGACCCGCGGGACCATGTCTTTCCCCCCTAAGCAGGCTAGAGTCATGGCGGCTGGCTCCCACTCTTGATGCTCTTGTTCGTACTCTTCCTGTTCCTCGGAGATCTGTTCTTCCCCTAGGGCTGCAGCGGCCACTTGGCGGGGTCTTGGGCTCTGGTACTGCGGGCAGTTTGGGTCGTTCGCATAGTGGCCGACTCGTTGACATCGGTGACACGTGACATTGGCTCTGTACCCCGGTCGCGCTGGGGTGCTGCCCTGGTTGGCCGGGGGGGTGGTGTTGGTAGTGGGGGCGACCGGGGCGTTGTCTCTTCCTCGCCCTTGGCCCCCTCCTCCTCCTCTGGGTCGGTGCTGACCATTGTTGTTCCGGTTCTGTTCGTAGGACCCATTCCGGCCCACTCTGGTGATCTCCCACCGGTCAGCTTCGGCTGCGAGCTGCCGGGGATCCGTTAACTTGCTGTCGAGGAGGTGTTGGCGGAGTTCAATGAAGCAATTGTTCGACAGATGCTCCCATACCATCAGGTTAAATAGTTGCTCGTAGGTCGTGACGTTGCTTCCTCGGATCCAGCCCTCGAAGGCTCGGCTAAAGTATGTTACATAGTCCACCCAAGTTGTACCCGGGATGCGGGTGCAGTCTCGGAACCTCTGACGGTACATCTCGGGTGTGAGACCATAGCGGGTGAGGAGGGCCGCTTTCATATGGTCGTAGGAGGTCATCTGGTGGTCCGGGAGCTGTAGTAGGGTGTCGCGGCCCTCATTGAGGAATCTTCCCCAGAGACCGGCTCCCCAGTCGCTTCTATCGATCCGGTGTGCAGTCATAGCGATTTCATAGGCTTTAAACCATTGCTGGATGTCGTCCTCTCTGAAGTATTCCCGGACAACATCCTTGGGGATGTGTACCTTTCTGTCTGTGGCCCCTGAGGTGGGGGGTCGCTCGGGCACCCCTGCTTCTTTATCCTTCTTGCGTAGGTTGATCTCGGCTAGGTTTCGTTCGTGTTCGTACGCTAGTTTCTTTTCCTCGAGCTCCCTTTGTCTCTGTTTCTCCTCTCTTTCTTCTCGGAGACGCAGGTGCTCTAAGTTGATTTTTTGTTCGGCCAACTTAAGTTCAATGTCCATTTTAAGTCGGGCCATTTCTAGTTCGTGTAGTCGGGTCCTTTCTCTTTCCTGGATCTCGTCTTGCGAGAGACCCGTTCTTTGCCCTTCCGGGGCCGTGGTCGTTTTTTCTACGGTGCTTTGATCAGGGGTTCCGGCAGCCCCGGTTTCTGCCCAAGATTCTAGGGCATGCTTAAAATCGTCCTTGGTACTCAGTCCGGTGGTAGCGATACCCAGTTCGATGCAGAATTGTTTAAGTTCACGATGGTTGTACTCCTCCAATTTCTCCATTTGGAATTTCTCGGTTGATCCGCTCTCTTTCGTGGTCATTGTGACTTCGTCGTGGGGTGAGCTACTCTCTGTACGTTTATGCGGTGATTCGGATCGCGCCGCTGGCCACCAATGTTAGACGGACCGGGAGGGTCGGCCGAGGTTACGGGGAGAGGTCTCCAGGGAGAGCCGTCTCCAACGACTGTACAGATAAGTAACTTCCCCCCCACAGACGGACACCACACAAGGTTGAAGGTTAACGAGACTTTATATGCAATTCTTAGGTTACGATGATGGATACAAGGAGGTCTGGACTCAGGGGTCCCCTCGGTTCTAGTCTCTGGTTTAGGAAAGGGGTAGCGGGACAGTCTTAGTTACCAATGAGTACAAAAATAGCTCTCAATCCTCGAGCTCGGCGTTCTGGATGATCGGGCCGTGGAGGAGCCAAGCAGGTCCCGAGATGGATGAAGGAAGGACGACGGTCCGCGGCGGAGCCTGCAGGTCCCGGTAGAAGATGACGGTTACAACGGTCCGCGGCCACGCCAGCAGATCCCGACGACGATGAAGGATGAAGGTTACGACGGCTGTGGCAGCGCCAACAGGCAGGACGATGGTGCACAGGACAGAGCTATGGCAGCGCCAGTAGTCCGTCCAGGATGAGTTCCTCTTTACGTCTCTCGACTCCAAGATACAACTGCCCTCCTGCTCTGGAGCTGCCCCAGTTATAGGGCTGGCGTGCTTTGATGTCCGGACCCTCGCACTTGGAGGTCGGGAGGTCCGGGATGGGGGAGTCCAGACACCCAGCAGGGGGGTGGAGCCAGCGCCCGGGGAGGCGATGGGCGAGCGGCACTTGGTGGGGGAGAGCCATCGGCACCTCTTTCTCCCATTGACTTGCCAAGTAGCCCGCTCACCTCCTGGGTGGAGGGTGGTGCCGGAATGTCTGAGGCCGGGCCAGGCCCAGGGTTGAGGTCGATCGGGGGCCAGGCGGCCTCGTGGTGGAGTGTCCAAGATGGCGCCCCAGGCTGGGCGCGTGGGCCGGCAGTGGATCGGACCCACGAGGTCGGCAGGCTCGAGGGCAGGGGTCCCTGAGGGGACGGAGGACGTGCAATGGTGGTGTGTGGTACTTGCGGGACTGGGCTGAGGCCTGGTTGGGCCGGGGGAGAGCGGCCCTTCATGTGGCCTGTCCAACAATTGTGAACATCATTACTATCAGGAGATTGACACATGTTAACATACCTACATTTGAACATCACATCAGCTCCCAGGCACATAGCAGTCACAGACATTATCACACAAACTCTACTTCAGAAAATTAACATAAATGCTTTATTCAGCTGCTCCAAAAAAGAAAAGCAAATAAGAGTGTTTGCTCATTAAAGGCCAATGGCCAGTCCAAAAAAGTCCGAGCAACAATATGTGCCTCCAGGGTGTGATCACACACTAACTTGCCTGCACATGGCGTTTAATCCGCAGTGGTAACTATGGGGGCATCATCTGTGGAATCCTCCGGCACCGCATGGACAGGAGAGGGAAGGACAGGCGGAGTGGGTGCAGGTGTAGTGGATTCATCCACACTGGCTGGTGCAGCGACGAAAGTAGCTACGTAAACCTGGCTGCACACCTCAGCCAGTGTGGAAAAACTACCACCTGAACCCGGGGACACATTGGGGGTGGAGGTAGAGGGCTGTGAGTCTGTACTCCTGGGTGTGTGGATGCGTGTGTGCGTTGTGTCCCCTCTCCCTGTGGGTGTGCCTACATCCCCTTGAGATTGCGTGCGTGGAGCTTTGAGCTTTTTCTGACGTGTGGGTGTGCTGGGTGTGTGTGACCTGTGGCGTCTGCGTGTATGTTGTGTAGATATGGGAGAGGCAGAGGTGGATGGGTCTGAAGGATGGGGGGGAGACAGAGGCTGCTGGGAGTACATTGCTGCCGTCAGTGTTGACTCTATGGCAGCCACACTCCGACGTAGATCAGACATGGCTGACGACATGCCCTCCATGAACGACACCAACTGTGTAATCAGTTGTGTATGTCCATGGAGGACAGTCAGTATGGATGTCTGACCTACTGCAATCTGTCGGAGTAGGTCCACAGTCTCAGCACTGAGGGCAGCAGGGGACACAGGGGCAGGGGCTGCGGTGCCGGGAACAAAGGAGACACGGCTGCTAGCACGGACCCTAGGGACACTAATGACTGGGAGGGTGGAGATGGTACTGGAGGAGGGGACGCCAGCCAAAGATGATGGAGAGACCATTGCTGCATATTCCCCCTCCTCCTGAGAGTCTGACTCGGAGTTGTCAGCATGGTAAGATGTGTCAGTCACATGTCGTCCGGCCAGCAGACTCTCATCACCCTCCGTGCCACTGCCTCCCTCCGACTCCTCAAAGCAGGTGGCACTGTCGGTGTGTCCCTCTTCGTGGTCCGCGCCTGTGTCCCCTCCAGATTCAGATGATGATGCTGTGGGCAAGGAGAAGAATAATAACATATCAGTCACCTGTACACATCAGACATGTCAGCTACAATTCATTAGGCTTCATTTCTGAACATGGCATGCATCATGAGTCACAGGAGACTGAACACTGCACAATGATAAGTCTAGTTGTGGCCAATTGCGAGAGACACTACGCATAATGTATAGTAGGATACAAGCAACAGTGAATGGAAAAATCTATCATGAGCGACACAATGATGATTGACTGCCTGACAACAGGATAGCTGATGAAGCATCACAGCTCATTTAGACACCCAGTCACCCAAACCCAGACCTGCACATGTTGAATTTCCTTACACCTTGTGCCACATGGGAAAAGTCCTTCCTGAAGTGACATGTTATGCCATCCTGGGACCTGAACCAAGTGTAACATCACCTCACACAAGCATCACAGCTGTTGACACCCCAAGCCTCATTGTGTGACTGACCATCAATAGTAATTACAAAGAACATTTGACTTATGTGGCAACTATGCACACACGCACTGCCCAGTGTGAGTATGCATAAGCCCAAAATATTGCACTTGTACATTGTGCACCTGTAGCCAACACATGACTATTTTAAAGAGTACCATGGACAAAGGCCACTGAGGCTGACTCGTGCAGAAGACACATGTTTAGACTCAAGATCAGTGCCTAAATATGTAGAACAGCAGACACAGTGCACATGTGGTGCCACATGTAAGGTTCCAACAGGTGTCACAGACCCCCCCTCCAACATGATGATGTGCAAAGGAAGATGCATACATAGACATTGCACCATAGGAGTACATGTGAAAAACAAACATCATCCAAAGCGCAGGTCAAAAGTGGATTAGGGCAAGGCATGTAAAGAAGCAGCTGCAGAAACGGGGACATTCTGAGGCCAATGCATGGAGTGCCTGTCTGACCACAACACTCAAACTATGGGAGTGTAACCATGCCTTTGAGCACTGCAGGGAGCATGTGACACACATTACAACAAACAGACATAAACCTACCCACTACTTGCTGCTGTCCCTCCTGTAACTGCCTATGGAGGTCTGGGAACACCACTTCCAGGACCCGGAGCATGTTGGGGGTGAGGTGGCGGGTGCCGCCATGCCGGCGTGGAGCTTCCAGCTTTAGCTGTACTCTGGCAATGCGGCGGCTCCAGCACCGGATGTCCTGCCACCTCTTTTTGATGTTCCGGAGCCTCCTGCGAGGCCCCCCCTCGCTCCTGACGGCCCTGGCGATGTCCAGCCAGATTTCACCCTTCTCATAGGCAGATACCTGTCACAAATGTAAAGTAAAACAGCATCAGTACACCTGGTCCATGTTCCAAACACACACATATGTGCACAAAAAACTTGATGATAACAGGGCATTGTAAGATAAACACATTAGCACTGTTGGGGCCGAGTATGTGGTGTGTGAGCAAACACCTCTGCATGACATGCCATTGAAAGGCTACAGATGACATGATGGGTGCTAAACACTCTCCCAGCATGGCACTCACTGAGCAATGTATGCTACGTCTGGGTGCACTGCAGCACGTGACACGCTGTCACACACCCCACTGCAACAAATAAGCCTCTAGTAACAGCACTGTACCCCCTGGCACTCACTCCCAACAACATTGCATGTAGACACTATACATACACAGTGGCTATAATGTCACACACAAAACAGGTGCACACTCCAAGGTATTGCACACATCACTCACCTGATCCTCTGGTCTCCCATACAGCTTGCTGTAGTTAGGCAGGAGGGCATCCAGCAGCGCCTTGTTCTCACCATCAGTGAATGCAGGTGCCCTCTCCATGCTAAGCCAATCAGGGTTCAGAGGATTCAGAGACAGCAGCTGTGGTTACCACACCAATGTTGTGCAGTCAAGTGCCCTACCACAGCCACATGCTGCCTTATATCTGTGCTGCAGAGGGGCTGTGAGTCCAAGGAGTAGTGTCTGATAGGCCACCATAGATAGCATCCTATGTTCCATCCAATCACTTTACACAGAAGGACATGACACACATATGCATGGTTTGAAAACTGAGCCTGAGCTGAACAACAACTTTTGCAACATTGTATACTTTTGCCCAACTGAATTTTCTCTAACACCTGTAGAAGGCTCAAAAAATTCAGTATCCATGACAACCTGGTTGCATTTTGATCTGTCCACTGTTCCCCTAGATGTCCCCTATGTATTTAATCAAATACCCACACAAGTAAGGTGACATTTCCCTTGCTAATGCAACCCATTCAATGGTGTAACGAGGCGTACACACGCATGTACCATTGGGGTACGCTTTGCTCGCGTAGGGCTGAAAAGCTATAGGGAAACGAGGCGTACACACGCACGTACTATTGGGGTACGCTTTGCTCGCGGAAACGAGGCGTACACACGCACGTACCATTGGGGTACGCTTTGCTCGCGTAGGGCTGAAAAGCTATAGGGAAACGAGGCATACACACGCACGTACCATTGGGGTACGCTTTGCTCGCGTAGGGCTGAAAAGCTATAGGGAAACGAGGCGTACACACGCACGTACCATTGGGGTACTCTTTGCTCGCGTAGGGCTGAAAAGCTATAGGGAAACGAGGCGTACACACGCACGTACCATTGGGGTACGCTTTGCTCGCGTAGGGCTGAAAAGCTATAGGGAAACGAGGCGTACACACGCACGTACCATTGGGGTACGCTTTGCTCGCGTAGGGCTGAAAAGCTATAGGGAAACGAGGCGTACACACGCACGTACCATTGGGGTACGCTTTGCTCGCGTAGGGCCGAAAAGCTATAGGGAAACGAGGCGTACACACGCACGTACCATTGGGGTACGCTTTGCGCGCGCAGGGCCGAAAAGCTATAGGGAAACGAGGCGTACACACGCACGTACCATTGGGGTACGCTTTGCTCGCGTAGGGCTGAAAAGCTATAGGGAAACGAGGCGTACACACGCACGCACCATTGGGGTACGCTTTGCTCGCGGAGGGCTGAAAAGCTATAGGGAAACGAGGCGTACACACGCACGTACCATTGGGGTACGCTTTGCTCGCGGAGGGCCAAAAAGCTATAGGGAAATGAGGCGTACACACGCACGTATCATTGGGGTACGCTTTGCTCGCGTAGGGCCGAAAAGCTATAGGGAAACGAGGCGTACACACGCACGTACCATTGGGGTACGCTTTGCTCGCGTAGGGCCGAAAAGCTATAGGGAAACGAGGCGTACAAACGCACGTACCATTGGGGTACGCTTTGCTCGCGTAGGGCTGAAAAGCTATAGGGAAACGAGGCGTACACACGCACGTACCATTGGGGTACGCTTTGCTCGCGTAGGGCCGAAAAGCTATAGGGAAACGAGGCGTACACACGCACGTATCATTGGGGTACGCTTTGCTCGCGTAGGGCCGAAAAGCTATAGGGAAACGAGGCGTACACACGCACGTACCATTGGGGTATGCTTTGCTCGCATAGGGCTGAAAAGCTATAGGGAAACGAGGCGTACACACGCACGTACCATTGGGGTACGCTTTGCTCGCGTAGGGCTGAAAAGCTATAGGGAAACGAGGCGTATGTACAGTACGTCAGACATGCTCATGTGAACGTTTGTGTAGGCTGCGTTCCTGACCTCCTTCATGTCACCATTGGGAGAGTGACTCCAGGAAATCACATAGCAGGGATGTACTCTACCCTCATGTTGACAATGTGGATGCATACATCAGCATGGCATCCTCACATCAGCATGCCCCAAGTGTGGCAGACATTGAAGAAGCACAGGGACTGTGACCTAGTGCCTCAGTTGATGTGTGAAGAGCTAGCAAGACTTGTCATTACTCCTTCAGCACATGTGCATCACATGCATACAACACTTTGCACCGGCGTAACGTCTACAACATATTGCGATGCACATGAACACTGGACTGCCACACCAATCAGTACAGGGAACTGGCACATGATGACAGCAACATGCCCACTGTGACAGAGGTGTAATAGACGCACAGCATGACCCAGAGTCACCACGTCATGTGTGTGCCATATGTGATATTGTGCCAGCTGTTTGCATATGAAATGTTCAGGACAGTATCATCTTACTCACCTTAGAATATCCCCACGTGTCATCCTGGACATGCCAATTTCCGCTCAGTAGTACACTTGTGTGTCGGTAGGCATGTCCTGCGGCCCACCGTGTGTTGTTGGCGTTGTGTGTGCCGTGATGACGTTGTCTGGGTACTCATACGTGACCTCAGCGTGCTCACGTCAGGTCCTCTGTATTAACAACACCTGCGCTGGTCCCGTATAAGTGTAACCTAACTCAATTTTGAAACAAGATGATAGTACGATCACTTCTGACCATTTCACTTGGATTGTCTGACTCAGGACGGTGCCAATAGGGATGTCCATTTCAAAGCCTGTGAGGATTGCAACCCTTTCATGTTGGTGACTGACCCTCACCGTCGGTGTCTCCACAGTGTTCACGTCAAGCAAGACAAGTAGAGCTGCTCCGACTGCTGGGACCAGACATATGAATGCAGGTGTGATTGGTCACACATGCCGCTCAGATTCCAGCAGTTGTCCCTGCAGCACAATGGCTCATGGTCTGGACGTAGGAGGAGTGCCTGGGCGTGGGTATTGAGACATCATTGCCCCTGGATTTGACATCAGTCCTCCAGGGCCAAGTCGTCAGGTAACCCATGTATGTGAAAGAGATGTCATCACACTTCAAAATCTACACAATGCATGTGCAATGCTGCATGGGATTCGGGTGACACCGCCCACGCGGCTCTGTCAAATTTGCAGCCATTGTAGCCTGCACCACGACCTGTGGTCCTCATGTCCATGATGTCCCTCACACCAACAAAGGCCTACGCGGTGGATTCTGGCCCAGCGGACCCGTCTGGGGGCACTTGCGCGTCTGGTGATTTGCCCGTGACGCCATCACTCACTTCGTCCCTGACGCAGGCGGCGCATTTGTGCCAGACCCGCTGTGATTGAAAGGATCTGAATGTTGATCCTGGTCCTCGCTGGTTCACCTCACAACCTCACTGGCAACTGTCCCCCAGGTGCCAGCCTTTGCGGCGTTCTCGGGTGGTGGTGTCCCCAATACCACACCCTGTACGGCACTGGCGTGGGAACTGTGCGGCAGTATAATTAATGCTGCAGGGGGGGTTCAACTCCTACGAGCCGGCCACAGCTCATGACAGGCCTGATTATCATGAAATGTGTGTCAAAGAGTATTGGGAGGGTCGTGAAGACCCACTGACACATGAGTGTCGGTCCCAAGGTGACAGGACAGGTGGACTGGGGCATGCAAGTGGTCTGGACACCTAGACAGACACTGGTGATGTCTCTACTCCAAACCTGTTAATGGATGACCGGCCAACGTACAGTGTAATGTTTATGTGTGCGGCCATAGCCTTGCCCAATCATTTCCCCGTTGCCGCGGTGAGGACCAACCTCCTCACTGAAGTCCTTCAAGTGCAGTCACGCTCCACTGAGCGTCTGCAGGCCTATCCTGAGGAATGTACTGTATCTATATTGTTCTGCATGTACAGGCACGCTGCATGTTTGGCTGTAGATAGGCACGTTGTCAGACGACCACACCCCTCCCTGGACCGGCCATGTGCCCTGTCCTCCCACCCCACCCCAGAGAGCATGGGTATCCTGCCCGCCAAATCACAGACCACATTCCCCCTATCTCTGCTGTAGAGGGTATCCAAGAGGTCTGAGCAGTACGGACAGATGTCATCATCCTCCCTGAGTCTGGGACTGAGGTCTTACAACATCACATGCCTCTTTGTCTGCTTCCCACACTGTCTGTGGGACATGGTTGTGTAACTGTTGGCAGAGTGTGCGTTGTAGGTACGGGCAATACTTGGCCAAGCACTTGTAGGATGCCAGTCAGCAACACCGTATTTCATCCAGTGATGGCTCAATATCCCCGACTCACATAGATGGCATCCAGGGAGGCAAATTTGTCTGAAGATTGATATGTATTCAAAATCAGGAACATGCTACTTACTACTGTTCCATTATGATATTTTGTTACGAAAGGTAAGTAACCAGTTCATAAATTTCAGTACATCTTCTGTTGGAGCATCCATATTGTGTCCTAATGAAGCGCTCATATGTGTGATGGCATCACAGACCATTTGTGACTAATCAAACATTAATGCAGTATGATGATGTTCAGGTAATAGTTAGGGAAATATCACACCGCAACATGACTATGTCAGAACTGTGCAAATGATGCCACATGTGGTGTGTGTATTGCTGTAAGCTGTCTGGATGTGCAGACAACCTCCTACTGACATTCACATGCCGTGTGTCACTGACATGATACATTGTCATGCTCAATAACACCTTTCCATCAGATATTTTGTATGCATGTCATATCCATTCCACAGACCACAGGTCTTGTACTGTTCACGGAGGAGTGGCTGGGAGTTTGAACATGTTACAACAGTGTGTCTCCCACACCACACTCACACTTGTCTAGATTTGTTGAAGCAGTGTTGCTTGTGCCATGTACATTGTTATTGTCTTAGTCAGACAGTTGAACACATTTCCTAATATATGTGTTTTGCAGGGCACCCCTTCTGGAACGGCCGTTACCTGACTTGGAAGCCATGAGGGAACGCAATTGCATCCGTCGTTATCGCTTCACCAGACAGATGATCAAGGACCTGACGGACAGACTGGAGGCTCACCTGCAACCACGACACAAGTATCCAACGGCGCTGACACCCAAGGTAAAGGTGATGGCAGCCCTCCATTTCTTTGCCACAGGTACGTTCCAATTGACCATAGCTGATGTGGGAGGGATGTCTCAGACCATGTTCAGCCGTGTATTGACAGATGTTTTGGCTGCGATGTTGCTCCACCTTGATGAATTCATCACATTCCCTACTCCAGAACAGTTGACAGATGTCAAGGGGGAATTCTATGCCCTGGGACGCATGCCACATGTTATTGGTGCAATTGATGGTACACATGTTAGTTTGGTGCCACCACAGGCTCAGGAGCAGGCGTATCGCAACAGGAAACACTACCACTCAATAAATGCCCTGGTGGTGTGTCTTGCCAACATGATTATCTCACATGTATCTGCACGTTTTCCAGGATTTCATCATGAGGCGTAGCAGGGTGCCACAGATGATGCTGCAGCTGCACAACCACCGGGCATGTCTTGTTGGTGAGTATACTTGTCAGCTATGTATGTCAGTATGTCACACCTTCTTCATCTGAATCATATTACACACTCATTTCCATGATGTGGATTTGCAGGAGACGCTGGATATCCAAACATGCCGTGGCTCATGACTTCACTACGCAACCCCAGGACAGCTGCAGACCAGCGGTACAGCAATGCTCATGAGAAGACCAGGCGGGTGATAGAGCGGACATTTGGAGTCCTGAAGAGCCGGTTCAGGTGCCTGGACAGGACAGGCGGAGCCCTCCAATACAGCCCACGCAAGGTGTGTGACATCTTCACTGTGTGCTGCATGCTTCACAACATGGCAGTGGAGAAGGCCGTGCCGCTCTACCTTGACCCTGATGAGCTGGAACATCCGCCCGTAGAGGATGAAGGCCTTGCCCAGGATACCAGTGATGAGGAGGTAGAAGATGATATCCGGAGTCCCCTCATCCGCAACTTCTTCTCATAATGGTGAGTCATAGCTGGTTATATGTAATACATGTATTAGAGAGTTGCATGGGTAGCTTGATGTGTATGCAGCAGACTGTATGCAATGTCACTAGGATGTCTGTAGTGCTGTGTCACACAGGTGCAGATGTAATGCAACACACATACGTGCTATGTGTATACTTGGAATGTACAGGTCTACTACAACAACTGGATATTGTAAAGGACATTGTCTGAATGACATTGTACAGAATTTGACCCCTTGTGTGCCACTCTCATCCACAGCTCACCCTGCCTGTTGTCCATTTGGGTCATTTTGGTCACCCTGCTATTGCTGAAGATGATTGCAACGTCAGCCTAATCAACGGAGCATGCATGGACATGTGGAGAAGTCATTTTGGGTAAGGACTCATACAAGGCTGTTTAGCGTTGGTATGTGTAGAAACGTGTGGTACATGTTCATGTGCATGTAGTGCGACCATGAATACATGCAACAACAATATGTTACTTATTACATGTATGCCCACTCCCATGACAGGATAGTCACCCCATCTGACAGTCATCTGTTGTAGTTGTATACTCTGGTGGATGCATCAATGTGTGTAGACATTGCCACTGCAACATTGCACATACCATGGTTTGACATTGTGTCAGAGCTCTCAAACACGGACTCTGTGGGGGATTGCAGCATCACTGTGTGCATTTGAATGTGACTGGATCCTCGCCTCCACCTTGTGGGACAGTCCAGTTTGGTTGCCATTCCACCATGTCGTGTAGGTGTTGCCCACTGTATGTTCCACATGTCCTGAGAAATGTCCTGTGAATCTGTGGACATGGATGCATTGCCCCTTGTTGCACTATTTCATGTCACTGTCATGTCGTTACCTCCGTGCAGGTTGAAAATACTGCTCCACCAGCCTTCACAGTGAGTAGCACTTCTGTTTTGAATCACATGATGCCATGTATGTTTTGCTTGAGACATGACAATGTTGGGATGATTCATATCTTAATTATTGTGTTGCACCAGTGGAGTGCGGTCATGCACATGATTCTTGAGTCCCGTGCAGCATTCATGTGCAATTGTAGGGTATCATATTGTGGTTTGGTTCAACTTGACTTCCAGTTGATATTTCTTCTAATAGCATCTCATGTTTAGCTTAGTAATGCTATGTTGATAGATCAAAAGACTGGCCACAGAGTGCCTTTGTAGGAAATGGGACCCCCGGCCGGCCAGGGCTTGCGCCACAGCCAGTCAGAGACCGCCACTCCTATGTAAAGTCGAGCCCTGCTCACCCTCTAGGTAACGCGGTGTGGGCAGTCAGGCCTATCTCGGAGGACATGTGTGAAGCATTTGCACACGCACCCACCAACAACAACATCCAGGGCCTCCCACAAAAGGACTCCACACCAAGTATATATGAAAATAGTCTTTGTATTAAGAAGGACACATAGGAACACACATTGTACAAGGGGCCCGAGGCACAGGCCGGGGTTACACGGAAGAAGGTACAGGGCAGGGCCAAGGGGCCCCTGCCAGGGGTATGCACATGATAGAACTGGCATTAGAACACATATCCACTGGGAGCTTCCTAGAACTAGCAGTAGAACTCACTCTGACCAGGGATCACATACATGGGACATCGGGTATTCAGGAGGGAAGGGACAAGGTACATAACACAACAGAGGCCCCCATCAGCAGGGCAACACAGAATAATTCTCAGCATCACTTTGATATTAGTCAGTAGCACCCCATAGGCCAGATGGCCTTCCTGGGGCAAGGGCGCCTTAGAGTCTCGATGTTCAGAGTGGGCTGCAAGGGGCCCGGGGCAAACGTAAACGTGGCAGCGGCCCATGAAGTGCTGGGCCGCTGAGGGTCTTTGATGTAGCATTGCAGGCTCGGGGGAGGATGACTCCATGAGGGAGCCTCCAGGGCTCCAGAGCAAAGATGCCGGGTGGAGCCTCGCCGGCTCGAGGGAACATGGGGGCAATGGTGGAGCCTCTCGGGGCTCATGATGAGCGGGGGAGGCCCCCTCGGGGCTCGGGAAAGGAACTGTGGGCAGGCGGGGCCCCCCTTGGGGGACCCGGCGTCACTGGGGGCCCTGCGGGCCTCTAAGCTCATGTGGGCTCGAGCTGGAGGGGAGGGGCGGGCACCGGCAATGCGCCCGATGCCCCGCCTCCCCTCCTGCAGCACTCACTGGTCGGCTGGCAGACGCGCTGGTCTCTCCTCGCTCTCCGGGGCTCCCTCTTGCTCCTGGGGCCCCGGGGGGGAAGCGGCAGTCTCCTGGGGGGAAAGCAGGGGCGTGGAGTAGGCTCCCGCGGCTCCCTGCATTCGCTCGCTCTCTCCTTTCCGCCTCCTATGCTCCTGGGGCCGCCGTCCAATCCCAGCGCGGCCCGGGGAGACGTCAGCAGCTAGTCCCGGGTCAGCGGCCAATCCCAGCGCGGCCCGGGACAGACAACACGAAGGAACCCAGGCCGGTGGTGGTGACCTCGGGGAAACTGGGGAGGGCTAGGTTCCCTCAAGGGAGTAGGGCTGTTAGTGAGGTAGGCACTCGCTGGGGGAATAGAACACCCCAAAGAACAGGGCAAAAGGCCGGGTGGCACCGGCTGGAGGAAATAGTACCCCCAGGCGCTAGGACAGGATTACGGCGCTCTGCAGGGGAGGTAGAGCACTCCCAGCGCGGGTAAACTCCATGAAGAGCTCCAGGCGCTCGAGGGCAGAAAGCAGCGCTTCCAGGCGCTAAGTAGGAAGAACAGCGCTCCCCAAGCGCTGGGGGTCAGAAGTAAATGCTGGAGGAAGAGCAGCAGTCCAAGCAGAGTCCAGGACCTCAGGTGGAGCTCAGCAGCCCCTAGAAGGGAAAAAGGTCATCAGTAGTCCAGGAGTAGGGCAGGGCCCAGGGAGGCAAGCCAACCCTGAGCCCAAGCAGCGGCAGCCCCTGGTAGATTCAAGTTAAGAACAAGAACAAGTCCAGAGTGTCACAGCACCCTTTTCATACACACATTCCTGGTCTGAAGGGGCAGGCAGGGAGAGAACCAGCTGTAACTGGTTATGGGGGGATTCTTTACACTGGCCAGACTAGGAACATCAGCCGCACCCCATGGGGTGGAGCCAGCATTGTCTGGGGAAAACCCAGCCTCATTCATGACACTCAAACCAGACAGTCAATCCACAAGCAGACCCAGGCTCACTCCTCCCCTCACATCAGCATGCTAAACACTCCATTCACCACCGGGGCAGACCCTCCCAGATCCTGGGAGCCAGGCTCACCAGCCAGCCTCAGCCAATCATACGCCAGGCACACATTCCACAAATATGCCAACTTCTAAAATAGGGACTTCTACACTAGACACACTCATGCCACATATACCGTTGCACAGCACCCAATCTCACGAGTTCATACATACCAGACTTGACCCTGCACACCCTACGCATCGGGAACTACCGAGGACTCATCCATTCCCCATGTATTCCTATGGAAGGGTAGGTCGCTCTCTCTTTACACGCACTCAGAGGGGGAATCACCATCCCCAGGTTACATATACCATAAAAACTTCAGGGGCGGACCTGCCAGACGGGCCAAGTCCAACAGCCTTCATTGCATGTAGGTCATTAGCTTCCTCATCATTTGTGATTCTTACAGCTGTTGTGGGTGAAGTAAATATTGCCTACATGGCCCTTATGGGTACACATGGTCAATAACAGATATTACAGTCTGCGTAAGTAGCATTGCCAACTGTTTTCATTTGTTTGTGAGGTCCACCGCATCTGAGCCAGTGAATGTATTTCTACCAACATAGGTCACATTGCATGGTTGCTCACTTGTGAGCGTTTCACAATACTCTAATGGATCACAGACTGTCCTAGGTTTTATGTGTCCGTGTCATTGGATTGGATCTGATGTGATAGCATGATGACTAATGTAATGTTGTCTCCAGTCATTTTACTTCACAGGTGTTACTGGTACAGTGTATCACATGAGGTTTTTGTATTAGCAGTGACAATGGAATGTACTCCTAATGGTTATTTGCCTCTGTTTCAGGTCTCCCTCCCAGCAGTTCCCATCCTCTCCTTCCGTCGCCTGATCACCCTTTTGTGTCTGTCATTTGTACTCAGACCAAGGGGCTATTTGGAGGTGGAACCCTTTGAGCATCACACCACTCTGATGAAGAAAGGTACGGCCAGTCCTTGACAGGCTTCTACCCAATATTACTGCTGCATCACAGGTGACATCATTAATAGTGTCAATTTGAGTCCTTGCCAATGCACATGTATGTTTGACAGTGCTCCATGGGCTCACAATGTAATTAACTCATGTTGTGCATGACGTGTGTTCATATTTAAGATTCTGCCGCCTTCATGTCAACGGACATGTCCTTCTAATGTGCATGTTTAGTATTTGGCATGTAGTATGCTTATGCTTGTTGTGTTGACGTGTCCAGCGGGCACATGCATGGTGTATGGGAAGGCTGTAATACTATATTTTGTGTAAGGTCGATGGCTTTGTAGCAGCTGTTCAGCTTTCCACACCCTAGCTGTAGTCTACACCTGCTGACTCTGTGTGTCCTGTGCCCCACATGTATGTAAGGGCCCTGATACAGTGACTGTGATCTTTGGTCATTACTGTGCCAATTTATTTGCATTGACCCCGAGTGAGTCAGACACTCCTGCCTTCACATTCACATTTAACTCTGTGGCTTGCAAATGCCCTTGCGGTATGTGCCCATTTGGCAAGTTGTCACAGCCCTCCTGCCGTCATGTCTTCACTCATTGCTGCTGCATGCACAGGCACGATGCAGCACACACGATCCAGGTACACAGACACCCACAGGATGACCCTCCTTCCATCCTTTTGTAGAGCATGCTCCTGCCACCCTACACACAGACAACACCAGACAATCACCCTCCTGGTATCACAATGCTTCAGACTCAGCCACTGCAGCTTATGTGTCTGTGTGTGCAGCACATACTGGCACAACTATGCAGATTCACATTACATTGGGTCTACGTACCACCAGGTCATGTGCCGTGTACAGCACACACACACCTTCCATAGGCACAATATTGTACATTGTTACCTTGTCAACACCACAGCAGGAAAAATCATCTTGCTAACAGTCACGTGGCAGTACACAACCTGGTCACACCACTTCGACATAGCTGTCACAGTCAGTCAAGTTGCCACAGGGGACACACACCATGACCACATCTCTTGGGTGTGGTGTGATTTACCCAGTCTGGTGTAGGTATGTGTCAGGACGTGGGTAGTTGTTCTGTATGCGTTGCTCCCATAACAGGAGTCTAGTACTTGTAGCTACATAGGGGTAGGTCACCTACTCAGGTGTGCTTGTGTAGAGAGCAACAGCCCATTGCCCACAGTCTGTCCTGCCACCCTTGTCCTTTGCGCCATTCATTACATCCACAGTACTGCATCATGTTGATGATAGTTCACATAACCCTAGGACACAATTGTAGGTACTCCCTACGTGGACAACTAGTTTTGTCACAATGATCTGTACACCTCAATGTGACTTTCCTGGGCCTGGCTGTGATAGCAGTTTGGCATCCAAACCCCCCTCCAGCATTAACTATCCCACACAGTTGTGTCTTGCCATCCATGTATGTAGTTGTTAGTGATTTCTGACCGATGTGTGTCCTCACACGGAATCTGATACAAGTGTGTGGATTGCTGCTGTTTGTTGCATACCCTTGCATTGTATACATTTGCACACACATAACATTTTATGCTGTGGTTCAAAGATAAATCAACAAATGCGTATGTGGTTCAGTGTATTTATTTGGTGATCTTGTGCTGGAAACGTGAATAGGTGCTGTACATAAAGGGGTTGAATCCAAAGTTCAGTGGTGGGGAGATGAGATGCCTTACAGTTACTCTCATCAGAGTCCAGGCCACAGTGCTTGGCATCATCGGGTAGACTGTGACCAGCAAGTCCATGTGGGAGAGTCGCATAGGGGATACTGTTGCACCCAGGGCCAATATGCCAGGTCCTGTGTCCTGGGAGTCGTGCATGGGCCACTGCCCCTCAACGTCTTAGCCGTGGACGACCAACCTTCCTTGGGGGGCCCTCAGGTGCAGGCCTGGACGATGCATGGGAAGCTACGTCAGAGAGTTCCTCCTCCTCCGCCTCCCCCCTCCCTGCGGCTGGTGTCACACTTTGCCGTGATGTTGATGGCCTTGTGACACAGAGAGGGTGCTGCATGTTGGCAGCTATCTGACGTAGCGATTGGCTCATTTCCCGATGCACCGTCAAGAGCTGAGCCAGACTTTCCTCCACCCGTCCATAATGTTGTTGTTGCCTGGCTATTTGCTCTGCCTGCTGTTCTTTCACCTGGTTGAGGACCTCCGCAAGCTGGCCTACCTCCCTGGTGTCCCGCCGGTATGCCTCCAGGATGTTAGTGAGTTCAGGCATACCGGTCCCTGCAGCTGGCTGTCCAGATTCCCGCCTCCGCCTTGCACCTCTGCCACCACCCTGACCCACATGTGCACCGCCTGCACTTGTGGGCACATCCGGTCGACGGGCCCCCCGAGTGCTGGCAGAGTGGAGGTTGCCAGCCACCTCAGGGGCGCCCGACAAAGGGTGTCTCTCATCTTCAGACAGGCCCTCTGATGGATCATGTGCAAGGCTCTGACCTGTCTGCTGTGATGTGTTGGGAATGGTTCCGTTGGTTGGCAGAGAAGTTTCTGGTACAGTTGCTGCAGGTGTTTGGGATCCAGAGGTGCCAGGTTGGTTGGGGTCATCCACAGTGCGTTGAGTGGCCTGGCTGTCGGTGGGGTCTGTGTCCGGCTGAGCCTGGGACTGGGATCCTTCTCCCCCCTGGGGTGGGTTGGGCTCCACACGTTGCCCTGTGTGTGGGAGAGAGAGACACTGTTAAGGCACTATCAAGTGACATATTGTTTATTTATCCATTATCTGCATCACTGTTCCACATGCTTTACATTGTTGTCATTGTTCAGTTGTGCATGTAGTGGTAGTAAATTGACATGTACTCAGGGGTATTTTTCATTCTTCCAATCTCTTGACAATGACTGACACAGCCATTGCTGTGTCTTGTATTGCCGGCACAACACATGTTAAGCATTGCTCAGGTTGACGCAACATCCAGGATATGGTGAAAATCCTTATGCCTGCGTCAAGCATGCACAGAGTTTAGATGCAGCATGTTGATGTAAGAGACAGGGCATCATAAATTAGCATGACATCAACTACATTGGATGTATTTTGCTGTTCCGTGATGGCCACACAATGCCAACACCCCTGGACCTGTACACAGACTTATCGATCATTGCTATTGAACGTGTCACTTCTCTAAGACGCATCACCTTGTCAATACCCATGTCCATGTTGTTACTTACGTGCATCCACATCAGTCATGAGATGGGGCAAGTGCATTGTTTGGAAGGCACAATGGACTGGAGCTTCTTCAATGTGCATGTCTTACTTGTATGCATATTCATATGAGTGAGTGTTTAGTTGTGATACATGACAATTGTGACATTGTTGCACTACTATGCTTGTCCCCAGGTGATGAGTTTCTGTAAGGGGTGTGTATGACAGGCCATGTCAGTAGTTTGCGTGTGATTAGCAAGCCTCCATTGTTAATAATTTGGCTGCCCCCTGATGTGGCATGCTGGCATATTTGTGATTTTGGGTTCATGCACAGGATGTGTGACCTTGTCCTGGTGTGTGTGTTTGCAGGGATCACATGAGAGACTTGTGGTGCCTACACCTGTGCCCATTGTGTACTACAGACCATTCCCAAATGTGTGTCCTGACACAGTACATTGTCCACTGCAAATTGTGGGTGTGTTGCAGGCTATTAGTAGATGACTGCTGTCCCTGGACATTCATGTCTATGGTGTTTTAAATGCCTGTGCAGTGCTTGGGTGCAACTGTCTGCGTGCCCAGGGGGCTGAGGTGAGGTGACTGAGGCAGGTAGACAGAGGGATGGAGGCAGACTGAGGGAGGGGGGGAGTGCAACAGGGGGAGGGGGCGACAGGGGGAGGGGGCGACCGAGGGAGAGGGCAACAGAGGGAGTGGGCGACAGTGGTAGTGGGAGAGAGAGGGAGACAGGGATGGAGCCAGGTTGTTTGTGTGTGCTTGCTCGCTGCACTGCCTTACTGTGCCACAAAATGTTGCTTCTCTGGAATGACGGGCCCCGGGGGAAGGAGAGCATATAGTTAAACACAGGTTAAATTTGTGACCATCTGTGGTTCACTCTGAAAAAGATTGTGGTTGTTGGCTGAATTGGGCTTTGACCAGTGGCGGCTCCTCTGCAATGGCAGAGGAGCGTTGCCCCACTGCCTGGCTCAGAGCTAGCAACCGCATCAAATTAATAATAAACGATGTTCTTGCATCGTTTATTTTGCATTTGCCAGCTCTGAGCCAGCGCTGTAGATGCACTCCCTAAGTGCTCATGCGTGTTTGGCCGGCCATCTGAGGCAGACCAAAACACACATGCGTACTTAGGGTTTCTCCAGCCAAGCTACACTGAGCAGCCAGGCTGGAGAAACCCGACAGAATCCCTGGCCCGAGCAGAACGTCTTTCTAGACCGCTCAGGCCAATCCCCATGCTGCTCTGCAGCACAGGGATTGGATGGAAGTCTGTCCCAGGGTCTCCTGGGAGCAGGCAGGAAGAGGATAGGTAGCGTGACACGACGCTGGAGGCAGCCGCCGGCTAAAGGTAAGGTTTTTTTTTAGGTCGAGCATTCCAGTCCTCTTGTATATACTTTAGTATATACTTATTATATACTTATATGTGAATGTACTTTGTGGGCTCTGGAGATCAGCCCTTGTCTGCTTCCACTTAGGGACTCTGTTTAACTGTCTTGATGGAAAACGACCAGCAGGGATCAGTAAAATACCAGAATTGCTTTCTGCTGAGGGACTTTCTATTTTTTTGTTTTTTTGGCAACTGCTTCTATTTAACTTTCTTGATAGAAAACGACCTGCAGAGGTCAGTAAAATACCAGAATCACTTTAGCTTTCTCTAGATTCCAGTCCTAACAAATTGTCTTCCATGAGCACGCATAGACAAGAATATTTTTTTCAAATCTTGTATTTTCAGTGATATGACCGCCGAAGGCCCTGATTTTAGATTAAAAACAGAGCTTTGGACTATACCATTTCCTGCTGAAAGGCAATATTTTTGCCTTGTGTTACCATACCTGGCGTGTCACACAATTTGGTGCTTACTTTCCCTGCATGTTAAAGAACAGTAGATGTTTCAGCGCGCAGGCTAATGTGCTGCATAGCTAAATTCATAGAAGGCCCCAAAGGCAAGACCAATTGCATTGTAAATGCTTGTTTAAATATAGTATTTCTAACCCCCGAACGCTCCACCCCTCCCGCATTCCCTCCACCTGTCCTGCCACCCTATGTTTATGGCCGCCGCCGCTGGCTTTCACCCCTCTCAACTAACAACCCAATTTCTTACAACAATCAGAAAAATTCTCCCTTTTCTCCCATCCTCAGCTAGGAAACATTTGATGCAAGAACTCATTCTATATAGGATGGACTATGGCAAATATTGTTTGTTGTCTGTTTAAATATCTTCAGATACAGTTCTGTATTCTGAATACAGATGCTTCAGAATTCAGCAGTCAGAATTGTTCTGTGTCTATTATCCATTAACCCTTTCAGTACTCATGATGGAATAGTTCCGTCATGAGCACCAGTGCTCCTGTGCTCATGACGGAACCATTCTGTCATGAGTACAGGGGCACTAAATCCCTCTGCTGCAGACAGCAGAGGGTTTTCCTCTTTTTTTTGGCTTCCCCAACCTCCCAAGGCCGTTTTTGTATTTCATTTTGAAAATGAAATTGAAACTTAGTTTCAGTTTCATTGTTTCGTGCTCGTGGGGTTATCTCAGCCCTCCCCGAGCACTGAAACACTTGGGAGAGGTATCATTGGAAAATGGAGAGTCTCCTCTTTCCAATGGTACCCTTCCCTAGTGGATCCCTGCTTGGGGGTCGCCCCAGGAGGGTGATCCCCAAGAAGGGATCCACCCACTAGCCACCATGGAGGGATGAACAGCCCCTTGGGCCTTTGCTCCCCCCACAAATAGTCTTTCTGCCCCCCCCCCCCTACCGGGGGTCAGATGGGGCAATAGCCCTAATCTGTCCCCGGGGGGCAGAAACCACCCTAGAAACCAGGGATTTGTTTTTATAGGCCAGGGGTGGGGCTGCCCAGAATAGGCATGACAATGTCCCCAACCTACCCCCCCCCCCCAAAGAAAGCAAAAGACTTTCTGCGCCTTCAAGAGGCAGATGGGGCAATAGCCCCTGATCTGCCCCTCCCCCAATAGGGCAGAAAGCCCAATAGGCATCAGGGATTTTTTCTTTATATATGTACGTAGGGGTGGGGGCTGCCCCCAATGGACATGCCAATGCCCTTATCCCAAAAGAAATTGCCACAGTCTTTTTGCCCCCCCCGGGAGGCAGATGGGGCAATATATCATTATTTGCTTCCCCCCGGGGGGCAGAAAGTCCACTAGGCACCAGGGATTTTATTTTTTCCAAAGTTCGGGGTGGGCCTGCCCAGAATGGGCTATGCCAATGCCCCCACCTCCTAAAAAAATGCCACAGTCTTTCTGTCCTCCCCAGAAGGCAGATGGGGGCAGTAGACCCTGATCTGCCCCCGGGGGGCAGAAAGCCTACTAGGCACCAGGGATTTATTTTTTATACATAGGGGTGGGGTCTGCCCACAATGGGTATGCTAATTCCTCCCCTCGGTAGGCAGATGGGGGCTATAGCCACTTATCTGGTCCCTCGGGGGCAGAAAGCCCACTAAGCACCAGGAATACATTATCTTCAAAATTCAGGGGTGGGTGCTGCCCAGAATGGGTAAGCCAAAGCCCCCACCCTCCCAAAAAAAGATACCACAGTCTTTCTGCCGCCCCGGAGGCAGATGGGGGAAGTAGCCCCTGATCTGCCCCCGGGGGGCAGAGAGCCCACTAGACACCAGTGATTATGCTTGCTTTTTTATATGTTTGGGTAGGGGCTTCCCAGAATGGGTATCCCAATGCCCCCCCCCAAAAAAAAACAATAGCCACAGTCTTTCTGCCCCCCCCCCCTTAGGAGCATATCAGGGCAATAGCCCCCGATTCCCCCTCCCAAGTACAGCAGAAAGCCCACTAGGCACTGACTTTTTTTTCGGAATGTGCCTACCTGTGGATTTTGGGTTCTAGCGCAGCCAGCACCTAGGGAAACAAAGCAAACTTGTATATTTTTGAAAACTAGACAACTATGGGGAATCCAGGATGGGGTGACTTGTGTGTCTCTCACCAGGTTCTGTTACCCAGAATCCCTTGCAATTATGTACAACCTGCCCACATATTGCCACACCAGTAAATTTCCACTTTTCTTGCCTTTCTCATAGAATTAATATTTGTAAAGCATGTATTTGATACTCTTCTGGCCCCCAACATCGATTCAACATTATCCTAAATCAAACTCATTTTTATCTGTCTATGTATATGCCTGATTAAATTCACTGTGCACAATGATCATGACAAAATGAGGTCAGAGAAGTGCAGAGATTGTGGGCTTCACTTGGACTGTAGCCTGGCATCTTAGAAGGACTTGCTATGCTAAACACTTGAGTTAAGATGAGAAGACATGCATGTCCCATGGCGCAACAGAACACTTACAGATGGTGGAGGAAAACTTGAATGATTAAGGTTCGATTCACAAAGGTAACTTACACTTTTGAGTAATTTAAACTTTGGAGCAAATTTACTGCTTTTTGCTTATTCAGAAAATCCAAGTGTAAGTTACTACTTTAATAAAACTATAACAAGTCCAGCACCACAAATGGCCAGCTACAGGTATTGCAACACACTACCTTAGAACATAATGGAGGTAAGGAATTAAAATAAAAACTCATAGGAAAGAATGTTAAATTAAATGAATTGATTTAAAATAGTTACAAATATAAATGCATATTGTTTAATGTTAACAATATATATAAATAGTGCATATTTATTCATTAATTATTACATATTTTAATACCCTAATTGTGAAAGTAAAAATTATTGTAACAATGTTTTTTTAAAATATTAGTAAATTAATTTTAATTAATTCTATAAATTACTTTTTAAACTTATTCATGCATATTAATGTTTTCTTTAGGTGAGAATGTATTTTTTAATTTGAACTACAGAAAAATAATTTAATTGAATGTAATAGATTTCCATTGAATATTTATTTCAAAATTAAGTTAATAGTTCCTTATGCATTTAAAATACATAGAGAAAAAACTTATATTAATATTTAGCACTAAATACTTGTAACATTCACTTTCGATTTAAAAACATGTTGTTTTCAAATTTCCTTAGGGAGACAAAAAATGCATTTAACTGCCAGCGGCACCAAACACCCTTTTATGGCCAACTCATCGAGGACACCAAGTGGTGGTGAGTGACACGATATCGATGCTGAGATCCCATCATGCCCCCACCTCCCTGTTCGGACTACGATTTCTCACAGTCAATATCATCAGAGTTCCACTCAAGTCCTGCCCCATGCTTTTATGATGTCATTGATGACCGAGTTTACAGCAGACTCAGTCGAGAATCTACATGACGCTGCTGCATCTTTCCATTGTTATGGGCCGCTATAAGTCTGTATTGTTTCCTTCATTGTCATCTGCTGTGTCTGACATAGCTTCACCAGGGAGCAAATCACTTATTGTGGCAGCCGTGGTTCTTGCCAATGCTGTGGCATCGATTCCCATCACAGCTTTTCAGGGAGTAGTGGGAGTAGGAACTTCTCGCTATTCCAGGTCACCAACCATAATGACAGACCCAAACGTTGGACTGCAAGAGGCACATGAAACAATGTCTTACAAATAGGAGTAGGAGACGCCAATATCCTAACCACTGCAGAGGGTTACAAGACTGAATCGACAAGTACTGTAAAATGGGGGGAAAAATGCAGCTTTGGGTCTCTACTGTGCAAGTTTCCGTTCATGTATGGCTTATATCAGCGGTCTTCAATCTGTGGGGCGCGACCCCCAGGGGGGTCGTGGAGTCCTGGGAAGGGGGGTCGCAGATTCTGCAGAGTGCAGTTCCTGACATTGGGCTGAGGGTGCTCACGGCGGAGGCCTAATTCACACAGAGGTGTGAAAAACATCAACGCCTCATTAACAAGTAAAAGGTCTTTTAAAGACCTGACAAGTACTTGGGTGTGACTGTGTGTGTGTCCCTGAAGCTGTTACAGCCGGGCTCACATACACGAGCTGGGGGGAGGGGGGGAGTGGCTGTAGTGTAGCCCTTTGTGTTCAATGGATTTTGCGCACCTGGAGCTGTGGGTCCCGTGACACGTCCCCCGCCCCCAGCAGGGAGGCACAGAGATTCCCTCCCATGAGCGGGAAAGAAGGAAGACGACGCAGAGAGATACTGATCCCCCCCCCCCCCATGAGAGGCACAGAAAAGGTGGGTGGATGAATGATGAATGATGGGTGGATGGATGGATGAAAGGCTGAAGGATGGATGGATGTGTGAAAAGGTCGGTGGATGAATTATGAGTGGATGGATAAATGAAAGGGTGGATGGATGAATGATGGATGTATGGATGGAAGGATGAAAGGGTGTATGGATGAAGGATAGATTGGTGAAGGATAGATGTATGAATGGAAGAATGAAAGGGTGGATGGATGAAGGATGGATGAAAGGGTGGATGGATGAATGATGGCTAGATGGATATGTAAAAAGATGGGTGGATGAATGATGGGTGAATGGATGGATGAAAGGGTGGATGGATGGATGAATGATGGATGTATGGATGGAAGGATGAAAGGGTGGATGGATGAAGGATGGATGTATGGATGGGAGGATGAAAGGGTGGATGGATGAAGGATGGATGTATGGATGGATGGGAGGATGAAAGGGTGGATGGATGAAGGATGGATGTATGGATAGAAGGATGAAAGGATGTATGATGTATGTATGGATGGGAGGATGAAAGGGTGGATGGATGAAGGATGGATGTATGGATGGAAGGATGAAAGGATGAAAGGGTGGATGGATGTATGGATGGAAGGATGAAAGGGTGGATGGATGGATGTGTGAAAGTGTGGGTGGATGAATGACGGAGGGATGTGATGAGGTCTAACAGGCGCATTTATGGTTGTCAAAAGTTGATGATGAGGAGTACCAGTTTCTAGAAACTTTTGTCGGAAGGGGGTCCTTACGCCTAAAAAGGTTTTACAAGGGGTCTCAGCATCAAAAAGTTTGAAGACCTCTGGCTTATATGGATGAGAAAAAACAGAACATGCCTGAAGTAGGTATTTTGGCTGAATAGTGTCATACAATGAAGATATTATCCATATATCTAAGATCATTGCTTTAACTTCTCTCTCTTTGAACACTAAGCAAAGACACTGCTGTTTCATCAGGAGTTAAATGTCCTTGCGCCCACACCAAGGCATCAGCAAGTCACGTTCAAGGTGGTTCCGGTGGAGTATGGGGATAGCATTAGTGGTCTGCGGGTGGCCTACCTCTTACACCCCAGCTCCATGCTGCAGGATTACGTGGACACAATGAGTCAACAGCTGAAGGGAAAGGTCTGCACCTATCACCTAAATATCAAAGCTGCTGGACTCGCAGATGACATATGACTCTTGTCCCTGGTTTCAACTAAAATTACAAAATGATGGGAGTGCCACATCCGCAATCCATACTAAAAAGTCTATCCCACACATTTCCAATTAACTCAATAAGCTGGCATCTCTCAGATCAGTAAAAATAAAATATGGGGTTAAAATACCCAACATGTAGTTCAATGGATAACTTGCCAAACTAAAAAAAGCCCCGAATAGTACTGCTTTGTTCGCCATAAATTGGCAGGGTACGCTCAGACGTGAGTCCCTTGCTCATTTTGCCACTGGATTCAAGCTAGCCTGGCTGAAGACGGCTGTAATGCCAGAAACCGGTCCTAGGAAGCTTGAATCCGGTCCAGGGAAGGCATGGCTTGGCAGTTCGGGCTGGACTGTTCCCATGAGGCACAGGGTCAGACTGATTTGCATATGGCCATGTCTGAACTGGGGTGGCAGAGTGGGCTAAAGAATGGTGATGGATTAAACCCAGATCTGTTGACTGGGTGTGAGTGTTTGATTGGTTCAGATGCTCCGTCCATCACCTCCCCCTTTTGTACCACGAACAGGAATTCAGCAGGTGTAATACAGTTACAATTGTAGACATGATAAATCGCAATTAACCACAGAGTCAAAAACCAACTGTAAAGGTAATTTTTCCTTGAATAAAATATCTCAACAGTGTTGTAAATACCTCTTGGTCCTCCTCGCTACAATGCAGGAATCCCATGTCATCCTTTGAAGTTCACATCTTAAAATTTGAGAGGGTATCATGCTTGATACCATCCAATACGCTTTCATTCATCCTTCGCCAACTAACCTAAAAGTGTAGATTGTGACATTCATTTCTCTGGGAGAGGAGGAGGTACTGAGCTTATTGTTGATGACCAAAACTTCAACTGTGCCTTTGGACCCTTGCATTGTAGACTGCTTGAAACAGTTCACAACTCTCATCCTGGACCTCAGTTTTTAATTCATGCCTCTTAGACGGTGCAGTTCCTAAACCACTTAAACACGCCATTATCACTTATGGTAAAGTCACAGATGGGAGATCCAAAGGGCCTCATTTATGAGGCCGTGCATCACTTTTACGCCGCCGGTGCGTCACTTTTTGTGACGCACCAGCAGCGTAAAAAATGTGCCTTGTTGCATCATATTTACAAAGTGACGCATCTAGGTAGATGCGTCACTTTGTAAACCCCTGGGCTACATTATATCTGCACCAGGTATAATGTATGCAGGGGGGCGTTCTGACGCAAGAAAGGGTCATAGAAGTGGCGCAGTGAAATCTATAAGATTTCACTGCGCCACTTCTAGGACGCAGATGCGTCAATTTCTTACGCCTGCCTCACAGCAGGCGTAAGATTGACGCAGGCCCTTTCACATGGGGCGAGCCCCAAGTGAAAGGACACATTGCTGGAGTTGCGTCACTTGTGTGACACAGTCCAGCAATGCGTCACTTTTGCGCCATTCAGATACGTCAGAAATACTGACGTATCTGTAACTCCTTGCGCAATGATGCGTCTTACTGTAAATATGACGCATCATTGGTGTCGCAAGGAGGGCGCAATGAAAAGTGATGCATCGCTGTTTTCACGCAGTGATACGTCACTTTTCATAAATGAGGCCCAAAGAGTTTGGCAAATTACCACCCAAACTCCGAACTACTTTATCCCAGCAAAATCCTTAAAGAGTAATTTAAACAAGAACTACACAATTATGCAGAACAGAACCACCTTTTACAAAATTACTAGTCAAAAATTCAAACCATTAAAAGATATCAGAACCACATTATTTAACACCGGAAATGAACTCCTTATATCAATGAATGCAACTCAGCTCTGATATTGCTTGACCTCTCAGTGGCACATGACACAATTGGCCAAACAGTACTACTGCTTAGGCTTTACTACTGGGCAGGGATGACTGTGAGAGCCCTATCTTGTGTTTGCTCCTTTTTCTGAGATCACAACTAACAAGTTCAAATTGAGTCTATGTCATTAGGCATTTCGAAAGTGGATTATGGAACACAACAGCGCTTGGCACTCTCGCTTTTACCATTCAAATTATAAATGGGCCCTTGGTCCAGGTCCTACAACAATATTGGGCAGTGTTTTCAAATGCAATCGAATGGCACGTAGATACACATTCCATTTGATGGGTCTCAGGAAGACCAGAAAGAGATCACAAATTGCATTAATCACTATATCACTGAATGCTGGAAAGGTGTCTTCGTTTGAATGGATCAAACTTTGATCTTCATTGCTGGTGAAACAAACCAGTAGTGTACCCCCTTCCAAAGGGCAAACAACATGGGAAGTTCAACTCAGACAATCACGAGGGCAAAAAACTAGGAGGCTATTAAACACTGGCACCCAAATGAACCTTGAGGTCTAAGGCGTCAATTTGCAGATATTCTTGCCCCGAAAGATTCTGCCCTTAGTCGCTGCACACGTCATGTGGTGGCAACAAGCTCTTTGGTAATTGCACAAATAAACAACTATATTGTGGAAAATAAAGCACATTCAAATAAACTGACCAGAAAAATGCACCAGCTACAAAATCACATTGCTATACTACGCCTGAATCTCTGAGTGTGGCCACATAGACCCAGCATTGAAAACACTGCTGGTAGAAGACAGGATCAATTATAGTCCTTAGTACAGTACATAAAAAGTACTGGATGAAAAACCCGGGTCATATGCCATATCTTACCCATATTACATCCCAAACGGGAACCTCAAGTCAGCTTAGAGCACTTGACGCAACAAGCATCTGAGACAAAACATTGAGGCCGATTCCTAGAAGTCCAAGTCCCAAAACTGCAGAATGCTTTAACGCGAATTTAAGTCCATGACCCAATTATCTGCTCTCCAGGAAACTCCTAAAATAGAGTTACTGAGGCGTGTCTTTGGCTGGACTACAGAAATGGTGGAAACAAGTGAGCAATGATGGACAGGTGGTCATGTCCCATAGACTTTAATAAACCTTCTAATCAACAAACCTGGGGGCATATTACCAAGCAATAGCGATGATTATCGCTATTGCTTGGTTAAAGACAAAAATTTACCGCTGAGCTGCGGCGATTTTTAACGCCAATAAACCTTGGTATTACCAAGGTTTATCGCAAATGCGATAAAAATCGGCCGCAATGCATGAATATCGCTGAAAAGTCAGCGATATTCATGCATTACCGAGCTAATGCTCTTAGCCATGTTATCCACCTCCCATTGGATAACATGGCTAAGAACTGCTCAGGGCAGGTGTTAGCTTTTGGAGATATTCGCGCTTAGCGCGAATATCTCCAAAAGTTGGTAATAGGAGATAGCGATGTTAGTGACTGTTTCCAGTCGCTAACATCTTGGCACGCCCACTTTGCATGTCATTAGTGATAAATATCACTGACATGCAAAGTGGGGCCCAAGATGGTCGCTATCTCCTACTAGCTGTCGCTAACTGGTGTTAGCGACAGCTATGTAATAGGGAGATAATTTTATCTCCGCTTTCTTGGCTTTTAAAGCCAAAAAAGCGGAGATAAACCCCCTTGATAATATGCCCCATGGACTTAGAACGCCCTGCGTTACATAAAACTCCTAAACACTTTTAGAAAGGATTTCAACTCCTTGGTTACAGTAGCTAAAATCCGAGGAAGGTATTGCAAGGTGGGGCCCAGGATTCCTTATTCCTATACGCTGTGATGATTTTGTAATCAGTTTTTTTGAGGGTTTGCCAGATTCACGCTCAGTAATGGATTTAATGTATAGAATAGTAGAGCCCTTGGCAGACGGGAGTCTATTCAGTTCGAATTTTAGTGCTGTTTATATTTATATTTTGAAACATTATCTTCGCTCAAATTCTAAGGCGGGGTCCTTTAAATCTGTTTAGTATTGGATCTGTAAAATTCATTAATAATTCAATAAAATTCTAATTGAAACTTAAAAGTATTTGAAAAACGATCCTTCGTTTTTTAAATGATACTTTTAGAGTGCCATATCAACCTGTAGGCAGAGGGAGGCACCAAGACATGCAAACGGGGTGAATAAGTAATTGTGATTTACTCTTGATTAGTGGATAGTCATTATATTGTATAATATTGGCGGGATCATAGGGCAATTGGGCCGAGATCATGCCTGAGAGATCAACTTAGTTGTTGCCTTCATTAAGGAGTGCTTCTACAATTTCCTTGCTATTACCTTTTTAGTTTTTTACAAAACTGTTTACTTTAGAAGTAAACAATTTTTGTTGTACGTATTGGAAGGATTAACATTCTTTAAGTGGAACAGAATTACCCAGACAAGAAGAAATCCCACAACTTAAATTAGCTTTAACCCCTTCACTGCGGCGGCTATTCCGCCGCAGTACTAAGGGGTCGGGGGGGGCGCGGCGCGCCCATGCTGGTGACGGAACCGCTCCGTCACCAGCCGCGGTTCCGCTGTGCTCATGACGGAGCGGTTCCGTCACGGCCCCGCCCGCTCAATGGAACCCTCAGCGCAGGTGCGGAATCCGCGCCGCGCAGGTGTGCCGAGCGGGCCGTGACAGAACCGCTCCGTCATCAGCACAGCGCGACCGCGGCTGATGACGGAGTGGTTCCGTCACCAGCAGGGGAGGGGTTAATATCCTCTCTTTGGCTTGAACAAAAGAGAAGCAAGGAGGAGGTGTGCCATGCATTTTAATCAGATTGAGAATTTAGACGCTCATTCTTCATTTAGAGGAAATCTCTCAAATTGGTCGCTGAAGGGAATTACTAGCCAAAAAGCGATTATACGGTGTGCAAAAAAACTGGTACTTACGGATTTTTTCTCCATACACATTCCACCTGGTAAAAGTAATCAGAATTGGTATGGGGAATATCCAGCTGAATGAGGGAACAAGCATTTACAATGCAACGGTCTCGCCTTTGCAAAAGTTAGAGCTATTGGCATTGCAAATGGCAAAATTGCTATTTATTTGTTGGTTGTGAAAACAGATAAATAAATGGTATTGTCATTTACAATGCCAATAGCTTAATCTCTCGCAAATGCGAGACCTATTGCATTAGCACCCAAACACACACAGAGCCACACACACAGAGCGCCACACACACATAAGCCACACGCACAGAGCGCCACACACACAGAGCGCCACACACAGAGCCACACACACAGAGCCACACACACATACACAGAGCCACACACACATACTCAGAGCCTCACACATATACACAGAGCCACACACACATACACTGAGGCACACACACATACACAGAGCCCCAGAGCATAATTCCAAGAGCCAGCAAAGGCTCGAAGCATAGGAACCAGGGAAGTCGTCATCCCAGGCAAGCCATGTCCGTGAGTGTGAGATGGTGAGTGAGGGTGTGTGAGGGTGAGTGAGGGTGAGTGAGGGTGGGTGAGGGTGTGAGGGGGTGAGTGAGGGTGTGTGAGGATGAGAGGGGGTGAGAGGGTGTGTGAGGGTGAGTGAGGGTGTGTGAGGGTGAGAGGGTGAGTGAAGGTGTGAGGGTGTGTGAGGGTGAGAGGGTGAGTGAGGGTGAGAGGGTGTGTGAGGGTGAGAGGGTGTGTGACGGTGAGAGGGTGTGTGAGAGTGAGAGGGGGTGTGAGGGTGAGAGGGGGTGTGAGGGTGAGGGTGTGTGAGGGTGAGAGGGTGGGTGAGGGTGAGACGTGGTTGAGGGTGAGAGAGTGAGGTGGAGAGGGTGTGAGAGGGTGTACCATCCACTCTCGGACCACATTAACACCTCAACAGCCTCCAGCTACCCCCCGCCCATGCTGCCTACCTAGCTGGGGCACAACCGCATGGCCATCGAGCTTCCCACACACCCCCTGACCAAACCGGGCAAACATCAAATGTCGGGGGGGCGCTCAGCTGCAGCCCGCAGCTCACCCCCCCTTGCAACCAGAGGCGGGGAGGGTGGACGAGAGACTCCACAGTGGGAATTCGTCCAGGCCCATAAATTCGAGTGCCTCCCGCCCCCAACCGTCTGGTCGGGCATGGCCCTGGAGGTAGAATCCACGCTGCCCGGGTTTAACTCCGGTCCTGTCGCAGGCAACGAGGGGTAGCGCAATGTCCCCCCCAGCACTAAAACGGCACCAATTTCCTCTTTCAAGCCCTGCATGCATTGGGCAGATACGGGATGAAAAAGAATCTGCGGAAACACGAGATCGAACCCGGGACCTATAGACCTTTAGTCTAACGCTCTCCCAACTGAGCTATATGGCACAGCGAAGCTCAGGTGGCAACCTGAGGCCTCATGCTTCCTACGGAAGCCCTCCACTACCCGCCCTGAAGACATTCACAATCCGCCTAAATTCCAGACTGGAGCAGAAGCCCGACCCCCTTAACATTACTCGCGGGGCCCAACTCCCCCCGACTGCAGTAGCACCAGGGAGGGAGACGCTGGTTTTGGGAGCTGGACCGCCCCAGGAATCGGATATCCCTCAGGAGCCGAGGGGGTACATGCACCGCTGCGGTGCATGGGTTACATCGCCTGGGGCAGGAGGCATTTTAAGTTTGCGGCCTCCGCACGCTGTGCGGGCCCGTGGAGCATTCTTCCCCCAACACACAACAGGCTGCTGAAACTCGGGAAGCGACCTCCCCCCTCAGATCCCGCCTCGAAGCCCCACACTGCCTGGTGGTGCCGGAGCACACGCTTGCCAGAGCCAGCTCCTTAGTTCCCGCTCTCCGTCCCGCACCGCAGGCGATGCTGCGGGGTACCGGCGGAGGAGCCGCGCTGGCAGCGAGAACTTGCCCCGTGCCTGGCTGCGGGACCCCTAAGGCACAAACCCCACCCCCCATCCCGGTGCAACAAACAACCCCCAGTCGCAAAGGTGACCACACGAGGGCCGAACAGGGGGAGGAAGAGTCACGGTCTCACCCGGGCCTGGCCCTTGCAGTGGGACCCCGATAGTTGGGGTGGTGAGGGGTTTGGGCCGCGGGCAGGCTATTATCCTCGTGGTCCTCTGCAGCATATTGCAAACGACCAGCATGGCATTGGGGTAGTGGGTAAAAAGTGTGCCCAGGTGAGGTGCAGGCCTCACCTGACTCAAGCCAGATGACAAAGTTCGCATTCCCAGGCAGTGGGTTAATAGTGCCTTTTAATAAACGCCAACATATCCGGGTGCTACGTCACTCCCATGAGTCATCTGGTTATTCTGCTGACTATGATGGGCGGTCCGTTACAAGGGACGAGAACGACACGTTAAAGTCAGGCACTGAGAAGGCGAAAGGACCTTAATCTCCGCCTTTTGTGGTGTTAAAAATAGATGGAGTGTGCCTGACACCACCATGTTTCTCTGAGGTCAAGCAGAAATGCCTCAGAGAAACGCCCCGTCTTTTTCCGACTGGGGGGCGTGTTTTTCTTTCTCTCCTCTTCCCATTGGCTGGAATGTAAAATTGCACCCAATGGGAAGAGGAGAGAAATAACCTAAAAAACACACCCCCGAATCCAAAAAAAGACGGGGCTTAAATGGACAGACGCCCCTCTTCTCCAATGGCTGGCCTCCGTTTGGGTTCAAGCCCCACTCTGGAAAATATAAGATCTCGCCAGCGAGACTGCACAAGCGCAGCCTACGCAGGCCGAGACCTAAAAACGTGGGAATCCGTGGACGAATAGTGATTCCAAAGTTGACTCCTCTATGTAATAGTGCAATAATACCACACCCAAAAAATACTGTACTCTATGTTAAAAGTAATACTCTATCCATTATTAATGATGCAGTTTGGTAGAACAGGTTGTAATGACGGCCTTACAGAAACTTCCATGGATGTTTCTCAATGGTTAGCTTTTGGGGTTTCAGTTGAGATCTTTGTATTGTATTGTATTGTATCAGATATTTATATAGCGCAAAACTGTCACCCTACGGGTATCCTGCGCTTGGACTTCAGATCATATGGCATTTGAGCAGGCTCACATTGACAATAAAAGGTCTAAATATCCCCCCTAGGGAATAGCCAATTTTTCACAAGCTTTCTGAAACAGGTCAACGAATTGGCCTGTCTGATGGTCTGGGGAAGGTCATTCCAGAGTCGTGCGGCAGCCACGCCAAAGGCTCTGCCCATCCTGATTCTCTTAAAACCAGTAGTCTTTAGCAAATTTACATTAGAGGAGCGGATCTGCCTTTTCGGATTATACCAGGTAAACCTCTCCCGTATGGGGAATAGGGTCCACGCCATGTGCCGCTTTATACACAATACACAGAGATTTAAAACAGATTCTCTCTTTAATGAGCAACCAATGTATATCTTTCAGGGCTCTGGTCGTGGAGGCCCTATTCAGCGCCAACTTTGCTGCCATAGACTGGACTCTCTGTAATCTCTGTACGATGTACTGCGGTGCTCCCAAATATAGAGCATTACAGTAGTTCAGTCTGATAAGAATTACACTCTGTACCACAAGTGAGCGAGTGTCCTTAGGCAGAAGCGGGAGGATCTGTCGTAACATCCGCAACAGCAAGAGGCATACGTTAGCCGTTTTATTTGCCTGGGATTCCATTTGGAGACTGCCATCCATTAGTACCCCCAAGTTGCGTACAGTTTTGGCAGGAAACAGGGGTCATCCTCTGGAGTGAGCTTAAACTCTGGCATTAAATGTTGATGCAAGCTGGAGGATGGGCAAAAAAGCCCCTCTGTTTTTCCCCCATTAAATTGCAAAGAATTTTGCCTGAACCAGCCTACTGTCTGGCGCATACACTCTTGAAACTTGTCCACCGACACCGCCTGTTTCCCTTTCAGGGAAAACACCAGTTGGGTGTCTTCCGCGTAGTTAACCAGGTCGATGTCGTAAGACTTGATCAAAGAGAGTAGAGGGCACAAGTAAATATTAAAGAGTTTTGGTTGGAGACTGGGTTTGTGTTTAGGGAGTAGGAAGTAGTGGCGCTCTGAGCAGTATGATAACGTAGTTGTGATTGGTGTGCGGTAGGCACGCGGTGCAGAACAGGACAGGGGAACACAAATCCTTCGGAAAAGAGGCCCCTGAACTGGTCTAGGAAGGTCTAGACCAACTGGACTGAGAGCAGGTCCTGTGCCCACGCAAGTGTGGTAGATAGTCTGATTGTGCGGACTACGTTTTCTACTCATGCAGAGTAAATACTTGAAAAAAGAAGCGTGAGATTTCTAGTCTCTTGTGAATAAAGTTTTATATGAGTCAAACAAATGGACAGTACAGTAAGGAGGTAGCCAGCCGACACGTGTTTCGTCATACCGTGAAGGAGATGTGACTCATCAGGGCTGTACGGCTACTCGGAGGGGGAATCGAGTGGCTGAGGGGCGGCGGGAAAAAGGCCTCGTCCGCCTGGGCAGGGAGGCGAGGATAAGCCTTGAAGTGGTTGCCGGGTACTGGCACAAGTGTCAGGGAAAAAATGGCGTCCTGTGGAGGCAGCTTAGTGGAAAGAAGAGCGCACGTAGTCAGTGCATCTGACAGCAAGGTGAAGGCATCCTTATCCTCGCCTCCCTGCCCAGGCGGAAGAGAATGGGGCTTATCGCAGATCCCTGCGGAACCCCATGAGGTACTAAGGTCTGACTCGACTCATACGGTGGCAAATCCACTACCTGTTGCCTCCGTTAGATAAGATTGTATCCACTGCAGGGCTTGTCCTTTTATCCCCATTGTTTTTAATCTCTCCATCAGTACTGTATGGTTCACTGTGTCGAATACGGCTGACTTATCTAGTAATATTGGGACAGAAGATTCTCCCTTGTCGGCTCACATCCGTAGATTATCCATAACGGTAACCAAGGCAGTCTCAGTACTGTGGCCTGGGCGGAAGCCAAATTGATCCTTGTCTAATAGGAAATTATCCTCTAAATATCCAGACAGGGTTTTGCTGACTATTTTCTCCAGAATTTTAACTGGGTATGGCAGAAGGGATATAGGTCTAAAATTGGCCGGGACCATGGGATCAAGGGAGGGCTTCTTGAGCAAAGGGCTGACTACCACCTGCTTCCAGATTTCCGGGACCACTACTTCTTCCAAGCATTGGTTGCAGATTAATCGCACCAGTAGAGGGTATCCTTTCCAGATGTTTTCCAGAATCTGTGAGAGAGGGGTTCCTGGGGGGAACCTGAGGTGATACTTTGAGCCAGGTCATTGAAAAGATCCTCTGAAGGGGCTTGAAAGTTTTGCAGACATATGACTGCCATAAGCTCTTCTCCTGGTCTTTCAGTCAGGTCAACCCAATTGTTGATGTTATTGGGGCCTAGCTCACCAAAAATGTTGCTGATTTTTTCTTCAAAATGTACGGCAATTGTATACCAGAATTTCTGTGAAGCAACCACCTTGTTGCTGGTGCATGTTGGATGGGAGAGATTCCTCACAATATTAAAGAATGCTTTAGTGCTGTTCTGGGCATGCAAAATAGAATTGGCAAAGAAATCTGCTTTAGCCCTGTCTTTGCCCTCCGTGTATCTGGCCTGAGCTAGTTTCAATTCCTTTTTATCTGTCTCTGAATAATTCCTACTCCATTTTCTCTCCACCTTCTTACAACTTAGTCGTAGTGATTTCAGTCCCTCACTAAACCATGGAGCAGAGGCTTTCTTCCTGTTTTTGAGTCTCTTTATTGGCACTATGTTATCCAGAGAGCTACCTATAAAATTACAGTATACCTGATAGTTTTTATCGACGGAGATAGAGGGAACAAAAAGATTTTGATTCAGACGTGTCAGGTATATCTTATTTTTAACTAGCTTAGCCCACTCTCTTCCCTGTCGGTAGGTAGTCCAACAGTTGTTACTATTCTCCAATCGGGGTATTATTTGTTTGGTCGCTGTGCTCTAAAAAGCATTGCATGGTGATCAGAACGAGTAAGGGAAAGAGTTTGTTTGAACAAAAAATATCAAATGTATGGTCCGCTTAATTCACACACATTCACAGCAATCACTAACAAATACAAGTACATTCATACATACATGTACACACAGAACCAAACAAAAAGGACACATAAAACGTACCTACAAAACAGCTCTCTGACAGGAAAGTTTCGGAGGTTCTAGGACCTTAGGTCAGCCAATGAGAGAAGGCAGCAGTCCCAGAGGTCCCAGGATGGTTGGGGCTGCTGCCTTTCCTCATTGGCTGGCTTCAGGTCAGCCAATGAGGAAAGGCAGCAGTCCCAACCTCGGTACAGAGTTCGATGTGGTCAGTGAGACTGCTCACCTCTCCCCACTCTGTGACGAAGTGTCACTGATTAACACTTGGCTCTAGGCACTTTAGGGCTTAATCCTGAAGCACTGAGGCATTTGGAAATGCTCCACTTCATTACGAGGGGGAGGTGCTCAAGGCAACTTTGCAGGCTGAGGAGGTTACACCCACAGGGCTGTGAAATCCTCAGCCTGGCAAAGTTCTGCCGCCCAGGCAGCCAGAAGCCTACGCATTTAGCGCACGTCTGGTTCCTGGCTGCCTGACCTGAACAAGAACAACCTCTTGCTTGAAAAAAGGTGAGAGCGTGGTGTAATGGTAAGCTTTGTATGTTTTCTATGCCTATATTTCCTAATGGAATACAGAATTCTGTGCATGTAACATTCCTGGCACAGAGAATGTTGATCGTGAATTCTAGGCAGTTGGAGCTGGAGCTGTTCGTGGATGAGGCTAATAAATCCTACCTGTGTTTCATCATACTTTGTCTTGCATCTTTTCGTGGTAAACACCACATATATTTGGCGACGATCGACAAGCCTCTTCTGCCTCAACACGAAGCCTGCTCGCCTGTCCCATTACTCCTCCAGCAGCTGTTAAATTTAAAAGGAAGCGTCATCTTCCCTGCGGCTGAATTGCTTTCTTTTCCGTGTGAAAGGAGTATAATACACGGTGAGGAGTGTGGTGGGAGGCCGTAAAAAGGGCTTTAATTAAACTTGTTGGGAAACATTTGGTGAAATCAACTCAACCGCTGTGCGCGCATGTGACGTCTTGCTGTGATCGCGTGTGCGTTTCATAAAGCACGGACGAATTTCCTTTTGCGAGAGCGTATGCGTGGCAGTGACGCGCTACGCGAACAGCTTGTTGTCAGACTTTGTGACGCACTACGTTTAAAAAAAAAAAAGGAAATCACTATTCACAGAGAAGGAAAAAACAACGTTCCATGTGTAACAATGGTACACTCATCGTTCTGAAGGAAAACATATATTTTAAAACTCTGTTTTGCAAGGATTCTCTCTCATTGTTTTCCTTGTTGATGAAACATTCTGGTATTCTACTACTTGCTAAAGGAATGTTTCTACACGATTTGTGACTGATTAAAGCTATAAGGCCAATAGAGATATAAAATAAAAAAATGTATAAATATCTTAGTTTAAAAAAAAATAGAAGTATAGAATATGTTAAATTAATTTTCTCTTACAATAGGGTTAAACTTAAAAAAAGAGGAAAATAAAGGAAGATGCAGAATGTAACACAGCCAGCATTTTTCCTAACGAGTCCAGGAGAACCGAATATAAAGTGGCAGAAGTGGAAAAAAATATTTGCAAATTATGCGAGGGTATGTGGCATGAACGTAAGTGCTGAAAGAAAACATTCTTTATTGCTACATTGCTTGGGAGGTGAAGGTCAAGATGTATCAGAACATTTACCGGAACTAACTGCATCTGAACAAAGGAACTTAAATGAATATGAAGTCGCTATTGAACAATTGGATCGACATTATCTTCCCAGGTTGAGTACCATAATGGAAAGATACCATTTTGGTTTGAGAGACCAGAAAAAGGATGAGTCTGTGGAAGACTATGTTTCGGCCTTAAGGAAGTTGGCCTCTTCTTGTAAATTTGGTCAGACTTTGGAAGAAAGAATAAGGGATCAATTTGTTTTAAAATGTGCACATGACAGTATCCGGAAAGAACTTTGGTTAAAGGATGAACCCCCATTGGAAGAAGTTTTGGTCATTGAGAAACAAGTTGAACACATGACTAAATGTGTGGATGAATTAAAAGGGGAAAAAGAAAAGACGACGGACTCAGAAAATAATAATGAACCTAAAGTTGAAGAAGTAATTTGTCAAGTAAAAAAAGAAGGGAAAGCAACTATTGATAAAAATGATGCTGGGTTGAATAGTTCCAATTCTAATGTTACGAATGTTAACAAGTTTTCTTGTTTTAGATGTGGAAATGTTGGTCTCTGGCTAACTCTCCTATTTGTCCTGCTCTGAAATCTATGTGTAATAGTTGTGGTAAGAGGGGACATTTTTCGAAATGCTGTAGAACTAAAATTAATTAGAGGGCTAATAGAAAATGGTCTCAACCTCAAGTGAAGACGGTGACTTTTCAAATTAATGGAGGTCCATTAGAACACCCATCACATTTGGTAAAAGTTGATGATGCATTAATTAAATTCAAATTTGATTCCTGCTCGCAGATTACTATGATTGATGAAACTTTGTTGTATAAGAATTTCGGAAAAAATGTTAAACTTTTAAGAAGTGATATTTTGCCTTTGGGTTATGGAAAGAAACCCATCAAACTATTGGGTTATTTTGTGGCTACTATTGAGTTGGAAAGTCGTATTATTACTGGTAAATTCCATGTTGCTAAACAAGGTGATGCTCTACTTGATTGGAGACATCAGTGTGACCTAGGAGTTAAACTTAATCCCAATGCTTCACCACAAGTACAGATACAAGAGGTGGGGGATTTGTCTTCAATGTTTGCAGAAAAATTTCCAGGAGTATTTAATGAGAAGCTAGGATGTTTAAAAGGTTACAAACATTGTATAAAATTAAAGAAAAATTCAGTTCCCATAATAGCAAAAGTAAGGAGAATTCCTTTGGGTGAACAAGAACAAGTACAGAAGGAAATTGATAAACTTATTAAGAATCAGATTATAGAGGCTGTAGAAGCCACAGAATGGTTGGCACCTATTGTTATAGCTAAGAAACCGTCTGGCGAGATTCGCTTATGCATAGATTTACGTGCCTTGAATAAGGAGGTTGTCGTGGACAGGTTCCCTTTGCCTAATATCGATGAAATTGTAGGAACTTTGGAATGAGCAAGGTATTTTACCACCTTAGATTTAGCTTCTGCCTACCACCAGGTAGAATTAGATGTGTCTTGTCAAGAGTTGACAGCCTTTATAACTCCAATGGGCACATTTAAATTTAAAAGGATGCCCTTTGGGCTAATTTCAACGCATTATGGCATGTATACTCAAAGGTCTTCGTGGTATAAAGTGTTATCAAGATGATTTGTTAATTTATGGAGCTAACATGTTTCAGCATAACGAACGTGTGTGTGCAGTATTAGAGAGGTTGAGTGAAGCTGGCCTTTCACTTAAGAAAGAGAAGTGTAAGTTTGGTTTGGAGGAAGTGAATTATCTTGGGCACTGTATTAAGAATGAAGGTGTTTTTCCAAAAGGTGAATTGGTTGCATCTATTGATAATATGGCTGAGCCAATTAATAACGAGGAGTTGCTGTCTTTCCTTGGTATGGTGGAGTTTTATGGGAAATTCATCATGCATTTTGCAGATAAAACTAAGAATATGAGAAGTGTGGTTTTCGAATGGTCAAGTGAATGTAAGAAAGAGTTTGAAGAAATTAAAGAGGAATTGAAAAAAAACCCATGTCTTCAGGCAGTTGTTCCAGGTTTGCCGACCTATGTATTTACTGATGCAAGTGATAAAGGGCTTGGTGCAGGTTCAGTGCAAAGTAAACAGGGTAATGATTCTCTTATTGTTTGTGCTTCAAGATGTCTTAGGGGACCAGAGCTAAACTACTCTGTTATTGAGAAAGAGTCATTGTCGATTTTCTGGGATCTAAAAAAATGTAAAAATTTAATTTGGGGCACTAAATTCATTGTTATGTCAGATCATAAGCCATTAAAAGAGGTTTTTTGCAAGAAAGGGTTAGATTCTATCTCTTCCAGGATTAGGAGATGGATTATTTCTTTGCAGGAGTTTGATTTTGAAGTACGGTACATACCTGGTGTTTTTAATAAGTCTGCAGATTGTTTTTCTAGACTGGTAAAAAGAGATAATCTGTTTGCTGAGGATGTGTTTGAAGAGGAGGATGATTGTGTTAACGTCTGTGAAATTACGGAGTGTGTTGTAGAGGAAGATGAGTGGAAGAATGAACTGCAAAAGGATGATGTGTTAGTCAAGGTGATGGGTATGTTGAGAGAAAACAGGCGTTTGGATAAACCTTGGTCTCTTGTTTCTGAGGAATTATCTATAACTGATGGCATGTTGACACGTGGATTGAGACTTGTACCACCTTCTGGTTTAAGAAAAAAATTGTTATTACATGCACAATCTGGTCATTTAGGTATTGTAAAAACTAAGGAGATGTTACGTACTCAATTTTGGTGGCCTGGAATGGATTTGGAGATAGAAAGAATGGTTAGAGAATGTGCTGAATACTGCGCCAGTGATAAAATTCTTAAGACTAAACAATTGCCTATGGTTTGTAGGAGTTTACCTAATCATCCGTGGGATGAGGTAGCTATTGATATTTTGGGTCCTCTTGCTGGTGTGTCTGACACTCCTTATTTGATTGTTGTGATTGATTTATATTCACGATGGATTGAGGTGAGTGCAGTTAGTGACATAACGTCAGATTCTGTTATCAAGTTTCTGTCTGAAATTTTCAAGAGGGAAAGCTTTCCCAACAGCATCTTATCTGACAATGGTCCACAATTTTGTTCGGGTGTTTTTGACTCATATCAGAGTAATTGTGGTATAGTTCACAAGCGTTCTTCTTTGTATCATCCTGAAACTAATGGTGCTGTTGAGAGAGTGAATAAAACATTAAAAGAATGTATTCAGCTTGCAAGAGCTAATGGTTTAAATTGGAAGGAAGCTCTAAAAGAAAGGATTGATGCCTATCGGTGTTCTCCCCACTCCACCACTGGTAGATCTCCCTTTGAGTTATTCAAGGGCAGGATTCCTAATACTATGTGGTGTCCTGGTTGGATGAAATTGAATAAAGGGTTTGTGGATAACCGCATTGGTGCTTGGAGGGAGAGGGAGTTAGAAAAACAAGCTTGTAGGAAAAGGTATTTTGATGACAAGAAATGTGTCCAGTTCCAGGAGGTCAAGATAGGTGATTTGGTCAAGATAAAAGCACCTGTTGGAAGGAAATCTTGGTCTAAGTACACAAATGTTAGACCTGTTATCAAAGTTTTTAAGAATGCCATAAAAACACAGGATGGGAGGATTTGGAATAAAAGTCGGGTGGGTGTGGTGAAATCCAAAAATTGTGTTCAAAATGATTTGGATGCTGATGATAATATGTTTGGTACTGTTAATATTCCTCCACTTTGTTCTAGTAATTATACTGGAGTTCGTGTAAGGAGTCAAAGAATATGCAAGGCTCCTGCTTATATGAAAGATTATGTGTAAACTCCTTTGTGTTTTCCATTTCTCAGAGTTATTATCTTGTTTTCTCTTTTCTTTATTTTTTGCTGTTTATGTTTTTTTTGTCTTTGTTAAGGAGGGAGATGTGTAATTGTAAGCTTTGTATGTTTTCTATGCCTATGTTTCCTAATGGAATACAGAATTCTGTGCATGTAACATTCCTGGCACAGAGAATGTTGATCGTGAATTCTAGGCAGTTGGAGCTGGAGCTGTTCGTGGATGAGGCTAATAAATCCTACCTGTGTTTCATCATACTTTGTCTTGCATCTTTACGTGGTAAACACCACACGTGGCCCCTCAGTCTGAACATATGGGGCCGCTGCTGTTTAATGGGTTTCCTACGGATGGGTAAATATTTGTGACTTTTTGTCTATTAAAGACTATGGGCATGATTTAGAGTTTGGCCAACAGGTTAATTTATCACAAACATTACAGCTATCCTGTTCAGTAAATTACAAGTCCAATATATCCAACAGAACTTGAAATATGACAATGGGATATCCATCACATTTGTGATGTAGTAACACATCCACCGATCTCTAACCATGTTTCTAACGGAATCATGGTTGCGAGGGCATTCTACACAAATAATCAGTTACCTAAAAAGGGAATGATTTGGGACTATGCTGAAGTCTTGCTTCAACATAAGGGAAGTGGGTTAGCTGGCATCTTTACAAATGCCTTAAGAATTAGTGAATGCTCCTTGAATGACCCCAGGAGGGAAAGCTGATAACTTATTTCTCAAAGTTACGGTGAATGAACATATCACTATTACAACCTTCTAGGTGTCCATATGTGTAGAGTAAAATGTGTCAGATCAATAAATCAATGACAGAACTATTCATCTCACAATAATTGGATGTTTCCAAACTTATGATAGTTGGACACAACAAAGCCAATACGTGTGATGCTTTTCTGGGGTAGACAGCCACTTTGACAGCGCAGGAAGTGGATGATGCCTTTATGCATCTTTTCAAAATGTATATTATTAATAGTGTGCTGAGCAATTGAGCAACACTTGAATTCATATGTGTATGTTGACATGAAAATAATGCAGCTTCTAGGAATGTTGGTTCTTAATAGGTGGGGTTATTCATCCTCAACTAGTATTAATACTACAGTCACTAAATAGGCCCAGTCATGTCTCAGTAAGTTAATCATTGCTCAACTCTAGGTTGTTTGGCAAATGAGCAGTCAGGCTTAACTTAGGAAACAGGCATGTGTAAAGCATTTAATATCACCAACAGAAAATAAATAAAAGACACACACATAAAAAATACAATTTATAAAAATAGAGAATATTTTTTTCATTTATACCAGAATGAAAAAATATAATTTACAGAACCACAGATATGAATTTTTAAAGTTTAAATCAAAAATTGTGCATTCTAGTGCCAAAAAGAATAAAGCGCCACTGGGAGCTATCTGGTCGTGCTGGACCGGGACAATGTCAAAGTTTAATGCTGACCGCAATGAAGCGCGTGTCTGGTAGGCTGGGGGCTATTTCCCAGCCAAAAGTTTACCTTCAGACTTGGGGCATCATTACAATGCCGGTTGGACTGTAGAGGAAGAGGGACCGCCCGACAAGGAGTTCCTATTACAATGCTCCAGCCTTCATGGTGGTCACAAAGTGTATATTTTCCATTGTGGCTTGTGCTATGGGCTCCAGCAACAAGCCGTATAAGGAAATATACACTTTAAAAACATCACTGCACCGAGTGGCAGGCACCATGTCGTGCCTGCCACATGGTGCAGGGATGTTTAGAGCGGGCACCATTGGTGCCCCAGGCCACATAGTGGAGGGCCACCGCCATGAAAGGGCAGGCAGAAAGGGACATTGTAATTCCGACAGCAGTGACTGAGATGGCACCGCCCCTATTATAGGGATTACTGACCCTCTGACGATCCGACAGTGTCCTTGAGCCCGTCGGAAAGGGTCAGACTGTCCCTCCACCTGCTGCCACAGACCAGATGCATTGTAATGTGTTGGCCAGACCTCAGCAGCACATGGCAGTTGGACCGCAGTCCGACTGCCATCAGAATGACCCCCTTAGTCTTTTTCTTGGAGCTTTTCTCTCGACAATGAGTCTTACAGTTCCTCTGATCAGGAATTAGAGCTCACAACAGCGGCATGCTTCAGCGCGTTGCCTCTGTGAGCTTCTGGAAGTCTTTGTCCTCAGTGTCGATGGCAAGGAGCTCAGGAGCTATCAGCAGAACAAACCATAGCATCAGGCTAATTCGCGAGTCAACAAGGGCATCATGAATCTCAGCGTCAAGCCAGTCTCCTCCTGGAGCTTATCTGCAGAACTTTGGAGAATGTTTTCAAACTTTAAAATGTTGGTTCTTGATGGGTCTGTTGAAGTGCAAGCGTGGTAACATTTTATTATATACTTACTCTCCTTACTACTCTAAAAGGACTGGGTCCTTTATGATTAGACAATCTGTTGCATTTCCGTTTACCACAGAGATAATGATCCTCTGATTAATCTTTCTCCGTTGATAGGAGGGGTGGAAATTAGGATAGCCAAAACACCAAGTTAGCTGTCCAATGAGGACCAATAATTGACAGCTAACTCACAAATTTGAGATCAGATTTAGGTACCTCTCTCAAGACCATACTGTAGAAATAAAGAATAGTAACGAGAAGACCCAACCTCCTTGAAGAAGTTAAGTAGGACTACAATCATGCAGACCAAAAGTTCTGCTATGGCTACACAGAACAAAAGTAGACACACTGATGCTCTATAAAAGCTTTCTGATTCTCCCTACAATGTTTTTAAATCATTTGTAAACATGCAGAGCATCAATGGAAGAATCAACAAGACTCAATAATAGACTCAGACGTTATTCAATTAATTTGGTTATTCTATTTAATATTCAAAATCCATAGCAATAAGCAATCTCTTGAGAATTTCAGTTAAGTATATCACAGCTGGCAATAAAGCACCAAATATTTAGGTAAGGCTTAATAGGATGATTATTATAAAAATCAATGTACAGAGTTACATAGTCTCACTACCATTAAAGGCAGAAGGATAGTGTGTTTGTCTAACAGCTCAAATTCTACAAAGAAGGAGAAAGGGTTCAGATTTAAAGTCCAATGTGGGTGAGTCCATTAGCATAGAACAAAATAAATAAAGGAAAATAAAATTGAAATGGTTCGGCAAAGAAGGTTTTATTCTACCAGCTACCCGCTATAGCATCAGCAAAGCAGTTGAAAAGTAAGAGGATAGTTCTTAGTAATAATCAAAAATCAATTAGCAAACGTTATAGTCTCAGAGTAGAAAAAATCTGAATTGTGGTGAGTGCTATCAAGAAACAAAAATCAGGGGGAGGAGCCAAGCTTGCGACCGTGATGGCCGCACTGTAGCTCGGCTCCGCCAGCCTTCCTGCCCAACACACGTATCCTGCCAATCATCCTGCCCCGAGACGACACACTCGGGAAGAAATGGAAAGGTGAAGCAACACTCGTACTCACCGTCTGACCCGGGGGCTCCTGCGAGCTGCGGATCCGAAGCTGTGCTCCTGCTTGATCCGGGGCCTTCGCGGCGTGGAGACCGGGGACTTGCCTGTGTAGGACGGCCGGAGTGACGGTGTTAGCGGCGGCCCTGGTGGAGGAGAGGGGTCTGCCGGGAGAGGCCGTTGTGCGGTTATGCCGGTGGGGACTGACCGGGCCCGGTCCAGCGGCCGGGGGGCCCCGTGGTAGGGCGCGGCATGCCGTGGATGGGGGAAGACCGCGCAGGAGGATACCCCCTTTGTTGCCTTGTCCGGCCATCTTGAAGCCCTGCGCCCGGAGTCGGCGTGTGGCGCCCATGGGGCGGTGGCGCTGGCGGACCCCCTTTTGGTGGTTCTCCTTTCTGCACCCAGGTTGCCATTTCTGGGGCTCGAGTGAACTCCAGCGGCGGCCTTGCTTGAGAGCCCGCTCCAGAAGTCGAGGTGTGTGGAGAAGCGGCTGGACCCGCAAGATGGCGGCCGACGCCCTGGGTCTCGAATTTACTCAGGGTGGTGAACTTGTGTCGCTGGAGTACACGGGGCCTGGTCCTGTGAGCGTGAGCCCACGCTTGGCGATGTCCTTGACGCCCTACAGTCTTTACATGCGGCCATGGCCCCCATCGCCCCTTTGCAAGATAGACGGTCCGCTGCCATTTTTGTTGGGTCGTCCCTCATGAACGTGGCTCGACCTCGAGTGTGCGCTGCTTCATCCCCCCAGTTGCTGCAGGGAGTGCTGCCGCCGTGCTTCGACAACACTGTCCGCCTGCGGCCCCGAATCTCCAGGTAGCTTTGATTGTGATGGGCCCGGGTGTGGGCTGCACGCTGGGGCCCGTTCCTGCTCAAGTGTTCGGGGAGCGATGTGGATTGCCGAATCGATCTGCTTCGGTGAGGTCCCGTTGTTACCTTGCGGGGGGTCTTTACTTTCCTGTGAAGCGGGACTGCACCCACACTGTTTGCTGCTCCAGTTGTCACTAATGGAGAGTTTGGACTGCCGCGAAAAGTTCTTGCTTTGTTGCTGGTTGCCGGGGTCCTCTGGTTTACACCCTTGCCCCGTTTTGTTCCGATCGAGTGGCCTCTCCACCTTGAAATGTTTGCTGCCCACTACCCTATAATGTGAGGTGGCAATGACCAGGAAAGGACAGGGGTGAGTCGGACTGCACCCGGAGGACTACTGGTTAACGGATGGAGATGAGGAATGCCCCCAATCACGACAATATGGACGATCCTTTGAGGGTTTATGATACCTGAGACTGTGTCGATCTCGTTTTGATGTTGCATAAATGTGTAGGAAGGCGGGGAGCAGGGGCCGATTGACTCGATTGATGGTCTCCTCCCCCCCCTGGTTCTTTTCCCTTTGTGCCTCTTTTGTTACTTTCCTTCTTTCTGACTTTTTCTATATTTCGGGTTTCCTATTTAGGGCGACAGGCACGCTGCTGGGGGGGGGGTAGGCCGTAGCCTTCTGCAGGGGTGCAGGGTGGGGTGGGTGGGTCGGGGCCTTTTATCTGTTCTTTTCCCTTTAGTTCTATGGCTCTTTTGTATCCCTTTCTCGGGGCGCCGTGTCTGGGCGTGTCTCCCATGGCGTGATTGCAGGTGGGGACGGGGGGCGAGTTGTTCTTCACTCTACGGTATTGATTGCACACATATTATGACTTGCACGCCCTAACCCCGATAGTGGGAACCTCAGCCATTTTGCAAGCCTTTATCGCTATGGGGCGCGTGCAGCAGCGCGGCGTTCTTTCTTTTCTTCTTTATACTATTCCCCCCCCCCTCTTCGCCCTTTTCCTTATTATTTAGGTTAGTATAGAGGATGATTGCAACCACTGTTGCGGTTCTGATTCCTCCGTTAGGCATCTGTATGATAATTGGGTGGTCGGTGGACAAGCGACGGGCCACGGTGGGCATTGACTTGAAAAATGGCGTCTATATCCTGATTGACGTGAACTGTTACTGATAACCGTCTTTATCGATGCCTTTATGTCTTGATGCTTGATTCGTAGCCCGCTATGGGTATCCAGATGATTACACTCTGCAACTGATCCTGCTATACTCCCTATTATAAAATTGACCTTCTTTGATCCTGTTTTCAGCGGTCGTGCTCAGCTTTTCTCGGACTGAACTACTAGCTTGTACAATGCTGGGTGCGACCGGGAAACCTCATTATTGACTCATGTGCTTCTCATACTGTGTTGTGGCCGGCCTGACTGGTTGTAGGCCGGTATTTGTATGCTCTTATCTGAACAATAAAGGTTTAAAAAAAAAAAAAAAAGAAACAAAAATCAATTAAGTTGCCCATCCTTTGGAGTTTCTTCTTTTATAAAGTCTCTAACAAAGTCACAGTGATGTAGCATCACACCACCATCAAAAGACTGTCATATGCTCAGATTCACATAATGTCACATAGGACACTTGCAACAGTAAGATGCTTCCCCATGTTGGTCATGAGAAACAAACGATTCGGAAGTCCACATATGCCTAACTTGGGTGTACAAACAAAACCAAAGTATCAGTTTATAGTAACAGCTGAAATCTTGGGGCATATTATCAAGGGAGTTTATCTCCTCTTTTTTGGCTTTAAAAGCCAAGAAAGCGGAGATAAAATTATCTCCCTATTACCTAGCTGCCGCTAACACCAGTTAGCGACAGCTAGTAGGAGATAGCGACCATCTTGGGCCCCACTTTGCATGTCAGTGATATTTATCACTAATGAGATGCAAAGTGGGCGTGCCAAGATGTTAGAGACTGAAAACAGTCGCTAACATCGCTATCTCCTATTACCAACTTTTGGAGCTATTCGCGCTAAGCGGGAATATCTCCAAAAGCTAACACCTGCCCTGAGCAGTTCTTAGCCATGTTATCCAATGGGAGGTGGATAACATGGCTAAGAGCATTAGCTCGCTAATGCCTGAATATCGCGGACTTTTCAGCGATATTCATGCTTTGCGGCGATTTTTACCGCATTTGTGTTAAACCTTGGTAATACCAAGGTTTATTTGCGGTAAAAATCGCTGCATCGCTGCGGTAAATTTTTGTCTCTAACCAAGCAATAGCGATAATTATCGCTATTGCTTGGTAATATGCCCCCTTGTTCCCACAGGTATAATTCACTGTGAATGTTGAAGAAACATTTAGGAATGTCGAAAGTTACACATTTACTGAACAAATAAAGGAACATTTCACTAGTTGTCAAATGACCATTGTATTTGGTCAGGGGAAAGGTCAGCATTAGCACCTTGGATGCTCATGATGAGCTCAGCTCGTCATGAGCCACGGTGCTCGTGTGCTCATGACGAGCTCAGCTCGTCATGACCGTTAGAACGCTCGCACGCTGGGCAAATTCCCCTGCTGTGCGAGCGTTCTAATGAAACGGGTGTGGTCATGACGAGCTCAGCTCGTCATGAGCACACGACCACCGTGGCTCATGATAAGCTGATCTCATCATGAGCACCAGGGCGCTGCACGCGACCCCCCTCCCCCCAGCACAGCGGGGGAATATGCCCCGCACGGAAGGGGTTAGAGAAAAAGCATTTTCGAAAAAACCTTTAAATTGGCATTACACATTTTAAATGAAATAAACTCTAAATCAATTTCAAATGTAATGAAATAAAATCTAATCAAATAGTATGAACGTTCACCAGACATTATTACATGGAGATAGCTAACGTTAGAAATAACCTATTAGCACCAATTTTCTGAATATTCAGATAATAATTTTCTAAATTCACACTACAAAATTCGTTTTTCACTTTTCAATAACTATAGAATTGTTGCAGGGATTCTGCCCAAGAACAGAACTATGCGTAAGATTATGGGACCTTAGTGAGGAGGGACTGTGTCATCCTACTACCTGAGTACCCATAGGCCTTGGACCGACTAGCTATAGTGTCTCACTTGCCCTCCTACTCACTCACAGAGAAACAAGTGAACAGACACCCCAGAACATAACACTCCCGAATCTCTCAGGATTACCCATTACAAAACACACCCTTTTGCTCGCACTCTTGTACCTGTACACAATAAGATTTGACAGAGACAAGAAAACAGTTTAAAATATTTATTTTAACAAATGTGTCCTAACATAAAGTATACGTGCCAAAACAAGCTGGAAAATGCAAAATACAAATACAGTCAGCATAGCAACTAGTCCATAAATCATAAAGGGAAGTGTCATTATACAAAGACAATGGAGCCTATCCTCCATCCCCTTGCAAAGAAGCAGTATTATTATATATTAGAAGATCTCTGGGGTTTGTGTGCAGACTCCATACCTCAGACTATAGATGAAAGTTTTACATCATAGGTGCTGTCTCGCTCTTCTCCCTGGAAAGTTCCCTCTCCAAGTGAGTGCTCCCTATGCTTGTATCCCCATAATACCAAAGTACGAGTTTCAAACAACAGCTGCATTGGTTTGTTTTGTCTTGCTGCTAGGGTCTGACCAGAACAGAATAACAAGGGGCATTGTTTATCGACCTTGTTCACAATGTTCAGACCAAATAATAGGAACTCGCAGAGAATGCTCGCAGCAGACAGTTCTCATGTAAAAGGTACGAACAAAGTCTTTGCAAAAAATAAAGCCTTGCAGTATTGTGAGCAAAGCCGCGTAATGGCTGCAGAGCTCATGCTAACTTAGTGAGGCAGACAATGTCCCCAACAGCCAGGTGACAGAATCTCTAGTATCTCTAATATTTTTATGGGAAATTTCTTCCTGCCTAGTTTATACACATTTTTGCACCAATATGTTTAACAGAAGGCATTAGAAACACTAGGCCACTTTATTAATAGCACGATTTTCATCGGTGAATGCTAATAAATAACATGTTCATAAGAAGTTCTCATTAGTTAAACTTGTTTTTATATATTAGTATTACTTTTTATGTATGTTTTCTTCATCTTACATTTTAAAGCATGTTTTTACAGTGCTTCTATTACACTTGTCTAAGTTTCATGTGTCACTGTGTCTAACAACTACAAAGTGTACTTTCAGCTTTTCATGTCTTTAATCAGTAAGGGGCTCATTACCATGCGGTCTGGAACCACCCGACCTTAGGTTGGCGGTTCCAACCTCAGGCTCATGGCAGCTTGTGTGACAGGTGGAAACGGCCCACAGCACAAGCTGTTATTGTAAAATGGTAGTTTTTAAACATCCCTGCACCGTGTGGCAGGCACCTTCAGGGTGCCTGTCATACGGTGTAGGGATGTGTAGAGGTGCACCATAGGTTATGTTATGTTATTTCAATTTATATAGCGCCAAATCACCGACAGGTCTCTTAGCGCTTGCTTTGGGAACCCGTCCTGGCTTTCCCGGCGAGATAACCCCTACTGGGCATCCCCAAGGTGAAGACCCATTGCGGTGGGGCCGTAGTGGAGATTAAGCAAGCTATTGCCCAGAGTTGCAGAGTGTGAACCCATGATTCCAGTAGGCACCGAGGCGAGAATTATCGAGTCCGTGGACATTTTTAGGCTCAAGACCCTGCCGCGTCAGGAATTGAACCCTGGTCCCGGGTCTGACCTCTGCATCAGGGTCTGCCTCCTCTAACCAGTGAGCCACACTTCTCCACAGGTGCACCATAGCTGCCCCCAATACCCATAGCAGAGGGCCAAGGGGGAAGAAGGCCCTGCTAGGGGCCCCCAAAGACACTTTCTGGCAGCCTTGCCACGTCGGAAAGGCCGACATAAACAGGGTGTTGGAAAGTGCCATCATAATCCCGATGGTGGAGCTGAGCCTGGCTCTGTCGTCATTAGGGGATTATGGTGGCTTCTGACTTTCTGACAGCCTCCTTGAGACCATCTGAAGCGTGTTCGAATCTGCCCGCAGGCTTCACCCAACCGCCGTCATCCTAATACGGCAGTCAGACTGAAACCTACGATGTTAGGCGGAAATCACCCGACAGCTGGTCGGAGGCTTTCCGCCCGACATCGTAATCACGCCCTATGTGCTGTGTATTATGATTTCCAAAATCTTGTGTCATCAGTTCCTTTCGGGAAAATAAGGGTTCAATAGCTCCAGCCAAGGGTTCAAAGACTCTGGATTGCCTCCTGGGGGCTAGGGCTCAATTTCCCACAATGCAGCTGTGTAGTCCAAGAAAATCCAGTTGCAGCTGGTCAGCTGGGATAGTCTTCTCTTTGGGTCAGATTCACAAAGGGCCTCTGCACGCATGGCGTATGCCCCGTGGTCACTGCAGGGGCCCCACACTTGTCGTGGGGACTCCACACTGCAGTTATTCAACGTGGAAGTCCAGCCACATGTGTAGGGCCCCTACCACGTGCACTGGCTCCCCCGCCACAGGTGTGGGGCTTCCGCTGTGAGTGCAGATGCCCTTTGTGAATCTGCCCTTTGACTTTGCAGGTGACTTTTTCCAGCACTTTTGTACTATTTGCTGATCAGGGAGTCCTTTTTACTTTAAGGCAGGCACAATCTTTTCTTGGTGAGACTTGTGAGTACAGCAGATGCAGTCTTTCAGAGTGCAGACCTTCTGTGCTACAGTCAAAGGGTCCAGTAGGGCAGTCTTTATTTTTTGTTCCATGCATTGATCTGAAGAGCTTTTGCAGCTCTGCCATTTTTATCCTCCAGTCTGGGCTTGTAGGAGGGGAGTACACCCCAACCAATGGGAATGAAGCTGCCTCCCCTAGCTAATACCACTTTCTGAGAAGTGTGCCATATTTTTTACCCAGTATGCAATATTCTCTCAAATATCAAAATGGAGAATATCTTTTCTTGGTATGTGTGTCATGTCCCCCAACCGAGAGCTGTGGCTATCAACTGATACCTCTCCTTTTAGACCCTCTCCTAATCAAATTAGGGGACTCACATCTGGTTAGCATTCACAGAAGAGTGTGGGGTAGTCTAGGTCCTGTGACATCTGTTTTCTGCAGAGGTTCTTGCCTTTGAAATCCAGCTTATCTACCCACCCCCTTCCTCTCCCTGGGTTTTTGTAACCATTATTTTGATACTTTGAATGGTATTGCTAGCTACAATGAACAGATAGACTTTATTAAATTTAAATAAACCTTCTCAATGTTAGCCTATGGTACTAGCAGAACTACATTAGGGAAAACTGACTTTGGCTGTCTTTCCCTACCAGGGCACATAAAACATTTTAAATTGTTCCCGATTTTTAAAACAATGCATCATAGCCTTGGGGCATCTAGGCCAGCTCATAGGGGTAACTTCTAAGTAGCAAAAAGGTAGTTTTGGACTTTGGAAGTATTTTTAATACCAAAGTCAATTTTGGACATTGTTTTATTTTAAAACCAGCCTATAAGGCAGACCTGACTTAAAATAACAGCAGACACCACAACAGTGCACACGTAAGTGCATTAAGCCTACTGAGGTCTCTAAATCTACATGTCCTAGCATATACCAGGAGCTTACAGGTAGGTTGCCTTTGCCAATTAGAATTCCGCCTTCTGTAATGTGAGTACAACGATTATCTATACAGTAATAGGTGAAGGGTATGCCCGGGGGGTGGGGGGGGATTGCGCCATCAGTATGTGGCTTCGAACAACCCCATCTTAGGTATTTCATTTGGGATGACAGGCACTCTGAGAGTTGGGGAGGTGGGAACTGTTATGCAACAAGCCGGCAGAGTAGCAGGGAGGGGGGTTACTTTTACTGGGGAACTGTTTAGTTTTGTTATTATTAATTCTGATATTGTTTGTTATATACGTTTTCAATGTCAGTGTACACGGGCACGATCGCGTGGAAAGAGTGCGGGAACAACACCGTTGGAATGGCAGGAGAAGTGTCAGTGGCAGTACAGGACAGGGGTAACACTTCGAACACCAAACACCGGGGTGAGCTCTAAGGGAAAACGGATCTTAAAATTCTCTTGTGGAATGTGAATGGTCTGGGGTGTTGCATTAAGTGTAAGATAGTATTACAATACTTACATCGCCACTCCCCGAGTATAGTTCACTTCAGGAAACTCATTTGAAGGGACATAAATACTGTGCCCTAGATAGATATGGCTTTAAATTTGTCGCCCACGCAGGCTATACGACTGTATCCAGGGGAATGGGAATTTTGGTAAAGACGAATTTCCCTTTAGTAATAGATAAAATTTGGCACGACCCCTTAGGACGATCAGTGGCGCTCAAGGGGAAATGGGAGGGACAGACAATTAATATTGTATCAAGTTACATTCCTCCAGCGCTGCAGTCAGAGGCATACATGGCGCTGGGTACCCTTCTGGTTGATCACCCAGGCGGGTTACTGGTACTGGGTGGCGATATGAATTTCCCTATAGATCCAGAGGTAGATAGAGAAACCACTGCCATTAGAGAGAGAGGGGCTGAGCCACTCCGAAAATTTACAGAAGCCATGGGACTGATAGATCTTTGGCGGATGCAGAATCCTAAGGTTCACCAATATACCTTTTACTCAGCAGCACATCGTAGCTGTGCCCGCCTTGATCACATACTCACACATAGTGGGAGCAAACAATGGTTAACCGGTGCTAGAAATGGTCCCTGTGGCTTCTCGGACCACTCCCCAATGGAAGTAGTAGTGAGGGGTCCCTGCCGGACATTTACTCTACCGCCCAGACTTAACGCTTGGTTCTTCAAAAACAAGGAAAATACGCAGAAAGTCAGGGAACGGGCTAAACTTTACTTTCAGGAAAATGAACGGATAGTTGCGGGGGCCTGCACGCTGTGGGAGACGTTTAAGCCAGTGATGAGGGGATCTGTCCAGGCCTGTATTGTGGCCAGTAATAAAGAAAAGAAACTCCAGTGGGATGTGTTAGAGACAGCGGTGACCAAGAGACAGCGGTGACCAAGAAGGAGGCACATTATCTAGAGGGAGGGCAACAGGGTTAGGATATAGCACACTATCTGGACCTCAAAAGGCAAGAACTACAAGATATAGCAAATAATGCGGCAAGGGCAGCGGCTCTCGCCACGCAGCGGTGAGTATACAATCTTGGAGACAAAGCAAATAAAATGATAGCCTGGCTTGAGAAGAGAGACAGGGATAGGAAATGGGTGGCCGAAGTGCAGTGCGAGAACGGACATACGTACAACACCGGGGAGGACATAGCGCGAGTGTTCGCGGACTATTATGAAAAAATATACGTGTCCTGACCCGAAAGGATGGCAGTGGATTGTAGTGAATTATTGGCTGAGATGCGACTTCCGGAAATGTCTACTGACAATAAGGAACAAATAAATAAGGACATTACCACAGAGGAAATAATTGGGGCATTACAAGTTTTACAGGCAGGGAAGGCACCGAGGACAAATGGATTGCCGGTGAAGTTTTTTAAATGTACAGCAAGTGTAGTTGCGCCATACCTACTGGAGATGTTTAATGAAGCAAGAACACAGGGTGGCTGTCAACCGACCAGTGGATGGCAACGATCGTTGTGATTCCGAAACCTGGCAAGCCTGCCGACCACTGCCGCTCATTCCGACCAATATCTCTGCTGAATATTGAAGTTAAAATAGTAGCTAAAGTTTTGGTAAATTGGCTATTGGAACCTATCACAACCCTGATTCACCCAGATCAGTCTGGTTTTATGCCCCGTTCGAGCACCAGGCTCAATCTTAGACATTTGTATAGGGTGATGCACCTAGTGAAAACGAATGCAAAAGAGGAAGCGGCAGTGCTATCCCTAGACGCCTGTATGGCATTCAATAGCATAGAATGGCATTTTTTCTCTTTGAAGTTCAAGATTTTGGTTCGATCCCCAATTCCAATCCTGGATTAAACTGCTTTACACAGCCCCCATAGCCAGGGTCTGACTGAACAGTTCGGTGTCTCGCTCCTTTGCCCTCCATAAGGGTACCAGACAGGGGAGACCTCTATCCCCGATGATATTCGCACTAGCGTTGGAGCCGCTGGCAGCCTGGGTGAGAGGAGACCCTGTGATATCCGGTATTTATGAGGGGAACCAATGGGAAGAGAAGATCTCGCTTTATGCCGACGATGTTCTTTTGTACGCGACATGACCAAGGTTCACGGTGAGCCGGCTCTTATAGATTTTTAACCTTTTCGTGGATACTCAGGATATCAGATTAATTGGGACAAATCCTTGTTGTGTATGCTGGCAGATGGTCCCCCACTGCTACTCGGGCAGGTGCCCAACTGCAGGTCAAGGACAGCTTTGAATATTTGGGCATTCAAATTACCAAAACAAATGCCGACTTACTCACAAAGAACTTACAACCGCAGCTAGACAGGTTAAAAGGTGATGTAGCCCACTGGAGGAACCTGCTGACCTCCCTTATGGGACGAGTGGTTCTTTTTCAAATGATGCCCCTCCCAGAATGCTATACATCCTGCAGAACACGCCATGTCCAGTCCCAGATATATTCTTTAAGGAAGTGGAGAGTGAATTACGGATGCTATTATGGAATGGTGGGGGTGCCAGTATAGCATTGGTTAAGTTACAGAGAGGTGTATTTGACGGTGGTTTGGCCACACCGGATATCGGGAAATATTATTGGGCATCACAGTTAACGACCCATCATATCGAGTGGACCACTGGGCGATGGGTGCAAGAGGGTACATGGAGGCGCTGTACATCTGTGCAATGAACACACATATGCCACCTCGTACAAGCACTGTGATCAAGGTGTGGATGAAAGCCACTAGATTTCTTGGGTGGGATAACAAGCTGACAGAACAAACCCCCCTGCGAGATAGTGACATGCTCAGGTAAGTAGGTAGGCTACAAGTGGAAACTAATAGATATAATGCGATTGGGAGGTGTATGGCGGGAACATGCCTTGTCTCCGTTCTCTACACTGCAAAAAGAGTTCCAACTAACCGAATCAGAGTGTATAGATACTTGCAATTGGGACATGCGATACATAGACATATCAAAGAGGGGATACACCTCCCTGCATACAACCCATTAGAAGATAGGCTACCACTGGACCCGATACCTGAGAAGGTGCTGTCTTGTACATATAAGAAAATTATTAACAACTTGCCCGACCCCCTTGTGAAGTTAAGAGAGGCATGGGAATCCAACGTAGGCTTGCTTGAGGGTGACGATTGGGTGGAAGCGATGCAAAGCCCTAGGGAGGTGGCAATCAGGACACGCTTTCTGTTGGTTCAGTTACGACTATTACATAGGTCTTATTCCACCAGCACACTCATATTCAGACTGGGTTGCACCCTCACAGAGGATTACCAGAGGGGCTGTAAACAGAGGGGCACTTTTTTCATATATTGTGGGATTGCCCGATTATACAACAATTCTGGAAGAGGGTGATACGAGTAATGTTAGAAGTCCTAGGGCTTACAATACCTCTGGAGTCAAGGTGCCATGTTCTATGTGTATCTTGGGAACAAACATGGCCTAAATATAAAAAAATCTGATTATTAGTGGCTGCAATGGTAGCTAAGAGAAATATCGTGGGGCCTGGGATGCCAGCCAGCCACGGACAGTGGCGTGTTGGAAAATGGACATGGACTGGTGCTGTGGCGTGGAGAAAACATTAAATGAGAGTCGCGGCTGTCCGAAGAAATGGGAAAAGGTATGGAGCCAGTGGGAGTTACATAGGGGTATTTAAAGGTAATCAGGATATATCAATGAGATGTGGTGTGAAACATGATAGTTTTGAGGATAGGTCTCAGGGGTCCCAGCTCAGTTTGAAAAGACATTATTTTTCAAGAATGTACAATATGCTGCTCTGTATGTACTGTCACAAATGTGTTGTGGTAAGGTTGCTCATTAACACTGCTGTTGTTTTAATAAAAAGGCTTTAAAAAAAGCACCAATTGCCATACACCATTAGAGAACAGAACAGGGGCCCTGGGCCTTGTTAGAGGAGTCTAGGGCAATTTTAGTTAGTAACCACTGGTATCAGTCTAAAATTGCTGAATCAGGGCAAATAGGATGGCTTCCCTACACAGGTGAAACAAATTTGCTATAACTGTACCCATCTCTGCCAAATAGAGACCCTCAGTTCTAATAGTGTGTTATCCTAGTTTATTGTAACTAGGTCTCAGTTAGGCCTCAACGCCATCATGTTCAAAATTGATGTCACAGCAGCATGCCTTCTGTTTCTCTTGCACGTAGTCAAGATAAATGTGGATTTGTTTATTTCTGAATGACACTGTTCGTGAAGAAAGCCTGCCTGAGTGCCTATTGTAACATTTTCTTTCAAGTATTCTGTTTAATTCAGAGACTCTGTCCCTCACCACCCCTTGTTGTAAATATTTTTGTCCACCCTAAGCGTGGAAGGGTATACTCAGATGTGAGTCCCTTGCTCATTGCACCATCAGGATTCAAGCAAGCCGGGCCGAAGAGGCTGAAATGCCAGAAACCGGTCCCCGGTAGCTTGTTTCCTTCCCAGTGTAAGAATTGGCTTTTGTAGTTTGGTTTGCCCTGTTCCCATCATGCACTGGGACAGGAACAGACTAATTTGCATACAGTCAGGTTCTGAAACTGGGATGGTGCAGTGAGCTAAAAAACGGTGTTGGATCTAGCCCTGATCTCTTGACTGGGTGAGAGTATTCTGTTTAATTCAGAGACTCTGTCCCTCACCACCCCTTGTTGTAAATATTTTTGTCCACCCTAAGCGTGGAAGGGTATACTCAGATGTGAGTCCCTTGCTCATTGCACCATCAGGATTCAAGCAAGCCGGGCCGAAGAGGCTGAAATGCCAGAAACCGGTCCCCGGTAGCTTGTTTCCTTCCCAGTGTAAGAATTGGCTTTTGTAGTTTGGTTTGCCCTGTTCCCATCATGCACTGGGACAGGAACAGACTAATTTGCATACAGTCAGGTTCTGAAACTGGGATGGTGCAGTGAGCTAAAAAACGGTGTTGGATCTAGCCCTGATCTCTTGACTGGGTGAGAGTATTCTGTTTAATTCAGAGACTCTGTCCCTCACCACCCCTTGTTGTAAATATGAGTGCCTATTGTAACATTTTCTTTCAAGGACCTTCCAGTTGTATGTGGTATTGTTTATTTTTTTATTTATTTACTGACATTTATAGAGCGTGAACGAATACCCGTGGGCGTCTCGGCGCTAGACTACAGTAATGTCCCTCCCCAAGGCTGAAGTTTATGCGGACTAGTGTGCTGTGTTATTGGTTGAATAACCACGTCTTCAGTCTTTTTCGAAACTATAGGAGTGAGGGACTGGTTTTTATGTGGTGTGGCAGAGTGTTCCAGACTTTAGGAGCCGCAACTAGAAAGCGGCGGTCGCCCCAGGAGACTGTTCTGCTACGTGGGACCACTAATTGATTAAGTGATGCGGATCGGAGCTTTCTGACCGGGTTGTAAGGTATTAGTTGGTCTTTAGGGAAGCGAGGCCCTTGATCCTGCAGCACTTTGTAAACTGTGCACAGTGATTTGAACTTTATCCTGTTTTGGATGGTCAGCCAATGGTAGGTCTTCAAGGTGTCTGAAATGGGCGCGAATTTAGGTTTTTTAGAGAGCAGGCGTGCAGCCGCGTTCTGTACAGTCTGCAGCTTTTTCGTAACTCTGGTTTGTGCATTAAGAAAGAGTCCATTACAATAGTCTAATGATGTTAAAACCAGTGAAGTAACCAAGGTCTTGGCGGCCGTGTCCGGCAGAAAAGGAATGATTTTTCTTATCATTCTGAGTTTAAAATGGGCAGTGGCCGCTACCTTATTTGCATGTGCCATAAAATTGAGCTGGTCATCAAAGGTAACTCCCAGGTTTCTGACCTTAGAGGCAGGGCAAGGTGGGGTGCCAAAAACTGAAGGCCACCAAGTTGCAGACCAGGCTGGAGAGAGAGTACCAAAGATAACCACCTCCGTTTTATCGGAATTGAGCTTCAGGCAGTTTCTCGCCATCCACTCACCAATAGCAATCATTCCATTTTGGAACCGTTCTGCTACCTCCTGCCCATCACCCTTGATGGCCAACACCAATTGTGTGTCGTCTGCGTATGAGGTTAGGCTCATCCCGTGTGCTTTGATGACACTAGCAAGGTCCGACACATATATGTTAAATAGTGTCGGACTTAGGGATGAGCCTTGAGGAACCCCACACGGTAACGACAAATTGGCCGATTTGAATGGTCCTAATGTGACCGCCTGAGTTCTGTTGGCCAGGAAGGAAGCAAGTAGGTCTCTCACAGTGAACTGTATACCCATCTTTTCGACAGTAATTTACATTGGTTCACTGTTGTTATGTAACTAGTTTGTTCTGACCCCTCCGGATGACATTAGGTCAGCCCTTCTGAATCAATATTCATGTAGTGGGTTAGCGCTAAGGTGATAGGCATATGTGACATTGTACAGTCTGTCATTCATTTATTTTCTTTGCTCACACCACATTTGCATTTCTAGTGCTCCTTTATGGAGAAAATGGATATATAAACCCTTAAAATTGGGGTGAGCCAGAGACCGTTCCTGTGCTACTAGGGATGCTGTGAATTTTCTTACTGATGTCGCTGCACATTTAATATTTAGCCTATTATTGATTTTGGCAATTATTCTGCACTGTTCCTTTTAGTGAGAGCCTTCATAGCAATATCTTTTATGCATTTAAATGATATTGGTTTCACTGACACTTCACAATTTCTGTATTGTATTCTTTTGAATTTTGCAATAAACCTTCATGATTTTTCAAAATGTTGGTCTAGAACTCACTTTTTGAGTCAGTACTTTCTTTAGTTGACTCTATTTAAAATGCTGATGTGTACTTTGTCTCTGGGACACACGCTACATGAAATTGAGGATAACATCAGTCTTGATAGACCCAACTCCTGGGTGCACCACTGAGTTGGCATTTCAGGGGTACAATACATCCACAAATCCAAATCAGCCATCTTGGAACTTGATTTAGTAAAATATTACATATGCTCCCAAAGATGGTCATCATGAATGCTTACGCATTTACAGCAGCCATCTTTGAATGTATCAGAAATGCTTTAACAAATGCCATTCAAAGATGACCATTATAAAAGCATGGACATCCACAGCAGCTGTTATTGAATGTATCACATTTTGACAAGTCCAGTACATTAATGGCCATGGTGGAAGCACCATTCTTTTGAACAAACCTATCTTTGAATGAAATTAGTTAAAATATTACAATCCCAATACTAGCTTCATGAGGCACATGCATGCAGATTTATACTCGCAGCAAGCCATCTTTAAATGGTAAAAAAAAACAAGAACGGCAACTGCACCCAAAACAACAACAAAAAGTGGGAGATGGGCAGGGGAATAGTGTGCCAAGTAGAGAAGGAAAGGAAATGGCTGGGAGGGAAAGGGAGAAACAAAACAAAGAAGTATTGGGAGGGGAAGGTGAAGCAACAAACAAGTTGGGGGAGAGTGAAGCAAGAGGGAGAGTGAAAGGGCATAGGCAAGTGAAGAGGAAAGCAATTCAGGGGAAGAAAGCAAGACACGATATGCACTGCCATGGAGTGGTTATAGAAAAAACCACAAAGTAGTTCCCTGAGTGCAAACAACGTCAACAGTGAAAGGATACAAGTCAACCAGTCAGAACACCTAAATGCTCCTGGGAGGGGAAAACACACCAGTAGAGAGGAAAGCTATCAAAGGCAACTGAGACAGACAACAAAGCCACCCAATCATAAATAAGGGGTTGACACAAAGCCCCCTCAATACATATTGTAAACAATATGTCTATCCAATAAACAGCTGAAGCTGTCTGTAGCTGAAACCTAATTGCTGATGCACAGTGCTTGACTTTGCTTAACACCTTAGCTGCTTCGAACGTTCAGCACCCAGTGCTGAACGTTTGAATAACGAGCGCTGGCGCGTCGGCCAATGGTCCGGCGCAGCACTGGGGAGGTAGCGCTCATGACAACCGTTGGCCGACGGCAGCGCTTAAGGGGTTAATGATGCTCCATCTCATAATAATGGTCATTGTTTTGAACTTGTTATAGTCACAGACATGAAACTCAACTAGTAAAAGTTATAAGGTGGCCTGATCATTTCTTAGTGCAATTTACACCAGCTGCACACCAAAATTGATCTCTTTCTTTGCAGCTTGGCATTGACTCCTCACATTCTAGACACTGAGGGACCGATTCACAAAGGTAAACTGAGACGAAAGTCTAACTTTACGACTTTTGGTATTCACAAAGGTCATTTACGAGTAGTTAGGCTTTAGGCTTTAGACAGTTAAACTTAAGTTTTGATCTTAAATTTAACTCTGACCCTCCAAGATGTTGTGGATCAATTTGTTATTTATGGGGCAACTTCCTACTTACAGTGCTTTGGTAAATACGACAGCAAATGTGGAGATGGGATCACGCAGAACCATCTAACATTTTACAACTGCTACTTTTTTAGCACGGAGAGTAAATGTAAATGTAAATGTATAGGCATTTATATAGCGCACTACTTACCCGGAGGGTCCCGAGGCGCTTCGACCGCTGCGAAACCCTTTCTGGCTTCCCTGAGAGATGGTCCCTTAATGGGTATCTCCAGGGTGAGACCAGGCATCCCCGGCGGTCTGGTGGGGCTGTTAGTGAAGATGAGGCAAGCTAATGCCCAGAGTTGCAGAGTGTGATCGTTGATCAGAGTGGGCACCGAGGCGAGAGAATTATCGAGTCCGCTGACCCTGGTCCAGAAACCTGCCGCGCCGGGAATCGAACCCTGGTCCCGGGCCGTCCTCTGCTCTCGGGTCTGCCGCCTCTAACCAGTGAGCCACACTACTTCACAGAGACAGTGTAATTTTTCAAATCCTTTTTGGGTTTGCGTGCAACATAAGGGTTCTAGAGGTGATGGCATTTTTAAGTACTGAATAATAACTGGTGTTATCACATAGACAATTAATATACCATGTATGATCTGATGGTGTATATAGTTTTTAATGATATAAAAAAAATGACATATGTAGTTGACTCATGAACCTTACATGTAGATGTTTCTATTATATTTAGAACATACCTCATTTGTTTGCTTTGTGAAGAGGATACACATATAGAGGTCCTGAAGAAGGCGGTCAAGAAAATATTTAGTCCACCACAACATGCGATGACCGATGTTTTGGAGCCACCAGGCTTAGATACAACAATGGAAGATTAAAAAGAGTGGTCTTCATGTTCAGCTGATAAGAAAACCGTGGTGACATCGGAGATGTTTGTCTTGACTCTGTGTGAGTGTGGTAATCTGATGTGGAGAGATTATTAGAAGTCAGTGGGGTTTGTTTGTGGTTAAGTTTATAATGATTACATTATGTGTTTTATTGGAATGGTTGTTTGCATAAAGTTTGTGATACAAAGAATTGTAATTATGATTTTTTTATTGTAAAGTGCTAGAAAATGTTAAAAATATTTATAACAAAATAAATTATTGTAATTGGAAAAAATATTAGGAGTGAAATAAATATATGAATGATATTTTTGGAACATAAATTATTCAGGATTAATTCCCAATATGAAGTAGACAGGTTATGCGGGAATGTTTATTGATAATGTGTTGTTCTCCCCCTATTCCTGGACCTAAAATATAATTTTGGGGGGGGGGCTTTTTGTAAAGCCAAGGGGACCAAGCATATAGTAGGTAACCTGTAGAACGATCCTTGAATCTCTTTTCTATTTGTCAGTGATTAGGGCTTCTATTGCCTTTGTTAATGTTAGTAGCATAATAGTTTCCCTGGTGGTGTTTCTGTATTTACTTCATGCTCACTACCAGTGCCTGGCAGAAACTCTGATAACGGAAGTAAGGGTCGGCATGGCTGGAGGATTGGTACTGCCAATACATATGACACATAGCCACGGAACTGTGACATATATGTATATATATATTACCTACTGGCGGTCGCCAGTAGGTATATATAGTTAAGATTTTTTTCCTATGGGATTTCTGAAAATTCTATGTCGAATAACTTTGGCGTTTGTGGACGGAATTGGCTGAAATTGTCAGGAAAATGGCACATTTTGTTTCTGAGCAGCCCCTGGAAATTTGGGGGGGTTTCGTCAAGGGGGGGCCAAGAAAAAAGGGGGGTCCCAAAACGCGTTTTTCCCATTCATTTTTCCATAGGGCGGTTGGAATCACTTTTAGCTCGAACGGCTGAATGGATTTATACGAAACTTGGCAAAATTGTAGATTTGGTTTGCCTGACGTGCCTTTGCTATGTCTCAATATATGTGCTCCAGTGGATTTTGAGAAATTAACATTTGAAAAAACAGATATATCTGTGACAGCGTCCCGGTTAGCGCCCCGGTTCGCGTACCTGATGCGTAACGGAACTTCGCGAGGAGAAGCGGATTGGCTCCCCGGTGACTGTCAACATTCTTAACAGTCCGAAGCGGCCGCCATCTTGTGTCTCGGTAGGATCGAAACACAAGAGGTGGAAAAAACAAAGTGGGAAATGAGCATAAGGGGGCAGAGTACATCCTCTCTGACCCCCTAGGTTTGATGAGGGGGCCTTAAAAGGGCCCCGCAGGGCAAAAAAAAAAAAATGTATTATCATTTTTTTTACGATGGGGGGGCGCCCGGTACGCGCACCGGGAAGCGGTCCGGGGAGTGTAATATACAGAAAAAAGAATGAAAGAATGTTCAAATTTTGTATGTTTATTGATTGTTCTTTTTGTTGTATTTTTTTTTTTTATTTAAGTACCAACATGTAGGTACCAATGCAGAGTCTAAAAATAAATATACACCGTTTTCTTTGGAGATATCTTGCATGTTGTTTCAGAAGTTATTGTGGTATATGGAATTCATAGCATAGTCTGTGAGGAAAGCAGAAAGAACATGGAGGCAGGAGATGATAAAGAGATGTTAAATACACATTGGAGATAATATAGTGGGAGAAAAGAAGTAACTATGAGCAAACTTACTATGTAACACAAAAAAAGTGGCACGGTATATTTTAAGTCTGAGTTTATATTTTATCTTTTTTGGGTACTATTTCATAATTTTCATATTAAAAAGAATAATGTCTCAAACAATTTTAACTTTTAAAATTTAAATTTATTGTTCTGATTTTTCATAATCTAAGAGAATTTGTAGCATTAAATCATCAGGAATGTCCTCCTTTTCATTCCAAGAATCACATTCACATTCTTCAGCACATTTAATTAATTCTTCGTCTAATGTGTCATCCAAAAAGTCAATTTCTTCATTTTCTTCCTTTGGATTGTTTTCAATCTTAATTTGAAAGGAAATATTATTTTCTTTCTGTTGTGCTTCCATTTTCTTGCTGTAAATTGCATTAAAAAAATATATCAGTGGAGATAGGGCACTGTTGGGTTTAAGTTCACACAGGTGCTTGTGAGTTTTTAACAGTGAAGTAATCTTTGGGCAGTGCATGGTTTCAGGCAGGAAGTAAAACTATTAAAAATTGCCTGTGATGAAGCCTAAGTAAATTCATAATTATACCACAGAAGCCTAACTCAATCAATAATTTAAATAATTAAGTCTTTCTCAATGACTAACTCTTATAGAGGGACAGTATGTAACTATCTGAAAACGTTTTCCTTATTTAATTTAAAGTGCATAACATAGTTCTCCTTTCAAATTTTTAAAATTATATCTTACCTTTGAAAAAGAAGTTAAAGTTCACAGTCAAAATGCTCTTGAAATGTACTTCAGGAAGTAGTAGTCAAAATGGCTGTGTTTCTCTCTCTTTCTTTATATATATTCAGGTACATAACCAATCAAATGTCATGAAAAAATAGTAGAAAATGAAAGTAACATTTTAATTGGTTGTCAATTCTAACACTTCATATGTGTTTCTGTCATGTAATTTACCTCAGGATATTTAGTCAGTCCTACAGCATAATTTTCTCAATGGAATTCCATCAAATTTGGGTAAATGGTAGGGACTGCTATGTAGTAGGGCCTATTCTATATTTGATGAAAGTGTCTCCAGTGGTTTTTCGGTAAATTACTTTCCCACCTTTTTTTAGCGAGCGCTTACCGGTGCGCGCCCCGGCAGCGTTACGGGAGTCCTCCATTTTGTGTTTCGGTAGAATTGAGACACAAGATGGAGGGCAAACAATGTTGAGAATGGGTAGAAGGGGGCACGGTAGACACTTCCTGACCCTCTAGGTTTTCTGAGGGGGGCTTAGAACGCTCATATAGGCAAAAAAAAAAAAAATTAAATTGCGCGGGGGAGCGCCCGGTACGCGTACCGGTAAGCGAACCGGGGAGCGTATTTTGATGAAAAATAGTGAAAAAAGTTAGAACAAGATTAACTTTTAGAATGATCAGAGGTAGGGTAGCTCTGAAAAGAGCTATTGGGTTCTGTGGCTGATTTAGGTACCGACTAGTAGGTTCCAATGCACAGTTTTAAATTCAGGAGGAATATTCTATTCCCCTCATCTGAGAAGTGCACACCATCTCCTCTGTAGATGTCTTGCATGTTGTAATGCAAGTTATTGTTGTATATTGAACCCATTCTAAAGTCTCTCATGTAAGCAGAAAGAGATTTATTCACATGTTTCCGTGCTTTCTCAAATTGTGGACCAAATTGATTGGACCAGTTCCATTTCTGTCTTTGGCATATATTGGAATATACCAAGGCAGTTTGGGGAAAAAGTGTCATCAATTGATGAAAGGTGTCCTTTAAAAGCATTTCCAGACCAACCCCAGTCATAGTGCCCAAATCATTTCCACCACAGTGCACTATTAAGAGGTCAGGGTTTGGCAGATGCATAAAACAATTATAATTAAAACATATAAAATATATTTTTCATTTAAAAGAAGAATACATTTTACAGCTTTTGATATTTGCTATTAAAAAAACATTGAAATTCACTGAAAAAACCATAGGTTATAGACCATATATAGTTAGGAATTAGCATTTACAAAACCTTGAAAATTCACAGAAAAAACCATAAATTATAGACCATATATAGTTATGGATTAGCATTTACAAAACCTTATTTTACTCACACAAAACCATTGAAATTTGCATATATAGTTAGTTGCACTAACTATATATCGCGCACCCGCAATCCATTGCTGATGATGTCACATATTACATCATTCATGACATGGTCAGTGACATCACTGATGACATCACTGATGACATCTCAAAAGACATCACTGATAACAACATCCAGTGACTGTATGTTTCTGTAAAGTTAAAATATGTCTTACATATTGAAGAATGAGTGGATGTATAAGTGTCTGGATGAAGGATTTAGTAGGTGCATGACTGACTGTATGAGTGAGTGATTAAATGTGTCTCACTGAGTGCATGGGTTAGTGACTAAACTGTCTTAATTTGTGCATCATTATGTCTGTTGTTCTGTAAACTGCTGCATGTGTTGATCAGTAGCTATATGAGTAACTATATGGGTTATTGATTGGTTGCTGAAGTATTTGTATGGGAGACTGAGTGTGTGTGTGGGTGGCTGGGAGGTGTATGACTCTGTGCATAGATGTGTGAGCAGTTGATTCACTAGATGTATGGGTTCAAAAGTGCATGTGGAAACAGCTGTATGGGCGGTTGACTGTGTGCATGAGTGTATTGGTGAGTGAATGGATATCTCAGTGCTACATGTCAAAGTAAGTACATATGTAAAACAAAGTACATGTGAGAGTTGACATATATAAATAACTGTGCATAAGAGCCAGTGAATGTGTGAGTGGCTGTATGGATCATTGTGAACTTGTATCTGGGATTGTATAAGAGAGTAAATATGTGTTAGTATATGTTTGAATAAGTAAGGTGTGTATAACTGTATAAAAGAGGAAATGGAGGTGTGATTGATTCTTTGCATGACTGACTAGGTGTGTGAGTCACTCCATGGATGAGTGACAGTCTGTGAATGTCTTGTTTACACTGATTGTACCTAAGGTTATATTAGAGTCTGAAGAGGTTCATCGTATTATCACATAAATGATATCATCAGTGATGTGATCAGTAATGTCAAATGAGATGTCATCAGTGATGTCATCAGTGATGTCATTTGAGATGTCATCAGTAATGTCATTTGAAATGTCATCAGTGATGTCATCAGTGATGTCATTTGAGATGTCATCAGTGATGTCATCAGTGATGTCACTGACCATGTCATGAATGATCAAAAACAACAAAAGCCCCTGCTCTAGGAAAATAGCAATAAAGTCTCTGTAGTTTCTGGTTGTACACGAGCATCAATCCTGTCCTAGGTATAGAGGCTATAACACGGGTTCTGTCCAATAGACCGGCATCCCTATGGGCACATACCCAAATGTTAACATCTATGATGACCCTTATTCTCAACAACAATTTCTTTATGTTTCAAAAAAACTGGTACAGACAAAAACGTGGAGTAGCCATGGGCTCTAAATTCTCGCCATCTTTTGCCAATCTGTTCATGGGTGCTTTTGAAACCGACCACATCTGGGGCACCAAGGGCAGCGAATACACCGACTCCATACTATTTTGGGGACGTTATATTGATGACTGTATCTTACTGTGGACAGGCTCAGACGAACTTCTCCAAAGTTTCTTCGAACATCTTAACCACAACTATTGGGAACTGAACTTTACCATGAAGTTCAGCAAAACCAATATAGAGTTTCTAGACCTGGAATTCTACGTCCACGACAACAAATTACACAGCAAACTCTACAGGAAACCCACGTCGTGCAATGCTATTCTTCGAGCGGACAGCTACCACCCACCACACCAGATCAGATCAATACCTTTTGGTGAATTCCTCAGAGCCAGAAGAAACTGCAGCAAGGACAGCGACCTGGCTTATACTGTACAAGACATGGAACGGAGATTCAAAAGACGTGGATATCCCCAATCCATCCTGTCCACAGCCAAAAAGAGACTCAATAAAATCACGAGACCAGAGACACTCAAATGTAACAACTCTAACAAGGCGAAAGATTCCACAGTGAGGATGATCACTGAATTTAACAGTCTACACAGACCAATTCGTACTAGCATGACCAAACACTGGAATCTGCTTAAAAATGATCCAGTACTCAAGGATCTCATTCCTCCAATTCCCCAAATAACTTTCCGCAGAGGAAGAACTCTGAGGAACAGACTCAGTCCAACTGTTCCAAGAACAGACACAACTCCGGACTGGCTGACACAACGCAGTAAAGGGTTTTTCAAATGCGGCTTTTGTGTAATGTGTAAATGGGCGAAACACAAGACAATGAAATTTATTGGTCCCAATGGAGACACATATGACATCAGAGTGAACATCAACTGCACTACGAAATATGTAATATACATAATTGAGTGTCATTGCGGAAAACAATATGTGGGTAGCACAATAAGGTGTCTAAAGGACAGGATCTCTGAACACATGAGAGCGATACAAAAACAAGACCCTAAATATCCTGTTGCCTTACATGTAGCCAAATGCCAATCAACCACTGAAGATTTCCGCATCAGTTTTTATGGCATTGATACAGTACCCATTCACATAAGGGGTGGTAACCGTGAGCTGGCTTTGAGACGCAAAGAAGCGACCTGGATCATGCGTCTGCGCAGCATTGAATTCGGCTTGAACTACGACCCTGAGATGCAATACTTCCTAGGGGACTAAACTAGGACAAGTCTATAAAGACAACTTAAATAACTTTAAAAAAACCCATTTCCACATTACAACAGTTTCAAAAATGTTCTCATAAGACTCAACCCTACCAATATACCACAACATGCCTGCAAAACATGTGGACATAAACGCCTTTCTTATTGTTGTTTATTTGAACTATGCTTATTTAACTATATGTACTCAGTGTATTACTGTGCTTTACATTTATGTATTTTGCTGTCAAATCGCCTGCTGATTGATACACTAGATAACACCAAACACTTCGATCATCTGAACCAGGAATCTTAAACTTAAACAACTCCTAACTAGCAACCAAGCACTGATTCTTGGTTTCCGTATAATTTACACTGCCTATCAGAAAACCGACTTGCTAATAAATACTGCCTATCAGAACACCGACTTACTAATAAATACTGCTAATAAATACTGGTTTTCTCCCTGTAACCCGATTACCGGTGGTTCACCCCTTACGTTACCTCAGTTGTAGTATTTTCTCTAAACACAGCCAATAGTTCAGCTTGTAAAACGACAAGTCGCCGCTCTAGTTTCTCATTAACTTTGAGGGCAAAAAACGGAAGCAAAGCTTAAATAGACGTCCCCACTTCCTGTCAGGTGACCGTCTTCGAAAAACGGCGCCGGGAACCACAGGAGGGGGAACGAATCTAACCAGGTAAATCATCTAGCTTTACATACCGGCCAATTCGCTTCTTTGAAACACACCAAAATAGAATAGAAGAGAATTACACCACACCGCTTGGTTTTTCATTACTCTTTCTACAGGTGCACCCGCCTGACTTCCTTTTTCGAGCGCTACAGCTTCAATCTATTCTCCTCCCGGTCATGACCCCCTTATGAGCCCAATAAGGTACGAGTATATTTCTACGGTTTCCTTTTTCCTGTGGATACTAATTTCCATAAGGGTTCATCATGTTCTCATGATACACATTTTGTTTACCTATAGGAACTAACTAACTACGCGTTTAAAGCGCATTCTCCACACTCTCGTGAGTTACTTATTCTGTGTTCAAATTATTGTCAGAGATTAGGACTTGAACTTGGCCTCGCTTTAAGCAAACAACCCACCAAGAAACGTGCTCGAACTACTGCAATGAAATGCGTGTTCTTGACAAACACGTAATAATTCGCGTCTGGTGTTCTGATACGAGATATATAAGTGCTTTTTCCAAATACACCTTTGTAGCAGATATCCTCCTTTTCCGTGTTAGCGCTCACATTGACCAGTGGCGTACGGAATGATCGTTTGTTTCTACAAAATATGTTGACACCACCACATGGCTGTACAACAAACTAATAACTGGAGCAGTTCTTACGTGTCCTAAATACCAGGGGATGAGCATCAGCGCTCCATCTATCTGCATCCACTGTCGTGTAAATCGACAATATCCATTAACCAATACAAAAACCTTATAAAACCTTATAACACCCCTTTCTGTATTTATAACAGGATATTCAACTTTTGCCGGTCGTACTTTATAAAATTGTCGATGTTTTCAACAAAATGTTTTTACAAATATATTGGTTGAAAAAGACTCACTAAAAAGTCACTACAGGTTACAATGGGGTGTATACCTGATCACAAGCACAGACACTTTTCACTCGTTTCTACCAATTCTTATGTTTCTTCCGATATTTTCTTAAATTTAAAGTGTATCTACGCACACTGGTCAATGTGTCTGCTTTTAGAATGACCTAACTGTAGATTGTCTGAAGTCACTTCCACACAATCTGTATAATCACGATAAAAAGAACATCACCATTCACATACACTGAAGTCACCAGTGCTACAGATTTCAAGTCACACGTGTATGACACTATGTCACCCTATGGCATGCCCGCTTTTTATCACGAAGGGTTCACCAACCACTTTTTATGCTTCGCTCATGTAGAACAACCATACAAATGCATCTTTTGTATCTATACCCAGCCCTGAAGATTCGCAGTTTGTTTCCCTGCGATGAAACACGTGTTGGCCACAACAAGAGGAACAATAAACTGTTTTTCATAACAAGGATTCTACTCCATTGCAAAATTCTTTCTTGGCACACCGCTATCTATTGACTTTGAAACATTGTCGATGTGCATATTCTTACTATTGTTACCACAACCAGAAACTACAGAGACTTTATTGCTATTTTCCTAGAGCAGGGGCTTTTGTTGTTTTTGTGCATTTTGTGTGGATTTCTGATCCACCTTTGAGCGGTTACGAGGGATTACCGCCCGCCCCTTTGCCTAGAAACTGATACCTTACAACACCACAATACCCTGCGGTCACTCGGTTGTGCGCCTATCCTAATCTGGAATACCTTAAACCCTCCAAGTAGATCACATGTCATGAATGATGTAATATGTGACATCATCAGCAGTGGATTGCGGGTGCGCGATATATAGTTAGTGCAACTAACTATATATGCAAATTTCAATGGATATGTGTGAGTAAAATAAGGTTTTGTAAATGCTAATCCATAACTATATATGGTCTATAATCTATGGTTTTTTCAGTGAATTTTCAAGGTTTTGTAAATGCTAATTCCTAACTATATATGGTCTATAACCTATGGTTTTCTCAGTGAATTATATATATATATATATATATATATATATATATTTTATTTTTTTTATTTTTTTTATTTATATGATTACAGGGTCCGCGCACCGTGAACGCTCTGAGCTCTTACCCCGACAAATTTTTTTAAGTTCCTAAAACATAATATCTACGTTTTCAACGTAGATTTTAATGGTAGACAACATCTGCTTTAATGTAAAATATGTTTTTTTAAACTTTTAACAACAGTATATTACTTTTTGAAGTAGTAACAAATCTCGCGAGGGTAGGTCACACGTGCACGTAACATAAGAGCTCCGTCCGCGCACCGTAAATGCTTCGAACTCTTACCCCCGAAAGTTTTATAAACTTTAAATCGTTATATCTACGTATTCATTGCACAATGTAAAGGTACACATTACCTGGGGTAATAAAGAACATGTTAATGTAAACTTTTAAAGACCATATATAACTTTATTTAAGCAATTATAAATCTTGCGAGGGTGCGTACTACGTAAACGCATCGTAAGATGACGTTAGCGCTCCGTAAATAGAGCGTAAACGCAACGTAAGCTTACGTAAGCGCTCCGTAAGCTTACGTCCAACCATGTGACCTCAAAACAAAAGATTTAATTGGTTTATAATACTTCCCACTCCAATTGTTGAAAGACCCCTCCCATGTTCATCATTCTTCTTTGGCTTTCGAGGAAGAAACACCTTTTTTCATCAGCACTTTGCTCCTGAAAAATCTATTGAAATGTCTGAACAGCAGGAACCTGAGCATTCAGAACATGAGGAACCTGAGCATTCAGAATATGAGGAATCTAAGAATTCTGAACATGAGGAAGCTGAGTTTGTTCCTGAAACCCCTAAATCACCAAAAGAGTCCATAGTTTGGAAAAAAATGTAATTCCCAGAAGGACAGAAAAAGGTAAATGCACCTTTTGTCACATGCAAAATCTGTGACACTGTACTTTCCAGAGGGCATCCACAGAAGAAGTATAGCTTTGGAACTTTTAGCATGAAACGCCATGTCAAGAATATACACCCAAACAATTGGAGTAAAGCTGTAATGAAAAGATCATCAAAGGAGCAGGGCTCTGCTCCCAGCACTTCTTCTCAATCAACAGCACCACCAATGCAAGCATCAATGGTTGCAAATATCCAACCAGAACTTAAGAATTTGATGATGCAATGCATTCGTTGCCAGAAACTAATAGCCTTCGGACAAGAGTCCATTCAAGTTATCCTGCAAAAAACAGGAAGCACAGGTGCACCCCATAATTTTTTTCTTTATTTTACATAGTTTGTTCCGGTTGAACAATTATCTGCCTTAAAAAGTTTCTTTATTTACATCGTTTTTCAAGCAAAACAAAAACAAAACAAAAAAACTGTTCTTTTTAGAACTACCTCTACTGGTTAAAGAAATAACGAAATTTCTATGTTTGTGTGTAAAAGTTTGTCATAGTGAATGTCAAAGTGCAAAACTATAAGGATGTGGTACAGCATAAACCTATAAGGTGTTTACCTATAGTATACTGTACTACTTCCAAAGCACTGAAATGTAACATATGTATATAAATATGTTACAACTCAATTGGCCAGATGTATGTAATCTTGATTTACCTACTCATAAATACTGATGTAGGTAATCCCAGATTACCACTTCTTAAATACCGAATCATACCGATTTGATATTTAAGAACTGGCAATGGGGATGTAGGTATTTTTACCAAATTAATTACCGATTCAGTTAAATTCAGTAATTACCGATTCAGTAATTACTGAATCTGTATTTGCCATTGATTCCTATTGTCTGTGTGCCAATTTTATTACTCTGCATGCATTTTCTGCTTGCACCTATGTCAGACATTGTGCAAGGGGCTTATAAATAGGCCTTTCTTTTTTGTATATTCTATCTCAATTCATGCCATTAGTAAAATCCTTTACACATTTCTCAAGGCATTTCATATTCTTGTCTGTGTGCCAATTGTATCACTCTGCATGCATTTACTGCTTTACCCATGTTAAACATAGCACAAGGGGCTTGTAAATATGCCTTTCTTTTTTGTATATTCTATTTCAATTTATGCCATTAGTAAAATCCTTTACGCATCTCTCACACCATTTCATATTCTTGTCGGTGTGCCAATTTCATTACTCTGCATGCATTTTCTGCTTACACCCATGTCAAACATTGCGCAAGGGGCTTGTAAATATGGCTCTCTTTTTTGTATATTCTTTCTCAATTTATGCCATTAGTAAAATTCTTTACGCATCTCTCACAGCATTTCATATTCTTGTCTGTGTGCCAATTTTATCACTCTGCATGCATTTACTGCTTGTACCCATGTTAAACATTGCGCAAGGGGCTTGTAAATATGCCTTTCTTTTTTGTATATTCTATCTCAATTTATGCCATTAGTAAAATCCTTTACACATTTCTCAAGGCATTTCATATTCTTGTCTGTGTGCCAATTTTATCACTCTGCATGCATTTACTGCTTTTACCCATGTTAAACATTGCGCAAGGGGCTTGTAAATATGCCTTCTTTTTTGTATATTCTATCTCAATTTAGGCTATTGGTAAAATCCTTTGCGCATCTCTCACAGCATTTCATATTCTTGTCTGTGTGCCAATTTTATTACTCTGCATGCATTTTCTGCTTCCACCCATGTCAAACATTGCGCAAGGGGCTTGTAAATATGCCTCTCTTTTTTGTATATTCTATCTCAATTTATGCCATTAGTAAAATCTTTTACGCATCTCTCACACCATTTCATATTCTTGTCTGTGAGCCAATTTCATTACTCTGCATGCATTTTCTGCTTCCACCCATGTCAAACATTGCGCAAGGGGCTTGTAAATATGCCCCTCTTTATCTTATATTCCATCTCAATTGATGCCATTAGTGAAATCCTTTATGCATCTCTCACACCATTTCATATTGTTTTGTTATCTGCTATTTCTATCCCTTTCCATACATTCACTGCTTGCACCCATGTTAAAGGTTGCGAAAGGCGCTTCTAAAAAAGGAGCATATTTACAAGTCCAATGAAACCATTACACTATCTCTATACCAGCATTGAATCCAAGCATGAAAAATAATTCAAAAAGAAGTCTACCCTATAAACTAAAAGATACAAACTGTAAGCACACACAGCTAACATTATGGAAAAAGATGAAAATATAATTCCTTAATTCACATGCACACACAGTGTGACCCTTGTGAAAAATATTATAGCCAAACATTTCAGCAAAAATCATTTAGCATGGTACATCGATTTAGACACAGAACACAGCCCATTTCAATATGCACTACATTACATTGCTGAAACCTAACTCATTTCAAAATGTCATTTCTAATATGCACCATACATTATGGAAAACGGTGAAAATATAATTCCTTAATTCACACAGACACTCACTGTGATCCTTGTCAAAAATCTTTAAGCCACACATTTTATCAAAAACATTTAGCATGGTAAATCATTTTACAGCCCAACCCATTGAAATGAGCACTACACTACAATGCAGAAACCTGACTCATTTTCAAAATACAACAGTAATGAAGCCCAATATGCTTGTTATGCTTCCCAATACTGCAAACAGCACTCTCTCTATATTACTCACCTTTAAAATCGCTTTTGAAAATATAGAACAGTGTCAAACACACAGCAGATTTTCTTAAGCAGAATCTCTGAAATGCAGCTCAGACACTGGAACCAGAAATGGCACACTTTCCCACTCATTCTTCACACATATCTCAGGTCTTAACCAATGAAATGTCTTCCCAGACTATTTCAAAACTAAACTAACATTTCAGTTGGTTCTACATTCCCACACTTTCAAACTCACATAATATTCACCCATCCCCCTAGTGCTCATTCAAACTGTTACCATGGTAACTCCCACCTAAGAAGGACACAGGTAAAAAGTTAATCATACTATGTTGCAAATGAATCCAGCAAGATTCTTTGACCTTTCAATATAACAGTTAATCATGTGCAATGTTCCTTTTAATGACCTGTTCTGAACCATTAGAATTGCTTATTTTAAAAAACAAAACTATGCACCCTAATATACTGTGCTGCATTTTCAAAAAGCACCAATAATTTCTTAAATTTCAAGTGCAGTGAATGTCATCCTCTTTTTTATCTAAACTGCAAACTTTACAAATGCCATTTCATTTACAGCCCTCATCTGAGTACAACCAGATCTACCTTAGTCCTCCTTACAAATTAACAACTCACCTTCTAGAAAACTGTTGAACAGTAAATTCTGTGTCACTCTCACACCTCAGAAGTATACCTCAAACACTAAAATCTCAAAATGACTGTGTTTCCCTCTCATTTCTCATACATATTCACATACCAAGCCAATCACATTTTATCACACACAAAATCAAAACCAAAGTAACATTTTAATTGGTTCATATCATCAACACTTTCAAACTCACATAATGTTCAACCTACCCCCAATGCTCTCTACCAATTACCATACAAACTCTCCACAAAACACCTAACTAAACCCAAAGGTGAAAGAGTCATCACTCAATGTTGCACTCAACCAACATCTAAACACTGAAACTTGTTATTTTAATGTATTTCTTTTTTTTTGTTCAACCTTCGGGGTCCTTTACAGACCCCATGACAAAACCCAGGGGGCTCAGGAATCTCTACCCTGCCTCCTTGTCAACTATTGCACTTCTGTTTACAACCACTATCATCTGCCACAAAAACAAGATGGCGGACAACACTTCCTCATTTCGACTGACTGGAATGTTGACAGACGTCTAACAGCCAATCAGAATTCCGAGCGCGCACGCTAAGGTCCACGCACGTGCAAGGACAGTGCAAGGACGGTGCACGCCTGTGCGCGCACCGTGTCCCGCTTATAGATATATAATTTGAAAAAAGTTGATTTTCTCAAAAATTACTGAAGGGATTTTCACCAAATATATAAAAGGCACTTCTGCATACCAGGCGCTACCATTATGCCAAGTTTGCAGTAATTCTATTCAGCCGTTCGGGCTGTAGCTGTGTCTAAAGGTCCTATGGAAAATTGCATTGGACTCAATTTCACATTCAATTTTCTCAAAAACTACTGGAGGGAGTTACACCAAACATACAAAAGGCACTGCTGCATGCCAGTCCCTACCATTTTGCCAAATCTGGTGTAATTCCGTTCAGCCGTTCGAGCTGTAGCCTTGTCAGAATGTCCCTATGGAAATTAACATGGGGAAAACACGTTTTGGGACCCCCCTTTTTTCTAAGCCCCCAATTGACAAATCCCCCCGAAACTTTCAGGGAAGATGCGGAGCACAGCGAGGCAAATTTAAGGAAAATTACAGGCAGATCCCTCAATCGGCACCAAACTTATTCCCAATAGAATGTTCGGAATATCCTATGGTAACTAGGTCCTAACTATATATATATGTGTGTGTGTGTGTGTATGTATATATATATATATATATATATATATATATATATATATATATATATATATATATATATATATATATATTACCTACTGGCGGTTGCTAGTAGGTAGTTATAGTGAGGATTATTTTCAATAGGGAAATCGCAACATTCTATTGGGAATAACTTTGACGCCGGTTGAGGAATCTGCCTGAAAATGTTCTCAAATTTGCCTCGCAGCGCTCCGGTCCTTGCCTGAAAGTTTGGGGGGGATTCGTCAAGCGGGAGCCGAGAAAAAAGGGGGGTCCCAAAACGTGTTTTGCCCATGTTAATTTCCATAGGGCGTTCGACCTCACTTTTAGCCCGAGCGGCTGAATGGATTTCCACGAAGCTTGGCAAAATTGTAGGGACTGGTAGCCCGACGTGCCTTTGCTATGTCTCAAGATATGTGCTCCAGTGGATTTTGAGTAATTTAGGTTCAAAAAAATATATATATCTATAAGCGCGCCCCGGCACGCGCACCGGGGCGCGAACCAGTGCGCTACGCGAGTTCGCGCCGAAAGCTGATTGGCTCTCGGGTGTCTGTAAACATTCCAAATAGTCCGGAGCGGCCGCCATCTTGTGTCTCGTTAGGATCGAGACACAAGAGGTGGCAAAAACAAAGAGGGGAATGACCGAAAGGGGGCAGGATAGACCCCCCCACTGACCCCCTAGGTTTGATGTGGGGGCCATAAAAGGGCCCCGCTGGGCAAAAAAATATTTTTTTTTTTTTTCGATTTGTGCTGGGGGAGCGCCTGGTACGCGCACCGCGGAGCATACCGGGGAGCGTACCATGGGGAAAAAAGAATGACAGAGTTTTTTAAAAATGGAGCCTTTTTTTATAAATTGGAGGTAGTTCTGAAAAGAACAGTTTTTTTTCTTCTTTTTGTTGTTTTATATTTTTTTAATGTTTTTTTGAACATTTTGTACTTTTTCTGGCTTTTATGAACTATTTTATATTTTTTTGGTTATTTTTATGGGGAGAAACAAAAACCAAGGAATTGAAAACGGCTCAACTGGAGCAAAAAAAAAACAGGAAAAAATTATGGTTTTTTGGGGCATTTGTGGTTGTCACCAGCACGGTTGATGAGCTTTATGCTTTGCTCACCATAGGTGATGGTTTTCCCACACAAAATACAAGTGATCTTGTATTTCCCAAACTGGGGTTGAATGTTTGGACCATCTCTCTTGCTTCTGGTCCCGATGGAGTGGGTTGCTTTCTTTTTGAGGTGCTGTGTGAAGATTGGGGAGGGTTATTGGCCAGTTCTCTCACCTCTGCCGCAGCATAGTTGTTGGGATGCTTGCGCTGCATGTGGCGAATCATGGTGTTATTGCCAAATGAGTATTTTTTGTTCGAGTTCCCCCTTGAAAGTTCCATGTTACAGATTGGGCAAGTCACCTTTAGCGCATTCACCTTTTTTTGGCCACTTGGGATGGAAAAAAACTCCCATACAATGTGTGGCTTTGGCCTATATGGGGTATTGTCTTCTGGCAGGAATGTCCTCCTCCTCCTCTTCCTCTTCTTCATCTCCACCAGTGTGGTGTTGTGGTGGTCCTCTTGGTGGTGGTGGTGGTGGTGGTGGTGGTGGTGGTGGTGGTGGTGGCTGAGATGCTCCTGCTGCTGCTGCTACTGAAGCCATTTTTCAGTCCACAAAAGTACAGAGAGGTCTTTCAACAGGTCTTCTTCACTCAAAGTACAAAGTGAGAATGAGGAAAAAAGGTGGGGGCTTTCATCATTAGGGAAAATAAACTGTCCTGAACCAATGAAAAGTGTTAATTTCAGGTCACATAACCAGGGCTTTCATCATTTGGAAACCAAAACTGTCCTGCACCAATAAAAAGTGTTATTTTTAGGTCACATGACCCGACGCGCTTACGCGTAAGCGCGTCGGATGCTTACGTTGCACGATCGTATGCGCTCGAGTGCTTCAGGGTGTGTTTACGCCGTGCGTATCACGCGGACGGGGCTACGCGATACGTCACAATGATGTTTTCGTACGCGGAAAAAGCGCTAACGGGACGCTCACCGGTGCGCGCCCTGGGGTGCCCCGCAAGACTGCGCTTTCGGGTGCACTCACCGGGACGCGCACCGGCAGCGCTCCAGGGCAAAAAAATTAAAAAAACAAAAACCATGAACAATATACACAAAAAAAATAGTATTACATAAATATACATTATAGGATTCATTATAAAAAATATTACATTTCATAGATGGTTTTTTCAATGAATTTAATAGGTTTTTTAAATGCTAATTCCTAACTATAACTGGTGTGAAACGTATGGTTTTTTCAGTGAATATATATATATATATATATATATAGATATATAGATATATAGATATATATGTGTATTTTTCGGTTCACTTCCTCCATAGAACGCCGGGACACTTCGATCACGGTTCATCTCAGGGATAGAGGTCACCCTGTAACATATTACGGTTCACAAAGCACAGTGAAGACTGTGCCGATGCACTCCACTTCAGGTGGCACATTAATCACTCGGACAGTCGGGTGTACTAGCCAAGGTGGTATTTATTTCATATCGGTTCCACACAGAGGTACATGAAACAGCCTTTATTTCATATCGGTTCCACACACAGGTATATGTATATATATATATATATATATATATATATATATATCCACCAAGAAGAGTTGCCTGCTATAGTAAAGGCCCAACACCAAGTAAATTCAGCCACTCATCTTTAATGGAAGGAGCGTGGTGACAAGTCAGCTCTGCCAAACAAAATGTTTTCAGCCCGACGCGTTTCATGAGTTCATCATTTCATCAGGGGCTCTCGGCTAAACTGCACAGCACACAGCAATTTATCTGGGCACTGCTTTTAATAATTAGTTCCCTCCCACTGGGCGTGGTCGCCGCTATGACCTGTGGTACTCGTAGTGCTCGATTCTCCTCAAGTGAGCTGCCGTGTTTAGTCAGTTTAATTTGCGCATTATTATATCCAAGTGGATTGTCGTAAAGGGCTGACCATGTCATTTCAGCTACTTTCTCCTCCAAAAAACCGGCACCTGTTGTCCCTCGCGTTTGCGCCGGTTGGCGTTACAGCAGGACTGTCGCAGAACAACAGCAGGGCACTTTACCGTGGCTCCGGCAAGCCGCTAACCATCCACCAAGAAGAGTTTTCTGCTATAGTAAAGGCCCAACACCAAGTAAATTGAGCCACTCATCTTTAATGGAAGGAGAGTGGTGACAAGTCAGCTCTGTCCAACAAAATGTTTTCAGCCCCACGCGCTTCATGAGTTCATAATTTCATCAGGGGCTCCCGGCTAAACTGCACAGCACGCGGCAATTTCTCTGGGCACTGCTTTTGATAATTAGTTCCCGCACACTGGGCGTGGTCGCCGCTATGGCCAGTGGTACTCGTAGTGCTCGATTCTCCTCAAGTGAGCTGCCGTGTTTAGTCAGTTTAATTTGCGCATTATTATATCCAAGTGGATTGTCGTAAAGGGCTGACCATGTCATTTCAGCTACTTTCTCCTCCAAAAAACCGGCACCTGTTGTCCCTCGCGTTTGCGCCGGTTGGCGTTACAGCAGGACTGTCGCAGAACAACAGCAGGGCACTTTACCGTGGCTCCGGCAAGCCGCTAACCATCCACCAAGAAGAGTTTTCTGCTATAGTAAAGGCCCAACACCAAGTAAATTGAGCCACTCATCTTTAATGGAAGGAGAGTGGTGACAAGTCAGCTCTGTCCAACAAAATGTTTTCAGCCCCACGCGCTTCATGAGTTCATAATTTCATCAGGGGCTCCCGGCTAAACTGCACAGCACGCGGCAATTTCTCTGGGCACTGCTTTTGATAATTAGTTCCCGCCCACTGGGCGTGGTCGCCGCTATGGCCAGTGGTACTCATAGTGCTTTATTTATTTATTTATTTTATGTAGCTTGTTAAGCGCACAGCTACCCCCGGAGGGGTGTCCCGGCGCTGGAACCTGAGTCTCAGAGGGGAAAAAGGGAACAGACAGGGGAAATGACATGATAGATCAGAGTCTAGAAAAGAGCCAGGTTTTGAGTCTGGCCCGGAAGACAGATTCAGAGGAGCAGAATCTGAGATCGACTGGCAGGGAGTTCCATAGTTTAGCAGCTTTGACGCTGAATCCTCTGCCACCCATTCTGGAAAGTCTAAAGCGGGGAGAGATCAGGAGGCATAGGTCATTGGATCTTAAAGATCTGATGGACCGGGATATTAAAACTCGTTTTTTTAGATAGTTTGGTCCGCGATCATTAATGGCTCGATGAGTCAGAGTGAGGATCTTAAACTGAATTCGGCTAGCCACAGGAAGCCAGTGCAGTTCCCTACGATATGCGGCAACTGACTGACGATAAGAAATGTTACCAATCAGCCTCGCTGCCGCATTCTGGACAATCTGAAGCCGGTCAGTCAGGTATTGGGGAGCTCCGGCATAGAGACTATTAGCATAGTCCAGGTGGGACGTGATGAGAGCGTGGGTGACTGTCCGGCGGGAATCCAAAGGGAGATAGGGAAGGATTTTCCGGATCATGCGTAGCTTTAGGAAGCAAGCCGAGGTCACTTTTTGAATCTGGGTCTTACAAGATAGGGAGTCATTGAAATGGAAGCCCAGGTTGCGGGCCGAATGGACCGGAGAAGGAGCGGGATCCAATGCCGTGGGCCACCACCAGGAGGAGGGGATGGGATTTTTCTGGTTAAAAAACAACACCTCTGTTTTGTCAGCGTTGAGTCTTAGATGGTTTTCAGACATCCAATCACTGATGTTGTTAAGACACCGGCGGAAGTTGGAGAACGCGGAGTCAGAGTGGCCCCTAAAGGAGAACACTAGCTGAGTGTCATCAGCATAAGAGACCACCCTGACTCCATAGGACTCCACCACGTCGGCCAGAGGGGCAAGATATATGTTAAAAAACAGAGGGCTGAGGGCCGAGCCCTGTGGCACACCACAAGATAAGGGTTTTTTCTCCGATCTGAAGGGCCGCAACAGCACCCTTTGGCTTCTTCCAGAGAGGAAGGACTCGATCCAACTAATGGCAGTGCCGCCAATGCCCATCAGCCGTAGTCGGTCAAGGAGGATGGAGTGGGATACCGTATCGAATGCCGCGGACAGGTCGAGGAGGACCAGCATGGCCTCCTCGCCTCTGTCCACGCACTCTCGAATGGTCTCCGAGACCTCCAGCAGAGCCGTCTCCGTACTGTATCCAGCCCGAAATCCAGATTGCGAGTCGTGCAGTAGTAAGTTGTTCTCCAGGTATTCCGTGAGCTGCGGCTGCACGGCTTTTTCCAGAACCTTAGCAGGTTTGGGGAGGAGGGATATAGGGCGGTAGTTGGAGAATACAGTGGGATCGGCATCTGCCTTTTTTAGAATTGGGATCACCAAGGCTTCCTTCCAGGTGGTAGGGAAAAAGCCATGGTGCAGAGAGGCATTCCAGATGGAGAGGAACGGGTCGGCTAGCAGGGGAGCCAATTCACCCATAATTTTGGCCGGAACGGGGTCAGTGGGTGCGCCAGACTTGCAGTGAATGAGTAGTCTGAGAGCATCCTCCTGGGCAAGTTGATTGAAAGCATGAAGGGACGGAGAGTTAGGGGGGTCGGTAGACGGAGTCCGAGGCATTGGCTCTTTAGGGAAGGAGACGCAGAGTTTATCGATCTTTTCGAGGAAAAAGTCCGAGAGTCCTTCACAAAGTTTCTGGCTAGCTGAGACCTGAGTGGTCCTAGCCGGAGGGGTAATAAAATTTTTAACAATGGAGAAGAGGGTTTTTGAGGAATTTTTGGCCTTGGCAATTTGGAGCGAGAAGTGGTCTTTCATGGCTGTTTTTTTATGTTTGAGAAATTTTTTTAAGGCCGCCTTGTAGGCAAGCTTAGCTTCAGGATCGTAATTTAACCGCCACTTCCGTTCGAGTGCTTTACAGCTACTTTTTTTCTCGCGGAGGGAGGTGGAGAACCAGGGAGCGGAAGGACGGGATCTAGAGGAAGTAATGAGTTGCTGGGGGGCAATGTGGTCAATAGCGTTGATGAGGGCTGAGTTGAGCCTGGCGATATTAGAATCGATATCCGGGGATAAATGGTCCGTCTGGAAATGGAATATCGGGTCCAGGGAAGCGCAAGTGACTTTGTGCCACTTCCTACCCAGCTCTTTCCTGGGCACAGGAGGGATAGATTTGCGGTCTAAGGTCAGAGAAAAAGGGATAAGGTAATGGTCCGACCATGTAAGAGGAAGGGAGGGAGAAACAGTAATAGTGGGGAAATTAGCGAAAATAAGGTCCAGGGTGTGACCCGCCACATGAGTAGGGCCGGTAACAAGTTGAGTAAGATTAAGGCTATCCATGATTTCCAGTAAATTATTCGCTTTAGCGCAGAGGGAATTATCAACATGAAGGTTAAAATCACCTAGAGCCAAAAAGTATTGATGTTTCAAGGCTAGATCAGCTAACTGGTGGGTGAGAGCGGTAAGGGAAAGGGAAGCCGCCGTGGGGGGGTTATAGATTAGAGAGCCGGCTAGAATGACAGCCGCGGGATCGGATACTGAAAAGTAGAGGGCTTCAATGATACCGATGTTGGTGAGTTTGGTAATGGTCAGCTAGAAGTAGGATTTAAAGATAATAGCTAATCCGCCTCCCGATTTTCCCCCTGCACGATTGACACATTTTATGTCATAGCCAGATGGAATGGCTAAATAAATGTCAGGGGAGGATGAGTCAGTCATCCAAGACTCCGTGAGGAATAAAATATCCCACTCCTCGGAGGAAATCAACAACCAGATGTCATTGGCATGGCGGGGGAGAGACAGGCAGTTGAGTAAGCCTGCTTTCAACGTCCGATGATTAGAAGTTGAGAGCTGCGGCGTGGGCTCAGGAAGCGAATGGGAAAGGAAGGGCGGGAGAGTGAAGTTGCATTGAGGGCAATGAAATGGAGCTGATTCAAGATGGATAGGATTGCAGGGGGTAGTGGCTGCACAGAGGGAGGGATTCAGAGAGTGGAGCTGGGAATTGGTCCAACACATACGTACAGAATCAGCAGCTTGGACAGGGGGACAGGCCCTGGGCCCGGTCCAGGCCCGGACGGGCCCAGACGGGCTTGCCTTTGGCGCGCCTTCGGCGCGCAAACGGCGCGCCCGCTGCGCCCGTCCGCTGCGCTTCCTGGCGAGGCACATGATTTATACCTAAGCGGGAGGGCGTCACGGGGGCGTGGCCCGCTGAGGTGGCTATGAGGTGGCTATGAGGTCGCCGCTATGGCCAGTGGTACTCGTAGTGCTTGATTCTCCTCAAGTGAGCTGCCGTGTTTAGTCAGTTCAATTAGTGCATTATTATATCCCAGTGGAATGTGGTAAAGGGCTGAACAGTATCAATATAATAATGCACAAATTGAACTGACTAAACTGTAAATCCGTTCAGTAGTTCCTGAGAAAATCACAATTAAAAGTACATATATATCTATGGTCGCGCAGGATCCGCGCACCCTGCCAAGCACGAGCTGTATGCTAATTGGCTGTCATCAATCCAAACCAGAAAGTGTTGGCAGCTATCTTGTGCCTTCGTAGAACCGAGGCACAAGAAACCTAAATAACAAACGTGCAAAACGCGAAAAGGAGGCAGTTTAGAAACACCCTGACCCCCTAGGCCTTTTCATTGGGTCCGACAAGGACCCCCAAGGCCCAAAAAATATATATATTTATTTTTTAAATGGGCAAAATCCACGCAGGATGCGGGGATCTTGCCGATAAAAAAACGAAGTGCGGGCTCTGCTTTGGTAATGGGCCCCTGGGGGCCAAATCCCGGGGACAAAACTTCTGTAGAGGGGGGCCAAGAGGGGCCCCCCCAGCCCCAGGGACAGCCACCCCTGGGGCTTCTTTCAATTGTGTGGGGGGTCTCAGGCCACCCCGCTATCCCCAGGGGCTTCTTGAAATTAGGTGGGGAGGCTCTTAGGCCCCCCAGCCCTGGGGACCGCCACCCCCGGAGCTCCTTGAAATCAGGTAGGGGGGCTCTCAGGCCGACCCAGCCCCAGGGACGCCCCCCCCGGAGCTTCTTTAAATTTGTTGCAGGGAAATCTTAGGCCTCCCTAGTCCCAGGGACCGCCACCCCGGGGCTTTTCGAAAAGAATGGTGGGGGCTCATGGCCCCCCGCAGCCCTGGGGACCGCCACCCCAGGGGCTTTTTTTTAAATAAAATACCCTGTGTGGGGGGGGGATCAAGCCCCCCCTCAGCCCCGGGAACCACCACACCCCAGGGCTTTGAAAAAGGTGGGATGGGGCCACGCGGCCCCCCTCCTGGTGCCCTTGAAGGCCCTGTGGACCGCCACCACCCTAGAGCCAGCTCCTGCAGTGTCCCAGGGTGCCCACCCCCGGGACACTGTAGTTTGCCATAGCAAACTGCTTTGCTATTTGGAAGAGAGAGCAGAAAACCTGCTCTCTCTTCCAAATAGCAAAGCAAACTGATTTTCCACAGGGGGAGCTGCATCTTAGCAGCTCCCCGTGTGGAAAAGAAATGCCGGCTCCCGCAGAAGGCGGGGAGTCGGCGGGACCGTACGGGGATTGGGGACTCCCCCACCGTCCCCAACGGAGTGGGCCAGCTCCGGGGGATGGGGTCCCCAGGGCTATTAGTGGCCCCGGGAGGGCGGCCACGTGGCCCCCCTTGCCAATTTGTTTAATTAAAAAAAAAGGGGTGCAGGGCCTGGGAGATGGGGTCCACAGGGCACAAAAATGAGAAAAAGAAGGGGGGCTACGCAGCCCCCCTTTTAAAAAAAAAAAGAAATACCGGGATCGTGCCAGAGGCCACACCCCTCCTTGCACCACTCTGCAAATGCAGAATGGTGCTGTAAAAAAGGGCATGGCCTCTGAACACCTCTCTGCAACGCAGCCCCCTGGCGCATACTGGAGGTACCTGGTGGGCTAGTTGGCCCCCAGGAACCCACAGGATTGAGAAGGAATTAATTCTCTGACTTAAAACGCGCCACAGGGTGTGTCTGCACACAGGTCACCTCAGGTCACGTCCCCTTCCTTCACCACTGTGCAAACGTGCCCCGTGGCGCGTTTTAAGTTGGGGAATTAATTCTCTTTCAATACTGAGGGTCCCTGAGGGCCAAATAGACCAACAGGTATCTCCTGTATGCGCCAGGGAGCTGCGTTGCAGACAGGAGTTCAGAGGCCGCGCCCCTTTTTACACTTCTCTGCAACACAACTTTGTGGCACTTATTGGAGGTACCTAGTGGGCTAGTTTGACCCTAGGGACCCTTAGGATTCAAGGGGACTTAATATCCCAACTTAGAACGGCCACAGGGAGCGTTTACACAGTGGTGAAGGGAGGGGACGGGGCCTGAGGTGACGTGTTCAAACACGCCCTGTGGTGCATTTTAAGTTGGGGGAAAAATTCCCCGTCAATCCTGAGGGACCCTGGGGCCAACTAACCCACCTGGTGCTTACAGTAAGCGCCACTGTGCTGCGTTGCAGAGAGGTGGTCTGGTCTGTGTCCCTTTTTACATCTCTGTGGTATGCAGCTCAGTGGCGCTTACTGAATGTACCTAGTGGGCTAGTTGGACCCTAGAGACCCTCAGGATTGAAAGGGAATTATTTCCCCAACTTAAAACGCGCCACAGAGCATGTTTGCACAGTGGTGAAGGGAGGGGATGGTGTAGGAAAGTGTCTCTATATATACTGGACCGAAGTAAAGTCAGCCGAACTACGAATTCCGATTTACTCACCTGTTATCAGGAGAGACCTCAGTGCTGCATCTTTGAGCTCAGTACTAATCCTGAAAAGTAATTCTAACCGTACTTACCAGTAACTTGAATTTCCTTCCATAGTCTAACATTGACTGGTTTCACTTGGAAATTCTTCCAAGTGTGGAGTTTTGGAACTTTAAAATATTCACTTAAAATCATTCGATTTTCACAAACTACAAATATTCCTTAAAAATTGTCTGTATAACTTAAATGCATTCTTTCAACTGTTTACAGGAGATGCACCAGTGCTGGATCTAGGATCCACCACTGAGTAAGAAAAAAAAACGATAACACTACTTACCTGCTAAGTGAATTTCCTCCCATAGGATAACATTGGTGATTCTATGTGAAAAAGTATCTGTCAACTTTTAAAATTCAATAATATTCCTTAAAAATTACTACTGTAACCAAAATGCTTTTACTCAACTGTTTACAGGAGATGTCCCAAGACTGAATCTAGGATCCAGTCCTGTGGTTAGAAAATAATCCATAAGGTACCTAATTGCATTTAACTAGAATTTCCGATTGAGCTCAATGTTGCATTGTGTTTGAAATTATGTTGCCCATTGCAACAACTGTAACTACTGTACTTAAAAGTATATTGCCTATTTGCAAAGTATTTAAATTAAAGTAATTCTTTCTGAGAAAGTAGATTTTGTAATGTAATGTATAATGTAATTGTAATGTCATTTAAATATTAAAATAGCTAAAATTAAACAGTTTAAAAAAATGTAGTAAATCAGTTTAAAAAAAATAAATATAACAATTAATACATTTAAAAAGGCCATTTACAAAACCTTTGAAATACACTGAAAAAACCACAGGTTTCAGACATGTTATAGTTAGGAATTAGCATTTAAAAAACCTTTGAAATTTACTGAAAAAAACATAGGTTTTAGGAGTGTTATACTTAGCTGGACATTTCACTCGTACAAAACTATTGAAATTCCTCCGTTGTAGTTAGTTCTGCTAACTATAACTCGCGCACACGCAATACACTGCTGATGATGCCACATATTACATCATTCATGACATGGTCAGTGACATCACTGATGACATCACTGATGACATCTCAAATGACATCACTGATGACATCATCCACGTGACAATCAGATACACCTTGTCATACACTAGTATAACCTTTCATCACTCACTGTAAAATATAGAGTAACATATTTGAATCCATTGATATACCAATACAAGTTTTTAAAAACCCACTCAGTGATTCCGAGATCTACACACGCATCTAATCACTTACCTATAGATTCACTCATACATGCTGTCAATGGCCAATAGAGCACTGTGAAATATACTTATACACCTATATCGACATTACACAACAGCACACATCCTATTCATTATGCAGTCATCCTACTCACTTATGCAAACAATGAATCATACTTACATTTACTCAGCTACACACTTATACAAACACCACTTCATTTATTCATATAGATAATAACTCATACTTAGTGTGTTACAAAATGGCAATTACAAGTATACAGATACCCATACAGTCACTCATACAATCACTGAGTGTTATGTATACCTTTTTCTATACAATAACTGTCACATACACTGCCTTTTATTTTTCTACTTTGTTGGACATGTACAATTGAGAGATATATTTGCTCATCACCACACCCATTAAGATATTCACTCACCCAAACAACTGTTATAACATGTAGTCTTAACCTCATATACCTACTGAATCAACTATTCACACATCTTTGGGCAGTCACACACCCCCCACCGAACCACACACGCATTCACTCTCCCACACAAATACTCAGTTAACTAATCAATAACAAATATAGACTTTCACATAGCTAGTAACCAACTGGTGCAGCAGTTTACACACAAAACAGGTGATGGACCGAATGTGGATCAATGTCACACATTCACCCCAGTCCAAAGATCTGGGCCCAAATCCATCGTTTTTTTGCACTCCACACCACCCTGGGTTAGACAATGGCGATATGCAAATCAGTTTACACAACAGCTGACGAAGTGATACAGATATTCACACAGTTTAGTCACTATCCAATATATTTAGTGAGACACTATAAATTAGTCAAGTAAACAGTCAATCACACTGCTACTAAATCCTCCAACCGGATATTTATGTCTCCACTCATTCTTCAATGCAGATTGCTATATATATAATACATATTTAAATAACAAACCAAACCACATTCACTGGATGATATCATCAGTGATGTCATTTGAGATGTCATCAGTGATGTCACTGACCATGTCATGAATGCTGTAATATGTGACATCATCAGCAGTGGATTGCGGGTGCGTGAGTTATAGTTAGCAGAACTAATTATAACGGAATTTCAATGGTTTTGTACGAGTGAAATGTTCAGCTAACTATAACACCTCTAAAACCTATGGTTTTTGCAGTGAATATAAATATATATATATATATATATATATATCCAACCGCAGCCCCATACACCATGAGGAAAGACGATGCCGTGTAATGATATAATTTAGTGTTTAATGTCGCTCTTCAACGCGTTTCGCCTTTCCCAGCAGGCTTGAACATGGTAAGAATGTCTCAATTTATAATCCAGGATTATCGAAAAGAGTAAAGAAAATCAAGGGACAATACAATTGCAAAACAGAGTTTGCTGTTTATGTTTTAAGGTGTGCATGTAATTTACAATATGTTTGGAGCACTATTCTACCTGTGCACAAACGCATCTTACAACACCTTAGAGTAATCAAAAATGGGGACAGGACTTACCCAGTAGCATGCCACTTTGAAAGATTTCACTACAAGGATGTTCGAAGTTGTAAGGGGTGGGAAGAGAACGAAGAAACTACGGAAACTAGAATCTTGGTATATTGTGGAATTGAATTCAAAAAGCCCTGCTTGTCTAAATATAGAAGAGGACTTGTATACTCATCCATAGAAATAGAGTGAACAAGCACCAGTTAATTAAGTGCAATTTGTTCAGCTATGAGTTTTAGACTTGTAAAAAAATTGCTGCGTATATTCCCTTTCTTTCCATTTTTAGTTTTTTGTGCACCCTCACTTTAAGTTTTTCTTTTTTGTTTGTTCGGAATATGCTGCACTAGTTATGAGCTAATGTGTTATTGCCCACTTCGGTTCTAATTTACGTGCATGGTATTTGGAATATAAATGCTATGCACCCGTTTATGATTGTTTGGCCATTGGGCTACATAACATGTTTCACGAGCGGAGCGTGACCGTTAGAAGGAACAAATGAGTTATTTAATTCTTTTGTCCTAGGCAGAAAGCAAAGTGCACTATGGGATTTATGAATTTACATTTCATGTGCTTGTGAAGTTGCTAACAATAATTGTTGGCTTGGGCATTAGAATTGTGTAAATAACTTACGATCTAATTGAATGGGTAAAGAGCATGTATTGAAACTTGCCAATGCACAAATAGTTGCAGACCGGTAAAAAACTATGAGTCTGTTGTTTAGCTTCATCACTGTGTAGTTTCAGGTGATCTAGGGCACATGTGTAAGGTTTAAAAAGGTGCTTTTTGTAAATACAAAACTTTATTAGTGAACAAGCCTGCTGGGACAGGCGAAACGCTTTGAAGAGTGACATTAAACACTAAATTTTATCACTACATGGCATCGTCTTTCCTCATGGTGTAAGGGGCTGAGGTTGGAGATTTTACTGTTTGTTGCTTCGGTGACCGGTAACGACGAAGTGCCCTCTGTTCTGGTGGTGACAGTGGTAACGCAAGCAATGGAGGAGATATATATATATATATATATATATATATATATATATATATATATATATATATATATATATATATATAATTTTATATATATATATATATATTTATATATATATATATATATATATATTACGCTCAAACTTTTCATCTTTTGCAGAAAAGGCACATCATTCAAGGAGGGTTATGGAAATCACGAAAAGATTTATTTTAGGGAACTACACAGACGCGTTTCGGAGTGCTGCCTTCGTCAGTATGTCAAGTACACAAAGAGATCAGCATGTTAATAAAGTTTACCACAATCATGGACACAAACATAGGACTAACCCTTCAGACAACAACATGAGCGCCATATTGGAATGTGTTTCCAAAGCCATATTACATATATAAAAAACTCATAACGTCCACTGATGGACTGCGTATTCATGGTTGGAGGGTCTGTTGATTACAAAATGTCACAAGGTTTCGACAAAGAATAAAGCAGTGGATTGGCAAATGTCCTATGTTAAGATTGTCCCATCATGATTATAATACATTTAAAACATACCGAGAATAATACCTTAATTCAGCAAACCGGCATATAAACGAATCAAATTGCTCAGGCATTTGTAAAGTACATTGATAATACATGTCATAAACTAATTCAATTAGTAAATACAATTTACTAGTTTAAAAAGATATTCTTATTCGTGAGATCCAATACGGATAACAGTAACCACATGGCTTATGTGATATTTGATATTTTCACCAGCCTAATAACAGCTAAATAGGTAGGTGGATGCAAATCAGACCTAAGAAAGGACAAAAGGCAAAAAACCCAGAGAAGAAACAGGAAATTATTGTTCTATATATATGTGCGTGTGTGTTAAAGTACATTTTATCATATCCCATACCCTGACAAGGCTTGGAAATTCATTTGTCCCAGGGTTGGCAGATTGGTAGTGGATCGGCACTCTATACTAGGGTGGTCCCTACTGAGATGATCTATATACGTAATTGTTATAATATCACTTTCCCAGATGAAACGCCATCTCTTCTCCACTGTTGAGCCCTCTGGGATATTTGGTGGAGAGATCTAAGATGTACCTCGACTCCAGCCTGCGGAGTCTTCTCAGGCGATCACCTCCCCTGTCATTGAGTGGGACAATGTCCAACCCAAAGAATTGGAGTTTGTCTCGATCCCTACCGTGTACTTTGGCAAAATGCCGGGCAACCGGGTAGGCAGAGTCCGCCTTTTCGATTGCCCGCAAATGCTCTAGTATCCTCAATTTCAGTTCCTTGATTGTACTGCCGATGTAGCTGAAGCCACAGGGGAGAGTAAACAGTATACTACAAATTGGGAGCTGCAGGTTATGAACTTTTTGATGGCCATTGTTCTCCCTGTATCAGGTATCGTATAGGACAGGACTCTTTTGCTGCCGACACAGGCTTTACAGCGCCCGCAGGGAAAGAATCCCTTCATCTCTTTAAGAGTATTAGTTTTGGGTATGGGTTTCTCCAAGTGAATGGAGACCAGCATGTCTCCTATAGATCTCGCTTTGCTGAATGTCAACAGAGGGTGTGCTGGTAGGTCTTCCTTCAATACGTTGTCTGTTTGCAATATATGCCAGTTCTTTTGTAGCAAGGCTCTGAGATCATTGGCACCTGATGAGTAAGGAGTAATCAACCTAAATTTCCCCTTGTTGGCTGCTGCGTTCTTGTCACGGCCACCTCCTTGGGTTTTGGCGGTCAGTAATGTTCCCCTCGGAATCTTTCTTACCTTCTTCAGTGTGTTATGTAACAGTTCCTCACCATAACCCATGATTGCAAAGCACGCTAAACATTATGAGACAGCCGCCTCGAAATCTGAGTCTCTCAAGCAATTCCTTCTGAGCCTTAGGAGTTCTCCATAAGGAATGCTCCTCACAAGCTGGGGAGGATGGCTGCTGCTGGCAAAGAGTGTTGAGTTGCCAGTAGTCTCCTTTCTATAAAGGGCAGTGTGAAGATGGTCTCCCTCGGCAAACACCCTCAGGTCCAAGTATTCCGCTGCCACCGGACTAATTGAACCCGAGAAATGAAGGTTAAGGTTATTGTTGTTGAGTACCTTGATGTATTCTTCTGCTGTGTTTGTCCCACCGTTCCAGACGATAAACAAATCGTCGATGTAACGGTGCCAACACACTGTCTCCTCCTGTATTGTCCAACCACACAGCTCCTGGGCACCTGCTCCTCCCACCAGCCTACGAACAAGTTCGCGTAGCTGGGAGCGAAGCAGGTCCCCATCACCGTACCAGACCTTTGTATATACAGCTGGTCTTCAAATAGGAAAATATTGTGAGTTAGACAAAATTCAGCAAATTCAAGAATCATTTCATTGTGTTTAGCAAATCTCATCTGGCGCTGATCTAGAAAATATCAGACTGCTTCCAGGCCGTGTCTGTGCTCTATACAAGTATAGAAGCTGGTAATATCCAGCACCATCAGCAAATATTGTGGATTCCATATTAGGTCTTGAATCTTGATCAAAAACTACTTAGTGTCCTGGATACATGAATCCAGTTTCACCACCAAGGGGAACAGGATATTATCCACAAAACGGGACATGTTCTCTGTGAGACTGCCAATGGACGAGATGATGGGGCGGCCTGACGGACAGTCCATATTTTTTTGTAACTTGGGGAGGTGGTAGAAGGTGGGGGTCATAGGGTAGTTGTTCCACAAAAAGAGATGTTCATCTTTGCCCAGCATCTGAAGGTTGTACCACTTCTGAATAAGTGTCTCATACTGTGTTATGCTCTGTTGATACATTGCAGTGGTACACTTTGCACAGAATTTTTACATCTGAGAGTTGCCTCAGTGCTTCTCCTATATATTGGCCCCTGCTCCTTAGGACCACATTCCCCCCTTTGTCCGAGGGTTTCACCACAATGGTTTTTTCGCTCATCAGGTTTTATAAAGCCATTCGTTGTTGGTCAGTTATGTTATTTCTTACAGCTCTGTGGTCCGCTTTTCTATATTGCATGAGGTCATTTTTCATGGCCTCCGTAAATACATCCACAGCATCCCATGGCGATTGTGGCATGAAAACTGAGGTGGGTTTAAACATACTTTACCCCCCTTCCCTGCTCTACCCCTTGTAGTATTTCTCGCTGGGCGATATTTAGTCGACTGGTGTCAGAATCCTGTTCCAACCGTAGGTCCTCAAGGGTCTCGATTGCAGGTAAGTCTCTACTGCTGAGGGCATCTGTTGGCGTCATCCTTGCCCCCTTCGTATTGCGGTCTTTCATGTGAGGGCGTAGTTTGAAATGCTTGTGGAGTTTAAGCTTTCTGGTAAAGCGGATCAAGTCTATCCGTGTATTCTAGATCGTTGGTGGGGCAAAATGTCAAGCCCAGGCTAAGTACTTCAGTTTCTACAGCAGTTAGTTTTTTCTCGGTCAGATTCACAACGGTTAAGTTGACCAAGACTCCAGGGCCATCGCGCCCTTTGTTATTGCTTTTTGTTCGTGTTGCGGTTGGTCCAGCGGAGGTTCTTACACTTCCTCTGCCTCCTCTGCCCGCTGCCTGCCCTCCTGGTCCTCCTGACCCCCCAGCTGCTGTTACTCCTGCATCCGGTGGTTTTTTCTTCCCATCGGGCAGCCAGGACTTTTCGATGATTTCGAATTCCTCCTGAAAAGCGGTTCTTTTGGGTCGGGCACCTTGGGTGGCTTGGCCGGTGTTTTGTTTCCCTGAGCCGCCCGGTCCTTGTTGTTCGTCACTGGACTCATTTTCGGTGATGTCAGACTCCGAGGTAACAGCTTCTGTTTCTGATATTGCACTGGCGCCAGTGCCAGTGCCGGCACCCCTCTGAAGGGCCTTGCGGGGAGCATCATATTTCTTTGCGTATGTTAATACGCGGCCCGTGAGATAGTCGCTGGCATCGCGCTCATATTTCTTTTGCTTGCGGAGTCGTATTTTCTGCTCATATTTGATGATTCGAGTTTTCATTTGAGATATCAGCGCTATTTGTCCCGGGTCCATCTCCTTTTCTAGCTCTTCATCAATCAGTTTGATCTCGGCCATCGCCTTATCTCTGTCACTCCAGGCTTATTTGACCAGGATCTTAAGGGTACCTTCACAGTAAGATGCTGTATGTTCAAACCAGTCCGTTAACAGTTGAGGGTCCGGGTGTTTGTGGGAGGGCACTGTGTGGACCCTTAAGCCCCTGGGAACCCTCTGTTCCTCCACATAGTTAGTCAGGCTAGTGGCCTCCCACTATTTACGTACTTCATGCTAGTGAAGCCTTTCCAACTTCGTAATGATCTCCTTGAGCTTATTGTTTTGTGGTTCTGCCATTGCCGGTATTGCTGTCTCTAATGGCTTTTCTCGCCGTTTAAACATGCCCTTTGCCGCGGTATTTCATTCGGTATCTGAGACATGCTGCCGTTAATAAGTGTCACGCTGCGTTTCTCATCGCAGCTAGACAGTGAGGTTTTCCCCTGTTACGTGGTGTCACTCTCCCTCCTTTGTCATTCTGCCCCTGTAACCCGCTATAGTTGCATAAGTATGTAAAGTGGGGGCTCACCGAGACAGGCATCTTCTGTTGGAGGCTCCAGAACACTCCGGCGCTCTCCCTCGTACTCTGTCCTCTCCGGCTTTGTTGGATCTTTCCCCCAGCGGTGGCGGCGGTGCGCAGCGTGAATCCTTTAGGAAAGCGCTCGTCTCCCACGCTGGAACTGCTCACTCTCGAACGGGTGCTGTAAGCGGCTCGTGGGACGCCGCGTCACATTACGCTCGAACTTTTCATCTTTTGCAGAAAAGGCACAGCACTCAAGCAGGGTTATGGAAATCACGAAAAGATTTATTTAAGGGAACTGCACAGACGCGTTTCGGCGTCCTGCCTTCGTCAGTGTGTCAATTACACCAAGAGATCAGCATGTTAATAAAGTTTACCACAATCATGGACACAAACATAGGACTAACCCCTCAGACAACAACATGATCGCCATATTGGAATGTGTTTCCAAAGCCATATTACACATATTAAAAACTCATAACGTCCAGTGATGGACTGCGTATTCATGGTTGGAGGGTCTGTTCATTACAAAATGTCACAAGGTTTCGACAATATATATATATAACAAAATGGTCCTGTCCGCCCCACTCCAAGGACCGGCAACAACAGGCACAGACCGTGCACTTCCTCCCTAGGCAAAAGTCAACGACCTCAACACAGATGTATGTGGAAAAGCAGTGCACAATTTATTTCGGCATAAATTAACTGGGACAAGTGCCCCCCATGACGCGTTTCGCTCCCCACGGGAGCGTGGTCACATGATGCGTCCTTATTCTATGACGTGTTTCAAAGTAAACGCAGTGAATAAGTGCACACATAACCTTAGAAAAAAGGCTAAAAGATTACTTATAAAACGAGAAGACAGACTGTGGCAAGAACATAAGAAGTTAAAAGTCAAACACTCTGTGTAACCTCCTAAAAGCAAATATACACTTAGCAAAATAAATACATAATGCATTAAAATCAATTTATGGTACAATGAATAAATAATTCTTCATTGTGTAGACAATACATCTCATACCATTACAGCAGATAATGAACAACTGTGCAAAACATGCTATAGGATAAAGTGCAAAATGCATATATCAGTACCAGCATTGCAATAATTGCGCAATTCAAAGAACCATAATAAAATGTGTGTATATAGATGCTCAGAGCATGACTCTAGTATGATGTTATGTTAAACCTTCTGGAGAGCGCTATAAACAAAAATGACCACTTCCACATCCTATGATAAAATCTGCACAATTGTGCATAGATCGTGTAATCCATTTCCAAAGTCAAATTACACTGTGTAGTTTCACGTTACCTAGGTCACATGTGTAAGGTTTAAAAAGGTGCTTTTTGTAAATACAAAACTTTATTTGTGAACAAGCCTGCTGGGGCAGGCGAAACGTGTTCAACAGCGACATTAAACACTAAATTATATCACTACACAGCATTGTCTTTCCTCAAGGTATATGGGGCTGAGGTTGGAGATTTTACCGTGTCTTGCTTGGGTGACCGGTAACGACGACGCGCCCTCTGTTCTGGTGGTGAGAGCGGTAACGTAAGCAAAGGAGGATATATATATATATATATATATATATATATGTCGCCACACACTTCCAAAATGCTCAGATGTGAAAAATAGACGGCACTCCAAGTTAGCGTTTTTTACCAAAGATGGTTTATTTGGCAGACCCCCCTGCCCTCTTGACAAACGCGTTTCACCCTTTAGGCTTCGTCAGTGTCAGCCATTGCTATGTGCAGTACACCATTTTATTCCCTCCACTCCTTAAACATAAAGAGTGGACTAAAGCTCGCCTCGGTCTTGTTGGCGGCCATCTTAAGATGTGCAATTTCACGTTTCATTTATACACATTTCAACATTATATACATGGGAAAAATGGTAATAGAAAAAGTGCTCGTGCAGTATTAAAAACAAACAACAGGGTTTGTATATAGCATTGTCGGTTATTCATACATATACTTTTACATAAAGTGCTGTAGTGCTAGAAACCATAGTGCTGGAATCTCATTTTCTCTATACAGATGCTCTGTGCGTCAGAGTGTTTCTTTGCTGTACAGTATCACGCCCTGTATGGGCTTAGCCGACTAATGTTATAACCCCTGTTTGTTATGTACATACAGCCCTGTATGGGCCTATTCCATTAAATAATCATTCATACATCCCAGATGTGTTTCTTAAAACTGGAAAGAGTAGTGGGTATAGTGTTAGAGTACAGTCAATAGGACTCACATTCAGTTACCCTATCATGAGACACCCCAATCTGGATGGTTTAAAATGAAGTTGTCTGGTTGCAGGATTCCTATATTTTTCGGCCATTACAGCTTAGGGGGTAGATTTCTTTATTCCAAGTGAGCCCAGAGTTCCTCATCGTTATTCAGCCCTTTCGGCTGCATACTTTGGAGATCAATTATGTACCTGGATTCCATCGCTCTTAGTGATCTAACTCTGTCCCCACCTCGTTCTCTTCTGTCTAGTTGGTCTATCATATAGAAAGACAATAGGTCCCTATTGCTTTTGTGGTGGGTCTCAAAGTGGCGTGCCACAGGATAGTTTTTGTCTTTATTTGTGTTGGCACGCATGTGCTCTAAGATACGTTTTTTAGCTGGGTTAATTGTGCTCCCAATGTATCTTTTTGGACCAGGACATACCAGGCAGTAGATTACAAACTCCGAGTTGCTATTCAGGAATTTTGTGATCTCTCTTGTGGGTCGTGGGTCATTGGTTCTCCCCTCGTATTTAGTTCGCTTCTTGCTGTACTTGAATGCTTTGCATTGCATGCACGGAAAGAAACCATTTATGGGTTTAGATTTTAATGTTCTGGGTGGTTCCTCGAAGTGGCTGCTGGTTAGATGGTCACTTAGAGACTAGCAACGTCTGTAGGTTATAGACGGTTTGGATGGTAATACCTTTTTCAGTACCCAGGATGTGCCAGTTTCGATTAAATATCTGTACCAGTTCGCTAGATCTCATGCTAAAACTGGTAATCATCCTCACTATACTGTCCTCCTCAGTCTCCCTTGTTTTTGTCTTAATGAGGTCTTTTCTGTCTCTTAGATCCACTCTGCTTGCTGCTTCTGTGAGGAGTGATCTAGAGTACCCTCTATTCTTAAACCTAGATACGACTTCATCCCGTGCCTGTGAGAAATCCCTAGGATCTGAGCAGTTTCTCTTCAGGCATAGTAGTTCCCCAAATGGGATGTTTTTAATCATACTTTTGGGATGGTGGCTCGCCGCATGCAAAACGGTGTTGCCAGCCGTGGGCTTGCGGTAAAGTCTGGTTTGTAGGGAGTTCTCTGTGACAAAGACCTCTAGGTCCAGATAATGTACCGATGTCCTACTTATGGTACTTGTGAATCTCAAATTGAGATCATTATCATTTAGCATTGCCACATACTCCTCAGCCTAGGATATGTCGCCCCGCCAAATGACAAACAAGTCATCGATATATCTCGAACAGATCATAATATGATCCAGCCACTTCTCGTTGGACCCCCCCCCCCCCAGGCCACGTGCTTCTCCCACCAGCCCACGAACAAGTTTGCGTAGCTGGGGGCGAAGCACGTGCCCATAGCGGTCCCTCTCAGCTGCCGATACATGTTGCCTGCAAAAAGAAAAATGTTGTTATAGAGGCAACATTCTATCATCCTCAATAGCATTTTGTTATGCTGATGGTATTGCAAGTTTTTCTTTCCCAAAAACCAATTAATTGCAGAGATCCCATTTTGGTGTTCTATACATGTATACAGACTGGTTGCATCGAGGGTGATGAGAAGCATGTCCTCCTCCCATCTAATGCCATCAATCTGTCGTATAAAGTCTTGGGTATCCCCGACATAGGAAGGTAAGTCTCTGACAAAGTGGGCCAGATAGCTGTCAACATATCTCGATGTGTTCTCCAGTTGCCTTCCTATAGAGGAAACAATAGGCCTTCCCGGGGGGTTTGTAATGTCCTTATGCACCTTGAGGAGGTGGTAAAATGTAGGAATGATTGGATGCTCACAGAACAAATAATCATATTCATGTTTATTTAGCATGCCCTCCTCCTTCAAACCAATCAATAGTGCATGATATTCTATTAGACAATTTGAAAAAACCCTTTTGTCTATGATTGCATAGCAATTTTTGTCCTGTAATTGTCTCAAGGCCTCCTTTTTGTATTGTATTTTACTGAAGATAATAATGTTCCCCCCCTTCTCCGAGGGTTTGATCTCGATAGTATTGTCATCCTTGAGAGACTTAATCGCTTCCCACTCCAATCTTGATATATTGGAGTTCTTTTTGTTTAGTTCCATATTTTTCGCTGTCATTTTTTCCAGGTCTTGGAGGATGGCGTCATTAAAGACGTCTATCGCATCATGAGTCACATGAGGTAAAAATCTCGATTTACATTTTAGGTTGCTCGGGTCTCTTATTTGGGCAATCTCGTCCCTCCTTAATAACTGCATGGATCCGGATATTTCCTCAGGGTCCACGAGTTCGTGTGCTGTTGTTAGGAGTGTTAGGTCTTCCTAACACTTAGCATCTTCCAAGACCCAAGGGTCGCGGTGATGGAGTAGGCATTATCTACAGAGCCTCTTGGTCCATAAACATCCTAGACATGGACCCAGTTGCCGGAACGGAACTCCTCGGCCTCTCCATAAACTGTCACTCCGGAGTCACCTTCACGGCCATTATATGCTATCGCCCCCCGGGAGCCTTCAACTCCCTACAGCAACAATCGCTTCTCACTACCCTCACCAATATGGCTACCACCCACAACAAGCTGATTATTCTAGGCGACTTCAATCTCTGGCCAAACGGCAGCCTGGACACTGCCTTGAACAATCTTATACTTTCCTGTGAAAGCATGGGACTCTCCCAACTGGTTAACAAACCCACCCACTCAGCAGGGCATCAACTCGACTTAATCTTCTCCTCCCCTCAGCTAGTACACCTAGGCGACATCCTGCCTATGTGCTGGACCGACCATGCTCTCATCAAATTTCACATAACTAGTAACAGAGCCAGTCGGCCGTCTCACAGCAGCTCTCCCGATTTTCTGTACAGAGATTGGAAATCTCTGGACAAATTAAGATCGGCCGGCTCTATATTCAAAGTGGAAAACAGCTTCTCCCCCACTAAATCGGTGGAGGACAACTATAATGCCCTCTGTACAATGATTTCCAATACCTCGGACTCCCTCGCCCCCCTGAAAAAGTGCAAACCTAGGAGCAGAGCACCAGCTCCCTGGTTTGACGACTCCTTGAAAGTCCTTAAACTAGCCTGTAGACAATCGGAGAGGAAATGGAGGCAAGGCTACTCCGACACCAACAAGTCTCTCTGGAAAGATAACCTTCGGGCTTACAAAATTGCTATTGTGCAAAGTAAAGCCAACTACTTTTGCTCTACCATTGCCAACGCCTCCAACAGCTCGAAAAGTATCTTTCAGATTCTCAAAAACCTCACCCACCCAGATTGTGCCACAATGACTCTGCCACCTACACAAAAACTCTGCGATAATCTCGCATCATTCTTTATAGACAAAATCGACACCATTATCCACAATCTGAACACCTCGCCTCCGTTGGGCTGCCCCAATAACCCGGGAGCCAGTACCATCGGCTCTGATTCGACGCATTCAGCTCATCTCCCCACGGTAAGGTTGCGGGAATTCCCCCCTATTTCAGAAAGCGAGTTTGAAAGACTGGCGCTTGGAATCACCTCGGGCTCCCCTCTTGATCCTCTACCTCCAAAAATTTGGAAAGGTTTTGGAACCGAACTCTTCGGCAGTCTGCGCAGAATTTGCAACCAATCCTTGCACTGCGGATATGTCCCAACTCCATGGAAGCAAGCTCTTGTCACCCCGCTGCTGAAAAAGCCCTCTCTAAGTCCTGAATGTTTGTCGAACTATCGGCCCATCTCCCTCTTGCCATTCCCAGCAAAAGTTGCCGAACGATGGGTCAGCTCTTGTCTCTCTACTCACCTGGAGCAGAACCACATTCTGGACGACTTCCAATTTGGCTTTCGCCCAGCCCATGGCAGCGAAACAGCTGTCCTGACAGCCATGGAGGATCTTCGTATGCGCGCAGACAGGAGCCAGGCAGTGTCGTAATTGGCCCGTCCGTGTTAGCGATTAGCTGAACCTACACGTTGTCCTCCTTAACTTGACTATATATGATGAACGCCATTTTGAATGTTGCGGCGGCCATCTTAGCTCATGAGCGGCCTCGTGGTCGACGTGCCCTTTAGTCCTTTGTCCGTTCCGCTGACCACTCACATCTGCCCAGCAACAGGCTATTTTTAGTACTGGTCAAGCCACACATGCGCAGTTCTTATTAACCCGTAAACCTTCAGGAATGTGCCGCAAACTGACCAGTGGGTTTGAAACCCTCCAATAAGCTGGCAGTATTCCAAAACATGACCATATATGTCTCTAAAACTGTGTCTTAACTTGTGCCGCCTGTCTTTTATTGCCCCAAAAGTGTATATAAAACGGGGTCACACCGGTGTTCGGTGTGATACCTCTTGCAATACCGAAGGGTGCTGTTTGAGTGTACCACCACCCCATGGGGTTTTAATAAACCTGTTCTTTGCCTTTTACAGCTTCCGTGCCAACAGTTCTTTTGTGTATGTGGGTAATCTCTGGAGCGTGTAGGCCTTGGGAACCCCGAAATACTTCAATTGGCGACCACGAAGGGACTCATCGGCGACTCGGATGCCCGAAGGAGAGGTCGTGACGAAGGCTTGGAAACTCGCCATGGACGCGCACTGCCACGAGTGACCCGAGTCTTGGCTGCCTAGGTGTTTTTTCCTTTCCTTCCGATCTGACCTTCCAGGTGGCGCCGGTCCCCGACTGAGTTTCCGAGTGTCCGCTTCACTGAGAAAGCGCCGTTTGGCTGATTTGGCTTACAAAACCTTGGCAGTTGGAATCTGGACTTTTGAGAATTGGTAAGCTTTGTGTTCGGTAAGGTAGTCTTCGGACGCTTACTGAAGTCTTGAGATTTGTGATCGGTGAGGTAGTCTTCTGACGCTCGCCGAAATTTGTGAACTTTGATTTGAGTTAGCTAACAGTTTGAATTTGTGATCTTTGAACTTATATGTGTAGTGCACTTCACATAGGCAGGCATGTAGAGATGTTTCTCTAACTCTGTTGTTTTTTTCCTTTGAGCGGCACAATCGTGTGAAGAACTGTAAGTGCCATTTGGGTTGGTGTCACGCTTTTGTGATACTCTTTGAACATGCCTGTTTTCAGCAAACTCCGGGGAATGTGTTGCTTAGGAGATGATGCATCAATTAGGTTAGCGGAATCACAGCCGGCTCCCCCAGAGGGAACACCAAATAGGGAAATGTATATCAAGCTCGGCCTTCCACCTATTATGTACAGTAAATTATGGCATAAGTATACTAAGGCCGATCCCGAATTGCAATGGCCCCTACACGGGTCATACGATTTGAGTAAAATCCAATTTGTCGAGCAATGTATGTTTCAACGTAGGTCCAGACAAAATATGTTTGATTGCGTGCGAATGTGGGAGAAAGCGGCGCGTGAACGAATGAAGCGTGAGGTTGCCTTGGCGGACAAAGAGCAGCGCAAGGCTGCTCGGGATAAGGCTTTACAGCTTGAGGAGAAGGAGGCTCAGGAGAAGAAAGAGAGGGAGGAACGGGAACGCAAATTGCAAACGACTGGTCAGTTTCCTATTCGCCGACCGCTTTACCCTGTCCTTAATAATGAAATTGATGATTTTTCTTTGTTAGATCGGTCACCGCCTCCGTACGTTTCACCGACGGCTCCGACTGCGGGTTCCGAGGATGATGGGCAGGTTCAAGTGAGCCAGAAAGGGGTATCGGCTCTCAGGTTTACTGCGGAGAGGTCCGCTCATTTGCGCAGTTGGGCTCGTAAAGTGAATAAGCATTGTGTTACTCAGGAACAGTTGGTAACAGAGAAAAAGGGGTGGTCGGATCTTGAATTAATGTATTTCTTGTCCACTTTAGCGGATGAAGTTGTAAATGCATATCGTGAAGTTTCTGAAACGTTAGAGCCTAAAGTTTTGTCGGTATATCGTGAGAATTTAGCTAAAGGTGATTTTGATCTTACAGATGTGGATGACCTGTTCAAACAGTTGATCGCGCTGCGGGATGAGACAACTTATTTGCGACAGGAACTGAAACGGAGGAAAAAGGAGTCCGAGCCGGGAAACGACGGGGCGGTTAAGGAGTGTTCTCTTCGTGGTTCAGATAAGAGTTCTGCGTTGCATGTTATGCCTATGCGTGAAGCCGCGCCTTTGTATGTTCCACCAAAAGGGGACGGGACGGATGATGATAAATTGTCAAAGGATGCGAAGGGATATTTTGTGTATAATTGGGTGTATACGCCATGGAATAGGGCAGATGTCATGGCACTTAAAAATTCTTTACCTGATCTCCGAAAGAATCCAGCGGCATTTTATGAGGGGGTGGAGGGGGCTATATCGTCTTGTGTGATGACTCTTGTAGATATAGATTTGTTTTTTGGGTTGATATTACCACCTGACATGTGGCGGCAGATTCGTAAAAATAATGATGAGACAATATTGGGAGGGACATGGAAAGAAATAAATGCTGCAGATTTAGATAGGGAACCAGCATGTAAGCCTTGTCAGCTAATCCTAGAACTCCCGGCAGCTATTTTGCGTAAATTGAAAACGCTTGTTCCCGCCAAAAAGATTGATTGGACCATGTTAACGTCGTGCAAGCAGAAACATGATGAAACGGTTTCAGATTTCTTTACGCGCTTCGAGGAGGCCTTTCATGATTACAGTGGTCAATCTTTAACAGACGATACGGGTCGGCATCTGTTTGTAGATAAGTACGTAGCTAATCTCCTACCGGAGATTGCTAAGCGATTGAAATCGAGCGAAAGTTCCTGGGCCACGGCGACCCCTGCGTCTTTGTTAACTATGGCTCAGTACTATGAGCGGCAGGAGGTGGAAGCTAAAGAAAGTGTGGAGAAAAAGGCGAAGGAATTGAAAACGAAGGTGATGTTGGCGCAGGTTCGGGGAACACAGAGCAGAGGGAATGATAGAGGTAGACGAGGTGGAGGAAATGCGTCGTATGGTCGTACGGACATTGCGGAGGATCAGTGCGCTTATTGTAAGGAGTTTGGGCATTGGGCCGACGATTGTCCGGTACTTCGTGAGCAGCGTAGTCAACGTGGTCGAGGCAGTGGAAGGTCAAGAGGAGGTTATACTGGAGTGAGAGGTGGCGGAGGAGATCGTAGACAGGTTGAGGAGGGGGGCCGTGGCCAGGGCGAACGAAACACGTTTGATAGACGGAATCAATATCAGATTTCGGAAGGAGAGAATGTGGAACACCAGGATTATGTGCATGCATAGGATTGCGTAGGATGGGGTAAGGAATCAGTTGAAGTGCGGGTAGATCAGCAAGGTCCATATGTAACAGCGGGTATTTTGGGCTCTACTGATAAATTTTTAGTCGACACAGGAGCTACTCGTAGCGCTCTGTCGAAAAACTTGGTTCCGAGGGCTCCCCTGTCTGGCGAAATGATTACGTGTGTAGGGTTCGATGGCACACCCTCCCCCAGCCCATTGTCCAAGCCCCTTGCACTATGCATCGACAAATATTTTAGCTTTGGCCAATTTTTGTTATCACCTCATACCCCAGACAATATCCTGGGCATTGATTTGCTTAAATATTTTCGAGCAACAATACGTTGCGCTCCAGAGGGAGTGCGGGTTATCTTGAATGACAACTACCCTGACCCTGATGATTGTATTGAGCCCGACAGATTTTATGCCATATTGGATATCCCTGCTTTGGCCTCCCTGCCGCACACATTGTGGGCGACATCGGATACGGATGTGGGAGAGATGCGCATTCCACCAATACGCATTACTGTTAAAGAAGGGGCCCCTCTACCACGAGTGCCACAGTACAAGATCTCAAAGGAAGGTGAAATTGCACTGACACACATTGTTCAGGACTTGATTTCTGCAGGGGTGGTGGAGGAGGTCCCTTATAATGTTTGTAATAGCCCTATTCTACCGATTCAAAAAAGAGATTCAGATGGCAAGATCTATCGATTTATTATTGATTTGCGTGAAGTCAACAAAATTGTCATTCCCCAATATCCAGTGGTGTCCGATATCACGACCTTGCTCACTTTGGTTCCCCCGACGGCCACCACTTTTACTGTTATTGACCTAAAGAATGCGTTCTTTTCTATCCCTGTTCATCCAGATAGTAGATATCTGTTTGGTTTTTCGCTCAATAATAAATCATATAGATTTTGTCGTGTTCCTCAAGGATATACTGAGAGCCCTAGCATCTACAGCCAGGCTTTGAAACGACAATTAGATTCCTTTGAATTGCAGTCTGGCGTTGCGCTCATCCAGTACGTGGATGACCTTTTGCTTGCCGCCGACACCTATGCACAATGTGAACAGAGTACACTTGCATTACTTTCCTTTTTGGCACAGAACAATCACAAGGTTTCCAAGAAAAAGCTTCAATATTGTAGACCCCAGGTGACCTACCTTGGTCATCTGTTGTCTAAGGAGGGGCGGGCATTAACATCTGATCGAATTCAGGCGATTTTAGATACACCAGTCCCCCGCACGCAGAGAGATGTGCGTACCTTTATAGGGTTGACATCCTTTTGTAGGCAATGGATCATGGGTTTCTCACGCATCATAAAACCTTTGCTAGCATTATTGTCAAAGACCACACCAATGCCTCTTGAGTGGACAGATGAATGTCAGAAAGCTTTCGAACAGTTAAGACAGGCCCTTTGTTCCGCACCCGTGTTGGGAACACCAGACTACACAAAACTTTTCACATTATATGTACATGAGAATGATGGGTGTGCATTGTCAGTGTTAGTGCAGTTACACGGGGATAGGCAGAGACCATGTGCATACTTCTCTGCCATCTTGGACCCTGTAGCACGAGGGCTGCCTGGGTGTTTTCGAGCAGTAGCGGCAACAGCAGTAGCCATACGACAGAGTGAGGGCATAGTGCTGTCACACAAATTGCTGGTGTTAGTCCCCCACGCAGTAGATGCCCTGCTAAACCAAACTAAGACCCAATATCTTACGAGTGCACGACTCACAGGATATGAGTTGACACTCTTAGCGCCACATATAACGTTAAAAAGATGCGCTACTTTGAACCCTGCCACCTTGTTGCCTGATCCGGCCGAGGAGGGTCAGGAAGAAAAACATCATGACTGTGTTTTCCTGACTGAGGAACAGACAAAGGGTCGTGTTGACTTACAGGATGTGCCACTTCCCGATGTGGATGGGGAGCTGTGGGTTGACGGATCGTGTATACGGCTGCCAGATGGTACGACTTCCGCAGCATATGCGATCACGACTCTTAAAACGGTGGTAGAAACAGCTAGGATACCACAGAAATCGGCTCAGGCAGTAGAGCTGATAGCTTTAACAAGAGCCTGCGAATTGAGTGCTGGCCTATGTGTGAACATATACACGGACAGCCGCTACGCCTTTGGAGTGGCCCATGACTTCGGCCTTCTTTGGAGGGAACGTGGGTTTCTGACATCACACGGGGAGCATATTATGCACGGAGAGTTAGTGCGTGATCTCCTAAATGCGTTGCTTGGCCCTAAAAAAGTAGCGATAGTGAAGTGCAGTGCCCATAAGAAAGTTACGGATAAGGTGGGCCAAGGAAATGCCTTTGCAGACAGCATAGCAAGGCAAACGGCTATGTCTCGAACTAGCTCCCCCATGTACGTGGTACAATCACAGGCTGAACGATGGAGTGATGCTAGAGCAGAGATACGGGATATACAAAATTCAGCTACAGAATCTGAGCTTGCGGCTTGGGCAGCAGATGGGGTACTAGATGACGAGGGGTGTTGGAGAAGCAAAGACATGGAGAAGTGGAAATTGCCTGCGGCTTACTTACAGGCGATGGTCCAGATGACACATGGACTGGCTCATGTTGGAGCTCTTGCAATCACTCGGCTTTTAACACGAGTTTGGGAACATTCCGAGATTGCGAACACTGCAAAGAGAGTAGTGCAGACCTGCCTGGTATGTTTGCAACACAATCCTGGAAAGGGGGCCTATACTCCGAAAGGAGGGTTCGTTCCACCTTCTGCACCGTTTGAAGTCCTTCAAATGGATTACATCCAACTCGAGCGCTGCAATAACCTGAAGTACGTCTTAGTGGTGGTGTGTGCTTTTAGCAAATGGGTTGAGGCCTACCCCACGAAAGACAATACGGCTTTGACAACAGCTAAGGTGTTGCTTAAGGAATTCTTTCCTCGCTTTGGAGTTTGCAAATTTTTGTGGAGCGATAATGGGCCCCATTTTGTCGGAAAGATTGTGGAGTATGTACTGAAGGGGTTAGGGATTCAGCAAAAGTTCCACGCTGTATTCCACCCTCAGTCAGCAGGTTTGGTCGAGCGGTACAATGCAACGTTGAAGCTTAAGCTGGCCAAAATTGTGGCGTCTACATCATTGAAGTGGCCAGATGCGTTGCCGCTAGCACTACTGTCTCTTAGATCAGTACCCCATTCACGAACTGGCCTTACACCTTATGAGGTGGTGTTTGGCCGCCCCATGAATATCTGGGGAGTGCCCAAGCCGCGATTGATACATGATGTGCCTTGTATTATGATGAATGATTATTTGGCACGATTAACAAATGATTTGCTCTCCATTCATCAACAGGTTCGAGAAGCGCTCCCTGACAACTCTACTGGAGAAGGCCACGATCTTCATCCTGGGGATCATGTGATGATCCGTTCGTTTGAAAGAGCAAGCAGTTTGGAGCCCAGGTGGAAGGGCCCCGAGCAGGTCCTTCTGGCCACCCGCACCGCCGTACGAGTGACCAACAGGAAGCGGTGGGTGCATTCGACTCACTGTCGTCGAGTCTCTCCGGATCTGGTGACTCCTGCTGTGCTTACTGATTATAAAGAGATCTTGGAGAAAGAAAAGAGCCCAGCTGTGACGTCGGCCGAAGTAGAGGGAGCCTTCCCGGACCAATCTGCTACTGGAAGAGAGCGCTACAATCTACGACCGCGATAAAAGAAGATTTTTGTTCCTTTTTGAACTGGTTGGTAACCGCTCCAGGTTTGTGAAACGGAAACCGGGAATTCCAAGGGGGGGGGATCAGTTCTGCCAGAGTAGCGACACCCGTCTTGGCCCGGAGAAGAAAACAACGGCTACCTCGGAGTTCAGCACCGCATTTTTCTTTTTTTTTTAGGTATACACGTACGTGTATCAGAGACCACTTGTGAGAAACTGTGAACAATTTGTGTTATTTGAGACTTTGCACAGAACTTTCTTGAACTATGGCATCAACGGCATCGCGTGATAAGAAAATACTGGGTGCCTTTCTTTTTGTTTTCACGATTGTGGTGATAGCTGTTATAGCCTGGGTAGTCGAACTCGTAGTGCCTGTACGTGAACATTTGCTGCCGACTACCCCGGCACCGTCTGAACATTTCCATTTTACATTGCCTTTTCATGAAGAGCGCCACCGTCAAACGTACTTAAATAACAGCTTCATTCAGATTCTTCACCACACACATAATATGACCAATACCTCTAATTGCTGGGTGTGTGGAATGTTGCCTGGGCACCAGAAGAGAGGGGGCACCCCACTTATTCCACTCCCGTTTTCGCATAATGGGTCTTGCAACGCCTGGTACACCCTCCTCTTTACCCTGAGATGGCCAACCAAAGGGGGGGTGCTTTTCCGCCTCAATAAAGAATGTCCCCATGACAAGGATGGGTTTCCACGGGCTGAGGGTACACGTTTTGAATGGGAAGAGTATAAGCCCGACAATGTGTCTGCTCCACGAATATACAGCAATCAGAGAAATGTGAATGTATCAAGTGCTCATGTTATAAATGTCATTGCTACAAAAGCTGATTTATGTATCCGAAATAAGGGCGCGATTGCAGTGGGGAAAAGTGAATGTAACGTTACTCTCACGTTCGATAGCCCGAATGGCATTTCATTTGTTGCATCCAGAAACACCTACTTCATCTGTGGAACGAAGGGGTACCATCAGCTTCCAGTGGGGTGGTTGGGCACATGTTATGTATCGTTTGTGCTACCTCCTGTATTCATTGCCCCACCGATGTATCACAACGACTATACTCTGTACCACGATTTTGTTTTGAACAGAGTTAAGCGAACTGTTGCTTTAGAGGACATTGATCAAACGGACACTGCATTGCAACAATATGTGGACTTTAATCTGGGACTGTTCTCCTTTGTGGGGGCTGCATTGAACAGTCGGAAAATCAGACGGCTGACTCGCGTTGTCGAGGCTGTTGCGAATGACACTGCTATTGCCTTGGGAAATATCACCGAAGAACTGCAGATTTCTAGAATTGTCACCCTCCAAAACCGGATGGTGTTGGATGTTGTTTTGGCTGATCGTGGGGGGGCATGTAGAATTATCGGAAGCAGCTGTTGTGTTTACGTGCCTGATAACTCTCCATCTGTGTATGATGCGATTTCCAAGCTGCACAAAATAGCCGCCGAAATACATCCGGACAATGGAACTTCACTTTCTGGATGGTTCTGGTCCATGATTGCAACTTGGGGCTGGAAACTGCTGACAATTCTTTGTATACTTGTGGGAACAATGTTTTTATCTGCTTGTGTATCCAATGTGGTCCTGCATTTTGTTCAATGTGCCTATCGGCCTGTTTTCCATCGAGACGAGCTCTTGTCTATGATAAAATGATGCTACATAAGGAGGTGACACAAATTATGTTAATTGACATCGAGGACGAACATCCGGACTATGTTCACTATGAGGTAGATTCAGCTAAACGCTAAAAGGGTCGTCTGTCGTAATTGGCCCGTCCGTGTTAGCGATTAGCTGAACCTACACGTTGTCCTCCTTAACTTGACTATATATGATGAACGCCATTTTGAATGTTGCGGCGGCCATCTTAGCTCATGAGCGGCCTCGTGGTCGACGTGCCCTTTAGTCCTTTGTCCGTTCCGCTGACCACTCACATCTGCCCAGCAACAGGCTATTTTTAGTACTGGTCAAGCCACACATGCGCAGTTCTTATTAACCCGTAAACCTTCAGGAATGTGCCGCAAACTGACCAGTGGGTTTGAAACCCTCCAATAAGCTGGCAGTATTCCAAAACATGACCATATATGTCTCTAAAACTGTGTCTTAACTTGTGCCGCCTGTCTTTTATTGCCCCAAAAGTGTATATAAAACGGGGTCACACCGGTGTTCGGTGTGATACCTCTTGCAATACCGAAGGGTGCTGTTTGAGTGTACCACCACCCCATGGGGTTTTAATAAACCTGTTCTTTGCCTTTTACAGCTTCCGTGCCAACAGTTCTTTTGTGTATGTGGGTAATCTCTGGAGCGTGTAGGCCTTGGGAACCCCGAAATACTTCAATAGTAGCTTTGATACTGCTGGACCTGTCTGCCGCATTCGATACGGTTAACCATAGGATTCTGTTGGAGAGACTCGGTGAGGCTGGGGTGGATGGCACGGCTTTGCTATGGTTCCATTCCTACCTGCGGGACAGGAGACAGGCAGTGTCCCTTCCCCCATTCCAATCCGCATTCGCATCTGTGCCCCAGGGAGTGCCCCAGGGCTCCTCCATCAGCCCCATTCTTTTTAACCTGTATCTTAAACCCTTGATCACGTTAATAAAGACCTACAGGTTAAAAACTATCAATTATGCGGACAACACACAGCTTATTCTCTCATGGGAGGGAGAAGACTCTATCCCCTTAACATCATTTCACGACTGCCTAAGAGAGACGGCTGGGTGGTTGCACAAAAACTCCCTGCAATTCAACTCCTCCAAAACTGAGGTTCTGTTTTGTGCTGGTAACCGAATACCACGCCCATTCCCGAGCGATTTCTGGCCTCCGGAAACACCGGAAAAACCACAGCCAATCACCTCGGTCCGCAACCTGGGGGCCATGCTTAATAACAAGCTGAGTATGGAAACCCAGGTTGCAAAAACAGTAGGGACTTGCTCCGCCCTTCTGCAATCCTTGCGCAAAATCATGCCTCTCCTTCCCGCACAAGCTCGGGCGTTGATAGTCAGGTGCACTATTCTTAGTCGCCTTGACTATTGCAACGCTTTGTTACTTGAGTCTCCAGCTGTGTTGCTGGATTGACTCCAAAGAATTCAGTCGGCCGCTGCCAAGCTAGCCCTCGGCTGACCAGGAGATCCTCTGCCACAGCGGCCTTATCTGAGCTACACTGGCTCCCTCTGAAGCAGCGTGTGGCATTCAAGGCCCTTTGCCTTGTCTTTAAGGCTCTGCATGGAGTCGGGCCCAGACCTCTGCAAGCCTTGTTCTCCTGGTACACCCCCAACAGAACCCTTCGCTCTGCCTCAGCCTGTTTGGTAACAGTTCCTAGATACAACAAAGCCCGAACTGGGGGCAGATCCTTCAGAGTCGCAGCAGCTAAACTGTGGAACAGTCTGCCCTCTGACATCCGCCAAATATCACAACTCCTCCCCTTTCGGAAACGTATCAAGACCTGGCTATTTCCCTAACTCTATTCGCCTGCTACTCGCTTCGTTTTCCTCAGTTTAAAGAGTATTCTCCAGCGCCAAGAAACCTGCAAGGTGTTAGCCGCGCTATACAAATACTTTAAATAAATAAATAAATAAAATAGGTCATTGTCTATGAGAGCAGATCCGGGCGTTGTTGTTTCCCCCGTAATCGTTTGGGTTTCAAAGAGATTTTTCAGGGTAAATATTTTTTGCAGTTTGAGCTTGCGGACAAACTTGAAAAGATCTATTCTGGTCTGTACCGGGTCAAACTTGGCTGTGGGGCAAAACGTCATTCCTTTCTTTAGAACTCTTTCCTCATGTATTGTGAGTTGTCTATCAGAAAGGTTGACAATGGTGCGTTCTTCCTCTACCATCTCCCCCTCCTTCCTCTGCTGCGAGTCACCATTGATGGCGCCGCCTGTGCGCCCTCTCCTGCCCCGCCTTGTTTTCCTCCTCTTTTTTGGGGGGGAGGTTTTTGTGGCATCTGTGGTTGGGCTCGATGTCTTGTCTCTTTCATGACTTGGTACTCAGCTAAAAAAGGGGGAGGGACTGTGGTACCACTATCACTCGCCTTCTTCTTACTTTTACTGTATTTGGCGGATTCATCCTCTGATTGTTTTGCATCCGATTCCGATGTAATCGCCCCTGGTCGGATTTGTACTCCCTGGGCCAATCTTTTTCTTGTTGCATCAAACTTTTTTGCAAAAGTCAGTATCCTGCCTGTTAAGTAATCCTGCTCACCTCTCTGAAACTTGGTCTGTTTCCTCTTTTTAATTCCATTCTCATAGTCCTTTAATCTTTTTTGCTTGAGTCGGCTGTATATATTGCCCAGTCTTTAAGTAATTGGGGGTCCAGATTTTCATAAGAGGGTGTGGCAAAAATCCTTAGTCCTCTTGGGACTCGATTACAGTCGACATAACGTTGGAGCGAGGAAGCCTCCCACCACTTGAGAACTTCCCGTTCTAGTGTCCTCTCTAGTTGTTGGAAAAGGGTTTGTAAATTACTTGCCGGTGTTGTAGAGGTTGAGGCACCCTCTGTTGTATTTGTGATGGCATTTATGCTTTTAAAGATATCCTCCGCCTCTCGTTCTCTTTCCGCTGTAGCAGACATATTAAACAAGAATCTGGTAGAGCACTCACTCTTGCGTTTAATGTTAACGGTCTTAATGGGGCACAGCTGCGGTTTGCGGGGGGGTCCGCCACTAGTTACTAGCAAATACGGGACAGAAGTACGGAATTTCAAAAGTGCAAAATGCTTGGGGTACTCGTGCACCGCTTACCCTTCGCCGGAGTTTCACAGCCGCCGCTCAACTCCCGTTCGGCTACCGCGTCTTCCCAGTTCTGGTGCAGCGCGTGCAGGTTTCCTCCGTTTCTTTTCGGATCGGCAATTCCACAGTCCGGGCTGCCTTGAATGATCCCTCGTACTTCGGGTCGACGGCCAAATTAACTTATCGAACCGCTCCTTTCACCACCGTCGCTCTTCCTCTTCCCAGGTGCTCTGCCTCGTGGTGGTGAGCCGCGTTCCAATGTCGCCACACACTTCCAAAATGCTCGGATGTGAAAAATAGACAGCACTCCAAGTTAGCGTTTTTTACCAGAGATGGTTTATTTGGCAGACCCCCCTGCCCCCTTGACAAACGCGTTTCACCCTTTAGGCTCCGTCAGTGTCAGCCATTGCTATGTGCAGTACACCATTTTATTCCCTCCACTCCTTAAACATCAAGAGTGGACTAAAGCTCACCTCGGTTTTGTCGGCGGCCATCTTAAGATGTGCAATTTCACGTTTCATTTATACACATTTCGACATTATATACAGGGGAAAAATGGTGATAGAAAAAGTGCTCGTGCAGTATTAAAAACAAACAACAGGGTTTGTACATAGCATTGTCGGTTATTCATATATATACTTTTACATAAAGTGCTGTAGTGCTAGAAGCCATAGTGCTGGTATCTCATTTTCTCTCTCTCTCTCTATATATATATATAGATATATATAAATATATATATATATCCAACGAAAAGTTGTCCTCAAAGTCAAGAGCCATACCAGCCGGAGATAAGACTAGGGCCTTTATTCAGGAAAAAAACAGCAGCTAGTGCAGACAGGGCAGAGTCCTTACACCATAAATCACCCAGCGCGTTTCGTGCTCTTCCTAGCACTTAATCATGGGATCATGGGCTATTGTGCATGCAGGAACTTCAAGCTGTTAAATATCGACACCTGGAGTCCTCGTAATGCTTGCCTCAGTGGGCGTGGCCGCCGACAACGGCCTTATGGTCTTGGAAGACCCGAAAATTATTGCTACAGTGAGCAGCTTGAATGCTCCAAATGACACAAATTAAATCCCCAGTGGGCTGAAGGCAAAGTGTCCCGCTTTTGACGAGCTGCATATTTCTGCTTGTTCCCAGCCTCTCCTGCTCATAAATGCCAGCGTTGTTTAACGCTGGCAATGACGGCATACACGGCGGGGTGCTCAACGCGGCTGGACACGCCGCTCAAACATCCAACGAAAAGTTGTCCTCAAAGTCAAGAGCCATACCAGCCGGAGATAAGAATAGTGCCTTTACCATGGACAACTTTGCGGCGCCGCGCCCTGTGGCCGAGGGCCTCCCACCGGCACAGGCCACACGTTCGGATACTGATCTACTGATGGCGGCAATCCAGGCCTCCCGCTCGGATATCCAGGAGTCCAGAGCGGTGCTGGAAGGCAAAATTGGCAAGGTAGGGTCAGAGGTGACGCTACTGAGACAGGACTTTCGGAATCTGTCGGAAAGGGTCGCAGCGGCTGAAACGCGAATGGGGGAGGCCGAGGACTCGATCACGACACTCCGAAGGGAAATGGCGGAACTGCAGGCCTCCCACCGTCAGCTGGCATGGAAGGTGGACGATGCCAAAAATAGGGCGCGGCGCAATAACCTGCGCTTTGTTGGATTTCGGGAAGGAATTGAACAGAATGATATGGTATCTTTCCTACACACATGGCTACAGGACACTTTTCCGCAAGCGCAATTCTCGCCGTGTTTCATTATAGAAAGGGCGCACAGGGCCCTCCTTGCGAAACCTCCAGAAGGGGCGCGACCGCGACCGGTGATCGCGCGTTTCTTGAATTATGCGGACCGAGACTTGATACTGAAAGAGGCAAGGGGAGATACGGATTGAAAACTCACATGTTATGATCTTCCCAGATTATAGCCAGGAGGTGCAAAAGCAGAGGCGGTCCTTCGACTCAGTGAAGGCGAAACTGAGGGACCTGAAAATACCATACATGCTGCTGTTCCCGGCAAAACTTAAAGTGATCTTCAAGGACAAGACCCTTTTCTTTACGCACCCGGAGGACGCATGGCAGTGGTTGGAGGAGCACCCGATCCTCAACAGTAGAGAGACGGCGAGGCGCGATGCGGTGGATAGCTCACTGAGGAAAGCGGCACAATGGGAGCTCCTGAAACCCCAAAGACTAAAATCCAGAAGATCAAAGAGGCAAACACTGGCAACGCCATACAGAAACCGCGACACGGGGCGAGCACGAAGAGGGCGCTTGGCCTCTCCAAGAGGAGCAACAGCACAAGGGTTGAGATTTGCGGTGCTGCAAACCACGGCACGCTCTGAAGGAGATGAGGAGGAAATACTGGACAGTCACACTTCAGCTGGGAAAGAAGAGGAAGAAGCAGGACAATCGGACCATCCGTTAGTCAAAGAGATCAGGGGCCTGGAACGAGACCTGTCGGGACAGCACAGCGCGCCTGAGTCGGAATCGCAGGACTCCAAATCCCAATACCTCCGAGGCCACAATGGACAGTACACCGGATTCACAGTATATTGTAGACACAATTGGCGACTGAAGAACAGAATTGATATGCAGGACTGAGATGGCAGCCCGCTGCAGAGAAGCACGCAAGTTTTATACAACCCCCCTTTTATTGTTCTTGTTTGTTTTACTTGGTTTGAGGGCTGAGTGGAAGTGTTACATAACCACATAGTGGGTGGCTGAGGGCGGGCGACAGACCGACTCCTACTAACAGCTCGGTCCTCTGAGGGGATGAGTCTGGAAGGGGAGGGAGGTGGGGAGGGGGGGGGTTCACCGGGGGGGACAAGTTGCACAAGTTGGAGTTGGGGGGGGAGGTGGAGAGGGAGAGGGGGACAGCCACAATTGGGCGAGCTGCAGCGCTACCACTGCCGTCCAGCACCGACGCTAACTGAACATGGACACTATCCACCATCATGGCAGGTACACTGACCGCACCAACACAGGGAGGTAGGGGGGTATCAATCCTCACATGGAATGTAAATGGCCTGGGTTCACGGATTAAAAGGGGACTAGTGAACGCATACATCAAGAGGGTGGCGCCGGACTTTGCCCTGCTGCAAGAGACACACCTCAGAGGCGAAAAATGTACATTCATAGCACGAGGGAGATATGCGGTCCTAGCTCACGCAGGGTATACCCAAGACTCAAGAGGAGTTGCTATACTGATAAACAAAGCTTTTCCGTTTACCATAATCCGTACATGGAGTGACCCTCAGGGAACCTATGCAGGTGTACAGGGAGTGTGGAGTAGGCAAAGGTACACGGTACTCTCGGTCTATGCCCCACCGAAACTACAGGCACGCACACACAAAGCAATAGCTGCGATCCTCATAGAGACGGCAGATACAATACAAATAGTGGGGGGTGACTTCAACGACGTTATGTCGGAGGAACTGGACCGCACAAGGCCAACGCGTAGAGGAGGGGCGAGGACGGCCTTATCACAACACATGGCCGACCTGGGTCTTATTGATATATGGAGATGGCGACACCCTACCACAGAGGAATACTCCTTTTACTCCGGGGCTCATAGAGTCTTCTCGAGACTCAACTATATTTTCATGGCCAGGCAATACCTCACTGCCAGGGACGAGGCGACATATAAAGCAAGAGGAATCTCGGATCACTCACCTTTGTACGCAAGGATTGGGGCAGACAGAGGCAGGACGGGCTCAGAATGGCGCTTGGCGGCATGGGATCTCCAGAAGCCGGTGATACTAAGAGGAATTCGAGCCGACGTCAAAGTCTACGTGGCGGAAAATGAGGGCACAGTGGACTCCGGAGTGACCTTTTGGGAGGCCATGAAAACGGTCCTGAGAGATAGGGTACAGAGTAGATTACGAGAAGACCGTAGGAAACAGCAGGCGGAGGTAGCGGAACTGGAGTCCACAATATTACAATTAGAAGAGGAATACCAGGTACGCAAAGGTGAAGAAGTTTTACGGCGCTTGCTGGACAAGCAGCGGGAGTATAGAGAGGTAGCCTCGAATGAAGCACGGACGCAATCACTGGCAACCCTGCACCGGCTATATGACGTGGGCGACAAGTCAGGCAAGCTCCTAGCATGGTTAAGCAGAAAAGAAGGGGCAGCGAGATGGGTGGAACAGATTAAACGGTCAGATGACAACCTGGTTTGCACCGAACGGGAGATAGCCGAAGCATTTGCGTCTCACTGCGAAGGCTTCTACGCGGCAAGAGACCTGGGGTCGATGGAAGACGCACTGCAATATATGGAGGGAGTGGAGCTTCCAGCACTAGACACTGACTCCAGCTCGGCTTTGGAGGCGGACATCTCACTCGATGAGATCTCTGAGGCTATTAATAAACTGAAACCTGGGAAAACGCCGGGGCCCAACGGATTCCCGGCGGAATTTTTCAAACGGACAGCAGATTTGTTGACACGCCACCTGAAGGCATTGTACACTGAAGCCTGCCAGGAGGGACGCCTCCCACCAGACCTTACTCTGGCCACCATTGTCCCGATTCATAAAAAGGGCAAACCTGCAGACGATTGTGCTTCATATCGCCCGATTTCACTCCTTAACATCGAGGTGAAGATATTAGCAACGGTATTGGCGACTCGCCTGAGGTCAGTGATTCCAGACCTCATACACGCCGACCAATCCGGATTCCTGCCTGACAAGGCGACCAAACTGAATCTAAGACGCACACACAACTGGCTGCAAGAGGTTAAAGATAGGGAGGCACCGCACTGGTTTCTATCCTTAGACGCGGAAAAAGCGTTTGACGCAGTGCACTGGCCATTTCTTCTGGCGGCGCTACAACGGTTCGGCCTAGGCCCAAAATTCCAGAGATGGATAGAGCTACTATACACAACACCGAAAGCCCGCGTTCGGGTGAATGGCGAGCTATCAAGGGCCTTCCAGGTGTCCAGAGGTACGAGGCAGGGATGCCCACTCTCCCCCCTACTATTCACTCTTACGATAGAGGTCTTGGCGGCCAAGATCAGACAAAATCCCGCAATCCATGGATTCGGGGGGAAGGCGCCGGGGGGCACGCAGGAAAAAATATCGTTGTACGCGGATGATGTGCTGTTGTACATTACCAAACCAGAATTGTCGGTCCCGGAGTTATTCAGGGAGCTAGAGGGTTTTGGAGCGAGAGCGGGACACACGATCAACTGCAACAAATCAGTACTATATGACCCACAAGGATCCAACGAGTGGGGCACACTGCCTGAGCGATTGCTCACCACCACCGAGGGGTTTCAGTATTTGGGGGTATATGTCACACTAGATAGAGCGCTCTCTTTTAAAAGAAATGTAGAGCGAGTCATGTCCGAGGCGATAGAGGACATGAATAGATGGAGACAACTGCCGCTCACCCTGCTGGGGAGGGCAGCAATGTACAAGATGACTACCCTCCCAAAATTCCTCTATGCACTCCAAAATGAGTACTACCCACTCCCGGCTACCGCACTTCCCAAAGTACATGCGGACCTCCGTGCTTATCTGTGGTTGGGGAAACAACCACGTATTGCCCTTCAGACACTCCAACGGCATCAGTACAATGGGGGGATTTCCCTACCCAATCTAGAAGCATACTATTGGGCGGAGCACCTGACGCCCATTAATGACTGGATCCATGCCCCGGCCGATCACCCAACATACGCACTGGAGAGACAGAAGATGACACCACACAATGTGCATCACTATTTATATGGAGGAAAGATACGTAGGTCGCTCCTACCTGCGACACTGATCACGCTGCGAGCATGGACAAGAGTGACAAAACGTATGGGATGGAACGGGAGACCAACTAGGCAAACGCCATTGTGGCAGTGCCACTGGCTGACGGAACTGAAAAAATTGAAGGGTTTCCACAGGTGGGACGACATAGGCATCTCACATATAGGCGATGTCATATATAAGGGGGAACTGAAGTCGTTTCACAGGTTACAAGAGGAATATGGTCTACACCGCTCGCAACTTTTCAAACATACACAATTGACACATGCATGGAGGGCCCAAAATATAACACTCACGGACTTGCCGGAATACGCACCGCTTGAAGGTAGACTCCTGCAGGAACAGTTAACACACCAGGCGGTCTCGCTCACGTACAAGACACTAACCAATAATATACTGGGGGACTTGACGAAATTAAGGAGGTTGTGGGAGGCGGACGTGGGCGAGATGGAAGATTTAGATTGGGAGATAGTCCTGATGCACCCACGCGAGGTGGCGATTAAATCTAGGTTGAGACTCATTCAACTAAACGTGCTACATAGGACGTACTTCGATAGGGTCCGCCTCCTAAAAACAGGGAAAATAAAAGACCCCATGTGTCTCAGATGTAAAACGCAAAGAGGTGACTTTTACCACACCATCTGGTTGTGCGACAATATACAAAAATACTGGGCACTCATTTTCACGGAACTAGGGGAAGTCTTGGGGATAGAACTGGAGCGAGATCCAAAATTGGCGTTACTGGGCATGACGACCGAAGTAGACCTACCACGCAATCAACTTATATTTCTAGTGCTAGCACTGGTAGTGGCAAAGAGAGACATAGCAAAACACTGGGGGGCGGCAGAGACACCGGTCATAGAGGAATGGAGAAGGGGCCTAGATCTCTACATGGCGGCGGAAAGGGTAACATATAAGGCGAGAGGGTGCCCCAAAAAGTTTCGGAGAGTCTGGGCGAAATGGAGGCAATATCATGGTCTGGAGGGAGGGCAGTGAGGTGTGAGGGGCTGAAGACGGTGAGTCAGTCACTGGAATGTGACCAAATGTGACATGCTGAGGTCATTAGGAGACAGTTGTATGGTATGAAGGAGAAACTTTAACGTTCACGACTGGAAAGGCAATGTTCAGTGGGGAGGTGCTGGGAGGGGGGTAGTGGCGGGTGGGGGGGAAACTGACTACCACAGGGGAGATGTCACGAATAACGTGGTGCACAATGGACATGATGTGGCAATGTACATGTTGGGGAATGTTATCTTAGTTACAACGGACACGGTGGGAGGGGGAGGGTGGGGGTGGTATAATCAAAAAGCAGGTTAACAATTTGACATGGAAAGCCCGAAAGGACAATAACTCTTCAAAGTTGGCTGATTAATTGACACAGCGCCGCCCGGCCTCAGGGATGTGGGCTGATTGGCCGTGATGACAATTGAGATCTATATCAATGTAAATTGGCAGCTCAGGTAATACAGAATATGGGCTGGCGAGATCCGTGTACCCTGCAACAAAAATAAAGTTGATAAAAAAAATTAAAAATAAAAGAATAGTGCCTTTATTCAGGAAAAAACAGCAGCTTGTGCAGACAGGGCAGAGTCCTTACACCATAAATCACCCAACGCGTTTCGTGCTTCCTAGCACTTAATCATGGGCTATTGTGTATGCAGGAACTTCAAGCTGTTAAATATCGGCACCTGGAGTCCTCGTGACGCTTGCCTCAGTGGGCGTGGCCGCCGACAACGGCCTTATGGTCTTGGAAGTCGCGAAAATTATTGCTACAGTGAGCAGCTTGAATTCTCCAAATGACACAAATTAAAACCCTAGTGGGCTGAAGCCAAAGTGTATGCGGTCATTGCCAGAGTTAAACAACACTGGCATCTATGAGCAGGAGAGGCTGGGAACAAGCAGAAATATGCAGCTCGTCAAAAGCGGGACATTTTGCCTTCAGCCCACTGGGGTTTTAATTTCTGTCATTTGGTGCATTCAAGCTGCTCACTGTAGCAATAATTTTCGGAAGCGAAGCAGAACAATATGTAACCCTCCTGAATCAAAATGACAACAATGTGCGATTCTCAGGCGAGATTAGTTTGGTGGCAGCTAACTACTTGGACCTGAGAATAGAGATACAGTGTGGGATGCGCTCTAGTCTACGGGCGCATACGCGATGACGCGTAACGCCGTAGACTAGAGCAGATAGGCGCGCATGCGCACCAGGCACAAGAGAGAAGGCGCGAAGAATAGAAACGGCAGTTGGCGACCGGAGCTGGAGGCAGTTAGACGCTCGGCGCCCTTAGCTCAATTATACATTGTTGTAATTAAATAAACGTGAGTGCTTCACTACACATGACTCAGAGTATCCTGTGGGGGAGAAGAAGAACTTTACAGTGGCGACGAGGCTGAGATCTGGACTCCACCAGGTGCAGAGTACTGGAATAGCAAATAAGAAAAAAAAAAAAAATCCCCAGCAAGGCACTGTCCTACAAGGAAGAGCAAGGGCGTGGCAGCAGCGCAGCAGTACAGCAAGGAACAGAACCCCAGCCTTCCAAGGCAGGTTAGTGCGACCCAAGACCCCAGGAGCCCCCAGGCAGCAACCTGGCAACCAAGGGAGACACCCCCAAGCTAGAGGAAGGGGGGAAGGCAGCACAGACAGCGCCCACTACGAGGGACAATACCCCAGGTAGCCCGAGGGGTCAAGGTGACACGGCAGAGAACGCAGGAGCGTCCGGTGAGCCTCCCCAAAGGGCCCAGGAAGGAGGACCTAGAGGCGAAGCCAGAATGGCGAACCAAGCGTCAGCCCTAATGGCGCCCGTCCCGTTCCTAACCAGACCTGGTGAACCCCAATTAAAATGGGAAGACTGGAAAGAATATTTCCTCAATTACATTGAGGCTCTTGAAGACGAGAGTGAAGGTGAATACAAACCCGAAAGGAAGAAGAGACTGTTGCTCCACAACTTAGGCCCAGAAGGGGTAAGGGTGTTTAAGAACCTGGTGCCCAAAGAAAGGGGTGCAGCGGAGACGGATGTCTTTGTGAATGCATTGGACGACCTGGACAGCCATTACCGCCCAGCAGTGTGCGTCTCGATAGACCGCTATAACTTCCAACAGAGAAAACAAGAGGCAGGAGAATCCATTGATGACTATGTGGCAGCCCTTCGCCGGCTTGCAATCACGTGTAGGTACGGAAACCTGCAGGATGAATACATCAAAGATCAAATTGTAATGCACACCACCAGCAGAGCAGTCCAAGACAAGCTATGGGCGATGAATGAGACAACCCTGAAAGAAGTAGTGGCGATGGTCAAGAAGGCGGAAATGTCGAAGAGGGGCGCAGACGCGGCTAAAAGGGAAAGCGGGCCGAGACAAATGATCAACAAGATCGACGAGGCACCACAATCCAGCAAGCCCAAAAGTGCATACGGTGACCCGAAGAAGGACACAAGAGGGTCTGGGAAGCAGATGTCTCGCCCCAACCAGGGGACGAAATTCGCATGCTACAGATGTGGCAGTGCAGCGCACATGGCCCAGGACAGGCGTTGCCCCGCGTTTCGCGCCAGGTGCTCATTCTGCGGGTTGACTGGTCACTTCGAAAAGGTCTGTCGGAAGAAAGGGTCGAAGTCCACGGTCAAGTGCATCGACGCAGCCACGGCCAACGTGAGTGAAGAAGAAGACCCAGAGGAGGATGACCTGGTGCTGTGCATTGAGGATCAAGTGCTGGATGTATCCGGGAAGCGCAGGGATAAGCCCCGCACCGACATGCTCATCGGGGGCGTCAAGGTACATGTAGCCGTGGATTCAGGATCCCCATGGACCATCGTGCAAAGGTCGATATGGGAAGAGGACTTCGCACCAGTCATAGGACCCGACCTGTGGCCACCGGACATCAGACCCATCTCGTATACCGAAAATTCCATCCCACTGGTAGGATGCAGGGACTTGGAGTTCGAATTCAGAGGACGGGTGGCCACGTGCACCCTGTATGTAGCGGAGAAGGGCCCATCGGTACTCGGATGGAGAGACGCAGGTGATCTGGGCATCATACTCAATCCCGGAGGGAAAGAACAGATTTTACTAACGGACGAATGGCCCCTCTCGAAGGAGGAAGACTGGAAGGCAGCATACTCCAAAGTTTTCGAGGGCACGGTAGGCAAACTAGACAAGTTCGTGCATAAAATGGTTCTTAAGGAGGGAGCAGTACCAGTAGTGCATAAGGTCCGGAACATACCGATATCCACGAGTGAGGCGGTGCGCCAGGAACTACGGAAGTTAGAAGAACTAGATATCATCGAGCCAGTGGACAGTGCGGAATGGCTATCGCCCTTGGTGGTAGTTAAAAAGCCCAATGGAAAGGTCAGGCTCTGCGTGGACCTGAGGGAGCTCAACAAAAATCTCATCGTGGAAAGGTTCCCGCTCCCCAGGATAGAGGAGATGCTAGCTAGGACAAAAGGCATCAACCATTTTTCTACCATAGACCTCACGTCTGCATACTACCAGATAGAATTGCACCGGTCGAGCAGGAAGTACACAGCCTTCATAACGCCCTTTGGATGCTTCCAATTCAAGAGAATGCCCTTTGGCCTGGCATCCGCTGCGGCCGTTTTCCAGAAGTTGATGCACAGGTTGTTTAAAGACATCGGGAGTGCAATATTTTCAAGACGACATCCTAGTGATGGGCTCCGACAAGGGTGAGCACGACAAGAAACTACATCAAGTGCTAGGAGTGCTGCAAAGCAAAGGAATGACGGCGGAATGGAGCAAGTGCAGAATTGGGTCTCGCTCAGTGACCTACCTAGGGCACGAGATAGGAACGCATGGCATCTCGCCGAAGGAGCAGAATGTGAAGGCGATAAAAGACGCCAAGGCCCCAACAACTAAAGAGGAGGTGCGGTCATTCCTTGGAATGGCCGAGTATTACAGTAAGTTTGTCAGACATTTTGCCACAAGAACGTACAGGATGAGAGAACTAATTAGGCACAACACAAAATTCGAATGGGACAGGGAGGCCCAGTCCGAATTTGAGTCCATTAAAGACTGTATCAGCCATGCCATCCCATTGCAGGGGTACGCCCCCACGGGCAAGACCATTGTGACAACCGATGCGAGCGACAAGGGCTTGGGGGCTGTGTTGGCGCAGGAAAGGGAGGACGGAACCAAAGAAACCATCAGCTTCGCATCCCGGGCGCTGTCCCCGACGGAACAGAGGTACAGCGTAATTGAAAAGGAGATGCTGGCAGTCACATGGGCGTTGAACAAGTTTCGTCAGTTCTTATGGGGCACGAGATTCAGGCTCCAAACGGACCACAAGCCACTCATCAAAGTGTTGACGTCATCGGGCCATGACACTGCCACCCCGAGAATAGCGAAAATGACTCTGAAGCTGCTTGATTATACGTACGATGTAGAATATCTTCCTGGCACGCAGAACAAAGTAGCTGACTACCTCAGCCGGGCATCAGCCATGGAAGAGGCGCCGGGAGAGGCACCGGACACAGAGGAGATGGTTGCCAGCATGGAGGACTACGAGACATCGATCAGTGCGCAGGAATGGCAGGCGGCTTATGAGCTCGATGAGGTGAAGAAGGAAGTAAAGAAACATCTCACGTCGGGATGGCCGGACAAGAAGAAGCTAACGGAGGGGGTCCGACGTTTTTATGAGATAAGAGAAGAATTGTCCCTGAGTGACTCCGGGATATTCTTGTACAGAGGAGAGAGAGTGGTTCCCCCAGTGACAATAATACCTCGACTGCTGAAGTTGCTTCACGAGGGGCATCTGGGCATAGTGAAAACCAAGGCGTTGGTCAAACAGATGTACTGGTGGCCAGGAATGGATGCCCACATCGAGAGACAAGTGCGGGAGTGCGGGCAATGCCAAGGAGCGGACAAGGTGCTCCGCCCACTCCGACCAGCACTGGGGAAGTTCGACACCCCGCAGGGCCCATGGGAGGATGTGGCCATAGACATTCTGGGGCCCGTTCTGGACAGTAGAGGTGTGAACAAGTAAATCTGTGTGTTAATAGACAAGTACTCTAAGTGGCCAGAAGTGGACATACAAGAGTCAATGGACACGGACACGATCTTGAAGTTTCTAACCTCGGTGTTCCTCAGAGAGGGAATACCCAAAACCATCCTCAGCGATAATGGACCGCAGTTTGTGTCGGACAAGTGGGGGAGATACATGAAGAGAAACGGAATAGTAGGGAAACACACTGCCGTGTACCATCCCTCTTGCAACGGCCAGGTCGAAAGGTTCAACAGGGTGCTCATGGGCTCCATCCAGGCAGCCATATCGCAAGGAAAAGACTGGGAGGTGGAAGTAATGAACATGCTATGGGCCTATCGGATAACACCCTCGGTGGTGGGGTATAGTCCGTTCCAAGTGCTAAGAGGACGGCACCCCTTCACCCGGGACAACGTAGCATGGAGGGAGAAGACCCTCACCAGCAAGTGGTCCCCAGCGGTGGTGCAGCACAATCTAGAGAAGGCCCAGAAGATCTATGCAGCGCACTACGACAAGCGACGTAGCACGAAAGAAACGGCGCTGGAAGAAGGGGAGTGGGTTAGGATCAAACTCCCCACTCTACAAAAGAAGGGCGAAAGCAAATTCAGCCAGCCACTACAAGTCAGGGAAGTGCGTGGCAGAGCGGCCCTCCTCAGTGATGGCAAAGTCTGGTCACAAGAGCGCATGGCCAGAGTCAATAAAATATTAGTCTGGCCCAAAGCAGAGGAAGTAGGAAGAGACATGGATCACCCGGAGGTTACAACCCATTCAGATCACGGCATAGACAACCAAGGAGAAGGTGCAGGTGAGGACAGTGAAGCGATTGTCCTGGGAGCCAGGCTGACCGACGGAGGAGGAGTGCAAGCGAATGCAGAGAGGAGAACAGAAGTGAGAGAAGCTGGGGTGTCCCAAGAAGAGACAGAGGCGAGAGAGAACATGCCGGTAAGACACACCCGCAGCGGAAGGGCAATTGTAGTGCCCTCTCGTTATAGTGACTTTGTGATGGATGGACACTAGCTTGGTGCCGACCCCCGGTGCCCCACATAGACAATGTTCACGGCTGGAGGACACTCCCAAAAGTGGGAAATGTTATAACTTTGTTTTCATTAAAGGGGGGAGATATGTGGGATGCGCTCTAGTCTACGGGCGCATACGCGATGACGCGTAACGCCGTAGACTAGAGCAGATAGGCGCGCATGCGCACCAGGCACAAGAGAGAAGGCGCGAAGAATAGAAACGGCAGTTGGCGACCGGAGCTGGAGGCAGTTAGACGCTCGGCGCCCTTAGCTCAATTATACATTGTTGTAATTAAATAAACGTGAGTGCTTCACTACACATGACTCAGAGTATCCTGTGGGGGAGAAGAAGAACTTTACATACAGGAAGGCAGAATAACGACAGCTTTATTCAGGAAACCAACTGCTGGCAACAGCACTTTATATGCAACAAGTAGCCACCCACGAAACCTTAAAAATAGCATCCCGTATGGAGAACTGCTTAGATTAAAACGAAACTGCCCCAGAGAGCGTGATTTTAATCTAGCAGCTTCTGATAGCCTAAAAAGATTTACAGCAAGAGGCTACAGCCCAGAACTTCTAGATAACACCCTTAAGAGAGTAGAAAAAATGACGAGAGGGGACTTATTTAGAGAGAATACACGGAAAGGCAACAATGAGAAGTTTCGCATGAAAACTACATTCTCACAAGATGCAGAGACTTTGAGAAAGATCATGAGAAAAAACTTGCACGTGTTAAAAACAGACACCATTATTGGTGCTGACGTACCGGTAGCCCCATTAATCACTTTTAAGAAGGCTCAGTCCTTAAAAGATAGCTTGGTACACAGCCACCTAGATGATATTACCATCAAAAAGGGAACACTTCAAGAGATGAAGGGTTTTTTCCATGCAGGAAATGTAAAGCTTGTGCTTTCAGTCGGAGAGTTCTATCCTTTGAAGTTAATGGTATGAGAGAAGGCAAGACTATAAACAAATTTATGTCTTGTCAAACTACATATGTAGTATATTGTCTGAGGTGCCCTTGTGGCCTCAGATATATAGGGAGTACAATCAACTGCGTTAAATTAAGAATACTCGAACATATGCGTGACATCGTAAAAAAGGATTTTTCCTACCCATTAGCACTACATTTCTCATTAAACACCAAAGAACAGGGATCTGCTGCAGTATTTTTTGTGTAGATTGTGTACCAGCAAGCATCAGAGGAGGGGAGAGAACTTTGAAATTGAGGAGACTAGAATCTCAATATATTGTCGATCTGCAAACTAAGTCCCCCAATGGACTGAACAGTAGGGAGGAATTGGCAGTACATCTAGGGAGATAAAATGTGTTACAGAATTTTCTTGTGATAGGATGATTCTAGGTTGTCTAGATTAGATCATGTGCAAAGTGAAGCAATGTTTGATGAAATTGAGAGTATCGAGAGGAGTAGAAACCTCCAGTAAGGGGTTGAAATAGCCGATCCACGGCAAAGCATCTAATGCCTTTTAACAAGTTGTAGTTAAAAGTGTACGATATGTAAATAGTATATTAGACCCGCAGGACATCTATTTTAATATTATAATCATGGACTGGAGTAAATACATACTCCCAAGATGGCGGGAATGTTTGTTTTTTTACACCAATAATGGCATAGATATCAGTTTGATGTAACGGGTGTAGAAATGAATTTACATTGAATGAGTATCAACAAGAATACTGGTTATATGATGTTTAAGCTGTAATTTAAGGGTACAAAGAGGGATGTTTGCAACCTCTGAATAGAGGTTACAATTGCCGATCCAGGGGAAAATAGAACAATTTATAGTAATGAAGTATTGCTATAGAAATTACGAGTATATTTTGAAATAATCAAAGGTTCAATCTGAATTGAGATTAATAACGTTGAAGGGAAGGATATACTTCCAAGATGGCGTGTGCTGTGTAGTGCAAGCGTTGTCCTTCTATGACAAAATGCAAAACAGCTTAAAATGGCGCCACGCAGTGCATTACATGTTGACACCGAGGAAGGACTTCCTCCGAAACGCGTCTGTCTGTTTCACAAAGACGGTACAAAAGGGGGTGGTAATGGACGGAGCATCTGAACCAATCAACACTCACACCCAGTCAAAAGATCTGGGTCTAATCCATAACCGTTCTTTAGCCCACTCTGCCACCCCAGTTCAGACATGGCTATATGCAAATCAGTCTGACCCTGTGCCTCATGGGAACAGTCCAGCCCGAACTGCCAAGCCATGCCTTCCCTGGACCGGAAACAAGCTTCCGGGGACCGGTTTCTGACATTCCAGCCATCTTCAGCCCGCCTTGCTTGAATCCAGTGGCAAAGAGAGCAAGGGACTCACGTCTGAGCTTATCCTGCCACATTTATGGTGGCCAAAAGCAGTACAAAAGGGGGTGGTAATGGACGGAGCATCTGAAGCAATCAAACACTCACACCCAGTCAAAAGATCTGGGTCTAATCCATCACCGTTCGCTAGCCCACTCTGCCACCCCAGTGCAGACATGGCTATATGCAAATCAGTCTGACCCTGTGCCTCATGGGAACAGTCCAGCCCGAACTGCCAAGCCATGCCTTCCCTGGACCGGAAACAAGCTTCCGAGGACCGGTTTCTGGCATTCCAGCCGTCTTCAGCCCGGCTTGCTTGAATCCAGTATCAAAGTGAGCAAGGGACTCACGTCTGAGCATATACTGCCACATTTATGGCTCCGTCCATCACCACCCATCACCACCCCCTTTTGTACCGTGTTTAACAAAGAAACACTGCTGAAGATAATCCCAGAGTGCTGTTTTTCTTTCAAGCAAGAGAGAGGATTGGGAAGCTGAATATATATCAGACAGGATGATTTCCTGTCATGATCTTGCGGCTTCGTTGGCCCCTTCGGAGTCAAATGCTTTTACAAAAGAGCAGCCATAACCTTTGCACTAACGTGACTGTTGAATTACAAAACTGAGTATATTTCTTGCATGTGCGCTGTACTGGAACTCTTGCTGATTACTTATTTCTCCCGCACCATGCATTCTGGATATTGTAGTACACCCCCACAGTCACGTGCTGCACCGCATTTATAAGACTCTAGCGCACCTGCGCGCTTGCGTTCCAGTCTGTGAGCAAGGCACATACGCCGAAACGTTAGACACATGGAGCAGGCACTGTGATTTTGAATAAAGCCTTCTGTTGCTGCATTGGGTCTCACTTGTTTGTTGTCCGGGGAAGGAATTTGGTGAGCTGCTCCGTGCTCACCTTCGTGAGACCACCCTGAAGGACAATGGGCTCCGGTAACTGGGGAATGCATCTGCTGATGCTTCTTGGAAATGTTTATTGAGGAGACTGGTCCACTCGCGCCTCCCAAACCCACTGAGGACCCATTGAGGAAAGAGGTTGGCACGTGGAAGGGGTTCAGACAGGATGATTTCCTGTCATGATCTTGTGGCTTCGTTGGCCCCTTCGGAGTCAAATGCTTTTACAAAAGAGCAGCAGTAACATTTGCACTAACGTGACTGTTGAATTACAAAACTGAGTATATTTCTTGCATGTGCGCTGTAATGGAACTGTTGCCGATTACTGATTTCTCCCTCACCATGCATTCTGGACATTGTAGTACACCCCCACAGTCACGTGCTGCACCGCATTTATAAGACTCTAGCGCACCTGCGCGCTTGCGTTCCAGTCTGTGAGCAAGGCACATACGCCGAAACGTTAGACACATGGAGCAGGCGCTGTGATTTTGAATAAAGCCTTCTGTTGCTGCATTGGGTCTCACTTGTTTGTTGTCCGAGGAAGGAATTTGGTGATCTGCCCCGTGCTCACCTTCGTGAGACCACCCTGAAGGACCATGGGCTCCGGTAACTGGGGAATGCATCTGCTGATGCTTCTTGGAAATGTTTATTGAGGAGACTGGTCCACTCGCGCCTCCCAAACCCACTGAGGACCCATTGAGGAAAGAGGTTGGCACGTGGAAGGGGTTCAGACAGGATGATTTCCTGTCATTATCTTGTGGCTTTGTTGGCCCCTTCGGAGTCAAATGCTTTTACAAAAGAGCAGCAGTAACATTTGCACTAACGTGACTGTTGAATTACAAAACTGAGTATATTTCTTGCATGTGCGCTGTAATGGAACTGTTGCCGATTACTGATTTCTCCCTCACCATGCATTCTGGACATTGTAGTTCACCCCCACAGTCACGTGCTGCACCGCATTTATAAGACTCTAGCGCACCTGCGCGCTTGCGTTCCAGTCTGTGAGCAAGGCACATACGCCGAAACGTTAGACACATGGAGCAGGCGCTGTGATTTTGAATAAAGCCTTCTGTTGCTGCATTGGGTCTCACTTGTTTGTTGTCCGAGGAAGGAATTTGGTGAGCTGCCGCGTGCTCACCTTCGTGAGACCACCCTGAAGGACCATGGGCTCCGGTAACTGGGGAATGCATCTGCTGATGCTTCTTGGAAATATATATATATATATATATATATATATATATATATATATATATATATATATTGTTATTCAATTGCCCAGAAGCTTTTGGAAGGGCTCACGACAGCGCTCTGCCAACAGGCTATCAGATGCAGCCTGCTTACTTCTCCACCTTACTTTCTTGCTGCCAACGCGTTTCAAGGACAAACCTCTTCATCAAGGGCCACAAACTTCACAACTCGGGCTCGCATTGCTCGTGTGTTTTTTTATTCATTTCCGATTTTTTTCAAGGTAAGTTCAGCCCCTAGGGGGCGTGTGCAAAGTCCACAATTGATAGTGCTTGTTGGGACACGGAGTCCTTCAATGCGAGAGTCAATGTTTTCATTTAGGTGATCGGTTGTTGGTTTGCTTTTTGAAAGTTCATTATTTCCTGTAGTAGGACGTGGGTTTCTTCGGCAGGCTCATTAAGCATTTAGAACGCTGTGCCGGTCTGCTCTGAGAAGTGCAAAGCAGCAGCCTCCTCCAGCCGGTTTTGGGATTTCCTGCCAGCTGGTTGATGGAGCTCCTTCCCACGGCCGGGCGCCGTGTCAAAATTTTGTTATTCAATTGCCCAGAATTTTTTGGAAGGGCTCACGACAGCGCTCTGCCAACAGGCTATCAGATGCAGCCTGCTTACTTCTCCACCTTACTTTCTTGCTGCCAACGCGTTTCAAGGACAAACCTCTTCATCAAGGGCCACAAACTTCACAACTCGGGCTCGCATTGCTCGTGTGTTTTTTTATTCATTTCCGATTTTTTTCAAGGTAAGTTCAGCCCCTAGGGGGCGTGTGCAAAGTCCACAATTGATAGTGCTTGTTGGGACACGGAGTCCTTCAATGCGAGAGTCAATGTTTTCATTTAGGTGATCGGTTGTTGGTTTGCTTTTTGAAAGTTCATTATTTCCTGTAGTAGGACGTGGGTTTCTTCGGCAGGCTCATTAAGCATTTAGAACGCTGTGCCGGTCTGCTCTGAGAAGTGCAAAGCAGCAGCCTCCTCCAGCCGGTTTTGGGATTTCCTGCCAGCTGGTTGATGGAGCTCCTTCCCACGGCCGGGCGCCGTGTCAAAATTTTGTTATTCAATTGCCCAGAAGCTTTTGGAAGGGCTCACGACAGCGCTCTGCCAACAGGCTATCAGATGCAGCCTGCTTACTTCTCCACCTTACTTTCTTGCTGCCAACGCGTTTCAAGGACAAACCTCTTCATCAAGGGCCACAAACTTCACAACTCGGGCTCGCATTGCTCGTGTGTTTTTTTATTCATTTCCGATTTTTTTCAAGGTAAGTTCAGCCCCTAGGGGGCGTGTGCAAAGTCCACAATTGATAGTGCTTGTTGGGACACGGAGTCCTTCAATGCGAGAGTCAATGTTTTCATTTAGGTGATCGGTTGTTGGTTTGCTTTTTGAAAGTTCATTATTTCCTGTAGTAGGACGTGGGTTTCTTCGGCAGGCTCATTAAGCATTTAGAACGCTGTGCCGGTCTGCTCTGAGAAGTGCAAAGCAGCAGCCTCCTCCAGCCGGTTTTGGGATTTCCTGCCAGCTGGTTGATGGAGCTCCTTCCCACGGCCGGGCGCCGTGTCAAAATTTTGTTATTCAATTGCCCAGAAGCTTTTGGAAGGGCTCACGACAGCGCTCTGCCAACAGGCTATCAGATGCAGCCTGCTTACTTCTCCACCTTACTTTCTTGCTGCCAACGCGTTTCAAGGACAAACCTCTTCATCAAGGGCCACAAACTTCACAACTCGGGCTCGCATTGCTCGTGTGTTTTTTTATTCATTTCCGATTTTTTTCAAGGTAAGTTCAGCCCCTAGGGGGCGTGTGCAAAGTCCCCAATTGATAGTGCTTGTTGGGACACGGAGTCCTTCAATGCGAGAGTCAATGTTTTCATTTAGGTGATCGGTTGTTGGTTTGCTTTTTGAAAGTTCATTATTTCCTGTAGTAGGACGTGGGTTTCTTCGGCAGGCTCATTAAGCATTTAGAACGCTGTGCCGGTCTGCTCTGAGAAGTGCAAAGCAGCAGCCTCCTCCAGCCGGTTTTGGGATTTCCTGCCAGCTGGTTGATGGAGCTCCTTCCCACGGCCGGGCGCCGTGTCAAAATTTTGTTATTCAATTGCCCAGAAGCTTTTGGAAGGGCTCACGACAGCGCTCTGCCAACAGGCTATCAGATGCAGCCTGCTTACTTCTCCACCTTACTTTCTTGCTGCCAACGCGTTTCAAGGACAAACCTCTTCATCAAGGGCCACAAACTTCACAACTCAGGCTCGCATTGCTCGTGTGTTTTTTTATTCATTTCCGATTTTTTTCAAGGTAAGTTCAGCCCCTAGGGGGCGTGTGCAAAGTCCACAATTGATAGTGCTTGTTGGGACACGGAGTCCTTCAATGCGAGAGTCAATGTTTTCATTTAGGTGATCGGTTGTTGGTTTGCTTTTTGAAAGTTCATTATTTCCTGTAGTAGGACATGGGTTTCTTCGGCAGGCTCATTAAGCATTTAGAACGCTGTGCCGGTCTGCTCTGAGAAGTGCAAAGCAGCAGCCTCCTCCAGCCGGTTTTGGGATTTCATGCCAGCTGGTTGATGGAGCTCCTTCCCACGGCCGGGCGCCGTGTCAAAATTTTGTTATTCAATTGCCCAGAAGCTTTTGGAAGGGCTCACGACAGCGCTCTGCCAACAGGCTATCAGATGCAGCCTGCTTACTTCTCCACCTTACTTTCTTGCTGCCAACGCGTTTCAAGGACAAACCTCTTCATCAAGGGCCACAAACTTCACAACTCGGGCTCGCATTGCTCGTGTGTTTTTTTATTCATTTCCGATTTTTTTCAAGGTAAGTTCAGCCCCTAGGGGGCGTGTGCAAAGTCCCCAATTGATAGTGCTTGTTGGGACACGGAGTCCTTCAATGCGAGAGTCAATGTTTTCATTTAGGTGATCGGTTGTTGGTTTGCTTTTTGAAAGTTCATTATTTCCTGTAGTAGGACGTGGGTTTCTTCGGCAGGCTCATTAAGCATTTAGAACGCTGTGCCGGTCTGCTCTGAGAAGTGCAAAGCAGCAGCCTCCTCCAGCCGGTTTTGGGATTTCCTGCCAGCTGGTTGATGGAGCTCCTTCCCACGGCCGGGCGCCGTGTCAAAATTTTGTTATTCAATTGCCCAGAAGCTTTTGGAAGGGCTCACGACAGCGCTCTGCCAACAGGCTATCAGATGCAGCCTGCTTACTTCTCCACCTTACTTTCTTGCTGCCAACGCGTTTCAAGGACAAACCTCTTCATCAAGGGCCACAAACTTCACAACTCGGGCTCGCATTGCTCGTGTGTTTTTTTATTCATTTCCGATTTTTTTCAAGGTAAGTTCAGCCCCTAGGGGGCGTGTGCAAAGTCCACAATTGATAGTGCTTGTTGGGACACGGAGTCCTTCAATGCGAGAGTCAATGTTTTCATTTAGGTGATCGGTTGTTGGTTTGCTTTTTGAAAGTTCATTATTTCCTGTAGTAGGACGTGGGTTTCTTCGGCAGGCTCATTAAGCATTTAGAACGCTGTGCCGGTCTGCTCTGAGAAGTGCAAAGCAGCAGCCTCCTCCAGCCGGTTTTGGGATTTCCTGCCAGCTGGTTGATGGAGCTCCTTCCCACGGCCGGGCGCCGTGTCAAAATTTTGTTATTCAATTGCCCAGAAGCTTTTGGAAGGGCTCACGACAGCGCTCTGCCAACAGGCTATCAGATGCAGCCTGCTTACTTCTCCACCTTACTTTCTTGCTGCCAACGCGTTTCAAGGACAAACCTCTTCATCAAGGGCCACAAACTTCACAACTCGGGCTCGCATTGCTCGTGTGTTTTTTTATTCATTTCCGATTTTTTTCAAGGTAAGTTCAGCCCCTAGGGGGCGTGTGCAAAGTCCACAATTGATAGTGCTTGTTGGGACACGGAGTCCTTCAATGCGAGAGTCAATGTTTTCATTTAGGTGATCGGTTGTTGGTTTGCTTTTTGAAAGTTCATTATTTCCTGTAGTAGGACGTGGGTTTCTTCGGCAGGCTCATTAAGCATTTAGAACGCTGTGCCGGTCTGCTCTGAGAAGTGCAAAGCAGCAGCCTCCTCCAGCCGGTTTTGGGATTTCCTGCCAGCTGGTTGATGGAGCTCCTTCCCACGGCCGGGCGCCGTGTCAAAATTTTGTTATTCAATTGCCCAGAAGCTTTTGGAAGGGCTCACGACAGCGCTCTGCCAACAGGCTATCAGATGCAGCCTGCTTACTTCTCCACCTTACTTTCTTGCTCCCAACGCTTTTCAAGGACAAACCTCTTCATCAAGGGCCACAAACTTCACAACTCGGGCTCGCATTGCTCGTGTGTTTTTTTATTCATTTCCGATTTTTTTCAAGGTAAGTTCAGCCCCTAGGGGGCGTGTGCAAAGTCCACAATTGATAGTGCTTGTTGGGACACGGAGTCCTTCAATGCGAGAGTCAATGTTTTCATTTAGGTGATCGGTTGTTGGTTTGCTTTTTGAAAGTTCATTATTTCCTGTAGTAGGACGTGGGTTTCTTCGGCAGGCTCATTAAGCATTTAGAACGCTGTGCCGGTCTGCTCTGAGAAGTGCAAAGCAGCAGCCTCCTCCAGCCGGTTTTGGGATTTCCTGCCAGCTGGTTGATGGAGCTCCTTCCCACGGCCGGGCGCCGTGTCAAAATTTTGTTATTCAATTGCCCAGAAGCTTTTGGAAGGGCTCACGACAGCGCTCTGCCAACAGGCTATCAGATGCAGCCTGCTTACTTCTCCACCTTACTTTCTTGCTGCCAACGCGTTTCAAGGACAAACCTCTTCATCAAGGGCCACAAACTTCACAACTCGGGCTCGCATTGCTCGTGTGTTTTTTTATTCATTTCCGATTTTTTTCAAGGTAAGTTCAGCCCCTAGGGGGCGTGTGCAAAGTCCACAATTGATAGTGCTTGTTGGGACACGGAGTCCTTCAATGCGAGAGTCAATGTTTTCATTTAGGTGATCGGTTGTTGGTTTGCTTTTTGAAAGTTCATTATTTCCTGTAGTAGGACGTGGGTTTCTTCGGCAGGCTCATTAAGCATTTAGAACGCTGTGCCGGTCTGCTCTGAGAAGTGCAAAGCAGCAGCCTCCTCCAGCCGGTTTTGGGATTTCCTGCCAGCTGGTTGATGGAGCTCCTTCCCACGGCCGGGCGCCGTGTCAAAATTTTGTTATTCAATTGCCCAGAAGCTTTTGGAAGGGCTCACGACAGCGCTCTGCCAACAGGCTATCAGATGCAGCCTGCTTACTTCTCCACCTTACTTTCTTGCTGCCAACGCGTTTCAAGGACAAACCTCTTCATCAAGGGCCACAAACTTCACAACTCGGGCTCGCATTGCTCGTGTGTTTTCACTGCAAGCTGGTGTGTGAATGCCGAACGGCGGAAGCTTTGCTGTGTGCCCTCTGAAAAGCTCTCGGGCAATTGGATAAAAAAATTCTCACACGGCTGCCCTGCCGTGCAGATTGAGCACCATCGCAAGACTGAAAAGCGAGGCTGTGGAGTAGTACTAATCTACACCTGTTCAGCGCAACGCTTCCTTGAACTCAGCGAGCAGTGAGTTCTGAAATCCAACTAAAGGACGTACACCAATCCCACTAATGGATTTTAATGTTACTCACATAACAAACTACGGTTCCCAGAAAGCACCGATTACAAGACTGATAATTATAACGCCCAAAGGGAGCTGTGACGCTCCTAGGCAAGAACAACGCCCACTGGGGGCTGGGACACTTCCTGTTAAAAATCGGAACCAGAGTTGTGTGAGCCTTTGATGCACGCCCGAACCAAACAGCCCATGAAGAAGAGGCAGTTCCGCCTCGAAACGCGTCGGCTCTAAAAGTGTGAATCGGAACCTTCACTGCAAGCTGGTGTGTGAATGCCGAACGGCGGAAGCTTTGCTGTGTGCCCTCTGAAAAGCTCTCGGGCAATTGGATAAAAAAAAATATATATATATATATATATATATATATATATATATATATATATATATATATATATATATATATATATATATATATATATATATATATATATATATATATACATATATATATACATATATATATATATGTATGTGTCTTGTAAAGCGCACTGCTGCCCTGAGGTGTCGTGGCGCTGTAGACCGCTGGGGAACCCGTCCTGGCTATCCCTGTGAGATGGTCCCCACTGGGTATCTCCAAGGTGAAACCAGGCATCCCTGGCGAATGTGGGGGGCCGTTGTAGAGATGAGGCAAGCTAATGCCCAGAGTTGCCGAGTGTGATCCCTGGTTAGAGTAGGCACCGAGGCGAGAATTATCGAGTCCGCTGACCCTGGTCCACGACCCTGCCACGTCAGGAATTGAACCCTGGTCCCGGGCCGTTCTCTGCTTCCGGGTCTGCCGCCTCTAACCAGTGAGCCACACCACTATATATATATATATTCACTGAAAAAGCCATAGGTTTCACACCAGTTATAGTTAACTGAACAGTTTACTCATACAAAACCATTGAAATTCCCACGTAATAGTTAGTTGGACTCACTATAACTCGTGCGCCCGCAATCCACTGCTGATGATGTCAGGTATTACATCATTCATGACATGGTCAGTGACCTCACTGATGACATCACTGATGACATCTCAAATGACATCACTGATGACACCACTGATGACATCATCCAGTGAATGTGTATTCTTGAAGAGTTAAAATATGTCTAACATATTGAAGAATGAGTGTATGTATGAGTGTCTGGATGAAGGATTTAGTAGGTGCGTGACTGACTGTATGAGTGAGTGATTAAATGCGTCTTACTGAATGCATTGGTTAGTGACTAAACTGTCTGAATGTGTGCATCATTATGTCTGTTGTTGTGTAAGCTGCTGCATGTGTTGATCAGTATCTATATGAGTGGCTATATGGGTTATTGATTGGTTGTCTAAGTATTTGAATGTGAGGGTGAGTATGTGTGTGGGTGGCTGTGAGGTGTGTGACTCTGTGCATAGATGTGTGACCAGTTCATTCACTACGTATATGGGTTCAAGAGTGAATGTAGAAATAGCTGTATGGGCGGTTGACTGTGTGCATGGGTGTGTTGCTGAGTGAATGGATATATCAGTCCTACATGTCCATTTAAGTACATATATAAAACACAGTGCATGTGAGAGTTGGCATATATAAATGACTAAACATCAGAGCCTGTGATTGCGTAAGTGACTGTATGGATCAATGTGTGCTTGTATTAGTGATTGTAAAAGAGAGTAAGTATGTGTTAGTATATGTTTGAATAAGTAAGGTTTAGTGTGTATAAATTTGTAGTTGAGGAAATGGGAGTGTGATTGATTCTTTGCATAACTGACTAGGTGTTTGAGTAACTTTGTGGATGAGTGTCAGCATGTAAGTGTCTGTATAGGTGTATGAGTGGATATGATAGTGTTGTATTGATGAGTGTCTGTATATATGAGTGATTGTATGGGTGAATGAGTGGATGTGTGTGTAGACCTAGGAATCAGTGAGTGTGTATGTAGTTACTGGTATTGGTGTGTCATTAATTTCAGGAATAGTAGTTTGTATTTAACACTGGGTGTATCAAAGGTTAGATTAGAGTGTGAGGAGATGCATCATATTATCACATGAATGATGTCATCAGTGATGTCATCAGTGATGTCATTTGAGATGTCATCAGTGATGTCATCAGTGATGTCACTGACCATGTCATGAATGATGTAATATGTGACATCATCAGCAGTGGATTGCGGGCGCGCGAGTTATAGTGAGTCCAACTAACTATAACGTTGGAATTTCAATGGTTTTGTATGAGTAAACTCTTCAGCTAACTATAACTGGTGTGAAACCTATGGTTTTTTCAGTGAATTTCAAAGGTTTTTTAAAAGCTAATTCCTAACTATAACGATTGTGGAACCTATGTTTTTTTTACTGAATTTCAAAGGTTTTTTAAAAGCTAATTCCTAACTATAACGTTTGTGAAACCTATGGTTTTTTCAGTGAATTTCATAGGTTTTTTAAAAGCTAATTCATTTGTATATCGACTTTGTAACCTACGATTATTTTTTTTTGTTAGCTGTTTTTTACAACAATTAATTATATATATATATTTTTAAAAACATTTGTTAAATGTATACATTTTTTTTTACATTTTCTCCCGGAGCGCTCAGGGTGCGCGCACCGGTAAGCTCTGCCGAGAGCGCACCGACAGCGCTATTTCTGCGTTCGTAAAAAAAAAAATATGTATGAAAAGTAAATAATAATGGAAGACATTTAGTACCATACTTATAAAAGCAGTATTTTTGATTTACGAAATGAAAATGATTTAGCATTTCCGTAAAGCTATCGAAACGTCACATAGGCGCGCCACGTAAGCGCCCCCGGAAGCGCCTACGTTCGCGCGGCGTAAGCGCCCCCGGAAGTGCCTACGTTCGCGCCGCGTAAGTGCCCCCGGAAGCGCTTCGGTGCGCGCAGCGTAAGCACGTCAAGTCATGTGACCTTAAAATAACTCTTTTCATTGGTTGCTAAAAAATGTTTTTACAAAGAATGAAATCCCCACCCATTTCCTTCACTTCTTCTTTCACTTTTGTGACTGCAAGACCTGTCTTTCTGCTGTCGGATCTTTGTTGGATTAATATCTTGGATTACCATGGCTGCCAGACCATCCAGCAGTGAAGATGACTCAAATGAATTTCGTGATGAAGAGGTTCCTCAGCCGAAAATTAAAGAACACTTCATATGGAAGTTTTTTTCCATTCCAAATGACCAGAAAAAAGTAAATGCTCCAAAGGTGGAGTGCAGGATTTGTCACACTGTCCGATCACGGGGTGACCCCACCAAGAAATATTCTTTTGGAAACTCCACAATGATTCGCCATTTCGAGAGAAGCTACCCCCAGAACTTTGCCCGGGAGAGTGTCAGGGCTCTGGCACAAGAGGTTCCCAGTGATGGGGCCTCTACTTCAACCGGAGGTGCAACTACTTCAGTGAGGGGACGATCGCAAGAGCTGATTCCTAACATTCAGCCTGCTTTTAATAAAGGCGTTATTAAATGCAGATACTGTGATCAGCTACTTTGCTATGGGGAACAAAGTGTTCTGCTCATGGTTCGAGCATTGGAGAACCATCGCTGCCGTTCCCAGCCCTAAATTTGTTTTTTTTTTTTGCTCCTGTTGAGCATTTTCCCTTTCCCTGTTTTTGATTTTGTTCTAAAAAAGAAAAAAGAAGAAAAAAAGTTCTTTTCAGAACTACCTCCAATTCTCATCAAAGAGCGGTGTTCTTAAAAAAATGAAAAAGAGTAAGTGAAGTGGAGTGTATTGATAAAGGAGAGGAAAATGAGTAAGAAAGCACAGAAAGTAAATGTAAATGTAAATGTAAATGTAAATGTAAATGTAAGGTGTTTTGTAGCGCGCTCAATTACTACCGGAGTATCCTGGCGCGAATGACCGCTGGGGAACCCGTCCTGGCTTTCCCTGTGAGATGGTCCCATGCTGGGTATCTCCAAGGTGAAGCCAGGCATCCCCGGCGTCTGTGGGGGGCCGTTGTAGCGATGAGGCAAGCTTAATGCCCAGAGTTACCGAGTGTGATCACTGCCCAAAGTGGGCACCGAGGCGAGAATTATCAGTCCGCTGACCCTGGTCCTCGACCCTGCCGCGTCGGGAATCGAACCCTGGTCCCGGGCCGTTCTCAGCCTCCGGGTCTGCCGCCTCTAACCAGTGAGCCACACCTCGCTACCTCGCCACCTCGGAGAGAAAGGGACGAGAGGAGAAGGGAAGTGAAGTAGGGGGACTGAAAGAAGGTGAGTGTGGGGAAGGAGAGTGAGGAGAAGGAGAGTGAACATGGGGAATGTGAAAATGCAAAGAAAATGTAGTAAAGGAACGGGGGTGTGGAAGGGTAAGAAAAGAGCAGTGATGTTTTGGAAAGAGTGGAGATACAGACTGGATAAAGACAAGTAAGTGTGAGACCAGGTAAGTAAGGCAGTGAAGAAACAGAGAAAGTGAAAGAAAAAATAAGAGTAGAAGACTGAAGGCCTCATTTTTGCACCTGCCTCACAGCAGGCGTTACACTGACGCAGGTCCTTTAACATGGGCGCGGCCCCATGTGAAAGGATTCATTGCTGGAGTTGTGTCACTTTTGTGACATACTCCAGCAATGCATCACTTTTGCGCTTACAGATATGTCTGAAATACTGACGTATCTGTAAGTACTTGCGACATAATGCGTCATAGAAGACTGAAGGCCTCATTTATGAGGCCATGCGTCACTTGTACGCCACCGGTGCATCACTTTTTGTGACGCACCAGTGCTGTAAAAAATGCACCTTATTGAGTCATATTTACAAATGATGCATCTAGGTTGTTGCGTCACTTTGTAAACCCCTGCGCCACATTATACCTACGTCAGGTGTAATGTAAGCAAAAGGGGTGTATTGACGCAAGAAAGAGTCGTAGAGGTGACGCAGTGAAATCTAAGAGATATCACTGTGTCACTTTTATTAACAGCAGCCGTAAGACTGACGCAGGCCCTTTCACATAGGACTGGCCCCATGTGAAAGGATACATTGCTGGAGTTGCATCATTTTTGTGACACACTCCAGCAATGCATCACTTTCCTCTAAACACTCAACATTATTTTTTTACTCAGGGTGCGCGTACCGGAGAGCGTACCCGGGAACGCACCCAGCGCTTACCCCGTGAAAATTAAAAAAAAGCAAAATGTTTTTTTGCCCTTCAGGGTCCTTCTAGGCCCCCCTGAGAAAACCTAGGGGTCAGGGGATGTCTACTCTGCCCCCTTTTAATTATATCCCCTTTTTTTTTCACCTCTTGTGTCTTGATTCTACAGAGACACAAGATGGCGGACTCTCCAGACTATTTAGAATGTTGACAGACACCCGACAGCCAATCAGCTTTACGCTCGCGCACTCCCGTAGCGCGCCGGGTGCGCTCCAATGTAGGCTCGCCGGTGAGCGCTCGGAGCGCGCCTATAGATATATATGTGTTTTTGAAGTTAATTTTCTAAAAAATCACTGGAGCAATTTTCACCAAACATAGCAAAGGCACATCTGCGTACCAGTCCCTACAATTTTGCCAAGTTTGCCGTAATTCCGTTCAGCGGTTCGGGCTGTAGATTTGTCAGACCATCCTATGGAAATTAACATGAGAAAAACATGTTTTGGGACCCCCCTTTTTTCTCAGCCCCCACTTCATGAATCCCTCCGAAACTTTCAGGGAAGGAGCGGAGCGGAGCTGGCCAAAATTTTGGAAAATTACACACAAATTCCTCAACCGACGCCAGAGGTATTACCAATAGAATGTTGCGGATTTCCTATGGTAGCCAATCCTAACTATAACTACCTACTGGCGACTGCCAGTAGGTAATATATATATATATATATATATATATATATATATATATTCAGTTTAAAGGTAGCCCTTCACAAAGAAAGCCACAGGCAGGTAAGTATTTCAACATTTATTAGGAGCCAACTTGCCAGCAGATAAACAACTTTAAGCCTAGCATCAAGTTCAGACTGCCAGTCGCGTTTCTGGAACTCCTGTTCCCTTTCTCAATGCCGTGAAAACTGCATACTCTCAGGTGGTTTTCCCCGCACAATATCTCTTCCAGGGCCCCACCCCCATTGGCTTTTCCAACAGACTGTCTGGGTACTGTAGTGCGCCGGCAATATCCTTCAGTGAGTCCGTCTGAAGGTAGAAGCAATTTGAATTAATAAAACCCATGTGGGGCAATGCAAGGTCCAGATGTAATCTGCCCCGCTTCTTAGTAGCCCCCAGTGAAACTGCCTCAGTTTCCGCCAACATCAACTATGCGCCAGCACGGTCCGCACACGCGGCGGGCTTCTCTTCACGGCTGGGCCCAGCCGTTGTAAACCCAGTTTAAAGGTAGGCCTTAACTAAGAAAGCCACAGGCAGGTAAGTATTTCAAGATCTATTGTTAGCCAACTTGATAGCAGATAAACAGCTTCAAGCCCTGCATCAAATTCAGACTGCCAGACGCGTTTTGGGAACTTTGGTTCCCTTTCTCAATGGCCGCGAAAACTGAATACTTTCTGGCGGTGTTCCCCGCACAATACCTCTTCCAGGGCCCTGCCCCCATGGGTGTTTCCAACAGGCTTTCTGAGTCATGTAGTGTGGCGGCAATATCCTTCAGTGAGTCCGTCCGAAGGTAGCAGCAATTTGAATTAATAAAACCCATGTGGGGCGATGAAAGCACCAATTGTCACCTGCCCCGCTTTGTAGTTGCCCCCAGTGAAACGGCCTCTGTTTCCGCCAATATCAACTATGCGCCAGCGCAGTCCGCATATGCGGTGGGCTTCTCTTCACGGCTAGGCTCAGCCGTTATAAATCCAGTTTAAAGGTAGCCCTTCATGAAGAAAGCCAAAGGCAGGTAAGTATTTCAACATTTATTAGGAGCCAACTTGCCAACAGATAAACAACTTCAAGGCCAGCATCAAGTTCAAACTGCCAGATGCGTTTCGGGAACTCCGGTTTCCTTTCTCAATGGCCGTGAAAACTGCATACTTTCAGATGGTGTTCCCCGCACAATATCTCTTCCAGGGCCCCGCCCCCATGGGCGTTTCCAACAGGTTTTCTGGGTCCTGTAGAGCGGCGGCAATATCCTTCAGTGAGTCCATCTGAAGGTAGCAGCAATTTGAATTAATGAAACCCATGTGGGGTGATGCAAGGACATGCCCCGCTTTGTAGTTGCCCCCAGTGAAACTGCCTCCGTTTCCGCCGACATCAACTTTGCGCCAGCGCGGTCCGCACACTCAGCAGGCTTCTCTTCGCGGCTGGACTCAGCCATTATAAATCCAGTTTAAAAGTAGCCCCTGGTGGTGTTTCTGTATTTACTTTATGCTCACTGCCAGCCCCAATGTCTGCTGATAGAAACAAGGAATATCCCAACTGGTATTATTCAAAGGCAATTACTAAGGATATGTATACACTATTATCCACAAGGAGACACCTTGCACCGGGGCAATTGATCCAGCACTGCACTCGAACCCAACCCAGTCCTGATGATGATCCCGATTCATGAGGATCGAAACACCGTCGACACACCAGCGCAGCCATAGGCGCATTACATAGAATGGTTCACGAACACAACAATTGTATTCAAATCAATATGTACTCCTGAAGTTATCCGGAACCATACTGTGCTAATTGCTCACTGTATATATTTCTTCACCAACCACTTTGCGCTGCCCACGCTGTTCACATTGTCACCTGAGTTGCTACTTCCGGTTTTCACTCACAAACCACGAGCCCCACGTGCAATTTGGGTTGCAGAATTGTTTTTTATTTATGTAATACAGTGCTGTTACAACTGTAATTTACTTTCTTTTTCCTTTCCAACTCTACCTCAAATGGTTTATAAAAATGATGCCATGAGCACATGCTACAATCAAATAGAGTCTCCTTGTGGATAATAGTGTATACATATCCTTAGTAATTGCCTTTGAATAATACCAGTTGGGATATTCCTTGTTTCCATCAATATTCACCCCAATCCCAACATGGTTGATGGGTTCACGCTCCTGTTCGTTGATACAAGCCCCAAGGCCTGGCAGAAACTCTGATAACGGAAGTAAGGGTCGGCATGGCTGGAGGATTGGTACTGCCTTTATATATGACACATAGCGATGGAACTGTGACATATATGTGTGTGTGTGTGTGTGTATATATATATGCACCTGTTTTTGTTGTATGCCAGCTCATTTGTCAATATAATGCACAATCAATAAAGACCCACTTGGGGAAAAAGCTGTGAGGATGGTGTTGCTCCGATACAGCTGTCTTCAGACACTCTTCGGATCCGTTCACTCTAAGTAAACATCCCATTTTGCAATGGGACTGTCCTTAAAATGTGTGACCCTACTAAGCTACTACTGAAGGTGTCAAAAATTATTGATTAGAGAATTGTTCACTGACTGGTGTCAGGTAACGTGCCAGGAAAGCTGTGTTCTGAAGAGGGACTTCAAGCATCTCTCATTTTTTGGAGATAGGGAAGATAAATTACCTTACATCTGCTTTCCGCCAAGAATTAATGACATAGCAGCACCTTCTGGGCTGGAGAGAAATGCAATTACCTCAAGCAATTGAACTAATCTAATTTAATTCTTCCCTAATCTTCAAGGGGTTTCTGGCACAAAGGTAGGCGATTAGTGGAAGGAGTCAGTCTGAAAAGACCTTGAATGCTGGGCTTTTCCAGTGCTATGGCCAAAGCTGTGCTGAAAAGCACACGGCCCGTGCAATTACATGCCGGTTCGCCGAATCCCGAGGCTGCTAATCTGGAATCCACCTCCTGCCTCTTTAATCCACTACCGGACACTCCCTGCCCTTTATCCCACTCTCGCAGGTTCCTGTTTTCTCACTTAGTGACAGGTTTCCGTCTTTCTCTTCCTTCGTCTTTTCACTTTGTGTGCTTCCCTCTCTTGCTCTCGGTAAATGTCAGATGCAATAAAACAAGTGCCGATGCCCAAAAATGTGCTATAGACCCCACTGGGTAGGTAACCACTAGCTCAAATTAAGCACTAGCCCTTCCACACTTACTGGTTCGCTTCTGTGTGGAATATCCTGCAGATAGTGTTGCTTTAAGGCGTTCGAATTAGTCAGAAAACGTGGGGTTTGCGGACAGCTCCGCCCCGTTTTGTGGTTTGCCTCTAGAGGTCTCTGTGATATGTCATATTTTCCCTAGCAGAACAGAGACTACATCATTTGCTGGGAATGTGGACGTGGAAAAACGTTAGGGATGTCTAGGGTTGATTAAGAGATACCTAAGAAGGACAAAGCAGGACAAACCCTACAGAAACCTATACAAAGTTGACTTGTCTTCTAGAGTCAGAGTAAACTCAGACCCTTCAGAACCGAGGGGCATATTACCAACAACTAGCGATAATTTTTGTCTCTACCTTGTTTAGAGACAAAAATTATCGCCGCACATCGGCGATTTTTATCGCAGATAAACCTTGCTATTAACAAGGTTTATCGCAAATGCAATAAAAAACGGCCGAAATGCATGAATATCGCTGAAAAGTCAGCGATATTCATGCATTATCGAGCAAATGCTCTTAGCCATGTTATCCACCTCCCATTGGATAACATGGCTAAGAACTGCTCAGGGCAGGTGTTAGCTTTTGGAGATATTCGCGCTTAGCGCGAATATCTCCAAAAGTTGGTAATAGGAGATAGCGATGTTAGGGACTGTTTCCAGTCGCTAACATCTTGGCACGCCCACTTTGCATGTCATTAGTGATAAATATCACTGACATGCAAAGCAAGGCCCAAGATGGTCGCTATCTCCTATTAGCTGTCACTAACTGGTGTTAGCGACAGCTTGGTAATGTTGCGTGTTTATCTAGGTTCCTGATCGATACTGTGACCTTATGCCCCTATTCGGCTATAAATCCATTTATTCCCTATATTGGCATAACCGTTCAAGTGCGATTTTCTGAAAAGTCATCTCTGGCCTCACACGAACAGAGCCACATTCCAGCATAGTTCCCTCTGCCACTTCCTTTGCGACCAATTAGTGCAATGACAGAGCAGTAGTCACTATCTGATATTCCTAGATAACACTCCGAGTTCTTCAACAAGATAAAAACTCAGCAAACCTGGAAATCCCCGCTTGCTATGTTTTGATTAGTAATAGAACTCTAATGAGCAACTGATAACTATCACTTCCTAGTGACATCTTTAATTGACGTCTTATGTCCAGCAAACTTGCGTCAAACCCGGCACCTGTCAGGTATAAATATTACCAACGTTGCCTTAAGCAATGCCTGTTGTACGAGCTACTGAAGCCAGCTGCCTGCACGACCCCGTGTTGGTAAATCTAGCACTCTGTCGCTGCAGCCTGCTATCCTGTGGTGGTGAAGCTGCTGATACCATTATCGCCGCTAAAGCGCGACCTATGGTGCAGTACGCTTAAGGAGCTGAACAGCCCTCCCTCTGCGAAGACATCCAGCAGATTCCAGCTGCCCGCGGACGCTGTCCCCCCTCCTTCCTCGACGCGCTGAAGAGACCCGCTGCCTTTCTCGTGCAGAGAAATCCAGCCACGGCGTTTCCGGTTTACCCTCGCGGGTGACTGGGATATCGAGAGAGACCCCTGAAGGAGATACCAATCCTCCATCATTCTATTCAGAGGTATGGTGTTGACTAAACCCTTAGACGAGAATTCTTGAAACAAACCTTGGCAAAACCAACTTAACTTAAAGCTACTTACTTACTCCCCTTTCACGTGTTAGGCTTAGGTCAGGCACACTGGGGTAGGCTTAGTTAGAAGCACCAGTCGAGTATGTTAGCCTAATGTATATATGACTGTATATATGTTTTATTACTTTTAAACCATTGTATGGCTAAGAAACCATATCAATGCTTTTACAGTTCTATTTCGCAATACTTATCTTACTGTACGTACTTTTTATAATAACAATTATTGCAATTGTGGCAATTCATTTCTCTTGTACGAGAAGAAAGACTGTTCAATAAATGTTAACCCTTTATTGACAAACGCCCGTCTCTCTATTCTCTACATACCGTGAAAGTAAACTGCACTAGACTGACTGAGTGAAATCTATGTCTATTGTTTCACACAACCCTAGAGATTGACTCTTGATCTGAGGAGCAAAGTTGTCATGTTGCACGGTTGTTGGAAAACTGAACCCCTTCTTGTCTGTGCCAAGGAAGCTGATCACTTCCTATGCAGAGAAGAAAGTTTCCAGTGACCTCTGAGCTAGTTGGTAACACAACCCAATTAAGTTTAGCATAGTCAGTGGAGGCCTGGAATATCCGCAGTTCCACGTCGATACTACTGTTTATGTTATTCCAATGCGCAGGGCCTAGTGGGAAACTAGGAACTACACTACATGGCGCCCAACGTTTGGTAAGGCGATAAACTAACGCAAGACTTTTAGAGTAACTCAGTCGTGCATATTTCACACCCCTTTCTCCCGTAAATACTCCAATAGACGTCTGGAGTGGGTGAAAGGTTAAAATCCGCCCGACCTTAGTAGGAAGAGATTCCTATGTAAAGCTCTGGTTTATTCAACGTTGAAGGATACAGTGTTCCAAAATATTGTGCACCTAATCTTTGTCTCCTTGGAGACCTACTCTGCAAACCTTGCATTTTTACAATGCCAGAAAATAACGGAACCACTGGGGCCGCAGCAGATGCGACTCAGCAAGGTCCCGAATACACAGACCCGGATGCAATAATCATCCCGGCACAAGTTAAGAAAATCTATAACTTCAAAACTTATAGTAAACGGACTGACACCTCAGGGTGGTACAGTAATTTTCGTGATAGAGGCTCACGAGTATCGGCAGACAGAGGTATTCTATTCATGGATAAACTTTCCAGCGGTAAACGCTATAACAAAAGAGTTTCACTATTACAAAATAGAGAAACCTCCGGAAGAGTACGCTCCTTTCGAGGAGATTGAAATTCCACTTAAATTTCAAGAGCACCTGCTCTGGTTTAATGGCGCCCTAAAACACAATGATCACATAACCAGGCTCGGTCCACTAGGTAGACCAGGAGCCACGTGGCCGGTTCTAGCCAGCTACACACCACATCCAGACATTGCAAAAATGTCTAGAGAAGAGCTGTTAGTACAGCTAAACACATTAATAAAAATACATAGGCAATTAGTCCAATATGTAATGCGGACTGCAACAGTCCAGCCAGCTGTTAATATACCACAGCTGACCCCTCATCAGGGGAACACAAATAAAATTACACCACAGAACATACAGTCATGTCTTGGTAAAACACCCGTAAAACGGGAACAAATTCCTTTCTGGTTAGCCCAGAAAATCACTCAAATAGAGGCAGTATTTCCTGATACTACCCCTATTGAGAAACACAGAATCTTGACCATCTGCCTTCCTATGGGAATCGCACCACACGTGGAGGACTGCGACACTTGGGGTACAGTCTTTGCTTCCATTTACACAAAAACACACGGTGTTCTGTCTATGGCGGTAATACCAGAAGTGCTAAAACAGATTCAAAATGAATTCGGTCCAGAGCCCGCTTTAAATCTAGGTATGAAATTACTGAAAGACTTCAAGCAGGTCACGGCTATATTATTAGCCAACGTAAAGGGAGAAGCAGCATCTGTGGCGATTCGCCAGAAGTTGAGGGAAACAGATATAAAAGATCCTGTTGAGCTTGCAAAAATCATAGAAAAGTGCTATGAGGAATTAGGTAGAGACAGCTTGGGTGGAAAACCAGTTAAGCCCCAACTGCTCGAAAATCCTGAAAAATTATTTATTAAAAATAATTCAAATACTCCTAAAAAGAGATGGGATGGAAATAAACAATCCACTCCCAAGGAAAAAGTTTTCCAGTCCAGAGGAAGGTCTCCTCGACGGAGGGAAAGAACTCCGACTCAAGAACGCCAGTCTCCCCAGAGGGAGTCCTCTGAGAAAAGATATAACCTTAGAAATAGGGATAATCTGAAAAAACCTGATAGATATCAAAGTATTGATACACGTCCCTCTCGATCTCTTCCACAGAATTCAGAAAGAAGAGGACGGTCAGACCCAGGAGAGCACACCAAGTCCAAAGACAAGGAACCTGCTCAAAATAAGAAATCTCAATTTCAGAAAAAGAAGGTAGCCAGTATTAGAGTAATCAACCATGCCGAGAATACTGAGGACACAGTTGAAAAACGGGGAGTGGGCATTGACAATGTTGGACAGTGCAGCAGAAATCAGTATAGCGCGCAAGATCTTGATGAGTCATCTGGAGACAGTGGACACGAATGAATACATTCAGGTTGAAACTGCCGACGCCAGACTTAGCAAGCCCCATAAAATATACGAAATAACATTGCGTATAGAGGGTGATAAGACTAGGAAAATTAAGGGTCTATTTTGGGATAAGCTCTCAAAAGGCTATGATATTCTGTTAGCTGAAAAAGATTGGCCCCCAGAGTTTGTCAGGGAGTGCCCTCGTGGCGAAGAAGTGATTATGCCTGCCTTCTCGAATCACATTCCGATTCACAAAAAATACACATATGCAAGGAAATGGGCAGTGGCCCAGGCACCTGCATTATATAAAAATCATGTAGGATGGGATGAGGATTCACCGCCTCACAAAATCCAGCTAAAAAGTGAACCAACTGCCCAACGGCAGTATCCCATAAAGCAAGAAGCTAAAAAACAGGTCAGGGAGATCTTAGATCAACTTGAGTACCAGGGGGTGATTGAAACATGCACCTCTCAAATGAACAATCCTTTGTTTCCTGTCTCCAAGCCAGACAATTCATATCGTCTAGTTTTGGACTACAGACATCTTAATACATGTTGCAAAACTTTTGCAGTACAAAACTCGCATAGTGCAGCCCTAATGAATAACATAGTTAGGAAAAAATATAAAACGACATTAGACATTTCTAATGGTTTCTTTTGTCAAAACATTGCACCAGAAAGCAGATATTTGACCGCTTTCTCTGCATTTGGGTCACAGAAAAAATTCTGTCGACTCCCACAGGGGTTCAAGAACAGCCCAGTACTATTCTCAGCTAGGGTAACAGAGTTACTACAAATCTATGATGATGAAGCATTATCTTACGTAGATGATATTTATCTCACAGACGACGACTTGGATACTCACTTGAAAAGAGTGAACACCATTATACTTGGGTTCGCAGCAGAGGGTTACAAATTCAACTTTAAAAAGTCCCGAATTGCCCATCTGACAGTACTATTTTTAGGGTACGAATTATCAAGTGAAGGGAAAAGCCTAGCGGACAACTTCTTAGAGAAGTGCGCTGTACTCCAAGCTCCAAAAATGCTGAAGAATTTACAATCCATACTAGGTTTTCTGAATTTCGGAAGAACTTACATTCTAAATTACGCAGAGAGGGTTAAACCTCTCTACGAACTAATTAAACCTGATTTTAAACAAATCAATTGGACTCAAAAACACACAGAAATTTTGAGATCACTGCAAACAGACATGTTAGCAAAAACTAAATTAGATACACGTGACAACACGATCGATCTTGTAATCCGAGTCATCCCAGGAAGATGCGGATTCAAGTACCTAACCTCTAATGAGGGAGAAAAGGTACCAATTTCAATCAAATCTCACTTGTACACACAAGTAGAAAAAACATTCAGTCACACAGAAAGAACTGTGAAAGCAGTGCAAATCGCATTAGCAAATGAACGAGAACTAGCACACGGCAAACGGATTAATATCCTTACAGCGGAATCCGCCTTCGAGGCGCTATTCAGCCCAGTAAACCTGCCTACAGTGTCACTGGATCCGAAATGGATACAGTGCATAGATTCTCTAGGAGCGGAAGACGTGAAATACTATTTCGCCCCGCAATTTGAAGAACTGAATGATTTAGAATATGAAGAAGAATATCCTCTGCCAATCGAAATTCTGCCTCTCCCACTATACGCCTGTATAATCTACACAGATAGCTTTGTACAGCATTTCAACGTAGAGAGAAAATCCTACGATGCAGCATGTGCGATCATTAAAGGTCGTTGGCTGTGCGGTAAATTCAGACCGAAAGTAACAAAAACTGAATCTGTAAGAAACTGTTCGGTTCAAAGAACTGAAATCAGATCTTTAAAGATGGCGCTAGAAAATGCAGAACGTGAATTCCCGACACTTATAGTGTGCGATTCTCATTTTTGCGTCAACTCTTACAACAATAAACTGCAGAGTTGGATCGAAAACGACTACAAAGATGACACAGGTGCCACAATAAAGCATAAATTGCTCTGGAACGAGGTAGCTCTTTTACACAAAGAACTACAAAAGACTCACGTGATTCACGCACAGAGTCTTCGACGTGATGGCGTTCACGTTACAGGGAATTCATTGGCTAATACAGCCATAGCGGAAGCAACTAAACCGGCTTCCGTAGCCACAAAAAAGCGTACAGATAAATACATAGACGGGGAAACCATGCTGGCAGTAAAAACGACCGTAAAAGGCGACTGTGCAGCACTACCCGTAAACTATCCACTCAATTATGCATACATAATCGATGCAAACTCCGTTCCTTTTGCTCGAATCCCTGGAGTGGGGGACAGAGTAATTCCAAACATGAACAGGAGAATATTTTTAATAGCAGACGCACACATGGGTTTGGGTCTAAGGCACAGAGAGATCAAGGAATCACTGACTGAATTACAATCAGTATTCTGGTGGCCGGGAATGAGTGTAGAACACCAAATATATGCAAACAACTGTGAAAACTGTAATAGGGATCGCAGTAGCGAACCTTGCTACCGGCTACCAGTCAGAAAGAGCGTAACGCTGCCTACACCCCATCCTGCGTCCTATTAACAGTTAAGACGAAAAGCACTTAAAAAATGAGGCCCCCAGCGCTCGGCTGACGCTAGAATGGTTATAAAAGATTTGCGAGTCAATATCGGCACATACGCAATTACCACGTTCCATTCTGACCAGGGTCCTGCATTCAGCTCTCGAGCTAATAGGGAGGCCATGGCCAGCACGGGAATTGGGTTGCGGTATTCTTGTCCGTCATACCCCGGAAGGGAATAGTATGGTAGAAAGAAAAAACCAGGGCATAAAGCAATCTATAACAGCGAAGGTATTAGGTTCAGGCGCTGGGTGGGTCAAACATTTAATAAGTGTCCAGACTAGTCTTAACAACATGCCAAGAAATTCTCTAAAAGGTTTCAGCCCATACGAACTATTGTTCGGAATTAGAATGCGAGTTCAGGACCTCGATAGTCAGATGTCAGTGGTACAAGAAGAAACAACGCACTTTGATGTAAAAGATCGTTTGGCTGTTTTACAGGAACTGAATGAAACAAGAAAATCATTAAGCAACATAAAGTTAAAGCAACAGCCAAGTACCACTGACGAGGCACCACCCGCAACAGCCCCAGCAAGGCCTGTCTGGATTCCAAAGATTGGGGATCTAGTCAGAGAAAAGATCGCGGTTAAGAAGGAATTTGGGCCTTCTTACAGAAAAGCAGTACCTGTCTTAGCAGTCACCGGAACAAGATCAGTTGTGCTACCGCCCCTTGCTGGTAAAAAGGAGAACAGAGTCGTGGACAATATTGTATCCTCTGCCTTTGATGTGATAGACAGAGATTTGCTAATGTTACAACATGGCCAATCTCAATTACGCTCTATTATAGAATTAGGCTGGACGCTGCAAAATCTTCGTTCAGGCTATGTGCCTTGGCGTTTAATCAACACAACGTCATTATTTTCCAGTTTTAACCTTACTGATAAACAGATCAGTTTGGCACAGAAAGGAGCAGACTATACAATCCTGAGCATCGAAAAACTCGAGAGATTACCATTGACAATGTCAGAGAGTCCTGTCATTGAATGGATAATACACGGAATTATCACAATTCCGATAACAACTTTCCGATTTAAAAAGTGCCTTGAGTACATACCTGCTGGCCAGTATGAACAATTGGGTAAAGGATATGTAAAATCTATATGGAAATTACCATACACTCATTCTTGCTATAGTGACAGTGACAAAAATGTATTTCTTAGTGGTGAGAACTGTAAACATTCACTAAGCGGTATACTTTTGTGTCAGGGTATTAATTTACACGGAGCATGTGATGGAAATTCTAACAACCTTTCATGCCACCAGCTAGTCACACCTGCAACTCAGATAGAGCCCTTCTTTATGCAACTTTCGAACGGGAGTTACATTCTTAGAACGGATCACAGATGTTGTGGCCTGACGCCAGGGAAAAGTTATCTAATAGAAGTCACGTCCATGGTCAAATGTTGTATGCAAGCATTGTTCCCGAGTGGGCCTCCAGACATAGTGACTCCCATCTGGCCTCGTCTGAATCTCTATTCTATTCTATACGAATTGATACATTAAGCAAAATGATACATTAAGCAAAATGAAAACTGTACTTTTACAGACGACAGTGCCTATAACGTCATCTAAAGAGACGTATGATCTTCTAGTTGCAAGGACAGCTACTGAAATTCATGACCTTTTATCAACAAATTGCCCCGTGCATTTCGTAGAAATGTTCAGCCAACTCCTTAACATGTCTAGTGCAACAAGCATCCCAGGCATATTTAAGACAGTCTTTACGGGACTGCTAACACCCTTCCAGGCAATTTTGGGAATCTTTCCTAATTTTGTGCACTCCATTTTTGGCGGCATACCATTATTTTTGGGACTCGTCGCAGGGATTCTATTTTTGACCCTCCTGCTACGTTATGGCAAGCCTCGGCTCAGACATAGCTCCCATGGGAATGGAAGAGACAATCCTAGCAATGCGCTACCGGGACAGGATAACTAACGTCCTTGGATTGGCCAGGCTGAGAGATCTAAACATGACCTGGTTCCTTTCATTCAGACCGATATGGCAAAATTGCATTTTACCTGTGCTACGGTGTATGCTTTGCGGCGATGAATGCGTGTTGGACATCTGTCTTTCACTTCCATCAGCAGTACCAATGGACGTCGATACTTTGCTCAGTCCAATAACGGCTCACGCATTGTGTTGTCCCCAGCGGCTACCAATCCTGATGACGGCATTCGTGGAGACTCCTGTGCTACAACCAAGTGGTAACAGTGGAGTGAGTGACAAAAGCAACATCATCCAGGTACAACGTTCTGTGAGCATTGCTGGTCCTGCCTTCGATGACAGCAATCATTCTCACACCTGCCAAGTTACAGCGCTATCTAATTTGGTTGAACTATCACCTGAATTTGTAGACCAATTCTTTGAGAGCCTGTCTGATACGATGTTCTCACCCGTACAGAAACAATAACTTTTTGAGAAGCTTTCCGACACACAGCGTTCCCATGAACTCTGAATTCGGCCTTCAGTTTTGATCAACAAAAACTGCCAGGAGCTTTGGATATCTATTTTTCCCCGTTCAAGCAATAATTCTTTAAATTGGACAATTTTTTCTAATATTGACCTTTTTTGGCACGAACAATTCTTTGCTTAACGTAAAAACTATTCTTAGAGAACAGAAGCTTCACACTTCTATTTCTAAACACATCTAGAGACATAACAACATTACACCAGCCTCTAGCACACATGTTATTACAATGCATTTTTATGTGATGATTTATCTCGCTTTTCTTCTGTCAGAGATACTTCATGTGTAATTCTTTTTGCATAATCGTTCATTGATTTCATATGCAATACCTTTTTGAATGATTACTATGCTTTAAAAAACGTACAGTACCTAAATCCATGTATTACAAGTATGCCTATTTCGAATGCATTTATGTATTTTGGGGTGGGCAATGTTACACATGCATCTAATTGCTTTAGTTTTAGTAATTTTGATGGACATTAACCCGTGGAGTGGGTGTTGCGTGTTTATCTAGGTTCCTGATCGATACTGTGACCTTATGCCCCTATTCGGCTATAAATCCATTTATTCCCTATATTGGCATAACCGTTCAAGTGCGATTTTCTGAAAAGTCATCTCTGGCCTCACACGAACAGAGCCACATTCCAGCATAGTTCCCTCTGCCACTTCCTTTGCGACCAATTAGTGCAATGACAGAGCAGTAGTCACTATCTGATATTCCTAGATAACACTCCGAGTTCTTCAACAAGATAAAAACTCAGCAAACCTGGAAATCCCCGCTTGCTATGTTTTGATTAGTAATAGAACTCTAATGAGCAACTGATAACTATCACTTCCTAGTGACATCTTTAATTGACGTCTTATGACCAGCAAACTTGCGTCAAACCCGGCACCTGTCAGGTATAAATATTACCAACGTTGCCTTAAGCAATGCCTGTTGTACGAGCTACTGAAGCCAGCTGCCTGCACGACCCCGTGTTGGTAAATCTAGCACTCTGTCGCTGCAGCCTGCTATCCTGTGGTGGTGAAGCTGCTGATACCATTATCGCCGCTAAAGCGCGACCTATGGTGCAGTACGCTTAAGGAGCTGAACAGCCGTCCCTCTGCGAAGACATCCAGCAGATTCCAGCTGCCCGCGGACGCTGTCCCCCCTCCTTCCTCGACGCGCTGAAGAGACCCGCTGCCTTTCTCGTGCAGAGAAATCCAGCCACGGCGTTTCCGGTTTACCCTCGCGGGTGACTGGGATATCGAGAGAGACCCCTGAAGGAGATACCAATCCTCCATCATTCTATTCAGAGGTATGGTGTTGACTAAACCCTTAGACGAGAATTCTTGAAACAAACCTTGGCAAAACCAACTTAACTTAAAGCTACTTACTTACTCCCCTTTCACGTGTTAGGCTTAGGTCAGGCACACTGGGGTAGGCTTAGTTAGAAGCACCAGTTGAGTATGTTAGCCTAATGTATATATGACTGTATATATGTTTTATTACTTTTAAACCATTGTATGGCTAAGAAACCATATCAATGCTTTTACAGTTCTATTTCGCAATACTTATCTTACTGTACGTACTTTTTATAATAACAATTATTGCAATTGTGGCAATTCATTTCTCTTGTACGAGAAGAAAGACTGTTCAATAAATGTTAACCCTTTATTGACAAACGCCCGTCTCTCTATTCTCTACATACCGTGAAAGTAAACTGCACTAGACTGACTGAGTGAAATCTATGTCTATTGTTTCACACGACCCTAGAGATTGACTCTTGATCTGAGGAGCAAAGTTGTCATGTTGCCCGGTTGTTGGAAAACTGAATCCCTTCTTGTCTGTGCCAAGGAAGCTGATCACTTCCTATGCAGAGAAGAAAGTTTCTAGTGACCTCTGAGCTAGTTGGTAACACAACCCAATTAAGTTTAGCATAGTCAGTGGAGGCCTGGAATATCCGCAGTTCCACGTCGATACTACTGTTTATGTTATTCCAATGCGCAGGGCCTAGTGGGAAACTAGGAACTACACTACAGTAATAGGGAGATAATTTTATCTCCGCTTTCTTGGCTTTTAAAGCCAAAAAAGCGGAGATAAACCCCCTTGATAATATGCCCCCCACTTCTTAATCATTTTGTAGTTACCCCAATTCATGTCAACCATATTGCAGAGACTTAGGGGCATATTATCAAGGGCTGGCAATATAATTATCGCCACTTTAGCATCCGTTTTTCGGCGAAAACCGGAGATAATTATTTTGCATTATTTACAAGGACAAGCTATCGCGTGTTTCCTTGATTCAGCTCCCGTTTTGTTCACGCCTCACTTTGCATCTCTAATGAGATGCAAAGTAGGGTTCCCTGTGAATACTAATTGGAAATGATCGCTAACTGTCCTTCTCTGTATTTACAATACGGCCCAGGACACCCATAGTGTTATTAAAAACAGCGCTAACCGCTGTTATCGCCGGTATTTTATGACTACCCTATCTTTAACATGGGAGGTGGATTCAGTGGCTGAATCCACATCTCCCTATTATCAAGATTTAGCACCAGGAGACTCCTTTAGGAGTGGCAGTTGCGCTTTATAAGCAACACTTTTCATTTCATTTAATTTCCCCCATCGCTTTGAGAATATTGCGGGATTTCCAGCGATATTTCCGCATAATGCCGCTTTTGCTGGATGATTTATCGCCCTGGAGAAACCCTACGTTGATAACGCGTTATCCGGACGATAAATTCCAGCGATAGGCGGCGATAAATATATAAGCGCTAAGCGCGCTTTTACGATATTTGTCGCAGTCTGTTGCTGATATGCCCCTTAGTACTTGTGTGAAAGGAGAAGCACATGCATGCTGCTCTAATATGGAATTTGCTACAGTCGATTTCTGTTCCAGGGTAAAAGTGAAAAACCAGCAGGTTGTAAAACAAAAGAGAAAAATTAACTAAAACATATTGTGCATAGACCATTTTGCACGTGCAACGGAGCGTTTGACGCAGAGACTAACCTGATACATGAATAACTTTTATTGAAAATATGGAGCAACTTTATTTTGCACAGTGTGTTTGTAATAGAATGCTTTAATCTCAAACGTTGTTATATTTGTCAAGTGGAGGTAATGTATTTGTTACATTTCCTGACATGTAAACCTGGAAAAACCAAAATCGCGTTGCTTCTTTGTTTGTCTAGGTTAAGCTATATTTACATAATATGAACTTTAAACGATGACTATGCAGGCAACAAAACTGTGAAAAACAGTATTTACTCGATGTTTATGTATGCGAATTCTTTATGTAATCCGGCTCGTGGGATTTTATTAGGAGCACTACAAATATACAGTACAGACAATTTCTCAAATGAAAGAAGGTATGTTTTTTTCTTAACTGAGTAGAAAATGAATGATGCCTGCCATCTAGTGACAACAATGGAAAACAGCTTTTTTGGCGTAAAGTAAGCCTTTTGAAATTCCATGACATTGAACAAGCATCCTCACAGACAATAGGTATGGCCTTGGCAAGCTGATTAACTGTTTCATTAATTTTTTTTATTGCAAGAATATGCCACAAAATTAAAAAAATAAGAAGAAAGAAAAAGAAATAAAGCCGTTGTATAAATTAGACACCAATTTCCTGTAATAAAAAAAAGATGAACGATTGACTTTAATAGAATCGTACGGGAGGCACATAGAAGGCAGGTGAGCTTTGACCAGGTACAGGAAACCCTTTTTATGTTTTATTGTACAGCACAGGAAAATATGCTTCTTTTTGCGGGTGGACAAAATGGGCCTAGAATTAGTATAATCTGAAAATCCCATTTAAAAACTCAAACATTACTTTAAATATTTAAACCATGTTTAAAAATAGAAGGAAAAGCAAAGTATTCGGCCCACCATTCCGGCACTGAAATGTAAGGTAGATTTTCCTAGTTATTATGACGGAAAGTCTTAATTTTTATTAAAGACATGGAGGCGAGTATTATGCTTTCTTATCTTGCTTTATTACAAACAGTAACCTAGATAAGTGATAAGAACTACAGTTCCCAGGGGCCTGAGGGGACTCATTGGCCAATGGGACTGAAGAAAAAACGATATCAACTGACCAATCAGAACATAGCATAGTAATAAGAGTCACCGCTGACTGCGCAGCTTCCTCTTTTCACTGACGAGCAGGTCAGATAAATTCAGAAAACAAGGGTAAAATTGCAACAATCAGAGTAAATGCCAAAGTCCACGAACAAACTTCTTGAAGTTGTGTAATCCAGAAGGAACGACCAGCTAGAGGCACAGGAGGTGGATCCGGACAAGCAGGAAGGAAGATCCGTCGAGGAGAAGCTTTGAATGTAGAGAGAGTGGACTTCCTACGAAGCAGCAGGCGGCAGGGCCAGATTCGCTGAAGGGAGGGAGAACACAAAAAATTAGTAGTGTAGCGGTGGGATAATACTCGCCTTCGTGTCTTTAATAAAATTAAGACTTTCCGTCATAATAACTAGGAAAATCTACATTTTATGGCAAGACCGGAGGCTCCTATTATGCTTGTTTAAAGTATATCAACAACAACAGAAGCCACAGTATTAATTGGTTTACAATATAACAGACGGAAAACATTGCCATAGGTCCAGTCTACTGATCTCAGGATGTCCTCCAGACGGGAGCCAGCTCAGAAAGCCTTGGAGGCCATGGCTCCTCTTGTGGAATGAGCTCCGAAAACGGAGACATCAATGCCAGCAAAGGACATAACCCAACGGACACATCGGGCAAGGGTAGGAGAGGAAACAGGAAGATAGGGTTTACAGAAAGAGATAAGGAGTTGTGAATGAGAGGATGCCCTGAGATCAGAAGTCCTTTGTTCATAGACTTTCAAACATTGTCCAACACATAACTTAGGCTGAGATGGGAAATAAGGGTAAAAACAGAATTCAAATGTGTTTTGATCCGTCTGTGAATGGTGAACATTACACCCATTCGGGGAGAATTGGCGAGCAGAAATATCTAACGCTCTAAAGTCAGAGACACGTATGATGGAAACTAAACACAACAACATTGTAAGCTTAGCAGATAACAATTTGAGAGAAAGAGCAGAATTATCTGGCCAACCAGTAATCAGTTTGAGAACCACAGAAACATCGCCTAAAGAAGAATACTTAGCCAACAGTGGTTTGGAACATCGAACTCCTTTTAGTAAGCAGCAGATCAGTGGATGAGCGCCCGCGAGTTTGCCGTCAATAGGAACATGATTGAGCGAAATCGCTGAACGATAAAGTTTAATAGTGCAGTAAGATTTACCGGAACTGGCCTCAAAGGCCAAAAAATTTACCACAAAATTCAGAGGGGCTGAAAGGGGATCGATATTCCTTTCCAGACGCCAGCTTTCCCATAGAGACCAGGCGGATTTGTATGCCTTTGAAGTTCCAGGAGCCCAGGCTTGGCTGATAAAGAGAGCAGCCTCTTGTGAAATGAGGACGCCAGGAGGGGCAGGCCGGAAACTTTCCAGGCCGACAGCGTCAGGGAGTTGTCTAGAATGAGGTTGTGTTGAACACCTTGAGGACTCAAGAGCAAGTCGTTGCATGTCGGAAGGAGGACTGGGAAGTCCACTGCCATCTCCAGAAGAGAAGGAGACCAGATTTGAGATTGCCAGAAAGGGGCCACCAGGACCAAGGACGACGTCTGACGACGAACCTAGGACAGAACTCTGTTGATCATGAGAAATGGGGGAAAGGCGTAATTGAGATGGCGGGACCAGTCCTGGAGAAAAGCATCCATAGCCAAAGCCGCAGGGTCCGGCCGCCAGCTGAAGAAACGGGGCAACTGAGAGTTGAGACGGGATGCGAAGAGATCTATGAAAAAGGATCCCATTTTTGAGAAAGGGATAGGAAAACGGACGGAAGCAGCTTCCAATCGCTGGAGTCTCGGAGAAAACGGGAATGCCAATTGGCCACCGAGTTGAGATTTTCTGGAAGATATTCGGCCGTCAAGAAAAGTTGATTGGACGGACAATATTCCCACAGACTTTTCGCCAGCTCTGCCAGGGGTTTGGATTTTGTACTGCCGAGATGGTTTATGTAACGGAACGCAGAAACATTGTCCATTTGGAGGAGAATGGAACAGCGAACCCTGTTCTTTGAGAGGCTTTGGATTGCAAAGGAACCTGCAAGCATCTCTAAACAATTGATGTGCAATTTGGACTCCTCGGAAGACCATGAACCTCCAGTCGAGATTGGACCACAACGGGCGGCCCAACCCCACAGGCTGGCATCGGATTCTAACACAAGATCTGGCGCTGAAGCGAAGATAGTGCGTCCGTTCCACGCATCTAAATGGTCTGTCCACCACAGAAGTTTGTTGTGGGATTCTTGATCTAGAGCGATAAAATCGGAATAGGCTAGACCTTGGCAAAGGTGTTTGATTTTTAAACGTTGCAGGGCTCGATAATGTAGAGGGCACGGAAAGATGGCCTGAATGGAAGAGGAGAGGAGACCGACAATCCTTGCTAGGGACCGGAGAGAGATAAGAGATGTGCGAAGGACTGAAGCAATCTCTGATTTGATTGTGGAGACCTTTATCTGGGGCAGACAGAGTGAGGCTGCCACAGAGTCCACCAGGAAACCCAAGAATTCCATGTTTTAGGACGGTACAAGAGATGACTTCTCGAGATTGATTAGAAAACCTAGGTTCAGAAGGAGGGTCTGGGTAGTGTGTAGTTCGGACAGAAGAAGTTGTTTGTCCGAGTTCATAATGAGAATGTCATCCAGATAAATGATGAGACGAATCCAGAGAGTCCGAAGATAGGCAACAACAGGTTTCAGGAGTTTTGTAAAGCACCAGGGTGCTGAAGAAAGTCCGAAAGGAAGAGAAGTGAATCTGTATGACACGCCCGACCACTGCAATTGGAGAAATTTCGAGTGAGAGGGGTGAATTGGAACTGCAAGGGAAGCATCCTGAAGGTCTAGACGTATCATACAGTCGTAGGGACGGAGAGTGTCCCGTAGGTGCAGAATAGTCTCCATTTTGAAGTGGCCGTAAACCACAAATTGTTTGAACCATTTTAGGTAGAATACTGGATGGAGCTTTTTGTTTTTCTTGTGGACCAGAAAAAGAGAGCTGAGAAAGCCGGAGGAGTCGAAGGGAGAAATCTGAATTGCTTGTTTTTGAAGAAGGGAGTTTATTTCATTTGAGATGAGAAGAACCATGACGGAAGAGAAAACCAGAGGAGGGGGAAAAGAAGTCTGGATAGGTGGTGAATAGAGTTCTATCAGATAACCCTGAACCGTGGAGAGAACCCAAGGGTCTGTGCTGATAGTCCGCCATTTTGGTAAAAACAGTTTTAGCCGACCCCCTACAGGAGGAGAAGGAGAAAGCCTACCCTGTTGTTTGGAGTTGTTGTGACTGTAGTTTTTCTGTCCTCTGCCACGGAAACCTCTACCCCGCTGAGGGTAGAACTGGGGTTTGTAGTCTTGAGAATTGTTGTATGCACCTCTGGAGCCTTGATTGTTGTAGGGACGGCCGGAAGAGCGACCCCTGCCTTTGCCGGCCCGTCCAAAAACCCAAGGAGCGAAGACCTTTTTTATAGACTGTTGTGCTTTCTCAAGGGACGGAAAGGTGGAGACAAAATGACTAAGGTCCCGGATAAGATTCTCTCCGAAAAGGAGACCATTAGCTTTGATGCCCGGATCCAATGGAGCGAGATTGGCCAATTTGGGATCCAATTTGATAAGAAGACCCTTACGCCGTCCGTTCGTGTGTGATGGCAGCGTTGGCATTGCCCAATAAACAGAAAGCACGTTGAGCCCACATGGACACATCCTCCGCTGAGAGGTCAGAACCATCGAGGCGGAACAACTCAGCCATATCAAAAATACGTGCTAATGGACCCACTGTGTCCAGAAGCTTGTCCTGGCAAGTAGACCAGGCTTTGTCAATGCCTCTGCGAAGGTCTTTGCCAAATTTGGAAAAGAAGGTGAGTAAAGGTTGATCGATACCGGGGACAAGGGTAATTTTGTCAGGCAAGGAAGGTTTGGGGCACTCTGACTTTAGCCTAGACCTAACAGTGGACTCTTGGGGCAGATGAAGCCTGGCTGATATGTACTCCTCCACATGGGAAGATGGTAACCATTCGGTGGAATTCGGGTGGCGAATGGACGAGGGGTCGAACATAGGGAGCCCCTCAGAGTCAATGTCTGGTTCGAAGGAGAAATAATCAAGTTTAGCTTTTTTATGGGGAGGGGAGGAGAGGTCAGAAAAATCAAAGATATTAAACAAATCATCTGCGTCAGGCATGTCGTCATCATCATCCGTGTCTTTTTGTTTACGCTTGCCCTCAGTACCAACAAACCCCTCCTTTCTTGGAGACCTGGGAGGCGCTGAGACCTCAGTCGAATGCGTGGAAAGTTTGCCACACAAAACAGATGCAGTTTTAGAAACACCTTTGGAAGCAGAGGAAACCACCTTTCTTTTTCTGCTTTCCCCCGCAGACTGGGCCAGCGCCTTGGACACTCTATTCTATTATTCTATTAAAATTATTTGTAACGCGCACTATCACCATCGGTTTCTTGGCGCTCGTTGATATATATAGCGTTGATCCAGGGTGAGGAGTTAGTCGTACGCCGCTTGGAAGAGCAGTGTTTTTAAGAGGGTACGGAAACAATCGTATTTAGGGCAGAGACGGAGAGAAAGGGGTAGGGAGTTCCAGGTGGTGGGAGCCAGGACAGAAAAGCTCAGGCCACCATGCTTTTTCCTCTTAAATCTAGGGACCTCAAGGAGGTTTAGAGACGCTGAGCGCAGGGTTCTGGTAGGGATGTGGCGGGACAAGGCCGAAGAGATGAACCTGGGAGCTGCGTCCGATAAAGCCTTGAAGGTAGTGCATGCCAGTTTAAAAATGCAGCGTTTGGAAACGGGAAGCCAATGCAAGCTACGGAGGAGGGGGGTGACGTGCTGGTGTTTTGGCTGGCCAAAAATCAGGCGGGCTGCTTGATTCTGCACCAGCTGAAGTCGGTGGAGGTGACAGGCGGGAATGCCTGCATACAGAATGTTGGCGTAATCAAGCCTGGAGGTGATAAGCGCAATGACGACCTGGATCAGGGCCTCTTTGGTGAGAAACCTGCTGATCTTGCGGATCCGTCTGAGGTGGAAGAAACAGGCAGATGTAACCGCGTTAATGTTTGGTCTCATTGATAGGTCTTCAGAAATAATCACCCCCAGGCTTTTGACTGAGTTCACAGGGGTAGGTGCTGTCCCCAAAGGTGTCGGCCAGAAGGTGGCATTCCATGGGTGGTTGGGGCCACCCACCAGGACGAGCTCGGTCTTGGTGGGGTTCAGCTTTAGGTGGCTGTGGTACATCCACTCAGCAATGGTCAGCATGGTAGACTGAAAGTTGATGCGGGAGGAAGGGAGGGAGTCAATGGGAAAAATTAACTGAAGGTCGTCAGCATAGTTAAAGATTGTGACCGGGGAGTTACGGAGAGAGGCTAAAAGTGGTTGGAGATACAAATTGAAAAGAAGAGGGGATAGTGCAGAACCCTCTCGGCTTACCATGGTGTTTTCCATGGATTTAGACATGCGTCTCATGGAAACTTCTACAGCTTTTTCGACAGAGGTATTAATAAACATATTCAGATCTTTCTTGAAGGCTTCACCTTCTTCATTGTCCTGAACTAGCTCTGGAGAGCTATCTATTTCCATATTAAAGAGACTGTGGGTAAAAGGAAGGCAGACGAGGGTTAAAATGTGCAAAGGGAGGCCTGAAAACCACTCCCAGGGGTGTGACTAAAGAGGAAAAAGGCTTCGAAGGCAGTGGGAGCTGAGGGACAGCCGGTGAAGCCAGACAACGCGCTGCGGTAATTGAATAGAGGCAACCGGCAGTCGCGCTGAGAAGAAGTGGAAGTGTGTGAAGCAAAGAGCTCAGAAAACACACGTTCGCGTCACCAGCAACACTACGAGGTGAGCGCTGATCCAAAGTTGGAAGCGCGAGCTGGAGTGAAAGTGGGCTGAACCACCGGAGTGGATAACTCCGAGGGGGAGCACAGAGCGAGCGAAGCCGAGCTCGAACAATATTCGGCAAGCGCGAGGCAGAAAGGCGCTGAAAGGGAGCGCGGGGAACCAAATGTATTAAATTAAACAGAAAACCATATGAACAGTAATGTAAACAATGCCAATAAAACAATGACGCAATTACAATATGTGAGCAAAAGATAAGATCACTTATCTAACTGCGAGCAGCAAGAAAAGAGGAAGCTGCGCAGTCAGTGGTGACTCTTATTACTATGCTATGTTCTGATTGGTCAGTTGATATCGTTTTTTTCTTCAGTCCCATTGGCCAATGAGTCCCCTCAGGCCCCTGGGAACTGTAGTTCCTATCACTTATCTTGGCTGCCGTTTGTAATAAAGCAAGATAAGAAAGCATAATTGGAGCCTCCGGTCTTGCCATAAAATTCTAATTCAGTAGATGTAGAAGAGATCATGCAAATGTTATCACTGACAGTTCAACAGAGCAAATGGATGAAGAGCGTTGGCCCAATATCCCATACTGCATGCTGTGATGGGAAGAAGCAAAATGTGAATGACATTTAAGCAGACTAATGGTAAAAGAGAGCAAACCAAAAGCCCAATTATGCATGTGTATAGTGTGCAATTTTGTTTTGAAGAATGATTTAGGTTCAATGCGGCAGACAAGTTGGCTAAAGTTGTCTCTAGTCTAGACCAGACTTAAAAACACCTGTGAGCGTTACTTCCAAATTCTTTAGTAATATCTCCTACATGCTAGGCACATGATTTTGTAAGACAATCTAATGAGGCACCGAGCCATTTCTAAATCGGTCAACATGATGTTGCTTGCACCGTGTAGATGAGGTCAGCCTTGGCAGGTTCTTGGTCTAGGTGGCTCTGATCACATTTGTAGTGCAGGGGGAGAGGCACTGGGTCCTTGTAGCCCCCCCATAGTTTGTTATGCAACCTCTAGTATCAATGGCAACATGTGGTAGGTTCCAATGGTGGTTTGTCAGCAGAGTCAACTATAGGTTCATGTTCCTCAAACCATAACTGACAAAGGTCTTAGAGAAACTAATCAACAGATGCCTCACTGCCCACCTCAGCAACCATCGACTCCTCAACCCATGATGTCCGGATTCAGGCCAAACCACAGTATAGAAACAACGCTCATCACCGCCGCAGATGACATTAGCATGGTCCTTGACAGAGGAGATACGGCAGCCCTCATTCTCCTGGACTTCTCTGCAGCATTTGACATGGTCTCATGCCCGATCCTCATCAGGTGCCTGCACAAGGGTGACATCCTAGCACCAGCTCTCTGCTGGATCTGCTCCTTCTTAACGAATAGAACATAAGCTGTCAGCCTGGCACCTTACTCCTCAGAAGCCCGCAAACTCATCCGGGGAGTGCCTCAAGGCTCATCGCTCAGCCCCACCCACTTCAACACATACATTGGTAAAAATTGGGTTTTCAGGTTGGCTATGGTATGCAACTAAGTCAGGCATAACCCACAACTCTAGTCAGGGTAAGTCAGTTACAAACTAATGATAACTTGTGCTCACCCTCTGGTGCAGAGCATGCAGGCTTATCATCAGAGGCAATTGGTAAAGTGTTTGAGGAACCCACTCACACAGCAACAGCATGAATACACCACAAAACAGACTACACACAAGATGGTATCATATATATATATATATATATATATATATATATATATATATATATATATATATATATATATATATATATATATCTATATATATATGATATCATATATATTTTTCAGTAAAAAAAAAACATATATATAAATATATATTTATTTATTTTTTCACTGAAAAAGCCATAGGATTCACACATGTTATAGTTAGCTGGATGTTTCACTCATACAAAACCATTGAAATTCCCCAGTTATAGGTAGTTCAGCTAACTATAACTCATGCGCCCGCAATGCACTGCTGATGATGTCACATATTACATCACTCATGACATGGTCAGTGACATCACTCATGACATCACTGATGACATCTCAAATGACATCACTGATGACATCACTGATGACATCATCCAGTGAATGTGTGTCTTTCTGAAAAAGAAATATATTTTATATATGTATATCTAAAGGTTGATGGAAGAATAAATGGGTAAATAAGTGTGTAAATGTTTTTTTTTGTAAACTTGATTGTATAACTGACTTATTAATTATATCTTAGTGAATACATGTATTAGCGGTAATATTTAAATATGTAAATATCTGTATCAGTATCTCACTTTGTGTATAAGTGGCTGCATGGGTTGGTGAGTAGCTATATGAGTGTGTATATGGGTTATTAGTTGTTTTTTTGAGTATCAGTATCAGTGTCTGTATCGATCGATGGAGGGTATTACTTAGCGCATAGATGCATGAATGAGTGACTCACTGTATGTGTTTTGAAGACAGCCTATGTGTAGGACTGTATGGGTGGATGAGTGTGTGTATGGGTGTGTTAGTGAGTGAATGGCTGTCTCAATAGTACCTTTTTGAGTAACTACATGTTTTAATCTAGTATATGTGAGTATTGATGTATATAAGTGTATATATGTGAAGTTGAGAGTTTAGAAGAGTTCCTGTATAAATAAGTATGTGTTTCTATAAGTGATTGTTTAAGAGAGTAAGAATGTGTACGTTTCTGTAAAAGTAACTGTAGTGGTGTGTGTATAGCTGTATATGCAAATAAATGGATGTTTGATAGTTTATTTGCATGTGTGAGTAAGTGTGTGAGTAACTCTATGGATGAGTGTCGGTGTGTAACAGGATGTATAGGTGTATGAGTACATATGATTAGTGCGTACATGTATGAGTGACTAAATAGAACTGTTGGTAAATGAGTGGAGGTGTATGTACATTTGGGAATTACTGAATAGGTTCTTCTAACTGGTATTGGTATCTCCATTTTTTTGAAAAATGTAGTTTCTATTTTTAAAGGTGTGTACCAAAGGTTGTATTACACTGAGAGGAGGTCTGGCACTCTTTCCCAAGGATGATGTAATCAGTGTTGTCATCAGTGATGTCATTTGAGATGTCATCAGTGATGTCATGAGTGATGTAATGTGTGACGTCATCAGCAGTGCATTGCGGTCTTGCGAGTTATAGTTAGCTGAACTAACTATAACAGGGGGATTTCAATGGTTTTGTATGAGTGAAACATCCAGCTAACTATAACATGTGTGAAACCTATGGTTTTTTCACTGAATTTCTAGTGTTTTTTAAATGCTAATTCCTAACTATAACATGGCTAAAACCTATGGTTTTTTCAGTAAATTTGCAAGGTTTTTAAATACTAATTCCTAACTATAACGTGCCTAAAACCAATTTTTTTTCAGTGAATATATATGGAAAACTAAACACGCACTTCCCTTACAAAGAAATGGAAAGGTTGTATCTCTGCAGCCTCTCTTATTTTTCACCTTATTCATCTTCCGCTCAATCGACACATCATCCCTCAAATACACACACCTACTTACTGCCTTTCTTGGCTGGGCTTATCAATTATTCTTCTTTAATTCAAACTCAAAGTGCAGGCTCTTTATTCAGCATTCTTCATAACTACTACCCATCAATAGCAGTGGGTAATTTGCACACTTCCGTCCTTTCTTGTGTCCTTACTACAGCACACTATGTGTACTTTATGCACTAGCTTGCTTCCTTAGATGTGGTACTCGTTTCTCTTGCTCCATCTGTGGAATTTTTATTGTAACAAGTACCCCAGCCAAGGGCATTGTAAATTTGCACACTTGCTCCATTTCTTGGCTGGGGTTATCAATTATTCTTCAAATTCATATTCTGATTCAAACTTAAGGTCCTTTATCGAGCCTTTTTGTTGTAACTACTGTTGCAGGTATTCTGCTTCTACACAGAACTGTGCATAAAGACTTAGGACCTCAATGAATTACGGTGTACCAAAACCCACTTCAGTACCCAAACCCCCTACCAGACTAGCAATCAGTGACTCATTGGTTCTTCGTCCTATAGCAAAAAAAACAATGACTAGTCAACCCAGAACATGCGATTTAGATTACCTCAACTAAGGTGGATAAAAAGAGCACTCTTTCATTATAGTCTTACAGCAGTCCAAAACAAGGAGTAAATTAAGACATGTGCAAGTTTGAAATGTTTATTTCTAACGGCGTAATCTCATGCACAGTACCTGAGATAATACAACCAAACATATTTTCAGAAACAAGGTTGTCGGCATTGTTACTATTCCATAAAATACAAAGGGAGAAAGCATCTTATATTGCTAACGGGAAACAGGTTTAAAATATACCCACATTTCACCCTCCCTACCTAGCAGGTTAGTTTATAACTACAGAAGGTCTCATAGGAATACATGAGCGGCCCCATACCTCTGGTACTCAGCAGTAGTGGATCACATTGAGTTCTGCACAAACTGTCAGGATACCAATGTTCTCCAACTATATCTAATTATGCCTCCGCAATACATTTTTTTTTATAATTCTTTTTATTAAACAAGCATCAGCAATAAAAGCAATACAGCGCATTGGTGTCTCAAGAAACAAAACATTTGTAGAGGGCAATCAAGGTCAAATACAAATACATGATTATGGGGAAGAGGGTACTTCAAAAACTGCATTTCTGGGTGGTACACAGATTTCACCTCTGTATAAGTTCCACAGACCCCACACGGCAACCCATTTTCGGGGCGGCCCCTTGTCACATACACAGATTTTTCCCGAAACATACACCAGTCTAAATTAGTTTTCCAGACTTCGAGAGTGGGGGGTTGTTCTGCACCCCATTGTTGTGCGATATTTCTCTTTGCAAGCATGTAGCTTAATGTGACCCACCGTGTCTGTGCCGTGTTAAGGTCAGCCGGTTCCCATATATTAAGAAGGCACCTCCTGGCTTCGGGGAGCAAAGAGGTCCCTAAAACCTCATGTATGGTACTAAGAATCTTACTCCAATACTCAGCAACATGTTGACATTCCCAGATATGTAGAAACGTACCACTGAGGCCACATTTACGTCGACACAAGTCAGATTCGGAGAGTCCCATCAACACCAGACGGGGCGCCGTTACATAAATCCTGTGTAATATTTTTAACTGTACAAGTCGGAGCCTCGCAGAGATAGCTACCACTCTAGGGGTTGAAATCGCCAACTGCCAATCCTCGTCATCCAGTTCTATGCTATCTCAAACCCACTTAACCCTGAGGTCGCCCAGCAGATCCGCTCTCTGATTGATTAACTTTTTATAGATCAGGGAATTTTTTTTTTCAGAAAGGTGACCGTCTAATATCCTATTCTCGAGTGGGGAGGAGTCAGGAGGGTCAGCGCCTTCGGGCAGAGCTGCTCGCAGCACATGTCGAATTTGAGCATATCGAAAGTACTCGGAGCCTGCCAGTTTAAATTCCTTTTGCAAGTCCTCGAATGTCTTCACCTTTCCCTTACTCCAAATGTCCTTAACCACTGAAATACCAATCATGTCCCATTTATCAAACCCTCTCGCTTTCCAGAGTTTGCCAAGACGGCCCGAATCAAAAAGTGGAGTCGATGGAGTCAGTCTATTGCTCCAACCTAGCGAGCGTGTGGCATGATGCCAAATCTGAACCCCATGATCGGTTGGACCCTACAAGACTAGTTTGGAGGAATGAGAATATAGAGCCCTATTATAATTGTTGTTTGGCAATAACCATTTGTCCATGGCGTAGCACGGGTCCAATGCGGGGCCATAGGTACCGTGGTTAATCACAGCCAGCTGAGAGGCCCAATAATATCGCTTGATGTCCGGGAGGGCGATCCCCCCATCATACCAAGACAAGGTTAACTTTGCTAATGCAATACGGGGTCTACCCTCCCAGAGCAAACTACGTTGCAATCCCTCCACCTCTCGGAAGTAGGCGGCCGGTACCACATCCAGGGAGTTCTGAAGAGCATACAGGAACTGAGGCAGGGCCATCATTTTAAAAAGCACTGTTCGCCCCAGCAGTGAGAGCGGGAGTTTCCTCCAGTTAGCAATGTCTCCCCTAAGTCTTTGTAAGGGTGGCATGAGATTCATAGAGTATCTGACGGTCGGGTCAAGAGATATGTAAATCCCCAAGTATTTAAACCCCCCCTCGTGCTTAGCTGAATGGGGCAACCAGGTGGGGGAATCGGGGGATCCCCCTTGAGAACAATCAGCACTGATTTACCCCAATTTATGGAGAGACCTCAGTTTCTACCAAAAGACGCCAGAACGTCACAGACAACGGCTAAGGTCGCCCGAGGAGTGGTCAGATAAAGCAATATGTTATCTGCGTATAATGATACCCGGTCTTCCCACTCTGGGGACCACCGTTTGCCACGGATAGATGGTTCCCAGCGCAGCCAAGCTGCCAAGGGTTCTAGAGCCAAGGAGAAGAGGAGAGGAGAAAGAGGGCAACCCTGTCAGGTGCCACGACCAAGTGGAAAAGCAGAGGAGACTCGGTTGTTTACAACAATCTGCTCCAGTGGCTCAGAATACAACAAGCGCACCCAAGATATAAACTCAGAGCCGAATCCGAACTTTGCTAAGACTGCCCACAAATATGGCCACTCGACCGTGTCGAACGCCATGGTGGCATCGAGAGAAGCAATCACCGCAGGTTCCTGCGGGGTGTGGGCTCTTGCTATGACCCCATGCTGTCTACGTAGATTCAGTGCGGTGTTCCAATGCGGTAGAAACCCCGATTGGTCAGTGTGAATGAGTCCGCTCACCACCTTAACCAGCCTATTACATAGAAGTTTAGCCAAGATTTTAGGCTCTGCGTTCAGCAGTGATATCGGTCTATAGGAGGCGCAGGCAGTTTTAGGCTTACCCACCTTATGGATCACCACCACCGTGGCGATTCTCTGGTCCAAGGGTAGGGTACCGCTTTCGCAAGCTTTAGTAAACATGCTGTTAAGATATGGGGCCAGCTTGTCAGAGCTTATAAAGTTCAATAGGAATTCCATTAGGCCCCAACGCTTTCCCTGATTTTAAAGAGCGGATAGCTTGGGCTATTTCATCTGGGCTAAAGGCGTTATCCATGAATTTGCGGTCCTCATCGGACAGGCATGGAAGTTGTATGTCTCTAAGCAACAAATGTGAATCTTCCTCCGGTCTATCTGAAACCGAGGTATAAACCTTTTTAAAATGTGTCGCAAAGCTATCGACTATGGCCTGCGGATCTGTAAGTGTAACACCATCAGCTGTGACACTCTCAGGGTCTACCCGAGAGGGCCAGTCTTTTTTATCCAGCCAGGCAATGAGTTTCCCCGCCTTGTCCCCGAGGTCATAGATTCTACCCTGTTGTTCCCTACCAAGCATCTTTGCCCTGTCCGTAACCAAAGATCGATAATCATACTGTTTAAGGCTTAGCAGATGTAAACCATCCTGCGTCACCCCATCCTCTAACTCCTCCTCCAACCGCTTTATTTCGTTTTCGATAGCAGTCACCTCCCTATTCCTCTCCTTCCTGACACCCGCAATCAATGAAAGCGCTTGACCTCTAACAACTGTTTTGAAGGCTTCCCAAAGGGTAACTGCAGAGGGGACAGATCCTACATTATCAAAAAAGTAGCACTGAAGAGCCTGGACAAGGTCCTTACGAAGCTTGGGGTCCCGGAGATACCATGGGTTAATGGGGGCTACTCTACCTGTCGAACCCGGTGCAATGCAAAGCCGAAACCAGAGTGGGGAATGATCGGATATACCCCGGGCGTGGTTATGAGGGTAAAGTCAACAGAGCCCTCGGTCGGGCCCCACTAAAAACGATGTTACATAAGCCCACAAAGTGCATTCATCACCAAAGAACGTCAAACTCCACACCGAAAGCAAATACAGTTCCCTCCCCCTTGCCCCGGCATATACAGGTAAATGTCCAAATAAAAACAAGGTCACGACTCAACACCCTCCTCCCGCTCCCGGGATCCATTGTCCGGTGGGCCCAGGTTTTTTAGCCAGTCCGCCGCTACCTCAGGCTGATCAAAGAACCACACCTTATTATTAGCCACCACTCAGAGACGAGCAGGGAATAACATTGAGTACTTTATGCCTCGCCCTCGCAGGTCCCGTTTCACAGATAGAAAGGACTTTCGCTGTCTCTGCAACCTCTGCGTGAAATCGGGAAAGAAAGAAATTGCAGCATTTTCATGTTTAAGGGGGCCATTAGTTCTCGAGCACTAAAGTATAGCATCCCTATCGCGAAAATTGAGGACTCTGGCCAATATGGGCCGCGGAGGGGCTCCCAGCCTGGGGTGACTCCCGGGGACCCGATGGGCCCGTTCGATAAAAAAGAATTTACTCAGGCCCCTCGGTTGGAGTTGTTTAAGAATCAAGGGCCAGATGTAAGTGGCCCAATACCGGTCGGTAACGGCCGAAAATACCGATTCTCGGCCGTTACCGACCGGTATTGAGCCATCGGGATGTAGGAGTCCAAAATCCGTCCGAATCGGTAAATTTACCGATTGGGTAAAGTTATCGAATCGGAAAAAACACAGAATCGGTAAATTTACCAAATCGGTAAAATACTGAATCGGTAAATATACCCAATCGGGTATGTTAATGGGGGCTACTCTACCTGTCGAACCCGGTGCAATGCAAAGCCGAAACCAGAGTGGGGAATGATCGGATATACCCCGGGCGAGATGGGCCACCTCTGTCAAATAAGAAGCCTGCGCCGCCGGGACCAAGCAGTAGTCCAAGCGAGAGAGGCTTCCGTGAGCTCCGGAATGAAAAGTATATTGTTTCTGGTCTGGATGGAGAAGTATCCATCCATCCACCAGACCCATAGCATTCAGAAAGTCAGGCAGCCACTGAACACCATGTCCAAGATCACGTGGGGGATGTCTGTCCATAGTTCTGGACATTACTGTGTTAAAGTTCTCCCCAATGCCAGCAGTCCAGAAGGCAACTCGAGCAAAAGTTTACCCAGCGAGGCAAGTGAGGAGGACTGTAAACCTGGGGGGACATAGACAGATATGAGAGGAAGAATGTGTCCCTCCCAACAGCCTGTGATGCCCATGTATCTGCCTCTGTCATCAGTCCAAACTGAATGTACAGCAAGTGGGAGTGTCCACCGAGCCAGAATGCCCCCTCCCCTGAGCCTGAGGTGAATCCCGCGTGCCAACAGAATGTAACCCATTCTATGTAAAGCCTTGCATGTATTGCTGATTAAGTGAGTTTCCTGAAGCAGTATCACATCGGGCGCATGACATTTTAGGTACTGCAAAACCACACTGCCTTTTATCCGGTCCCCCAACCCATTCACATTCCAGCTCAATACCTTTAGTTCCCTACCCACCATCATCCCAAGTGAAGGAAGGTCGACAACACTCTGTATTTTGCAAAATGAACCCAGATAGGACTATGATGCTATAAACCAAATAACAAATGAAAGAAACAAAAGAAACGAACCACACTCCCCAACTACCCCCACCGTGCTGCCCTGCCCACTAGGCTTCAAACTGCCCATTGAAAAAGCAGAGTGCCTGTCGCCCTAAATATTCAAAAGAAAGAACAAAGAAAAAGGTTATGAGGGTAAAGTCAACAGAGCCCTCGGTCGGGCCCCACTAAAGACGATGTTACATAAACCCGCAAAGTGCATTCATCACCAAAGAATGTCAAACTCCACACCGAAAGCAAATACAGTTCCCTCCCCCTTGCCCCGGCATATACAGGTAGATGTCCAAATAAAACAAGGTCACGACTCAACACCCTCCTCCCGCTCCCGGGATCCATTGTCCGGTGGGCCCAGGTTTTTGAGCCAGTCCGCCGCTACCTCAGGCTGATCAAAGAACCACACCTTATTATTAGCCACCACTCAGTGACGAGCAGGGAATAACATTGAGTACTTTATGCCTCGCCCTCGCAGGTCCCGTTTCACAGATAGAAAGGTCTTTCGCTGTCTCTGCAACCTCTGCGTGAAATCGGGAAAGAAAGAAATTGCAGCATTTTCATGTTTAAGGGGGCCATTAGTTCTCGAGCACTAAAGTATAGCATCCCTATCGCGAAAATTGAGGACTCTGGCCAATATGGGCCGCGGAGGGGCTCCCAGCCTGGGGTGACTCCCGGGGACCCGATGGGCCCGTTCGATAAAAAAGAATTTACTCAGGCCCCTCGGTTGGAGATGTTTAAGAATCAAGGGCCAGATGTAAGTGGCCCAATACCGGTCGGTAACGGCCGAAAATACCGATTCTCGGCCGTTACCGACCGGTATTGAGCCATCGGGATGTAGGAGTCCAAAATCCGTCCGAATCGGTAAATTTACCGATTCGGTAAAGTTACCGAATCGGAAAAAACACAGAATCGGTAAATTTACCGAATCGGTAAAATACTGAATCGGTAAATATACCCAATCGGGTATGTTAATGGGGGCTACTCTACCTGTCGAACCCGGTGCAATGCAAAGCCGAAACCAGAGTGGGGAATGATCGGATATACCCCGGGCGAGATGGGCCGCCTCTGTCAAATAAGAAGCCTGCGCCGCCGGGACCAAGCAGTAGTCCAAGCGAGAGAGGCTTCCGTGAGCTCCGGAATGAAAAGTATATTGTTTCTGGTCTGGATGGAGAAGTATCCATCCATCCACCAGACTCATAGCATTCAGAAAGTCAGGCAGCCACTGAACACCATGTCCAAGATCACGTGGGGGATGTCTGTCCATAGTTCTGGACATTACTGTGTTAAAGTTCCCCCCAATGCCAGCAGTCCAGAAGGCAACTCGAGCAAAAGTTTACCCAGCGAGGCAAGTGAGGAGGACTGTAAACCTGGGGGGACATAGACAGATATGAGAGGAAGAATGTGTCCCTCCCAACAGCCTGTGATGCCCATGTATCTGCCTCTGTCATCAGTCCAAACTGAATGTACAGCTAGTGGGAGTGTCCACCGAGCCAGAATGCCCCCTCCCCTGAGCCTGAGGTGAATCCCGCGTGCCAACAGAATGTAACCCATTCTATGTAAAGCCTTGCATGTATTGCTGATTAAGTGAGTTTCCTGAAGCAGTATCACATCGGGCGCATGACATTTTAGGTACTGCAAAACCACACTGCCTTTTATCCGGTCCCCCAACCCATTCACATTCCAGCTCAATACCTTTAGTTCCCTACCCACCATCATCCCAAGTGAAGGAAGGTCGACAACACTCTGTATTTTGCAAAATGAACCCAGATAGGACTATGATGCTATAAACCAAATAACAAATGAAAGAAACAAAAGAAACGAACCACACTCCCCAACTACCCCCACCGTGCTGCCCTGCCCACTAGGCTTCAAACTGCCCATTGAAAAAGCAGAGTGCCTGTCGCCCTAAATATTCAAAAGAAAGAACAAAGAAAAAGGTTATGAGGGTAAAGTCAACAGAGCCCTCGGTCGGGCCCCACTAAAGACGATGTTACATAAACCCGCAAAGTGCATTCATCACCAAAGAATGTCAAACTCCACACCGAAAGCAAATACAGTTCCCTCCCCCTTGCCCCGGCATATACAGGTAAATGTCCAAATAAAACAAGGTCACGACTCAACACCCTCCTCCCGCTCCCGGGATCCATTGTCCGGTGGGCCCAGGTTTTTGAGCCAGTCCGCCGCTACCTCAGGCTGATCAAAGAACCACACCTTATTATTAGCCACCACTCAGTGACGAGTAGGGAATAACATTGAGTACTTTATGACTCACCCTCGCAGGTCCCGTTTCACAGATAGAAAGGTCTTTCGCTGTCTCTGCAACCTCTGCGTGAAATCGGGAAAGAAAGAAATTGCAGCATTTTCATGTTTAAGGGGGCCATTAGTTCTCGAGCACTAAAGTATAGCATCCCTATCGCGAAAATTGAGGACTCTGGCCAATATGGGCCGCGGAGGGGCTCCCAGCCTGGGGTGACTCCCGGGGACCCGATGGGCCCGTTCGATAAAAAAGAATTTACTCAGGCCCCTCGGTTGGAGTTGTTTAAGAATCAAGGGCCAGATGTAAGTGGCCCAATACCGGTCGGTAACGGCCGAAAATACCGATTCTCGGCCGTTACCGACCGGTATTGAGCCATCGGGATGTAGGAGTCCAAAATCCGTCCGAATCGGTAAATTTACCGATTGGGTAAAGTTATCGAATCGGAAAAAACACAGAATCGGTAAATTTACCGAATCGGTAAAATACTGAATCGGTAAATATACCCAATCGGGTATGTTAATGGGGGCTACTCTACCTGTCGAACCCGGTGCAATGCAAAGCCGAAACCAGAGTGGGGAATGATCGGATATACCCCGGGCGAGATGGGCCACCTCTGTCAAATAAGAAGCCTGCGCCGCCGGGACCAAGCAGTAGTCCAAGCGAGAGAGGCTTCCGTGAGCTCCGGAATGAAAAGTATATTGTTTCTGGTCTGGATGGAGAAGTATCCATCCATCCACCAGACCCATAGCATTCAGAAAGTCAGGCAGCCACTGAACACCATGTCCAAGATCACGTGGGGGATGTCTGTCCATAGTTCTGGACATTACTGTGTTAAAGTTCTCCCCAATGCCAGCAGTCCAGAAGGCAACTCGAGCAAAAGTTTACCCAGCGAGGCAAGTGAGGAGGACTGTAAACCTGGGGGGACATAGACAGATATGAGAGGAAGAATGTGTCCCTCCCAACAGCCTGTGATGCCCATGTATCTGCCTCTGTCATCAGTCCAAACTGAATGTACAGCAAGTGGGAGTGTCCACCGAGCCAGAATGCCCCCTCCCCTGAGCCTGAGGTGAATCCCGCGTGCCAACAGAATGTAACCCATTCTATGTAAAGCCTTGCATGTATTGCTGATTAAGTGAGTTTCCTGAAGCAGTATCACATCGGGCGCATGACATTTTAGGTACTGCAAAACCACACTGCCTTTTATCCGGTCCCCCAACCCATTCACATTCCAGCTCAATACCTTTAGTTCCCTACCCACCATCATCCCAAGTGAAGGAAGGTCGACAACACTCTGTATTTTGCAAAATGAACCCAGATAGGACTATGATGCTATAAACCAAATAACAAATGAAAGAAACAAAAGAAACGAACCACACTCCCCAACTACCCCCACCGTGCTGCCCTGCCCACTAGGCTTCAAACTGCCCATTGAAAAAGCAGAGTGCCTGTCGCCCTAAATATTCAAAAGAAAGAACAAAGAAAAAGGTTATGAGGGTAAAGTCAACAGAGCCCTCGGTCGGGCCCCACTAAAGACGATGTTACATAAACCCGCAAAGTGCATTCATCACCAAAGAATGTCAAACTCCACACCAAAAGCAAATACAGTTCCCTCCCCCTTGCCCCGGCATATACAGGTAGATGTCCAAATAAAACAAGGTCACGACTCAACACCCTCCTCCCGCTCCTGGGATCCATTGTCCGGTGGGCCCAGGTTTTTGAGCCAGTCCGCTGCTACCTCAGGCTGATCAAAGAACCACACCTTATTATTAGCCACCACTCAGTGACGAGCAGGGAATAACATTGAGTACTTTATGCCTCGCCCTCGCAGGTCCCGTTTCACAGATAGAAAGGTCTTTCGATTTCTCTGCAACCTCTGCGTGAAATCGGGAAAGAAAGAAATTGCAGCATTTTCATGTTTAAGGCGGCCATTAGTTCTCGAGCACTAAAGTATAGCATCCCTATCGCGAAAATTGAGGACTCTGGCCAATATGGGCCGCGGAGGGGCTCCCAGCCTGGGGTGACTCCCGGGGACCCGATGGGCCCGTTCGATAAAAAAGAATTTACTCAGGCCCCTCGGTTGGAGATGTTTAAGAATCAAGGGCCAGATGTAAGTGGCCCAATACCGGTCGGTAACGGCCGAAAATACCGATTCTCGGCCGTTACCGACCGGTATTGAGCCATCGGGATGTAGGAGTCCAAAATCCGTCCGAATCGGTAAATTTACCGATTCGGTAAAGTTACCGAATCGGAAAAAACACAGAATCGGTAAATTTACCGAATCGGTAAAATACTGAATCGGTAAATATACCCAATCGGGTATGTTAATGGGGGCTACTCTACCTGTCGAACCCGGTGCAATGCAAAGCCGAAACCAGAGTGGGGAATGATCGGATATACCCCGGGCGAGATGGGCCGCCTCTGTCAAATAAGAAGCCTGCGCCGCCGGGACCAAGCAGTAGTCCAAGCGAGAGAGGCTTCCGTGAGCTCCGGAATGAAAAGTATATTGTTTCTGGTCTGGATGGAGAAGTATCCATCCATCCACCAGACCCATAGCATTCAGAAAGTCAGGCAGCCACTGAACACCATGTCCAAGATCACGTGGGGGATGTCTGTCCATAGTTCTGGACATTACTGTGTTAAAGTTCCCCCCAATGCCAGCAGTCCAGAAGGCAACTCGAGCAAAAGTTTACCCAGCGAGGCAAGTGAGGAGGACTGTAAACCTGGGGGGACATAGACAGATATGAGAGGAAGAATGTGTCCCTCCCAACAGCCTGTGATGCCCATGTATCTGCCTCTGTCATCAGTCCAAACTGAATGTACAGCTAGTGGGAGTGTCCACCGAGCCAGAATGCCCCCTCCCCTGAGCCTGAGGTGAATCCCGCGTGCCAACAGAATGTAACCCATTCTATGTAAAGCCTTGCATGTATTGCTGATTAAGTGAGTTTCCTGAAGCAGTATCACATCGGGCGCATGACATTTTAGGTACTGCAAAACCACACTGCCTTTTATACGGTCCCCCAACCCATTCACATTCCAGCTCAATACCTTTAGTTCCCTACCCACCATCATCCCAAGTGAAGGAAGGTCGACAACACTCTGTATTTTGCAAAATGAACCCAGATAGGACTATGATGCTATAAACCAAATAACAAATGAAAGAAACAAAAGAAACGAACCACACTCCCCAACTACCCCCACCGTGCTGCCCTGCCCACTAGGCTTCAAACTGCCCATTGAAAAAGCAGAGTGCCTGTCGCCCTAAATATTCAAAAGAAAGAACAAAGAAAAAGGTTATGAGGGTAAAGTCAACAGAGCCCTCGGTCGGGCCCCACTAAAGACGATGTTACATAAACCCGCAAAGTGCATTCATCACCAAAGAATGTCAAACTCCACACCGAAAGCAAATACAGTTCCCTCCCCCTTGCCCCGGCATATACAGGTAGATGTCCAAATAAAACAAGGTCACGACTCAACACCCTCCTCCCGCTCCCGGGATCCATTGTCCGGTGGGCCCAGGTTTTTGAGCCAGTCCGCCGCTACCTCAGGCTGATCAAAGAACCACACCTTATTATTAGCCACCACTCAGTGACGAGTAGGGAATAACATTGAGTACTTTATGCCTCACCCTCGCAGGTCCCGTTTCACAGATAGAAAGGTCTTTCGCTGTCTCTGCAACCTCTGCGTGAAATCGGGAAAGAAAGAAATTGCAGCATTTTCATGTTTAAGGGGGCCATTAGTTCTCGAGCACTAAAGTATAGCATCCCTATCGCGAAAATTGAGGACTCTGGCCAATATGGGCCGCGGAGGGGCTCCCAGCCTGGGGTGACTCCCGGGGACCCGATGGGCCCGTTCGATAAAAAAGAATTTACTCAGGCCCCTCGGTTGGAGATGTTTAAGAATCAAGGGCCAGATGTAAGTGGCCCAATACCGGTCGTTAACGGCCGAAAATACCGATTCTCGGCCGTTACCGACCGGTATTGAGCCATCGGGATGTAGGAGTCCGAAATCCGTCCGAATCGGTAAATTTACCGATTCGGTAAAGTTACCGAATCGGAAAAAACACAGAATCGGTAAATTTACCGAATCGGTAAAATACTGAATCGGTAAATATACCCAATCGGGTATGTTAATGGGGGCTACTCTACCTGTCGAACCCGGTGCAATGCAAAGCCGAAACCAGAGTAGGGAATGATCGGATATACCCCGGGCGAGATGGGCCACCTCTGTCAAATAAGAAGCCTGCGCCGCCGGGACCAAGCAGTAGTCCAAGCGAGAGAGGCTTCCGTGAGCTCCGGAATGAAAAGTATATTGTTTCTGGTCTGGATGGAGAAGTATCCATCCATCCACCAGACCCATAGCATTCAGAAAGTCAGGCAGCCACTGAACACCATGTCCAAGATCACGTGGGGGATGTCTGTCCATAGTTCTGGACATTACTGTGTTAAAGTTCCCCCCAATGCCAGCAGTCCAGAAGGCAACTCGAGCAAAAGTTTACCCAGCGAGGCAAGTGAGGAGGACTGTAAACCTGGGGGGACATAGACAGATATGAGAGGAAGAATGTGTCCCTCCCAACAGCCTGTGATGCCCATGTATCTGCCTCTGTCATCAGTCCAAACTGAATGTACAGCTAGTGGGAGTGTCCACCGAGCCAGATTGCCCCCTCCCCTGAGCCTGAGGTGAATCCCGCGTGCCAACAGAATGTAACCCATTCTATGTAAAGCCTTGCATGTATTGCTGATTAAGTGAGTTTCCTGAAGCAGTATCACATCGGGCGCATGACATTTTAGGTACTGCAAAACCACACTGCCTTTTATCCGGTCCCCCAACCCATTCACATTCCAGCTCAATACCTTTAGTTCCCTACCCACCATCATCCCAAGTGAAGGAAGGTCGACAACACTCTGTATTTTGCAAAATGAACCCAGATAGGACTATGATGCTATAAACCAAATAACAAATGAAAGAAACAAAAGAAACGAACCACACTCCCCAACTACCCCCACCGTGCTGCCCTGCCCACTAGGCTTCAAACTGCCCATTGAAAAAGCAGAGTGCCTGTCGCCCTAAATATTCAAAAGAAAGAACAAAGAAAAAGGTTATGAGGGTAAAGTCAACAGAGCCCTCGGTCGGGCCCCACTAAAGACGATGTTACATAAACCCGCAAAGTGCATTCATCACCAAAGAATGTCAAACTCCACACCGAAAGCAAATACAGTTCCCTCCCCCTTGCCCCGGCATATACAGGTAAATGTCCAAATAAAACAAGGTCACGACTCAACACCCTCCTCCCGCTCCCGGGATCCATTGTCCGGTGGGCCCAGGTTTTTGAGCCAGTCCGCCGCTACCTCAGGCTGATCAAAGAACCACACCTTATTATTAGCCACCACTCAGTGACGAGCAGGGAATAACATTGAGTACTTTATGCCTCGCCCTCGCAGGTCCCGCTTCACAGATAGAAAGGTCTTTCGCTGTCTCTGCAACCTCTGCGTGAAATCGGGAAAGAAAGAAATTGCAGCATTTTCATGTTTAAGGGGGCCATTAGTTCTCGAGCACTAAAGTATAGCATCCCTATCGCGAAAATTGAGGACTCTGGCCAATATGGGCCGCGGAGGGGCTCCCAGCCTGGGGTGACTCCCGGGGACCCGATGGGCCCGTTCGATAAAAAAGAATTTACTCAGGCCCCTCGGTTGGAGATGTTTAAGAATCAAGGGCCAGATGTAAGTGGCCCAATACCGGTCGGTAACGGCCGAAAATACCGATTCTCTGCCGTTACCGACCGGTATTGAGCCATCGGGATGTAGGAGTCCGAAATCCGTCCGAATCGGTAAATTTACCGATTCGGTAAAGTTACCGAATCGGAAAAAACACAGAATCGGTAAATTTACCGAATCGGTAAAATACTGAATCGGTAAATATACCCAATCGGGTATGTTAATGGGGGCTACTCTACCTGTCGAACCCGGTGCAATGCAAAGCCGAAACCAGAGTGGGGAATGATCGGATATACCCCGGGCGAGATGGGCCACCTCTGTCAAATAAGAAGCCTGCGCCGCCGGGACCAAGCAGTAGTCCAAGCGAGAGAGGCTTCCATGAGCTCCGGAATGAAAAGTATATTGTTTCTGGTCTGGATGGAGAAGTATCCATCCATCCACCAGACCCATAGCATTCAGAAAGTCAGGCAGCCACTGAACACCATGTCCAAGATCACGTGGGGGATGTCTGTCCATAGTTCTGGACATTACTGTGTTAAAGTTCCCCCCAATGCCAGCAGTCCAGAAGGCAACTCGAGCAAAAGTTTACCCAGCGAGGCAAGTGAGGAGGACTGTAAACCTGGGGGGACATAGACAGATATGAGAGGAAGAATGTGTCCCTCCCAACAGCCTGTGATGCCCATGTATCTGCCTCTGTCATCAGTCCAAACTGAATGTACAGCTAGTGGGAGTGTCCACCGAGCCAGAATGCCCCCTCCCCTGAGCCTGAGGTGAATCCCGCGTGCCAACAGAATGTAACCCATTCTATGTAAAGCCTTGCATGTATTGCTGATTAAGTGAGTTTCCTGAAGCAGTATCACATCGGGCGCATGACATTTTAGGTACTGCAAAACCACACTGCCTTTTATCCGGTCCCCCAACCCATTCACATTCCAGCTCAATACCTTTAGTTCCCTACCCACCATCATCCCAAGTGAAGGAAGGTCGACAACACTCTGTATTTTGCAAAATGAACCCAGATAGGACTATGATGCTATTAACCAAATAACAAATGAAAGAAACAAAAGAAACGAACCACACTCCCCAACTACCCCCACCCTGCTGCCCTGCCCACTAGGCTTCAAACTGCCCATTGAAAAAGGAGAGTGCCTGTCGCCCTAAATATTCAAAAGAAAGAACAAAGAAAAAGGTTATGAGGGTAAAGTCAACAGAGCCCTCGGTCGGGCCCCACTAAAGACGATGTTACATAAACCCGCAAAGTGCATTCATCACCAAAGAATGTCAAACTCCACACCGAAAGCAAATACAGTTCCCTCCCCCTTGCCCCGGCATATACAGGTAAATGTCCAAATAAAACAAGGTCACGACTCAACACCCTCCTCCCGCTCCCGGGATCCATTGTCCGGTGGGCCCAGGTTTTTGAGCCAGTCCGCCGCTACCTCAGGCTGATCAAAGAACCACACCTTATTATTAGCCACCACTCAGAGACGAGCAGGGAATAACATTGAGTACTTTATGCCTCGCCCTCGCAGGTCCCGTTTCACAGATAGAAAGGTCTTTCGCTGTCTCTGCAACCTCTGCGTGAAATCGGGAAAGAAAGAAATTGCAGCATTTTCATGTTTAAGGGGGCCATTAGTTCTCGAGCACTAAAGTATAGCATCCCTATCTCGAAAATTGAGGACTCTGGCCAATATGGGCCGCGGAGGGGCTCCCAGCCTGGGGTGACTCCCGGGGACCCGATGGGCCCGTTCGATAAAAAAGAATTTACTCAGGCCCCTCGGTTGGAGATGTTTAAGAATCAAGGGCCAGATGTAAGTGGCCCAATACCGGTCGGTAACGGCCGAAAATACTGATTCTCGGCCGTTACCGACCGGTATTGAGCCATCAGGATGTGGGAGTCCGAATTCTGTCCGAATCGGTAAATTTACCAATTCGGTAAAGTTACCGAATCAGAAAAAACACAGAATCTGTAAATTTACCGAATCGGTAAAATACTGAATCGGTAAATATACCCAATCGGTATATTTACCGAATCGGAAGAGTTACCGAATCGGTAAAATACCGATTCGGAAAATAAGAAGTGGTAAAAACGTTGATTGAGATGTAGGGAATTAAATACAGTATGCAATTAGCATTACAAAGAACAGGACAGAACCAAGGAGTCTCAAAGACGTTTTTTAGAAGAAGCTTATTATTTTAGCAGGTTTTTAGGGTCTTTCACATGGCTAAATACAGTTAAACAGCACTGTGTCGAGCAAATCATGTGACAACCGAAGAGGCACTTGGTGAATGGTGATATTTACAATAAGTGAAAGTGCAAGTGCTAAAGTGAGCAGCGTGAACGACGCATAGTGACAAGAAATATGTACAGTGATGGCTCCACAGTTTCAAGTTGCAATTACTTTGAAGCAAAATTCAATAAATTGTTTGGAGCTCAAAACGTAAAATGCGTCAACAAATAATGCTGCAGTGTCGACGGCGTTTCGATCCCCGTGAGTCGGGATTGTCATCAGGACAAGGTTGTCGATGAGGGCAGTGCTGTAAGAAGAAAGGACGGGTAAGTATGGGGCTGGGGTACTGGGCGGTGATGGGTGGGGGGGGGGGGGTTTGGGGGGGAAAAGGGACTGACTAGGTTTAGGGCTAAGGTACATAGCCGGTGAAGGTGGGAAGCTCTAGCGGGTGGATAAGGAGTAAAAGGTGAATGAATAAGTAGTTATCCACAAGCGCACACAACAGTTCCGTGAGGGTAGTAGCGGCTCCAATTGATGACTAGGTAAAGAGTGAAGGCGTGCAGCTAATCACCCGAGTTGTAATCAAAGCTCCAAGTAATGACTGGGTTCAGGGCTATAGCGTGTGGCTAGTGAGGACAGGTGTATTTACCGTGTGCCCTAAGTGGATCTCATTGGGAGAGTGGGGTCAGTGCGAGTGAGCAGGGGTGAAGGGTCATATACATACCCGCGCACGCATACACTGATTGCGTGAGACAAGTCCTCCGGTCTGGGTCTGCGGAGGGGCGGGCTGGAGGGAGGAAGGAGAGTGTTAGTTATAGCGTGGCAAACGAGTTGCTAAGGATGGAGCAACCGGATAAAAAGATTACCTGATCGTGGCTTCAGGGAGTCAGCGGCGGGGAAGCCTGTGGGCAGAGAGGAAGAGCCTTAACGAGCCGGTCAAGGAAAATAAATAGCCGAACGCGCAAGGGTGAGCGAGGTTGTCAAAACAGCCGTCGTTCAACGTACCTGTATTACTTAGGGACTGGAGCGGGCGGTGAGTGCTCTCCTAGCGTGGTAGGCTCGCAATGGATGCAGGAGCGACAGGGTGCCGGCGGGCTGTAAACAATAAATGAGACGGCTCGCGAGGGCAGGGGTGGCGTGGCCGGTAGGTCAGGGGCGTGGCCGGAGGGAAGGGGGAAACGTGTCATCAGGTTGCTGTGGCAACGGAAAGTCAACAGGAAGAAGGTACAGGCCGGGGACGTTTTACAGGCCCTCGCAGCTATGGATGCATGAGATGACAGACCACCTATGGTAGTAGGTGGAAGATAAAAATTACCAAACATTTGAAGTGTATTTACACAGACACAGTAATCACAAAACCAGGGTAGAATGGATTACATGTAAGGCTGGGGTCTGATGGATCAAGGAACTAATTAACATCAATTTGAAGTTACATGGACGCCTTGTTACGTTGGCATTACAGAGAGACGGTGTCCAAGAACCTCTATGGTGTGAAACCAGAGGATTAGTATACATGTTTCATATATAATGTATAACGTGGGAGGACAGGAAGGGGGGGGGGGGTGGTTTGGGGGGAAGGAAGAAAAAAGAGAGAAAAGAAAAGAAAAAAAGAGCGGGGGGAGGGGGAAAGAAAGGGAAGAGAGGGAGAGGAGGATGGAGATAGGTGAGGAGGGGGAGAACGGAGGGGAGAGAAGGGGAAAGAAACAGATGGGAAAACGGGTAGGCAAGGGGTACATTTCAATAAGGATTGACATAATTATACTGTAATGGTGCTGTTCCATTCATCAAGGGTATTGAGTCCCCGGTTGACGGAGTCAACACGTGAGATCCATTTGCATTCAGCTCTGTTTAAGAGATGTGTCATGTTCCCACCTCTAACCGGTAATGTTGGTTTTTCAATGACCATCAAACGCAAGTCTGAGTCAGTATGTTGTTTTTCAAGGAAGTGCATGACTAGTGGAGCAGTTAGTACTTTACAATTAATTCTGCTCTTGTGTTGTATAATCCTTTGTTTGACCATTTGGGTCGTTTGGCCAATGTAGAGGAGGTCACATGGGCAGCGGATGGCGTAAATTACATTTTGAGTCTTGCAGTTAGAGTGGTGGTTCAGTTTGTGGGATATTCCATTGTAATTGAATATTTTAGTGTTGCAAGTTAGATCACACACGCTGCAGGATTGACATTTATAGTGGCCCAAAACCGGGTCCAAGCCCCATGACGTCGTGATAGTATGTTTGTCCTGAAGTTGGGTGGGCCAGGTAATGGCGTGTACAAGGTGTTTTGCGATGTTGTTTCCTCTTTGATATGAGAATAGTGGTGGTTCTTGAAATTGGTCTTGGCGGCGTAGGATAGGCCAGTTTTTTTTTATTATTTTTGCAACCATATTGCTGTCAGGGCTCAACACGGATACAAAGGGTATTCTGGTTGTTGTTTTCTTATCGTTGTTGGGTGTCAGCAGATCTTCCCGATGGTTGTACCAGGCCCTTTTCTTGGCTTTTGATACTAGACGTCGTGGATATCCTCTGTTGATAAGTTTAGCCGCTAGTACGTCGGCTTCTCTGAAGTAGTCTTTTCGCCATTTACAGTTTCGGCGAATCCGTAAGAACAACAACCAGAATACCCTTTGTATCCCAACTTCAGGACAAACATACTATCACGACGTCATGGGGCTTGGACCCGGTTTTGGGCCACTATAAATGTCAATCCTGCAGCGTGTGTGATCTAACTTGCAACACTAAAATATTCAATTACAATGGAATATCCCACAAACTGAACCACCACTCTAACTGCAAGACTCAAAATGTAATTTACGCCATCCGCTGCCCATGTGACCTCCTCTACATTGGCCAAACGACCCAAATGGTCAAACAAAGGATTATACAACACAAGAGCAGAATTAATTGTAAAGTACTAACTGCTCCACTAGTCATGCACTTCCTTGAAAAACAACATACTGACTCAGACTTGCGTTGGATGGTCATTGAAAAACCAACATTACCGGTTAGAGGTGGGAACATGACACATCTCTTAAACAGAGCTGAATGCAAATGGATCTCACGTGTTGACTCCGTCAACCGGGGACTCAATACCCTTGATGAATGGAACAGCACCATTACAGTACAATTATGTCAATCCTTATTGAAATGTACCCCTTGCCTACCCGTTTTCCCATCTGTTTCTTTCCCCTTCTCTCCCCTCCGTTCTCCCCCTCCTCACCTATCTCCATCCTCGTCTCCCTCTCTTCCCTTTCTTTCCCCCTCTCCCCGCTCTTTTTTTCTTTTCTTTTCTCTCTTTTTTCTTCCTTCCCCTCAACCCCCCCCCCCCTCCCCTTCCTGTCCTCCCACGTTATACATTATATATGAAACATGTATACTAATCCTCTGGTTTCACACCATAGACGTTCTTGGACACCGTCTCTCTGTAATGCCAACGTAACAAGGCGTCCATGTAACTTCAAATTGATGTTAATTAGTTCCTTGATCCATCAGACCCCAGCCTTACATGTAATCCATTCTACCCTGGTTTTGTGATTACTGTGTCTGTGTAAATACACTTCAAATGTTTGGTAATTTTTATCTTCCACCTACTACCATAGGTGGTCTGTCATCTCATGCATCCATAGCTGCGAGGGCCTGTAAAACGTCCCCGGCCTGTACCTTCTTCCTGTTGACTTTCCGTTGCCACAGCAACCTGATGACACGTTTCCCCCTTCCCTCCGGCCACGCCCCTGACCTACCGGCCACGCCCCCCCTGCCCTCGCGAGCCGTCTCATTTATTGTTTACAGCTCGCCGGCACCCTGTCGCTCCTGCATCCATTGCGAGCCTACCACGCTAGGAGAGCACTCACCGCCCGCTCCAGTCCCTAAGTAATACAGGTACGTTGAACGACGGCTGTTTTGACAACCTCGCTCACCCTTGCGCGTTCGGCTATTTATTTTCCTTGACCGGCTCGTTAAGGCTCTTCCTCTCTGCCCACAGGCTTCCCCGCCGCTGACTCCCTGAAGCCACGATCAGGTAATCTTTTTATCCGGTTGCTCCATCCTTAGCAACTCGTTTGCCACGCTATAACTAACACGCTCCTTCCTCCCTCCAGCCCGCCCCTCCGCAGACCCAGACCGGAGGACTTGTCTCACGCAATCAGTGTATGCGTGCGCGGGTATGTATATGACCCTTCACCCCTGCTCACTCGCACTGACCCCACTCTCCCAATGAGATCCACTTAGGGCACACGGTAAATACACCTGTCCTCACTAGCCACACGCTATAGCCCTGAACCCAGTCATTACTTGGAGCTTTGATTACAACTCGGGTGATTAGCTGCACGCCTTCACTCTTTACCTAGTCATCACTTGGAGCCGCTACTACCCTCACGGAACTGGTGTGTGCGCTCGTGGATAATTACTTATTCATTCACCTTTTACTCCTTATCCACCCGCTAGAGCTTCCCACCTTCACCGGCTATGTACCTTAGCCCTAAACCTAGTCAATCCCTTTTCCCCCCCAAACCCTCCCCCCACCCATCACCGCCCAGTACCCCAGCCCCATACTTACCCGTCCTTTCTTCTTACAGCACTGCCCTCATCGACAACCTTGTCCTGATGACGATCCCGACTCACGGGGATCGAAACGCCGTCGACACTGCAGCATTATTTGTTGACGCATTTTACGTTTTGGGCTCCAAACAATTTATTGAATTTTGCTTCAAAGTAATTGCAACTTGAAACTGTGGAGCCATCACTGTACATATTTCTTGTCACTATGCGTCGTTCACGCTGCTCACTTTAGCACTTGCACTTTCACTTATTGTAAATATCACCATTCACCAAGTGCCTCTTCGGTTGTCACATGATTTGCTCGACACAGTGCTGTTTAACTGTATTTAGCCATGTGAAAGACCCTAAAAACCTGCTAAAATAATAAGCTTCTTCTAAAAAACGTCTTTGAGACTCCTTGGTTCTGTCCTGTTCTTTGTAATGCTAATTGCATACTGTATTTAATTGACTTCTATTGAGACCCGTTGGGAATTGTTTCTTTTTGCATTACTCACCCATCCCAACGTGGTTCATGGGTTTACTCCTGTTTATCTTACACATGAGATGTAGGGAAGCACAGAAATACCGAATTAGCCACAAAATCGGTATTTAAGAGTCGGTATTTAGCATGGATTTGAATCAGGTGGTAACCAACTGCAACCCATAAAAAAGGACCCAAAATGCAATTCAACTTGCAGTATGGCGGCATTTTATGTCATTGCAAGACGGCTATGGCTACAGCAGGAAGGAGAGATGGAATGGCAGAGAGAGGAGCAGGTCTACAGACAGAGGATCACCCTGTTCATGCTCACAGAGGCAGAGATCCTCCAGAGGTACAGGCTGGACTCAGACACCATTTTGGACCTCATCAGGGACCTCTAACCACTGTTGGAGCACACCACCCCATGGGCACCCGCTATCCCACCGCACGTGCAGGTGCTATGCAGCCTACACCTGCTTGCGTCTGGCAGCTATCAGAGTGTGGTTGCTGCGGTAGGTGGGGTGACCCAGAGCAGCCTGTCAAGGTTTTTCCACAAATTCCTTGACGCCATGTTACATAGGATGGACCAATACATTTCTTTTCCTGCATCCCATGCGGAACTGGTACAAACAAAAGCAGACTTCTACCAGATGGCTCGATTCCCCCATATCATTAGCTGCATTGATGGCACGCACATTCCAATTTGCCCCCCTGCTGACAGAGAATACATATACCGGAATCGGAAGTTAACGCACACCATCAATGTGCAGGTGATTTGCAACGCAAAGTGCGCCATCACTGACCTGGTGGCAAAATTCCCTGGGAGTACCCACGACTCCTACATATTTCAAAACAGCGGCATCTATGCACGGCTGACGGCAGGGGAATTTGGTGAAGGATACCTCCTAGGTGAGACACATTGTCAGACCCCCATAATAACAATAGCAGTGTGAAGTACATGTATGCATGTGAGTAATGTTACCCCTTATCCTTCTAGGAGACAGTGTATATGCCCTCTGCTCATTCATACTGACCCCCTACCTCAACCCCTCAACACCCAGCCAGAGGAGGTATGACCGGGCCCACAAAAGCACAAGGAATGATGTAGAACGGACCTTTGGCATATGGAAAAGCAGATTCAGATGCTTCCACAAGAGTGGAGGTGCAAGGCAGTATACCCCCATCTCCTGCTGTAAGATCATTGCTGCCTGTGCCATGTTGCACAACCTTGCGGTGAAGAAGGGCACTGAGGTGGAGTTGTCAGACTACGAGGATCATGACGACGACATTGTTGTGCCAGAAACCCAACCTGCTGGAGTGTCAACACCAAGTGATGGCAGATACAGACATGAGGAGATTACAGACAACTATTTCTGAGTGAGTAAAGATACACAGACAGGTTGTGAATGTGAAAAACTAAATTTAATGTTGCCACAACGTTCATGCACTAATGTGCAACAAAAAAAGAAATAATTTAAAAGTGGGGACTGGTAATGCCCTGGGTTGCCTCACCCACACTGTCAATGTCATTTTTGGCTGCGCTTCCCAGTGCCACTGGGATGATGCTCACTCCCTTCAGCATGGCCTGCAGGCTCTGCTGAGCGCCTGGTGCTCCTGTGTGGCTCTACAACAGCGCTAGCCAGGCTGCTGCGGCTACTGCTGCCGTCTGCCTCAGCCACGTCCAGGGCAGGATTGACAGCAGTATGAGAGATGATCATGGCCTCCAGGGCACTGGTGATCCTGGCCATGCCCCTGGTTACCTCCACCTTGTTTTGCGTGAGGCTCTCCTGCATGTTCACGCCTCTGCGGCATAGCTGGGAAGTTGCCGTGGCCAGCCGGTTCATAGCCCTGTTGTGCACACGCGCATCCCTGTGCCTTGTGTGCTTGATGGTTTCCATTTTTGCACACAGCTGGTTGATGGCGGTGGTCATGGGTAGTATTCCAGATGCAATGTCACTGTTGGTCTTTGCAACCTCCCTGTTGCTTTCCACTAACTCACTTATGCCCTTGCCCATGTCTCCCATTTGCAGATTTAGAGTCCGGAATTGGCGGTGGCAGACCTGAATGAATTTACCCTGCATGCGCTGGATGCGCACCATGCTCCCCTCAAAGCCACGGAACACAGTGCCCTCTCCAGGTGGACCTGCACTGCTGGGAGTGCGTTGGCGGCGGCGAGTGGTGCTGGGCTGATGGGTGGACTGCTGTGCAGCATGAGTGACTTGTGTGGGTGTTGGTGCCTCACCCTCAGCTCCCGCCATGACTCTCAGTGGGGCCACAATTCTCCTCCTGGCTGGTGAGGTAGCAGGTGCTGGCAGGGACCGTGACGGGGAGTTCTCAGGTGAGAACACCAATGGGGGGGATTGAGATAGTTGTGGGGAGTGGGGAAACACGAGCGGATGAACAGGGTCGTCCTCATGGAAGATGGCAGTGCTGTCTTCCTCCTCCTGCGAGGCATCTATGGTGCTTGGCCCTGCCACCACACTCTCCTCCCTCGCTGGTGCTGTCCCTTGTGAAGCAGATGCTCCACTGCCTGATGTTGCCCCTAGGTATTGTAGCAGGGTTTCCGTTCTCCCACAGAACTGTGGACAGAGATCTAGAACCTGGGTGAATTGGGGTGACCCAAAACTCACCTTAGTATCAGAAATCCCCTTACCGAGTGACTTAGACAATCCAGAACATGAACTTAGGGTACCTCAGGTATCGTGGAACACATGAACACTCTTTCGCTCTATAATCATTTCAAACCACAACGGGGAGTAAAAGAACACACGTGCAAGTTTGAAATATTTATTTTTCAATGCAAGGTTCTCAAATGCAGTATCTTATATAATACCCACATACATATTATAAAAATCAGAGTTATCAGCATAGTCACTAGTCCATAGTAAACGAACGGTGATAGCATATTATAATGCAAATATTTATAGAAATCTGTATCACCTATATTTCGCGCACCATATTTAGCATACTATATTATATCTAAGAAGGTCTCATTTGGGTTTTAGCAGGGCGGGCCCATACCTTTAAATGTCAGCAGAAGAAGATCACATCATCAGCTACCAAATCTCTTCATGCGAAGCACCATCAAGTGTGTTTTTGCATTCTCTGTAACTCTATCTTAAACCCGCGTAGAGCCCAATGTTGGCAGCAACATTATTTGTGTTATGTCTAATGTGGTGCGAGGATCAGGCCTCCCAGCAACCTTGTGTTAGGTTATTCTTAGAGGCTATAGCCCTCAGTGTGCAGACAGTGTACCAAGTGTCCCAGGCACGACTGATATCAGAGCAATAACATATTATTCTCAATAAATCACATCTTTCGTCTAGGTTGAAAGCTACAATAATAATTATGTGCCGTGTGCAAACTGAAGCCGAAGGAAAATATGTTGTTTAAACATTTAATAAACTCATGCTAACTTAACACAATATATAGAAAAGCATTAACTATATGACACCCCCCCAATGATCCGAGGACGGTCAAGAAACAAGCCAATAATATAATAAAGGCATAACATGAAAGCAGAGTTCAACAATATTGAGCCATGCTAAATGTATGTATATGTATATAAAAAATTAACAATACAAAATATGTATGAATGCCTATAGTGGCCAAACAGAAATGTAAAAAAACTCGAACTTGAGGCCTAATATAAAATCCCAGGCCTAGAACATATCATGTAAATTGTTCGTAAGAAAAATGGCACCATTCAGAATTACTAAAAAGTCACGTGCCCGTATAGTGAAAGTCTTCAAAGCCACTCATGGGTGGATAGAATATGCAAAATAGGTAGCCACAGCTTCCAACATGAAATCACTGTCATCATCCGAAAACAGTTCAGCCATCCACCCATCTGACCCATTAGTCCATGCATCGCTGCCAAGGCCATAATCCTTTCGCCAGAACAAATCAACTCGTGAGCAACTACGGGGCCCATCAGGTGATTAAAATCGACTTCAGGAGATAACGGCAAGCAGAGACACAAATCAATGGCCCAGTCAAATTCGCAGCTTAGGCAATGAAACACAGGCTGGACACATGTGAAATAGGAAAATCGAAACGATAATCCAATTGCCATGCTTAAGGTCGCAAGCGGCAAGGTGCCATAGTAATCAAGCATCCGGTTATGAAACAGTGTCAGAAGGGGCTGAGCGGCTTCTTGCGCAGGATGGGCATCCATGTTTTGGGAAGCAGAATAACACCAAAACGCCTTCAGCTAAAGCCAGCAAAACAGGAAATCCGCCAAACAAGCTCGAAATTATTGAATGGAAGAAAGCTGGGATAACACCAAAAATCTTTTCAAACGTAGTCACGAGACCACTGCTAACCAATTTAAAAAAATGAGCCAAGCCAGACGTGGAGGAGGCATTAAAGATCTGATGTACTAATTCGCAGAAATGAAACGGCATGTCAGTATTTAAAAGTGCCTGCACCTCTGTGAGTGTGTTAGCTATGTGAAGGACATAAGTTTCACGGGCCGAGCTCAGGGCCACTTCTTTTTGAGACAAAAGAGCCCTTATTCGCCTCAAACCATTGAACTCCGCTCTCAAGGTTGGGATGGGCGGCCAGATGGAAACCTCTGAATTCCCATGCGTGGGTGGATACAACACGTTCTTGCAACACACCACACGTTCTGATACAGTAACCACATAGGCGATACCGACCATTAACCCACAACACTCCTCGTTATTCAAAAGTAAATAACTACAGTTTGTCAATAAAGTAAATGTGGGAACTATTGCAGGAACCGGTGTGCCTTTTAAAACACAGGCTAAATTAGGCCGGTCCTGATTACAAGAACCATGCAACTGGATGTGTCTGCATACCAACGAGCGGTCAGGCGACTGTGTGCATTCTTCACCATTCAGATTCACTTCCTTTCCATCCTTCAGGCATCTGTACGTGTATGGTAAAGACCATGCCTCATGTAGGAAAGCACTGCCTAGTGGTTCATATCTCCCTATTGCAATATAACGCATACAATTAGTAAATTTATATAAAGCAAAAGGTAAAGTAATAACACCATGGATAAGCCATGTAGCAGCAGCTGCCTCAGCCACAGAAAAGGGCAAAGATTCTAACTTTTCGATGTGCAACATAGAAAACGATGCATCTCGCATAGAAAGCATGCGCTGCTTGTCAGTCAAATTAAACGGGGCAAATAAGGATGATACGTTCATGTAACTCCAAGGAACGCGACCAGCTTTCAGAGTCTGTAGTGTCCATGCAAACTGCATTACAGAACGCAATTGATTTTGTCCATAGTACAATACAGATACTTCATCATTTACAATGTCAACCACAGAAGAGACAATATTGTTCAACGTGTAAATTCGGGAAGAAAGCATGTTAATACTGTTATCGACAACTGCAAGCACTTTTTCCAAATTTGCTTGGTCAATCGCTCTTAGGCGTTTAGCAGCCTCAATTTGCGAAAATTTCCAAAGTTCATTGTAAACTGCATAAATCTACCGTTTAGACCTACCCTTAGCTGGGCCTTTTATAAAATCATTCAAATCCACGTTTTCAGTTAACTGAGACAGATGTAGTTTAACTGCAGCTAAAGTGGAATGTTGTAACCAAGTCTGACACAGTTTCCCCACAGAATAAATGGTGACAGTATAATCAGTTTCAAAATGGGGATCAGGTCTGACCTGTGTGAACCCTTCAGCCAAACCCAGAAAACGACGTTGGCAAGAATCAGCACTTCTTTGCCACATCAGCCAACCCTTTGGATCCAAATTGGATATAATAAAGGATGAATTGTGGAATAGAGCTTGTAACTCACGAATGGACAATTCAGTATAATTACCCCATCCTGAATATTCTTCCAATTCGGGGATAATTGGTGTATTTAATTTTTTAGAAGTAGCCAATCCAAAGCATGTTGTTTGGAAAATGGATGAATTTAGAAACAACATGTGATTCGGGATGAGACATGCTCGATGCAAAGCCTCAGTGCCTTGTACCTGCCAATCTTTGGTATCCCAAACCGATTTAAGGTCAATTGTTCCTTTCCAAAATTTGTAGCCATCTACAGCTAATCTGTCTAGAAAGGACTTCGAATACAGCATTTTTGTATCGGTAAGTCTAACTTTGGACATGGACTTTTGTGTCATTTTGAAATAAAATGACTCAGGATTTGATTGATTAAAATCTGTAAAATAAGAATATTTTTTCAGAAATGTACTGGAGCTGCCTCCCAATGGAGCAGGGCAATGTTCCCACTGTGTGTAATTTACAGCAACCCTCCTGGAATTTGTCTTATGTAAAAAATGATTACCATAATGTTGAAAACAAAACAAATCACCATAATTAATAGAATCTAAATATAAATCCTCAGCATCAAAGGCAGCATAGTATTTCAAATCAGAGAATAATGCTTCTACGGCCTGAATATCCCAATCATCAGAACGTATATTTTGTTTAATCACATCCCCCATGTTTACTCTAAGCACATTCGGAACATTAATCACTTCAGTGGGCCCATGTATTTGAAATCTAACCGCATCCCACACAATCCCATCAAGGACAGGCCAAGCAGTAATGTTGACTGTATTCAAGTTTCGTTTCAGTCTGTGTGCTGAATGTGAAGAGGAAAGAGGGGCCAATGTTCCATTAAGGTACCGAATTCCTGTTCTTTCTTTAACATAGTGACCATCGATCAGGCGGAAAAAATAAAACACAAAACCAATTGACATAAAAAGGTAAAATGAAAATATAATCAACCAAATGTATGTCCAAGGGGGAATTAAAAAATGTGTTTTAAACAAGGTGGCATATTTTGCAATAGTTGAGGGTTTCTTTGAAAGTTCCGAAACAGAGTCAAAAGAGAATCTTGACTCGTCGGCCAAATGAGTCTGCAAATCTGGCATAGATAAGTCAGCAGGATAGGTGTAGTTCAGCTCATCAATGTTAGTAACAGGAATAGTATTTAATAAAGGACTGGATATGGAAGGCATCTCGAGGGACACCTCCTGTTCTGCACCAGAAGTAATAGCCAGCACAGAATGCCTCACCATGAAGAATCGGCCACCCTTTGTGTCTTGACATTGTCAATAGAAATAAATCTGTTTTCCTTACGACCTGGAAGTGGTGGTAATATGACTGTTCTTGTGCCCTTCACTCCAAGAACTCGAACCGGTGCACGATATGAGGGACCAAACTCTTTCTTGTTATCGATCTTCTCTCGAACCAGTTCTCCAACTTGGGGTAGCCAGCCAACTACCGGGATCTGCAACGCATCATCCGATGTGGAGGGCAAATGTTCCTTTGCTAGACTGTCTCTGGTCTTTTGTAGATCCTGTAAAACATTGCAATGTTCATCTACGTCAAAGGCCGTGGCCTGGGCCTTGCAGTCCAGACCGTCGAGGTCAGGGACGTACATCTTGATACCAAAGACCATTTCGTATGGGGTCCGCCCACCCAGAGACCTTCTAGGGAGATTATTAAGCGCACGCTGCACACCATTGAGGTGGGCTAACCAGTTTCTGCCAGTGCCTATAACTCGAGCTGTCAAAGATTGCTTTAAGTCACGGTTCATTCGTTCAACTACACTATTTCCCTCGGGTCTGTACGGAGACGAAAACTTGACTTGGACCCCCAACGAAACCATAGCATCCTTATACCCCTTAGAGGCGAAAGCCGGACCCTGGTCCGAATGGAAGGTACCACAGGCAAAAATCCCTACAAAGACTCGCAAATCCTTAATGACAGTCCGTGAATCAGCGCTCCGATGGGGCCATACCCACACAAAGCGTGTGCATGAATCAACTGCTACTAAGATGTACTTATTTGCAGTATCAGAAGAAAAAGGACCGCAGTGATCTAAATAAACGCACCCAAGCGGTTTATTAGAGATGTACAACTGTGTCTGAGGCAGACGCGCAGCAGTTGAAAGTTTAATCTGCTGGTAAATGTCACATTGAAGGACATAATCGCGCATCTGTTTGTACAGTCCCCGCCACCAGAACCTCTGTTGTAGCTGTGTTACAGTGGCTGAGGCGCCCGCATGCGCAGACGCCACACCTTCATGAGCCGCTGTAATCAAAGAAGCCCTGCGATCCGAGTTGGGAATTAAACGTTCACCAACTTCAGGAATTTTCACATAAGGAACCTTATCGGGACTTAAGTGGTATGTGTATTTAGAAGGGAACCCCGCAGGATATTTACTTCCCTTCTCAGTAGCAGCAACCGCTGCCAAGATGTCATCATCTATCTTACTTTTGGACCTCGTGACTGCTGCAACTAAGTATTTGATACTGCTGACTTCGCTGCTTCATCAGCAAGCGAATTTCCGACAGCATGGACCCCCACGCGCTGATGGCCAAGAGTATGAATTACAAACACGAGAGGCAACTTCTCTTTGAGTTCTGCCACTCGGACCCAGATCATTTTATGTTTTATAGTACTACCTTTGGAATCACGAAATTCATTCTGAATCCAAAAGAACAAGTTCTCATTGTAAGACTGGACACAGTACTAAGAGTCACTTACGACCAAAGTCGTCACACTCGGATCTGCGTACTCCAATGCAAGCATCAGAGCACGAAGCTCAGCCAACTGTGCGGTGCAGTCCCCAAGCATATGCGTGTGCACGACACTAGACTTGAACTCATCGTTCACCATGGCACCGACCACAATGGCGCAAGCGGAAACGTAGGCATGTTTAGAGCCACGCGCAACCTGCGCCGAACCATCAGTGTAAATGATGCAATGGAAATCCTACAACGGCCGCATTGCTAAATGAGCAGGATGAACAAATTCATACTGTAAGAACTCCTGCGACCGTAAAGTGGCGTCAAAAATAAACGTGACATCCTGGGATGACAAGGATGCAGCCCATTGAATCCACCGAGGGTGCAAAGCTTTAGAATTAGGTACACTGGCTTTCGTAACTGCCTCCAAGGCAGGGCACGAGGTAACAACCAACATACGTTTTCCGTGTGACAGGGCACGTTCCTTAAGAATGGCCATCTGCACAGCCGTCAAAACTTTCTCCACAGTGGAAAAACGCAATTCAGCCGAAGTGTACAAGTGTGACTTGTAAGCCATAGGTACTGTATCTCCTTCATTAAAAGTTAGGTACGTGAAACCTACCGTCCCCGGGACAATTCTTATCACCAGGTTGGACTGGTTATCACGAGTCTGTAAGTATTCAGAAGCAAGCAAATCAGCTTGCAAAGATTGCAGAATTGCTGAATGCTCAGGCAGCCAGCATGATTTGGAAAAAGATGGTTGTATCAAAGCATACAAAGGCTTGATACGCTGGGCATATTCCGGAATGTATGTCCTCCCGAAATTCAAAAAGACCAGTAAAGATTGTAATTTTTTCAGTGTTGTCGGAGAGCGCAACAGAGCGCACTTCTCCAGGAAGTGAGGAGCCAAGCCTTTTCCTTCATTAGTTAGTTCATAGCCTAGAAACAACACTGTGTATTCTGCAATGTGCGATTTTGCAAAATTAAACTTGTAACCCATGTCTGCAAAGTTACAAATAATACTGTTCACTTGACACAGATGCTCCCAAAGTTCGTCGTCCGTGAGATAGATATCATCCACATAGGAACAAGCATCTGGGTCGATTCTCTCCAACAGAGAGACAATGCGTGCGGAAAATACGCCCGGACTATTCTTATAGCCCATTGGAAGACGCCGAAACATTTTTTGGACCCCACCGCATGTGAAAGAAGTCCATTGGGAACTTAGACTGTCCAATGAATGGGCATAAAAACCATTGGAAATGTCAAGCGTGGTTTTGAAACGCTTACGCACAAGACTATTTACAAGGGCAGAGCCGTGAGCATTCTGTACTGCACAGTTACGGCAATGCAAGTTTAAATGCCGGTAATCCAAAACCAAACGGTAAGAGCCGTCCGGTTTGTTTACAGTAAAAAGGGGGTTATTCATCGGTGACACACACGTCTCAATAACACCTTGATATTCCAATTGTTCAAGGATCGCTGCGACCGAAGCTTTGGCTTCACGTCGTATGGGATATTGAGGTTGAGGCTGCGGCTGAGACCGTAAAGGAACCTCGTGGTTCGGGGACAATTTATCCCAGCCACACTGATTACGGTACACAGCCGGTGCAAGCGCCAGAGCCCACTCTTCTGCAAAGTGCAGCGCTTCCACTCTCGAAACTGTGTTCGCGAAACTGGGGAGGATCACCTCCTCCCCTCTTGGAGCTGCGAGCACAAAAGGTGGGGGCAGTCAGCCTCCGAAAGCAAAATGTCATATGTAGACGAAAGATTTTCCCAAAATACCCCTTTAACGGTACGTTGTATGTCACCTTCAATCAACAGGACAATTTCAAAAAGTCTATCAGGGGGAGCAACTCTTGTATCTGCTGTTTCAATCACAACATAATTGTCAGTCGCTGTCACCTTCAGTAGTGGACGGAGGGCCTCTCTCACTACGGTAATCTCCGCCGCGCTGTCCAGCAAGGTCAGAGCCCAAGTCAGATTCCGAAGCCTCGTTCTCACAATCTGGGGCATATCGATGCGCTGTCAAGGCTGCGACTTTCTTCTTGGCAAACTGCGGTCTCTGAGGCGTAGAGCCCTCCTGCTTGTCTGCACCGTTGCACGGGCGGGGCTGACCACGTCCTTGCTGGCCACTCCGGCCCCTGCCGCCCCCTCCACCACCGGCTGACGGAGCCGATGAGTCCTGAAAGGAACGAGGAGAGCGTTGGTCAGAAGCCTGAAAACGTTCAGGTGACTTAATCATCGCGCGGTCGCGCAAATCATAAACATTCCGACTGCGCAGGCAACGGAGACGCAGGGCGTGAAACCTGTGTCTGTTGTTGTTGTTGTTGCTTACCCTGATTCTGTTTTTTAGGCCAATTTTGTTTTTTGGACTTGGGCTGAGCGTTCGCTTCCGAAGACTGTCCCTGGGGCTGCTTTTTCTCCTTATCAGAAAAAGTCTTAAGACCCTTGGCATTGCGGCCAACCATTTTATAAGCCGCCACAATTATCCTTGCCAACTGACGGGGTTTGTCCGCGTCTGGAATTAGCGCCAAGGCGTTAGCCACCTGGAAGTTCACTGCATCCCCCTTGGCATTCGCAAGGATCAGATCGCAAACCACCTCAAAGGAGCCACACAGGCGCATACCCAACTCAACCGCTGACTCCGGTCCGTGATCATCTTGAACACGTTTAAGGACCGCAGACAGGTTGGACATAGACGGAGAGCCAAAGGGCCTCGAATAGACCGCTGCAAAAGTCTTACCCCATGTTTCACAGTCAACAAGCTCAGGGGCCAAATCTTTCGGCAAACTAAGCGTAAGAATCCGGTGTTTTTCACCAGGATTCGTATTAGGAAACACAGCTTCCAGCTAGTCGAATTTCTCGGCAAGCCAGAAAGGAAAGTCATCCTTATCCTGGGGCTTCTTGCCCATTACGGAATTCACCATGACAGGACTGATTTTCAAACCAGCCTGACCTGCTTGAAGCTGTGCACCCCTAGGGGCTGCGCCTTGAACATTACGACTTGTGTAATGAACAAGTGCCCTAAACACTTCAACCGCGACCTCGTGAAGACGTCGCAGGTCACCCACATTACAAGTAGCGCGATTAGGGTGAGGAGTAAATCCAGCCAAAGCGGGCCAAGGCGTGCCTGGAATGGACAAAGGACCTAACCTCGGAGCGGTTAAAGCGTGTGGTAGGGCGCCACCAAACCAAACTCCATGCTGCCAAACATCAATAGGTACTTCCTGTGCTCTGTACGGAGCATACGCAGCAGGTACAGCTGACGGAGTGTACGAGTGGAACACACCAGAATTTGCGTCCACTGCCGGAAACGTCACCCACGAATAAAACAGTTCGTACGGGTAAGCATGTTCCGCACTCACCACCAGAACCACAGACAAGCCTTCCAAAGGAACATCATAAGTCTGCAAATGATCACGCACCGCAATGCGACTATGCAGCGGGATGTCCACGGCTTGTGCCATGATTGCACAGGAACGTGAAAAAACAAAGATTACTTTGTAGTACAACTGGGTAGTAATTCAAGGAAACCGTTTTAGATAGATTCAAGCTTGAAAAGACCTATTTCAAAAATAGGTAGTTTTTTCCGACACCATCGTTTTCCGGAAACGGGAATGAAGGAGTTAAGGTTAGAATGATATACTACTCGAGTGTCATGATATAAGGCCAACAACCGTTGGGCGCCATGTAGCAGGGTTTCCGTTCTCCCACAGAACTGTGCACAGAGATCTAGAACCTGGGTGAATTAGGGTGACCCAAAACTCACCTTAGTATCAGAAATCCCCTTACCGAGCTAGCTACAGTGTCTCATTGGTCCTAACAAACTCCCAATGACTTAGACAATCCAGAACATGAACTTAGGGTACCTCAGGTATCGTGGAACACATGAACACTCTTTCGCTCTATAATCATTTCAAACCACAACGGGGAGTAAAAGAACACACGTGCAAGTTTGAAATATTTATTTTTCAATGCAAGGTTCTCAAACGCAGTATCTTATATAATACCAACATACATATTATAAAAATCAGAGTTATCAGCATAGTCACTAGTCCATAGTAAGCGAACGGTGATAGCATATTATAATGCAAAAATCTATAGAAATCTGTATCACCTATATTTCGCGCACCCTATTTAGCATACTATATTATATCTAAGAAGGTCTCATTTGGGTTTTAGCAGGGCGGGCCCATACCTTTAAATGTCAGCAGAAGAAGATCACATCATCAGCTACCAACTCTCTTCATGTGAAGCACCATCAAGTGTGTTTTTGCATTCTCTGTAACTCTATCTTAAACCCGCGTAGAGCCCAATGTTGGCAGCAACATTATTTGTGTTATGTCTAATGTGGTGCGAGGATCAGGCCTCCCAGCAACCTTGTGTTAGGTTATTCTTAAAGGCTATAGCCCTCAGTGTGCAGACAGTGTACCAAGTGTCCCAGGCACGACTGATATCAGAGCAATAACATATTATTCTCAATAAATCACATCTTTCGTCTAGGTTGAAAGCTACAATAATAATTATGTGCCGTGTGCAAACTGAAGCCGAAGGAAAATATGTCGTTTAAACATTTAATAAACTCATGCTAACTTAACACAATATATAGAAAAGCATTAACGTATGTAAACTGAGTGCAAATATGTTACAGTCACTTCAATAAAAGCATTGCACCTTTCACTTTCATTACTCTCTTTTGCTTTCAGTGCCTTGCTGATTTCTGTGCACTGACATATGGTCCTACATTAGCTGACTACATTTCCCATAATGCATTGCTCATGAATAGTGCTAGCAGTACTGGACTGGGGTTGGCCTGTACACAAAGGCTAAAGGGGAGCTGTTTGCTTGGGGGTGTCATGCTGCACAAGCCTCTTACCTTTTGTAGTAGCTCTGGCTGAGCTGTCCACATCTCCTACTCCCACAACACTGTCCGGCTCGATGGTTGAGGCCACCAGTTCCTCCAGGTCAGTCAGGGGGGGCGCTGGGTTCCTGCCTCCACTGGTGACACCAGCCTGCTTGTGGATCTCTGCCATTTTTTTTTTGGTGAGGCTCCTGATGTCGTAGAACCTTTTCTTGAGGTCCTCTATGCTCCTGGGAGTCACACCCACAGCATTCACCTTCTCTCCTATGGCAGTCCACAGTTTTCTTTTGGCTGACTCTGGTACAGTGAGGGACTGCCTGCCAAAGAGCTGTTTGTGGACCCTCACCACTTCCTCCACCAGTACCTGCAGCTCCATGCTGCTGAACTTTATTTTTCGTTTTCTTTCAGCCTTCTGGCTCTCAGTGCTGCTTGCCATTATCACAGTCTTTCAATTCAAACAAAACTCTCCGTGCTGCTCTGTCTCTCTGCTCAGCTCTGACTGCCTCTCCAGAACCTTCTGATGAGTTGCAGCTGCCTGGGTAGCCACTCCCTGGTAGGGTGGGGGAGGGTGGTGCCACCTGATTGGCTGTTTTCATTAGTTTCACTTTTACTTGCTTGCCGATTCGGTTTTTACTGATTCGGTATTTACCAAATCGGTATTTACCGAATCGGTATTTACCGATTCGGTATTTCCAATGCATTCCTATGGGCCTTTTGGCCCATAGGGTTGTATGGCCATTACCGATTCGGTAATTACCGATTCGGTAAATACCGATTCGGTAACTACCGAAAGTCCGATACCGAATTTTTCCGATTCGGTATTTTTTACCAAATTTTTTCCTACATCTCATTTACCGATTCTTGAATACCGAATCGGTAAAAGTCGGTATTTAAGAATCGGTAAATGACTTTTACCTACATCTGGCCCCAAGTCCTCCACAAATAGGGGCCGGATCTTCCAGTTTTTCCGGGACGCCTATAGCGCGCAGGTTATTGCGGCGGAGACGACCTTTGTAATCGTCCAGTTTAAGTTCAAACATTTCCCGGGAGTCTCGCATTTCACCGACCTCCTTTTGCAATTGAGAAACATCCTCCACAAGACTGGCGGTGGTGAGTTCCACCTGCTTCATCTTCTCATTCAGCTTCCCCATATCTGTCCGGATAAGGTTGATGTCTATAGCCATGGAGTCCATTTTGTGTTCCAGAGAGGTCTTCACTTCAGAAACGGCGTCCATCACATCTTTGAGGGACGGTTTTGGGTTGTCCCCAGCCGATGCCCCCCCGACGAGCTCTCCTATAATCGTCCCTTAGTGGCATCTTTAGGGACGGTGTATTTGTCTATCTTGTTCGATTGGACTGGCTTCGGTCCCCTGGTGCTAGTAGTTTTGTTCCGCTCTATGGTGCGACAGATCACCAGTCGGGCATTCGAAGTCTCTTAGCAGGGGAAAAAAACAAAAGTTAGTGGGAAGCGGCTTCGAGAAAAGGATAACTGTGCATCAGCACTTATAGGCCCTCAGGCATAGGCCGGAGCGGTATTGCACGGAGGTTTCAACAAGAGAAAATGGCCGACTGACTTTCAAAACTCCTCTCCCCTCCACTCCTCAATTCTGCAACGATATTGATGTCGAGCACTCTGAACAGCCCTTTTGCCCACTGTGCCCCAGGGTCTGTTACAGGACGCACATGCGATTGTCAGGGAAGGGGAGACGGCTGCCAAAGTCACGGACTGTGGGCCCTTCACTCCATCCAAAATGGCCGCTCCAAGACAAAGGAAAAGGCAGAGTCATGAACAAGAAGGGGGGAGGGGGGAAGGGAGAGGGAAAAGACCTGTCTCCGCCGCTCGGGAACCGCTGCGAATAGCCGTAATGTATCCGGCACGCTGGATTCGTGCAAAGTCGCTGTTTCGACGTCCGTCGCAGACAGACGTCCAAAGTGACTCGGCAAGCAAGCCGCCCACCATGCCTTCAGCTCCGATGATGGCGTCTCATCCGGGTAGTTCACCGATACACAGTGGAGTCCAGAGGTGGCTGTATCAGATGGCTGGACTAGTTCATGGCCCACTGTAGCACCTCTCCGAGTCTGGTCTTACCCCACCGGCCAACTGGAAGTCCTCTGGAATCCGGATTAGCACTTTGCTGTGAGTTCTGGCATAGGGGCTCGCCTGTCGTCGACTATATCTTGGTGACACTGTGGTTCTGATGACCACAAGTTGCCCCTAGTTCTTCTACGGAGGTTCCCACACCTGATCAGCTGCGAACCCAGGATAAGTATGTCAGGATAGTTGTGGGGCTCAACGACCTCGGAGCTCCGAGACTACGCGGCCATCTCGGTTCGGTCTTGGCCATGCCCCCCTCCACAATACATTATTAAACGCACCAGTATCAGACGTGGCCACAGCTGCATATATGTTATAAGTCGAACGTGTGAGGATCATTCCGAATAACAGACACAATTTCCAAGATAACCTTGATGTTCCATGATCTCACTATACACACTAAACTAGCGAGGCAGTCTAGAAATGTAGCATAACAAATTATTCTCATGTGAAACAAAGTACTCAGCCTTCGCAAAACAATATCACAAGTGCGTGTTGTGTGCAAAGCAGAGCAGGAAAGCAAAAAAGGCGTTTAACCTTCTAATGAACCCATGCTAACTGAACACTGTGTGAGTGCAAGGCTCAGCCCACGACACCTTCCCTCGATAGAATGGGGGCTACCTAGGACTCCCAAATTACTCCCGATCGTACAGCGGGCATAGGCAACAGTCCCTGAGATCCGGACTGCACATGGCGTCTCCGGTGCACTCCGGTGCTCTGCTAAAGTCCCGGACCCAACTGCCAAACACAATGGCAATGCCTAAGGGGTTCCGGGAATGTCAGAGCCTTACATAGGTCTGAGCGACCCTACTTGGGGACCTGAATACCGGGCGAGCAGCCCGCTGGCACTGGCGATTGCGTGAGAGGGCCCCTTGCTGTCCCGGCGGCGCCTTAAAGATACATTGCCACGACGCGGCATCCCCCGGCCCGGGGCTGCCTGGGGACGCTCTGGACTGCTGCCTGCTGTGGACCCGCCTTTGCCTGAGCGTCGATGCTAGTTCCTGCTGGTGTGCGGCGGGCCAGGCCGGAGCGGACATCTGTCGCTCTACGGGGAGGTGAGGGGGCAGAGTGAGAGCGGAGCTGCCTGCCTCGTCGACTTAACCCTTTCTCCCCCCTCCATCCCCCCATCTGTGTGGCGGAGGAGGACGCTGCGGTGCCCTGGAGGGCCTGATTGGGTGTCCCCGATGATGCTTTGGCTGGGGTCCGAGCGGCGGTCTCGCCTGAGGTCTGCTGAAAGAGAGTGGTGGGCCTCTCAGGCCTGAATACTGACCAGAAGAGCTGTTGGCCATTCTACCCATGACACAGGTGGAGGAAGTGTGCGTTGGGTGCTGTGCTGGTGAGCCCGGGACTGAGCCTGACCGCGGAGTGAATGGGGGGGGCTGCCTGCCAACCCTGGAGCACCCATTGAGGAGTGGACGGTGCACGGCTGATGCCCGTCGGCAAGAGGTTCCTACTAAGGGCCTGGACTTCTACCCATGGGTGGGCCTGCAGCAAGGAGAGCGTAGGTGCGCCATTGCTGACCGGGTCATCCTCCTTCTTCTCCCCACCTCCCACTGAGCATCGCGACAGGAGATTGATGTGAGGTCCCGTGGGGGTCACCTGGCCATTGGGCACCCTACCTACGCTGTTTTGTCAGACGTGGAGCTGACCCATCGCTGTGCTTCCCACTCTCCGGGGCTTGGATGGTATTGATGTGTCCACTCATTCTTGTAAAGGGGCGACCACTCGGTCCCCCCGAACGTATGGTTGGGTGCCCCGATCCTCCCGGGAAACCATTTTGGGCGGGGGGGCGTGTCTCGGCTGGTATGCCCGAAGCGGCGTAGCCGGGGCGCGCCTTTTTCCGCCCAGGAGGGGTTGTCCTAGACACCTACACCGATGACCACGCCCAGTAGGCGTACCGGAGGAGGGTACACGCCCTCCCGCAGAAGAATAAATAGAGCGGGAATTGGAAGAAGCGTCCTCTTGTTCCTGTGCTCTGAAGGCTGCACCCACTCGTTGCTCGTGAGCCCTCGACGGAACAAGCAGCAATTTTGACCCACCAACCAGCCCCTTATGGCAATGTTTGTTTTATAATAAAGTTTTGCTGAGTTAGGCCCTTTTTTCCTTTGTAGAAAAGTAAAGGAATGTTTAGGTGGAGGATGTGACTTCTGTCTGTAGGATACTGTTTTTTCTTTTTAGGAGTAAACAGTCTTGATACAATTAGGGATGCTGATTTTTTCCTTCCTTAGTAGGTGAACAACTGTCGTATTTATTTTTTGGTCGGGCGGTAAGGTCATGATCGGTGAGCAGTAATTTCAAGGTCCCTAGAGGGGGGCGCCACCCAGAATGGATGGGAGCGCCCGGGGGGAGGCGGCCATTGGCCCCTCCCACGGGGAGGCGGCACCCACTAAGGATGGGTCGCCTAAGGGGAGATGGCCATAGGCCCCTCCCAGGGGAGGAGGCGGCTATATGCCCCTCCTACTAATTTCTCAGTGGGGCGGAGCGGCGCCAGCAGCTGTTTCGGAGGTGACTGGAAAGAAGAGGAGGGACCCCCCCTCCCTGCCCTGTTCTTCTGAGGGGTGCCTGAAGTTTGACCATGGGTAAGCCCCAGAAGGGACAAGTGGGTCCTCCCCTGGACGGTACGGAACTGGACACGTAGCGGGGATGCGAGACCCGGCGTCTAATCCTCCAGAAGAACTTCCACTGAGCCAAGTGGATCAAATCTTGAAGGCCATAACAGACACTAGAACGGCCCTTCAGCAGGATATTGCGCAGGTGGCTACTGGACTGGGTCTTCTAAAGGCCTATCATGCTAAGTTGGCTGACAGAGTGCGGCAGACGGAGGCTGGGCTGGACGGATTGGGACCTGATCAGCTCCATTTGGATGTACAGATGGGAGGCGTTCTGTCCCGGCTGCGGACTCTGGAGAAACGAGCGGACGACGTGGAAGGCCGCAATCGAAGAAACAATGTTCGCGTAGTGGGCCTGCCGGAACAAATTGAGTGGTCTGATATGGTGGCCTACCTAGAGCGCTGGTTCCAAGACGTGGTTGCGCCAGAAGGCCTATCGCAGTTTTATACTCTGGAAAGGGCCCACAGAGTGCCTGTGCGCCCACCTGATCCTGGACGCCCTCCCCCGGCCTGTGGTGGCACGCCTGCTACACTATAGGGACAGGAACCTACTCCTTCATAAGGCTGGAACCTCAGGCCCCTATGCTGTGGACAATAGCAAAGTTACACTGTTCCCAGATTACACACTTGAGGTGCAGTGGGCTAGGACGTCCTTTCTGGCAGTCAAGCGTGCGCTCCGTGATGAAGGCATTTAATACTCGCTGATGTTCCCCGCACGCTTACGAATCGTACTGGATGGCAACACGCATTTTTGTAATACCCCAGATGAGACCTGGGCATGGATAGAAGAATATCAAGCTGGTAAAGGAGAAGCCAGTTTACCCTTGCAGAGACCAGAGATGGACCAGCGACTTCGGCGACCCCATCGTACGAGGAGGCGGAGATCGATGCCTGGGGCCCCCTCGATGTCTCAGACGGAGGCGGAGCGATTGGCGGCGCTACAGGCTGTGGTGGACGTTGCTGGGGCAGAGACGTCTTCACAGGTGCCCTCTGTGGGTTCTGACATTGCAACTTATGAAACAGAGGCTGAGTTATCTGAATCTGGCAGCCAAACTCTTCCCAAGGTGACACCGGGCACAGCAGATGAAATGGTGGATGCTCCATAACACGCAAGTTGGTCTCTGTGTATTACTCTGCGAATCACCTTGTAGGAACTGCCGTACTACACTTTGTGGGTTGGTTTGAGGCGGGCGGCCTGGGTCCGGGGAGGTCGGGTGCCTAGGGGGCAACGGATTCTCCTGTATTATTACATTGCCCGTACTTTCTGGTAAGAGGGTTGCGATCATCTGATGGATGGGCATTCAGACTTAACTAGGGGGTGAGTGCTGAAAGCATAGGCTGGTTGCTGTGAAATTGTTAGATCCTATCCCACCCCCCACCGGATGGTTCCCAGTTAGACCGCCTTTGAAGAAAATTTCCTTTTAAGGGTGCATGTTGGGGTTTTGTTTGGATAGGATTCACTATGTTGGTGCCTGTTCTGGGGAGGGAGGGTAGTGTACAGGGTAGGGTTGGGTCTGTTGGGAATGTGGGGAAATTTAGTTGGGGATGGAAGCTCACCGGCGTGTCTAGATGGGGGTGATGGATTGTTGTGTTTTTACTATTGGATTATGGGTCCCTTACCTGATATAAAATGTATAACTTGGAATGTGCGGGGGTTACACTCTATGCAGCGACGATACAAGATCCACTCATATTTAGTACGTAGCGGCCTGCAGATAGCATTCCTACACCTCACTAGGGTTAAGGGGTTAGCATTGCAGCGCAGGTGGCGCAGGCAGCTTTATTATACTACCTATTCAGTTTTCGCGAGAGGGGTGCTGATTTGGGTTAGAGCCGGAGTCCCCTTCCAGCTGACCAGCCAGTTGATGGATCCAGAGGCCCGATGATATGTAGCGGTTATGGGACGTCTTCACAGGCGAGATGTGACCCTTTGCAGCATTTATGCCCCTAATGTGGAACAGGCGACGTTCTTTGCTCACATGTCCGCAACTCTGGCAGCCTATTTTACACACCCGGTGCTACTGGGAGGGGACTTTAACTCCATAGCGGATGTGACTAAAGACAGATCTCACCCACCGTTGTCTGATGCCCCATTCATAAATTAGCACGGTCCAGATCCCATTGGCAGGACAGTTGGGGACTCATTGATGTTTGGCGCGCACAACACCCTGCTGAGCAAGACTATTCATATTTCTTGACCCTCCATGAACTGCATGTAAGGCTCGACTCGATTTTGTGTAACGCTGACCTTGCTTCTCTGGTAGCTTGTAGTGAATATTTATCCCGTACCATTTCGGATCATAACCCGTTGCTGGTGAGTTTTTGCTGGACCCAGGAGCGTCCGGCTGTGCCGACCTGGTGATTGCGCCCGGAGTTCCTGGAAGACCCGGTCTTTCGGGCTGAGCTGAAGACGGGGATAGAACAGTATTTCAGTGATAATAAGGGCACGGCTATGGCGACGGCACTGGAGTGGGACGCCTTCAAAGTGGTGACCCGGGGCCTGTGTATTACTAAATGGGTGGGAGTTAGGATGAAGTTATTGCAGGAAATTGACACTGCGGAGAGAACTCTTAGGGAAGTTGAGTGCACCCACGCAACTACTCCTGAGGCGCGGGCACTGGTATTAAGCTCTATAGAGGTAGTGGCAGTAGTTGAGATGTTTCGATCATAGGGCTTATTTTTCCCGTGCGCATGCTGAAAGAGACAAAGTGGGTGCTCTGCTGGCATGGCTGGCGAACCCCCTCCCTAGATGCACTCCTATTCTGGCACTGACCTCCTCGACAGGGCAGTTAGAATATACCCAGCTTCAGATAAACACTCGATTTCGTAATTACTATGCTGCATTATATGACAGTCAGTTGCAGGCGGTTGACACTGACATGCATAATTTTTTGGAGGACCTAGAGCTGCCCTCTCTGGCTGTGGATCAGGCGGACTCTCTTGATCAGGATATTTTGTTGTCTGAAATACGATGCACTACTATCAAATAAATGGCGCGTAACAAGACTCAAGGGATTGACGGCCTGCCTATTGAGTTTGATTCGACCTAGGTAGACATCCTTGCCCCTAGATTGCTATCGGTCTTTAGGGAGGCCAAGGAATTAGGAGTGCTGCCCTCCTTGACTAGGGAGGCCATCGTCATCCCTTTACTTAAACCAGGGCAAGCCCCTATTGACCCCTCTGCATACCAACCCCTGTCCATGCTAACCTCTGATTATAAAATATTCAGCGGCATCCTAGCTACTCAACTCCTTCCACATATGGTACAGTTAGTCCATCCCGATCAGGCCGGTTTTATTCCTACTCGTAATACCGCAGGCAGCATACGCTGATTGCTTCGCATATTGAGTGGGGCCCGCAATGACGATAAACGGGCAGTGGTCCTCTCTGTAGATATAGCAAAGGCGTTCGATAGCTTGGAGTGGCCTTACCAGCTTTTTATTATGAGAGCCTTTGGAATCGGGAAGGCTATATCCACTGGACCCAGATATTGTACTCTTCGGCGAACGCCAGAGTGAAGGTGGGAACTGTCATTTCCTCCTCGTACCCAGTGGGACGCAGTACCCGACAGGGATGTCCACTATCCCCTTTATTATTTGCCATGGCTATAGAGCCATTAGCAATCAATGCTAGGCTAGGGCGAGCGTTTCAGGGCCTACGACTCTGCGGTCAGATGCACTTTATCTCTCTACATGCGGATGATCTCCTGATGTTTTTGCAGGATGCGGGGGATGCACTGAAAGGAGCCCAGGCGCTATTGCGCAAATTCAGAGAGATCTCTGGTCTTGAGGTCAACTGGGCGAAGACTTGTATCTTTCCGGTGAACCCAGCCTGTGATCCGCCGGCACTTGCGCACAACATCAAATGGGAACCCATTGCCTTCCTTATCTGGGGACGCATATCTATCATACCCAGGAGGACTTGCTGGATGGCAACATTGGCAGGGTGATGAGGGGTCTTAAGAGTAGCATGCAGTTTTGGGGGACCTTACCTTTGTCGGTGGCAGGTCGCGTTGCCCTGCTGAAGATGGTGGCTCTTCCCCGACTACTGTATTATTTCCGGGCGCTGCTGGTGTGGGTGCCTGCCGCTTTGTTTCGGCAGCTCCGCTCCACAGTTGGTGGATTTCTTTGGGGGAACGGAAGGCGGAGAGTGGCGCTAGATACGCTGATGAGCCCAAGGGTAGAAGGGGGACTTGCTGTCCCTGACTTTGAACTATACTATTTGGCTGCGTAGTTCCAGGGGCTTACCCAGGCTGTGGCACTGGAATTTAGGGGTCCAGAGAGTGATCTGGAGCCGGATATACCTCGGCACGTACTGTCGTTTGTTGTGCTCCATCAAAAATTGCAAGTACACTCGTCGTCTATGGAAGAAAACATCCTGCTGCTCTGCTGGAGACGGTATCATAGCAGAATTGGGAAGCAGTGGCCTTATGCCCCGGAGATACCCCATGGCATGTGCACTGCCCTTCCACACGGCGGGGATTGGTCAATACTGGTGGAGTGGGAATCCCTTGGACTACAGGCAGTAGGAGATTTATATGGAGATGGAGCCTTGTTGCCCTACAGCGTGCTGCAGGAGACGTTTTGTCTCCCGCGAGGGCATTATTTAACCCATATGGCCTTAATAGCTGCCATCCAAAAGTACTGGGGAGGGAGCCTGTCTGAGCCGCCGGTGAGTTCAGCGTGCCAATATGTTGTTATGGCGGCGGATACTTATAAGGCCGTCACCTGTCTATATAGACGCATGATTGCAGAGGGCTTATTACCGTTGCAAAAGCTACGAGACCAGTGGGTAACCGATATAGGTAAAGATATACCTGATTTGGCCTGGGCACAGATAGTTGAGAGGGCATTGAAGAGCACAAGAAACACCAGATTTCAATTAGTTCACTTCTTCATATTACATAGGGCATATCTTACCCCGGCGAAGATAAACCGATACTTTCACCTAGATATGGCCCAGTGCCGCGCGCTGCAGGTTGGTGGATGTGGATCTTTTACACATGTTATGGGATTGCCCACAATTAGGTACATATTGGGAGGATATATTGGCATTATTAAATAACATTACAGAGCGGTAGATCACCCTAGACAAAGGTACCTGTTTACTGCACTGGTTCCCCCACACTAGTAAGACAAAAATAACAAGTCAATTCCTCGATTTGGGGTTAGTGCTTGCCAAACGAGAAATCACATCCCACTGGAAAGCTGTGAGGGGACCCTGTTATGCTAGGTGGAAGACTACGTTTCTTACTTGGGCAGGGAGTGAGAGTGTACTTCGCTTGCAGCAGGCCCAGAGGTCCCATAATAATAAGGCACTGGAAGCAGCCCGAGCGTGGGAGGCCCTGGTTACTGAATTGAAGGATATAGACATGATCTCTGGCTCGGAGTCAAGTGAACACGCAGGAGAGGAAGCCCCATAGGTGATTATCCCAATGGGAGATACAGGAATGTGTGAGTGCTATTCCTCCCCCCATATTGAGGCACTGAGGCGGAAAGCCGGGAGTTTGGAAAGGGAACTATTCGATTTTTTAAAATTGTATAAATGTGATTTTAAACTTGCCCTGTACCTGATACTGACCCAGCAACCACCCTGAGCATACCGAGCAGCTGATCAAATTGCTGTCTCGGTTGCAAACGCTTGTCTACCGCCGCCATCACCTCGCTAGAGGGAGTCACCAGGCACGCCCACTTCGGCTGGCCACACCCCCTCTGACGTCAGAGCACCCACTATTTAACATGTGTCAATACCGGAAGCGCAGCGGACGAGCGCAGCGGGCGCGCCGGTGGCGCGCCGAAGGCGCGCTTAAGGCAAGCTCGTCTGCGCTCGTCCGCGCCGAGGACGGGCCAGGGGCCAGCCCCCCTGCTGCTTCACTACCACGACCTACTAACACGGCGAGACCGACATACACCTCTGCCGAATTACTACAACTTAGGCCTACAGCTGCCCTACCTCATATCCTACCTCATCTCAGATACTCCAGCCCAATCCTGGGCCCAGTTCCATGTTCTACTTGCACAATAGCTGCTGCGAACCACTCTACAACCGACCCCCCTTTGGTTCAAGTTGCATTAATAAATGCAAGATCCCTCCCCAAGCACAAATTAGAAATCGCCGACCTGATTGATGCGCATAACCTAGATCTTTTATTCATCACAGAGACTTGGGGGGACGAAGCCTCCGGACCAGACTTTAGAGCAGCCACTCCTACTAACTACAATGTTTGTAGATTAGACAGGCCAATAAAAAAAGGGGGTGGCATTGCTATAATCTACAAAGACCACTTCAAACTTACGACGAAACCTTATATTTGCTCTGAATATGAGTCTCTCATTTTCACACTATGCCTCTCGGCTAAATCATTCTTCAAAGGCATGCTAATTTATCGCCCTCCGGGGTCAAGAGCCAAATTTCTCGCTAATATAGGCAATTTAATCGAAGCAGCCGCAGACACCCCTCACTTCACCATACTAGGTGACTTTAATTTTCACCTAGAAGTCACCAACAACCACGATACCATTCAGCTACTCACAGATCTATCAGCTGCTGGCCTGTTACAACTGATAAACTCTCCTACGCATCAGGCAGGCCATACATTAGACGGTATATTCACCAATAGTCCCCTTGTAACTGTCACCCAAACTATCCCCCTCATTTGGACAGACCATGCAGTGATTTGTTTTACGGTTGAAACAAACCATACCAAACCCACTCCTACTGCCCCTAACCAATCTTCCTATAGAGACTGGAAAAACCTCGACACAGCTCAGTTAGCAGAGAGTATGCAGGAGAATTATATTCCCGGTGAGCAGGACCCCATTATAGCGTCCTTCAATTATTTGACGAATCTAGATACGGCCTGTAAAATACTTGCTCCGATAAAATCCTCCCATCGAAACAGGAAAATACCTTCAGCCCCGTGGTTCACTGAAGCCCTCCGGACGCAGAAACAGTACTGCAGGAATCTTGAAAGGCAGTGGCGTCGCAACTACAACTCCGCAGACAAAACGACCTACAAAAACGCTCTCACCATCTACAAAAGACTAATAGTTGCTGAAAAAAGTCGCTACTATACTTCCCAAATCGATCAGGCGAAAAACTCAGCTGGAGAACTATTTCGGGTGGTTACCACTTTGTCTAACCCCCCTGCCCCGCGCCTAGAAGGTTCCCAGTCTTTAACAGATGCTCTGGCCAGATTCTTTGAGGAAAAAGTCAGTTCCATCTTCCTTACCTTCTCTCATTCCTCCCCTTCACCTTCGCCTATGGCACTCCCCATGAATACTTCGCCCATTCTATCAGTTTTCGACACCATTGACCAGAAGTATATTCAACGCCTGATAACCAGCACGAAATCCGGATCCCCCCTAGACCCATGTCCCCCTGCTATCCTAAACCTCATTCCAGAAGCCATTTCCCCCGCGCTGACCACTATTTGCAATGCCATGTTTTCAACAGGAATATATCCCTCTGTTTGGAAGGAGGCTATCATCAAGCCACTTCTAAAAAAGCCAACCCTGGACCCTCTGCTCCCCTCTAGTTACAGACCCATCGCATGTCTCCCCTTCCCAGCCAAGCTCTTCGAAAAAACCATGAACACTCAACTTTCGAAATTCATCAATGCCAACAATCTACTTGATGACACTCAGTTTGGCTTCAGACAGGGACACGGGACGGAGACAGCACTGCTAAAGGCCGCCGACGAAATTCGAACGACAATGGACATGGGAGGAGCGGCAGTCCTAATACTCCTAGATCTTTCTGCGGCTTTCGACACGGTCGATCATGTCACTCTGATCGACCGTGTCTCAGCTCTAGGAATTAGAGGCAAAGCTAAAGACCTGATTGCCTCTTTCCTAGCTAATCGCCCCCAGACTGTCAAGATGGGTAATTTCACCTCCCAGACCTTCTCCCTCCCATGTGGCGTTCCACAGGGCTCCTCGCTAAGTCCAACGCTTTTTAATATCTATGTATCGGACTTAGCGAGGGTGATAAAATCTTATGGAATTGCCCTGACAACCTACGCCGACGATACCCAATTAGTACTATCAGTGCACAACAACGGAGCATCTATCGCCGCCAACTTTCAGGAGGGAATGAAGGCCATAAGCTCCTGGATGTCATCAAACTGCCTCAAACTTAACTCCGACAAAACGGAGGTGATGACATTCGGGAGCTTGCACCCAGCATGGTCCCCTCAATGGTGGCCACCTCAGATGGGGTCCCCCCCCAACCGGTGGTCAAGGTCCGAAACCTCGGAGTCATTTTTGACAATAAACTTACTTTCATACACCACGCCAACGCTGTTGTATCATCTGCCTTCTACACTCTAAAAAAAAAAAAAAAATTACTTCCTTACCTACCACAGTCCGCGGGCAAAACACTCATCAGCACCTTAGTGTTCTCGAGAACCGATTACTGTAACTCTCTTCTCCTGAATGCCCAAGAACAGGTTCTCAACAAGCTCCAGACAGTACAAAACGCGGCGGCCAGAACCCTACTATCCATTCCTAAGTTCACTTCAACCTCAGCTCATATCAAGAAACTACATTGGCTTCCGGTTAGGAGCCGAATTAAATTTAAGGCTCTATGCATAGCCTATAAAACTCTGAACAATGCAGGACCACAGTTTCTAAAAAGAGCTCTCCGCCCACTGGAACAACGCAGGACCCTTCGATCTTCCTCTGCCTACCTGCTGAACGTCCCTAGGACAAGAAAGGCCAGCTGGGGAGACAGATGTTTCACAACCGCCACGGCCAAATTGTGGAACACCCTACCACTTCATATTAAAACTGCCCCCACGCTCCTCAAATTCAGAAAGAGCCTTAAAACATGGCTGTTTTCATTGTCCTAAACTCCCCCGTCACACCATCAGCGAGCTCTGTAAACACTAGCGCCGAGACACCCGTAGGGGTATTTGCGCGCTTTAAAAATTGCAATAAATAAATAAATAAATAAATAAATATTTCCATAGTCATGTTTTTCTTTCTTATTTTATGTATAATGTCCCTTTCTCTTCGAATTGTTTCAACCTATTAACAAGATTGGTATTGCTGTTGCTGTTGACACGCCGGTGCTGGTGGGTGGGTGATGGGAGGGCGGAGGGAGGGTGGAACAGCTTCTTTTCTTTTATATGGCTCTACAGAGTATGCAACCATATTGTGCATCAACGTATGTTGTATGTTTTTGCTATTACCTACACGAGATTGAAGAGCATGTATAGTTTTGATTGATTATTATGTAAGCTGTTTGTGGTGAAAACAATAAACAGATAAAAAAAAAAAAGCATTCCATGTATCGCTGCTTAAGCCATAATCCCACGGCCAGAACAGAGCAAGTCGTGAACCACTAAGGCGCTCATCAGCTGGTCACAATCCGCGTTTGGAGACACCGTAATGCAGAGACACAAATCCAGGGCCCAGTCGAAATCGCATCTCAGGCAATGGAAGACAGGTTGAACGCATGTGAAAAAGGAAAATCGAAACGATAATCCATAAGCTGCACTCAATATTGCCAGAGGCAGCGCTCCGTAATAACTAAGCATTCGGTTGCAGAGCAGCAAAAGCGGGGACATATTGTCGTGTGCTGCAGGATGTGCATCCATATTGAAGTAAACAAATTAATAAAAGCACACTGGCAACCAATGCGAGTATTAAGCGGAATTCACCAAAGATGCTGGAAAATATTGAATGAAAAAATGACGGTCAGACATAAAATATACTTTGAAAAGAAGTCACAAGGCCACTGCTTCTAACTTTAAAAAAGTAAGGTAACCCGTAGTCAAGGACGCATTAAAGATACTCTGAATTAACTCCCCAAAATACAGAGGCACGTCTGTATTTAATAAATCATACACTTCTGTGTGGGTGTTTGCTACATGAAGGACAAATGTTTCTCTAGCAGATGTCAGAGCGACCTCTTTTTGACAACTCCTCTTTGACAGTTACACAGAACACACCCAAAAAATGTCTGACACCATTAATCAATATCAAGTGTCCACCTCATCAGTTTGGACAGATTCTGTGTAGAAAAAATGTGACAGTACCGAATGACACCTCACGGAAACACCACCAACGGGGTAACTGGTATGCAATCTCCAGACAGGACCCCTGTCTAATCATCGGTTGTCATCCGGTTCATAAAAGAAATAGAAAGCATGTGTCCAAAACAACAAACCAAGACAGTGTGTGAAAAAGTGGAAGCAGAGAAAGTCTGCTAGTGACAATCAAAAAGTGCATTAAAAGCAGCAACCACTTCTCTTCATAATTTTATTCGTAGAGAAATTGGTGTTTGCTGTTAGACTAAAAAGGCTGGTAGCTATTCATGCACACCATTACCTATTACCAACATGTTTCACTGCCACATCAATTTTGGCAGATTCATCAGGGCCACACAGTTTGCTGCCACACCACTGTTGGACACTTGTTTTATGTTAACTATAATCAGCCTGTTTGCTCATACCAGCTGCTAAGGAATCCAGAAAGGGGATAAAAGGGTACTCCTACAGTGAGAATCCAGCGTCAAATAGATTGTGTATATCAATTGTTATATGTCCCGACGAGAGCGTTGTCTCGTTCTCGTGGTGAACGAGACAACGCGCTTGTCGGGACGCTGGATTCTCCCTGTAAGAGTACCCTTTTATCCCCTTTCTGAGATAGGCTGCTTATAGTTAACATAGAACAAGGTGTCATTCGGTTCTTTCACATTTTTTCTACACGGAATCTGTCCAAACTGATGAGGTGGACACTTGGTATTGATTGATGGTGTCAGACATTTTGTGGGTGCGTTCTGTGTAACTGTCAAAGAGGAGTTGGCCTATTGGTTCTGTTTTTAAGGAACTCAGGACGTATTGCAGTGAAACGTCCCCTTATTAGAACGAAAGTATATAGGGGATGATAGCAGTTATCAGGACTCACAGACTGTTCTGTTATTTAAGTAACTGACATAATCCACGTCATTTGGACAGGGTTTTTGTTGATGACTAGTTTTTGAGTGGAGGGCAGCCCGGTCCGTAATTTCCCTCTTTGCTCCTATTTCTGACAGACGACCTCTTTTTGAGACAATAGCGCTCTTATACGGCTCATTTGGTTGACTCTTCTTTCAAGGTCGGAATCTACGGCCAGATGGAAACATCCAGCTTCCCATGCAGAGGAGTAAACACAACTTTTTTATAGCAAACCACACGCTCAGTTACCGTAATCATGTAACCGATGCCTGCTAACATTGCACAACAATCTGCATTATTTCAAATTAAATAACTCATGTTTCCAGTAAACTAAACGTTGGTATGATAGCAGGTGTCGCAGTGCCTTTCAAAACTTAGGCCAAATTAGGCGCATCTTGATTACAAGAGCCATGCAATTGTATGTGTCTACAAATTAAGGAGTGATCTGGTGCTATTGTGCAATCCTCGCCATTCACATAGACTTCTTTTCCCTCCCTCAGGCACCTATATATAAATGAAATAACCAAGCTTCATGCAGATAAGCGCTGCCTAAAGATCCATATCTGCCTATAGCAAAGTATTTCATGCAAACCCCAAACTTAAACAGGCTAAAAAGTAACGTTATGATACTGTGAATAAGCCACACAGCTGAATCGGATTTCGGATGAGTGACCACTTGTAACCATTATCATAGCGCACCCTGTGCTCTGATTTGAAAGTGAGAAAGTGATCGCACCATAGTTTGTACTGTTGAACATTCTCAGCATACGCTACGAATACGATTTTACTTTACACGTCGTATCAAAGCTTCCATGTGACATCATGTACAGTGCCCCGTACGCAAAGACGAGAATGTTTTTAATTGTTTAAAAACATAAATTTATGTATTTATTGAACATACTAACAGAACACATTATCTAGGATAATTATGAAATCGTTTTTTTTTAAGTTCCAATAACCCTATATTACTTTTAAAAGCAATTACATCAATCGCTGTGAAACGTCATGCGTACTCGCATCGTAAGAGCACCGTAATCACAGCGTAAGCATACGCAAAGTCATGTGACTTTAAAAGAAGTGATTTGATTGGTTCAAAACACTTCCTATTACAACTGTTGAAACTTCTGTCCGATTTTAAAAATTCTACTTTGACTTTCTAAAAAGAAGCATCTCTTCTGAGAATCTTGTCAAATAGAACAAAGTTTACCATAATAACAGCAATGGACTCATCTTCCAGCCATTCTTCAGTGGAATATTTAATTCCTAAAGAACCTCCAAAGAAGAGGAAAGAAGCTCTAATTTGGCAGTTTTTTACTTTTCCAGATGTGCAAAAAAAAGGTTAATGCTCCAAAAGTAACCTGTAAAATTTTCCAAACTCTGTCAAGGGGTGATCGATCTCAAAAATACTCCTTTGGCACAGCAAATATGGAGCGACACGTGAAGAACTTACACCCCAACAACTTTGCTCGAGATGCAACACAGAGGTTGAAGGACAACCCACCTGGTACTGCACCAAGCACATCAACTGCTGGACCAGAATTTTCAGCAAACAGGTTACACTCACAAATTCATCCTGATTTTGCTCAAGTTAAAATTCTATACATTTATTGCAATAAACTTTTGTGTTATGGGAAACAGTCTATTGACCTGATAAAACGCAGGAAGCAGGAGCATCGCTGTCCTCAACATTCCTTTTTTTGTAAATTCTTTTGTTCCTGTTGGACATTTCCAAGTCCCCCATTATAGAGCAAAAATTGCCCCTGAGATTTCGCCCCCCCGGGAGCTAATTAGAAATAAAACAAACTTCTAGGTTTTTTTTCCTTTTCCACCGCGTACGAGTACAATACGCTTACAACGCGTTTTTCTTTGTTTTTTTTTAAATAAATGTTTGCACCTAAAGATCTATGTGAGACCCCCTGAGCAGGCCTAGAGGGTCAACATGTTTCTACCCTGCCCCCTTTCCTTATTTTTCAACTTTGTTTTACTGTTTTCTTGTGACTCGGTGGTACCGAGGCACAAGATGGCTGCCAACACTTCCTGGTTTGGAGTGTTAACAGACAGTTGACATCCAATCAACATGCAGCTCGTGCTTGTAATTGTACTGATTTCCAGATGCGTGCTGTACTTTGTCTCTAGATATCGCTATGATTTTACTTTTGATTTTCTCAGGAACTACTGAACGGATTTACACCATGTAACAAAAAGCACAATCTGCAAACCAAACTCTACCTCTCTGCCAAATTTGGTGTAATTCCGTTCAGCCGTTCGGGCTGTAGCCCTGGCTAAAGGTCCCAATGGAAAATTGCATGGGGAAAACATGTTTTGGGACCCCCTTTTTTCTCGGCCCCCTCTTGACGAATCACCCCCAAACTTTGAGGGAAGGAGCGGAGCGGAGCAGGCCATTTTCTTGGAGAAATTCGCAAAGATTTGTCCACCAGCGCCAAAGCTATTCCAAATAGAATGGTGTGGATTTCCTATGGGAAGTAGGTCCTAACTATAGATACCTACTGGCGACCGGCATTAGGTAATATATATATATATATATATATATATATATATATATATATATATATATATATATATATATATATATATATATATATATATATATATATATATATGTATATATATATATATATATATATGCATATATATATATATATATATATATATATATATATATACAGTGCAGTCCCTCCTTTGTCTTGGAGGGTCAGGACTTTTGTTCTTTTACGAATTCTTTTGGAAAGTCGGCTGACTCCGGATTTGCAGACCCTGTCCCCGCTAAGTGGCGTGGCTCCGTTCAGTGGGACATCGCGTATGCGAGTGAATCTGACTCAGAAGGAGTAAGTTAGCCATGCCCCCCGTCTCTCCGAAACAGAAGGCGTCTGCTTCTCCATGTATCTGGTTGGAGGCTGTCGGAGTTTGGAGTCGGAGGACCCCGGATTTCGTCATCATACCGCCGGTAAGGAGCGACGACTGCCCTTTGTTATTTAAGGAGTATTTGCACGGGTGAGGTGACTGAGTTGATTCCAGAGACGTCTATGTTCTTTTTTGATCAGTGGGTTTCCACGTAATTCACAATTTTTTTACCGTCCATTATGTCAGCCCAAGATGTGCTGCGTGACCGGGAGCCTGCAGCTGAGGCACTGTTTGACTATTTGCCTTTTACCAATATAGAAGTCGATAAGCAACCAAACAACACTAATACTAATGGTACCAGAAGTATATTAAGAAAATTGGAGAAACTACAAAAAAATTAGCTCACCAAGTGGTGGGAAAGGAAATCTTTGGAAAAATTTTGGGATGTAGGAAGAGTGCCCCGTGGCTTGAGAGTAATGATTGCATCTTCTTATGAAAATCCACAGCCCGACATGCTTTCAGAATGGGCCACCAATAATCTTCAAGCGTCCATGAATATGGTTCACATCCTCATCAAATACGCTGATATTGATAGGGACAGAATCATTAAAGATATTGACGAACTGAATTGTATTCTTGACGCCAGTGATCATAAAGATCTTATTGGTAAGGGGCGAGCTGACATTTTGACCAAACTAAAACAACATGAAGAGACTATCAAAACTCGCAAAGCTTTCAAATTTGCGATGACTATGCAGCAGGAAGGGTTTTTACCTTTTCATAAAAGTATGACAATGTCAAAAGAAAAGCTTTAACTAGCCAGCTACCACCCATTGTAGCAACAGACGGCGCCAGCACCAATACATTCAGGAGGATTCTGATCTAAATTCATTAACGAGTGGTGATTCCGATGATGGAAGGGGCCCCTCAGCAGTTAATCAAAACAGGGTGATGACCAAACACACCTTGGGTGAGGAGCTCAATTTTTTAACCATGGACAGGCGCGCAACTCTTCGCCCCAGAAACCCTCAAAACCCAATGAGCACAGCACCAGTCAGCGCCGGAGGGAAAGGCGTAGACAATGCCTCAAATTCCTCAAACAGAGGAAGAGGGAGGCGACGATGGAATTGTTATACATACAGGACAACACTTTTAACAATTTAACTGACACAACACTAACCAAAGCAGAGAATCAACTACTAGCTCTAGGTTTGTCTTTTTATCCAGAGTCCAACTTTTCCTACGAACAGTCACGCATTGACATCTACAAATTTATACCAAAGATCAAGCTCAGAAAGTTTTTCCAACTCAATAAATCCACAGATGTTACTAACGTTGCAGGAACAACACATGACCGTTTACAAGTTTGTGATCTTAATGTGTTACAAACTATGCATTCACTGGCAAAAGAAAGGCTAGGCTATGATGCATCAGACATTGTATCTGGGGGTCCTGAAGAAATCAATATAGGAATGGCGGCTGCCAGTCCATTTCGTCCCCCCTCTTCTTTCTATACAATGATGCCAAAAGACTCTGTGGATGTATTTAACCGCATCATTGCTGTTGCTATTTCCCGTGCTGTGCTGCAATTTTCAAAATTCCTTGTTATGTGACAAGGTCAACTCGTCAAATGCACAGCGCAGGTAACACCCATGACGAGTTGACCTTGTCACAAGCATCGAAGGGGTTAATGAAATGGTCACAGAGGACTTAAAGAAACTAAATGTATCTGTTCGATCCCATGGTCGCAAACAGTCTTACAAAATAAGAAGTCATTGGGCAATAATTAAAAAACTGTGTGATAAAAACGATATTGTGGTCATGAGTGCTGATAAAGGGGGTAACATTATTTTGTGGCCAAAATGTGAGTATCTTTTAGAGGCACAACGCCACCTTACAGATTCCAATTGTTATTGTAAAGTTGGTCGTGAATATTTGAATCAGGTTAAATCCATTGTGATGAGTCATCTACTACAATGGAAAAGAAAGGGTCTTTTGTCTAAAAATGAATTTCTCTTTCTTAAAAATGACTCCCGCACCACTTCTATTATGTATTTTATTCTAAAGATTCAAAAGGGCATCTCCCCTGTACCTGGTAGACCTATAATATCTGGTAGGAACAACCTTCTGGAGGCTATGTCCAAATACGTTGACTAATTTCTTCAGCCTCATATGATGTCCCTGCCTTCCTACATTAGGGATACATGTGATTTTTTGAATACGATACAGGCTATAGAGTGGAAACCTGGCTATCTTTTGGTTACCCTTGATATAGCCTCTTTATATACCAGCATACTTCACACACAAGGTATGAAAGCTGTTAAACACTTCCTGAACTTTCGTGCCATCAATCTTCATGACCACAATTGTATTCTTCTCCATATGATTAGCCTTTGCCTGAACAACAATGTTTTCTTATTTGATAAAACTCTAAATTGACAATTGAGGGAGGTTGCTATGGGGTCGTGCTTTTCTCCTACCTACGCCTGCCTCTTGGTGGGTTGGTGGGAGGAACACATCCTCAGAGCGACCCACAATGAGGCCTGGGATTTCCATATCAAATATTATGGCAGATACATGGATGATATTTTCATCATATGGGAGGGCACTGAACATGAGGCATCTCATTTTGTAACTTCGAATAATGACATTGCCATGAACTTACAGTTTACTGCCACCATCAGTTTTCAGAGGGTAGAATTTTTGGATGTGGAAGTGTACATCTTGGGAAATAAAATGGAAACCAAACTACACCACAAGTCCACTGCTGGCAAATCTACACTTCATGCCAGCAGAGCTCACCCACCCCATCTGATCTGCAGTATTCCATATGGCGAATTTCTGCGCTTACGGCGTATATGTAGCCGTGAAGCTGACTTATAAGAATGTCAAAAAGAAGCATTCAATCGCTTCTTAGCCCATGGTTACAAAATGTGAGATCTAAAGATAGCATTAAGCAAAGCTAATGCCCGTTCCCGTGAGATATGCCTATTGACCAAGCAACAACCCAGCTTAACTAACACTACTGAGAACAAAATAGAAGATCTGCAACCTATCAGACTTGTTACCACCTATTGTAAACAAGACAAGACTGTTCGCAAGATCATTTATAAACATTGGCCTATTATCTTAACTGACGTCACTCTCAAATTTTTGTTACCTACTCTTCCTACTATAACTTTTAGGAGAGCACCCTCTATGAGGGACACCCTTGTAAAATCCAGTCCGGAGCTTACTTTTAAATCCACTTGGCTATCCAGATGTGGCTTTTTCAAATGCTCATCCTGTCGAGTTTGTAAATTTGGGGTAAATGTTTCTGAGTACGGCACAGCTTTTTGTGACATTCTGGTCTCCATTAAAAGCCATTTTACATGCCGTACGGATTTTACAGTGTACGTTTTTGAGTGCACTTGCCATCTCAAGTACATTGGCAGTACTAAATTGCCAGTTTTTAATCGCATTTTGCAACATCTGCGAGCTATTATTAACTTTGACTCGAACTACCCAGTTGCCCGACATTTCAAAGCCATTCATTCCAACAGAATCTGTGATCTCATCTATTTTGTCATAGGGGCTGTCCCTCCATCTGCTCAAGTTGGTAACCGGGAAAGAAAACTACGTCAGTTGGAGTCTTCCTTTATTCTTTCATTAGATACTAGAATACCAAATGGGCTTAACACCAGCGAATATCTCCACAATTTCTTATAGGTTTCCTTTTTAGGAAAATGTCAATGCCTTGTTTTTGAGTAATCTGTCTGCAAACTGTATTTTTTCTGTCAATCTATCCAACAATGATTTGTAGTTTCCCACAATGCGACTTATGAAATGAAATTTCAGACTGAGTAACTATCTTTGCTCAAAATTATATTGATCATTGATATTGCTATTTAGCACATTTCTTAGACTTCTTATTGGCAGCGTTATTATTAGCATTAGCACTTTATTGCAAATTGTTTACATTACCAAGCCATCGCTTGCGCTAGCCCCACCGTTTGTAGGTGTTTTTTATCTTTATTTATTGTGGTGTTTTTAAGTATCACTATTTGCATATTACTTGACATTTGTCTTTTTAGGAGCATTTTTTTGTACTCATTTATGTATAAGCTGCCTTCATGATTATGTAAAATGTCTAATTTGATAACAGTTTATACCAATGCCTTATTGGACACTATTTTTATATATTAACGGACATTTGTCATATGACACTAACAGGCACTTGCCAGTATTTTAGCCATGAATGGTTTATACATACATTTAGTTGTGCATTAATTTTCACTACTATTGTGATGTCATTTGAATCAATAATTATTATTGTGGATCTATTTACCTATTTTATTAACAACCTTTAGGTTCGCTTTTAAACAACAAATCAAATTTGTTTGTTTAGAACTAGTCTTTTTTCCTATTGAGTGCTCCTTTGATAACTATATACATATTGTTTCTATTTTTATCGCACATCACCGTCACATGTCATTGTCTGATTGGTTACACATTATTTAAAAATGGTGGTCTGGTCTTAGCGCGTCAGGTGAACAAGAACGCGGAGGCGATCAAAACGCGTCTGAGGCGGACACTTGTCTGTATGGGTGAATGAATAAAACAGGATGGAACTTTGAAACCTGCCTACTTATTTTTTCTGGATATCCACTCTGCTGTGGTCTGTACCTGCTTGCAGTCCCTCCTTTGACTTGGGGGTCAGGACTTTTGTTCTTTTATATATATATTATATATATATATATATATTTATATATATATATATATTTTTTTTTTTTTTTTTTACAACACATGACGCAATAGACGTCTTTAATGACGCCATCCTCCAGGATCTGGAGAAAATGTCAAATAAAAATCTGGAACTGAACAGGAAGAACTCAAATATTTCCCGGCTGGAATGGGAAGCAATCAAATCACTGAAGGAGGATACATCGATCGAAATTAAGCCCTCGGATTAGGGGGGGAATATCGTGATCTTCAGTAAGACCAAATTACAAACAAGAGGCCCTGCGACAACTACAGGAAAGGAACTGTTACACCATCATCAACAGGAAAGACTTTGTGAAATGCACCATTGACTATGACGCATTATTGAAGGGGTGGAGGGATGAAGGAATGCTTAATAAAAATGAATACGAATATCTACATTGTGAGCACCCAATAATTCCCACATTTTATCACCTCCCCAAGGTGCATAAGGACATGAAATATTCACCGGGGAGACCTATTGTCTCCTCAATAGGAAGTCTTCTGGAGAACACTTCTAGGTTTATAGGTACTTACCTAGCCCCTTTTGTTAAAGATCAACCCTCCTACGTCAGGGACACCCAGGATTTTATAAGATTGATTGACTGTATCGAGTGGGAGCCGGATATGCTTCTGATTACCCTCGATGTCGCCAATCTCTATACCTGTATAGATCATCAGGAGGGTGTCTCTGCGGTGAAATGGTTCCTTGGCATGAAAAATATAAAGTACCACCGACATAACTGTATGCTTTTACAAATGGCAGAGTTTTGCCTCAATAATAACATCTTTCTTTTCGCAGAGAACATGTACAGACAGACCAGGGGGACCGCCATGGGCACGTGCTTCACCCCCAGCTACGCGAACTTGTTTGTGGGCTGGTGGGAGAAGCACGTGGCCTGGGGGGGGGACCAATGAAAAATGGTTGGACCGGATCATGATCTGGGCAAGATACATAGATGATTTGTTTGTCGTATGGCGGGGCGATAGATCCTCTGCTGAGGAGTATATTGCGGCTCTTAATGATAACCATCTTAATTTAAGATTTACCAGCACCATCAGCGACACATCTGTATACTATCTTGACCTGGAACTCTTCGTAAAAGGGAGCTCCTTACAAACAAAACTGTATCGCAAGCCCACAGCGGGCAATATCGTATTACATGCGGATAGCCACCATCCAAGGAGTATGATAAGAAACATCCCCTTTGGGGAACTACTCCGCCTGAAGAGGAATTGTACAGATTCTAAAGATTTCTCACAGGCTCGGGATGAAGCTGTATGCAGGTTTCAAGACAGAGGGTACTCGAAGGCAACACTAGCGAGTGCAGTGAGTAGAGCTGACCTCCTGGAAAGAAAAGATCTGATGAAAACCAAAGTAGAGGAGGTAGAAACGGAGGGAAGTGCCAGAATGATAACCACCTTTAATATGAGATCCAGTGAATTGGTGGCAATATTTAACAGAAACTGGCATATTTTGAAAACTGATCCGATAATGAAAAACACGCTACCCCCCAAACCCTCTGTAACTTACAGAAGATGTAAATCCCTGAGTGACCATCTGACCAATAGCCACTTTGAAGACTCCCCCAAAGCATTAAATAAAAAAACGGTATGTGGCTTCTATCCTTGCATGCACTGTAAGGCGTGCAAGTATAGTAAGAAATGAACGAAATATGAAGGGAGACCCAATGATTCACGCCCCATAAGAACTATCACAAAATTACTGAATTGTAAATCGGAATATGTGATTTACTGCCTGGATTGCCCGTGCTCCAAGAGATACATTGGCAGTACAATCAATCAGGCCAAAAAACGTATCCTGGAGCACATGCGTGCCATAACAAACAGGGACAAGAGTTACCCCGTGGCACGCCACTTTGAAACTCACCACAATAGCAATAGGGACCTATTGTCATACTTCCTTATCGACCAACTAGATAGAAAGGAACGTTGGGGTGACAAAGTAAGATCGCTGCGGGCATTGGAATCCAGGTACATCATTGACCTCCAAAGCATGCAACCGGTTTAAATAATGAGGAAGAATTATGGGTACACCTGGAATAAGAAAGGGGAGAATATGTGAGTATTACTATTGTTCTGTAGAACAGGAACTGCTCAGCTGTGCATGAGTACTTGCCCACACAGGGTATAATCGCAAAGCACGGATCTGTGTGTCTAAACACCTATGCCCATACAGGGCTACACTATCTATTCGCATATGCACACACAAATAATTAAGGGACGGAGGAATTAAGATAGCTTTGAACATTGATGATTGTAACATTGATGTTTTAATTCCCAGAACACCGATATAAATGTAAATTTTGACAGTAATGTGCACTATATAATTTTCTGATGCTCCCAATTCGAATGAATTCAGAATAACGGAGGGCATCTCTTAATGATGAGCACATGGAAACATCAATAGGGGAGGGTTTTGATGCTGATGTGAATGTTTTATTCCTTCCAGGTGTCCCCCAAAGGCAAAATGATGTATATGCGACCAAATGAATTGTTATAATATCAATTTGGATATTTCTATGTTTTTAATTGCACAAGCACTTTTTATACACCATCTAACCAACATGTAAAGTTTGAAAAACGATACTCAATATGACGTTGCACATTGTAAGATGGCCGCCGATTAGGCGAGATTTAGTCCTCTTTCTATGTTGTGGAGGAGGTGGGGATAAAATGGTGTTTCTCACTACAATCAGGTTGACACTGACACGAAGCCCTAGTGGTGAAACACGTTTGTCGGGGGGCAGGGGGTCTGCCAATAAAATTCTTTTCTTGGACAAGAGACTTTGGAGTGCCGTCTATTTTTTGTCTGAAATAGCGAAGTGTGACGAACATATATATATATATATATATATACTAGCAGTCCGTCCCGACGTTGTCCAGGAGCAATTAGGCTTTAGGGCCCCCACCCGCCCCGACGTTGTCCGTGGGTCCCCCGGAGCCTTCCTCCATATATTGCAGTATTATACCTCTATGTTTACTTTGTACGCTTTTGTAACCTGCACACATCACTTTTTCCTCCTATACCTCTATGTTTACTTTCTATGCTTTTGTAAACCTGCACACATAACTTTTTCCTCCTGTAATGCACCGTTTGGCTCACTTTTGTAATGCTCCGTTTGCTTCCTCTTGCTACCTGCACGCGTCACTTTTTCCTCCTATACCTCTATGTTTACTTTCTATGCTTTTGTAACCTGCACACGTAACTTTTTCCTCCTGTAATGCACCGTTTGCTTCCTCTTGCTCACGATTGTCATTTTTGATTCATTTTTCCGCCGCTCACCGCTCCTAACTAAATAAATATATAACCTACCTCATCCGCCGCTCACCGCTCCTCCCCGCCTGTCCGGCGCTCCTCACCGCCTGTCTGGCGCTCCTCATCGCCTGTCCGCCACTCCTCCCCCCTCCATGTCCGCCGGTCCTCCTCGCGCTCCTGGATGCCGCTCCTCCCCGCGCTCCTCACGTCAGCACGCACGGCGCGGCCGGCGCTTCTTCCAAGGGACTACTTTTTTTCTGTACATTTTTTAAATAACGTATATTTATTACGTTTATATAGCCTATGTCCATCTGCACACCCTGACGATTACAACGATGTATCGGGTGTGTGGATTGGCAAGTTTACCCGCCTCAAAGGTTCAAAGTTCTTCCTTTATAATAGTAGTATAGATATATATTATCGTACATAAAGCCAGACAAAGACAGCATAAATCATATCATAAGTACTGTGCACACTATGCAGTTACTCAGGTAGTACTTGTTATCCTGTGAAAGATAAAAAAGACATACACCAAAAAATACTTTGCAAAAAAAGTCACCTTAGAAGCAGAGAATAAACATTGCATGAATATTGCTTTATACGCAATGCCAGCAGAGTTTCTCCATGCCTCCTATGCCACACCTTGAGGTTTCCCTCACTGCTACAACATTTTACTCCTTCCGGAAAGGGCTGTGCTGGGGGAAAAAAAGGTACGCTGGAGGCCCACAGAGCTCCCGGGAGAGAGGGAGGCATGCACTGGTAAATTCTCTCACTGGGCACTCTCTGAGAACTCGTAATGATCAGAGAACCAGGTGGGCGCACAAACTCCCTCCAGGACACAGGAGCGGTTCTAAAGCGACGAGTGCTCAACCACATCTCTTCGAGTAGCCCACTCCTACTGGACTCCCAAGAGGTACAGTCCCACAGCAGAGGGGCTTGCAGGCAATCTTTTCTGGCCCTGAGAATGCAAGAACAGGGGTGAAGCCAACAAGCTCTTGGAGAACACTTGGGGCACACAGAGAGTAGCAGGCAGGTCAGCACAAAAGTCCAATTGCAGAGTGGCAGTCCTTTCAACAGGCATCAGGCGCTGGTACAACGAAGCGAGTAGTCCAAATGGCGGTTCCTTCTGGTAGCACAGCAGTCCTATGGCAACTTGCAGTTTGTAGAGCCAGCAGCATCTGGTTACAAGTCCCACACAGTGTCTAAAAACATAGGGTCAGAGCCCCAGTACTTATACTCAAAAATGTCCTTGATGAAGGGGTGACGTAAAGGAACTCTTAAAAGTGTGCAACAATCACTTTCAGCCCAGACCTAGCCCCGCACAATCAGTAAGGGGTAAATTAGCCCTTTGTCTGAGGGCAGGACACAACCTATACAAATGTTAAGTGTGAACCACCTCTCTCTCTCCCAGACCAGCAAGACTATCAGTATGCAGATGAATGCAGATGCATCCCTCTCACACCCAGACTTTCCTGTGTTGTGGCTGTCTAGAAAGTATGCACAAAGTGTAGCTGTCCCCAGCCCAGAGAAATACCTACTTTCTAAAAGAGTAATTTAAAATTCAACTACACCAGTGAGCAGGATTTATCGCCAGTATTTTAAAGATACCAGACATGACAAAACCACTCCTTTATGATCAGGAATTACCACTTAAAAGTATATAAGGGAATTCCAAATGAGAGCCTACGAGAGAAGTAGGACTCACAGCATTGAAAAACAAAATAGGCTGTTTGTGACTACCAGGACAAACCACACCTTAAGGCACATGTCCTACCTTTTACTTACACAGCACCCTGCCTACAGGGCTACCTAGGGTCTCCCTATGTGTAATAAAAGTGGAGTTTAAGGCTTCGCAAGTAGTTTTAAATGGCATGTCAAAGTGGCAGTAAACTGCGCACACAGGCCATGCGGTGGCAGGCCTGCGACAAGTTTAAAAGGCTTCTTCTGTGGGTGGCACAAGCACTGATGCAGGCCCACTAGTAGCATTTAATTTACAGGCCATGGGTATTTAGGATACCACTTTACAAGGGATGTACAAGTAAATGAAATATGCCAAACAGGTGTAAATCAATCATACCTTGTTTAGAGGAGAGAGTGCATGCACTTTAGCACCGATTAGCAGTGGTAAAGTGCGCAGAGGCCTAAAGCCAACAAAAGTAGGTCACAAAAGCAGGCGGAAGGCGGCAAAATATTTAGGAATAACCCTGCACAGGAGCCAGGTCCAGCACACATGATCCCTCTGGCCAACTTCATTCGTGCACACATCAACATCCTCTCCTACGCAAACAACAATCAAGTTATACACTTTCTCTCATACAATACCCCAACACAAAAAACAATGTAACCGCCTGCACAACTGAAGTCACTAAGATGAAAGTCAACTGTCACAAGACAGAAGTAGCATTCTTCGGCAAGAACACTTCACCATGGGACTCCAACTGGTGGCGGGCTGAGCTCGGTCCCACACCCAGAACCCACTCCAGGAACTTTGAAATAATCAATGTCAGAAAACTCTGCATGAATGAACATCAAAGCCATCACTGATGCTGAGGAAGATTTTCAAATGGCTCCCAAGCAACCCTAGAACAACTGTCACTCACACCCTAGTCACAAGCAAGCTGGACTACAGGAACACACTCTTCGCCGGGATTACCAAGCAACTCACCAGAAGACTACAAACCATCCAGAACTCTACAGCCACATTCATCCTCAACCATCCACACAGAGACAGTGAGACCCATCAAATCACACCTCAGGGAACTACACTTGTGCCCAATACATAAATGTGCTCAGCTCAAACTCCTCACAAACACATTAAAGGCACTACACGGGGGGCGCTAGAGGGCGCACGAGCTAATGGCCGCACTTCAGTGAGGCTCTGGCTGCCTGGCCAGAAACATCCTTAATATATCCTTTTAGCTTGCGGGTGGACGCCCAGAAATCACAGCGCTGGTGGACCTCCCTGTTCTGCAGCACCTGTCCGAGTTTGGGGAAGATCCGAAGTCCGACGCCTGACTTACGCGTCTGTGAACATTGTCCGGGGAGCGTCGCTGCGGAGGGCTGCCGAGGCGACCTGGACACCGGGCCACGCGAGGCCGCGGCTCTCCACGAGGTAGCTAGGCCTCGAAGCTGCGGAATGCGGATTGCTGGGCGAGCGGCCTGCTGGAGGCTTACCGGGTGGCAGCGGAGGTGAGCCTTTCCCCCTGTAGGGCCGTTGCAGCCTGTGGGGATACTGTGCACTGCTCCGGTGACCCGCTGGAGAAACGATCGAGTTTGGCAGCACCCGCCCGGGCCTAGCGAGGGGGTTGGACTTCTCCCCGGCCTTGCTCCACGCATCCCCGCCGCGGCCCCAGAATCCTTCTGCGACCCTGCTGCATCTGGGCACAGCGACCTGAGGAGCGACGGGAGGCCGCCGGAGGACATCGGCAGTGCCCGGACTGCAGGTTTTGCTTCCCGCGGGTGGCGCGCTGGGCCTCCCCGCACCCCGCCGCCCACCGTCCCGTTTGTGCTCCTTGGGCCCAGATCTGCCTAGCTGTACTACAGCGCTCCACTACCCCGCCTTCCACCTCGGACATTGCCGGCTGGCCCTAGTCGCTGGAGTAGGGGCGCGAAGGGGCGAGAGGGGCACTTGGACACTGCTGGCCTGCTTCCCCGAGTTGGTGACACCGCCACGGGCTTGATCGCCGCGCAGGGGGCTACCGAGGCGAGCGGACTTGTTTGGGAGTGAAAGGCACAGGACCTCTTACCACTCATCGGACCCAACGGGTGCTCACAGGTGGAGCACGATGGGCAAGAATGACAATAAACAGCCCAAGCTCTCTTTTGAACCTGCGGCCGCAAAAAAAACGCTGCGCAGCACGGCGGGGACCGGCGGTGCCCCAGGACCGTCGGGCACTGACCTCCCCTCTACACCCATGGCTCCGGAGTTGCGAGTGCTGATGGAGGAGATGCGACAGGGCTTCGCCACGATAGTGGACAAGGTTGATCGCTTGTCGTCCAGGATGGATGGTGTTGCACAGAAACTAGAAGTCCACGAGGAGCGCTTGACGGAAGCGGAGCGACGCATCTCTACTTCAGAAGACACGTCCACTGCCCACGATGCGCGCCTAACCAGAATGGACAATATCCTGAGAGTGATAGCGGCGAAGAATGAGGAGTTGGAGGCGAGAAGTAGGCGCAATAACATTCGCGTTACGGGGGTTCCGGAGTCCACCAACACTGGACGTATGGAGGACTATGTGGAGCGCATACTCGTCACTGCAGTGGGTAAGGAGGCCTTCTCCAGTCAATTTATTGTCGAAAGGGCGCACCGCTCTCTGGGTCCGGTTCCCAAGCCAGGAGCGCAACCGCGGCCTATCATCGCCTGGTTGCTTAACTACCGTGACCGTGATGCGGCGCTACGCGCAGCTCGCACGAACCGGAACCTGGCTTGTGATGGTGTACAGTTCTCCTTATACCCGGATTTCACGCCCATGGTGCAGGACCAGCGGAGGAAATTCTTGGATGTGAAGCGGAAACTGAGGGACATGCAGGTGGATTACGCGCTACTGTACCCGGCACGACTCAGGGTGACCCATCAGGGCAAACAACATTTTTTTACAAACTCGCAGCATGCTGAGGACTATGTTAAGAAGCTCCGCACTGCTATGAGGGACAGGCGAAACGAGGAAGAAGAAGAGGCAGGTGGGAACCCTGCCGAGCACGATGAGTCCTGATTGTGTCCTTGTGAACATTTGCTTGCTGACTCCCTGTTCTTGTACTGATGATGGACTCGGATTTTTGTGGCCTGCTCCCACCGGGGCAGTCCTGCTCTGCCTATAGAGACGTGGATAATTGATTCGTTGCTTTGCAGACTTGCTGTGGAGGGATGTGTGGGTTCGAACACTTTGCCCCGCTGCTGGAATTGATCTTGGATTGAGCAGGCTGATGGCAGTGCAGGAGCCGGAATGGGCAGCAGCTGATACATGGACGGTTCATCTGAACTATCTGGTAATTTCTCCGGATTGGGGGGCGGCGGTGAGAGACGCTGGTTTGATGTACGGGCCTCAGCCTGCAGGGGTAATACATGCCAGGCACCACCCCTCCTTCTCTGTCTTCCCCGTATGGTGTATGCGGGACGAGAGGGGAGTGTGGGGGTGTTTTGGTGCATACCTCTGATGTCCCCAGGAGGGGATTCCCCACATGGTTTTTCTACGGTTCTTGATTGTGGGGTTTGGGGCGGGGGGAGGGGTCATGGTACTGGCAAGCTTGGGTTGCTTCAGTGGGTGGGGGGAGGATCTGTTGAGCAGGGGTTGGGTTGCTGTGCGTGGAGGGAGGGGGGGTGTTTGACTGTTGGGATGGGCGTTGTTGGAAGTGGAGAGGTTGTTGCGGATGAAGTTCATGGCATGTATGCAGGTACTGGAGTTCGGATGTGTGTGAGCATGGTTGGTCGGATGGAGTGACTGTTCTGGACAGCGGAGAGATTGGCACTTGGTGCGTTCCGATTAAGGGCTGAAGCGTTGACCACGGGCTTCTTTCAGGGATATGGTGTTAGACATGGGTGATAACGCTTTGACTACTGTCTCCGTAATGTCCTGGAATGTCCGTGGCCTTAATGACCCCCGAAAATGCAGAAATGTGATTGCATATTTAGATCGGCATCACGTGCAAATAGCGATGCTCCAGGAAACCCACCTAAGCCCACGTAGTATCCCCAAGTTTGCGAGCAGGTGGGCGGATGTGAGAGAGTTTTCCTCCTATTCCACGTACTCCAGGGGGACTGTTATTTTGATTAATAAGAGACTGCCGTTCCAAAGGTTGGGGGTGCGGGCGGATAAGGAAGGGAGGTATGTCATCCTATGGGGCAGGCTGGGCACTGATGTGATAATGCTTGTAAATTGTTATGCACCTAATATTGACACTCCTAGTTTTTTCTTGGCGCTGTGGGGTCATGTATTGGAGACCGAAGCCACTCACATTGTCTGGGGGGGAGACTTCAACTTATCGTTACATCCTGGGGCGGATAGATCGGACGGTAGTGGACAATACAACACAAAAGCCAGGGACACACTCCAGGGCATACTAACGGAGGCAGGACTAGTGGATAGCTGGAGGCACTCGCACCCGACAGCTAGGGAAGGTACCCATTTCACTGCACATGTGCGCTCATGGGCACGGATCGACTACTGCTTTGTCTCGCGGGGCCTAGCTGGTGGGGTTGTTCAGGTGAAACATCTGCCTCGTACCTACTCGGACCATTGCCCTGTACTGACCATTTTGGAAATGCCTGGTTATGCTAGAGTGCGTCCGCCGTGGCGGCTCTTCCCCTCGGCCCTGCTGGACCCTGTCTTTAAACATGAACTTGTTGAGGAGATAGAAGCCTTCTTCCCTAGGAACAAGGGGTCTGTTGATAAGGTCGAAACAATTTGGGAAGCCTTTAAAGTGACTGTGAGAGGAATCACGATCTCTAAAAGCTGTGGTATACTAAGGGAAATAGTGCGCACGTTGACTAGAATTGAAGCGGAGCTTAAGGCGCTAGAGGCCGAAATGGTTGGCAATCCCAGTCCTGACCTAGCGGGGCAATTCAGGGCCAAACTGTCGTCCTACGAGGAGGAAGCGGCCAGGGAGGTGAAATTCCGAGACAAATACTGGACGGCTAGGCGCTATTGTGAGGGGGATCGGCCAGGAAAGGTTCTTGCGGCACTCACGAGGCACCAGCGCTTCGCCACCCATATCTTAGTCATCTCTGATGACGAAGGAAAGACCTACCAGGATTCTAAAGGAATTCAGGACACCTTCCTGCAACACTACAAATGGCTATACTCCACACAGCAGGTGGGCGAGGTGGAGTTCGGAAACTTCCTAGATGATATAGCACTCTGCTGGTTAAGCGATGGCGACAGGGCGTTCTTGGGATGCCCTTTCGAGTTGGACGAGATTAGGGAGGCGATCATGTCCCTCAGCAATGGCAAAGCAGCGGGGCTGGATGGTCTACCGGCCGAATTCTATAAGTGCTACATTGACATCATGGCACCGGTACTGAAAGAGGTCTTTGAGGAGTTGCTAGAGGTGGGGATACTGCCGGGTTCCATGAGAGAGGTGGCGATCACTTCGCTGCTGAAGCCAGGAAAGAACGCAATGGACACCGATGCCTATGGACCCCTGTCGCTGCTAAATTGCGACGCGAAGATTCTCGCAAAAGTGCTGGCGACTAGGCTGTCCCTGCTTATGAATACTCTGGTGCTGCCGGATCAATCTGGATTTGTCCCAGGGCGGGCCACATCCCATAACCTCTGCACGCTGTTCTCCCTTATACCTACCATTTCGCCCTACTTGCCGGTCGCTGCTGTGTTCCTGGACGCCACCAAGGCGTTCGATTCGGTGGAGTGGGGTTATCTGTTGGCTATCTTGGGCAGAATGGGGTTCCCCCGGATATTTATCGCTTGGGTGACGCTGCTCTACACCTCCCCGGTCGCTAGGGTCGTCGTCAATGGTGTGCTCTCGGCACAGATGCCGATCACAAGGGGGACTAGGCAGGGGTGCCCCCTGTCGCCCCTCCTCTTCGCCCTGGCAATAGAACCGCTGGATTGCAGGATTCGGCAGTTGCACAAGGCCAGTGCCTTTAATTGTAATCAACGGCAGATTGGTATTTCCCTCTATGCGGATGACGTCACTCTGTATGTGAGGCACCCACAAGAACACCTCAACCCGCTTCTGAGAGAATTTGTAGCGTTTGGCGGCATATCCGGAGTGCACATTAATTGGAAGAAGTCGCAATTCTTCCCCCTCACAGCCTCAGTTACCCGTTTTCCGCTAGATTACCCCTTGGAGTGGTGCAGTTCTGACTTGAGATACCTGGGCATTGAAGTGTCGCTCAATAGGGACGACACCATCCGGTTGAATTATGGGGTGGCTATCTCACGATTGACTGATAACGTGACCCGCTGGTTGGCCCTCCCGCTTTCGATGGCAGGTAGAGCCTCCCTGATTAAAATGGTCGTCCTCCCACGTTTCTTATACCTATTCCAAAACATACCCTATTATCCAGGTACCTACTTTTTCAAAAGACTTCGATCGGAGCTGCTTCGCCTTTTCTGGGGCGGTAAGCAGCCGCGCCTTAGTTGGACGGTTTTGACGCAGCCATATGATGGGGCGGTTTTGATATACCCGATCTAGAAGTGTATTATCTCAGTGCTCAAGCTCAGCACGCTTATCACTGGGTTAACCCCGCTCCCTTTATGCCACAGGTCGCTGCTGAGCATTGGATCGTACATCCACTCCCGCTCAAGGGCATGCTGATGGGACTGGTTGGGGATGTTGAGACGCCTGCTACCACTGTTACCTGTACTATTGATGCTTGGCGGAGAGTAACTAAACTGCTGGGTGCCCCTATGCTTTATTCACCGGCGATGCCCCTTGCGTACCACCCGAAGCTATCACTCTTGGTGGAAAGCGGATTTCGATCCATGTGCAACCGCGTACACCTTAATACATGGGGTGACTTGTTTCAGGATGGAATGTTCCGTACCAAAGATCAGATATTCCGGACAACTCCCCCGACGCCCATGGAGGTGTTTTATTATATTAGACTCCGTCAGGGTATGCGAGACATTCTCCCTAGCTTTCCGGAGGAACCAGGGACGGTACTGCCATTGCATATCTTGCTCGTATCGGATGGCAAGCACTTGGTGTCCAAACTGTATGCCGCCGTTCGTGAGCAGCGCCCACTGGTTCTGTCCAAAGCGCGTGCTGACTGGGACTCTGAACTAACTATTGCGCTCACTGATGAGCAGTGGAGGTATTGCTGCTCGGTCACGGCTAAAGTCTCCTCCAGCTGTCGATTGAAAATCATTCATTACAAGTTTGTACAGAGATACTATTATACTCCCGTCAGGAAGTTGCGATTTCGCCTCTCAGAGGACGTTAGGTGTGCTAGATGCCGAGCGGAGGGCGCGGGTTTCCTCCATTTGGCCTGGGAGTGTGGAGCAATACAGGCATACTGGGAGCAGGTACATGCTGCGCTCCAAGTAATGATCGCTGGCCCTCTTCCTTTGGAACCGGTGGTGATGCTGCTGGGATATACCAGAAATGTACCCAAGTCAGACCGTAGATTTGTCGATATCGCACTGCTCCTCGCTAAGAGGAGAGTTGCATGCAGATGGGGGAGGGGCAGGGCATCAAAATTTAAGGAATGGCTGGACGACCTCACGTACTGCCAGGACCAGCATGGCGTTTACGCGGAATTGTTACCCGCCCGCTGTACACCCAGTGACTTTTGGTCCCCTTTACAGGTGTACTGGATGTCTCAGGTGACTCACAGCGACTCCTCTGGGGATGACGAGCCGGTCCCGGGCCCGTGAGCGTATAGATGCTTTACACCACACTCGCCATACTACATCTCACACGATGGGTGGTAATTCGGCCCGCCTTGATTAGGGTAGGGATGGCGCGCTTGTTGAAGGGCTGTCGGTGGGTGGTCTGGGATACTTGTGGGTCATGAGATACTGCTTAAGGGACAGACCCCCCCCTCACCCTCCCAACACTTTGGCACAATAGGACGGTGGGGGCAGACGTACACACTGGGTCCTGAGCTTGCACGTCGTTACAGATGACATCTGGGTTGGTGAGCATCGTGCACCGCTTTCAGATATACTGCATTCAGATTGCCTTTACACTGAACACTCGCTGAGGTTCCGAGCGGTGCTGCGCTCTCTCGACGCACATATGACACACTACTGCACATGGTGACGCAGCTGGCTGACTGGTAGGGACGGAGACAATCGGGGTTCGAAGGGTTCTGTGATAACTCCCTTACTTGCTTGCCATCACACCTGTACACGAAGATGAGGTGGTCTCCCTCTTCCTTCCGCCCCTGACTGGATGAGGGGGAGGGTTTTTCCTGTTGATTGGCCTCCCACTGCTGGACGTTGAGGAATGTGTTTACATTGTACTAGCCCTTGTGAAGATGCTGTTTTTCCACTGAATGTACCATGGTCATTGCTTTATTAGATTGTAAATGCTGTCACTGTCATGACTCTTTGTTGACTGCAACTAATAAAGGTTTAAAAAAAAAAAAGGCACTACACAACTCAGGCCACACCTACCTGAACAGTCTCATTTCCTTCCACTAACCACCCTAACACCGCTGCTCTGCAGGACACATCACACACATCCCACGCATACACAGAACCAGATTATGAGGACACGCATTCTCTCACATCACTCCTGAAGCATTGAAGGACCTACCACTCAACATCAAAGCCTTCACCTATCTTCTTGAATTCTGTTGGAAGATGAAGTCCTGGATTTTCAATGAATCAACCTACTATAGGTATGGCAAGGCACATCCACACCTGTTCAGTGCCTGGATACCCTACTTGTGATAGTGTGCTTCACAAATACACATAACATAACATGAGAGCACAATCCTGCCACCTGTGGGGTGCCAAATAATGCCCCTTGCTCCTGCCTGCAATGCTTTTTACTGCATTTAACATAATACATGAAAGCATAACTTTCATATTTTCATGGAGAATGCCAGTGCCAAGGTTAGCTTTTTTGGCCCCTCCAGTCTCTAAATGACAGACAGAGAAGAGTCGGAGGGGGTTGAGGTATCTGTTTAAAAAATGGTACTCTGTAGATGGATGGCTAGACTGCTGGGCATGTCTGTGAGGTGAAATTCAACAACAGTCCCCTCACACAGGCACAATCCATTTTTTTAGCCAATATACTGTGCATGCCTCAGGCAGCACAGTGTATCTACTAAAATGGGGCTGTCAGGGGGCACATCAGTCCATTCCGGTGATCAATGAGAATCTATAAATAGCAGCATTGGTTTTTATTGAACTGTGCTTCCAGCTCTAACAGAAGCTTGAGGTGGGACTTCCCCTGGTTAATCCTTGCCCTGCTATGCTGTATGGCTCTTCGCTTCCAGCACAAGAATCACACCTTGCTGGCTACTTTGTCATGGGTTGGGTTTCTGTCCTGTTGCTGCCATAGAGGAGAAGAGGAAGCAAGGAAAGTAAAAATAAAAACAAGAGTTACTGCTTTGTTTCTGTGTGAGCGAGAGTGTGAGTCAGTATGTGTGTGTGAAGTTAAGTGTGAATCAGCGAGGATATCAGTGAGTGACTGAGTGTATTTTAAGTGTGTGTCTATGAATGGGTGAAAGTGACTGTGAACGAGTAAGTGTGAGAGAGTTAGTGGGAGTCAGTATGAGAAAGTGAGGCAGCTTAAGTGGGTGAAGACTCGGGAACACAGGTAACAGTGAGGAAGGTGTGTACTGTGTACGTGAGTGGGAGGAATATTCAGAGAGTGAGAGTGAATGAGGGAATGTGAGAGAGCAGTTAGAAAGTGATAGTGATAGTGAAGGGTTGTTGAGAGGGTACGTGTGAGTGTGTGTTAGTTTTGTGAGTCTGCGACAGGCTATGGCATACTTAATGATATTATTTGCTTATAGGTGCAATCACGGCAAAATAGAGGAAATGGCATATTAGAGGTAAGTTTTGGAGTAAGGGAGGGAACGGGTGGCAAAACGCAGGCACTGGGACACTTGAAGCAATTATTGGTTTAATGGGCATCTATGGCAAAAATGCTGGTGTTGGCATTTTGGAGGTAATACTCAGCTTCAAGGAGGGTTATCAAAGCATTTTGGATGGGTGTGGCAAACCATGAGAAAATAATGGCCCTGACATTTTGAGAAAATTTAGACCCACCCACCCCAACCCTCCTGGAAGATGTGATGCTCACTTTGCTTACTCATTTCCAAATCAGGGCAAATATTAGGCCCCACCACTTGCAAAGATCACCAGCTACCAGTGGCAGGTTCTGGCTCCCATTAATCTTACTTGTCTTCTGCTAATGTGCCCTACCATTTCCCTTTGGTTTTGTTCCATCTGCTACTTGGGGATCACTTCGGCATGCTCTTGCACCACCTTTCCTTCTATGCATATATTTTTTCTATGCTATTCCCCGCAGATATCCACAGCTATCCATGCTATTACACTATTACACTTGAGGCTGGTTTGCACAGCAGGATGTTACCATTACAACACAGTACCTTTTGCCACAGAGACCATTCCTAGGAACTTTACTAAATGGTACTTGAATGCACACTTTTCTCATCAATAATTTCATTCATTACAAATGTTGCAATGATATTGATGATGTCATAGAAGATATCATGATTGAAGTGATAAGTAGGGTGATTAGTAGTACAAGGCAAAGGCACAAGTTATAGTTACTTGAGATAACTATAACTGGTGAATGTCTATGTTTTGTTTGATTAAAATGTTACATTGTTACTGAAATTTTACCTAACTATAACGTTACTTTATTCTTTGTTTTTTCAATGAAGTTCTAGGTTTTTTAATATAAAGCAATATTTTTGTCACCATATGTAAAGCCAACCCCAGTGGTGCACAGTGTTTGGCCATGCACAGGAAGAAGTTTGCAGCAGGCAGCCAATCCCATGCTGCGAGGACGGCCATAGGACCTAGCCTGCCGTCAGGCCCTGTGGCCAACTCCCCAGCTGGCAGCCACCCCATGCTGCGCACAGCCTTAGACCATGTGCAGCAGGGGTTGGCCACAGCACAGGCCTATCCCCTCAAAGGCAGCCAACCACTCCTCAGGCTGCAAACCCGATGCCACGCACAGCCTGTCAAGGACCCAAGCTTCCACAGGAGTGACCTTATGAAGGAGTCCAAATGCCTCCCTATACTTGCTGACTGTTCACTGTATTTCTATGAATCAATCTACCAAGAGCTTGGGGGAAAGGGGCAGTGGACAGAGAAGAGACTGTTCTCTTCCCTCTGAGCCTCTCTTCACCTTCCTGTTTTCTGCTTCTCCTTTCTATCTTCTGTCACTCATTCATGTCAGCTTTGATGGATAAATATAGAAGAATATACATTCATACACTTATATATGGCAATCAATCATAGAATACCAGCCTTTTCATGTATAAACTCAAGTAGCCTTGAATAATCTTGTAGCCTTCAATAGTCTCATCTAAATAGAAGGCTTGCGCTTGCCAGCTGATATGCGGACAAAACAAATGAGAGGAAGACCTCTCCCAGAGTGTCGCTAAAAGGGGGAGAGGGAAAGAATAATAAGGAATCCCAACGAGACAGGAAGTAACTGCATGATGTGCGACCGAATTCTGCGGTACTGCTCCCTCAGAACACTACTCTCCCTAAAGAGTTCAGCTGATGTGTTAAATTGGCATGCATGCATGTTTTTCCTAAACAGAATTCTATTGCAAGATGTCACACCGAAAATCAAGGCTTCTCCATGTGAAAATTGGTGGCCATCTTGAAAGCAGTCCTATGCCTCTTTTTCATTTTTAGGTTTGCTGAATTCCATTTTGTGGCTTAATTTATGTCCTAAAATCTTATGTCTAATCAATGTTGCCACCATCGTTTCGCTTTTCCTGACTGTACCCCCTTCAAAGGCCAGTCCACCAGTCCTATTTAAATGGGTTTTGCCTGTGTAAGGATCTTAATATTCCACAGGCATTCATGTTTTCAAAAGGTTCCCAAGATCTGTCATCCTGGCCGTAACTCTTCCAGTCAACCAGGCAAAAGACTTTTCCTTGGCCCTTTTTGAATCAAGTATCCCCTTAACCTCATATTTAATGTGTTCATCAATACATAAAGGAGTTTGAGGTATATTAAATCTTTTATCGGGTGGGCTTTCATTTGAGAGTGAGACATACATGAACAACTGAATGAATTCCAGAACCTTGTGGAAGTGTAAGACATGCACTGGATCAAATATTCTTTCTACCGACTCCCCTCCCCTGTCGGTCTTTCAAGATGGCGGATGGGGTAAGGCTTGGCTTCGGAGACAGGGAGGGGCAACATTGGCACCAACCATCTACATTGAGAACTGCTGTTCTTTTCTCATCTGTTTACTCCTGTTCTGTAGACTCTTGCAGTAATTTGTGGAAAGGGCTTTCTTTAATTGACGACTTTAGTGAATTTGATCGACGGGGCCAGGGTTGAGATTGTTATCTGGGTCTCTCATTGTGGCACTAGGCTTAACGGGATTGTTTTCTTGACCTAATGGAGTCTGGGGCGGGGCTGGCTACGACGGGGGAAGGAGACCGGGAGTCCGTAGAAATATGCCCTCCTCCGATTTCCCTCACCGAGTGGGGTTCTTTGCCCTTTCTTTCTTTCCCTTCTTCTATATTTCGGGTTCTGGTTACTGGGCGACAGGCACGCTGCGAGGGGGGTGGCCGTAGTCATCAGCAGGGGTGCAGGGTGGGGGGGTGTGGGGATGGGTGTTCGTTTTTATTTTTGTTCTATGGCCTCTTTTCTTCTTTCTCTTCCCTTGTCCTTTCCTCTTTTTCCTTTTCCGGGTTAGTGTAGTGGGTTCGGCTTTCTTACATCCTTGTTTCTATATCTGTACCTTGACTTTTCTGAGGTTTTGGTGCTCTGGGGCGGACAATAATGATGGAGTAGACGAATAATACTGTGCTAGTTTATCCTGATGTCGTATGTCTTAACTCCGTTGACTTATTTTATAGCGAGTTTATTTTGGACACGTTGTTTCTTTGCTCGCCCCCCCTTTGTGATCCGAGACACTGCGACACCTAACTCTTTCTACTTATTATTTTAAAATGAAAACCTCCTATCCTGTGTCTAAATTGAACTACCTTTGCAACCGATGCACTTTGTAAATGGAGATCCTATACTCCCCAGGGAGGCGGGTTTGAAGTTGGCTGGTAATAACGTACTAAAATGCTTAGCGGCCAGCCCTGGGGGTTGTAGGCCCTTGTCTGTATTTGATTGCAAATGTTAAATAAAGGTTTTCAACAAAAAAAATATATATATATTCTGTCTACCAAATAAGGCACTACATATTGTGGTTGGAATTTCTTATATGCCTTTTAGTAATAAATGTCAGGATGGGATCCGTATCTCATCTCCTACCCTGAATTCTGAGGCCACATTTCTATGTTTTTGCTTTCTCTGGATTCTCTATATCTGCCCTTAAGTGTTGCACCTGTTCTTGGTCTGTTGAAACTCCAGTACCCTCCTGACCAATAAGGAGTTTAGGATGTCTCCCTTAATTCAAGGAACAGTGTGAAAACCCATTAGAAACATTTACTAAATTGTTATGAGCAACTCCTGCAGCCCACAACAACTGTGACCATTCTCCCTCCTGATCTAAGATGTTCGTCCTCTTTGTTGGCCTGTCTGTTTTGGATGATGGCTAGTGGAATACCTCATATCAACTGCAAGCTCTTCCATAAGGGATCCTCGTAATCATGAAATGAAATGGGACACTTTGTAATTACATTACATGTTGACTCCACAATTTACCTACAGGTTTGGCATCAAGAATGTTTTTTTAAGAGATCGAAGTGACTTATTTATGTGAAAACATCTACAAATACCAAATTGGTATTTTAACTCTGACTAAGGGGGAAGTCAACTGTTAGATCCATGGGGACTGTATGCCAGTGGTGGGGTGCCACAGGTAGCAGCTGTAAAAGACCTTGTGGGGCCTGCCTACATGATTTTCCTTGGAAACAGATCTCACATGTAGTTACATATTGTTGTATGTGGGATGTCATGCTTGGCTACCAAAAGTAAAACTTAACTAATCCTGTTGTTTTATATATTCCCTTATGCCCAGCTAAAGGGTGTTCACAACACTCAGATAAAGCCTTTCCTTGGATGAACTTTATTGGCAAATAGATAATCCCTCTGTAGTAGGGTAATTGGTCTAAGACTTTTCTTTCTGGTTCTTGTGTTAACCAAATTAACATTTCTTCCTGAGACATAGGGCCCGATGTAGGTAAACGGGATTTTCCGATTTCAAAATACCGAGGCGGGCCGAATCGGTATTCTGAAATCGGAAAACGAGATGTAGGAAAAAAATACCGAATGAAAACCGATTCGGTCGGCATCGGTAATGAGATTCGGTACGTTCCGATTCAGCTCGGTCCGAATCGGAAATTACCGAATCGGCCAACAACGAATCGGAAAATACCGAATCGGCTACCACCGATTCGGATATTTCCGATTCGGCGAATACCGATTCGGTAAAAGCCGATTCGGTAAAAACCGAATCGGCAATCATAGACCCATGGCGAAAAAGCCCATAGGAATGCATTGCATGACCCGATTCGGCTTTTACCGAATCGGATAATACCGATTCGGTTTTTACCGAATCGGATTTTACCGAATCGGTAAAAGCAGACTCGGCAATAGGCGATTCAGCCAATGAGGTGGCTCCCCCTCCCCCACCCAAACAGGGAGTGGCAACCCTGGCAGGTGCAGCCAATTAAGAAGTTTCTAGAAGTTTCTGGAAAGCCTGCCTGAGCCCAACACACAGTTAGCAACAGTGGGAGAAGGAGGTTGCAGACTGAGCAGGAGCAGGAGAATATGGCAGATCAGGCAGGAAGCCAGAAGTCCTCCCAAAAGAGGAAGCCCAAATTCACCACCACAGAACTACAGGTGCTGGTTGAGGAGGTGGTGAGGGTGCACCGCCAGCTCTTTGGCAAGCTGTCCCTCAACGTGCCAGACAGCACCAAGAGGAGATTGTGGGCAGACATCGCCCAGAAGGTCAATGCTGCTGGAGTCACCCCCAGGTCCATTGAGGAACTTAAGAAAAGGTTTTATGACCTCCGCAGCCTCACGAAGAGGAAGCTGGCCGACCTCCAAAGGCAGGCTGGACTCACCGGAGGAGGCAAGAACCCGGCGCCACCCCTCACCGAGCTGGAGGAAATTGTCTCCAGCACCATCGAGAGGGAGAGCATCGTAGGGATCGGGACCCTGGACAGCACTGCGATGGCCACAGCTACAGGTAAGAAGCATGCGCATCATGACACACCCTACCAGACACCTCCCCATTAGACACAATGCATAGGCAAACACCAGCACTGTACTGTCACCAACATACAAGAGACAAGCATCATGGTACATGTAGTCAGCAGAAGTTAGCCAAATATGTCAGTGCAGAATCACAAGACAGGAAACAGTGTGACACGGTGTAAGGAGATGCAAGGACATGTGGAATGCCATAATTGTACTGACTGTAATACATCGGCACTCAGTTTACAAATGCTTCTTTGTACCTAGGGGCACCATCAGGCGGCACCACTGTGGCAGCAGAGGGAGCTTCGACATCACATACTGCAGTGGCAGGGCCGAGCACCAGCCAGCCTGGCCAGGAGGAGGAGGAGGAGGAGGATGAGGATGAGGAAGGAGACACCCCAGGGCTTGGAATGGAGGGAGTCCTGGTGATTGATTTCCAGGCAGTGCACTCCCCAGTACTGCCCAGCTCACCCCCCTTGCAATTTTCACCATACAACTCCCCAACAAGGCAGACCATTCCGCCGACAACAGCTCCTGCCACAACCGTGGCCTTGCCACCCGTCCTACCTGTCCTGGGAGCAGGGGCTCCGGGACCGGCCAGCACCACACCACCACCAGTGGCACCCCAGCCCACTCAGCAGGCCGGAGGCAGCAGTGCCAGACGCCGTGCCACCACCACCACCACCACCACCACTGCTGCACCAGCACGGGAGGGCAGTGTGTTCCTGGGCCTGGAGGGCCAGATGGTCAAAATCCAGCGCCAACAGGCCAGATCCACCATGGCCTGCCAACGCCAGCTCCTGCAGCACAACCTGCAGATGGGGGAGTTGGTGAAGGGGTTCCAGGCTGTTGTGGACAGCAACAAGGAGGTGGCAGCAGGGTTGGGCAGGCTGACCACTGCCATCACCCACTCCTCTGCCAGGCAGGAGGAGCATGAGGTTGCGCGCAGGAGGGATGCCCGGGTGCTCAACCGGGCCATGGCCCGCCTTGCAGCGGCGACCGCACAGCTGTGCCATCGTAGCTCAAATCAGGAGTCGGTGCTGAGTCAGCATACGGCTGAGCTGACCAGGGGGATGGCCAGGATCACCACGGCCATGGAGGCCATGTTAATATCAAACGCCGCCTCCAATCCTGCCCTGGACCTGGGTGATGCTGGAGACAGCAGCAGCCGCAGCAGCCCGGCCAGCGCTGCATCAGAGCCAAGGAGGAGCACCAGGCGATCCGCTGATGCTGCAGGCCATTCGGAGGGGGCCGAGGGACACCCCAGTGGGTCTGGAAAGCGGGCCAAAAAATAGGCTGGCAAGGGGGGATGATCATACCTGAACCCTGGACTTTATTTGTTTTGACAGACTCCATTTTTTGATGCACTTCAGTGATGTAACTGTGGTGCACCACTATTAAAAATTTTATTTTCAAAGCAACATTTAGCTGTCTTTGCATCTGTACTCAGTCAGAAATAGTTCTCAGTGATCTCCTCACGTCTGTATCTGCCATCACATGGCGTACACACCCCAGCTGGCTGTGTCAGTGGCACAGCTTCGTCGTCGTCAAAGTCCTCGTAGTCAGACAACTCCACCTCAGTGCCCTTCTTGACCGCAAGGTTGTGTAACATTGCACATACAGCTATGATCTTGCAGCAGGTGATGGGGGTATACTGCCTTGCACCTCCACTCTTGTGCAGGCATCTGAATCTACTTTTCCAGATGCCAAAGGTCCGTTCGACAACATTCCTGGTGCGTATGTGGGCACGGTTATACCTCCTTTGGCTGGGTGTGGAGGGGTTGAGGTAGGGGGTGAGTATGAATGAGCGGAGGGCATATGCACTGTCGCCTGGAAGAGAAAGGGGTCACATTAGACACATGCATACATGTATTACACCTACCTACTATGTGTTATGGGGGTCTGATGATGTGGCTCACCTAGGAGGTATCCTTCTCCAAAATCGCCAGCCATCAGCCGTGCATATATGCCGCTCTGTTGGAATATATAGGAGTCATGGGTACTCCCTGGAAATTTTGCTACCAGGTCTGTGATGGTGCACTTGGCATTGCAGATCACCTGCACGTTGATGGTGTGTGTCGATTTCCGATTGCGGTATATGTATTCGGTGTCCGCTGGTGGGCAAATCGGAATATGCGTGCCATCTATGCAACCGATGACTTGGGGAAAGTGTGCCATCTGGTAGAAGTCCGCTTTGGTTTGTAGCAGTTCTGCGTGGGTTGCAGGGAATGAGATGTATTGGTCCATCCTGTCTATCATGGCGTCAAGGAATATGTGGAAGAACCTTGACAGGCTGCTCTGGCTCACCCCTCCTGCTGCTGCTACACCACTTTGATAGCTGCCAGACGCTACCAGGTGTAGGCTGCATAGCACCTGGACGTGCGCAGGGATGGCGTGTGCCCTTGGGGTGTGGTGGTCCAAGTATGGCTTAAGGTCCCTGATGAGCTCAAGTATGGTGTCAGAGTCCAGCCTGTATCTCTGTAGGATCTCAGCCTCAGTGAGCATGAACAGGGTTATCCTCTGTCTGTAGACCTGTTCATTTCTTAGCCATTCCCTCAGTCCTTCCTGCTGTAGCCGTAGCCGCCTCGCAATGACATAGAAAGCTGCCATCCTGCAAGTTGCAATGCATTTTGGGACTGTTTATATGGGTTGGAGTTGGTTACCACCTGATTGCAATCCATGGTAAATACCGAGTGAATTCTACCGATTTTGAGCCGATTTCGGTGTTTCTGTGCCTCCCTACATCTCCCCAACTGTCGGAATCGGGGAATTTCCCGATCGGAGATTTATACGAATCGGCATGTTTTCCGAATCGGATCATGTCCGAATCGGTATTTTTTCCGATTCGGTACATGGACCGAATCGGTGATTTTCCGATTCGGTGTCACTAACGATTCGGTAGTGGGACCGAATCGGTGATTTTCCGATTCGGTGTCACTAACGATTCGGTAGTGGGACCGAATCGGTGATTTTCCGATTCGGTGTCACTAACGAATCGGTAGTGGGACCGAATCGGTGATTTTCCGATTCGGTGTCACTAACGATTCGGTACATGGACCGATTCGGTCTTTGTAACCGAATCGGTGTTTTTCCGATTCGTTACATATCCGATTTTCGGTATGTACGTATCGGATTCTTTCACATTCGGTACACATTCCGAATCGGTTTTCTATCCGATTCGTTCTGTTTTTGGTTCCCTACATCTCGATGGCTGTTTACCGATCGGTAAGGGCCAAAAATCGGTATTTTCGGCCGATACCGATCGGTAAAGCCCTACCTACATCGGGCCCATAGCTCTTTTAACCTCATCCTTCAGATCAATTAAAGGGACAGTACAGATATATTTTGTTTTTAACGTTATTGGTTGATTCTTAAATGGATGTTCCTGTGGTTCAGCCTGTATCTGGGACAATGCATCAGCTCTCCCATTTTTGTCTCCAAGGCGATAGGTTATTACAAAATGGAAGCCTGCAAAGTAGAGGGACCAACAATGTTATCATGGGGTCAAAGTGTAAGCATATTTGAGGAACTGCAGATTTTTGTGGTCAGTCAGAATTATAACTAAATGCTTGCCTCCCAAATGTTAGTGACTCCAATCCTGAAAGGCATCTTTCACAGCCAATAACTGTTTTTCTGTAATGGTATGGTTGATCTCAGTGGGTGCCAGTTTATTGATCTTTATGTTATAAAAATAAAATTGACTGTTAACCTTCTGTAGGAGAGATAATACTTCCCCAATGGTTTGATCTAAAGCATCAGCTTCTAAATAGAATGGTTCTGCTGGGTCCGCATGAAGCAATACTGGCACAGTTGTGAAGGCATCTTTTAAAATGCTGAAGGCTTTTTCCGCTTCTTTTGACCACTCGAAAACTCCTCCCATCTTTAGTAATTTTGTGATGACAGAATCCTGAAATAAATTGCGGGTGAAAATTAGCAAAGCCAATGAAACTTTGAACCTCCTTGATGCATGTAGGAGATGGCCATTCTACCACTGCCTTAACCTTTAGAGCATCAATTGTAAAAACTTCAGGGGATAAGATGAACCCTAGAAACTCTACTGTCCTCATACTAAAAAAACATTTTGCCACCTCAACATAGGGCTGATTATTTTCTCAATCTAAGACTGTTTTCACATGTTCAGAATGATACTCTGTTTTTTCGAAGAAAATGAAGATGTAATCCAAATATATCACTGCTTTTGTATCAGTTAAATGTTTCATGATATTGTTGTTCATTAAAAGTTGGAAGGTGGCTAGAGTGTTGCAGAGACCATAAGGCATTACATGATATTCAAATAAGCCATATTTGTTCCGAAGGCCGTTTTCCACTCATCTCAGTTTCTTACCCTGATGAGATGGTAAGCACCTCTCAAGTTCAAATTTGTGTATTTCTCTGCATTCTTTACTTGATCCAGTAGGACAGAGATTAAGGGTAATGGGTATTGGTTTGCAATTGTTACGCGTTTAAGGGGTCTATAATCAATACAAGCCCTTAACTCGCCCCAAAAGAATTGGGGAGTATGCAGGTGATTGGGATGGTCCAATAAGCCTGTTTGCCAAACACGTCTGTACATTTTCTTAAGTACAGCTTTTCGGTCTATGTTAAGGCATATATGCTGCTACACAGTAACACTGCTCTTGGCTCCAAGTACATTTTACAGTCATAAGGATGGTGTGGTGGCAATCCATCAGCTTCCAACTCACTGAAAATCTCTTGGAAATCTTCACATTCAGATGGTACCTTTTTGGTACTAATAACACAAATCAGGGGTCCTCCTAGAGATAGTGGAGTAGCTTGAGTAGTTTTTGTTTCTGATTCTAGCTTCTTTTATCAATGTTCCAAACAATAGTTTGAGGTCATGAAGACAGTTCTTTCTTACCAATGAAACCCCTCCTACTGATGGTGCTGCTCTTTTACTTGAGGTATGTTTTGGGGTTTCTTTTGGAAATCTTTGGCAAAATGATCCGTACCTCCTCCATATAGACACAAGTCTCTATGTTGTCTTTTCTCTTTTTCTTCCCTGGAGGCGGGATCCAGGACAGCTCTGAATTTAACCGGCTCTAACCCTACAGTATTCACCAGACTGTTCTTAGATTCTTTACTGTTCCCCATTTTCCTGGGCCGCAATCTTTATTTAAGGGGTGCATGCTGCCCCCGTTCCCAAGCCATTATAGCCCCCAGGGAGCCTATCCCCTGGGGCAGCATTCCATAAGGGGAAGGGACACATGGCCCCTTCCCCACAAACCAATATAGGACATAGGAAACCCATCCCCAGGGCCAAAGGGTGTAACAAAGGGGAAGGGGCCAAGCGGCCTCCCTTCCTGAGCTTTCAAAGGCCCCAGGGACCCTGACGCACCGAGGCCGCATTCTTTAATTAAGGGGAGTGGGGCATGTGGGAAGGCCCCTGACCCATTATAGGTCCCTTGGAGTCCATCCCCAGGGGTTGGCTCAGTCACTGTGTCCCATGGAGCCCACCCTCGGGACACAGTAGTTTCCCTGACCACACTACAGCGGGCAGAGAAACATGTGCTTGCTTCCATAAGGTACTGCCAAACGGGAGCAAACATACAAGTCTGCTCCCAGTCGGCGGGAGCTTTCAAATGTTCTGGCCAGCTGGGAGCAGACTTGCGTTCTGTTTGCAACCTGCACTCCTCTGAACAGAAAAACAGAACACATATTGCTCCTACCTAGCAAAAACAGCTGCTCCCTTCAGGCGGGAGAAAGTCTGGCTCCTGCACCATGTGTGGAGCCGGCTGGGGCCCTCGAGGATCCCTCGTGGCCCACAACGTGGTGTTGTGGGGTTCCTTGGGTGGGCACCATGGAGACCAAACTATATTTTAACTATATTTTAGACATGCCCTGGGGGAAGGGGGACCTGGGGCCAAAATAGGCCCAGGGAGGGAAGCAACATGGCCACCTCCCCTTTACAATAACATGCAGCCACAGGGGAAGTAGCCCACATCCCCTTATCATTTTATTTGGCCCTGAAGGATGGGGTCCCTGGGACCCTAAACCCACCCCCTTTTTCTTGTATTTGGCCCTGGGAGATGGGGTCCAGAGAGCCTATTAAGGCCTGGGAGGGGGGATGCATGCCCCCCTCCTCTGAGAATTCGGCTCCTAGAGGATAGGGTTCCTTGGGCCCAAGAAGGATGAGGGAGGCTGCACACACCCTCCCCTGTTTCAATTTATTTGGCCCTAGGGGGGATGAAGTCCCTGGGCCCCAAAAATGCAGCCCTAGGGATCCGATCCCCGGGGCCTAATAAGACTCCGGGTGGTGGGGACACATACCCCCTCCCTTTAGAATTTGGACCCGGGGATGAGGTCCCCACGGCCCAAGAAGACTCGGGGAGGGAAGCATGCTTAATTGTATTTTACCCCAGGGATGGGGTCCTTGGGGCCTTTTGAGGCTCTGGAGTAGGGCCGGATGGCCCTTCTCTCTTTTTTATTGGAAGTTGGTCCCAGGGGATGGGGTCCCCGCAGTCCAAAGACCAACCCTACACCGTACACACCGAAGGCTGTAAACAGTGTGTGGTTGGCAGTCTGCTGGGGGTTGGCCACATGGCCTAGTGGCTGGCCAATCCCTATGGTTAACCATCCTTTGCACACGGGGTTGGCAAACTGTGGGGAGTTGGATACAGGGCCAGGCTGCAATACCCTCAGCCAACCCGATGCATGACCAAAGGCCATTCACAGCGTGGGGTTGGCTGCCTCCGGGTTGCTGCCTGCAAGGAGTTGAACACAGCGCCTGGCTGCATGTCAGGTCCTGTGGCCAGCTCCATGCCACGCATGACAAAAAGTTGTGCGCAGGGTAGGGTTGGCTAAATCCAGACCCTGTGACCAACCCCCTGCTGCACACAGCTGAAGGCCATGCTAAGCATGGGGTTGGCTTCCTGCGGCCAACCTTACATGCTGGGGTTTGGCTGGCTGAAGGGGGTGTGCAGCAGGTGAGGGGGTTGACTTTAAGTATGGTAACAAAATGTTACTTTATTGGAAAAAAAACTGAAAAAGACAAAGGTTAAAGTAACATAATAGGTGAAATGTTCAGTAATAATGTAACAATCAAATCTAACAAAAAACACAGAAATTCACCAGTTATAGTTATCTCAATTTGTTCCCTGAGGTAATTATAACTGAGGATAAAGATTTGTGTTCCTTATGCTCAGACAAAACCAAAGAAAATGATTTGCATATTTTATTCTTTTGTTCCACATACGCCAAGCCAAGGAAAAAATGGATTAAACCTATCTGCTTAAATTTAGGTATACGATCATGCAAAGAGTCAGAAAGAATATTAAGGTCGGACAGAGCGCAAGTAATTGTCTTTGGCGTAAACACATTTTTACTAGCTGTGAGTTTCATGAGGGCTAAAGTAGGATTGAAGCTTTGATGAATTGTTCAATTATCCCAGATACATTCAAAAGAAGGCGGCTACGCATGATTAATTAATTAGGGAATTTTACTGTATAAATACTATCCTGTAAACATTGCTAACTGTTTCGAACACAAGGAAATGGGTAATGAAATATGTTTCAAATACCTGAAAAACCCTCTTTTTAAATTAGAAGCTTTTTTAAGCATATTTAAATTTGTATTTATGTTTTTAAGAAAAGGGCAATAGAAATTCATTAACTACCTTTTATTATACTCCTTGTGTACCCTGATATGTTAGACTTCATTGCACCACTTGTATTTGAATTTGGAAGTAATTGTTTTATGTATCTTTTATGGTTTATATAACCGAAATAAAGATTTTGAAATGAAATTATAACCCACACCCTCGCCATGCACTGAAATTACCCCTTATATTACATGTTCTATGATATCACTGATAATATCACTGCAAATTTCCAATGCAATTGATGAGAAAACTGTTCATGTTAAAATTCCTTGTCTTCTCTATTTCTTTCTTTCACATTCTATTTCTCTCTTTGCACAGTCTTTATGCCTCCCCTGACCCCTCTCTATTTCTCATCCCTCACTTCTTTTCTCATGTCTCTGCCTTTCCATTTGAATTTTTCTCAATTGCTCTCTTTCTACTGCTCTTCCCTAGTTCTCATATTTGGAGCCTTATTACAACAGCAATTCAGAAAAGGGGGTGGTAATGAACAGAGTGTCTGAATTAAGCAGACCACTCTTACCCAGTCCAAAGATCAGGGCTTGATCCATCACCGTTATTTAGCTCACTGCACCATCCCAGCTCAGAACCTGGCTATATGCAAATTAGTCTGTCCCTGGCCCAAATATTTTGTCCACCATAAGCGTGGAAGGGTATACTCAGATGTGAGTCCCTTGCTCATTGCACCATCAGGATTCAAGCAAGCCGGGCCGACGACGGCTGAAATGCCAGAAACCGGTCCGCCGGAAGCTTGTTTCCTTCCCAGTGTAAGAATTGGCTTGGTAGTTTGGTTTGCCCTGTTCCCATCATGCACTGGGACAGGAACAAACTAATTTGCATATAGCCAGGTTCTGAGCTGGGATGGTGCAGTGAGCTAAAAAACGGTGTTGGATCTAGCCTTGATCTCTTGACTGGGTGAGAGTATTCTGCTTAATTCAGAAACTCTGTCCATCACCACCCCTTGCTGTTAAATATTTTGTCCACCATAAGCGTGGAAGGGTATACTCAGATGTGAGTCCCTTGCTAATGGCACCATCAGGATTCAAGCAAGCCGGGCCGACGACGGCTGAAATGCCAGAAACCGGTCCCCTGAAGCTTGTTTCCTTCCCAGTGTAAGAATTGGCTTGGTAGTTTGGTTTGCCCTGTTCCCATCATGCACTGGGACAGGAACAAACTAATTTGCATGTAGCCAGGTTCTGAGCTGGGATGGTGCAGTGAGCTAAAAAACGGTGTTGGATCTAGCCTTGATCTCTTGACTGGGTGAGAGAATTCTGCTTAATTCAGAAACTCTGTCCATCACCACCCCTTGTTGTTAAATATTTTGTCCACCATAAGCGTGGAAGGGTATACTCAGATGTGAGTCCCTTGCTCATTGCACCATCAGGATTCAAGCAAGCCGGGCCGACGACGGCTGAAATGCCAGAAACCGGTCCCCAGAAGCTTGTTTCCTTCCCAGTGTAAGAATTGGCTTGGTAGTTTGGTTTGCCCTGTTCCCATCATGCACTGGGACAGGAACAGACTAATTTGCATATAGCCAGGTTCTGAGCTGGGATGGTGCAGTGAGCTAAAAAACTGTGTTGGATCTAGCCTTGATCTCTTGACTGGGTGAGAGTATTCTGCTTAATTCAGAAACTCTGTCCATCACCACCCCTTGTTGTTAAATATTATTACAACAGCAGGCCTTCCACTCAATTATGATGCGACCATCAGGCTTGCGGTCACAAAAGTTCTCTTTAACACAGTAACTTTTGCTGAGGTGGGAAAAGAGGTTGTCTTCGGTGGCAAGGAGGATGCCAGCACCAGCATTCAGATTACAGCCTGCCTTTCAGACAAGCTTTCTAATGGCAGGGACCCTGCCATTAAAAGGTTGGCAGAGAGGAAGAGAAAGGGGCCCCAAACAGGGTCCCAGGGCATTTAAACCTATGGGAGAGGATGCATGGGGGCACATGTTGTGCCCCCCTCTGCTTACACTTTCATGCCTGCACACGTGTGCCATTGCCAATATGGTACATGGTACACAGTGCACCGACATGCAAAGAGCACTGTCACGGCAGCAGCATATGCTACAGAATCTCTATAAGCTGAAGCCGGCTGCTGACGTGGCACTGCCGACACAACACCCCCAACCCGGCGGAGTTCTTATAATACTGTGGTCAGGATGCCGCTCGCTACACGCATACTTCTGACTGCCGTAATGGTGGTCCAGCGGGTGGACGGCCAAAATCATAATTGGGCCCTCAGTGCAGATTTCTGTAGGTGTCACCATGTACTTTGATTAAATTGGTAGTAACAGCCCTGTATGGCTGTTTGGGGGTATATTTTATGGCTAGATTGGATCATAGCTTGCTCAATGTCAATAATATCCTTTTGAGGAGAGTACTTGTTTGTTTATTGCTTAATGTGGTTTAGCAGTTCCATGTAGGCACTGCCTTGTTTGGAAGTAATGCATACACAAAAGGTATATTAGTTTAAGAAATTCACCATGTATTGTTTATAGTTGATGGAATGTTTGAAGCACATTTTAAATGGATCATCCCTCATCCAAGTTTGACATTGCCCTAATTTGAGTAAGTCGTTGGGGGTAGCAAAAATTAGTATACGTTTGTCATTACTTTTGTTATCATATAATTGGAATTGTTCTTCTCTAAGGGTCATTGTACGGTGTGGTGGGATGTCTATATCCCTGTATGTTTTAGGAGCAGGGGGGTGTCATTAGTGGCCTTTTTAGTTTTTGTTATGAGGCGTTTTAAGGTGGGATTGGTGGTAACTGGCCTGATGTTCTGGAACGTGGGATAGTACACCTTTCAGTATTTGTGATGTGGGTTCATGGGTACTAGTGCTTGCTTCTCTTATATTTTCTAACACTTCTCTCATTTCTATTTATGTTATATTGGGAGGGTAGTTATGCTCTTTCACTTTAATCACTACAGTTCCTTTAGCAGTTTACCTCCCATAACATTCATTAGAATAATATTTTGTACATTTCCAATTAATATGCTCAGCAGAACTTGACTGTAGGTGTATCCCATGTAACACAGTAAGATTTTCCGCTTCTGTGATGTAATAGAGTTTGCACCTTCTTTCATTATGTTTTTATTTACTGTAATATTATATTATAGAAAAATTGTTATTTACTAAATGTTCTTTATTAATATATAGTTAATATACATTTTCTATAATTCCCAAAACATATGTGTATGCTGTTGCCTGATGTCAGAAGTCCTCTGGGGGTGCAGCACTGATTGAGCCACCCCAGAGACCCCTCAACATTGCAGGTTGCATGTCTTGGTGCATAGAAATCTAAGCCGTCAAAATGGCACCCAGACCTGTGTGCCATGGTGCCATGCCCTTCCTACACACATTAAATACAGTTAAGTTACTTCTACTGCAGGCTTTTAGTACTAAGGCAGGGGGCACTATATAATATCTGTGGGCATGTCAGCATGATCAGATATGCCCCTACAATGTCAAGCCTTTCCTGAGATGTTGTAAGTGCACATGGAAGCCTTAAGGAGTATCTTAGAACTCAGTGAAGCCATCATGGAGCTAGGAAACTTATGTTGGTACAAAACATCTTGTCTTAATAAATCCTGACTGAAGCCAGTGATGGATTTATGAATACATTCACACGAGGAGACCCTCTCCAGGGTTCCCTGAAAACCTACCAAGCACTGGTGTGTCTTTTACTTGTTTTTGCCAGTTTACCACCTCCAGACATGTTTTTGACCTCATGGGGACAGAGACAAAGCCTGCTCTGGGAGGAGGGGCTTCACACCTCCTCCAGGATAGGATGGCCTTCCTGGCCGGGAAGCTTCAAAGGTAGCTTTGAAATTCAACCAGGAACTTCCAGATAATGAGGGAGGCCAAGCCCCCTTTCCTGCTCAACTGTTGGCGGGAAGAAAGGTGGGAAAATTAGATTAGGAGGAGGGTCCCCACTTAGCCTACACCACGCCTAGGGTGGGGCAGGCGATGTGAACCCCTCTCCTCAATGTCCACCATCTTGGGCTGCTGGGAAAACATCCTATGACGGCTAAGTGTCAAAGCCCAACTCACCTGAGTTTCTGTTCAGTTCTGATGGAGGTTGAAGACAGTCCGACCCCACCCTGAAACTGTTTGTTCCAGCACACTAGTTTAAAACAGTGCACTAAGAACCAGAAGCTTAAGGGAAGGGGGGAAGTGGATAAAAGCAAAAAAAGAGACAACACCATTCTTGCGTTTTCACTGTAGAAGAGCTGCTAAAATCTGCGGCCCTCTCTGACTTCTGTAGAAACTGGTGCCTCTTGGATACTGGTCTCAAGCTTCCAGGTTTGGAAAGTGTTACAGTTCTAGGATGTGCTTTCAATTACTGTAAAACTTTTTTCACACATTTGAAAGACTTTATGAAACAAATACTGCACTTTTTTCATCAAAATACAGCCGTTAATTTGTGCAAGTCCTTGATTTACTGTTTGCCTTGCTGTCAATGGTTTCCTCTGTTCAATTCTTAAAAAAGTTCCATGTAAAACAATGTTTATTTCACAAAGTTCCACAAAGTATTCTTGTAACAAAGGGTTTGAACCACAAAGTTTGTGGGAGATATCTTGTTCCAAATTGTCTTTACATGAATCCAGAAATCGCCGATAAATTTCTTTCAGGTAATAAAAGGTTTTGCACTTACTTGTTGCTGAAACGGGATACTGATCAGTCTAACCTTGACCTCTTTCTCTTTTGCAGGTCGATTGCAGTGGACAGAAGAGGGGCTGAGGCAAGAAGTAGCCGGAAACCAGAAGAAGGAAGAGCCAGAAGCCGTGCCCTTTGAAGTCAATGAAGGTCTGGAGAGAGCAGGAGTGCCAACGCCGAAGGATCTGTTCTCATGTAAGTGGGAGGTAGGCGAGCACAAGCACTGGGTGAGGCTCAGGGGCTGCCTTTTATAGACAGGGCTGGGTGTGGTTCGAAGAGCTGGGTGTGGTTCGAAGAACTGGGTGTGGTTCTCACAAGCAGGTGTGCAGAGCTTCAGTTAATATGCTAATGAGTTGAAGTAACACATGGCCTAGGGAGGAGTGTTCTAAATAAGCCTTGGTAAAAGCAAGGTCCAATGTTTTCTAAATAAGCCTTGGTAAAAGCAAGGTCCAATGTGCAAACAAGACAGCAATGTCCAAACTTGTGAATACATTGAACAAAATACACAGAAGTCTTAGGGAGGCGCTGAGATAACAAGAAAGGGTTTCAGTAGTATGTTTAAAGAGAGCTATTACAGAGACCACTAGTGCAATGAGAGGGGACATGCTCTTTGCTGTGTGCAAACCCTAACACTAAGGTAGGGCCCATTGCCGCAGGAAGTAGTCACTAGAGGGTGTATACACCTAATGGTAGGTAGCCCATCAGCTTCCAACTGCCCCCCTTTGTAATATCCCTAAATTCAGTATTTAGGTGGCACCCAGAGACATGAACATCAGATTTGACGAACAAGAGAAGACCAGGACAAAGAAGACCTACTGCACAAGAACTGAAGCCATGCTCTAGAAGAAAGAAGGGCCAAACCCTGCCTACGGTTCCCAGGACTTGACAATCGCTGCCTGCTGTGTTGTCCTAAACCTGGTAGGACTCAAAGAACCCAGAGCACCTCCAGCCTTCTAACAATTGCAGAGAAGCTCCCTTGGAGTGAACGCATCACTCCCCTGCACCCTGCAGGTACCGGTCCCATGAAATCTGGTTTGTCAACTTGCTGCTCCCCAAAGCAGCAGCAAGGTAAGAGAGGACAACATATCCAGAGGGTTAGATCTATCTCCTCACCAAGTTTGGAGACACCAGGATCTACCATAGCCGCGAGGTACCAATACCTAGGTTACCAGACCACCAGCTGCAAGCACCGAGAAGAAGAGTCCAGTCCACAATCCCAAAGCACCAGAAGCAAGCACCTGTTGAAGGACATTGAGACACCCGAGACCCACTTCCTAAGTGGCCCAGCTGTCCTGAGATCGCTTCTCCAAGTTGCCTGATCCTGATCGTGAGGACCTCAAGACGCACGACATCCGGCTGATCTGTTTGCTCTGCACCCAGCCCCATTGGCCCCAGCATTGACCCACTAGCTTTGCTCCCATGGCCAGTGCAACCTCCTCCCTCTAAGGAGACACACTGGATTTACCTGGCAGTGTACTTCCAAGTGGCCCCCTTCGTCTTTGCGCACCAGCTTCCAACACCTAAGTGCTCTACTCCCAGCCGATCCGGGACGCTCCCAACCTTCCTGAGCTGGAACTTTGGACCTGGTCCCAACCAACATCGACCTAAAATGAGAAGGTAAACTTCATGAAAGTATTGCCTACATTTCTATGAATTTTTTCAGCTTTTTCCTATTGTTTCCTATGGTGCAAAATTGCGCAAACAAGTGATATAATTATCAAACTTTGCAAAATCGTTTCTCCGAAAGTATTTACCTTACAACTGTGTTCTTGGTCTTAAAATGTATATAAAAGTTGGCACTATGTTTTCAAATTGGTCCCAGATTTATTCTAGAGTGTGTGTCTCATATATTGCCTCTGTGAGAACAACAAATGCTTGGCACTATCCTCTGTTAAGCCAAACAGCTCACCAACATTACGACAAAAAGAGAGTTAGTATTAGCTACTTATACCTCTGTATACTAATTGGGTATTCCCCAGACTCTCTACATAGTATACTTAATTTTAGCACACTGTACAGAGAGCCTGTTTCCTGCAGTTGTTCAGAGAAGGTTTGTGTTCTAGGAAACTTTTCATTCAGCAAGTTTCTTTGGGAAAAGGTGTTTTTTCTGTTGGAAGAGAAAAAGTAGTTTTATTTATTGCATATATTATATATTTGATGTTTCAATGGCCTTTAGGTTGTTCAGACTTTTAACTGTTGCTGATGCAGTACGTTCAAAGCAGTCTTTTTAAATGTACGTACTTTTTTGTGTGGTATTTAATGCTTAGATGTCGATGGAGTTCATTTGAAGGTAGGATAATCTGTTGAAAAAGACAAATATAAAAAATTATGGGGCTGAAGACTATGCCGGTCGGACGCACATCCGACTGGCATCATAGACGAAGTCGAACCACCTGACAAGGAGTTCGAGGTCCTGCTTCCCAGATAATGATCTGACCGCCGTGTCAGCGGTCGTATCCTGTATTTTTTCCATTGGGGTTTGAGCTACCGCTAACAGCACAAGCTGCAATGGAAAAAATGCAGAGTTTAAACATCCCTGCACTGTGTGGCCGGCACCATGCAATGCCTGCCACATGGTGCATGGATGTTTATGGGGGCCCCATAGCAGAGGGCCAGAGGGGAAGGGACTAGGCTAGGGGTCCCCAAAGTCACTTTCCGCCTGCCTTTTCATGGTGAGCGGACCGCCATGAAGGGGCAGGCCAAACGCAAAATCATAATCCCGACGTCGGAGCCGAGGCTGGCTCCGCTGCCATTTGTGGATAACTTTGCTGACCGCAGCCCTGACAGGCTCCGTGAGCCCATCCGATATTAGAGAGGTATTTCCCCATTGGTTTCCTTCCGACCACCAGTATTGTAATATTGCGGTCGGACAGAAACCTCTGATGTCGGGCAGAATGCCTCTGACGAGGTGTCGGATGGCTTTCTGCCCAACATCATAATGAGGCCCTTAGTTAGCAATTGCTTATTAATAATTGTTTTTACAAGTTCAAATTATTTAACTTCATATTTTAAATATAATGAGTACTTGGAGAAGTGGATGTACGGTTGTATATGCTGCAGGAATGTCTGTTGCAAGGAAAATATGGCAGTTTCCTCCTCTTCAAATGTTTGGCATTTTGCGAGCTATCTTTTGCTCTTATTTCTCTTGCTTTTATATTTTTTGTTTAATTGATTAAGCTTTTTTATTGGTTATTGTTTTGTATAGTTTAATATTATGGCTGTTTTATCTTAATACATTTTTTTTCCAGTTATGTTCCTATTTGGAAAACGCCAATGAATGTTTTTTTACGCATGTATTCGAGATAACCTATTTTATTTAATATTTAAAGTATTTTTTTTAAGAAAATAAATAATATTGTTTGTGAATATAAATATATGTTGTATGCAAGTGGGATGTAAATATGTGTAATGTATAATTTAGAGGAGTTTTCTGTTGATCGACTTTAAATGTATTATTTTTGTTAAGTAAGTTATAATTTCTATATATATTGTAGGTATTCTTGTAGTATACATTTCTTGTTGTTCGTTGGTTTAAATATTATGTTTTTGTAATTTTTACTGCTATTTATTACTTGTTTTAACAATATGCATGTAGTCGATATTTTTGCTCATTTTTACATAGTCTATGGTTAGCTATAAGTCACAATATTTTTGCTTCCGATATTTTGGTGTTCAATACATGTTGGATAATTTTGTTGTTAATATTTCTGTATACAAAATTTGTGTTTTAATTAAGTATAGAGACACGATATTTTAGTAAACGATATTACATTTTCAATAATTCTGTAAATTGATATGTTAGGTCATTATATTATGTTAGTGATCCTAATCTGGCGGGAAGCTTGACACACAACCTCCTCCACCTCCCAAGAATGCGCAAACCTATGATGTGCTCCTCAGCTTTCATTATCAAGAGTTGAACTCTATAAATGTCTGGGTATAACCCAGAAGCATAGTTCCAAATGAATCAATGATAAGAACAAAGCTTTGTGCAATCGCAGGTTATTACAATGTTATGTTGTATGTTTCTTTAAGTGCACGAGTTAGAATGTAGAATGGTAAGCAATGTTGATTCTATGTTTGGTATTCATTCTGTAGCTAGCGGCTGATATTGAAGACATCGCTTCCCTGGCTCCCACCTGTTTATTACTTATCTTATTTGCTAATAAATGTCCTTTTACCACACTTCTCGTTTGGATTGCTTCACTACAAATTGGCGAAACTGGACATCTAAACCCATTTCTATGGACGGATTCTAAGAAGAGTGAATTACGAAGAAAATATATTTTTTTTATTTATTGGAAAACGGACCGGCAAAGAATTAACCCTGTGAGTTACATGATTTTTTTTTGTACCGCTGTTTATTCTGACTACGCTTTGCTTTGCTGTTGTGTGATACCTTTTGTCACTGAAGATTTGAGGCCGTTGAATCATCGGGTTGCCTGCATTTTTCAATCCGTGTTCACCGTTCTGTCTGCATGCGCACATCAAGCGCGAAGAAGACTACGCATTGAAAGCGCGTCACAACGCATGCGCGGATGGTGATTAAAGGCGCATCACAACGCATGCGCGGAAGGTGACATCGGACGTAGGTCACGCAGCGTGACCCAACGTGGCGGCCATTTTGGGAAATTGTTTGTTTACCTTTACGAAGGGATTTGGCACTGCGACAGAAGGATTGACAGCGCTTGGAATTTCTCAGCGCGAAGCATACCAATATTTTCATCGTGCATAAAAGTACATTCCGGTCAGAAATATAAAGGTGAAGCAAATAAAGGATATTTATCTTTGACTATTAAAACAGGTGAGGAAGTCGGGAGAAGGTTGTATTTATTTGAATTCAGTTTTATATTATATGTGCTTTATAGTGCATGGAAGAAGGTGACTGCACTGTAAGCACTGCTAATAAGAACAGAGACATGGCACAACAGAATTTTTCAATAAGTCCTCCTGAACCATTTTGGGTTAAAGGTACTCAACCCAGTATTAAGTGGATAGAGTGGAAAGAATATTTTATTAATTATTTAGAAGCTGTTGATGAAACCAAAAAGATGAAATCCGAACAGAAAAAGAGAATTTTGCTACATTCTTTAGGACCTATTGGGTTAAAAACCTTTTCTAGGATGAGTAAGTCTGATGATCCCAATTTAGATGAATTTTAGAATGCTATCAGAAATATGGATAAATATTTTGCACCTAAAGTATGCATAGGGGGTCATAAGACATAAATTCTTCCAAAGGAAACAAACTAAAGAGGAAACTGTGGATGAGTGGATGGATGACCTAAAAAAACTTGTCATTGATTGTAAATTTGACAATTTACATGATGACCTGATACGCGATCAACTAGTGATGCACAACAACAACTCTGCTCTACAGGATCGTCTTTGGGTTAATGGTGACGCACCTTTAGATGATGTGGTGGCCATCATGAGGAAGTCTGAAATGTCTGGGAGGTGCGCTACTGTAGTGAAAGAAACTGAAAAAGACTCGTCCAAGACCTCTGGAACTGTTTGTAAAATTCAGGGTCCTATTAAAATTTTTCGTCAACAGCAACAACAAGGGAAATGGACTAATCAACCTACGAGGGTTCAGAATAAGGGCATAGAGGAGAGAAGATGCTACAGATGTGATAGTAAAGAGCATCTAGCTTTTAGTAGACTTTGTCCAGCGTTAAAAAAAAATGTGGTATATGTGGACTTTTAGGTCACTTTAGTAAAATGTGTCGCAGACGTAGTAATGTGAAGTATGTATATGAGGAAGATGTAGAGAGTATGCATGAGGTAGAAACTGAGGATGAATGTTGTGTTAAGAATGTTCGAGGGAACTATGTGATTAACATTTCAGAGGATTCCCTAAAAGGTAAACCAATTTGTGAAATATCTCTTGGTGGAGTAATTGTGAGTGTTTATGCAGACTCCGGTTCACCATACACGATTGTGAACGAAGAGGTTTGGAGGAAGAAATTTGTAAACAAAATTGGTGGGCAATTGAATACACCTGATGTTTGCCCAATCAGTTACACAGGAGATAAGATTGGCATGATTGGTTTTAGATGGCTTACCTTTTTATTTAAAGGCAGGTCTACAAGAGGAAAATTGTATGTAGCAAAAGGTGGACCATCAGTTTTGGGGTGGTTTGACCAGAAAAATGTGCACATTATTTTGGACCCCAATTCAAAAGATAAAGTATTGATTTTGGATGACTGTAGCAAGATGGGGGAAGCATTATCTGAAAGCTTTCCTAAGGTATTTAGCAGTAAACTGGGAGTTCTAAAGGGGTTCGAACATAGAATTATTTTAAAGGCTGATGCACAACCTAAGGTTCACAAGGTAAGACCCATACCTATACTGATAAGGGAGGAAGTTAAGAGGGAGATTCAGGGATTGCTCGCTAAAGGTATTATAGAGGAAATTGAGACGTCTGAATGGATTTCTCCGATTGTGGTTGCCCGGAAACCCAATGGAAAAATCTGTTTATGCATTGATTTACGCCACTTGAACAATAACATTGTGGTTGAGAAATTTCCCCTTCCCAAAATCAACGAAATGGTATCTTCCCTTAAGGGTGCAACGTGGTTCTCCACGGTTGATCTCTCCGCCGCTTACCATCAGGTTATGTTAGATCCCGACTCTAAGAATCTTACGGCATTCATAACGCCATTTGGTTGCTACCAATTCAGGTGTATGCCTTTTGGGCTGGCCTCAGCCGCTGCTGTTTTTCAGCGGCTGATGCATAAATTGTTCGGAGACATGGACAAAATCTCGTTTTTTCAGGATGACATTCTGGTGGTGGCAAGCGACAAAGTGGGTCATGATTCTAAATTAAAACATGTTTTGGAAACCCTACAGTCAGCAGGCCTGACTGTGGAGTTATCCAAATGCAAATTCAGCCAGAGGAGTGTTTCCTATTTAGGACACATTATAAGAGAAGAAGGTGTCAAACCTAAACCTGCATTAGTAGAAAATATTGTAAAATTTCCTGCACCTGTTTCAAAAGATGAAGTAAGAGTGTTTCTGGGCATGGCTGAGTATTGTGCCAAGTTTATAAAAAATGTTGCTGCAAAAGTTTTCAATATACGTGCACTTTTGAAGAAGAACACTAAATTTATGTGGAATTAATTGTGTGAGGAAGAGTTTAAATTGGTTAAGGTCGATTTACAAAACGTGAATGCACTTGCTAGTTTTGACCCAAATATTGACTGCCTGTTAACCACTGATGCAAGTGACAAAGGCCTGGGTGCCGTGTTATCACAATGTGATTTGGATGGTAAAGAAAAGATAATCTTGTTTGCATCTAGGGCTCTTTCCCCTGCTGAGAGTAGGTACACTATCATTGAGAGGGAAGCCCTTGCGTGTGCGTGGGCTTTGGAACATTTTCGAGCATTTGTTTGGGGCAAGCCTGTGATCATTCGTACTGATCATAAACCATTGATCCGTATCTTGTCATATGAGGGTATGTCAGGTGCGTCAGCAAGGTTACTATCTATGCGGATGAAGGAGTACATTTATAAAATGGTCTACCTACCTGGAAGAGATAATCGCATTGCTGATTGCTTATCTAGACTTCCACCTCCTCTAGAGGAATACGATGATGATCCCTGGAGTGAATACTGTGTGGCATTGGTACACGATTTTGGTGAACCTGCCATAAATAAGACTGAATGGTTGGCTGAACAGGAAAAAGATGTTGTTTTGAAAAATGTATTAGAGTACATTTGCAAAGGTTGGCCCAAGAAGAGAGATATTCCTGGGTTGGATGCTTTTTGGTAGATCCGCATGGAGTTGTCCTCTGAGAATGGTATGCTCTTTAGGGGTGATAGAATCGTTCCACCTGTGTCCTTGAGAAGGAAAATTTTGCAACTTTGTCACGAAGGGCATTTTGGAATTGTGAGAACCAAGTCTGTTGTTAAGGGGATGTTTTGGTGGCCAGGTGTTGACAGCGCAATAGAGGAGTTTGTGAGGAAATGTGATGTTTGCATGTCCGCTGATAAGACACTTAGGACTTTTAAACCGAAAATGAGTGATGGTTTGATACCCGATTTTCCTTGGGACACCGTTGCAATTGATATTATTGGACCCATTGGAGACTCCAAAGAGTATGGGTTGGTTGCAATCGACCTTTTCTCCAAGTGGCCGATTGTCAAGTTTGATGGAAGGGTGTGGAATCTTAAAAGCATTGCCATGAATCCTAATCAGGATTGTGTAGAGGTGTTTTCTAATCCTAATGGCAATAATTTTGAATGGATTGAAGATCATTTTGAGAATAGTCATGTACAGTCTCAACTTGCTAATGATTCCGTGTCTGTTTCTGAACAGAGAAATTTCGGGCAACCCAGTTCTTCTTTGTGTAATGTGGGGGGAGTGGGCGAAGGTTGCAGTTCTGATGTTCAGACAACTACTCATTTGGATGTATGTGATACTCTTCGGAGCAAGGTTGTTGACGTCCTACCTGATAAAAGAACTAGAGCCTTGCCTGGTTGGCTTAAGGGGTTTGTTATGTAAATTTATTGACTTGTTTTTATTGCCTTTGTTTTTTTGTGTGTTTTTTTTATATTTGTTTTCTTTCATTGTATAAGGGGGGATGTGTTATGTTGTATGTTTCTTTAAGTGCACGAGTTAGAATGTAGAATGGTATGCAATGTAGATTCTATGTTTGGTATTCATTCTGTAGCTAGCGGTTGATATTGAAGACATCGCTTCCCTGGCTCCCACCTGTTTATTACTTATCTTATTTGCTAATAAATGTCCTTTTACCACACTTCTCGTTTGGATTGCTTCACTACATACAACTAGAGCTTTGCATTAGCCAAGTCTGTCCAATATCAACAAATAGCTTTGAGTGATTCTTAGTATTAACAAAAGAAGCTCTCTGATGGACTCTACATATTAATAGGAAAGGATCTGTTAATATGTCTTTGTTTTAACACAAGCAGAAATATAAATAGGTGTGGGTACTTTAAAACATGCTGCCCTGTGTGAGGACATCGGATGTATGTCATTACATCGCATACCAATACCACGCGTGTCATTAAAACAACGGTAGTACTAAGCGATGTCAATGACAACGACATGACATTACAACGCAAAGGCATGCGTAGTAAAGCTATACTCGTGGTTAAAGTTTGAAAGGTAAGTGACTACCCTACTGTAGTATGCTTGTATTTAGTATATTGTACCTTTCATAGTTATCTCCCTTGCTGCTCAGCCAGTGTGAGTGAGCTTGGAATGTTGGTATGTGTGATGTGTGAATGGAATGCTGGTAGCCTGTGTGTGGAGTGGCAGTTGGAGTGGATGGGCTCCACACACAGGCATACCAGCATTCCATTCACACATCACACATACCAACATTCCAAGCTCACTCACACTGGCTGAGCAGCAAGGGAGATAACTATGAAAGGTACAATATACTAAATACAAGCATACTACACCTACCCCTACACAACCCTCCCCCAGTCCTCTCCCTTCAATAACACTGCACTACCCTGCAAGACCCCCCAACACTACCCTAAACCCAAAAACACTACACAAACACTAAAACACTACCCTAAACCCTAAAACACTACACTACACAAACACTACAACACTAACCTAAACCCTGAAACACTACACTACTCTAACACTACAACACTACCCTAAACCCTAATGCACTGCACTACACAAACACTACAACACTACCCTAAAACACTACACTAACACTACAACACTACCCTAAACCCAAAAACACTACACTACACAAACACTGAAACACTACCCTTCACCCTAAAACACTACACAAACAGTAACTACCGTAAAGCACTACACGACACAAACACTACAACACTATAATGAACCCTAAAACACTGACACTACCCTAAAATACTACACTACAGAAAACAACCCAAAAGTACCCCCCACCCCAAGCGCAATCCCCCTTACCTCACTCTCCTTGTGGTACCTCTCTCCTGCTTCCAGCGTCATCTGAGGGGCGGTGCACGTAGTTGTGAGGAAACAGTCTCAGTTTCCTCACAACGATATGGATAGCCATTACAACGCATGCGTTATAAAAGCGCATGAGATGTAATGGTATGCGTAGTAATGGCTACTCGTTATTACATTGCATGCATTGTAATGGGTACGCATGGTAAAAACCGCGTAGTAATGGCTGTTTCCCGAGGAAATCTGGGTGTTTTGTGAGCTTTGCTCATGACTGGGAGAGAATTCAGAGAACGTTTAGACGTCATAAACAGCTCTAAGTGTCATAATGTGTCTTTATTTCACAAGAAAACTATGACACAGACTTTACAATAACTCCCATATTAATGGGCTTAATCGAGGGCCAGCACTCTTTAGGCATGACCTGGGTCCAAATGTTTGAGGGATGTTGTTGGACTGCACAGTAGATTACTGCAGGAAACTATTTCTGCTAAGCGCACAGATGGCTAATTAGGCACATCCATGTTCTAAAATGGCTAATGGGTGCCTACTGGATGCACCAAATTAATTTGATGATTACATGCATATTAATCCCAAATCTCTGACCTGCTCATAAAGAACCCCAGCAGACTATTTTCCAAACTCCTGTCACTTACAATTTGAATCCACAAATGTTGCTTAATGTTGACAGAACCCTCTCCTTTGCATATCTCGCTGCCACCTGCTAAAACAACTGCCTGAGCCAGTTTTCTTTCCGGCTTTTTATACGATGCCTTTCCCACATTCCTTCACGAATATCACAAATTGAAGTATGTTAAATGAAAAGCTTAATAGGAAAACTAGACGCATCGATACACTACCTTTTCGATAGATGCTACTTTAAAAAAAAAAAGGGGGGCTCCTCAGTCTGGTCACAGACGGAACTCTGTTAGCAAGTTTGTTGGCAAAAGGAAGGCTTTTGCTACGTCGAGCAGATGTTAGTCTGGAAAGACGTGGCAGCCTCATCAATATTAAAAGTCCTATTAACAGCTTCGTTGAGGAGCAGCCAGCAGCCTGAAACACACTCGCTTCCAGACATCATCAATTCAGAGCAGCTAGACAGAGCCTGTCTGGGCCAACATGCCAAAATAACCGCACCTCCGCAGCTCAATCACCAAAATATACACAGACCCATCCACAGAGCGGAGTCGGCTTTGCTTCTTTCTGGGGTTTGTGTACTGTGTGTGATTCGGCTGCAGTCTAGCAAACAATGAAAATCAATCTGTCTGGGCAAGGTATGAGCTAGTGTGGACTGGCCATTCCTGCAACTGGGCAAATACTACGTGCCTTCGAAATGTGCAACTTTTTTTCTTCAAAATGTGTGCACAATTACAGTAAGCTACCAGACTATGTAGTACTTACTATTGTGCAAAAAAAATATTGCACCGAAATAGCACCAAAGTAAATATAGATATGTATAGGTTTACTATGTTTTACTCCACATATACGTACTTTGACTATATGCTTCTTCATAGTACATATATGTAGTGTTGAGATTAGTTAAAATGTACTCATATCTAACTATTCACACAGCAGCCAGGAGTTTCTATAGTTTGGCTATAAAATCTTTGTGGAACAATATTCTTCTGGTCAGTAGCCTGAAATACAAGCAAAATGATGTCTGTTACACCAAATAAATCTTTGCATTATTTCAAGCTACTTTTCCCCATGAGGGCTTACCTCACGCACAAAAGTCACATATGAAACCGATGAAACTCATTCAAGAACAAAACATTTTGCTTAATGATTTTTGCAGCTTGCCCTATTTTCACATTAGGCATGTATTAGACTTCAGTGGGCTTCTCGTCAAGTGTTTTGTTTCTTTCACACAACTTTTGTACAAGCCTAAGTACGATATACGTCTATGTAATTCAGTGCCTGATTACAAGTTTGACAGTCTCACCACCGTACCACCACAGCGGCGGTCCCAAAAAGACCGCTGAGTCGATTCTTCCACCAGCGGTATTCCGATGCATGCAGGCTGAATCCTTGTCAACGGAGCGGTTCCTGCATGAGCCACTGTGAACTGCAATGTTGGCGATAAGTAAGCCGTCGCCATCGCAGCTGCTGCTTCACGCCAATCTGATTACAAAAATACAGTTGCACCGCGGTCCCTAGCGCCGATTCCTAGACAGGGGTAGGCCGTAACCGGTATGTTCTCAGGCACCATAACAGTCGCCATTGGATACAGAAACAACACAGCTGATATCCATTGTCCAAGTGGACACACCTGCAGATCACTCTATAAATCCCACCAATCCCCGACCATGATCCTTTGCCTCTCCATGCAGCACAGCAAGACAGACACCACAATGTTTTGTTCAGACAACGCAGACCTTTTTCCCCTATCACATTTAAAACCCTCCACACATTTTTGTTCCATTTTTTCCTATTACCCCCTTAGTAGGTTTTTTTCATTGTCACTCACTTTAATTTAGAGTAATGTCATATCAAAAAAAATCATGTTTTTCAGTCGCTGAGTTGTTAGTCATGGTAGATGAAATCATAAGAGTAGAGCCACAATTGTTTGGAGCCTGAGTCCAACATACAACTCTCAGTAGGAAACAGGAAATACAGAACAAGATAGTCAACAGAGTGAATGCTGTAGGTACTACCTCACGTAAAAAGCAGGAAATAAGGAAGAGGTGGAATGACCTGAGGGGGAAGGTCGTTCCCTGGCCTCCAAACAACACCTAGAGACCTTAGAAGACTGCCCCATTACAACACTTCCCCAGGGAGGAAAAGGTCTTGGCCATCATGCATTCTGAGGGCTTGAAAGGAATAGCTGGGGGAAAGGAGTGTGGTAAGTTACACCTCACTAACTGTCACAACACTTCAATGTCCTGTATACTCTCCTCTCAGCCTTTACTATTGTGTTGGACTTTCCTAACATGCAATAACATGCAATATTCAAAATATAAGAGATGTTTGAATGTCAGTGCCAATGTGTATTGTTGCATTTAAGATCACATGTATCAATCTCCATTACATGTCACATGTTAGAATATTGTCTGTAAGTTTATTACTATTAAAGCATCATTCCAGGGTTCATGATATATGTCGATATGTAAATAAATGGTCCAGCCCAACTACATTTTGGCAACAGGTATGTTACACAAACAAATGGGCAAGTGTTGGCAAGTAGAGATTGAAATGACTACAACTACCATGAGGCCTATTTCTGTAACCGAAAACAAGATGCAATAGTGAAATTGCCCATTCTCACTTGTCTGCCATGTAACAACTGACGTTCACTTCTCATGGAGTTACCCATTTGCCAAATTACTAAAAGTAGAGATTAAAATTACTACAACCATCATGAGGGTCTGTTTCTGTATTCAGAACAAGATGCAATAGTGAATTTGACCACTCTCACTTGTCTGACATGTTACAACTGATGTTAATTTCTCATGGACAGAGCAATCTACATACAATGTTTTGTAAACGAAGTAAGGCCCTTATAGGTAATTAGTCCAGTATCCAGTAGTGTAGATTATGTAGGTTTATTCAGTTACAGGTAAGATGGTACAGCCCCAGCGGGAACAGCATCCTGCTACTCAGCCCCACTCATCCAAACCATGCAGTCATGAACATTCTATTACATCACACTCACACAGGCTGAGCAGCATGGAACTAGGAGATCGCATAATACAACGCAATTCTCTACTCGAAGACATGTCTGCCTACTTAGCTTGATGTTGTCCTGGTCTCCTCAACTGAAACAATTGAATGCATGAGTAACACCATACCTAGTGCGCAGCTCAAATACCTGTAAGGCATTAAGCTAAGTCAGCTGATTAGAAGTGGTGGGTGACCCAATGTCTCTGCAATGCTCACATGATGACTAATGCTAAATATACAACTATACTGTGTGTTCACCTGTATTGTACACAACTTGCCTTGGAATGGCGAAATGCACAGGTTACATCTCAATTGTGTTGCCTTCAATGTTTGGGAGATGTCATGTTCATTCCTTAATCCAAAATGCACAATATCAGCACAACTTATGAGCCGCTCAATTTTAGTGCATGTATTGAATGTCTCCAAATGTCTTGTTAACAAGTTCAATACAACAGACATATATCACAATAGTAATAATTGCCTCTTTTGTATTCCTAGGTCTCTACTTACTGTGACTCTAAACATTTGGATGTAGATACCACACTTCCACCATGAAAATGTTCTCTTTTCACAGCAGGCCCATCTGGTACAGCACCTACCCAGAATTAAGCCACAGAACAGATTCCCACTCCATCCCCAGATGAAGCCCTCAGTGTTGACAACACACCTGGAGATGTGGATGTGGATGACCTTCCTGGCACATCTGTTAAGCCTGAACAGACAGCAACAGGGAGTCTCACTGTGCCCACGCCAATACTTCCCACCCTACCTGCAACACCTCAGCCAACCCAATCCCCCGAACCTGTATACCTATCACAGTCTCTAACATCTTGTGCCCCCAGTCCTGGATCCTGAGGTGGCAATCACCAGCCCAGTCTCAGGGGAACTAGGAACCCGTCGGAGAGGGCACCCTAGGCCAAGGGCACAGGACTGTGGGGGTAGGGTTAATGGGAGGGGTACTGTGTGGCAGCAGAGTGAGGCCACTGGGGCCACTCACACCCAGACCGCCATCAACCAAGCCTTTGGAGCTATTCGGACTCCGAAGACGTAATGGGACAGGTATTGATAGAAATACGGGAGATGAATCAGCTGCAGAGGGACATACACCAAAAGCTGGCTACCCAAAACAACAAATGTGTCAGGTCATTGGGGAGCTGCAGGACATCAACACAACCCTCTGCAGGGCTTTTCCACCACCATTTACCTCTTCCTGTGGTCCAACTACATCTGGCCCATCTACATCTGCGGCAGCTACAGGAAGGGAGGCCCTGTCAGAGGACGATACGCCTGCAGACACCCCTGTCTGTGCTTTCGTAAGTGGAATGTCCATGTAAAAATCCAAGCAGTGCGGATGGAAAGACACCCTCCACACCAGCTGAAGCACGACCTTAATTTCCAACAGTGTGTGTCACACATTCACTCTGTGGACTATTTCTGGAGAACTCTTCACTTTTTGATGGGAGTAGTATTTTGGACTTTAGACTTCACACAATTTGGCATATACAACTATAGTTTCATTAACCATGACTGACTACTTCACTTGTTTTGTTATGTTTGTTTTTGCAAAATGTATCTCTTCACCTTTATTACCTAATAAATACACATGTCATAAACTCATTGTCTGCTGTAGTGAATCTCACATTTACCGACGTATATATGAACTCCCATGTGAACGTTACAATGCCAAAACAAGCTACTTCTGTAAGCATGGATATGTTGCATGTACACAATGTTTAACTCAGGATCACACCCATGTCACACCAACACATACATCCAAGTGTATTGTCTTATAACATCTTTATTCCATTGTTCCAATCATAAGCTGGCATGATGTTAGAAACATAGCAAATCAAACATGACTCAAAGATTATGTGTCAGTGATCATATTTCAGGTGCAGACCTTAACAACATACAAGGAGGGAATACATTGGACAGTTTAAAATTGAATAATCAAAAATAAAATTGGACTGTATAATCAGCTGGAGCCATATCTCCACCCTCACAAAAAGAATCCCACATCATTTACAGCAATAAACTGACATATGGCAGTACAGCAGTTTCTGATCACAGGGCCATTCCAATCCAGTGTTGCTGTACTTGGTGGAATGTCACAAACAAATGTCAGTGATGTGCCACAAACACTTAGGCCTACAATGAGGAGACACATCAACAGCTACATACAGTTTATACACAATGAGGATTTAGCCAATGTGAAGGGAGACTAGCATAATTTGAACGCACAACAATATTTTGCTGGAGCACATGATGGCAAACATATTGCATTAGAACTACCACACAGGTTACGAGCAAGATGGCGGCTGCATAGGTGGACGCTAGTGGAGCTAGTAGGAAGAGGTCCGTTGGTATCAATGTGGCTGGCGTAAAGAAGAGAGTCCTCTCCCTGTGGCGGTTGCTGCTTTACCTCCCCACACACACACACACACGCTCCGTATGTTGGTGTGCATTAAGCGGCCTCGGCCTCAATATCAGGAAATTGGCTCCCTTGTCAGACGCTGTGTTGTAACGTACCTGAGACGGCTGGTACCCCGCCTCATTAGAAAGGTTTCCGCTATGGCTCCAAAGGTGATGCAGAGGGGTGCGGCTGACAAAGCGGAAGCTGCTCGCAGAGCACGAAGCGAGGCTAACCCGCCCCCAGGGGAGAGCATACCAGCCCCCAACGAAAGGTCTCTAGGATAGGCGCTTAAACCACACCCGCCAGAGGCAAGGAGAGGGAAGGGCGGTCCTTCGAATGCAGGCGGTGTCAGAAACAAGCTGGCGGGACCATCGGTGGTAGACCTGCTGCAGCGAGGGAGAGAAACGCTGGTCACAGTGAGTACCGCTGCTGGGAGTTTGGCAGAGGAAAACACTCGGGATGTTGCTGGAGGTGAAGCGGGAGTCCGGGGGGCCAATGTGGGGAGCCACGAATCATTAAATAATTCAGCTCAAGTAACCCGAGATAAAGATAACCTGACTGGGACATGTCTAACGGATGTAATGGTGGGGGCTAGGGAGTGTGCAGCACCACAGGAGCAAAGTAATGCAAACAGCCAGATGGTGAAGCAATTACCTATGAGCGCCTCACTCACTAATAAGGGCAGAGAAATTAAGAATGAGGGGGACTTGTCTTATATCATCCTGGCATTGGATACCAACAGGACCCCAGGAGCTTAGGTGGATTTGAGCCAGGACGATAGTCAAAAAATAACTGACGTATTAGAGGACAAGAGCTCTAGGGAGGATAAAGGCAGCTTGGAAGGAACCAAACGACTGCTTTTTTTCCCTGACAGAGGAAGCTGAGTGGTCTGAGGATGCATTAAGCACGTCGCAGGGGGCCAGTAGCCTTGAATCAGATGTGGAGGAGAGTGAGGAGGAATTACCCTTGACAACTAAAAAAGTGCCAGGGCAATTGGGAAAGGAAAATAAAGGGAAAAAAGATCTTGCATGGGATTACTCAGCAAATACCCCACTCTCAGGCTTCTGTGGTAAATCGACTGCCGTGGTAAGACCTGAAGTTCCCTCTACACTCGAGACCATCCATCAGGCGATATTAGCCCATAGGGATGAGGCGCACCAAGATAGCAGAAAAACGCAGGCAGGAATGAGGACAATGCAGCGAGTAATAAGAAAATTATGTAAAGGCATTTTCCAAACATGGGGGAAAGAGTGGCAAACTTGGAGGAAAGGGTGATGGGTGCCGAAAGTGATGCGACTAAAGCAGTTACGATGGTGGAGGCCCATGATGCCCAGATCAAGGACATGCAATGGAAGCTGGAAGAGGCAGAAAATAGGCAAAGAAGAAACAACCTAAGAGTTCTGGGGGTACAAGAAGGCTTGGAGGGGTCCGACACCAACAGCCTTTCCAGAGCTGTCGGAGTGGAATTGGTCATCCAAGATTCAAAGGGCACACTGTATCCCCTTCAAGAGGCGAACACCAGTGAAGGAGGGTGATAAACCTCGGGCTATTCTGGTCTTTTTCGGAAACTTCCTCGTGAGGCAGTCAATATCAGACAAAGCAAGACACTGGACGCTAGGAGATCAAGCGGGGGAATTTCCTTTTTTGTGAGGCCGGACTTTTGCCATATAACGGTGGAGAGACGCTGGAGGCTTTGACATATGCTGGAACCATTTCAGGATAAAAAGATCAAAGCATACTTGGTCAATCCCGCACAATTAAAAATCATTAATCAAGGGTCCACTCGATATTTCTCCTTGGAGATCAAGGCAAAGGAGTATTTGGACTCTTTGGACAAGTAGTATGTCAGGCTATAATAAGGATGAGGAATTAAACTGTGGGGGCTGTGGGGGATGTTGAAGGGGGGTGCGGGAGTATGGGGGTTAATGGCCGGACTTTAGCTTATCTGGAGCCACAATATAAGGGGGGGGGGTCTGGTGGGATGATGAAATAGGGGGAAGGGAAGTGGCAATTGGTTCTGCACATGAGGTGATTGTTTTCTATTTTGGAATATGCTGCTTCCTTTCCTTAGCCACAGTGTTTAGAAGTATGTGTTGTGTATAGGACCTGCTGCCTTCTAGGATCGCGCACATCACATGCACAGACTTAGGTCTGAGCGCTCTCAGGGAGGGGCAGGTAGCTGTCAGGAGGAGGTGGGTGGGAGGGGGGTCACAGGGTAGCAGGGGGTAAGGTGGTGTTATTGGGCACTTTCTGGGGTGGGATGGGTGGTTCGGTGGGGGTTAAAAAAGAAAAATGCAATAGATTCAGGTATATCGCTGTTACTGTTATTGTTCTAAAGCACGTAGGCTCAGTTTTTGAACAAAGGAATGATGAGAAAGCTTAGGATCTGCTCTTTAAATATAGGGGGGCTGAATGACGGGTTCAAAAGGCAGAAACTAGGGCATTTTGCAGGTATGAACCGTCTGGATGTCATATGCATTCAAGAAACACATCTGCCCTGGTCCAAGAAACATTTGTTAAATAATTAGGGCTCTGAACTTGTTGGGTGTTCTACGCAAACGTCTATGGTCAGAGGCGTGGCCATTTTGGTAAAAAATAACCTGGGAGGGTGTACACATTCTCTATCTGATGCCTGGGGTAGGTGGGCTATAGTCGAACTAAATATAGGGGTCACCCTATGTAAAATCTATGGATCCACCCAGGACGAACCTGATATATTTGATAAATTGGAGCTAGAATTACTATCATGGCCATGTCCTCTTATAGTTTGCGTGGACTTTAATATTTCCACAGATTTTATCGGCAAGGATAGCTATGCTGGACGTAAGCCTAAGGTTTTTAGAGCTCTATCTGCCCTACCTAACACACATAATTTGCTGGATGTATGGGGCTAAAAGAACCATTGAATCAGGGCTTTACATATTTTTCGTGCCCCTACAAAAAAAAATTATACCAAGCTAGATTATTTTTTCATTTCTCGAACTGAAGTAGGAAGGATAGGGATTCATAAAATTCCAGAGGTATTATCTGATCGCAGTCCTCTAATATTAGAATATGAGAGGGATACTGTTGTAAACCCCCCCTATAGGTGGACATTTGAGAAGAGATTATTAGTAGACCCTGAATTTTTCAGCCAGCTTAAGAACTGGGCACAGTGGTATTTCGATATGAACAGGTACAGTGCCCCCCGTAATAGTGTATGGGACGCGTTTAAAGCAGCGTTAAGAGGGGAGACTATCAGCTTCTCTGCTACCCAAAGGAAAAAAAGCTTGCGAGGTTCGCGAGACGCTTATGGCACAGCTAGTACAGGGAGAGGAATAACATCTGAGAGATATTGCTGAGGGGAAAGATGCAAATGAAAGTTTATGTAAGATTTTAGCCCTTAAGGTGGGAATGTATAAGGCAGATGCTCAGAAAAGTGCGGATAATTTCCAGGTACGTAAGGAGAGAATGTACGAGACAGGGGAACAGGCTGGTAAATCGTTAGCATTGAGGATTAGGCAAGGGGTTAGTGAAAATCAGGTAGATAAAATACAGGTGAATAATAAAGAGTACACAGAACCAGATGACATTAGAAGGGTGTTTAAGGAGTTTTACCAGAAACTGTATCAAGAGAAGGCTAGGGTAGATCTCCGTAGTTTAGCTTTTGAGGATTTTGGACAGACTTTGACCCTCCAAGAGAGGAAGATATTAGATAGGGATATTGAAATTAATGAAGTAATATCGGCTCTTCAGAACTCACCAGCCAGCAAGGCCGTTGGGCCTGATAACATCCCGGCTGAAGTGTATAAATGTCTACAGGAAATTCTGGCCCCAATATTACTGGACCTTTTTAGCGGTATAATTTGGTCAGGAGTAACACCAGACTCCTGGAAGGAGACGAATATCATAGTCTTCCATAAAAAGGGTAAAGCTAAGGAGGACCTCGGGTGCTACCGCCCAATATCCCTCATAAATGCAGACAATAAAATTTATGCAATGGTCTTGGCTAATAGGCTGGGAGGGGTCATTGGCGTCTGGTTTCCCCTTGGCAGCATGGGTTTATCCCGGGTCGGGGAACAACGGACCACATAAGACGTGCCATCACGCTCTTTGACACTCTTGCTGCCTCGGGGGTCGGATCGCCATGATCCTTCTCGATGCTGAAAAAGCCTTCGACCGTGTCACCTGGATGTATTTATGGGGGATATGGGAGTGGAGGAGCTTAGGCCCTAAAATAATTAAGAAACTTGCAAAAAACACAGTTGATGGACAGAATGTAGAACAATGTCATACCTTCACCCCAGTACAAGGATCTGGGCCTAAATCCATCGTTTTTTTGCACTCCACACCACCCTGGGTTAGACACTGGCTATATGCAAATCAGTTCTGACCCTGTGCCTCATGGGAACAGTCCAGTCCGAACTACCAAGCCATGTCTTTCCCAGACAGGAATCAAGCATCCAAGGACCGGTTTCTGGCTATCAGCCTTCATAAGCCTGGATAGCTTGCCTCCAGTGGTGTGAGAGCCTGGGACTCACGGCTGAGTATACCCAGCACACTCGGGGTGAAAATTGCAGAAAACACAGTTGATGGACAGAATGTAGAACAATGTCATACATTCACCCCAGTACAAGGATCTGGGCCTAAATCCATTGTTTTTTTGCACTCCACACCACCCTGGGTTAGACACTGGCTATATGCAAATCAGCTCTGACCCTGTGCCTCATGGGAACAGTCCAGTCCGAACTACCAAGCCATGTCTTTCCCAGACCGGAATCAAGCATCCAAGGACCGGTTTCTGGCTATCAGCCTTCATCAGCCTGGATAGCTTGACTCCAGTGGTGTGGAGAGCCTGGGACTCACGTCTGAGTATACCCAGCACACTCGGGGTGAAAATTGCAAAAAACACAGTTGATGGACAGAATGTAGAACAATTTATTTATTTATTTATTTTGAAAGTTTTATATAGCGCGAACAAGATCTTTGCAGATATCAGAGCGCTTTACACGGCTAGGAATGGCAGCAAGAGAGTGGGGTTACACATAAGTAGTACAGCACATCAATAATACAAGTATAACAGTTAAATGTGTGCATAGATAGTCAGTAGCATCAATAATACAGGTAGGATACATATTCGTAAAGTTCGAACAGCGAATTAAATGTGTGCGTAGATAGTTAGTAGCAACAATATTTCAGGTGAAATACATAGCCGCGTTGTTACTCCAACTCCAAATGGCTCAAGGTGAAATACATAGTCATAGAGTTCGAGCAAAGTAATACAGGTCAGAGCAGGGTCTTTCCAAATCCAAGCTAAAAGGTCAGGTGTATTTGGCCATAAAAATAGCTTTTACTTCTTTCTTAAAAAGTGTGAAGGAGGGGATGAGCCTGGTTTCAGGAGGGAGTGAGTTCCAAATCCTGGGTGCCATTCCTGAGAAAGAGCGTTTATAGGTTTTTACCTTCCGGAATCTTCGAGGTTTTAGCAGAAGATTGTCTGTGCCTCTAGTGTTTCTAGAGCCGCCAGAGATTGACAGCTTCTGAGTGAGGTATCCGGGAGAGCTCAGATGTAGAGCCTTGTGTGTCATGCAGGCGATTTTCAAATGTATTCTGGCTTCAAAAGGCAGCCAGTCCAGCGTTTTCAGATCAGGTGTGATGTGCAAGTGTTTTTTTGATCCAGTGATGAGTCTGGCTGCAGCGTTTAGAGAGGCTCTTAGGGGTGCAGTGCTGGTTAACGGGAGACCGCAGAGGGCGGTGCTGCCGTATTCAATTCGCGGGATTACTAAAGCTTGTACTGCAGTTTGGAAGTCTTTGGCTGGTAGGAAGGGTTTAAGTTTCCTCAGTGTATTGATTTGGAAGTTCGCTCCCTTAGTGGCCTTGCTGATATGCTGCTGCATGTTAAGGTTGGAGTCGAGGGTTATGCCTAGAGATTTCGCTGAGTCCACTATGATGGGTTGGACATTGAGTGCCGTTAACTGTTTAAGCCAGGTTTGCGTGATGGGGATCTTCGCGGGAGGTGCGATCAGCAGGAATTCTGTTTTCAGAGCATTGAGTTTGAGATGATTATCAGCCAGCCAGGATTGAGTGCTTCTAATCGTAGAGTTCAGTAGTAAAATGTCGTTGGGGGATTGTAGTTTGAGATAAAGTTGGGTGTCATCTGCGTACATGTGAAAAAGTACATTGGATGCTTGAAGCAAGGTGGTGAGAGGTTCCATAACTAAGTTGAAAAGGGTTGGAGATAGGGAAGATCCTTGGGGGACGCCTAACGACACAGGTATTGGAGAGGACATCAGGTTGTTACTCTTGAATTTCTGCGACCTGTTGTGTAAAAAGGAGGTGAACCACTTGAGAACAGTCCCAGAAAGACCCATTCTTGTGCTCAGAAGATCGAGTAACTTCTCATGTTTGACAGTGTTGAATGCTGAAGAGAGATCAAGCAGGATGAGGAGGCAGGTATCACCTTGATCTAGGATTTGAAGGGCGTCGTCAATTATGTGAGTCATAGCAGTTTCAGTGCTGTGTCCTGCCCGGAAGCCTGATTGATGCGGGTTGAGGAGATCAAACAGGTCGATATGTTTAGTCAGTTGTAGTTGAACGCATTTTTCCAATAATTTGGCGAGAGTGGGAATATTGGTAATGGGACGGTAGTTGTTTAGGTCGGAAGGGTCGACAGTAGGTTTCTTTAGCAAAGGTGTGACTTGTCCAACTTTGAGGGAGTCAGGGATGGTTCCTTCTTGGAGAGAGCTGTTGATGATTTTAGTCCAGAGAGGAAGGAGCAGTGGGATGAAATCTTTGACCGCGTTAGCAGGGAGGGGGTCCGTGAGGTGATTGGACGGTTTCAAGGTGTTGAGCAGTTTGCCTATTTCTTCTTCGGAGTAGGTCTCAAAGGTTGACCATGTTGCATTGTTTTTAGGTTCGGTGGGTGTTATGTAATTGAGTGTGTTGTGGAGTCTTGCGTCAGCGCGGAGATCATTCTTTATGTTGTCAGTTTTTTGGGTAAAGAAAGTGGCGAAGTCTTCACAGGAGGGTGCTTCGTGCAAGGTACTGAGAGGTTGGGGTTGTTCCTTGGCTTGTGTTCTGATTAACTCGAAGAGTTTTCTAGGGCGATTTTTTGCTTGGTCGAGCTGGAGGCTGAAGAAGTTTGCTTTTGAGCGCTTTATTTTCCTGAAGTAGGCGTTTCTCTTTTTCTTCAGGGTTTTCAGGTGTAGTGCAGAGGGAGCTGTCCTCCAGGTGCGCTCTGCCAATCTCATGGCTCGTCTATCTTCATTGAGACTCCCGTCGTACCATGGGTTGGAGATTTTAGCGGAGACTCTTTTTAGCTGCATGGGAGCAGCCTCATTAATTATTGAGGTCACGGCGCTAAGATAGTGGTCAGTCAGGGATTGGACATCAGTAACGCCAGTAGGGGGGAGTAGGAGGTCGCGACTGTTCGGGGGTAAGGATGATGGGTTGAGTTTTTTCAGGTCTCTTTTCCAGACTTTAGTTCTGGTGGGTTGAACCGAATTGTGCTTGACTTTTTCATTGATGTGGAATGTAACCATATGATGGTCTGACCAGTCACAGGGTTGAATAGTCTCAAGTTGAGTAGCGCCCTCTTTGGTGATGATAAGGTCGAGGATAGAGCCTTTCTCGTGGGTCGGGCTGTTACATAATTGAGTGAGGTCCAGTGCGCTGAGGAAGCTTTTAAGACTATTTACCACCGCATCGTTAGGATCGTTCCAATGGAGGTTGAAGTCACCCAGGTATATTTGGGTGAGCTGTCGTCCTGCGTTGGTTGAAATCAGGTCCATCATTTGTTGGGCGAAGATGAGGTGGTCTCTGGGAGGGTGGTAAATGCCATGGAGAGAGCATATTGGTTTGCCATCACTGATGATATCGAGGCAGATGTATTCGTAGGAAGTTGGGGAGGGTAGAGGCGGCACGGAAACTGTCAGAACAGAAAGGCTGTTCCTGTAAATGCATGCGATTCCGCCACCTATCTTGCCAGACCTGTCCAGCCTAATGATGTGGTAGTTAGGGGGAACCAGAATGTCCATTATAGGTGTAGAGGATTCGGTTAACCAGGTTTCAGTCAGGATGATAAGGTCAAGGTCCAATCTTAGGATGAGATCAGTGATGTCGGAGGAGTGTTTAGAGGCCGATCTGCAGTTTAGGAGAGTGCATTTGAGACGGGGTGTGTCTGGAGAGGATGAGGGTACTAAAGAGAGGGGGACTTTTCTAAGGTTATTTGGGACAGACGTTCTGTTGTTGCAAGTGGAGGATCTACGGGGATTTGAGTGTATTGTGGGGATGGGGAAGTGCGAGGCAGTTGTGAGGTTTAGGGAAGCTTGGTCGTAGGAGCGGAGGAGGGAGAGGGTGTCAAGGTCCGAGAGAGGGTTGCATGTACGAAGGGGGCGGTTGTTGCGATTGTGGGCGGGGATCGTGGTCCAATGAGTGCGACGGTTGTGCTTGTTGCGATTGTGGGCATGGATCGCGGTCCGGTGTGAGGGACGTGGCTTAGGAGCGTCGTTGGGACGGGAGGGTAGCAGGTCGGGAGGGGGGGTGGTGGTGCGTGAGGCGAATCTAGGGGGTGTGGTGAGCAACTCTTTGATGGTGTGCATGTCTCCCTTGATGGTGTGAATTTCTTCTTTGAGTTGTAGGAGGAAGGACATAATCTTGTCTAGCGTGGGATGAGTATTAGTGCTGAGGGTGGAGGTCATGGTTGGGTGGATGACCTGGGACTTAGCGTGTGGGTGAGGGGGAGGGTTAGTGTTCATGCAGGGCTCCGTGTTGTCATCGTGCGCATTGGTGTTAGGGAGAGAGGGTACGGGGTATACGGGGTCGATGGGCTCCGTGTTGTCATCGTGCGGGTTGGTGTGCGGGAGAGAGGGTACGGGGTCGATGGGAGTGGATGAAGTATGGAGGAAGTTGGAGGCGTGGAGGCGGGGGTTCGTGTCAGGCGGAGAGAGCGGGGTGGAAGTGGAGTGTATGATGGTGGTGAAAGGGTAGCCTGAAGGGAAGTGAGGGCTGAGAGTGGGGGGGGAGTTGAGGTTGGAGATGGTCCTGTCGTGGGGCGGGGGAGTTAAGATAGTAGATGAGGTGTGCTCTGCATGATTAGCTGGCGTGTGGAAGTGGGGGCTGAGAGAGGGGGGGACAGGGTGTGGGATTTGTCGCTATGTGTGTCGATCTGGTGCTGAACTAGGTTAGAGGGGTTGTGGGCGGGGTCTATGGAGTCTATGGTGTCAGGGGGGAGAGGATGGGTGGGAGTATTATGAGAGGGGGTCACCGGGGTGGGAGTGTGGGGTCGACTGGTGTGTGATGGGAGGTTATTTATGTCTGTGATTGCGGAGTGTGGGGTGGTTGCAGTAGGTGGGTGAGTGACTGGTGCGTTGGGGGAGGAGGTGAGGTGCATGTCGTTCTGATGCTGAGCTAGGTAATAAGAGTTGTCGGTGGGGGCTGTGAGGTCTGGGGTGATATTTCTGGAGGGGATGTGAGTGGAGGTCCGATGGTTGGAGAGGTTCTCTTTGAAAGTGGGGAACAGGTTGTCTAGTAGTTCCAGGTTCCTGTCTGTGGATTGAATTAGGACAATCCCGTTATTGTAGATAGTAATAGTGGTTCTGCCTAGGAAGAGTTGAGAAGGTGTGATGGAGAGAGTTAAGCAGTGAACGGATTTCCTGGTGGTGGAGACAGTGAGTAGGGAGCGGAACGTTTCTCTCCATTGAGCTCTGCGTGAGGTGTGGAAGATGATATCGATGTTAAGGGATCCATTGACTGGTGAGAAGTAGGTGTCAACAAAGGGGATTTCCGGGTGAGACCTCAGGAAGTTGTGTTTAAAGCGTTTAGCGGCTTTTTTGGTGAGTGCGGATGGGTAGTTGATTTTATAAGTGTGCTTGCCGATGGGCTCCATGCTGGGATGGCGGTATATGTGTATGTGAGTGTGACGGTAAAAGTGGGTGTGGGAGGGTAGATGATAGTGTGACACGTGTGCAAAGAACAGTGCAGACAGTAGGTTACATGGTACACAGGTGACCTTAGTGAGTAACAAAAATAGCCAACATATAGGGGTAACAATCTGAGTAAAGCACTGTGTCGACAGTAAATTACGTGGTACACGAATGCCACTATTGAGTACCAAGTTAGTCAAAATAATCAAGATAAAGAGGTAGCAATCTGTGCCAACCAAAGATAAACAGTGTGACTGGGGGTAGCTTACACAGTGTACACTAATGAATGAAGAAATATGAGGTAGCAGACGGTACAGCTTACACAATGTAACGAAATTTACAAAAATATAAAAATATAGATGGTGTCAAACGGTGCATATCGAACAATCTTAATACTAGTTATTCGCCAGAACAGTTTGAGGTAGCGCTCTGTACATATAAAAAAAATATAAAAGTATAAATGGTGTAAACGGTGCATATCGAGCAATATTAATACTAGTTGTTCGCTAGGACAATTTGAGGTAGCGCTCGGTACATTGACAGTGAGGAAAAGTGAGAAATGTGCAAATTTACAAAAACGAAAATGTCCACAATACAGGTAGAGGTATAATGTTGCACTAAATGCAGGCACTTAGTCACACGAGTGTTTAAATACACAAGCTGATTGTGAGTAGCACAGTACAAGATACAGGTTGAGGTAGAGGACTGCAAAAATAGGCAGGCACTTATGAGATTAGCAGTCCGTGAATTACATGAGAGAAGAGTGATGAGTGGGTGTAAGTTGCAGCACTGTGCAAAGTAGTGCAGAGAATACTTGGAGGAGTAGATTTGATCAAATATCAACCTACACTATATGGGGTAGCAGTCGGTGAATTACAGGAGATAAGAGTGAGAAATGGGTGCAGGTTGCCGAATTGTGTAGAGTAGTGCAGAGCACAATTGGAGGAATAGTTCTTATATAATATAGATCTATAGGTAAAATATAAAAATATAGAATTAAGCATCAGAATACACCTGCCAACTGTCGGTTACAAGACACAGATAAGTGTGTGTCAGAGTACTGTAGTTGAGCTTAGTCTAAAGTGGTGAGGTCTTAGTGTCAGTTTATATATAGCGAATTAGTTAGTAGTCCAGTGAAATTGACTAGTCCAAGATGGTGGCCCGAGAGCAATAGATTAGTCAAAATGGCCGCTACATAGAGGGGGAAGAAACATTAGTCCTCTGTTTATTGCTGTTCTTCTGTGATCCGGGAGGGCAGTTTCACTTTCATGCTCGAGGGAGCCTTATCTTGAGGAGCCTCGTGGCCACAGAAGGTGATTTATTGCTTTAGTTTTTGAATTTTGGGCTCCCGCCATTTTAAACGGTGGGGTTTTGATACTGTATAGACACATACCTTTTCTCAATTCCTCGTCTAATCGGTGCTTAGCTCTCACGGGACCGCTGCGCGCGGTTATGTTACCCCTGCGTGGCGGGTGGGATGTCCACAGCCTCCCGTGACCTCCGCGATGACTGTAGGGCTCCCGGTGCAACATCCAACGGCCCAAGCCCCTCTCATCCCTACAGACCGCCAGGACTCCTCTGCTGCGGTCGGGGAGGGGGGCGGGGGGGGGGAGACTATCCTCAGACTTGGGGAGGGCTGGCCAGAGCTGTTCTCCGATAGTGCCCCCGATCTGCAGAACAGCAAAAAGATTATAGGTGCAGGGGCGATTCCGCCTGCCACCTGTGCTGTCCGTCTCCTCCGGCGTCCTCCGGCGTCGCTGCGAGGCGCAGGGCTCAGCTCACAGCACTCTATGTGCACAAGAAACTCCGGGCAGAGGGAGAGTATCCTCCGACTTGGGGAGGGCTGGCCAGAGCTGTTCTCCGTTGGTGCCCCTGATCTCCGCTGTCTCCACTACCGTGGGGCGCCTTCCCTGACCGTTCCACCGTGGGGGCTCCGTTGGGCTTAAGACGCCTGCAGCGATCCTGGTCCTAGTCCGCTCCTGATCTCAGCTGTCGGGGCGATGTGCGCAGCTCCGAGTGTGACACCGGGGGCTCGGCAGCAATCACAGGCGGGCAGGTCCGTTATGCCTCAGGCGTCTGCAGCGATCCTGGTCCTGGTGTCCAGAAGGCAAACCACTGACACCGATCGGTTCCACAGCGGGCTCCAGCTAGCAAATCCTCATCGCGTTCCGCAAGCTGGTCAGCGGGGAGCCCCTGGTCCGAAGAGGAAGGCGGTAGCGGCTCTGTCCTCTGTCCTTCCACAGAGGGCTCCGGCTAGCAAATCCTCATCATGTTCCGCAGGCTGGTCGGCGGGGAGCCCCTATCCGAAGAGGAAGGCGGTAGCGGCTCTGTCCTCTCCTGTCGATCTCAGCCGCCAGGCAGGTCGGGGATCCTCAGCAGTCTTCGTTCGGTCGGGGATCCTCAGCAGTCTTCGTTCCTGCAGGTAAACAAATCCAGTTACTTGTTCCAGTTACTTTTGAGTGGCTGTGCGCGGTGTAGCTCGGCGCTAACGGGGATAGAAGCCAAAGAATGGGATCCCCAGCACCGGAGCTCTTACTGAGAGCTCCTACCCGGCGGCCATATTTGGTTCCATTGTCATACAATGTCATACATTCACCCCAGTACAAGGATCTGGGCCTAAATCCATCGTTTTTTTGCACTTCACACCACCCTGGGTTAGACACTGGCTATATGCAAATCAGCTCTGACCCTGTGCCTCATGGGAACAGTCCAGTCCGAACTACCAAGCCATGTCTTTCCCAGACCGGAATCAAGCATCCAAGGACCGGTTTCTGGCTATCAGCCTTCATCAGCCTGGATAGCTTGACTCCAGTGGTGTGGAGAGCCTGGGACTATCGTCTGAGTATACCCAGCACACTCGGGGTGAAAATTGCAAAAAACACAGTTGATGGACAGAATGTAGAACAATGTCATACATTCACCCCAGTACAAGGATCTGGGCCTAAATCCATCGTTTTTTTTTGCACTCCACACCACCCTGGGTTAGACACTGGCTATATGCAAATCAGCTCTGACCCTGTGCTCATTGGGAACAGTCCAGTCCGAACTACCAAGCCATGTCTTTCCCAGACCGGAATCAAGCATCCAAGGACTGGTTTCTGGCTATCAGCCTTCATCAGCCTGGATAGCTTGACTCCAGTGATGTGGAGAGCCTGGGACTCACGTCTGAGTATACCCAGCACACTCGGGGTGAAAATTGCAAAAAACACAGTTGATGGACAGAATGTAGAACAATGTCATACATTCACCCCAGTACAAGGATCTGGGCCTAAATCCATCGTTTTTTTGCACTCCACACCACCCTGGGTTAGACACTGGCTATATGCAAATCAGCTCTGACCCTGTGCCTCATGGGAACAGTCCAGTCCGAACTACCAAGCCATGTCTTTCCCAGACCGGAATCAAGCATCCAAGGACCGGTTTCTGGCGATCAGCCTTCATCAGCCTGGATAGCTTGACTTCAGTGGTGTGGAGAGCCTGGGACTCACGTCTGAGTATACCCAGCACACTCGGGGTGAAAATTGCAAAAAACACAGTTGATGGACAGAATGTAAAACAATGTCATACATTCACCCCAGTACAAGGATCTGGGCCTAAATCCATCGGTTTTTTGCACTTCACACCACCCTGGGTTAGACACTGGCTATATGCAAATCAGCTCTGACCCTGTGCCTCATGGGAACAGTCCAGTCCGAACTACCAAGCCATGTCTTTCCCAGACCGGAATCAAGCATCCAAGGACCGGTTTCTGGCTATCAGCCTTCATCAGTCTCGATAGCTTGACTCCAGTGGTGTGGAGAGCCTGGGACTCACGTCTGAGTATACCCAGCACACTCGGGGTGAAAATTGCAAAAAACACAGTTGATGGACAGAATGTAGAACAATGTCATACATTCACCCCAGTACAAGGATCTGGGCCTAAATCCATCGTTTTTTTGCACTCCACACCACCCTGGGTTAGACACTGGCTACATGCAAATCAGCTCTGACCCTGTGCTCATTGGGAACAGTCCAGTCCGAACTACCAAGCCATGTCTTTCCCAGACCGGAATCAAGCATCCAAGGACTGGTTTCTGGCTATCAGCCTTCATTAGCCTGGATAGCTTGACTCCAGTGATGTGGAGAGCCTGGGACTCACGTCTGAGTATAACCAGCACACTCGGGGTGAAAATTGCAAAAAACACAGTTGATGGACAGAATGTAGAACAATGTCATACATTCACCCCAGTACAAGGATCTGGGCCTAAATCCATCGTTTTTTTGCACTCCACACCACCCTGGGTTAGACACTGGCTATATGCAAATCAGCTCTGACCCTGTGCCTCATTGGAACAGTCCAGTCCGAACTACCAAGCCATGTCTTTCCCAGACCGGAATCAAGCATCCAAGGACCGGTTTCTGGCGATCAGCCTTCATCAGCCTGGATAGCTTGACTTCAGTGGTGTGGAGAGCCTGGGACTCACGTCTGAGTATACCCAGCACACTCGGGGTGAAAATTGCAAAAAACACAGTTGATGGACAGAATGTAGAACAATGTCATACATTCACCCCAGTACAAGGATCTGGGCCTAAATCCATCGTTTTTTTGCACTCCCACCACCCTGGGTTAGACACTGGCCATATGCAAATCAGCTCTGACCCTGTGCCTCAGGGGAACAGTCCAGTCCGAACTACCAAACCATGTCTTTCCCAGATCGGAATCAAGCATCCAAGGACTTGTTTCTGGCTATCAGCCTTCATCAGCCTGGATAGCTTGACTCCAGTGGTGTGGAGAGCCTGGGACTCATGTCTGAGTATACCCAGCACAATTGGGGTGAAAATTGCAAAAAACACAGTTGATGGACAGAATGTAGAACAATGTCATACATTCACCCCAGTACAAGGATCTGGGCCTAAATCCATCGTTTTTTTGCACTCCACACCACCCTGGGTTAGACACTGCCTATATGCAAATCAGCTCTGACCCTGTGCCTCATGGGAACAGTCCAGTCCGAACTACCAAGCCATGTCTTTCCCAGACCGGAATCAAGCATCCAAGGACCGGTTTCTGGCTATCAGCCTTCATCATCGATGGATTTAGGCCCAGATCCTTGTACTGGGGTGAATGTATGGCATTGTTCTACATTCTGTCCATCAACTGTGTTTTTTGCAATTTTCACCCCGAGTGTACTGGGTATACTCAGACGTGAGTCCCAGGCTCTCCACACCACTGGAGTCAAGCTATCCAGGCTGATGAAGGCTGATAGCCAGAAACCGGTCCTTGGATGCTTGATTCCGTTCTGGGAAAGACATGGCTTGGTAGTTCGGACTGGACTGTTCCCATGAGGCACAGGGTCAGAGCTGATTTGCATATAGCCAGTGTCTAACCCAGGGTGGTGTGGAGTGCAAAAAATCGATGGATTTAGGCCCAGATGCTTGTACTGGGGTGAATGTATGACATTGTTCTACATTCTGTCCATCAACTGTGTTTTTTGCAATTTTCACCCCGAGTGTACTGGGTATACTCAGACGTGAGTCCCAGGCTCTCCACACCACTGGAGTCAAGCTATCCAGGCTGATGAAGGCTGATAGCCAGAAACCAGTCCTTGGATGCTTGATTCCGGTCTGGGAAAGACATGGCTTGGTAGTTCGGACTGGACTGTTCACATGAGGCACAGAGTCAGAGCTGATTTGCATATAGCCAGTATCTAACCCAGGGTGGTGTGGAGTGCAAAAAATCGATGGATTTAGTCCCAGATCCTTGTACTGGGGTGAATGTATGACATTGTTCTACATTCTGCCCATCCACTGTGTTTTTTGCAATTTTCACCCCGAGTGCACTGGGTATACTCAGACGTGAGTCCCAGGCTCTCCACACCACTGGTGTCAAGCTATCCAGGCTGATGAAGGCTGATTGCCAGAAACCGGTCCTTGGATGCTTGATTCCGGTCTGGGAAAGACATGGCTTGGTAGTTCGGACTGGACTGTTCCCATGAGACACAGGGTCAGAGCTGATTTGCATATAGCCAGTGTCTATCCCAGGGTGGTGTGGAGTGCAAAAAATTGATGGATTTAGGCCCAGATCCTTGTACTGGGGTGAATGTATGACATTGTTCTACATTCTGTCCATCAACTGTGTTTTTTGCAATTTTCACCCCGAGTGTACTGGGTATACTCAGACGTGAGTCCCAGGCTCTCCACACCACCGGAGTCAAGCTATCCAGGCTGATGGAGGCTGATAGCCAGAAACCGGTCCTTGGATGCTTGATTCCGGTCTGCGAAAGACATGACTTGGTAGTTCGGACTGGACTGTTCCCATGAGGCACAGGGTCAGAGCTGATTTGCATATAGCCAGTGTCTAACCCAGGGTGGTGTGGAGTGCAAACAATCGATGGATTTAGGCACAGATCCTTGTACTGGGGTGAATGTATGACATTGTTCTACATTCTGTCCATCAACTGTGTTTTTTGCAATTTTCACCCCGAGTGTACTGGGTATACTGAGACGTGAGTCCCAGGCTCTCCACACCACTGAAGTCAAGCTATCCAGGCTGATGAAGGCTGATAGCCAGAAACCGGTCCTTGGATGCTTGATTCCGGTCTGGGAAAGACATGGCTTGGTAGTTCGGACTGGACTGTTCCCATGAGGCACAGGGTCAGAGCTGATTTGCATATAGCCAGTGTCTAACCCAGGGTGGTATGGAGTGCAAACAATCCATGGATTTAGGCCCAGATCCTTGTACTGGGGTGAATGTATGACATTGTTCTACATTTTGTCCATTAACTGTGTTTTTTGCAATATTCACCCCGAGTGTACTGGGTATACTCAGACGTGAGTCCCAGGCTCTCCACACCACTGGAGTGAAGCTATCCAGGCTGAGGAAGGCTGATAGCCAGAAACCGGTCCTTGGATGCTTGATTCCGGTCTGGGAAAGACATGGCTTGGTAGTTCGGACTGGACTGTTCCCATGAGGCACAGGGTCAGAGCTGATTTGCATATAGCCAGTGTCTAACCCAGGGTGGTATGGAGTGCAAACAATCGATGGATTTAGGCCCAGATCCTTGTACTGGGGTGAATGTATGACATTGTTCTACATTCTGACCATAAACTGTGTTTTTTGCAATATTCACCCCGGGTGTACTGGGTATACTCAGACGTGAGTCCCAGGCTCTCCACACCACTGGAGTCAAGCTATTCAGGCTGAGGAAGGCTGATAGCCAGAAACCGGTCCTTGGATGCTTGATTCCGGTCTGGGAAAGACATGGCTTGGTAGTTCGGACTGGACTGTTCCCATGAGGCACAGGGACAGAGCTGATTTGCATATAGCCAGTGTCTAACCCAGGGTGGTGTGGGGTGCAAAAAATCGATGGATTTAGGCCCAGATCCTTGTACTGGGGTGAATGCATAACATCGTTCTACATTCTGTCCATCAACTGTGTTTTTTGCAATTTTCACCCCGAGTGTACTGGGTATACTCAGACGTGAGTCCCAGGCTCTCCACACCACTGGAGTCAAGCTATCCAGGCTGATGAAGGTTGATAGCCAGAAACCGGTCCTTGGATGCTTGATTCTGGTCTGGGAAAGACATGGCTTGGTAGTTCGGACTGGACTGTTCCCATGAGGCACAGGGTCAGAGCTGATTTGCATATAGCCAGTGTCTAACCCAGGGTGGTGTGCAGTGCAAAAAATCGATGGATTTAGGCCCAGATCCTTGTACTGGGGTGAATGTATGACATTGTTCTACATTCTGTCCATCAACTGTGTTTTTTGCAATTTTCACCCGGAGTGTACTGACGTGAGTCCCAGGCTCTCCACTTCACTGGAGTCAAGCTATCCAGGCTGATGAAGGTTGATAGCCAGAAACCGGTCCTTGGATGCTTGATTCTGGTCTGGGAAAGACATGGCTTGGTAGTTCGGACTGGACTGTTCCCATGAGGCACAGGGTCAGAGCTGATTTGCATATAGCCAGTGTCTAACCCAGGGTGGTGTGCAGTGCAAAAAATCGATGGATTTAGGCCCAGATCCTTGTACTGGGGTGAATGTATGACATTGTTCTACATTCTGTCCAAAAACTGTGTTTTTTGCTTAAATAATTAAGGCCATAAAGGCAATGTATGTCGACCCATATGCCAAAATTCAGTTAATGGGTGGAGCATCGGATAGAATATTTATTTCTCGGGGGACCCGTCAAGGGTGCCCTTGCTCCCCAATCTTATTCGCCCTCTATATTGATCCGCTAATACGCTAATAAGAAGGATTTTGGGTGTGGGGATATTAAATCATTGGTACATAATGGATTTGAAACCAAGCTGTTAGCTTACGCGGACGACTTGGCAGTCACAGCCCCAGACCCTGAGTCTGCTATGTCTGCTCTGAAGGCGATTACCTCAGAGTTTGGCCGCTGCTCTGGGTACCTACTTAATGAAAACAAGACACGGATAGTGTGTTCAAATAACATCTTAAAGCGGGACGGTAGGTACACAGATTTGGCAATCTATTTGGGGGTCAGAATTAGCGACTCAATGGATTCTATAATTAAAGAAAATTAGGAGCCACTGGTTGACTCAACTATTTCGGAGCTAAAGAGGATTGATGCTATCCATCTATCATTAATAGGGAGAATTAATGTGTTAAAAAGACTTGCTCCCGAAATTGATGTACCTGTTCCACTCCATCCCGCTCATGATGGGGAAGAAGGTGCTAAAATCTATTGAAACAGCATTTAGTAATTTTATAAGGGAATATGGTAAGATAAGAAGATCCCTAAAATACTTGGCACTACCTCAAGAAAGAGGAGGTCTGGGGGCCCCAAATATTAGGTTCTATTTAACGGCTTCTTTGTTTAGTCAAATGGCGATACTGGTGGGTAGCACCCCTAATTTCCCTAATAGCCAACCTGGGAGCATCTATCCCCCCTCTATTTACGAATTACTGTTGGGGAAAGAAGCAGTGGGGCTTCTGCTGCGTAATACAGACCGCCGGCTTTACAACAAAAAAAAGATACAAGGTTTTGGATAGTGTATGGGGGGTTTGGAAAGTGGTCAAAAAAGCACTAGAGATTCTGAAAATCAATTGGTTCACACCCCTTTGGAACTCAAAACTCTTCCCGCAGCTAAGTAGTGATGGAGGGTGGCCAGCCTGGGAATTGCAAGGAATCCGCAGAATTGGGGATGTATGGCAAAGCGCTGCTCCATTGGGGTTCGAGGAGCTCCAACAGAAATTTGGAATAGAGGCGAAACATGGATTCAAGTAGATTCAAATATTTCAAACCCTAATGACCATTAGACCTCGGATCAGCCCGGGCGGTAGAATCAAAATCCTTGATTATCTTCTGGGGGGGGGTACTAGGATTGGCATGATTTATGGGGCTCTCTCCGACACAATGCAATATGATATGGAAAAGGTAGAGGCCTCTTGGGCGCTTATGCTGGGTGATCCAGATGTGGATCTGGATAGAGCGCTGCAGACGACAAGCAATTTATTTCGCTCCTCAAACCTTAGGGCACAGCATTATAAAACACTACATAAGCTTTATTTTACTCCAGCTAAGCTTTTTGAGTGGGGAAAGAGAGACGATTATAGGTGTCCGAGATGTTCCCGTGGCCCGGCAAACCTAGTACACGTTTTATGAATGTAGTGCACTGAATAAACTGGGCTTGGAGATTGAAACATTTTGGGAGGGGCTGCTAGGGATTAAAGTCACTCTATCCCCGGTTCTGATTATATTTGGAATAGATTCTAAGTTAAGATTGAAAAAGGAGGAGGAAGCATTCGCATTTATCTGTATATCAGTTTTAAAAATACTCTTGGCCGCACGGTGGAAGGATCCTTCGGCTCCCTCATTCCAAATGTGGTTATCATGATTGTTAGGCATCAATAACATCGAAGCTTTCCTATATTCCCGGCGGGGTAGGAGGATGAGGGAATTGGGGCAGAATATCTGGGCCCCTCTTAAAAGCTGGAGAATGCTAGAATGTAGTAATTGACGGCTTTGTTGCTTAAGGTGCTGGAAGTATTAATCTTGTTTTTGTATTCCCGTTGTACTGATGTATTTATGGATTTTTATGATGAATTGTGACAACTTTTTTAAAGATTTGTCGGTGCTGCATTGGAACATATGTGAATGTAAATGTAAATGTACAGGAATTTATATAGCACAAATCACCAACCGGTTTGTAAGCGCTTGCTTAGGGAACCCGTCCTGGTATTCCCCTGTGAGACAACCCCGGCAGGGTATCCGCAAGGTGAAAGCCAGGCATCCCGCCGCGAGGGGCCGTTGTGGAGATTAAGCAAGCTATTGCCCAGAGTTGTAGAGTGTGAACCCATGAATCGAGTAGGCACCGGAGCGAGAATTGTCGAGTCCATGGACATTTTAGGACTCAAGACCCTGCCGAGTCGGGAATTGAACCCTGGTCCTGGGCTGACCTCTGCTTCCAGGTCTGCCTCCTCTAACCAGTGAGCCACACTTCTCCACTTCTGTGTTTCAATTGGAAACAGATTTTTGTATACACCTGATATCTAATAAAAATATAAAAAAATAAAAATAAATACCAAACAGGGAGCAAGTTCAATGGATTCCTCTTAACGTCCATCTTATCGCTGTTCAAGCTGTCTTGGTACAGGTTTTGTACACCCAAATTTAGATACTACTCACTTTTTAGATATTATCGCCAGTTTTGGATTAAAACAAATTGTTTGGGATGCGACGCATACAGCGGGTCACACGTTGGACGGAATTTGCACTAGCAACATCTGGACGCAAGTGAATGGGGTCGCTTTCCTCCCTTGAACCGACCATGCTGCGATCCATTTTAATGTAAAGCTTAAAATAGGGATTAGTCAGCGGAGAGTCAGACCATTAATGATTAAATATAGAGATTGAAAAACAGTGAGTAAATCTGATTTACTGCTTGCACTTGATTCGCAGCCTTTGGTCCTGTCTGATTCAAATCATGCTGCCTCGGAATTCTATAGTTGGCTTAATAAGACATCCAAGAAGATAGCCCCTGAAAAAATTCAAAAACCACAATCGAAGAAACTCTCGTTCCCTTGATACTCCGCGGATCTTAAAGCTGGCAAAAAGAGCATGCTTGGAGGATGAATTATGAAGTAGCTCTGAAGCAGGTCTATTGTGCAGCACTTGAGGAATATAAGACAGCTATTATTCAGGACAAAACCACTTTTTTCACTCTCAAAATCCAAGAGGCGGCGAACGTTCCTAAGGAGCTATTTCAAACGGTTGCCTCTCTACCGAAATGTCCTCATGATGTAACTTTTACACCTGACCAAGATTTTGTAAATACATTGTCCTTTTTTCTTTCAGAATAAGGTTCAAAAGGTATATAATTAATTTTCCAGTGAGGCTGAAAACTCCAAGGGAAAGGACTCACTGCAATCTACACTTAAGGTTGGAGGACAGGGTCTATCTTACTTCTCTGTTTTGACAGAAGAAAATGTAGCCTGTATGTTGTCCCAAATTAAATCCGGCTCCCCTTTGGACCAGTGTCCATCGTCCATAATACATTGTCATATGGTTACTACGTTTCTATATATTGTGTTAAGTTAGCATGTGCTTATTAAATGTTTAAACGCCATATTTTCTTTCTGCTTCGGTTTTGCACACGACACCTAATTGTTATTGCAGCTTTTAACCTAGACGAAAGATGTGTTTGTTTGAGAATAATATGTTATTGCACTGATATCAGTCGTGCTTGGTACACTTGGTACAACTGTCTGCACACTGAGAACTGCACACTCTCAGAATAACCTAACACAAGGTTGCTGTAGGCCTGATCCTCGCACCACGTTAGTCATAACACCAATAATGTTTGTGCCAAATTATGGCTCTACGTGGGTTTAAGATACAGTTACAGGGAATGAATCAACACACTTGATGCTGAGCATGCTGAGAGCTGGTAGCTGTTGATGTGATCTCCTACTACTGAGAATTAGAGGTATGGGTCCGCCCTGCTAAGAACCCAGATGAGACCTTCTTAGATATAATATAATATGCTAATTAGGGTGCGCGAAATATAGGTGACACAGAATTCTATAGATTTTGCATCATAACATGTTATCACCTTTTGCTTACTATGGATTAGTGACGATGTTGCTGACTCTGATTTTTATAATATGTATATTGATATTATACAAGATACTGCGTTTGAGAATGCTGCATTGAAAAATAAACATTTCAAACTTGCACGTGTTTTCATTGCCTCCCAGTTTCGGTTTGGAATGATAATATAACGAAAGAGTGTTCATGTGTTCCACGATACCTGAGGTATTCTAAGTTCTCGTTCTGGATTGTCTAAGTCATTGGGAAGTAATTACTACCGATGCGACACTGTAGCTAGCTAGGTAAGGGGATTTCTGAAACAAAGGTGAGTTGTGGGTCACCCTACCTCACCCAGGTTCTAGGTCTCTGTGCACAGTTCTGTGAGAGAACGGAAACCCTGCGACATGGCGCCCATACGTTGGTTGGCCTTATATCATGACACTCGAGTAGTATAACATTCAAACCCTAACGCCTTCATTCCCGTTTCCGGAAAACGGCAGTGTCGGAAAAACCTACCTATTTTTGAAATAGGTCTTTTTCAAGCTTGAATCTATCTGTAAAGGTTTCTTTGAATTACTACCCAGTTGTGCTACAAAGTAATCTTTGTGTTTTAATTTTTCTGTGCTGGCATGGCACAAGCCGTGGACATCCCGCAGCATAGTCGCATTGCGGTGCGTGACCATTTGCGGATGTATGATGTTCCTGTGGAAGGCTTGGCTGTTGTTCTGGTAGTGAGTGCGGAACATGCTTACCCGTACGAACTGTTTTATTCGTGGGTGACGTTTCCACCAGTGGACGCTAATTCTGGAGTGTTCCATTCATACACTGCTACAGCTGTACCGGATGCGTACGCTCCGTACAGAGCACTGGAAGTACCTATAGACGCTTGGCAGCATGGAGTTTGGTTTGGTGGCGCCCTACCACACTCATTATCGGCTTCGAGGTTAGGTCCTTTGTCCATTCCGGGCACACCTTGGCCCGCTTTGGCTGGGTTTACTCCTCACCCCCGACGTGCCACTTGTAACGTGGCAGATCTGCGGCGGCTTCATGAAGTCGCAGTAGCAGTGATTAGAGCGCTTGTTCATTACACTAGCCGTAATGTTCAGGACGCGGCCCCTAGGGGCGCACAGCTTCGTGCAGAACATGCTGGTCTGAAAATCAATCCGGTCATGGTTAATTCCGTGATGGGTAAGAAGCCACAAGAAAAGGATGATTTTCCTTTCTGGCTTGCTGAGAAATTCGGCCAGCTGGAAGCTGTGTTTCCCAATACGAGTCCGGGTGATAAGCACCGGATTCTTACACTAAGTTTTCCGAAAGATCTGGCTCCTGACCTTGCTGACTGTGAAACCTGGGGAAAAACTTTTGCGGCGGTCTATTCGAGGTGCTATGGCTCCCCGTCTGTGACCAATCTAGGTGGGGTCCTTAAACGTGTTCAAGACGAGCACGGACCAGAGGCGGCTGTTGAATTGGGCATGTGCCTGTGTGGCTCATTTGAAGTGGTTTGCGATCTGATCCTTGCGAATGTCAAGGGGGATGCAGTGAACTTTCAGGTGGCTAACGCGTTGGCGTTGGTTCAAGAGGCCGACCGACCCCGACAGTTGGCAAAGATTATTGTGACTGCTTACAAAATGGTTGGCCGCAATGCGAAAGGGGTTAAAGCTTCTCCGGATAAGGAGAAGAAACAGCCCCAGGGTCAGACATCGGAAGCTAGTGTTCAACAAAAGTCCAAAAAGCAAAATTGGCCTAAAAAGCAGAATCAGGGTAAGCAACAACAACAACAAACACAGGTTTCTGCTCCTGCGTCTCCGTTGCCTGCGCAGTCGGATCGAGTTTATGATTTGCGCGACCGCGCGATGATTAAATCGCCTGAGAGGTTTCAGGCTTCTGACCAACGCTCTCCTCGTTCCTTTCAGGACTCATCGGCTCCGTCAACCGGTGGTGGAGGGGGCGGCAGGGGCCGGGGTGGCCAGCAAGGACGTGGTCAGCCCCGCCCGCGCAACGGTGGAGAACAGCAGGAAGGCTCTACGCCCAAGAGACCACAGTTTGCTACGAAGAAAGTCGCCGCCCTGACCGCGCATCGTTATGCCCCAGATAGTGAGAACGCAGCTTCGGAATCTGACGTGGGCTCTGACCTTGCTGGACAGCGCAGCCGAGATTACCATAGTGAGAGAGGCCCTCCGTCCACTGTTGAAGGTGACAGCGACTGATTCTTATGTTGTAATTGAAACTGCTGATACGCATGTTGCTCCCCCTGAAAGACTTTTTGAAATTGTCCTGTTAATTGAAGGTGACATGCAGCGAACTGTAAAAGGGGTATTTTGGGAAAATCTCTCGTCTACGTATGACATTTTACTTTCGGAGGCTGACTGGCCCCCACCTTTTGTTCTCGCAGCTCCGCGAGGGGAGGAGGTAATCCTGCCCAGCTTCGCGCACACTGTGCCGAGGGTGGAGGCGCTGCATTTTGCAGAAGAGTGGGCTCTGGCGCTGGCGCCGGCTGTGTACCGCAATCAGTGTGGCTGGGATAAATTATCACCAAGCCACGAGATTCCTTTGCGGTCACAGCCACAGCCTCAACCTCAATATCCCATACGGCGTGAAGCGAAAGCTTCGGTCGCAGCTATCCTTGAACAATTGGAATATCAAGGTGTAATTGAAACATGTGTGTCACCGATGAATAACCCCCTTTTTACTGTGAACAAGCCGGACGGCTCATATCGTTTGGTTTTGGATTATAGGCATTTGAACTCGCATTGCCGTAACTGTGCAGTACAGAATACGCATGGCTCTGCGTTAGTGAATAGTCTTGAGCGTAAACGGTTCAAAACCACGCTTGACATTTCCAATGGTTTTTATGCCCATAGATTAGATGGTCTAAGTTCCCAATGGACCAATTTTACATGCGCCGGTGTGCAAAAAATGTTTAAACGACTCCCAATGGGCTACAAGAATAGTCCTGGAGTGTTTTCCGCACGCATTGTCTCTCTGCTGGAGAGCTTCGACCCAGTTGCTTGTTCGTATGTGCATGACATTTATCTCACAGACGACGATCTTTGGGAGCATCTGTGTCGAGTAAATAGCATAATTTGTAACTTTGCTGACGTGGGTTACAAATTTAACTTTGCAAAGTCGCACATTGCAGAGTACACAGTGTTGTTTCTAGGTTACGAGCTTAACAACGAAGGGAAGGGTTTAGCACCCCATTTCCTGGAGAAATGTGCACAATTGTGCTCTCCGACAACACTGAATAAATTACAATCTCTACTGGGCTTTTTGAATTTCGGAAGGACATACATTCCGGAATATGCCCAGCGTATCAAGCCTTTGTATGCTTTGATACAACCATCTTTTTCCAAATCATGCTGGCTGCCAGAGCATTCGGCCATTCTGCAGTCTTTGCAGGCTGATTTGCTCGCTTCTGAATACTTACAGACTCGTGATAACCAAACCAACCTGGTGATAGGAATTATCCCTGGGGCGGTGGGTTTCACTTACCTGACTTTTAATGAAGGGGACACAGTACCTATTGCTTACAAGTCACACCTGTACACTTCGGCTGAATTGCGGTTTTCCACTGTGGAGAAGGTTTTAACGGCTGTACAGATGGCAATTCTTAAGGAACGTGCCCTGTCACAAGGAAAGCGCATGTTGGTTGTTACCCCGTGTCCTGCCTTAGAGGCGGTTACGAAAGCCAGTGTACCTAATTCCAAAGCTTTGCACCCTCGGTGGATTCAATGGGCTGCATCCTTGACGTCCCAGGATGTCACGTTTATTTTTGACGCCACTTTAAGGTCGCAGGAGTTTTTACAGTATGAATTTGTTCATCCTGCTCCGTTAGCAATGCGGCCGTTGGAGGATTTCCATTGCATCATTTACACTGATGGTTCGGCGCAGGTTGCGCATGGCTCTAAACATGCCTACGTTTCCGCTTGCGCCATTGTGGTCGGTGCCATGGTGAACGATGAGTTCAAGTCCAGTGTCGTGCATACACAGACACTTGGGGACTGCACCGCACAATTAGCAGAGCTTCGTGCGCTGATGCTTGCATTAGAGTACGCAGATCCTAGTGTGACGACTTTAATCGTAAGTGACTCTTACTACTGTGCCCAGTCTTACAATGATAACTTGTTCTTTTGGATTCAGAATGATTTTCGTGACTCCAAAGGTAGCACAATAAAACACAAAACGATCTGGGTAAGAGTGGCGGAACTTAAAGAGAAGCTGCCACTTGTCTTTGTGATTCATACTCTCGGTCATCAGCGCGTGGGGGTCCACGCTGTTGGCAACTCGCTTGCTGATGAAGCAGCGAAGTCAGCGGTATCGAAATACCTAGTTGCAGCAGTCACGAGATCCAAAAGCAAAATAGACTATGACATCTTGGCAGCTGTTGCTGCAACACAGAAGGGAAGTAAATATCCTGCGGGATTCCCTTCTAAATACACATACCACTTAAGTCCCGATAAGGTTCCTTATGTGAAAATCCCTGAAGTTGGCGAACGTCTAGTTCCCAACTCGGATCGCAGGGCTGCTTTGATTACAGCGGCTCATGAGGGTGTGGCGTCTGCGCATGCGGGCGTCTCGGCCACTGTAACTCAGCTACAACAGAGATTTTGGTGGCGGGGACTGTACAAACAGACGCGTGAATATGTTCTTCAATGTGACATTTGCCAGCAGATTAAGCCTTCAACTGCTGCGCGTCCGCCTCAAACACAGTTGTACATCTCGAATAAACCACTTGGATGTGTTTATTTGGATCACTGCGGTCCTTTTTCTTCTGATACTGCATATAAGTACATCTTAGTAGCAGTTGATTCATGCACACGCTTTGTGTGGGTATGGCCGCATCGAAGCGCTGATTCACGTACTGTCATTAAGGATTTGCGAGTCTTTGTGGGAATTTTTGCCTGTGGTACCTTCCATTCGGATCAGGGTCCGGCATTTGCCTCTAAGGCGTATAAGGATGCTATGGTTTCGATGGGGGTCCAAGTCAAATTTTCGAGTCCCTACAGACCTGAGGGTAATAGTGTAGTTGAACGAATGAACCGCGACTTAAAGCAATCTTTGACAGCTCGAGTTATAGGCACTGGTAGAAACTGGTTAGCCCACATTGTAGGCGTGCAGCGTGCGCTTAATAATCTCCCTAGAAGGTCTCTGGGTGGGCGGACCCCATACGAAATGCTCTTTGGTATCAAGATGTATGTACCTGACCTCGATGGGCTAGACAGCAAGGCCCAGGCCACGTCCTTTGACGTAGATGAACATTGCAATGTTTTACAGAATCTACAAAAGACCAGAGACAGTCTTGCAAAGGAACATTTGCCCTCCACATCGGATGATGCACTGCAGATCCCGGTAGTTGGCTGGCTACCCCAAGTTGGAGAACTGGTTCGAGAGAAGATCGATAACAAGAAAGAGTTTGGTCCCTCATATCGAGCACCGGTTCGAGTTCTTGGAGTGAAGGGCACAAGAACAGTCGTTTTACCACCACTTCCAGGTCGTAAGGAAAACAGATTTATTTCTATTGACAATGTCAAGACACACAGGGTGGCCGATTCTTCATAGCATGACACCGGCTGTATCCTGTCCTTCCATGGTGAGGCACTCTGTGCTGGCTATTACATCTGGTGCAGAACAGGAGGTGTCCCTCGAGATGCCTGCCATATCCAGTCCTTTATTAAATACTATTCCTGATACTAACATTGATGAGCTAAACTACACTTATCCTGCTGATTTATCGATGCCTGATTTACAGACCCGTTTGGCAGGCCAGTCCAGATTCTCTTTTGACTCTGTTTCGGAAACTTCAAAGAAACCCACAAACATTGCCAGATATGCCACATTGTTCAAAAAACATTTTTTAATTCCGCCTTGGACATACATTTGGTTGATCCTATTTTCATTTTATCTTTTTATGTCAATTGGTTTTGTGTTTTATTTTTTCCGCCTGATTGATGGTCACTACGTTAAAGAAAGAACAGGAATTCGGTACCTTAATGGAACATTGGCCCCTCTTTCCTCTTCACATTCAGCGCACAGACTGAAACGAAACTTAAATACAGTTAACATTACTGCTTGGCCTGTCCTTGATGGGATTGTGTGGGATGCGGTTAGGTTTCAGATACATGGGCCTACTGAAGTGATTAATGTTCCAAATGTGCTTAGAGTAAACATGGGAGATGTGATTAAACAAGATATACGCTCTGATGATTGGGATATTCAGGCCGTAGAAGCATTATTCTCTGATTTAAAGTATTATGCTGCCTTCGATGCTGAGGATCTGTACACAGATTCTATTAATTATGGTGATTTGTTTAGTTTTCAACACTATGGTAGTCATTTTTTACATAAAACAAACTCCAGGAGGGTTGCTGTTAATTATACACAATGGGAACATTGCCCTACTCCATTTGGAGGCAGTTCCAATACGTTTCTGAAAAAATACACCTATTTTACAGACTTTAATCAATCTAATCCCGAGTCATTTTATTTTAAAACGACACAAATGTCCATGTCTAAAGTTAGACTTACCGATACAAAATTACTGTATTCGAAGTCCTTTCTAGACAGGTTGGCTTTAGATGGCTACGAGTTTTGGAAAGGAACAATTGACCTTAAATCGATTTGGGGTTCCAAAGATTGGCAGGTACAAGGCACTGAGGCTTTGCACCGTGCATGTCTCATCCCGAATCACATGTTGTTTTTAAATTCATCCATTTTCCAAACAACATGCTTTGGATTGGCTACTTCTAAAAAATTGAATACACCCACCATCCCAGATTTGGAGGAATATACAGGTTGGGGTAATTTTACTGATTTGTCCATTCATGAGTTGCAAACTCTTATACACAATTCGTCCTTTAACATATCCAGTTTGGATTCGAAAGGTTGGCTGATGTGGCATAAAAGTGCTGATTCTTGCCAACGCCGTTTTCTGGGTTTGGCTAAGGGGTTCACAAAAGTCAGACTCGATCCCCGTTTTGTAGAAGACTACACTGTCACTACTTATTCTGTGGGGAAGCTGTGTCAGAATTGGTTACAACATTCCACTTTAGCTGCAGTTAAAATACATCTGTCTCTATTAAATGATAATGTGGATTTGAATGATTTTATAAAAGGCCCAGCTAATGGTAGATCTAAACGATGGCTGTATGCGATTTACAATGAAATTTGGAAAGTTACCCAGGTTGAGGCTGCTAAACGCCTGAGAGCTATTGATCAAGCAAATTTAGAGAAGGTGCTTGCAGTTGTTGATAACAGCATTAACACGCTTTCTTCCCGAATTTACACGTTAAATAATATTGTGTCTTCTGTTGTTGACATTGTACATGATGAAGTGTCCGTGTTATATCATGGTCAAAATCAATTACGTTCTGTGATGCAATTTGCATGGACACTACAGACTCTTAAGTCTGGTCGAGTGCCATGGACTTTTATGAACGTCTCATCATTGTTTGCCCCTTTTAATCTGACTGAAAAACAGCGTATGCTGTCAATGAGAGATGCAACATTTTCTATGTTACATATTGAAAAATTAGAATCTTTGCCATTTTCTGTGGCTGAAGTGACTGCTGCGACGTGGCTTATTCATGGTGTTATAACATTACCTTTTGCTTTGTATAAATTTACAAATTGTATGAAATATATAGCCATTGGGCGATATGAACCATTAGGCAGTGCTTTTCTCCATGAGACATGGTCTTTACCATACACTTACAGATGCCTTAAGGAGGGAAATGAAGTGAATCTGAATGGTGAGGAATGTACACAGTCGCCTGACCGCTCACTAATATGCAGACACATCCAGTTGCATGGTTCTTGTAATCAGGACAAACCTAATTTGGCCTGTGTTTTAAAAGGGACACCAGTTCCTGCAATTGTTCCCACGTTCACGTTGTTGTCCAACGGTAGTTATTTACTTTTGAATAACGAGTTTTGTTGTGGGTTAGAGGCCGGTATCGCATATGTGGTTACTGTGTCAGAGAGGGTGGTTTGCTGCAAGAATGTGTTGTATCCACCCACGCATGGGAATTCAGAAGTTTTAATTTGGCCAAGAATACCAACCTTGAGAGCACAGTTCAATGGTTTAGGCCGTATAAGAGCCCTTTTGTCTCAAAAACAGGTGGCCCTGAGCTCTGCACGAGAAACATATGTCCTTCACATAGCAAACACGCGCACAGAAGTACAAGCACTTTTAAGTACTGATTTGCCTTTTCATTTTTGCGAGCTGGTTCATCAAATCTTCAATGCCTCCTCCACAACGAGCCTGGCTCATTTTTTTAAAATGGATAGCAGTGGTCTCGTGACTACGTTTGAAAAAGTATTTGGTATTATCCCTGCGTTCTTTCACTCTATATTTGCTAGCCTGTTTGGCGGATTTCCTGTTTTGCTGGCTTTGGCTGCAGGCGTTCTGGTGATATTTTATTTTATAAAACATGGATGCCCATCATGCGCAAGGAAACGCACAGCGCCTACTGATGTGGTTTCGCAACCGGATGCTTGATTACTATGGATCCTTGCCGCTTGCGACATTGAGCACGGCTTTTGGATTATCCTTCAGATTTTCCTATTTTACCTGTGTCCAGCCTGTGTTTCATTGCCTGAGCTGTGATTTCGACTGGTCCATTGATTTGTGTCTCTGTTTACCGACTTCTCCTGACGTCAACTTTGATCAGCTGATGTACCCCGTAGTGGCTCACGAGTTGGTCTGTTCTGGCGAAAGGGTTATGGCTGTAGCAGCGATGCATGGACTAATGGGTCAGTGGGACATATTCGCAGCGGCGCATGACTTTCTGGCACAGAGCGTTCTCGAGAACCCACTGAGTTGTCCTCTGATGTTGCTAGAGGAATCAGTGTTGGAGGAGCACGTATGTTCTTTCCCATTGCTTAATTGGATGGCTGAACTGTTTTCGGATGATGGCAGTGATTTCATGTTGGAAGCTGTAGCTACATATTTTGCATATTCATTCAACGAGGAATGACTCTGAATACTTCCATCTGGCACGTGACTTTTTAGTAATTCTGAATGGTGCCTTTTTTAATATGAACATTCGAATTTTTCATATGTTCTAAGCCTGTTGATTGAAATCAGGCCTCAAGTTCAACTTTTTATGTTTTGTGTGGCCACTGTAGGCATTCATACATACATTTTTGTGTTTTTAAATTTTACATACATTTACATACATTTGGCTTGGCTCAATATCATTGAACTCTGCTTTCATGTCTTGCCTTTCATAGAGTATTGGCTTATATTTTTTAACCGTCCTCGGATCATTGGGGGGGTGTCATATGGTTACTACGTTTCTATATATTGTGTTAAGTTAGCATGTGCTTATTAAATGTTTAAACGCCATATTTTCTTTCTGCTTCGGTTTTGCACACGACACCTAATTGTTATTGCAGCTTTTAACCTAGACGAAAGATGTGTTTATTTGAGAATAATATGTTATTGCACTGATATCAGTCGTGCTTGGTACACTTGGTACAACTGTCTGCACACTGAGAACTGCACACTCTCAGAATACCCTAACACAAGGTTGCTGTAGGCCTGATCCTCGCACCACGTTAGTCATAACACCAATAATGTTTGTGCCAAATTATGGCTCTACGTGGGTTTAAGATACAGTTACAGGGAATGAATCAACACACTTGATGCTGAGCATGCTGAGAGCTGGTAGCTGTTGATGTGATCTCCTACTACTGAGAATTAGAAGTATGGGTCCGCCCTGCTAAGAACCCAGATGAGACCTTCTTAGATATAATATAATATGCTAATTAGGGTGCGCGAAATATAGGTGACACAGAATTCTATAGATTTTGCATCATAACATGTTATCACCTTTTGCTTACTATGGATTAGTGACGATGTTGCTGACTCTGATTTTTATAATATGCATATTGATATTATACAAGATACTGCGTTTGAGAATGCTGCATTGAAAAATAAACATTTCAAACTTGCACGTGTTTTCATTGCCTCCCAGTTTCGGTTTGGAATGATAATATAACGAAAGAGTGTTCATGTGTTCCACGATACCTGAGGTATTCTAAGTTCATGTTCTGGATTGTCTAAGTCATTGGGAAGTAATTACTACCGATGCAACACTGTAGCTAGCTAGGTAAGGGGATTTCTGAAACAAAGGTGAGTTGTGGGTCACCCTACCTCACCCAGGTTCTAGGTCTCTGTGCACAGTTCTGTGAGAGAACGGAAACCCTGCGACAACATCTGGCCCCAGAGGAAATTAGTTTTGTTTTGACCACTGTGTTAAATACCATTCTCTCTTCTGGAGTATATCCTTCACAGTGGAAAAAAGCCTGAATCTGTCCCCTCCTAAAGAAGCCTAAGCTTGACCCGTTGGACGGAAAAAAATATCGTCCCATTTCCTCTTTACCATTTCCTGCAAAAGTATTCGAGAAGGCCATGAATATGGAGATAACATCTTTCCTAGAATCTCACAAGATTCTGGGTAATACCCAGCATGGTTTCCGCTCGAATCACTCTACATAAACCTCCTTGCTTATGGCAGCTGAAGATATACGTAAGGTCATGGATTCAGGGGGTAGGGCTATTCTGGTTTTGCTGGATTTGACAGCAGCCTTTGATACTGTGAACCATCTGGTGTTAATTCAAAGGTTTCAGGACATTAGTATTTCGGACTCAGCTTTAGCCTTATTGTCCTCATTTCTGGCATCTCAAAAACAAATTATCCACTGGGACAGACTTCAGTCAGAGGAATTCGTATTGCTGGGAGGTGTCCTTCAGGGATCGGCACTATCCCCTACTCTTTTTAATATTTATGTTGCCCCATTGGCAAAACTAATAAACAGTTTGGGTTCTCGCTGGTGTCATATGCTGATGACACTCAGCTGATAGTGTCAGTAACCCATGCAGAGGATGGAATGACAGTCAAATTCTCCAATTGTATTTCGGTCCTGATGAATTGGATGAGTGATAACTTTTTGAAATTAAATACAGAAAAAACGGAAGTTGTAGAGTTTGGACAAAAGTCTGCAATTTGGGGCCAACATTGGTGGCCCTCCTCAGCAGGGGCCTGTCCAGTGTCAGTAACTAAAGTCAGAAATCTCGGCTTTATGTTTGATAATGAGCTGAACTGGGATGCACAGATCAATCAGCTGTCATCAGCTTGCTTTTTTATGCTCAGACAGCTGAAAAAGATCCTTCCTTTTATTCCTCATATTCTGAGGAAAACAGTGATAATTGCCACAATTCTGTCGAGAATTGACTATGGCAATGCTTTGTACCTAGGAGCCGGGGTAAGACAACTGACCAAACTGCAATCAATCCAAAATGCGGCGGACAGAGTCTTACTTAACTTACCGAAATACCATCCCACTTCATCTGCCTTGAAACAACTTCACTGGCTTCTGGTACGAAGGCGCATTGAGTTTAAGTCACTCTGTTTGGTTCACAAAGCTCTATTTGGTGGTGTTGCAGAGGATGTGCAGTCCTTCTTTCCCCGGTACACACCTGCACGTGAGTTTAGATCAGCCACGCTTGGGTTGGTAAAACTTCCCAAGATAAAGAAAGTAAGATGGGGAGGAAAAGGCTTCTCCTTTCTTGCCTCTAAATTATGGAATTCAACTCCTATCCTTCTGAGAAAGGAGTTGAACAGAAGGACGTTCCGCAGGGAAATTAAAACTTGGCTTTTACTCAACAATAACCTATGATTGCGCTGTGTTCTGTTCAGTTTTTCCCCAGCGCCAGGACGCCTCGGCAGCAGTGTGTCTTACAAATATTTTCATTCATTCATTCAAAGTGTGAGACAGTCATTGCCAGGAACAATCCATGTTCACTTGGTATCTACAAACAGCGTCATATACCTGCTAATGTCACAACTCTGAAATGTCGAAATGTAGATGCCATGGTTAAGTTACCTTAAACAGAACAATTAGCTATCAAACCATACACCTAACAGAATTCACATAGTAAAATTCTGGAGAACACAGCCCATGTAAAAAATCTAAGCTAAATAAAGCAACACTAACAAAATTACCATGTGTCAAAACCTTCCCCTGGCGTAGTTGGATTCCTCAGTGGTGCTAACAACCATGGATGGTTGGGATACGCTGAGCCCCCTAGATGGAAAATGGACATAAATACAACAAAAAGTTATACACTTCCTGATCAAAATACCTGACATCACCCACACAAAGTTAGGACAGTTCAAACTTACCAACAAGCCAGGCCCTCGCCGGTAATAGTTGCGACATCAGCTGGGGTATGATGCTGTTTCACAGTATGATGGAATCATGGGCTGATCCCTGGAATTGAGCACAGACGTTTGAGATGTATAAATCTGGTAAGCAGATAACTTGCATGTTGATAGAATGGAAGTACTTCCTGTTACAGTAAACTTGTTCCCTGGCTTGCGGTGGCACAAAGGCAATATGGGTGCCATCAATGGCTCCAACAACATGTGGGATGCAACCAAAATCATAGAAGTCATCCTTCACATTGGCTGCATCCTCACATCTGGGGAACTGGATGAAACTGTCAATGTGTTTCATCATTGCTGAAAGCATGTCTTGTAGTACACCACTGAACATTGGTTGTGACATACCACCAGATATAGCCACAGTGTATTGAAAGGAACCTGAGAACAGAATATGCAATACTGCCACTAGTCTCACAAAAGCAGGATACATGTGGGATTAGTGTTTTGAGGAAGGAGATCAGGCTCCAAATGATGACGTAAATCCTGTATTGTTTGCCTACTCAAATTAAACTTCTTGATGATATCCCACTCTTCCATGGTGTTAAGGTCTAGAAATAGGCGGTACACTGGAGGCTGTCTTCAACTCCCTCTTCCAGGGTACCTATGTGTGGAGTGAAAACAATTTCGAACATTGGTCACATTGTCCCTAGTAACATATATAAAGAGTAAGCCAAAAGTCATGTGATGAAACATAACTGCCCAGAAAGCATTACACGTAATACCCATAATGTTTGTCTACTGTTTAACATTTATAATCCCCTTTGTGGTTTTCACATGTCTGTAACAGAAATGTGCACATTATACATCCAGTAATGTATCATGATCACCCTAATATAGTAAATTTTGAATTGTTTTCACAAAATGCCATCACCAGTGGTGTACACTGCGGTGATATAGCGTTTATGCACAGTAATGCACTACATCAATGTTTGTGTAAAGAAAAGTATAGAGCACTGGAGTAATACATATGAAACCATGTTACAACCCATTTGTATTGGTGGTAATGCACTTAAAGTCACCAATGCTGTAGTTAAAGCTGCTAAAATAGTGGATGCCTGGCCACGCTTATAGGACATTCATAAACCTACAGCTGCTGGTGGAAGTCAACCGTGCGGTGGGCTGTTTCATCCAGAGTGGACACAGCCATAGGCTAACGTTGGTGTTTGTGATGGTCACTGCCCAATGGCTGTGTCTGTCTCCACCGATGATCGCATATGTGGCGAACATACGTGCCATGGTTTGAAAAATAACTCACTTGCCTCCTGACACTGCTGCTATCAACACCTCCTCCACTTTAGCTGCTGTTTGCCACCTCTTAGACTAATCATGCCAGGCCAAGCAGGTGTGAAAGCCCCTGGCTTTTCTCTAGAGAAGCTGGAGAAACTTGTTGATGAGGTCCTTCCCATGTATGTCCAGCTCTATGGCTCACCAGAGGAACAGATAACTATCTCATATACATATTTTACTCTGCTCACCTCCATTCTTTCCATTCCCAAAGGCTACAATGTGCCTCTGAGCCCCAGAATGAATTCAGATTACTGTCATAACATTGTGTGGTCCCTACAAAGGGCATTAATGTAATGAATAGTGGACCACTGTACTTTGTATACTTAACATTCCATTGTGATGTGTGAAAAGCCATAGATCCTACTTGTGTTGTATGCACATATCTATGCATAAATACATTTCATGGTATCTATGATATATTTGCTAATCAGATCATGATAAACGTGCAAATAAATGTATAGGCTTTACAGCGTGAGCTAGGTATGACCCCTTCCGAGTACCACACACAACCTTGAGATCACATGTTGGATGGCCACAAGATGTACCTTTATGTATTGAAGTGGTGGAAATGTGATATTCATGTGGGATCAGTATACCAGCCTGCTGAGAGCACAGCCTGACAATGAGGTGTGCCCAGTCTGGGACATGGCCTAGGATTGGGCAGAGTTACAGTGGCAATACAACTTATATAGACAGGGATCTCTCTGTAGACCTGTTGGTCCTTGGATGTTCCCACAATGAGTTTTTTGAGCCAATATTAGCCCTGATTGCTTTAACATGGACTACAGTTGGAATGAGGACTGAGGTAACCCCTGGACCTGATACTTCTTTCCATTGACCCACATTGTCCACGTGTAACATTTACTTACGACAGGCCTCTTACTGTCACAGGTCTGTTGTCACTTTTCCATAAGTCAGGCTTGCATTGTACAGGCCAATTGCACATGTGACACATTAACAGTGCAGATAGGTGGTTACTTCTGAAGTGATTTTGATATGTGAATCACCTGTTTCGTTTCTAACAACCACTCAAACAACACATAGAATGATATGTTGAATGCCATCTGTGTAACTGTGCTACATATGGCAAAAGGTGCGCCCTGTGGTGGCAGTACATACCTCAAAAACTCAATCAGACTCAGATTGATATCCATTAAGGAGTCCACATGTCCACACATCCCCAGAGAGGAAGCTCTCCATGACTCACATGCCAGCCCTTTCCTTGAGACCTAAGTCTTGGGGTGTAGGCTATACTATGGCACCAGCCTGAATGGACCATATGCATCAGGTCAATGGGCCTGGCTATGAAGGTGACTGTACAGTTATGTTCAGGTACTTTACCCTTCAGGTCACAATGGTGTGTTATGTTTCATAGAAGCTCACATCACAGTACATGTAGGACGGCCCAAAGCTACATGATGCTAATGGGCCAGCTTAGTCAGTGTAGGTCAGGACCAGGGTTGGTGATAGCCAGCAGATGATTACACAAGTGTGTGCTCATGTCTTTGTAGTGCTTAGGATGAGAATTACACATTTAGTATGTGAACTATTGATTAATGCTTGTGCTAGGTGTATACAAAATGTGCGTCAAACAAACAGATATCCTAAAACTTGCCGTTATAATCTATTTTTTCATCTATTGCATCCACACAGGTCAACGCTCATCAGAAGCAATCCATTTGGAAAGCCATTGGTTCCAAGATGAAGACCCTGTGGGGGTCAATCGCCGGCACAGAGTCCATTGTAGGAAAAGGTGGGAGGACTTGACGCGCTGGAAGGTCACAGAGGTCCAGCTGGGGATGTCCTCCCAACATGGACTCGGAAGTCGACAGATCCTGACCCCTCTAATGGCCCGCATACTGGTGGTGGCCTATGCAGAGCTTGATGAGCAATTGAGGGGCCAACAGCAGCTACAAGTGGGTAAGTTCTGTTCAGAGTCATACATGTTACATTGCCAACTTTGTGTGTCATAGTCAGGCATTTTCCCATCAATACTGGGGTGGCCCATGTGCGACGCATAAGAAGAGTTATTGTTTGTGTAGGTCTGGTAGTAGGTGCATGCTTATGTGCTTTGCCTATTGCCTTTCTGAACAGGAACAGAGCAGAGTTCAGTCCACTTCCAATTTATTGTCTTAAACAGGCACATGGTTGATTAAAGCGATTAATCAGTTAATGTTGTTTGATGTTGTGGGTGACAACTGTACCAAACAGGCCACTTGTCTTTAGTGTGTCAGGAGAGATGTTCTCTCACTACTGTGTCTCATGTTATGATGGCCCTCTTACATTTGACATAGCATACAATGCACTTTGGATACAGTCACTGAGCAACACTTCTCCTTGATAAGTGGGGAATGTGCAGTACCATTAGAGAGCAAACATCACTGGTGCCATCAGTATTAGTACCTACATGTTGACATGTGTACCTTTTCCTGATATAGTATCCTCTGCACTACTGTTTCATACATGCTTTACGTGTCTTCATAGTTTGATGTCTGCTTCCATCACAGATGTGTATGTAGGCCAATCTGTATTTGAAAAAAAGTTATTTGTGATGGGTCTATGTGAGTCCATGTGTTACCACAGACACAAGTGTGGAGACATTGGTGGGTGAGTCACTCATACCCTAAGCTATTATTCAATATAATTAGTCAGGTGCAATTGAGTAAGCAATGAAGGACATAACAGGTTGACTTACAGTAATTTCTCACAATGTGAATTGTCATGCCATTGATGTGGGAGTATTCCGCTGATATGATTTGCCAAGTCTGTGAGTGGGTGAATGTCTACGCCCTGTAATACAATGGAAATCGGTACTCTGATGTGCCTTCCGATTAGGACACAAGTAAAACCACCTCTTTATGTAATGAAGATTCCCTGAGATTCCCTGAGATTCAATGAGCCTCAACAACCATCACTAGTCTTTTGGCTTCTAGGTATGTAATGTAAGAATGGTGTTCTCACTAATACCAAGGTGGATAGGGGATGTCCCTACGCTTACCTCTTTCATAATGCTGTGGGTATTTGTAGACAAATCTCCCAGATATTTGGGCCAGATTGTCTCCAAGCTACTTTTCTGTGCTACATGTGATACATAGTGAAGCAACTTAAGTACGGATTTCATGAGACAGCTGTCCCCCAGATACCACACCCACATCACCAGACTCATCCACCACCCCCAGCAATTCCCCCGACGCCACACCCCCACCACCAGACCCATCAACCACCCCCAGCATTCCCCCAGACACCACACCCACAGTAACAGACCCATCCACAAAACCATCATACCTAGCACGCCCACATCACACACACCCAAAAAACACAAACCCATACACTCGCCCACACAACAGACACGAACAAGATACATCAGACACACAGACACCTGCAACAACATGCCCTTCCACTCTCTCTACCTCCCAACCCTTAGTCCCTCCCAAACATCCTGCCCATTTTCCACATGAAAGTGTGTTATTTGCCCTTGCATCTGCACTTACTCCTGTCAAATCTGACCCCCTAAAGTAAAAAGAATCTCTTCCACATCACAAACCATTACTTTCACATCCCAATCAACCCTTCAGAAACTTGATCCCCCAACCACTAAACCCAGCCATACCCCTAAAACCAAAACCCCTCCGGAAACCAAAGACACCTCACCCAAAGTCAGGACCACCCGTCCCAAAACCAAATCCACCCCACCCAATACCAACCCCCACCCCTCCCAAGTAACATCTTTGAGACGCCTGCCATGCCAATGGATGCTCCTTTGTGAGGAGATTTCCTGGCAGTGTCATGAAGGGCACGTTTAGTGGAACAGCAGTGTGGTGGAGCACACATTGTGTACAAGGACTGGCCATTAGCCTCTGGATTACTCCAGCTAGCTATTTTGGAGAAATAAAACTATTTGGTTGGTTTATAACATATTAGTACTGCCATTACTTTTCTAACTATTTGATGGTATTTGATACTTTCGGGTGTGTGACTACAGTTGTGTATGTTTCACCATGATTGCTGATACATCTGATGTGGTTAGTATGATCGGACCTTGGAACCAGTGCTGGAGTAACACAGGACAAGGGGGACTGTTCAATAGATGGACATGTGGGCTCACCCAATATCAACATCATTTAGCTTGCACTTTTCCCTTTGATGAAGTTGGATATGTGGTTGATGTGTGCAAATTAGATATTTGTTTATCCACACATGGAGGGTGTTACATTTTCATACCTTTGTAGACATTTTTATGTACATGTATCCATTTTTGTGTGTGTACCTTACACCTACTTTATGTACATATGTGACAAATGCTGTTACAGCTGTGTTTGCTTTCATGACTTGCACTTACATATTGCCCACATATGTACGGCACTTGATTATGCTATTGGTTGTCCCTGATATACTTCACGCCACAGGTCCTCTACATATAGAGATTCTGAGGCATGTGCAAAGTGGACTGTGGCCCAGGGCCCCAGCCTTTCAAATGTGCCCTTTGAATGCTTCTCACACTGATTATTTGGAATCCCATGTACCTGACATTACCTTTTAATGTGGGTAATGTGTGAGAGTCAATTACAGAGATTTAGCAGAGAAGGTGTGTTTCAGTTACATGACACATCTATACAGATTTTTCTTTGATATTACAACAGGAGCTAGCATGTGAGTAATGTGAGGTTATCAGAGAGATTAACTGGCGTGATATTGATGAGGAGGTGCTGTTGTGTGGCACAATTTAATGCACAGATCACTATCCCTAATTATGAGATGTGAACACATGTCAACTTTAATAGTGTGCCTGTGCAGTGTCAGTGACCTGGCCAAAGAGGGCATCATAGAACTGTAATTGGATCATACATTGAGAACAATTCCGAACAGAGGCCCACAAAATATGTTTGGCCCAGGGGCCCCAAACCCCTTGATAGGTCCATGGCGGGGAATCTATTTGCTGAGGAGACAATGTAAACGGGTATGAGTATAGCTTACCATTGTTTGCATCCACAGCGGTTTCGGGCGTAATCAAGCAGGAACAGTATCGGCACAGAAGGTGTTAAGCTGAGTACAGGCGAGTTTCAGCTTATACCCCTCCCTTTCCGCCAGCTTAGATGTGGTGGTTTAACCGCCACAGACACGGAGGCGGGAAGGCACATCGTAATTGGACCGGCGGTAACAAAGGCAGACTGCCCTCAGAGAGACGCATTAGCCTATCCAGCTGCGGTCGAGACTTCCTGGCGTCAGTGGCAGGACCACAGCAGTCTTCCATCTGTGAAACCTGCATGCATCGTAATAGGTCAGTCGGACTGCCAATGGTGCGGCAGTGACTCTGACGTTGTTCCTACGGTAGTACCATGAATGTCAAAGTCATACTCAGGCCCTTAGTTTTAGATATAAATGCTATGGGCACCATTCACAAAAGCTTTTTGGAGTACGTAACAGAGAACTTTTGTGGTACTCTTTTTAACGTACCTTTACATGTTTTTGTGAATTAGACTCAAAACATCTAAAATGGGAATGTTCAGGGAATATTCAAATGCAATGAATACAAAACGGAAAGGACTGTTTAAGGCTGTGGAATAAAGGGCAGAGATGAGAGGATGCTGTTTTCATAGTGTGACTGAAAGTGGTAAAATTAGCATGTAAGTGATTTGTGATCTACAATGTATTGACAAAGACTTACATAGTGTTGTTGAAAAAAGGAGAATGAGTAGGACAAAAACTTAAAAATGAGGCAACATTTTTTCTGATTTACTCTCAGGACGGCATATGGCACTAGGCCTAAAGAGAAACACCATGACTAATAGGTAAACGTGAAGGGAGTACGGCTCACCAAGGAAACAATATTTCTTCTATAGAAAAAAGAAAGTTTAAAGTTGTGAAGTTCAGTGTGGATCAAAGGATAACTGCTCAAGTGTAGGGGCCCAAAGCATTTCTTAGGATCTCATCACTGGAGTTGATAAATGGCCCAGGTTGCCAAATACGAAGGCTGTCTAGTTTTGATTCCATCTCATTCCTCCTTCTTCCACCACCACCAACCTGCACTTCCTGACTCCTTATTTCACACTTTGAAGTAATTTCCCATTTCTCCCTTAGTCACTGTGTTATCTTTCTTTCACTTCCTTCTCCTCTCTCCTTTTCTGGCCTTCTCTCCCTTTCTCTGGATCTCAGTATTAAAATGAAAAAATAAAATCCAGTCCCCAAATATGAGTGTGAGTGCCCACCAACTTCTACTGCCTCCAGTATTTAAATACTGAACCTAACTTAGATACACGTTATCAAATAGCATGTCCAGGTAATCACATACCTCAGCTAATACAGATTCCACACTTTTAAAGTTTCCAAGACTATAATCTAATAAACAGTAAAAGGTGACTGGAAGTCTGTCCTTGAGGCTGAAATGGTCACCTAGATACATCCACATATGAGGAAAATGTGTGGTGAACTGATTGCAACATTTTAAAGTTTATGCATAATTTTAGTTTGTCATAAATCCACAGACTGTGATGGCAAAGCTCACCTCGATGGTGCAGTAAAGCTGCATTAGTTAATGTGATAAAACAGCATCACAGCATAATACGTCTGTGTCCCATTGTCATCGATATACAAAGGCATCCAAAGAGGCGTACACTACCAAGGTTACTACTACTGGCTATTCCTCATTGCATAACTGAAATGTTAAAGTATTTATTTATTTATTTATTTTATTTGATTTATATAGCGCGTTATACCCTGGGGTCTCTAAGCGCTTGTCCAAGTAGCACCGCTAAATTCCTAAGTGAGCACAAACAAACAGATTTCTAGATTGGTACAGCCAGCCTTATAACCCTACCCAAGCTTTCTGCCATAGGACAGTTTTCAACTTCTTGCGGAAGGCCATCAAATTGGACTCCCTACGCAAATCGATCGGCAGGTTGTTCCATATTACAGGGAGAGTATTTGAAATCGCACGACTACCCACCGTAGCTAATCTAGCGCGCGGTTGGGTGAGGCGAGAGGCACCCTAAAATGCATTTTTGTGCTTTTTGAAACAACAGTAGTTAGGTATATTCCGCAGTAATCTCTAGGTTTAGCACAAAGTACCAAACTAGCCTTTATCAGCAAATCTTAGCTAGGGAGCTTCCTTCAGAAATTAGCGAGTTGTGCAGTCAATGGTTTTTTTGACCTTCGAGTCATGGGGAAAGTTGTAGGTTGGGTAACTGTTACCAAACTCTACCATTTGACAAATACTCTTTCTGACCCTCCAATGTTTCCTTTAACCCCCTGCTTTGGAGGGAGATTGCAAGGGATGTTCTTCAGAATCCATAGTACCTTTGCCTTTAAGGTGAGGCTGGCAATGAAAATGTACCACTTAGTTCCCCATTACAAATGGGCTGGACTAGTATCCGCTGGGGAGATAATGCTCCGAACAAATCTGAGAGTTCAGGTGTTCTGGCACCCTAAATTACCTGGGGTGAGGATGCTGGGCAAGTTTAAGCAGCTGGTAAAACAGTAACATTTCCTAACAACATCTACCTGCTCCGAACAGGTGGAAGATGTCAGGAGAGAAAGTCCAGGGAAATCAATAAAATCTTTCAAGGAAGGGCCAGGTTATTCTGGGTTTTGCAGATTATTTTGGGCACTAACGGAGAATCATAAATTCTGTCGGACTCCTACACCTCTCCCCCCAAATTCTGCCACTACTCATCCTGAGGGCGTTAGTGTTGAAATGAGAAGACTGTATTTTGTTATATTTGTGTGGTTGTAGGCACCTGTCCAACTAAAACTGACTGACACCACCAAATGAATTTCAAACAGTTGAACAGCTGCTAAATTGTAACTATTGTCAAGCCTTCCAGAAAAAAAACATGGAATGTCTGAATTTGTTTTGCTCCATCCAATACTAAAGATTGGATGCCATTTAAACAATGTAAATGCAGACACTTCCATTTTACTAGGAAATGTGTCTCCAGAGTGACGCATATGTGAGTAACATCTGTGCATTATGCAACAATGGCCGAAAAGTCTATACAGCCTTGAAGAGCTCTCCTAATAGCACCTAGCTGTTGCCTTCACTGTGGGTAACTTTGCTAGATGTGAACTCGGGTTACAAAAGCTGTAAAATTTGACATAACAGAATAGGTAAGTGCTGAATGAAAGCAGAAATGGTAAAACTAGATTCAGTCATATTTTCTTACTAAAATCAAAAATCCCCATTCACCGTCTCTAGATTATCTTTTAGCACATAGGCGCCCTGAAAGGCCTGTCCTGGTCAGGTCCCATTTTAGAAGGAAAGTACCATACCACAGCACTTGCATTGGTCTACACATGGAGTGGCTGGTATTTTTCCAAAGTCTCCGTCCTTGTCAAATGAATACATATTTTTGCAAAAGTTCGTTTTTTCTAATCACATAGTAAATTAAGTGGAATGCTAGTGTCACTTAAAGAAAAGAAGAGGGTAAATATTACAAAAACTTAATTCTGCATGTAGACAAGGACATAGGGCCCACTATCTACTAAACTAATCTTCCCTTGTGTGCAGAACGCAAGTGAGCTAATCTGTAATTACAAGGTGCGGCCAGAACTGATGTATTCTGAGAAGTAGAGAGCAAAACCATGTCATTTCAAAAGTATAAATAAATATATATGCTACAAAAAAATCAGACATTATAAGTGCTTCATTCGGATCAATGATTTCAGGTGGGGTTCACTGGCACTCATTATACGGGATGGGAACTTTTATTTCATCATCAGGCTTCGACCTAGAAATAGAAACATAAAAGAAACAGCATTAAAAATGCAATAGGTCTCACCTTTAATGAAGTTAAAGCCATTTGCTTTGCTATACAATACCATTAGCAAAGCAAATGACTTTAACTTAATCAGGGCGAGACCTGTTGCATTTTCAATGCTTGTTTAATGTAGCCACTCTTCCTTCTTACCATGCATCCATACATCCTTCCTTCCATCCATCATTCTATTAGTCAATTCAATTTGAAAGCTTTTATTCGGTTAAGTAGATCAACCATATAAACAATACAGTCATAAAAACAATCTGCATAAAATCAAAAGAGTAAGAACAGTGGGATTGAAAGTGCAAATACATCAAAGTTCGTAAATATAATAATTCAGATAAAAAAGTGCAAGTACATATTTCACATAAGGGCCCAAGCGTTTACTAGGGCATATGTTATCATAATTCGAAAGTGCAAATGCGTATAATTACATAATATCCTTATAAACATACGGTCAAGTGTCGATGATCATAGATTTCCTAATACTAATGGATTTAGAAGAAATGTAGCTAAATAAAAACACAATTGTGGGTCATCCAATCTAAAGAGTAAATTCATGGCATCTGTAGTAGATCTTATATTATAGTGTAGGAAGAATGGTTTTAAATAAAATTTCTTAAGATAGGAATAAAATATACAAAATAATAACATATGGCAGCAGCTTTGTCGAGAAACTCAATCACATGATCAAGCGTGAGCAGAACACTGTTTCATAACTGGAAAATTAACAACATGGTGTACAATGCCCAATCTTAAGTGTGTCAGCACAAATCGATGCGAGGCTCTTGTCACAACTGGCAGGTAAGTCTGGAAACCCTGTTTAAGATCCAGTTGCAGATAAAAGAGGAGGGTTGATTAGTTGATTAGTGACACAGGAGCGTTACTCTGTTTTGTTGTCTTGCAAGGTTAGTTTAATCGCTGCTGTAGCAAAAGAGGCAGTACACCCAGGGTCCGATCGTATATCACAATTGAATAACAATTTAAACCAATAAATATTATAATTGAGCCAGGGTATTCTTAGGCAGTTCTCCAGTTTGAGGCAGTCCCGTATTATAGATTGAGTAAACAATGTCTCCTCTTTTGACCATATAAATTTCCATAATAGGAGAGGTCGTATTGAAGCCAGATCTGAAATATATTTAATGCCCACCTCACGATGTATCAAATCCGTGGAGGCAGATGAAGGGACACAAAGCAGACGTTTTAAAAACGAATTTTCGATTTGTTGAAGTGTATTACCCTGAAAGTGTCCCCAAACACCTGCTCCATAAAGAGCTGCAGTGACACATTGTATCTCGTAAATAGTCAACATATCTTTGATTTGTTGATTGCCCAATTTGGCAGTAAATCTAAAAATACCATTTATATTTCTAAGCATCTTAGAACAGGCACTTTCCTGATCCTGGGTCTAAGAACTATTCCCTGCAAATGTAATGCCCAAGTAACAGAATGTCTTGACTAGCTGGACCTTGGAACCTTCGATATAGTAAGAGCTAGATGTTAAAGGGTTCCTACCGCAAGCCATAACAAAGGTTTTTAATTTATTAATTAAAAGTTTCCTTTTGGCAGTAAAAGCTGTAAAATTGTCAATAAAAAGCTGTAACCCAATGGGGGTGCAAGAAAGTAAAACCGCATCATCGGCGTATTAAAGGATTGGAACAGACTTCCCATCCACCCTAGGGGCATCTGACTCGAACAATTTCAGGGTTGCGTCAACATCATTGATAAACAATGAGAAGAGCAGTGGGGCTAGGACGCAGCCCTGTCGGATGCCTCTTTTAACTTTGAAAAGCGGGGTATATTCACCTAAGAGAGCTTACCACACCTTACTTGACAGCTCCCCATATAGTCTAGCCAAGAAGTATATAATCTCTTTGGGAGCACCCATATCTAACAGTAAGGGCCACAAAATAGAATGGTCTACCAAATCAAAAGCGCTGCTAAGGTCAGCAAAACATAAATATAAATTTCCCTCCTTAGCTAGGATGTCCTTGCCAATCAAAAGATCCAGGTTGACACACTGCTCTAGTGTGCCAACTCCCTTTCTGAATCCATATTGCACTTGTGTAAGGACTGACTTCTCTTTAACCCAAGCTTCTAGTCTAGATAACATGACCCTACTCATGATCTTTATAGACGAATCCAGTAAGGAGATTGGGCGATAATTACAAACATCGGTTTTGACTCCCTTCTTATGAATTGGTATTATAATTGACTGGCCCCATGATAATGGAAATTGGGTCTCAACAGCGGCAATAAAAACTCTGGTTAAAAACGGTGACCATAAGACCATTTCACTTTTATAAAGGTCTATCGGGACCCCGTTCGGTCCCGGTGACTTACCCCCCTTGCTACAAATTATACCCTCGAATACTTCCTCTATACTAATTGACAGAGGCATTATTGGCCAATCGTCTGGATTTTGATTAGGCAAGGTAGATGGAACATCTTTATCGATTGGATTAAAAATATTAGAAAAGTGAGCTACCCAAGAATTGCAATTAATATAGGAATTAAGTTCTGGAGTGTGATTATCCTTCAAGAAGGTACTATTGACGGTATCCCAGAAGAGTTTACTATTTTTGGTATCGGCTGCCTGGCTTAGAACTTCCCAGGCTATATTTTGAAGTTCCAATTTCCTGGTTTTTAGGGCTAAAGCATATTTTGCACGTGACCTCCTATTTATATCTGGATTTCTTGGGTTACACCCCAGGGATTGTTTGAGACGGCCCAAAGCCACTGTGCATTTATCATCAAACCAGCCCACCTTAGGTTTTTTATTTCTACACACTGGTTTCAACAAGAGGTTCTCCACAATATTATTGATTTTAGTAAAATTATCAAGCAACAGTACTGGGTCGACCTCGTCCCCTAAACAGACTTGGATTTCGTTCTGGCATTGTATAAAAACATCGTGCTGGATTTTAGATGGGTCCAAACCGGCCCATTTTATCCGGACACCATTCGATCTGATGGGGGCAATATATGGGCTGTAACAAACTCCAATACCATTCTTAAAACTCCAACATAATAAATACAGGGAATTAATGTTATGATCACAATTTGGTTGGTCCATTATCCAGGGTGATGAGAATAAATGTACACTATTACTGGAGATAATAATGTGATCGATATTAGACGTTGCGTTTCTGCCTCTGAATGTGGGACGTTTCATATTATGTTTATCAGTAGCACAATATAGTAATTCTAGGTCCAGCTTAGCGATAACATCATTTAAGGACCTACCATATTCACAGTGGGGGAAATGAATATAACGATCATCTTCTGATTCCTCCCTCCTGGGCCCACAGACTTTAGTCGAAGAAAATGGGCAAATTTGAATATTAAAGTCGCCAACTCGAAAGAATGATAATCGGTTTCCTAATGGTACTAGTCAGCTTCTCAAGTTCCCTTTCAAAGGCATGGGCAATTGGACCGCGTTGAGAGTTAAACACATTGTTATAGAAGTTGAGCAAGATAACATCTTTACCCACGGTGGATGCCAGCCACATAATCTGAGCATGAGGTGCCCACTGTAATACAGCCTTTAATTTTACATTTGTTCAGATTGGTGGAAATCAAACTCAGAAGACCACCCTTGGCTCTACCCGAATGGGAGGTCTGGGCTGGTAGTCAATGTGAGGCAAAACCCTCTATATATATTGGATCAATACACCACGTCTCCTGTAAGCATATAATATCATGTTCAGGCAAGATAAAATCAGACCATGATGGTGTACCTATTTTGCTTTTAAAACCAGCAATGTTCCAGGTGGTAACTAGATACCTTTTGCCCATATTCATTTCATGAGGTTCCTGTGGGGGTACTTCATGCCCCACCTCTTTACTAGTAATAATCGATTATACTAAAGTACATTCTAAATCGCATGGGGTACTGGGTGTCCATATTACATTAGTGGATAACAACCCACCCTGCTCTGACATGCATAGATCAACCTTACTAGTTATGTTCTTAACGTTTAGATTTTCCGTTGTGGGACTTTTAAGTACAAATCTATCCCATACATCCTGACTAGACTGTATCGGTCCCTCACGTCAATCGTTGGTATCCAAATTACTTAGAGCCTGATACCTGTTGGTTACTGGGATGACAAAATTGGACTGGGAAGAGAACAGGGGGGCCTATCAAAGATCCAGTTCTGGGCCAGCTTAAATTTCCATGCGCCATCATCAGATGTCTGTAAAAGAACCCTAGAGGGGGAAGAGTGGTATTAAATTCCCGGGGTGAAGGTGGTGGTGCATTTTTAAGTGTATTAGATGTCCACTTTGGGGATCTAAAATTAATAATAATACAATCCCCATCAAAACATTTTTTCAAAGGCCCAATCCAGCCCACGCTACGGGTTGTTAAAATTTGACTTACTCCTTCCATAGGATAGCCACAACTATCGGTCAACCAGAACACTACTTTATTCATAACTGAACCAAATTCTTCTACCTGGCCAATTTGGAGTTTGGGAACGTTGGCCAGGGTTGCAACATAAGGACTGCATTTGGGAGACAAGTTTCCAACCGTGGCCATTTTCCTATCCCAATGCGCTGGGACTCTTGGACCATCAGACTTTGCAGGATCAGATGTAATAGGTTTATCTGGCTTGTTCATTAATCTCACTTTCTGGGGTGGTTCAAGTCTATTATTATTAATTAGATTTCTTGTTATTGACTTACTATCTATTTCCCTATTTTCCACTCCTATTCTAGGGGTCTGCTCCTTAGGAATTTTACTACGGTCACTACCCAAGGCAGTGATCGGATCTATGGGGCCTATAATAGCATCATTTTGATAATTCCTGTTTGGCTCATTTTGAAGTTTACAATTGACTTTATCCAGCACTCCGCTAATCTTATGAATTTCTCTAGATAGAGTATCTAATTTATCATAAAGTGGCCTTAGGAGCTCTATCATTTTATCAGAAATAGTTGTTAGTATTAGATGTAGGGGTTTAGGGTCTGTACTAAGCAGATGGTCTGCAAGCGGACCTGGTTTCCCATTACGTTTACTCTTAACAGCTTGGCTGCTTAGGATATTCCTCTGCTGTGCTGGGCCATAATAATAATGGGTGTGGTCATGACGAGCTCAGCTTGTCATGAGCACACGAGCACCGTGCCTCATGACGAGCTGAGCTCGTCATGAGCACCGAAGGGGTTATTAACATTTTTTGCATTTTTAGCTTTAGCCTTAGAATTGGGATTCCCCTGTTCTAGCGTAGTCGTTCTACGTCCTCTGGTCTTTTTCGATAACGGGGGGCTTTCAGGGATAATCAAACTAGGGGTAATAGATATTTGAGTATAATCCCCACTAATCCCTCCTGTATCAATGACGACCGGATCCAGCTCCTCGACTGTCAATGAATTATTGGTCGATTTATTGGAGCCATTCTCACTGAAGGGGCCAGAAGGACCAGAAGGGATCCTGTCCCTAATCTCCTGTTCTGCCCCTATATAGCTTGAGTCCATTGAGAGATGCCTCTCAGTACGATCGATTTCCTCTGAAAGGACATTAACTGCTTTGACCAGAAATGAATTGATCGTAGTGCATGATTTATCAATAAAAGACTTAGCTATCTTCCTCCTTGCCATGATAATACAACAAAGAAGGCTATACAGACAAAGGATAAATGAATGGCCCTATAGGTGCGTACAGGGGCATAGGTGTTACTTCCCCCAATGTAATGTAGCGACTGAAGGTGGAACTAGGGGAGGCTAATACAGAGCAATGGATGTTAACCTCGTAAAAAATCTTAAGGCCTTAAGTCCTTACTAAACAAAGGGTTTGCCCCCTTCACAGATCACTTGCTATAAGGTATTACCCTCAGAATAAAGTGCAAAGTAGGTTGACCTTAAAGTGGCACGTGCTACACAGTATAAATTAGTCTTCCACAGGTAAACTCGATATGCAAAGACTTTGAATATTAAGCATCCCACTAGTAGTAAAGTGCAAGATAAATGGGCCTTAAGTAAAGTGGCATGTGCTGATAGAAAACAGTACAACAGAGACTGTTGTCCAAGGGCCGGGTCACTCCCCCTGCCGCCAACAGCTCCCTCTGTTCGCGCTCTCCCCCGCTGCTGCCACCAACAGGGTTCGAGCCTCCTGTGCCTCGACCAGCACTCTGACTGTGGTTTGTTCTGACTCTTGTTTTCTTAATCACTACTGTAAACTTGACACTTGTATTTTTGCCTGCTTATTTTTCCGGTTTCAGCCCTCCGCCACCCCCCCAGCCCACCCTCTTGCCTTCTGTGTCATTGTTTTCCCGCCGCTTCCCTCGCGGCCATGCCCTCTCGCCGCCCCACTCCCACCTCTGCCGCTCCTCCTCCCTCCCCACCTTAATGGGGACTGGCGCCCAACCGCGCTGCGGGCGCGCCGATTGTGCGCCGAAGGCGAGCCAAAGGCAAGCCCGTCTGCGCCCATCCACGCCTGGCCCGCGCCTAGCGCCAAAACCCCTGGACCCCGAAGTCGCCACGACACCAGACTGCGCTACGATTCCAGCATCCTCCACGCACTCAACACCGGACGAGACCACTCCTGCTACCAGGCCACCCCGAAGCACACCCAAGGGCCCTTCTCCCGCCGGAACTGCAGCTTCATCAGCATCCGGCCCGCCAAACCATCAACCAGAGAACCAAACCACTTCAGATGCATCCTCCTCAACACCCGCTCCGCTCGCAAGCACGCCATCGAACTCTGGGGCCTCCTAGACTCAACCACCCCGACGTCGCCATCCTGGGGGAGACCTGGCTGAACACCACCTCAGCACCAGACATCGCCATAGCCATCCCAGAGGGGTACAAGATCTCCCGCAGAGACCGCACCAATGGAGTGGGAGGGGGAATCGCCATCATCCACAAGGACACCCTCAGAATCTCGACCAACACCGACGACACCCTCACCTCCGCTGAGCACATGCACTTCCAGCTCTACACCGACCCCAACACCACCCTCAGAGGAACACTCATCTAGAGACCACCCGGACCATGACCACAGCTCAGCGACGCCATCGCCGACCTCATCAGCACCCACGCCCTCGCCTCCATGGACTACATCCTCCTCGGGGACCTGAACTTCCACCTCGAGAACAACAACGACGCCAACTCCTCCGCCCTGATCGACAAGCTCGCCAACCTCGGACTCAAACAGCTGGTGATGACACCCACCCACGCCGCCGGACACACACTGGACCCCATCTTCTCCGCAAGTCCCCACGTCTCCTTCAACCACACCACCGAACCCCACTGGACCGACCACAGATGCGTCCACTTCACCTTCAGGAAACCCACCACACACCACCGCATCCAACAGTTGCCAGGTCGCTGCTGGGGCAAAGTCACCAAGGACCAACTGACCACCACCCTCGCCCTGAGACCACCTGCCGACCCCATCGACCCCAACACCGCCGCCATCAACCTCAAACAGTGGATCAACGACTGCGCCAAACCCTTGCCCCACTCAAGACCTCCGCAACCAATAACACCAACAAGAAAGCTGCATGGTTCACCGAAGACCTCCAAGCACACCTGTCGGAAGCTGGAGAAGAAATGGCTCCATGACCGTACACCAGAACGTCACACAGCGAACAAGAGGACTGCTTTCAAGGACCGCCTAGACAACAACGCACACAACTCCAAAGAACTCTTCAGCATCATGAAAGAACTCTCCAACCCCAGCTCCAACACCAACGACATCCTACCTTCACAAGACCTATGCGACTCACTGGCCACCTTCTTCCACCGCAAGATCACCGACATCCACGACAGCTTCAACTGCAACACCCCCACATCCACCACCGAGACCACCACCCCTGCGACCTCCACCCACACGAGTCGCCTGACCACCTGGTCCAACGTCAGCGACGAAGAAACAACCAAGACCATGAACTCCATCCACTCCGGATCCCCATCCGACCCATGCCCTCACCACGTTTTCAACAAAGCCAGCGCAACCATTGCAGCCCATCTCCGGAAAACAATCAACACCTCCTTCGAGGCAGCAACCTTCCCGGAGAGCTGGAAGCTTGCCAAGATCAACGCCCCACTGAAGAAACCCAAGGCGGACCCCAAGGACCTCAAGAACTTCCGGCCCATCTCCCTGCTCCCGTTCCCGGCGAGAGTCACGGAGAAGATTGTCAACAGACAACTGACCCGCTACCTCGAAGACAACAACATCCTGGACCCATCTCAGTACGGCTTCCGCAGCAACCACAGCACCAAGACCGCCCTCATGGCTACCACCGACGACATCAGGATCCTGATGGACAAAGGAGAAACAGCCACCCTCATCCTTCTGGACCTATCAGCAGCCTTCGACACGGTCTGCCACCGCACCATAACAGCACGCCTCCATGACACCGGAATCCAAGAGAAGGCCCTAGCATGGACCACATCCTTCCTCTCTGGCAGAACCCAGAGTGTCCTCCTCCCACCCTTCCGCTCCAAGACCAACGAGATCATCTGCGGCGTCCCACAAGGATCCTCCCTCAGCCCGACGCTGTTCAACATCTACATGGCACCACTCGCACGCGTGGCACGACAACATAACCTCAACATCATCTCCTACGCCAACGACACCCAGCTGATCATATCCCTCACTGAAGACCCCCACACCGCCAAAGCCAACCTCCAGAGAGGAATGAAGGCCGTCGCCGAATGGATGAAGCACAGCAGACTGAAGCTGAATTCAGACAAGTCGGAGGTCCTCACCCTCGGCTCCACCCCCTCAGCCTGGGACGACTCCTGGTGGCTAACATCGCTAGGAACAGCCCCAGAACCCACCGACCACGCACGCAACTTGGGGATCATCCTAGACTCCACCCTCTCCATGACCAAGCAAGTCAACGCAGTCTCCGCGTCCTACTTCAACACCCTCCAAATGCTCCACAGGATCTTCAAATGGATCCCCTCCGACACGAGAAAGACCGTCACCCATGCCATCGTCACCAGCAGACTGGACTACGGGAACGCCCTCTACGCAGGAACAACAACCAAGCTCCTGAGGCGGCTGCAACCCATCCAGAACGCCGCAGCACGAATGATCCTCGACATCCCACGACGCAGCCACACCACACCCCACCTGAGAGACCTGCACTGGCTCCCCGTCGACAAGAGGATCACCTTCAAACTCCTCATCCACGCACACAAGGCCCTCCACAACACCGGACCAGAATACCTCAACGACCGACTCAGCTTCAACACCCCCCACCCGCAGCCTCCGCTCTGCCAACCTCGCCCTCGCCATAGTTCCTCACATCCGGAAAACCACCGCCGGTGGCAGATCCTTCTCCTACCTCGCCGCCAAGACCTGGAACACTCTCCCCACCAACATACGACAGACCCAGGACCTGCTGGCCTTCAGAGGATTTCTCAAGACCTGGCTCTTCGATCAGTAGCAGCCCCCCCCCGCCCCCAGCGCATTGAGACCCTCACGGGTATGTAGCGCACTTTACAAATGTATTTGTTGTTGTTGTTGTTGTGTAGCTGTTCAGTAGGCCCACAGGAACAATTTGGCAATATGTCACCATTAAGAATCACCATTAAAATAAAATGCAATGTGGGTTTGGCTTTAAAGTGGCGCGTGCTACAAGATGTATTTTATCTATCACACAAGTGTAAAGTAAACAATGAAAAACAGGACAACCGGCCAAGGTCTAGCTCAACCAAAACAATTGTACTATCAATAATCATAGGTTGGTGCAACACACTTCCCGCACCCGTCGTTCCAATGTGCAAAGTAAATCAAAATGTTCATCAGAAGATGGAACGTGCACTCATTGAAAGTAGACAAATGCACTTTTAATCCAGTAATATTTCTTTCTTTTATTCAGATAATCTTTAACAAGCAAGGCGCACAGCCAACGCGTTTCGTTCCGAACAGGATCTTCGTCAGATCTGTAAAGATCACATAGAGAAACAAACACTTACAAAATACATATATAATACACAAATATAAAAACAGGTATAATATGTCAAGACAAACTTTAAGAGTGACTGGCCCAAGACAACAAAGTAGAGAATGTAAAAGCATTCCCTACACATAGATATATACATATGTACATACAAAGCTCACTAGAACATTACATTTAAAAAAACAATGTGGACAAAACATTTGACGTTAAACAACACTCCATGACCACAACATTACCGCCAAAGAGAGAAGAGCCCTCACTAGATTGAGGAAGGATAACAGCATTGTAATCTGGAGGCAGACAAGGGCGGTAATGTTGTGGTTATGAACTTTGATGATTATATGTCAGAAATTGAACGCCAATTGGATGACACTTCCTGTTACTGCAAACTTTTGTTGAATCCAATTCCTGAATTGCAGCACCTTATCAATTTTAAATTAGGCGAGGGGAGAGAAGTTGGGCTTCTCACAGAGGGAGAATCTACGTACCTTAGAGTGCATTGCCCCACATATCCTTGTATCTATGTTCTGCCAAAGGTGCACAAGGGGGGCGAGTTCCCCCCTGGTCATCCCATTGTTTCAGGGGTGGGGTCTCCCACTGAAAAGATTGCGGAATCCGTGGATATTAGGCTTCAATTAGCGCAAGTGACTTCAAGTCCACTTTGACCCTAGTGACATCACAAGTTTGCCCACTTATCACATCCTGACCCCTCGACAACCACTGACTCCCCCTAACCTAAAAGGATAGAGGAGGAAATGGGTGGAGTTTAGAGAACTGAAACAGAATTCCTAGAAGTTTGTTTACTTTCTGTCCCGGACGCTGCCCTCAGGTTTTCTGGGACCAGGGGTAGGTAGAGAAGTAACAGGACTATCAAAGAGGAAACCTGGGGTAGCACTAGCAACAACTACCCCTCTCTACTCCTATTTAACACTCATGCCCTTTTAGCTTGAATGAATCCAAGCAGAAGTTCTGATCCGGGGCAGTTTTTCCGCCCTGTCTGGCTTTGTCCCCCACATGTGCGGTACGTGTCTGCCTTCCCTGAGAGCCTGGTCTGGTTTAAGTGTGGTGGAGGCAGGAGACATGCATATGGCTCCGTGGCACTATGAGCAAAGGTTAGTACTACTGCCCAAATCACTGAGCTTATCCCTGATGAGGATGAAAGGTTAAGCTAAACTCACCATGGCTAATATCTGTGACATGCCACTCGACAGCCTCATTTCTCTAGTCGGTCAATACGGTGTTCTCAAAAGATCACAGGCCCCTGCGGCATCGCATGTGTTCCATTTGTCTAATATGGGGCATCCCTCGAGGAAAAATCGGCCAGACAATTTACAACTGGTTTCCGCTGCTCCATTTATATGTACATGTGACCATATGCCTGTGCTCTTCGAATTAAAACCCCGACAGACACCACCATGTGCCACAAAAAAATTCCAAGGCACAACTGGGACTTCTCCACAGAAGTCAAGCTCTTGCCCCAAGCACCCTAAAGCCAGGAAGCAACTGTGTCCAATGGAGACCATATGTAACTGGTAGACTAGAATTTCTACATGAGCACCAGTTACGTTACAGAAAGATACACATATAGGAATGGGACGATTGAGTGATTTGCCCAGGATCACAGGATGTTGAGCCGACGCCGAGACTCGAACTCTGTTCCACATGTCCAAAGTGGCAGCTCTGGTAGTTATACCACATCCTCTCATTTCCAACAGCAAAGGGCAACTGAGAAATTAACCATTTCCCATGGCGGTCTGATTTTAGGAGGCTTGGAAGACAACACAGAGTACCACTAGAGCGGAAGGCACCATTGCGGGTATTAAAAAAGTGCCTCTTTCACTACCCACGACTGCCTCCTCATCTGCCGAAAGCACCTTGAGGCTGCCCAAGGCTAGTGGTTCATGAATCAATTAATTCCATTACCATACGGTTTGACGTGGCAGCGCATGAACCAACTGTGTTGTCTCTCTCTTTTAGCTGGTCGGGCGCAAGTTGGTCTCGAAATGCACTGTCCCAATTTAGATTTTTTTCCCCACGATTTAAGGGACCTTGCAACACTCCACTAGTTTTAAAATATCTGCCTATTTTGTTGATGAAATACAAACAGTTCCTGAACTGTATTTTGTCGGAGACAAACTATGTACTTGCCAAATCCGCGATAAGTTTCCCCTCCCTCCTTTCCACCCAAAAGCGTCAACGGCCGCACTGTGTGTGTCCTTGTCTATATATAGCTGCACTCCCCTCGTGCGCGCTCCAGATCTCAACACTTGTAACTCCCACTCACCGAGGATAGGAGGGAAAATCTCTAAGCAAACTCCTGTATGCAGACGACGTAGTGCTACTTAGCCACACCTACATTGGTCTCCAACGCCTTCTGACTGAAAAGGAAAAATACCCCATGGAAAAAAAACTAAAAATAAACCTCAGTAAGACTCGCACAATGTCAATCAACACCAATAGAAAACAACAGAAGAGCTGGTCTCTTGGCGGTTGAAAAATTGAGCCAGCTTGTGTGTACAAATATCTGGGAGTCATCTTCGACAAAGACGTCGCTTTCGCGCACCAGAAGCAGGAAATAAGGAGAGGTTCATTGATCGCTTTGCTGATGAAAAACCTGCAACTCAATTGATGGGTCCGACTCTGACCCCTTTCTTGAAAGTAATCCAGGCAAAGCTGCTTCCCTCGATTACCTATGGCAGCGAGGCTATGCGGGGAAGAGACTCTAAAGACCTGGATAACATACAGGTCAAAGCTTACAGAACAATGTTCTTGCTCCCGCCTTATTCATCTCCGGCTCAAATAAGACTGGAGTTTGGCCTGCAAAAGCAAGATCTAGCCAGGAGCAGGGCATACATCATTTGCTTGCACAAACTTAGAAGCACCACTACAGATACACTAAACTCTCTGCTATGGCAGGACATACAAAGCAGGGATGCTTCTGAGGCAAGAACTTACCTTCAAGCAGCATTGTAAGCCATCAAACTCGCAGAGCTCTTGGACACACGACTTTAACTTTAAAAAAACTAGTCTGGAAAAATGTTAAATGACTCTCCTTATTGGAGGACAAGGCACTATTCTCAAAAAGATCGCATGCATGGATGACCCTAAACTCTTATGAATCTCCAACACCACAAATATACTTTAACCAGGATTATCCGAAAGCCACAAAAATGAGCCTCTTAAAATACAGACTAGGGATTCTGCAAAGTACAGAGCACCTACCGCCATGGCTCAGGAAAGACGGAAAAGAAGCTTGCATGCTATGCAATTCAAAGAATGGTGACATTCTTCACGTAATCTGCTCATGTGTAGAACTGCAACAAGCACGCCAACTGTTTCTTAAAGATCAACTCAAGCAAAAAGGGATCAGCACTAGAAGGCAAGCGGTGCTCGCCTGCCTGAATCCGTTAAACACCAAACTAAACTGCAGACTGGTGAAATTTCTGGCAACAGCCGAGTAAAGAATTCCAAGTTTGCCAAAACTGGGGGACAACGCTACAGACTCAGGTCGATCAGCGGACGGACAATAGTACCCAAGGGCACATTCTGTGCACACGTCCGCCCAGCACCAGAGGGTCATTCTTGAGAAATGCAAAATGCTAGTGGCGAGAATAGCACATTGCCGAACAGGGTAGGAACAATCTAATACAAGGATCTGTACTGCTTACCACTCAGTGCAAAAAGCGTGTTCTGATCAGTCTTATTCAGTCACTTCCGTGTAAATTGTAATGAATTCCCAATTTTATGATCTATTTTATGGTTTTAATTATGATGTTTTAAGAATTTTGTAATACACACAGCAAAGGTTTTAATTAACTATGCATAATAAACTAAACTTTCAAACTTACCACCGAATCGCCAAGTTTGTGGAAGGGGGCCAGGGGTCAGTAAGGGAGAGGGGCGATGGCTGAAAAGATAAGCAGATCATAGTTAGGGGGAGGGAAGCAAATCAAAATGAGAGAGAAGGGACGAGTGCATGGAGCGAGGACAGGCTGTTGAAAGCAAAACGCAACCCAGTGAGAGGAGCAGGAGGCATATGGGCGAATAAAGAGAGTGGGGACTAATGAGGGAGAGGGGAGACCAGCTGAGGACAAAGAGAGGAGGGACAGACGTGGAACGGAGATTATGGACTGATGGAAAGGAGAGCCGGGTGCAGGCACTGGTGAGCGCGTGGGACAGGCGGGCAGACCTGAGCTGGGAAACACAAGGATAGCTGCAGCCAAAGCAGTAACCCACTAAGCTATGTACATCAATTACAAATCTATGATCTGGTGTTCTGGGCTGTGCTCTGAGCTCGCCCATTTACCTTTGTGCTTGAAGAGTTAAACCTCCTGTGCCTACGTTAAGCAGTGCACACGATCCCAGTCCAACGCTTTTCAATGGAGCTGACATCTCCGTGGTCCCAGAGCGAACATTGATTGTAGTCTTAGTAATACTACATTTTTATTTCGCTTTTCTTTCCCTACTCCCACCCCTCCCTGACTCCTAACAAACTACCACAGTCCAAAGGTCTTAGACAAAACCTCCTCTGTCAATGTCTCACAGTGGTCAATTACCCTCTACTGGCCTGAACTTTGTTCTGGAGGTCGGAGACAGTGTTTTCTACCTCGCAAAGCATTACATTGGACTGACACTGCACCGTGAGGAGTAATTATTTCACCCTGAAGACCACCCTGTTAGACGTGGGCAGGAGCTGCCGTGACACTGACATAGCTGCGCGACCTTAGGACCCGGGTGGCCAGAACGCCCCTTATCCCAGCAGACCGAGGTAGCGGCCCTGCGACGAGTTTGACAGATACCTGATATCATGGGCAGAAACCAAGCAAAGGGGCAAGAGAGACAGGACGGCGCTGATACCCCTCGTAATATGGCAGGTGATGCAGTCGGAAGTTCCTCGCCTGGGGCCGCCTTCACTGGACATGTGGATGAACACCCCCCGGATAAACTGGATTGAATTCTTAAAGAGATACGAGAATCTAGGTTGGTGATGAAACTAAAACTAGGCATTCTTACCACTGGTCTGGCTCTCCTTAAAGCTGACCATGGAAAACTGGTGGATCAAGTCAAGTAACATGGCATAACCTTAACGGACCTCACACCAACAGTGGCGGAACATTCCTCCTTCTTTAAACAGCTCCAACAGCAAGTTGTCACTCTCCTAGACCAGGTTGAAGATGCAGAAGGGAGAAATAGGCGCAACAATGTACGCGTTATTGGCCTGCCGGAGTGCTGTGAAGGGAACCAGGCGGCAGACTTTATGGAGCAATGGTTCAAGGACCATGTAGCGCCCGAAGGATTCTCGCCGTATTTCTGTGTGGAGCAGGCACACAGGATTCCGACTGGACAACCTAAACCCAGATTACCGCCCCACCCACTGATTGTGAAGATCCTTAATTATAGAGACTGGGACACCCTGTTACAAAAAGCTAGGGAGAAGGCGCTCATCCAATATGAGAACCACAGTGTGTCCTTATACCCGGATTACACCATCCTGGTCCAAAGACAACGCTCCTCATACCAAGCAGTGAAGAAAAAACGACGGAATGCACTACTCAAATATGCACTTTTATATCCCGCTCCACTGAAGGTCATTCATGAGAAGAAAACACACTTTTATGAGAGCCCCGAGGACGTTGAAGAGTGGATGGAAGTGATGTGCATAGGATCAAGCCAGGTCAGTGCTCCGGAGATGCAGGGCTCCGGGGGGGGGCGCTGGAGCGGGCCGCTCGCCACTCGCCGAGATCCAGCCGGGGCGGTAGAGGACCCGGCCCCTCGAAGGAACAACAGAGGAGACAACAGGAAGGGGCGTTGGCGATGGCAGGTGCCTTTCGAGAAGACTCGCACAAAATCACGACTGACTCAGATGATAGCACCCTACATTCAGACTCTGAACAAGGTGCCATCCTGTTCCCCACCATCACTCCTAGAGCGGCGGATGACCTGATGGATAATTGACTGTAGAGATCGAATTCTTACCTTTACGAACTTTGATTACGAGTATTGATGATACTGCTGTTGTAGCATTTGGGGATTGGAATTGCTGTCCAATTTGGTAACTGGGTTCCCTGGACCACGTATGTGCCATGATTCGATAATACACCAAGGGTTGGGTCTCCTGATAATGACTTTTGTTTGAATGTTTTACAACCTGGATGCAACTGATGTTCTGTGCTAAGGTCATGGGGCTCCCGAATACTTAGAGTTCGCTGTGGGGCTAGGTCCAGGTTACCACTCCCTCCGCATTTATAACATCCATCCTCCCCCGGGATGGAGTTCCATAGAGCCATTGGGTAACAACGATTGGCTGCACTACGGCCAGGCAAACGACTGGCCACCTCCCTTCAAGCGTATGCACTGTTATTGGTTTTATTTGCCTGTTGCACTAGTGTTGGGCTCCGTGCAGTTCTAGCGCTGTGCCGGGTTTGGTTATAGTTATGGGGAATGGGGACTCCTGGTCGCGCTTACCCGAGCACTTAACACGAGAAGAGATGACACCTTATCACTGGGAATATGGCAAGGTCAGCTGAAACAAAAGGGTCCTATAATTTACTCACATGGAATGTGGGGGGATTAGGATCAATTCAGAAACGCCACCGTATTCATGCGTTCCTCCTTCAACACCAAACACACATTGTGTTCCTCCAGGAATCCCACCTCACAGATGCTGAAACTCAGAAGATGCGGAAAAAGTGGAGGGGATGCATTTATTCTACAAATTATTCGGCCTTTGCTAGGGGGGCAACTATCTGGGTACGACATGGGATGCCATTTGTTGAGCTTGAACGTCGAGTAGACGACCAGGGCAGATATATCTTAGTGAGGGGAACTCTGGATGGCTCCTTGCTGGACCTGGGGAGCATTTATGCTCCAAATTTTGATCAAGATAAATTCCTATACAGGCTGGGTACAGTTTTGGCGGACTGGGATGAGATCCCTTGGGCTCATGGAGGGGACTGGAATGCGATACTAGACATAGGATTAGATAGATCGCATCCCCCACTTCAGGCCTCTGTAACAAACAGATTGACCGAGCGATTCACCTCCTGGGTAGATGGCTGGACATTATCTGATGCCTAGCGGAGTCTCCACCACACACATAAGGAATACTCTTTTTATTCTCCAATACACAACCTCCACACTAGGATCAACCACTTCCTGTGCTCCAGGGCTATCATCACGGCCATAGGCGGACCAGAATACTTAGACCCCTGACACTCACGCTTCTCTGGGGTAGGGTGCCGACCCAGGTACCCACCTGGAAATTAAATCCACGTTTGTTGGAGGACGCTCTCTTTCGTTCATTATTATCTACCACTATCTCTAGTTACCTTTGAGAGAATTGGAATACTGCCTCCTCGAATTTGATAGAGGGGGATGCCCTAAAGGTAGTGGTCAGGGGAGCGACGATAGGACAACTAGTAGGGGCTAGACAGGAGATACACAAGAAACTTTGCGAAGGAGAGAATAGACTGCAGACACTGGAGAAGGAGGCAGCCCTCGACCATGGGAGGAAAGCAGAGTTGCAAACAGCCCACATTGAGCACGCTGAAACATTTGAGATGCTCAGCGTAATAGACTACAGGGAATACACTCAGCGGAAATACACCGAGGCTCACAGATCCAGCACACTGTTTGCCCAACTGGTGAAGGATCAACCTGATCCCCCAAACATAACCAGTATCCGTAACCAGATGGGCATCATAGTCAACAGGCAAGCGGAAATAAATACCGCATTTCGCGACCATCTCCAAGCGCTCTATACACCCCCGAGCCAATAGACGGTACATGGATCGATGAGTTCCTACGAGATCTCCCCTTCCCGACACTGTTGGAAGATACAAAGAAAGATATTGATGGCCTTCATGCTTCAACACCCTGCGCATGCTCCGCAAGATCTTCAGATGGATCCCCACTGAAACCAGGAAGACCGTCACCCAGGCACTCGTCACCAGCCGACTGGACTACGGGAACACCCTCTACTCCGGAACCACAGCCAAACTTCAAAGACTCCAATGCATCCAGAACGCCTCCGCACGACTCATCCTGGACATCCCCCGACACAGCCACATCACCGGACTCCTGAGAGACCTGCACTGGCTCCCCGTCAGCAAGAGAATCACGTTCAGACTCCTCACCCATGCACACAAGGCTCTCCAGGACCCGGGCCCCAAGTACCTCAACGACCGCCTACCTTCTACACACCCACCCGCCAGCTACAATCGACCAGCCACGTCCTCACCACCGTACCACGCATCCGCAGAGCCACCGCCGGAGGAAGATCCTTCTTCTACCTGGCAGCCAAGACTTGGAACTAACTCCCCACCCACCTACGGCGAACCCAAGACCATCTCTCCTCCAGGAAGCAGCTCAAGACCTGGCTGTTCGAGCAGTAACTTACCCCCCTCCCCCAGCGCCTTGAGACCCTCCCGGGTGAGTAGCGCGCTCTACAAATGCCGTGATTGATTGATTGATTGATTGATTGATTGATTGATTACCCAACTTGAGATACGGGCAGCGATTAAGAGCCTAAAACGCAATAAGACACCTGGCATGGATGGTCTCTCTGTGGAGTTTTACCTAACGTACTCGGAACTTCTAGTGCCGGTACTGGAAACTGTCTATAGGGTAGCATTCGATACTGGACACCTACCCTACTCCACCATGCAAACGTTTGTTGCATCCATACCTAAGCTGGGACGAGACGTGATAGAAATGACCAACTATAGACCCCTCTCCTTGCACTCTACTGAATACAAGGTTCTAAGTAAGGCCCTTGCAAACCGCATACGTCACACCTCTCCACGCTTATTCACCAAGATCAGTGCGGATTATTTCCAAATCATAGCACTTCTCTGAACACTCGTAGATTGCACTCGATCTTGTCAGCTACTTCATGCGCGCTCCCCCACATGGGGACTTCTATAAACCCTTCTAACCAAACCTACCCTAACCCGCCCCCCTCCCACTCCTGGTCTTCCCATTCCCGACCTTTCACCACCCATGGACAATCTCGGGCATTTCTCAAACTATAGGGTACATGTGACAGAAGGAAATCGCTTGTGTCAGCAAAAAGGGGTCATGAACTCAAAAGTTCTTGTCCCTTGAAGCGGGGTAGTGTTTATACCTACCTCGGTTATTCTAGTACATGTAAAATAACTGATATTTAACAATATTAAGAATTAGCTCCTCCCTCAACATCGGAAGGGAACCGTGTGTACTGCTGTCTTCTGTTGTAGGTTAATTTGCATTCACAGGTAATAACACATTCTTATCGGTGTGTTTTACACTTTTACACCTTTTGGTCTGCTTTAGCGGTCATTTTCTTAAATACAGTCAAACACCTGCTAGAGAGATTATGCTTTAGCAGGCGCTCTAAGCGTAAGCGCGCTCTGCTTTCTTGCTACAAAGAAGGTCTCTTCGATCAAGGTATTACCTTTATGGCCGTTTTGCCCGTTTTCTCACTTTGCGGGTCAAACAAAGTTCTTGAGCTGCATGCGTCTCCGGTCCGCTACTACTGTCGCATATCTGATCTTTCTAGTGTGGTGGCACTACTTAATTTGACCAGTGGGGGCCACCAGTTTGGGGACCAGCAGTTATTATTCTGCATGAGGTATTCCCGAAGAGTAAAAGAGAGAAAAACACACAAATTGAAAAGACGCAGGACGGCAAAGAAGGGCAAGCGCTCGCCAGGCAGCTGACGTCGACTTTTCTCTATTTCTGCCGTCCCACTTGGACGGCCTGGCCAGGTTTGGTATCTTTATGGGGTCATGTGTTTTGCCCCATAAAGATAACAAAGCTTTAACGCCAGCAGTAAGTCAGGGAAGCCAGTCCAAGTGGGACGCTGTAAAAGAGAAAACTGTACGTCACTGGAAGCTCTTTTCCAATTGCTGGCCACCGTTTAGCCTAAACAGTGACGCCGGCCAATGGAAAAGAGGGGTGGGGCTTAAAGCCCGCTAGTGAACCCTCATGATGACACTAAATCTCGCCAGCGAGACTGTGCATGTGCGCAGTATTACGTTAGGCTTCAACCTAAAAAGAGGGAAAGAAGGAGAAGAGTGGCAAAGAAAAAAAGCATGGATGGAAAATAATATGCAAGAGAGGAGTAAAGGGGCATAGGGCATGGAGAATTTGGAGGAGGAAGAAAGCGGCATACAGTGAACTAGACCGTGTTTTTTGTAGGTTGTCACCCAGCCTCTACCATACAGTGTATCCATTTTAAACTCAGAGAGATGGGCGGCGCCCGAGGGGATACAAAAATGGGCAGATGGTCGCTCAGTGCAGTTGCCAACAAATATATTGAACGTGTGTTAGTGCCAGTTATTCCTGTTTTTGCCTGCAGCCTGTTCCCGTCACTGCCAAGGGGCCGCACCTGCTACCCTGGCGACGAGGTCGGCGCAACCTTGCCCAAACTGAATGTACTCTGCCTACATGCACTGGAGAATATTGCTTACCTTGGCATAAAGACATTACTAGACTTTGCCCAAGAAAAGCAGCACACAGTAAGGAGACAATCCAATAGCCAGCTGCTTTTAATGGCAAGACTAACTCTGGCCACCTGTGCCTGGATGATATAGGTGCTATTTCAATCACTGGAAACTGTGAACCATGCACAGGTATAGTTCGCACCATCTAACAGTTTTGTTGCAACTAAGGAGGGTGGGAAAAGGCTAATCGCGATCACGACAACAGCAATACCACTCAGGTCCAGCCCCCTATGCACATGCATCAGTAACACATCTGCTACCATTCAGTGAACAATCAGATCCAGACACAGCAATGCCAAGGTGGCGCTCATGGATTGGGCGCTTACAGCATTATTTCTGCGCCACGTGAGTATCAGCTGGCGCCAACAATAGGTCTCTGCTAATGCACTTTGGTGCCGCAGAACTGTACGAGCTATTCAAGACACTGCTTAGTACTGAGGATGACGCTGATTTTGATGCAACAGTAACAAAACTGAACAGACATTTCAACCCGCAGCTCAATCGCAAATATGAGCGTTTCAAGCTGCCCCAAGCCAAATAAACAGACACCGAATCAATCAACATGTTCTATGCCCGACTATGAAAACTAGCCAGCACCTGTGTGAACATTATTCAACAAGGAGAGATACGGGTGAAGATCATACAAGGATGCAAATCAATGACACTGCGACGGTTCATCCTAAGGCAGGCAGGTATCACTCTAGATGACAAACTCTTGAACAGTCGCACAGAAGATATAGTAGCGGCCCTGGACAAATAAGGAAACTGTCAACATCAAAGAGGAAAGGATCAATGCAATCCACAAATGCCAGGGAACAGGCTAGCAAGCTGGCAACCTAAAACAACTAGGAGTTGACTGCGGCAATTGCGGTATGAAACACAAATACCAAGGAGTGTGCCCAGCAAGAGGGCAAACATGCTTGAAGTGCGGGAAGGCCAACCACTTTGCGAAAGTATAATGAAGCGGGAGACTAAGATTCAATACATGGTATCAAAGGAGGGCTACTGCGAAAGAAACAGACAGCGCCAAGACACCCAATAGCAGAGGGAAAGGGGTCCATCAGGATGGAGAGGAAGATGACTTCTTTGTGATCTTCTTCGCCGGGAGAGAAGGCAACAAGAAAAGACCAACTCCAATGTGTACAGTGGAAATAGGAGGCACCCCCGTCACAGCCCTCATCGAGATGGGAGCGTCTGTTAAAGTAATGGACTCAGAGTAATTCGAGAGTCTCACGCCGCGGCCGGCACTTTCACCCAACCCTTCCAGGATCTGCACTTACAGAGGAACCGAGTCTTTGCCCCTCAGAGGGACGATAAAAGGGGACCTAATTTCCAAAGGCCACTTGAGGAGAGAGGAGTTCCATGTAACGGAGGGAGGAACAGGCACGCTGCTAGACTGCCACACAGTTGAAGATCTCAAACTAGTATTTTTCATAAAACAAGTGCATGAATCGCACGCCTATTCCATGTCAGCAAAATTTCCCCAATTGTTTACAGGCTAAGGCAAACTAAAAGGAAAGAAAACTAAGCTACACATTGACAACTCAGTTCAGCCCAAATCGTTACGACACTGAAGAGTCTCCGTCCACCTGAGGCCACAGGTGGAACGTGAACTACAAGTCCTGGAGAAACAAGAAGTGAATTAAAAAGTGACTGGCCCTATTCCATGCGCATCCCCAAAAGTCATCGCACCCAAACTGAAATAGCCAGGACTGATACTGCTTTGTGTGCATTTGAGGCTCCCAAACCAGGCATAGGGTGGGAACACCACATCATACCAACCATGGAGGCCGACCTAAACAGGGGAAATGGTTCTCGAAGCTAGACCTCAACTCGAGATACCACCAGCTGGAGCTGAGGTTCTGTAAATTACGAATTCGTTAGTGCTCAGCCTCCATTTTGTAGTCGCCTCCATTTTATGTTGCCCTCACTCAGGCTGCGCGGCGAACGCAATGTTTTTGTCGTTTCTGCATTTATGTGTCAGGTGGCTTCTTTGCCTATGTTTACTAATGAGTGTCAGGGTCTGGCCGAGTACACTAATTCCTGTCTGAGCTGATTAATCCCCGTCCGGACTATTTGTTGGTTCACACCATTGTTTCCTCTAAGTTATCTTATCTGCTGTCCTTCGCTGCACGTCTCATGCATTCTCCTGTTTCACGACTGTCCTTCTACAACATGCAGCTGTGTTTTCTCTACTTGTAAATCGAATTGTGTGGATTCACTTGTAATTTGCTTAAGGGGTCGAGTGACAAACATAACCGGGAACTTGAGTTGCTTTGGACTTAAAACATTGTCTATAACGTTTGCTTATAGCTCATGCTCCTGTGTGATTGTATTTTGCATTGTTTTGTACCGTACATAAACCTGTGCACCACGGAGTTAAGTGGCAGTCTCTTTTGAACCTCGTTATACCAACAACTTCTAAGACCACTGTACTAGCTGCAGCTAATAAATACCATCTTCCACGCCAGACGAAGAGTCTGTGTCTCTGTTTCTGACAAGGCAGGTGAATCCTGGGGATTTCAAGCGTACCCTGCACCTCCTGGCCTTAAGGCTGCGGTTCTCCAACTGGCGCCCAATGTGGGGCGACTTCAGTGGTAGCAGTTGAGCCCGAGGGTCGTGAGGAGCCCCGCAAGAAAATTCCGGAGGAGGCGCACCAAGTGATCGACCCCTGTGTATCGGAAGTGGACCGAAGGTCTTTTACAGCGCGGCTACTCCTCTCCAATGGCTGATGACGACTGCTGCCCTGACTGTCGCCGTGCCTTTGACCCTTCTGATGATGTTTGGTAAAGCGAGACGATAGACGAACCTTCGCTGGTGTAGGACGAACCTTAGTTAAGTATTTGGTGGGTCGCTCCCACAAAACTTTGTTTTGTTTTGTTTTGTTTTGGGGTTTTTATTCAGGTATTGCAATAGCTGAAACCAAGGGGTAAGTACGTTTGTACTGTTTCATTGATTTACACCCCTTGTTGTTTGTGAGCAGTCTAGAGAAGTAATGATGCCTGGACTGAGTAAGTTTAAAAGAATTTGTTGCTTAGGTTGTACGAGGGATTCCCAGTTGGAGGAATCATGTCCGATCCCACCAGTTGGAACTCCCACTTATGAGCTCTATTCAAAACATGGTATTGGTCCCATTACCTTTAATGATACATGGGTCCGATACACGAAGAATAGTGGAGTTTTGAGATGGCCCCAGAGTGGTAGTTTTGACCCCGCCATACTAAATAAATTGGAAACGATTCTGTTTAGCAGAAAAGCCCGGCAGGCAATGTTTGACTCTTTTCGCCTTTGGCGTAAGGAAGCCAAACAGAAAGAAATTAAACAAGCAAAAAAGGATAAGAAAGGCCAAGACATGTCAATTATACAGGCTGCTCAGCAGTTTAAAAATAACGAAGTAGATGGTGCAAATGAGATACTGGAGAGACAACATCGTATGGCGATAGATGCTATCAGATGCTGCCTACTTCCTCTCCAGATAAAAGTAAGGAATTAGAAGAAGATTCCCTAATGTCTTGTTTATTGAATTCACCTACGCCCTATGCCCAAAATCCTAACGCTAGAATTTATCAAAAGTGAAAAAGGACACTTGTAACACTTCTCAACCTTTGGTTCAGGAAGATTAGAATACCCCCAAAAACTCAATGTTGTTTGGAGTGCGGTATATATGTTTCATTCGCCCCACATTGAAGTTATGGCAGTTATCATAAGGTGTTCCAAATTGTGTTGGCTGCCAGCCTCATCCAAAGGCACCTCTGGTCCCGAGTGCAGTGTCCAGAGATAGAGGGTTTTCCCCACAAACAATGTAAAACCAAAATATATGGGAAAAGAAAAAATTGTTAAAAAGGGGAAGAAAACACCCAGGTTATTTATTAAGGGGTGAGTTTCCGCTAATATAAAATAAGCTGATACTCTGAATAGACCGAGTTACTGGGTCTAGTAGTATATTTTTAATGCAGAATTGTCGACATGTTTCAGCTCCTTAGGCCCGAGGAGTCTGTGGAGCTTTCGTCAGGACTCACACACATGAATTAATACTCACACGACTTGTGCAGTATTTTTCTCAAAATGGTCGAAAAAAATAATTTTTCTGTTAGAAAAATCAGCTCTCCAGATTCTGAAATGAAGCAATAGAAAAACATGCAACAATGCGCAGTATTCATTTAAATCGTGGGGAAAATATCGACATATGTGAAGTAAGCCTTGTGTTACTCAAATTTGTAAAGGAAGGTGTTTTTATGTATATTGAATTAACTTAGAAACATCCTGCTAAGATATCACTAATAATACAGAACGAAGGTATGGCTTATTGTTAGACAAGATGTTTAGATGTCTTGTTATCGTAATGTGTACAACCATGCAATTTTCTAATGTCAGAGATGCCCAGATCTATTTGCCATCTTTAAAAAGGGGAGGGGCCAAAAAACTGCATCATGGAGAAACAAACGATAATTTCAATTCTAAATGCACTGCACAGTTTAGCTTATTGACAGGAAAAGTGCTTTAAGGAGTGACAAACGATAGTATTGTTATTCGAGGGATATCTTATGTTAAATTTTGCATCAGGGACCCATTTTTTCAGGACGAATAAACCATTCAATTACTGCCAGTTAACTGCGCTCGGTATGGTGAGGTTAAAAAATATATACAGTCGTTATGCCCATTTATAGTTAGCTTAATCAGCACATAAATGTGGAGTCCGTCCTACCTGTGTAGGTAGAGATAGGTACTTCATCAGGCGTTCCGCTAATTTTAGCACAGAGCTAAGTGGAAAAACGAGGCCATATCGTTAGAATCGCGATTACCGCGTCTTACCAGTTTACTCTCGGACAATCTCTCAGGCGCCATTACCCGCGTGGTGAACTCTTGTCGGACTGGTGCTGACTCTGCCCCCGGATGCCGGATGCATTCTGAGAGCTCCAATTTAAAGGAGCCTTAGTTGTAGTGCGGTCAAATTTAAAGGAGCCTTACTCGTTCTGTGATAAAAGATCTCTATTCCATTTGACTGCTAAATTGTGGGGTTATCATAAAGTAAGCTTTATTTATGAAAAGCAAGCTTTATTTATGAAAAACGGGGACGTTTTTCTTATTGGGGGATCATTATCACAAGTCTTTTTTTAAATAATGTTTGCAGTTTATTTGGTATGTTTTAGCAAGGTTCTCCAAGATATTTATAATGGCAGTAAGTGTTATTTTACTTCGCAAAATGATGCCAGGCTACATTATCGTTGAGGCCTTGTTCATGGGTATGAAGTCGATTACCCACCTCTGTTCCTTTTCGTACAGTATTCTCTCAGAGTTATGGGACTTGTCAGTTAGCATTTCGATCACAGTCCAGTGAATGTCGTCGCAAGAGTGGTTCATTTCTGTAAAGTGGGAACATAATTTGGTGGTGTTCTTTTTTAGTCTAATATTGCTTTTATGCTCACTTATCCTTATTTTTACTTTTCGACTTGTCATCCCTATATATTTCTTTTTACAGGGGCAACTCACCATGTAGATGACATGGGAGGAATTGCAATTGGTATGTTGCTTCTGTGTCCATACCAAGGTCTCTGATAATTGCAATGTTTTTGAAGCTGTAGTTGTTTTACATGCTACACATGAGCCGCAGGGATAATGTCCTGTTAAAGGTGTCATTGTGACATTTCTTGTTATGGCCAGTGGTTGTTTCTTTGGAGGGCGTGTATGTACCAATGCGTCTTTCAGGTTTTTTGTTCTTCGGTTGGCAAATCTTGGTTTGGGCCACTCGAATTTACCAGTGTTCAATATATGCCAGTTTTTATTTATCAATTTCTGTACGGCGTAAGTGGCCGGATTGAAAGTTGATTCAGAAAATGGGATGGTGATGGACAGAGTATCTGAATTAAACAGAACACTCATACCCAGTCAAGAGATCAGGGCTTGATCCATCACCGTTTTTTAGCTCACTGCACCATCCCAGCTCAGATCTGGCCCAGTTTATAGTTTGGCTGAACAGTCTAGATCCTTGGCTCAAGTTTACCTTACATCTAACAACAGCCAACTAGACTTTTTAGATCTCACAATCTTTACTGAAAACAACATTTTACAAACAAAAACCTATACCAAGCCAACGGCGAAAAACAGCCTATTATCATACAAAAGGTATCACCCAAAACACTCAGAGACAATCTGCCATATAGTCAATTTTTACGGCTCAAAAGGAATTGTAGTAAAAATGAGGACTATGAGATCCAAGCACAAGAACTGAGCGTATAATTAAAGAATAGGGACTTTACTGAGAAAACAATCAAAAGATGCAGAAAAAGAGCTAATAATCAACCGAGAGAATGTCTCCTACAAATCCATCCAAAAGAACCAATACAGGATCTAACCACTTGTGTGACAACTTTCAATCCGGCCACTTACGCCGTACAGAAATTGATAAATAAAAACTGGCATATATTGAACACTGGTAAATTCGAGTGGCCCAAACCAAGATTTGCCAACCGAAGAACAAAAAACCTGAAAGACGCATTGGTACATACACGCCCTCCAAAGAAACAACCACTGGCCATAACAAGAAATGTCACAATGAAACCTTTAACAGGACATTATCCCTGCGGCTCATGTGTAGCATGTAAAACAACTACAGCTTCAAAAACATTGCAATTATCAGAGACCTTGGTATGGACACAGAAGCAACATACCAACTGCAATTCCTCCCATGTCATCTACATGGTGAGTTGCCCCTGTAAAAAGAAATATATAGGGATGACAAGTCGAAAAGTAAAAATAAGGATAAGTGAGCATAAAAGCAATATTAGACTAAAAAAGAACACCACCAAATTATGTTCCCACTTTACAGAAATGAACCACTCTTGCGACGACATTCACTGGACTGTGATCGAAATGCTAACTGACAAGTCCCATAACTCTGAGAGAATACTGTACGAAAAGGAACAGAGGTGGGTAATCGACTTCATACCCATGAACAAGGCCTCAACGATAATGTAGCCTGGCATCATTTTGCGAAGTAAAATAACACTTACTGCCATTATAAATATCTTGGAGAACCTCGCTAAAACATACCAAATAAACTGCAAACATTATTTAAAAAAAGACTTGTGATAATGATCCCCCAATAAGAAAAACTTCCCCGTTTTTCATAAATAAAGCTTGCTTTTCATAAATAAAGCTTACTTTATGATAACCCCACAATTTAGCAGTCAAATGGAATAGAGATCTTTTATCGCAGAACGAGTAAGGCTCCTTTAAATTTGACCGCACTACAACTAATGCTCCTTTAAATTGGAGCTCTCAGTATGCATCCGGCATCCGGGGGCAGAGTCAGCACCAGTCCGACAAGAGTCCACCACGCGGGTAATGGCGCCTGAGAGATTGTCCGAGAGTAAACTGGTAAGACGCGGTAATCGCGATTCTAACAATATGGCCTCGTTTTTCCACTTAGCTCTGTGCTAAAATTAGCGGAACCCCTGATGAAGTACCTAGCTCTACCTACACAGGTAGGATGGACTCCACCTTTATGTGCTGATTAAGCTAACTATAAATTGGCATAACGACTGCATATATTTGTTAACCTCACCATACCGAGCGCAGTTAACTGGCAGTAATTGAATGGTTTATTCATCCTGAAAAATGGGTCCCTGATTCAAAATTTAACATAAGATATCCCTTGAATAACAATACTATCGTTTGTCACTCCTTAAATCACTTTTCCTGTCAATAATCTAAACTGTGCAGTGCATTTAGAATTGAAATTATCGTTTGTTTCTCCATGATGCAGTTTTTTGGCCCCTCCCCTTTTTAAAGATGGCAAATAGATCTGGGCATCTCTGACATTAGAAAATTGCATGGTTGTACACATTACGATAACAAGACATCTAAACATCTTGTCTAACAATAAGCCATATCTTCGTTCTGTATTATTAGTGATATCTTAGCAGGATATTTCTAAGTTAATTCAATATACATAAAAACACCTTCCTTTACAAATTTGAGTAACACAAGGCTTACTTCACATATGTCGATATTTTCCCCACGATTTAAATGAATACTGCGCATTGTTGCATGTTTTTCTATTGCTTTATTTCAGAATCTGGAGAGCTGATTTTTCTAACAGAAAAAAAAAAATTCGACCATTTTGAGAAAAATACTGCACAAGTCGTGTGAGTATTAATTCATGTGTGTGAGTCCTGACGAAAGCTCCACAGACCCCTCGGGCCTAAGGAGCTGAAACATGTCGACAATTCTGCATTAAAAATATACTACTAGACCCAGTAACTCGGTCTATTCAGAGTATCAGCCTATTTTATATTAGCGGAAACTCACCCCTTAATAAATAACTTGGGTGTTTTCTTCCCCTTTTTAACAATTTTTTCTTTTCCCATATATTTTGGTTTTACATTGTTTGTGGGGAAAACCCTCTATCTCTGGACACTGCACTCGAGACCAGAGGTGCCTTTGGATGAGGCTGGCAGCCAACACAATTTGGAACACCCTATGATAACTGCCATAACTTCAATGTGGGGCGGATGAAACATATATACCGCACTCCAAACAACATTGAGTTTTTGAGGGTATTCTAATCTTCCTGAACCAAAGGTTGAGAAGTGTTACAAGTGTCCTTTTTCACTTTTGATAAATTCTAGTTCCTACCCCGGGGAAAGAAACGGACACATTGATTCCTCTTCCCTCCCTGTTGATTAATTACCAAAATCCTAACGCACCTCCATTACCCCCTTCTATTGCTCAACCAGATGTTGCTCAATTGCCGATTGTTCAGCAATCGGCTCAGCCTACTAATGCTTCTTTACCTGCCTCTGCTCCGTCTTTACATTCTGTAATTCAGCCCCCACCTCCTCTACCATCCTCCGCTCTTGCCCCTCAGTCGGCTACGTTTCAGGCTCCGTTGCCTTCTGCATCTGTAATGCCTCCTATTCTCTTAAGGGATTCTCCTACCTCACATAGGAGAAAAGCAGATGCTGTTTCAAATTTCTTTTCTCCTATTCTTGGGTTTTTGAATCTGTCTCCAGCTTTCTCTAGACGACAATCTCGTTGTCAACTTCCTCTTACGGACGAGAAAGTAGTTTTGGGTTCCCTCGCCCGTAAATGGATTGAGCACAGAATGGAATATAGTACAGAAGATATTATGAGTTCTTTTCATCAATGGGTAGAGCCCACGCAGAGATATGTTTTTAATGTTAATTGTCAAACTCTTATTAAAGGTTGGGAAGCTATGGAGTTAGACACGGTCCCTTCAGAGCTACTGAAGTTACAAGCTGATTTTGATAGAGGTTTTATTGTAGGACCACGAGTTGAAGAAGCGGTGAATAGACTTGTTGCGTTTCGAGCCATGTTTTTGTCCCTGTCTTTTTCCGAGACGGATCCTACTAATAAACGAGGCATTAAGAATTATCCAATGCGTGAAGTTCCTCCTGTATGGAGAGAAGCGGTGCTTGGTCCACCTCCTGTCCCTGCTCATTTCCAGCGTATATGGGTCCACGAACCCTGGAAAGGTCGGAAGTATTGGTGCTTAAACAAACTCTTCCGGACCCCTTTCCGAATCCACGTTTGTTGGAGGACGCTCTCTTTCGTTCATTATTATCTACCACTATCTCTAGTTACCTTTGAGAGAATTGGAATACTGCCTCCTCGAATTTGATAGGGGGGGATGCCCTAAAGGTAGTGGTCAGGGGAGCGACGATAGGACAACTAGTAGGGGCTAGACAGGAGATACACAAGAAACTTTGCGAAGGAGAGAATAGACTGCAGACACTGGAGAAGGAGGCAGCCCTCGACCCTGGGAGGAAAGCAGAGTTGCAAACAGCCCACATTGAGCACGCTGAAACATTTGAGATGCTCAGCGTAATAGACTACAGGGAATACACTCAGCGGAAATACACTGAGGCTCACAGATCCAGCACACTGTTTGCCCAACTGGTGAAGGATCAACCTGATCCCCCAAACATAACCAGTATCCGTAACCAAATGGGCATCATAGTCAACAGGCAAGCGGAAATAAATACCGCATTTCGCGACCATCTCCAAGCGCTCTATACACCCCCGAGCCAATAGACGGTACATGGATCGATGAGTTCCTACGAGATCTCCCCTTCCCGACACTGTTGGAAGATACAAAGAAAGATATTGATGGCCTTCATGCTTCAACACCCTGCGCATGCTCCGCAAGATCTTCAGATGGATCCCCACTGAAACCAGGAAGACCGTCACACAGGCACTCGTCACCAGCCGACTGGACTACGGGAACACCCTCTACTCCGGAACCACAGCCAAACTTCAAAAAAGACTCCAACGCATCCAGAACGCCTCCGCACGACTCATCCTGGACATCCCCCGACACAGCCACATCACCGGACACCTGAGAGACCTGCACTGGCTCCCCGTCAGCAAGAGAATCACGTTCAGACTCCTCACCCATGCACACAAGGCTCTCCACGACCTGGGCCCCAAGTACCTTAACGACCGCCTACCTTCTACACGCCCACCCGCCAGCTACGATCGACCAGCCACGTCCTCACCACCGTACCACGCATCCGCAGAGCCACCGCCGGAGGAAGATCCTGGCAGCCAAGACTTGGAACTAACTCCCCACCCACCTATGGCGAACCCAAGACCATCTCTCCTCCAGGAAGCAGCTCAAGACCTGGCTGTTCGAGCAGTAACTTACCCCCCTCCCCCAGCGCCTTGAGACCATCCCGGGTGAGTAGCGCGCTCTACAAATGCCGTGATTGATTGATTGATTGATTGATTGATTGATTGATTGATTGATTGATTGATTACCCAACTTGAGATACGATCAGCGATTAAGAGCCTAAAACGCAATAAGACACCTGGCATGGATGGTCTCTCTGTGGAGTTTTACCTAACGTACTCGGAACTTCTAGTGCCGGTACTGGAAACTGTCTATAGGGTAGCATTCGATACTGGACACCTACCCTACTCCACCATGCAAACGTTTGTTGCATCCATACCTAAGCTGGGACGAGACGTGATAGAAATGACCAATTATAGACCCCTCTCCTTGCACTCTACTGAATACAAGATTATAAGTAAGGCCCTTGCAAACCGCATACGTCACACCTCTCCATGCTTATTCACCAAGATCAGTGCGGATTATTTTCAAATCATAGCACTTCTCTGAACACTCGTAGATTGCACTCGATCTTGTCAGCTACTTCATGCGCGCTCCCCCACATGGGGACTTCTATAAAACCTTCTAACCAAACCTACCCTAACCCGCCCCCCTCCCACTCCTGGTCTTCCCATTCCCGACCTTTCACCACCCATGGACAATCTCGGGCATTTCTCAAACTATAGGGTACATGTGACAGAAGGAAATCGCTTGTGTCAGCAAAAAGGGGTCATGAACTCAAAAGTTCTTGTCCCTTGAAGCGGGGTAGTGTATATACCTACCTCGGTTATTCTAGTACATGTAAAATAACTGATATTTAACAATATTAAAAATTAGCTCCTCCCTCAACATCGGAAGGGAACCGTGTGTACTGCTGTCTTCTGTTGTAGGTTAATTTGCATTCACAGGTAATAACACATTCTTATCGGTGTGTTTTACACTTTTACACCTTTTGGTCTGCTTTAGCGGTCATTGCTGGCCACCGTTTAGCCTAAACAGTGACGCTGGCCAATGGAAAAGAGGGGTGGGGCTTAAAGACCGCTAGTGAACCCTCATGATGACACTAAATCTCGCCAGCGAGACTGTGCATGTGCGCAGTATTACATTAGGCTTCGACCTAAAAAGAGGGAAAGAAGGAGAAGAGTGGCAAAGAAAAAAAGCATGGATGGAAAATAATATGCAAGAGAGGAGTAAAGGGGCATAGGGCATGGAGAATTTGGAGGAGGAAGAAAGCGGCATACAGTGAACTAGACCGTGTTTTTTGTAGGTTGTCACCCAGCCTCTACCATACAGTGTATCCATTTTAAACTCAGAGGGATGGGCGGCGCCCGAGGGGATACAAAAATGGGCAGATGGTCGCTCAGTGCAGTTGCCAACAAATATATTGAACGTGTGTTAGTGCCAGTTATTCCTGTTTTTGCCTGCAGTCTGTTCCCGTCACTGCCAAGGGGCCGCACCTGCTACCCTGGCGACGAGGTTGGCGCAACCTTGCCCAAACTGAATGTACTCTGCCTACATGCACTGGAGAATATCGCTTACATTGGCATAAAGACATTACTAGACTTTACCCAAGAAAAGCAGCACACAGTAAGGAGACAATCCAATAGCCAGCTGCTTTTAATGGCAAGACTAACTCTGGCCACCTGTGCCTGGATGATATAGGTGCTATTTCAATCACTGGAAACCGTGAACCATGCACAGGTATTGTTCGCACCATCTAACAGTTTTGTTGCAACTAAGGAGGGTGGGAAAAGGCTAATCGCGATCATGAGTAAGAAGCGACAACAGCAATACCACTCAGGTCCAGCCCCCTATGCACATGCTTCAGTAACACATCTGCTACCATTCAGTGAACAATCAGATCCAGACACAGCAATGCCAAGGTGGCGCTCATGGATTAGGCGCTTACAGCATTATTTCTGCGCCACGTGAGTATCAGCTGGCGCCAACAATAGGTCTCTGCTAATGCACTTTGGTGCCGCAGAACTGTACGAGCTAATCAAGACACTGCTTAGTACTGAGGATGACGCTGATTTTGATGCAACAGTAACAAAACTGAACAGACATTTCAACCCGCAGCTCAATCGCAAATATGAGCGTTTCAAGCTGCCCCAAGCCAAATAAACAGACACCGAATCAATCAACATGTTCTATGCCCGACTATGAAAACTAGCCAGCACCTGTGTGAACATTATTCAACAAGGAGAGATACGGGTGAAGATCATACAAGGATGCAAATCAATGACACTGCGACGGTTCATCCTAAGGCAGGCAGGTATCACTCTAGATGACAAACTCTTGAACAGCCGCACAGAAGATATAGTAGCGGCCCTGGACAAATAAGGAAACTGTCAACATCAAAGAGGAAAGGATCAATGCAATCCACAAATGCCAGGGAACAGGCTAGCAAGCTGGCAACCTAAAACAACTAGGAGTTGACTGCGGCAATTGCGGTATGAAACACAAATACCAAGGAGTGTGCCCAGCAAGAGGGCAAACATGCTTGAAGTGCGGGAAGGCCAACCACTTCGCGAAAGTATAATGAAGCGGGAGACTAAGATTCAATACATGGTATCGAAGGAGGGCTACTGCGAAAGAAACAGACAGCGCCAAGACACCCAATAGCAGAGGGAAAGGGGTCCATCAGGATGGAGAGGAAGATGACTTCTTTGTGATCTTCTTCGCCGGGAGAGAAGGCAACAAGAAAAGACCAACTCCAATGTGTACAGTGGAAATAGGAGGCACCCCCGTCACAGCCCTCATCGAGATGGGAGCGTCTGTTAAAGTAATTCGAGAGTCTCACGCCGCGGCCGGCACTTTCACCCAACCCTTCCAGGATCCGTACTTACAGAGGAACCGAGTCTTTGCCCCTCAGAGGGACGATAAAAGGGGACCTAATTTCCAAAGGCCACTTGAGGAGAGAGGAGTTCCATGTAACGGAGGGAGGAACAGGCACGCTGCTAGACTGCCACACAGTTGAAGATCTCAAACTAGTATTTTTCATAAAACAAGTGCATGAATCGCACGCCTATTCCATGTCAGCAAAATTTCCCCAATTGTTTACAGGCTAAGGCAAACTAAAAGGAAAGAAAACTAAGCTACACATTGACAACTCAGTTCAGCCCAAATCGTTACGACACTGAAGAGTCTCCGTCCGCCTGAGGCCACAGTTGGAACGTGAACTACAAGTCCTGGAGAAACAAGAAGTGAATTAAAAAGTGACTGGCCCTATTCCATGCGCATCCCCAAAAGTCATCGCACCCAAACTGAAATAGCCAGGACTGATACTGCTTTGTGTGCATATGAGGCTCCCAAACCAGGCATAGGGTGGGAACACCACATCATACCAACCATGGAGGCCGACCTAAACGGGGGGAAATGGTTCTCGAAGCTAGACCTCAACTCGAGATACCACCAGCTGGAGCTGAGGTTCTGTAAATTACGAATTCGTTAGTGCTCAGCCTCCATTTTGTAGTCGCCTCCATTTTATGTTGCCCTCACTCAGGCTGCGCGGCGAACGCAATGTTTTTGTTGTTTCTGCATGTACGTGTCAGGTGGCTTCTTTGCCTATGTTTACTAATGAGTGTCAGGGTCTGGCCAAGTACACTAATTCCTGTCTGAGCTGATTAATCCCCGTCCGGACTATTTGTTGGTTCACACCATTGTTTCCTCTAAGTTATCTTATCTGCTGTCCTTCGCTACACGTCTCATGCATTCTCCTGTTTCACGACTGTCCTTCTACAACATGCAGCTGTGTTTTCTCTACTTGTAAATCGAATTGTGTGGATTCACTTGTAATTTGCTTAAGGGGTCGAGTGACAAACATAACCGGGAACTTGAGTTGCTTTGGACTTAAAACATTGTCTATAACGTTTGCTTATAGCTCATGCTCTTGTGTGATTGTATTTTGCATTGTTTTGTACCGTACATAAACCTGTGCACCACGGAGTTAAGTGGCAGTCTCTTTTGAACCTCGTTATACCAACAACTTCTAAGACCACTGTACTAGCTGCAGCTAATAAATACCATCTTCTACGCCAGACGAAGAGTCCGTGTCTCTGTTTCTGACAAGGCAGGTGAATCCTGGGGATTTCAAGCGTACCCTGCACCTCCTGGCCTTAAGGCTGCGGTTCTCCAACTGGCGCCCAATGTGGTGCGACTTCAGTGGTAGCGGTTGAGCCCGAGGGTCGTGAGGAGCCCCGCAAGAAAATTCCGGAGGAGGCGCACCAAGTGATCGACCCCTGTATATCGGAAGTGGACCAAAGGTCTTTTACAGCGCGGCTACTCCTCTCCAACGGCTGCTGACGACTGCTGCCCTGACTGTCGCCGTGCCTTTGACCCTTCTGATGATGTTTGGTAAAGCGAGACGATAGACGAACCTTTGCTGGTGTAGGACGATCCTTAGTTAAGTATTTGGTGGGTCGCTCCCACAAAACTTTGTTTTGTTTTGTTTTGTTTTGTTTTGGGGTTTTTATTCAGGTATTGCAATAGCTGAAGCCAAGGGGTAAGTACGTTTGTACTGTTTCGTTGATTTACACCCCTTGTTGTTTGTGAGCAGTCTAGAGAAGTAACGATGCCTGGACTGAGTAAGTTTAAAAGAATTTGTTGCTTAGGTTGTACGAGGGATTCCCAGTTGGAGGAATCATGTCCGATCCCTCCAGTTGGAACTCCCACTTATGAGCTCTATTCAAAACATGGTATTGGTCCCATTACCTTTAATGATACATGGGTCCGATACACGAAGAATAGTGGAGTTTTGAGATGGCCCCAGAATGGTAGTTTTGACCCCGCCATACTAAATAAATTGGAAACGATTCTGTTTAGCAGAAAAGCCCGGCAGGCAATGTTTGACTCTTTTCGCCTTTGGCGTAAGGAAGCCAAACAGAAAGAAATTAAACAAGCAAAAAAGGATAAGAAAGCACAAGACATGTCAATTATACAGGCTGCTCAGCAGTTTAAAAATAACGAAGTAGATGGTGCAAATGAGATACTGGAGAGACAACATCGTATGGCGATAGATGCTATCCGATGCTGCCTACTTCCTCTCCAGATAAAAGTAAGGAATTAGAAGAAGATTCCCTAATGTCTTGTTTATTGAATTCACCTACGCCCTATGCCCAAAATCATAACGCTAGAATTTATCAAAAGTGAAAAAGGACACTTGTAACACTTCTCAACCTTTGCTTCAGGAAGATTAGAATACCCCCAAAAACTCAATGTTGTTTGGAGTGCGGTGTATATGTTTCATCCGCCCCACATTGAAGTTATGGCAGTTATCATAGGGTGTTCCAAATTGTGTTGGCTGCCAGCCTCATCCAAAGGCACCTCTGGTCTCGAGTGCAGTGTCCAGAGATAGAGGGTTTTCCCCACAAACAATGTAAAACCAAAATATATGGGAAAAGAAAAAATTGTTAAAAAGGGGAAGAAAACACCCAGGTTGTTTATTAAGGGGTGAGTTTCCGCTAATATAAAATAAGCTGATACTCTGAATAGACCGAGTTACTGGGTCTAGTAGTATATTTTTAATGCAGAATTGTCGACATGTTTCAGCTCCTTAGGCCCGAGGGGTCTGTGGAGCTTTCGTCAGGACTCACACACTTGAATTAATACTCACACGACTTGTGCAGTATTTTTCTCAGAATGGAATATAGTACAGAAGATATTATGAGTTCTTTTCATCAATGGGTAGAGCCCACGCAGAGATATTTTTTTAATGTTAATTGTCAAACTCTTACTAAAGGTTGGGAAGCTATGGAGTTAGACACGGTCCCTTCAGAGCTACTGAAGTTACAAGCTGATTTTGATAGAGGTTTTATTGTAGGACCACGAGTTGAAGAAGCGGTGAATAGACTTGTTGCGTTTCGAGCCATGTTTTTGGCCCTGTCTTTTTCCGAGACGGATCCTACTAATAAACGAGGCATTAAGAATTATCCAATGCGTGAAGTTCCTCCTGTATGGAGAGAAGTGGTGCTTGGTCCACCTCCTGTCCCTGCTCATTTCCAGCGTATATGGGTCCACGAACCCTGGAAAAGGTCGGAAGTATTGGCGCTTAAACAAACTCTTACGGACCCCCGTAAAAATCCTGCTGGATATTACAAGGAATTGTCTCAAACAGTTGACGCCTGTATTATGAATTTGGCTGATATTGATATGTTATTCGGAAATGTTGTTCCGCAAGCAATATGGGCACAGATTCGTAGGGAAAATCATGTTGGTGAATTAGGTGGTGATTGGGCTGCTGTTAGGGCCGCGGATGCGAATCAAGTGGGTGGTGCGAAACCCGAGGATCTGATTACGGCCCTACCAGGCAGAATAATTGAATTGATGAAGACAATGATGCCTGCGGTGCGAGTAAATTGGGATAAGCTGGCTGCATGCAAGCGAAAGAAAGATGAAAGCGTCTCGGATTTCTTCACTCGTTTTGAAGAGTCGTTTATTGATCATAGTGGTCAGGATCTGAGTGTAGAGGGTGGCCAGCGGTTGTTTGCGGATAAGTTTGTATATAACTTGCTTCCCGAATTGTCAAATAAATTAAAGAGTTCTGAAAGTGCATGGGCTGTCTCTTCCCCTGCTAAAATATTGGCTACTGCACAGTATTATGAGAATAGAAATAAGGAGGATAAAGAGAAACAAGAGAAGAAAAATAGAGATTTGAAAACGAATGTTCTTTTACAGCAGGCTTATCCTCCGCGTACTACACAGTCTCAGTATTCTCAACCACCACAGTTTCAGAAAGTATACCAGAAGCCTGAGGTTTTTGTACCACGACCTTCATTAGGTCCTAATCAATGTGCGTATTGTAGGGAAGAGGGACATTACAAGAATAGTTGTCCGGTTTTATTACAGCGTAATAATGGGATGTCTGCTCCACAAGGTCGTGGGTATTCGGCACCACGAGCAGACATCCACGCGGGACGTTTTAGACCTTCTGACAAGAGGGTTAACACGGAGGTATTTCCTCGTGTCGGGTCGAGGGTATTCTAACGGAACCCTGAATCCCCGGAAAGTCGGAAACGCTCCCATTGAAGAGTGAAAGTCGCCATAGAGTTACCGCGTGCATTGGATGCAGCGTTTTTTAATTCTTTCTTCCAGCCATTACGCTGGTTGTGCCGTTATTACTGAATCAATGATCAAGGTTCTCGCCATTTGTTTAATCAGAATTCTATGTTTTTAAAGAAGATATTTCGCTGGACGAATATCTCTACCTCACGATAAGGAGGCAGCATACCCCTTATGATACACTGTTATACCCTTTGCTTGCTCGAGAAGTATTGGGAAACATTTATACACATTGTCCTGATGAAGGCGGGTTTTATCTGAACATACCGCCGAAACGCGTCGATGCAAGGAGTTAAATCTGGGATGATAAACTGAGGGAAATTCAAAATAACTGTTCAGTGTTTGAGTTTAGTCCTTTTTCCCTAAAACTCCTTTTTTATTTGGAATGTTGATTTTATTGATTATTGTTTCATCCTGTATGTGTTTCCCGATTTTTAGTTTCTAATTTATGTAATGTATGCTAATAAATTGTTTTAAATACTTTATTTCTTTAGAGTGTTTTCACATGTTTTGAAGTTTTTACCTATTTTCATTGCTTCCTTGTTTTATGGTTGGTATATGTCAGATCACTGTTTGTTAGTATCTTTGTATTAATGTTAATTCGCCCAAAGGGAATTACTTTTTGACTCGTGGTAATTTTCAGACAGGATCTAGAGGTAGAGGACGAGGTGTGTCCTCTCAGGAGCAGCGTTCTTTTCCTCCATCTACTACGAATTACTTTGATCAGCAGAGAGTTCAGTCTACGCAGTATTATAATGATGATTATTGTCCCTTGCCCGTTTCAATTGGTCGTTATGATTTAGATGATTCACTTATTTTGACAACTAGTTGTGGCGAGAACTTGTTGGGTCTGGATTTGTTGAAAAGACTACATGCAACATTGTATTGTTCCCCTTCTGGCGTTCATCTTACGTTGGGGAAGAAATTGACGTCTTCTATATATTTGTCCCGAGACCAGTTTCCACCTGAGTTGCTTTCTCTTCCTGAAAGTCTTTGGGCCACAGGCCCAAATGACGTGGGTCGTCTTGCCATCCAACTGTATGTTGTCACAGTTAAAGAGAATGTTAGAATGCCACGCATTCCCCAATATCGTATCTCTAGTGATGGAGAGAGAGCACTTTTTTGCTATTGTTGATGATTTTATTTAGAACGGTGTGGTTGAAGAAACGAGAGGCAATGTTTGTAACAGTCCTGTTCTTCCGATTCTTAAGAGAACTGATCCTTCACAGCCTCCTGTTTATCGATTTGTTATTGACCTTAGAGAGGTCAATAAAATTGTTGTGCCACAGTTTCCTGTTGTTCTGGGCATTACAGCTTTGTTGACGATGATTCCTGCTTCGGCAGCTTGGTTTTCAGTCATTGATCTCAAGAACGCTTTCTTTAGTATTCCTATTGCTGAAGAAAGTAGGGATATCTTTGGTTTCTCTCTCGGTGGCCAAAGTTTCCGATTTAAAAGAGGTCCTCAAGCTATTGTGAAAGTCCCTCCATCCATAGCAAGGCTCACAACTTGATGCTTTCTCTTTGCCTCCAGGTGCTACGCTTATTCAGTATGTGGATGATTTGTTGGTGGCTGATGATACGGAAGATGTGTGTAAGAGTGTGACTGTTGCATTGTTGCATCATTTGTCTGCTTTACATCATAAGATGGCACCCTCTAAGTTGCAATATGCCCGCCAAGAGGTTACCTATTTAGGTCATCTCTTGTCAAAGAGGGAAGGCGATTGACCCCAGAACGTATTCACGCTATTTCACAGATGTCTGTACCTACCACACAGAGAGAAGTGCGTGCCTTTTTGGGTATCACTTCCTACTGTAGACAATGGATTCCCAATTTTTCACTTTTGGCTAAACCATTTTTGGCACTAACGTTGAAAGATACGCCCCATCCGCTCCCTTGGACGGATGAATGTCAGAAAAGTTTTGTTGACCTACGTACTGCTCTGTGTTCTGCTCCAGTGTTGGGTACCCCGGATTATAGCAAATCCTTTACACTGTACGTTCAATAGAGAGAGGGTTGCGCATTGTCAGTTTTGACACAGCAATTCGGAGATAAACAGAGGCCATGTGCTTATTTCTCCGCTACGTTAGACCCAGTAGCTAAAGCTTTGCCCAGTTGTCTCAGAGCTACGGCAGCTGCAGCGATTTCTATTAGATAGTCTGCCGGATTAGTGTTGGATAGCACACTCATTGTTATGGTTCCACATGCAGTGGATATCTTGTTGAATAGAACAAGAACACAGCACCTTACGAGTGCTCGTTTGTCTGGATACGAGTTGACACTTCTAGCGAGTCATGTACATATCAAAAGATGTAACACGTTAAATCCAGCTACATTGCTGCCACTCCCAGATGAGAAAGATGCTCAAGAAAAACATGATTGTGTTCTCCGAACGGAAGAAGAAACGAAGGGTAGGATTGATCTAAAGGACACTCCGCTCAAGGACCCGGATGGGATCCTATGGGTGGACGGTTCTTGTTTCAAGCTTCCAAATGGGGAGACTACTACTGCCTATGCTGTCACCACCTTATGCACAATTGTTGAGACGGCACGTATTGGACATAGTTTAGCCCAAGCAGCTGAATTAATAGCCTTGACTAGAGTGTGTGTGTTGTCGAAGGGAAAGAGAGTGAATGTGTACACAGATAGCCAGTATGCTTTTGGCGTTGCGCATAGCTTCGGTAAGTTATGGAAGGAGAGAGGATTCTTTACCTCTCACGGGACAAAGATTCAGCATGGTCAATTAGTGACTGATCTTCTTGAGTCACTTACCTTACCTGCACAGATAGCGATCATAAAGTGCAGCGTACATAAGAAAGTCACGGATGATGTGGGTCGTGGAAATGCATTTGCAGACGAGGTAGCTAAAACTACAGCGAGAAACACCGCTAGCCGAATGTATGTGGCAGGTCCTGCAAACTGGGTTAGGGAAATTGGAATGTGTGAAGACACGATTGAGAGTGTGAAAACAATTCAGGAAGAGGCTACTGAGAAGGAATTGAGATCGTGGAAAGAAAGTATGGGAATGTTAGACTTGATGCGTTGTTGGACGGAGTTGTCGGAACATCAGCGATGGTTATTACCGGACGCTTATGTGTTGCCGGTTGTGACTATGGCTCATGGCCCAGCCCAAATTAGTGCGAAAGGCATATGTAAGCTCTTGGCTCCTGTGTGGCAGAATGTAGGAATCCCAAAATGTGCAGAGAATGTGGTTAAACATTGTATTGTTTGTTTAATGCATAACCCAGGAATGGGTACCCCAACTCCGGCAGGTCATTTTGCTCCTCCGTCATATCCTTTTGAAGTGTTACAGATCGATTACATTCATATGGATCACTGCAACAGCCTTAAGTATGTTCTGGTGGTGGTATGTGCCTTTTCCCACTGGATAGAGGCCTACCCCTTGAAAGATAACACTGCATTGTCAACTGCTAAAGTGTTGCTTAAAGAATTCTTTCCCAGATTTGGTTTGCCGCGAATTGTCTGAAGTGACAATGGAAGTGAATTTGTTGGCCAGATTATGCAGAAAGTGTGTTCTGGTCTTGGTATTAGACAGAAGTTCCATGCGGCACACCATCCACAGTCAGAAGGTTTGGTTGAGTGTTATAATGGTACACTCAAGCTTAAACTAGCCAAGATTCAAGCCGGTACGGGCCTTGCTTGGCCTGATGCCTTGCCCCTAGCTCTTTTGTCAACCAGAACTACTGTGCACTCTCGTATGGGACTTAGCTCATATGAAGTGGTTTTTGGACATCCAGCTAATGTTTGGGGTGTCCCTCGTCCCAAGGAATACTCAGATATAACATATCCTCTGTTGACTGACTATTTGCATGGCTTGACTACTAAATTAAGTATTATTTGTCAACAGGTACAAAGTGCTCTGCCGGAGGCCTCCACAGACCCAGGTCACACCATTTTGCCCGGTGACTGGTCTGCATCAAAAATTTTCAACGGACTACGAATTTGGAGCCTCATTGGTCTGCGCCTACGCACGTTTTGCTCGTCACCCGCACAGCTATGAAGGTGGTCGGAAAGCGTAACTGGGTGCATGGCGTGCACTGTAAAAAGGTGCCATTGCCATTACCCTTTTACCAGTAGATCCACAGTGGCGTAAGGGAATCTGAGTCAGCAGCGGTTCCTTGTTTTGTGCCTTTCAGTGATGCTCAAATTTATGGAACTCAGTCCGAGAAAGTAGATGACGACATTCTTCAAGCTGCTGTGCCTGAGCATCTTCGAATAGACACTACTAATCCAGAAACTCTGTTTAAGGACCAGACCGTCCCGAGCAAAACACGCTACAACCTGAGGCCGAGAGCTGACCAAAGGAACTAAACACTTTGAATACTTTTTTCCTTATTACTTAAAGACATTTTTTTGGGACCTTTTTGCCTTTTTGTTTTTGTATGATATTTAGCATTAGATGTGCCATCTGTCTCCATCGCAGGGTCAAGGTAGGAGACTCAGACTGTAACCTGGTTTTTGTTCTTTTAGAAAGTGGCTAGTGCCTCAGGATATACAGAAGTAAGTAGCTGAGTGATTAAGGAAGATTGCCGTGAGCGACATTTTTTTTAGATAAAGATGGATGGTGCAACAACCATAGGTAGGGAAAATAGGAAGCAGGAAATGAGATCGAAGTATTGTAAATTATTGCATAGTCGATTTGGCATAACTTTGTGTGTTTTTATGCTTTTGTGTATTTTATTAGCCTGCAGAGGTTGGATCGTACATGTTCTACAACAGAGAAATGTTGTTAATTCTACAACTTCTTTGCCTTCTCGTCTTTCTGTCTTTTCACATAAAATGCATGTTCGACCTCCTCATGAGCAGATAAGGAGAGCCGAATATATGAATAATACGTTCATTCAGTTGTTACACCAATATCAGTTGGAAATTAATATTAGTGACTGTTGGGTGTGCGGACTTATGCCACACAATACACAAAAGGGAATGCCATATTTGGTTCTTCCTTTCTCATATGAAGGTTCAGCTTGAGCCTATTTGACTATGTTTTCAGCCGCATACCACAACAGACTTTGAAGCCCTGTAAGGACTTCTGGGAATGGATTGGATTTTAGCCACAGCTCCTTGATTAAAGGTATAGTGGTAATGGCTAAGATTGTAGAGAAGAACAAGTTTCCGTTAGACGAGAAAAGAGCTTATGACGGATGGAACGTTACCCACTATGTTTCTAGCCTTGGTGACAAAACTAGAAAGGGTGAGTCTTCTCCAGTATGGACTGCACCCCATCAAGGTAATTTTTGTCTCCAAGTCAACAGTAAGAAAGCTGACATGAAGCAGAGTTGTTTGTATACCTATATTTTCTCGTCCCCTGATTTTCCTCCGTTAGTTCCGTCTCAAGGAACATATTTGTGTGTAAGGACCGAGCTTATACATGGCTCCCTTCCAACTTTTCTGTAACCTGTTATATAGCCTTTCTTCTTCCCCCTACATATACGGCTCCGTCAGACCACCACAGAGTTAGACATAGCCGAGGTATATTCGATGCCAAGGACATGGTAGAACAAGAGAGAGGAGACTTCCTTAAAGGATTCCTTCCCTTTTGGGGCCCGATGGTCAACAGCAGAAACATCAGGCAATTGGTTTGTGTGGTTGAGACCACTATTAATGCTACTGCAGGTGCGATAGGTAACATTACAGCAGAGCTTCAGGCTGACCGTATTATGATGCTGCAAAATTGGATTGCGCTAGATGTGATCTTAGCAGACTGAGGAGGCGTCTGTAGATTGACGGATATAGCTGCTGCATTTATATTCCAGATGATGCTCCGGCAGTATACCAAGCCATTTCCAAATTGCATACCATCTCCGAGTCGATTCATCAGGACGAAGGAGATTGGTCTCTTAAGGGATGGTTTCGGGGAATACTGTCAACTTTGGGATGGAAGATCTTAACATTCCTTGGAGCAATTTTGGCCATCATATTCTCTTGTTGTCTGTGTGTTCGATGCGGTCCTGCAGTTTGTGGCCTACTGGCTACTTTATGTGTTTCGCAACCTGTAACTCAGAGGACAGAGAATATTAGGATGATGGTGCAGCCACAGCTTGAGGATTTTATGAACATCGATGCTGATTCCGACTCAGATTAGCATGAGTTGGTTTGTTCTTGCCTGAGTAATGGCAAAAGGAGGGTCTGAGGTACTGTAAATTACGAATTCGTTCGTTCTCAGCCTCCATTTTGTAGTCGCCGCCATTTTATGTTGTCCTCACTCAGGCAGCGCGGCGAACGCAATGTTTTTGTCATTTCTGCATTTACCTGTCAGGTGGCTTCTTTGCCTATGTCTACTAACGAGTTTCAGGGTCTGGCCGAGTACACTAATTCCTGTCTGAGCTGATTAATCCCCGTCCGGACTATTGGTTGGTTCACACCATTGTTTCCTCTAAGTTATCTTATCTGCTGTCCTTTTCTATACATCTCATGCATTCTCCTGTTTCACGACTGTCCTTCTACAACATGCAGCTGTGTTTTCTCTACTTGTAAATCGAATTGTGTGGATTCGCTTGTAATTTGCTTAAGGGGGCGAGTGACAAACATAACCAGGAACTTGAGTTGCTTTGGACTTAAAACATTGTCTATAACGTTTGCTTATAGCTCATGCTCTTGTGTGATTGCATTTTGCATTGTATTGTACCGTATATAAACCTGTGCGCCACGGAGTTAAGAGGCAGTCTCTTTTGAACCTCGTTATACCAACGACTTCTAAGACCACTGTACTAGCTGCAGCTAATAAATATCATCTTCTACGCCAGACGAAGAGTCCGTGTCTCTGTTTCTGACAAGGCAGGTGAATCCCGGGGATTACAGGCGTACCCTGCGCTGCCGGGCCTTAAGGCTGTGGTTCTCCAGAGCGCACCCCAGAAAGTTGTTCCATCACTACTTTTCCCACACAGATGGGGCACCGGCGATACCAGATACTAAACTTCAGCATTTCCTCTGGGGCAGAGGTGTTTCAGAAGGCCATCAGAAAAACCCTCTCCAGACTGAATGGGGTAATCAACCTGATCTTTTCAGAAAGCCTAGAAGAACACCGTCCGAGACTGAGAGCCACCCTACAAATACTGGCAGACTGTGGCCTGACATCACACAAAAAGAAATGCTTATAATACCAAGACTCCATAGAATTTATTGGGTACATATTCTCACGAGAAGGATTCCAGGTTGACCAAAAGAAGGCAGAAGCCATTCAAAATGCACCCGGAATGACCTGGAACTCCACCAAAGTGTGAGGCTTCCTCGGGATGGGAACATATTTCGCGAGATTGAACCAAAACCTTACTACGCTGTCTGAATGACTATGAGCTCTCACCCAAACAAGTGCTCTTTGGGAGTGGAACCCCAATGCCGAGACAGAATTCCGTGCCATAAAAAGAGCTCTCCTAGACAAGGCCATCATGACCCACTTCCACCCGCAGAGGAAGATAGAGTTGGTGTTGAAGCCAGTCCAGTAAGACTTGGAGCAGTGCTCCTGCAAGAGAAGGTGGACAGAGAATGGATACCCATAGCGTACACTAGCAGGGCACTCTCTGATACAGAGACCTGCAATGCTCAAATCGAGCTGGAAGGCTAGTCCATCCGGTGGGGGTGCCTCCATTTCCACCTGTATCTGTGTGGCCGACAATTCATAGTGGTCACTGATTATAAGCCCCTCATGCCACTCTTCGTTGGAACCACTTCACTGGAACGACCCGCCTCGCTCCTCCGAAGATCAAAAGATGGCCTGTACAACTGCAGCTGTTCTCCTTTGTGGTCATCTATTGCCCAGGGACCAACAACCCTGCTGACTAATTGTCAAGGCACCCCTCCCCGCTTGAAGGGAGGCGACAGATTGATGAGAAGGAGGGAACTGAAGAATTCACCCTGAAGATCATACACAAGGTGTACCCCAAGCACTCTCCATTGAGATAATGCGTGAAGCAACCAAGAACGACGACAGCCTATCTCAAGCCAAAGAGGCCCTGGTTCGGAGACAGTGGCAGCATTTACTCGTTGGGTCCTGATCACTAACACAAGACGAGCCAGAGACTGAGAGACTTTTTGTGTCCTATGCAAGATGTTTGAACATTTATCAACAAACTGTTAAAAGTTGGAAAGGATGAAGAGTGCCACTCGGCCTCTACTAAACAATTTATCCACTTTACACTCTGAGGGCCAGGCGCAGGCCACACCCACTACATCGTGTTTTCTAATTGTTTAAATAAAGATTGTGAACATCCTTCGTGTCTATTTTTTATTGTGGACAGAAACGAGTGAGAGAACTAAAGGGGGTACCCCTCTGCTGTGATTCCTGAGATGGACGGGATTGGTGTGTTCTGGGGTGCCAAATCACTTGTCTCTCTGGAAAGGTTAGGAGGGCAGTTGACGGACTATAAGCTAGTTGTATCCAGACCCATAGATACTGATAGGGTATGGAGACTCAGTCCCTAGGTTCTGTGGTCTTAAGCATAGTTCTGTTCCTGAGCAGAATCCCAGCAACAGTTGTGTGGATCTAACCAGCAGCTGAAGATACCTGTGATGGTCTTGGTGTGACCAGCACATTGCTCTTCTTGGGAGAGAACATTTCTATCAGTAATCCATGTTAAGATAAACTTACATCATAGGGCTTGTTGCATTAACAAAATAAAAGTGTTTTTCTCATACCCACTTGTATCATGTTTTTGAATTTTATTCTTGACAGCTACATTAGACCAGAGATACCCAACTTCTATTTTATGCATGAGGCCTTCAATATATAACTGGAGACAATTTGAGGAGCCACTCTTCGAGATTTGCTGTGTAGAATTTCATACACTGATTGCAAACCCCATGTCAACTCATGTGGGTGCCATTGAAGCTGCAATCAACTATTTCATTGCCCTATTCTAAACTTTACACTCTATATTCATAAAATACTACATTTATACCTTATTTTTGATAGAGCACAATAAAGCATTTATTTCATTTTCATTTATTTTAAAAACTGTTTATTGTATTTACTGGTACCCTGATATGATTTGCCAAGCCATAATCTTGAAACTCAGCACAAGGGTTTAAACTATCATCATAAAATGTATTGTGTATCATCTGATTGTTTATACTGTCAAAATAAATCACATCATTGTAATTTTACTTTTGGTCCCCATTATCAAGCAGATATGAGTTGTTGTTTCATTTGTGTTAGTTAGGTTAATTAGGTGTTGTTAGACCTGGCACCATTGGCGTGGGTCTCCCTTGCATTTTCTTCCTTTGCCTCCTGTGTTTTTGCTGTGTGTTTGGACTCAGTTTTGCTGGTCTAGATGCTTTAGACACTTTGCTACTGCTGTTCAGTGCCAAAGTGCAAGTGCTCCCTTTGTAAATTGTTGCTATGAATTAGTGTTTCCATGATTGGCTGATTTGATTTACTAGTCAGTCCCTAGTACGGTGCAGTGTGTGTGCCCAGGGCCTGTGAACCAAATGCTGCAAGTGGGCTGCAGCACTGATTGTGCCAACCACATAAGCAGCCTGTAAATGTAACTCTGGCCTGCCACTGCAGAGCCTGTGTGCAGTCTAGCACTGCCATGTTGACTTGGCAAGTGCACCCACTTGCCCGGCCCTTACCTTCCCTTTTCTTACATGTTAGTCACCCCTGAGGTAGGCCCAAGGTACCCCTGTATGTGAAAGGTAGGCCGTGCCCTGGTGTGTGTGGCATGTCCTGATAGTGAATTGCTGCCAATTTTGCTTTTCACTATTGCAAGGTTACCTGTTCCCATAGGATAGAAAGGGGAGTTGGTTTATAACATCTTATAAATGTAAATACCCCTGGGAACAAGGTAGGAATATAAAGTCTAGTATGCCTGAACTCAGAATGTTAAAAGGCATCTTTTAGTGAGGGTGATTTTTACATTCTGTGTTTGAAAATACCACTTTTAGAAAATGGGTATTTTCTTGCCTAGCCATCAAGGGTGCCTCTGCTAGGTTTGGGTAATTGCCTATCTAGCTTTTGGATGACAGGGGCTGGGGAGAAGCAGTGGCTCCAGAGAATCCAATGAGTAAGGGCTGGGCTGAATAGACCTGGGCTACATTTAGAGTAGGGGGAGGAGATTTAATTTCACTTGAATGGGCCTGGTCTGCCTAGGACAATGCTGTCTCCACCACCTGCCATTAAGCTGCACCAGGGAGGACAGAACCAGTTTTGGCTGGGCACAGACACTCTCTGTCAATCAAAAAGAGCCTTACCTAGTCCATAGAACATCAATCTACTAGACCAGTAAAGGGGGTCTGATATATCATTATCAGTATAAATACCCTGAAGTTGTAAAATAACACTATTCCCCAGGTCAAGATGTTTAAATTTGTAAACAAAAATATAAACACAGGCCACCACTCACTGCAAACAGAAAAGTGGGAAAACAAAGAGAGTGCCTCACGGTCAAAACACCCGAGGGGGTTCCCGGCTAGCAATAACCGGTATACCCACTTCTAATCATCGGTCACTCTCTCTGTGTGAAGAAAAGGAAGTACACAAAAACATTCAAATGTGCACAAGTGAGAATAATGACATATATACAACCAGTGAACAATTACAAGCACTATTGTGAAATTATGTATAAATACACCTATAACCCCATACAAAAAAGATAAAATCCTGTTGAGGTTTTGCTGGCTATCTATCTTTTATTCCGGTGCTGCAAAGCCTCCCACTTAAAAAAATGGTTATTTATATACCATCCTTATTTTTTAAGAGCCGACATGTTTCGTTGCTCCAATTCAGCAACTTCATCAGGGCAAAGAAGGGGTTCTCTATTCTCAGTCTTCACACCTTATTGATAAAGGGACCTGTGTAAATATAAAAACCAGAGCACAGCAGTGATTATACTGCACCCCTTCAGCGAAGGTATTTCAAGACACATTAAAACCACACATTGAGATTATCAAGGAATGATGTTTACCTTGTGATTGCCCAGTCTTCACATACCGGCAATCATGCAACGGACCCCGTGTCACGTGATCACCTGTCCACCACGGGCTCGGAGTGTTTTGAGCCACCTGAATGAAATCAACAAGTCAGTGAATTACTTCCCGTCAAAAAACTGTAAATGCATGCATGGCCCTCTACAGAATGATGACTGATTGTGGGGGGCGCGCAGCCTTCCAATACCAAAGTTGTGCCACAGAGGTGTTACACGGTGCGGCACTCACTGCCCTACAACATCACTGTGTCTGCCCCAAGGGGGCGGGCTAGAAACGTGACTGTAACTTAGCTCAAAGTATTTTGTATGCTAACATCCCGGGCATATTCAGAAACGCCCGTCAGCTCACAAAGTTATCGGAACCTAAAAAGGATGGCCAATGTTTCGCACACCGCGCTATCTTTACTCGTTCTACCGCACACATTCTGCCTTACTGATGCCGAGTCCCTCCGGCGCTTCAGACGATCCTCACTGGAAACTGCCCAGAGTATTCAGAAATAGACGGGGGGACCGGCTCCGCCCACCACGCTACGTGGCGTGGCCATCTTGAAATGGGTTGAGATACCGCGAGTCGGACCTGATGTACAGAGGGTCCCGCGGTCTCTCGGAAGTTTAGAGTTGAATAACCACTCCTCTCACCACACTACATGGCGCGAAGCAGGCCCACAATAAATCACGGCCATCTTAAAATAGAATAAACACCTAAGAGCCAAACTACCGTATAGCCGGATCTAGCTTCCACTAAAACCCTGGTGTATTACATTAAATGGGTATTGTTCAGGCTGAAGGGAGAAGGGGAAAATGATTTTAATCATAGGTGGTGCTGTATGTCTGATAGATCGAAACATGGGACCTTCTCCCTACAAGATAATTACTGTGAATATCAGGTTCACCTCCTACTCACTTTATTCCATTTGATATTTTCATTCAACCCTTCTCGATCTGCCTTCTCTGAAAAAATCCATTTAGCCTCTTTTCTTGCCAAGATGGTGTCCAAATTATGTGTGTCACCTACCACTTTCTCTAAGACTGTCTATTTGAGGTCTCTCTGATCATGTCCCTGTTCCGTAAAGTGTTGCACCAACCGGGTGGTATGTTTTTTGGCTCTGATCGTGCTCAGGTGTTCTTGTATACGGATCTTAACTTTGCGAGTAGTGACCCAATGTAATACAGCCCACAGCTACACATCAGTCTGTAGATCACGTGTGAGGTGTTACAATTGCTGAACCAATTAAGAAACCAGGTGCTGCCATCATGCAACGTGACACTGTTTGTGGCTGACGTGAGACCGCACACAGAGCAGCTGCCACATGGATAGTGTCCCGTGGGGATGGTACTGGCCTGGATAGTACTGGGGCATCGAGTATGGACCAGCTTGTCACGTAAATTGGACGCCCTTTTGAAAGCAAATTGCGGGGCCGGCATCTTGTCAGCGGCAGTGTCCAAAATACACCAGTGTTTTCTGATGATCTGTCTTACTCTGGTCGAGAGTGGATCAAACGTAGTGACCACTGGGAGGCAAGTTTGCTTTTCATTCACGTTGCATTCTAAAAGGGCTTCCCGCTGTGTGTTCAGTGCCCACTTACGGCCACGTTTAATCACCTTCACTGGGTAATCTCATTGTTTAAGTTTGGTGAAATGTTCTACTGATTGGTCCATAAAGGCTTCAGTAGTAGAGAAATTACGCCGGTATCTCAAAAATTGCCCCACCGGGAGATTATCCCGGAGTGCTCTGGGGTGGAAGGAGTGGTAATGAAGAAGAGAGTTCCTATCAGTCTCCTTGTGGTGCACACTGGTCAACAATTTAGGATCCACTGCAACAATGTCCACATCAAGATAGACTGCAGATACGTTACTAATGGTCCAAGTGAAATGTAGGCTGGTGTCAGCTTGGTTCAGCCATTGTAAAAACATATTGAGCCGGTCCTCTGTACCTGTCCAGATACAGAGGACGTTGTCAATATATCGCCTCCACAAGGAGATGTTTCCCTGGTATGGATTGGACGGATGGTAGACCACATTTTCCTCAAACTGGCCCACATATATGCAGGCCAGACTGGGAGCAAATGTGGCCCCCATCGAGGTCCCCGATGTCTGCAGGTACAGCTGGCCCCTATACTCGAAGAAATTCCTGGTGAGTGCGAGCTCGATGCACTGCAACACGAATGTCTGTGGTGTGTCGTAGAACCATTCCATGGACCCCAGGGCCCTCGCTGCTGCCACCAGCGTGGCATCCTGGAGGATACTGGTGTACAACGACTCAATGTCGATGGTCACCAGTAATTGGTTCTCTGGATCAAAGACAATCTCTTTCAAAATGTTCAGGATATCAGTGGTATCCCGTACATACGATTTCTGTGTGACCACAGCTTCCCTCAGAAAAAAATCCGCGAACTGAGATAGAGGTTCGAGAACAGACTGGATCCCTGAAACAATGGGGCGGCCAGGGGGCGGGCGTTGGGGCTTGTGGATCTTGGGCAGGATGTAGAATGCCGGTACCCGTGGTTTGGTATTAATGATGAAATCTGCTTCCTTTGAAGTGATCCACTTTTTAGCCACAGCCTCCGCCACCATGTTCTTGATGGTTTCAGAAAGTTCAGGGGTCGGGTCTCGTACCAAAGGGTGGTAATTAGTACGGACCTCCAACAGTTTGAATAGCTCCGCTTCATAGTCGATGGTATTCAACACGACTACGGCCCGCCTTTATCATCCGGCTTGATAGTAATAGCAGTGTTCTTTTGTAAAGCTCTAACGGCCAGCCAATCTTCCTTGGTCATATTATGACCCTGCTGGCGCTCTTGATGCTGTTCAACAGATTCTATCTCCTGTATGATACGTTGTCCAAATACTGCAACCTCCGGACCCAGGAGAGAAGTAGGCGGGCAAAAAGTGGAAGGGCGGTGTAAATTAGTGTCAAATAGTGACAGAGGCATTTTCTCTTTCTCAGCAAAGAATATGTGTAACTTAATCTTCCTCATCATCTCAGAGATCTCGATCCTACACAGGAAGGAATCGTGTCTGGGTGTAGGGACAACCCCAAGAACCTTGTTGAGAACTCCCCGTTCAATTGGTGTAAGTTCATGAGAGGACAGATTAACCACAATATCATTGCTGTGAAAAGGTTGTGATCTGTTCTCTTCCCCTAATTCTGAAAGGATCTGCCTCTGCTCCGTGTAATGCGTGGAGAGTATGTCTGCCATGTTTATTGTGCTCTCCCTCTGCCTTGACCCCCCTGTACCTGGCCTCTGCCTCCCCGAGCACCTCTCGGGGTTTGTCCTAAAAAAGCTCTCAAAAGGACCCCCAAATCTTCGTCCGATCTATTCTCTGGGGCAAAGTTTACCCTGCTGCTAGTGGATGCTGTCTGGCGGTCTGGCACCTCCTCGTCCTCACTACTTGTGTTGTCAAAACGCCAATTGTTAGGTGTACGTCTGTTACCTCTCTGTCCACCTCTCTGAAAGTTCTGACCACGTCTTTGATAATATTGACCCCTGGGTTGTTCTACTGGTTTGTCGTAGTATTCATCCTCAGTGTAAGGAAAAGCCCACGAGTGTGTGTAGCGTTCAAGGTTTTTCTTCAATCCCTTAATCTTCTGGTTGACCATGTATGCTTTGTATTCAGCTAAATCATTCTGAATGCGTGCTAGCTGTTCCTTAGCATCAGTAAGTGCAAAGTTGGTATTCAAACTCTCCTCCAATTGCAAAATTCCCTTCAAAGGTGCCTCACTCAGGCGTTTCGCGGTGTTAATAATCAAGATAAGCCAATCCCTAGTGCATTTGTTCGCTATAAAGCTCCAATCCACCCTGAATTGCTTATCTTCAAGGAAAATCTTGGGTTCTAATCGCACTATCAAACTAGGAGGGGAGGCACCTGCCTGCAAATATTTGGTCATGAGGGCCCCATGTAGGGCAACCCGTATTTGACATTTCTTAAGGTTACTCAATTTGTCCCACTCCTCTCTAGCCGTTCCTTCAGTATTCAGGGGGGCATCCGGTAGTAACGAGGGGCCAGCTAAGATTAAGGCGATCTGTTCGTCTGTAAATGCCAGACAATTCATCCCTGAGTGCTCGTAAGATAAACAAGGAAGGGACAATGTAGAGTAAGGTAGATTGGCTGGCCGTTAGAGCTTTACAAAACAACACTGCTATTACCATCAAGCCGGCCGATAAAGGCGGGGCCGTAGTCGTGTTGAATACCATTGACTACGAAGCGGAGCTATTCAAACTGTTGGAGGTCCGTACTAATTACCACCCTTTGGTACGAGACCCGACCCCTGAACTTTCTGAAACCATCAAGAACATGGTGGCGGAGGTTGTGGGTAAAAAGTGGATCACTTCAAAGGAAGCAGATTTCATCATTATTACCAAACCACGGGTACCGGCATTCTACATCCTGCCCAAGATTCACAAGCCCCAACTCTCGCCCCCTGGCCGCCCCATTGTTTCAGGGATCCAGTCTGTTCTCGAACCTCTATCTCAGTTTGCAGATTTTTTTCTGAGGGAAGCTGTGGTCTCACAGAAATCGTATGTACAGGATACCACTGATATCCTGAACATTTTGAAAGAGATCGTCTTTGATCCAGAGAACCAATTACTGGTGACCATCGACATTGAGTCGTTGTACACCAGTATCCCCCAGGATGCCACGCTGGTGGCAGCAGTGAGGGCCCTGGGGTCCATGGAATGGTTCTATGTCACACCACAGACATTCGTGTTGCAGTGCATCGTGCTGGCACTAACCAGGAATTTCTTTGAGTATAGGGGCCAGCTGTACCTGCAGACATCGGGGACCTCGATGAGGGCCACATTTGCTCCCAGTCTGGCCTGCATATATCTGGGCCAGTTTGAGGAAAATGTGGTCCACCATCCTTCCAACCCATACCAGGGAAACATCTCCTTGTGGAGGCGATATATTGACAACGTCCTCTGTATCTGGACAGGTACAGAGGACCAGCTCAATATGTTTTTACAATGACCGAACCAAGCTGACACCATCCTATGTTTCACTTGGACCATTAGTAACTTATCTGCAGTCTATCTTGATGTGGACATTGTTGCAGTGGATCATAAATTGGTGACCAGTATGCACCACAAGGAGACTGATAGGAACTCTCTTCTTCATTACCACTCCTTCCACCCCAGAGCACTCCGGGATAATCCCCTGGTGGGGCAATTTTTGAGATACCGGCGTAATTGCTCTACTACTGAAGCCTTTATGGACCAATCAGTAGAACATTTCACCAAACTTAAACAATGAGATTACCCAGTGAAGGTGATTAAACATGCCCGTAAGAGGGAACTGAACACACAGCGGGAAGCCCTTTTAGAGTGCAACGTGAAAGAAATGCAAGCTTGTCTCCCAGTGGTCACTACGTTTGATCTACTCTCGATCAGAATAAGACAGATCATCAGAGAACACTGGTCTATTTTGGACACTGCCACTGACAAGATGCCGGCCCCGCGATTTGCTTTCAAAAGGGCGTCCAATTTACGTGACAAGCTGGTCCATACTTGATGCCCCAGTACTATCCAGTCCAGTACCATCCCCAAGGGACACTATCCATGTGGCAGCTGCTCTGTGTGCGGTCTCACGTTAACCACAAAAAGTGTCACGTTGCATGATGGCAGAACCTGGTTTCTTAATCGGTTCAGCAATTGCGACACCTCACACATGATCTACAGACTGATGTGTAGCTGTGGGCTGTATTACATTGGGCTCACTACTCGCAAAGTTAAGATCCGTATAAAAGAACACCTGAGCACGATCAGAGCCAAAAAACTCACCACCCGCTTGGTGCAACACTTTACGGAACAGGGACATGTTCAGAGAGACCTCAAATGGAGAGTCTTAGAGAAAGTGGTAGGTGACACACATAATTTGGACACCATCTTGGCAAGAAAAGAGGCTAAATGGATTTTTTCAGAGAAGGCAGATCGAGAAGGGTTGAATGAAAATATTGAATGGAATAAAGTAAGTAGGAGGTGAACCTGATATTCACAGTAATTATCTCGTAGGGAGAAGGTCCCATGTTTCGATCTATCAGATATACAGCACCAGCTATGATTAAAATCCTTTTCCCTTCTCCCTTCAGCGTGAACAATACCCATTTAATGCAATACACCAGGGTTTTAGTGAAAGCTAGATCCAGCTATACAGTAGTTTGGCTCTTAGGTGTTTATTCTATTTTAAGATGGCCGTGGTTTATTGTGGGCCTGCTCCGCGCCATGTAGTGTGGTGAGAGGAGTGGTTATTCAACTCTAAACTCCCCAGAGACCGCGGGACCCTCTGTACATCGGGTCCGATTCGCGGTTCTCAACCCATTTCAAAATGGCCACGCTGAGTAGCGTGATGGGCGGAGCCGTTCCTCCCAGAAGCGCCGGAGGACTCGGCAACAGTAAGGCAGAATGTGTGCGGTAGAACGAGTAAAGGTAGCGCGGTGTGCGAAACATTGGCCATCCTTTTTAGGTTCCGATAACTGTGTGTGAGCTGACAGGCGTTTCTGAATATGCCCGGGATGTTAGCATACAAAATACTTTGAGCTAAGTTACAGTCACGTTTCTAGCCCGCACCCTTCGGGCACACACAGTGATGTTGTAGGGCAGTGAGTGCCGCACAGTGTAACACCTCTGTGGCACAACTTTGGTATTGGAAGGCTGGCGCGCGCTCACAATCCGTCATCATTCTGTAGGGGGCCATGCATGCATTTACAATTTTTTGACGGGCAGCAATTCACTGACGTCTTGATTTCATTCAGGTGGCTCGAAACACTCCGAGCCTGTGGTGGACACGCGATCACGTGACACGGGGTCTGTTGCATGATTGCCGGTACGTGAAGACTGGGCAATCACAAGGTAAACATCATCCTTGATAATCTCAATGTGTGGTTTTAATGTGTCTTGAAATACCTTTTCTGAAGGGGTGCCGTATAATCACTGCTGTGCTCTGGTTTTTATATTTACACAGGTCCTTTTATTAATAAGGTGTGAAGATTGAGAATAGAGAACCCCTTCTTTGCCCTGATGAAGTTGCTGAAATTGGAGCAACGAAACATATTGGCTCTAAATAAATAATGATGGTATATAATTAACCATTTTTTAAGTGGGAGGCTTTGCAGCATCGGAATAAAAGATAGATAGCCAGCAAAACCTCACCAGGATTTTATCTTTTTTGTATGGGGGTATAGGTGTATTTATACATAATTTCACAATAGTGCTTGTAATTGTTCACTGGTTGTATATATGTCATTTTTCTCACTTGTGCACATTTGAATGTCTTTGTGTACTTCCTTTTCTTCACACAGAGAGAGTGACCGATGATGAGAAGTGTGTATACCGGTTATTGCTAGCCGGGAACCCCCTCGGGTGTCGACCGTGAGGCACTCTCTCTGTTTTCACACTTTTCTGTTTGCAGTGAGTGGTGGCCTGTGTTTATATTTTTGTTTACAAATTTAAACATCTTGACCTGGGGAATAGTTTTATTTTACACATTCAGGGTATTTATACTGATAATGATATATCAGACCCCCTTTACTGGTCTAGTATATTGATGTTCTATGGACTAGGTAATGCTCTTTTTGATTGACAGTTGATTGAGCGGGGGCCAGCCTTACCTGCTACCTTCCCCCTACACTTCCAGAGATTGATGAGCACAGACACTCTTTGCCTTCCGAAAACAAAGGATTTTACTGAATAAAAAGAGGGGCCCAGACCCCTGACTTTCAGATCACTTCTTGGAAATCAAGAGGAACCTTTGCCAAGGAGAAGCTGAGGAGGAATACTGCCCCTTTGATGATTGCTGTCTGGTGCAGCGCCTGCCGCGGCTCGAGAAATCAACTCATGCTGCATCGAGTGCAACGATCTCCGTAATCCGAGATCACAGCACCGATTCTGACACAAGCCCTGCTGTGCTGCTGCAAGAATCCGTGTATCGTCCCGGATCATTGCTTCGAGGTGCCAAGTCTGTTGCATCATTGGGGACGCAGTAAGTAACCGATGTATCACCTCCCCATGCAGTAAGAAACCGATGCATCACCTCCTCTCCGGTAAGGAACCCACGTATCACCTCCGCTGCGCAGCAGTAAGGAACCAACGCATCAACTCCCCCGGAGCAAGGAACCAATGCATCACCTTCCCTGAGTGTAAGGAACCGATGCATCACCTTCCCTGCGGCCCATTGTTTTTTATTTGCCTGACTCATTGAAGGTACTTTGTGTGAAAAATGTTGCACTGCAATTTGCTTTGAACTGTACTATTTCTATCATCTGAAAGTCATATATTTTTACTGTATTGTGGATTTTTGTCATTTTGGGTCTTGTTTGATTTAGATAAAGATTACTTCTTTTTCTAAAATGGTGTGGTGTCCATTTGTTGTGTTTTCACTGTATTACTGTGTTCACAAATGCTTTACACACTGCCTCTGAGATAAGCCTGTCTGCTCGTGCCAAGCTACCAAGGGGGTGAGCAGGGGTTATTTTAGAAGTGTACCCCGTTACCCTGACTAGAATCAAGGGTCCCTATTTGGATAAACGTACCTACCTCTGCCAACTAGAGACCCCCATTTCTAACAGGTGTTAATTATATTATTAAATATTCTTTCATTATAAATGAATCCTCTAGGCACCATAGCTTCAAAACACAGTTTTATGGACATGTATTTGATTGCATGGTGTTCCACAGGCTATCATTACTGCCAGGGAATCTCAATTTATGTCTGAATTCTGGTCAGCTTAAGATAAAGAATGAGTTATGGAAGTGAGTCTGCCTCTGTTGCGGCCTCAGTCAGATTGACAGACTTAAAACTTGATTAATGTATTCATTAAATAGTATTTTCATGTGCTAAACAGTCTTGGCACAAGAGGATAGAAGTAGGATGTAGTGGTTGACAGATACTATACAGATACCATACATATATAACACAGACCACTCATGGGGCGTGGCCACGGCGAGGAAGATGGCGGACAAAGCTTAGTGAGCTTTGCTGGCCCGCTCCTCTTATCCTCGTTCATCCCTATAATAAAGGACCCCAGTCAGCACTCCAGAGTGGCTTCACAACCCCTGTGACCTGCGCAGATGAGTGCCAGATTTCCGCAGCGGGCTTGGTGACAACTAGCCATGGATGCAGAATGGGCTCACCGGTAGGTAGCGCGGCCTGCTGGGCCTCACTTTGCAGCCAGGAGGGCCAGCCTGGCTGTTGAGAGTTGGGACCGCTGTGGAAAGCCAGAGACGCCCTCCCCAACAGCTGAGAAATACAACACAAGCCTGTGGAGACAGGGAGGGGTGCCGCAGTGGGACGCACTTGAAGCCTTGTTTCTTCCCTGGACTGCAGGGAGCACGGCTGGACCCGCTCTGGACTTCTGCAAGGGAAGCATCGAGGAGGGGGGGAAGCTTCTCAAATTGAGCGGCTGGGGAAAATGCTGTCCCCCTTGCCAGCAATTCTGGATGGAGGACTGGGCAACGCACTGGTGCAGCCTGGTAGAAGTTGATCCACATGGCATAGTCACATCATGGCAACAGGACCCCCCGCCCCTCAACATACCATGCATTCCACAAATAACACACAAGGCACCAGTGTTAGATTGGGAAAAAGTTGCTGCAGGTTTATTACATACAACGTTATGTAATCATGGAGGGTTATCTTACGGGCGATCCAAGGGCAGGCAGCATTCTCGCCACCTGCCCGCCTGTTGAGCCAAGCAGCACCGTGGCGAACCACCTATGTGCTGCCCCTTATGGTAATGATTATCCTCACGCCCCATGTGGGGTGGAGCGTAACTAGGCAAACCCCCAGTTGCACAGGCCCACAACCGCCCGAAGGACTACTGGGGTGCCGACACGAGTTCCAGGAACCTCCCCTGAGGTCCCTGGTGTTAGGCTCTGGCACCCCTATGTGCCGGCAGAGGTACCCTTCTGCACCTCTCTGCTTCCAGATCGCCCTGTAACTCCGCCTGCAATGAGAAATTAAACATTAATACGTTCATACCGTCCCCCCAAGCCAACACACAGGGTGAGCGGTCGGGTGGGAAATTGTGTGTCCATATACGAGGCCCTCACAACGCGTCCTTTGCAGCAAAGAGGCAAGTAAGATGGCGAGGGGGACTTAAGTACCCCTCGCCCTGCCTGCTGCACCGGACATGACATCACAGCCTCTACTCTCGCTCCGCCCCAGACTCCTCTTGACCTGGGGAGGAGTGCGGTGGGGGAGGGGCAGGGGAAGCCCTCTGCGACTAAAGGGCCGCCCTCCTGATGGCCACCCGGTGGCCTCGGGCAGCCGCATAGTCACATCATGGCAATAGGACCCCCCGCCCCACAACATACCATGCATCCCGCAAATAACACACAAGACACCAGTGTTAGATTGGGAAAAAGTTGCTGCAGGTCTATTACATACAACGTTATGTAATCATGGTGGGTTATCTTACGGGCAATCCAAGGGCAGGCCGCATTTTTGCCACCTGCCCGCCTGTTGAGCCAAGCAGCACCGTGGTGAACCACCTATGTGCTGCCCATTATGGTAATGATTATCCTCACGCCCCATGTGGGGCGGAGCGTAGCTAGGCAAACCCCCGGTTGCACAGGCCCACAACCGCCCGAAGGACTACTGGGGCGCCGACACGAGTTCCAGGAACCTCCCCTGAGGCCTCTGGTGTTAGGCTCTGGCACCCCTATGTGCCCGCAGAGGTACCCTTCTGCACCTCTCTGCTTCCAGATCACCCTGTAACTCCGCCACAGCCATGGGTGGCGGTACCTTCGTCGCACAGGCCCCCCACTAACCTAGCTTCCTATTTTACCTGCAACCTTACAGCGCAATGCCTCCTGTAGCAATAGGAGCAAAAGTTCTATCCTCACAGGCGAGAGGTGAACCCCGTCCACCTTAAAGTGGCCCTTGGTCCTGTCCTGACTCAAAACGTGCCTCCTTTCAGGTCTCCTAGACCGAACTACAGCCTCGCAGGGTTTGGCACCTTGCCACACTTTATGTGACGCGATCTTTGACCACCACACCTCACATTGCACCATAAGTTTACAGACCTCCCCCAGGTCCTTTACCCTGTGGAGTAACCTGGGCCTACCTGAGTTATTGAGCTTGTTACCCCCAAGGAGTATGCCCAGTGTGAGGCTGTTCCATCGCATGCCTCGCCTGTACCATTATTCCGTATGGGAATTCCGCCTGTAATTGTCCCCAGGGCCATTTCTACCATTAGGCAGGACTAGGCAGCCGCCTAGGGCGGCAAAAGGAGGAGGGCGGCAAAATAACCACCAATAATAATAATCACCAATTACGCCACTATCAGAGTGCAGGGACCCTCATACCGGACAGAGTGGCAAAGTGCTTGGCAAAGGTCTTCTTCCGGTCATGCTCCTCGTGCACGCGCTCAGCCCGGGGACCCTTTTTTTTTTTCAGAACAAAAAGCCCGGCGACCCTTTTTTGTCTCAGTTATTCGCATTCATTATTAAAAGGCGCCGGAAACAAATGTGTCAGAAATCAGGCAGCAAAAGTGGGTCGGTGGCCGGGAGAGGTGCCATACATCAGGCTCGGCATGGACAGGGATGAAAGAGCTCTGCGCCACCCTGGAGCTGCGTGACATCAGTAATTCAGTGCGCCAAGAAGATTATACCAGTGGATCAGGAGAGAGGAGCCAGGCGCTTGCTACTGGTGTTTTCTGGTTTCGTGGCACTGTTAATGATGTTAATAACATGCTACTAATTTCCAAATGGTTTTAGCAAGTAAGTGCTTATCCACACTTTGGCCAAGTATTGTAGTTTTTGCATTAGATGGAGATTGTTCGTGCTATGATTAAAGTAAAGTAACTTTTATAGCGTTGTTCTAGGTAGCACCCACAATTTCCAACTGTGTAATTTCCACGTATAATGTGATGGAGCAATAGTGTTTTAAGGCACCTTCAGAATGATGAGAAGCAATATATACACGTAAAAACATGGTAATTGCTATAAAAATTATTAAATAATGTGTTATGATACTTTTATCATAATATTAATTACAAAGGAATGCAAAAAGTGTAAAAACCTGTGTTGATAATTCATTTAAAAAACAGTGTAATAACACTTTATCAAAATATGTTTATCACATCCCCAGTACTAAGTAAACTATTACTTTTATTGTAAAAATAGTGTAAAAAAAGGGAAATTAAATATTTTTTTATTGTAAACTAAGTATTTTATTATGGTGAGAGTTATAAAAATAACAATGTGAAAGTACATTCGATTGCAGTAACTTTAACACAAAACCAATGACAAAGGTGGGTGATACTTTTATTGGCATACTACTAAACAGGCGAAATGAAATGGGAAGGCAGGATTTTTGTAAGAGCCACAAAAAAGTGAAATTCCACTTTCATTTAAAGGAGCAGAAGATATTCACTGTCGGATGCTTGATAGTAGGCATAGTGTGTAAATAAATATAATATTCACTGATGCATATACAGCCTGAATTATTAGTAATAATATTAATTACTTATTCATGCTCGCCTTGAATGCATTTCTCCTTCCCAAGTTGAATATTGAAATTCAATTTTACTGCATCAATCTATTTACCAATTGCATCTTACAGTCGGTGAATTAAGAGCTCAAATAGATAGACCTTTAGAAAGCGCCTCATGAAACCCAAGTTCAGGCTCTGCAAACTAGCTTCCCATGCACTAGCGCACTGACTGACGCTCTTCTTTAGGTCACTTGATCGAGCGAAGACTATATCATGTGATGTCAAAGAACGCTGCTACCCCCACCCACCCAACCATCCCCATCCCGTCCTTTTGCCACCCGAAAACAAAAATAATACAGTTATTTTCATATAGCGCTTTACACGATGCGTATACAGTTTCCAAAGGCTCCAAATAACAGGTTTCGGCAGGATGGAAGACCGAGTGTGCTTAGCAAGGATTACGAACTTGTACCTGATGAGTGAAAGGGAGGGGGTGGCATTTTTCAATTCTCGCCTAGGACGCCAAAACACCTCGAAACGGCCCTGATTGTCCCCCAGGTCCTCTATGTACTAGCAATAGAACACCGCCAGCCCCAGTGTGAGAAACAGCCTGAACAACGATTTTTTAACAACGAGTGGCCTCAACAACGACTCATAAACAACGACCTGCAACTGAACCACGACCACCGCAACAACTACTTAATTAAACAACGATTGGCCTTAACGACTTTAAACATGAAAAAAAATGTAATACATTTAAAGATCATTTTGAGGCCAGTAGATGGCACTGTAGGATTGTTTTCAAATGAAGTTTTCATGTTGGCGTGTTTATTTTTTTATCGCTTTAAATAGTGCATTTGGATAACATTTTCTATTTAATATGCCGCCAATTAAGTTAGCATTCTAGCTATGCCCACTTTCACATCCCAGCTTCACAGTGTCTTTCTGTGTGATCTCTGGCATTTTGCACTTTTTTAATCAGATTCTAATACCCAGGGCAAAAAAATAAAGTAGGTTGATGTGGCCTGCTGCATCAAGCAGCTCGGAATATAAATTATCATTCTAAGTACAGTCCACCCGGGAGTTCCGCTTTCTTTATCCAATGTTAGCAGGTTTCTTTTTCATCACTACGAGCGCCCTTTTCGCGGGTTTCATTACTTTATTTTCCTCCATTCCTCTCTCTTTTCTGTCATTATTTCTGTAGCTCTAGGAATGGCTCCACTACGAGTATTTTCATGTTTGATAACAACATCCCAAAACAGCGTGGTCCAGTTATGAAAGTGAAAATAGAATTTCAAAAATAAAACGAAAATACAAGCAACATTTTTCAAGCCTGGTGATTAACAGTTAGTAGCATTGTAGAAAATGTAATTAAAATCTGAGGTAAGCGTCTACGTGTCAATATTAGTAATGTTAAAAAAGAAAAAACACTATAAAAGTAGCATTTTCAAAGATAGCATATAATTTTAAATTGCCAACAGTTTAAAAATATGGGTAGATTCGGTTTGTATGGAAATAGCATTTTTTTCGTGGTTCAGTTAAGTCGTGGTTCAATACTTTAGTGGTTAGCTATTGGTCGTTGTTTAGCCTTCGTGGTTAGGGCACTCGTGATTTCAGAGGTAGTTGTTTAATCATACAACCCCAGGACACTCCTGGATTAACCTTATTACTGGTTCTTGTCACCTGGCACCCTATAAATGGTGATGCGAAAACTTCCTCTCCCGTCTAGCATAGACGGAGAGGAAGTCACCTAGTAACCCTGCTAGGGGGGGGGGGGGGGGGGGGGGTGGAAAGGACTGCAAAAGTCCCTCCACCTCCCGACTGTTGCCTGGTCCGATAATCTGTGGTGGCTGCACCCAGCTTCCGCAGGCAGCAAAATGCTGACACTGTGAGCAGTTGCCAGCATGGGGAGAATGACACGCTAGCGACTTATGCCCCGCTAATATCCTGTTGACCTGGTACTGAGTGTCTGTATGGACGTGCACAGGTAATAGAATCTCCACCAGAGGTTGCTGTGAATAACCAGGTGGATTATCAGGAAGTGTTGGGGGACCTCCCCCTGCCAGTCTTTGCAGTAGTTATGGTGTGGGCTGAAAAGCCCTATGGAATCTCAAGCAGAAAGCTCGAAGACCACATGGCGCTTTGTGAGGACCGAAGGACCCGGCAAATGGAAGACCCCTAGTGCCTGCACTAAGCCCCTACAGTCAAAATGATGTCTGCCAGCGCGCAACATTCCTGGTGAAATCGTCTTCCCGAAAAGGATAGAAAAGCAAACAATATTTGATGTCCCGTAGCGTCAGCCCACATGAAGACGTGCCTGCTTGCTTGGTGAGCTGGTGCAGCTAGCAAATACCTTGCTACGAGCACCTGCCCAGGGGACCCCTGGCTGCTGGTCTGGCCTCCCGTTACGCCTAGTGATAACCAGGAACCACTTCATTCCAAAAATGGGCCTGCAGGAACTGTATTGAGTATCACCTGCCCGAGGCACCCAGTAGGCGAGTGGGTCCTCACTGACATAGTGTTCTGGTGCCGGGTGATAGAAAAACTTTCTTCCCATGTACCAACAACTGCCGTGCTGTTGGAATGCTAACTGAAGGGTGGGAATAGTAGCCTGCCCTAAGCTCTGCGGCCACACCAGCCTGTGAAGCGTGCAACATCAGCTGAGCTTGACAATCATCCAACTAACCCTAACACCCAGGGACCATCCCGCCATACCTCGGCCTGTCGCTATGCGTAGCTAATAGCAAACTTTTACACATTCATAAGTGCGACATATTTGGACTAGTCCCTCACTCACTGAGCACCCTTGGGTGAGGGCAGGCTCTCCCCAACTTCTGCTAATGGTACCCGGGAGCGGACAGTACAGCGGGAACCGAGGGTGGAAAAGACGACCTGCTACCTGCCCAATCTAGAATATGTGCATGCTTAATGGTTCCTTGCTACGACGTTGACCCCTGTTCTCTAAACCAGTGGTTCCTTAACCTCTCGAGTCCATCGCACCTGTCAGGTGCCAACTCCCCACTCGCTAAGCTGCCACGGTGAAAGGGTGAGTACTACTGTCTTAGCTGAGGCAACTGCCCCTACTTAGTAGCATCGACCAGCCATTATGAAGCTGAGCTGCAACCGCCATTGGATGGTGTCAAACTGGTACGCAAACGTATCTCAATTGTGCCTCAGACTCTGGGTACCCTGAAGATATGCTCCCAGGTGCATCTGGACCCATGCAAAATTAAATTGCTATCCCGGAGGCAGTAACTACAATGTATATACGATAATAACTTGGCCAGTGCTGGGTCTTGGAGAGTCCGGAAAAGTGTGTTGGGTCTCTCCCCTGCAATATCCAATTTCATGATAGAAATGTAGGACTACAAGCACATGCCTGGGTAGTCGCCTTGTAGTCATAAATTATCAAGTGTTGGTAAAAGTCATGGCAAACACTGGTGCAGCAAAGAGGCAAGTAAGATGGCGAGGGGGACTTAAGTACCCCTCGCCCTGCCTGCTGCACCGGACATGACATCACAGCCTCTACTCTCGCTCCGCCCCTGACTCCTCCTGACCAGGGGAGGAGTGCAGTGGGGGGGGGGGGCGGGGGAAGCCCTCTGCGACTAAAGGGCGGCCCTCCTGATGGCCACCGGGTGGCCTCGGGCAGCCGCAGAGAGGACTGTATGACCATACTCTAGCCCTGGTGCACTGAGATGGACTTGCTGGAGGACTGACCCTCGAGGTCAAGGGCACATGCTCTGCAGGGGTACCCCGCTCAAAGAGCAGGTGGCTGCTCTGACAATCAAGGCAAGCAGGCCACCCAGGTGCCAACACCCCGATGACGACTGGAGCTTCTGAGGTGGCCTCCACTCCCTCTGGAGAGTAATAACAACATTGACAATTGCCCCTGCCACCCACCTTGAAACGTGATGTGCTACCCAAGGACAGAGGAGAGGGCTGCACGTGAATGGGGCAACAGAGAGTGGCCATCAAGAGCAGGGACGTTGCTGGGCATAGATGGGTCGTCCAGATCCTGGTGGCAGTGAACTCCTTGCGAGTCTTCATGGAGTCTAAAACAGATGCGGTTGCAAGAGAAGTGGGCCTGCTCCGAGAGTACCAAAAGAAGCTGCAAGAGGAGAGAGGAGAGAGTGACCCAAGCAGAGACTTCCCTCAGACACCTACAACCTTGAACGGAGTATCTACAAATGCATGTGCCCAAACTCTTGGACCACCTCGAAACCCTGGAAGACAAAGCTGAGGACACAGAGAGCCTGGCCCACCGCAGTAACATCCGTGTAGTGGCCCTGCCTGGGGGCACTGAGCAACAGCACATGGTTACTTAACCGCAGGGTTTGTTGCAGAGGGAGTTCATCCCTGATGGACTGTCTACTTTCTTTTTTCCTAGAGCTAGTTTACCGGGTCCTGGCAAGGATGTCACTGCCAGGGCACACCACCACGATTTGTGGTGGCTAAATTCCCCTTTTTTGACAGGGACACCACCCTTTGTACAGCCTCAAAAGCAGGTGAATATGCAGTACAAAATAGAAAACTATTTATTTTCCCAGACTACATCCTAGCTGTGCAGAAACATAGGGCATCATTCCTGGGACTTGAGAGAAAACTCAGAGACATAGGCTTAAAGTAAGCCCTGCTCTTCCCGGCGTGCATTTGAATCACCCTCAAGGGCAGGTCATCTTCTTCACAGACCCGAAGTAGGCTTAGGATTTGCCGTCATGGTCCTGTGGCCTGCGCAGAGGCCGGAGTTGGAAGGAGTCTGGGGGCCTAACAATCGCAAACCCTGGCAAATCCCAGGTGGACACTGACAGGGTTGCCGTGTTGAAGACTGGAGCAGCGCTTTGGGACTCCCCTCACTGTTCACTTTGGAGGCTAGCAGCGAGAACAGCTCCAGAGACCTTCTGAACAGCTCACAAGACGAAGTCCAGAAGATCACTACACAGTCTGCAGAGGAGCTGATATAACTTTGACCCCAACTCTCAAGGCAGGCAGTACTTCACATTCAGACACAGGAAGGGGCTCTGGGAAATGGAAAGGATGGAGTTGAACAGAGTAAAATAAGCATGTGAGTAAGTTACCTGCTCTTCTGGTGAGTCATAGAGCTGGTCATACAGGGGAAGGACCTCTTCTACAGATTTCTCCTGCTCCTCTGGAGAGAAGGCAGGGGCCCTCTCACCTGCTTGGTCTGGCATGATTGCTCCCAGAGGTGGCAAACAGCAGCTAAAATAGAGAAGTAATTGATAGAAGCAATGTCAGGAGGCAAGTGAGTCATTTTTCAAACTGCAGTGTACATGTAAGCTGTGGATGAAACTGCCCACTGTGCCGTCGACTTCTGCCGGCAGCGGTAGTTTACAATGTCCGATATGCGTGGTCAGGCATACTCCAGTTTAGCAGTTGGAACTACAGTAGTGGTGACTGCTAAGTGTGTCACCACCACAACAAATGAGGGCTAACCTGTTTACATTTGAAATAATCCATTCCCATGTAATTTACAGTACACAAATCATCTGTGTAGTGCATAACAGTACATAAAAGCATAATTTGTGCGTTGCACTGTACACCTCGGTTGACAGTTTTTTCTTACATTTCATGAAATCATCATTATTGTGCAAATTTAAAATTTCTGAATGGATGATGTTCACATTTATGTTACAGACACATGTGAAGGCCACTAGGGAGATTATTGGTGTATGTTGAACAGTAGATGATGATCATGTGAAACATGTTTAATGCTTTCTGTAGCGGTTATGTTTTGTCACATGACTTTTGGCATATGTAATTGGACTCTGCAAAAGAGCATAAAGGTTGTGTAAAGCCACGCAGTTAGTCAAATGCAGAGGTTTCCACCCGTGATCAAGCCTCGGAACAGAGGAGAAACGCGTTGGGTGTTTTAACCAGTGTTGCTTCTTGCATGGATTAAAAGCATTTTTCACCACTTTCATCTGGCGTTGGTGTGCCTTTCTTCAAAAAGGGAGGTGGAGTTAGAGATGTTTATGCGGGTGGCTCCGATCCCGCAGCACCAACCCGCCCTGAAGGGTCTGTGGCTCCGTTCATCGGAGCAACTTTGTTGGTGCATGATTACAGTGAGCCCGGCCCGCCTAGCTACCTTCACGAACAAAAACAGAGAGACTCTAGATGAAAATCGGAAGGTGAGCAGGCAAGGGCTGCGAGAGGGAGTTTCCACTTGCTGATGGATAGCGAGTTGAAAATAGTGTGCAAGAAGAATTACCTAAGATATAGCAGGTTTTAATGAACAGTTCATTTACAAACTATCTTCAGTTAAAGACCATATTGGAGCCAGTGTGCGAGAGTGAGAACAATAACGTTTTAGCCATACTAATGTCTTTACCAAACTAAAAAACAAACTCACCTGTTTGTAATTGGACTCTGCAAAAGGGCATAAAGTTTGTGTAAAGCCCTGCAGTTAGTCAAATGCAGAAGTTTCCACTTGAGATCAAGCCTTGGAACAGTGGAGAAACGTGTTGGGTGTTTTAACCTGTTTTGCTTCTTGCATGGATTAAAAGCAATTTTCACCACTTTCATCTGGCGTCGGTGTGCCTTTCTTCAAAAATGGAGGTGGAGTTTTGGATATATAAATATATATATATATATATAAAACAAACTCCATTAAACCGAACCCCATTGCACCAGCTCGTTCAACATCCAGAGACTGGAAAAACATTAATATATCACAACTAGCAGAGATGATACAGGACAAATATATCCCCTATGAGCATGACCCTACCAAAGCATCTTCAAACTACCTGACAAACCTAGACATGGCCTGTAACAAACTAGCCCCACTTAAATCATCACACCGAAACAGAACAATACCTTCTGCCCCATGGTTTACGGAGGCCCTACGCATGCAGAAACAATACTGCAGGAACCTTGAAAGACAATGGCGTCGCAATTATAGCCTGGCAGACAAATCCAACTACAAAAACGCCCTCGCTATCTACAAAAGAGCGATAACCACCGAGAAAAGCCATTACTTTATTACTCAGATTAATCAGGCAAAAAACTCGTCTGGAGAACTATTCAGGGTAGTTACCACCTTATCCAACCCCCCGACGCCGCCCTTAGAAGGTTCTCAATCACTGGCAGATGCCTTGGCCAGCTTCTTCGAGGAAAAAGTCAGCTCCATCTTCCAGACTTTCTCACGATCTGCCCCCCTACCATCTTCGAGTCCTCCCCTTAAGAGCACTTCGCCATCTTTGTTATCTTTCAACCACGTAGATAAAGATCACATTCAACGCCTAGTAGCCAGTACTAAATCCGGTTCCCCCCTTGACCCATGTCCTCCTTCTATTCTCAACCGCATACCGGAAGCAATTTCCCCTCCATTATCCACCATATGCAACGCTATGTTCGCAACAGGCATATATCCTTCAGTCTGGAAAAAGGCAATTATAAAGCCATTGCTGAAAAAACCTACGCTAGACCCTCTTATCCCAGCAAGCTATAGACCTATTGCCTGTCTCCCATTTCCAGCAAAGATTTTTGAAAAGTCCATGAACTTGCAGCTGTCAAAATACATCAATGACAACAATTTATTAGACGACACACAGTTCGGTTTTAGGCAGGGACACGGGACAGAGACGGCACTACTGAAAGCCGCTGACGAAATCAGAACAACCATGGACAAGGGAGGATCAGCCGTCTTGATACTCCTAGATCTCTCCGCTGCATTTGACACGGTCGATCATATCACCTTGATCGACCGTGTCGCAGCTCTGGGAATAGGAGGAACAGCCAAAGACCTGATTGCTTCGTTCCTCGCCAATCGGCCACAGACTGTCAAAATGGGCAATTTCACCTCCCAGACCTTCTCTCTCCCCTGCGGCGTTCCACAGGGCTCCTCGCTAAGTCCGACGCTTTTTAATATCTATGTATCGGACTTGGCGAGGGTGATAAAATCTTACGGGATTGCCCTTACTACATACGCCGATGACACGCAACTAGTGCTATCGGTGTACAATAACGGAGCTAGCGTGGCAGCCAACTTCCAGGAGGGTATGAGGGCAATAGGCTCCTGGATGTCATCAAACTGCCTCAAACTTAACTCTGATAAAACGGAGGTGATGACATTCAGGAGCTTGAAACCATCATGGTCCCCACAATGGTGGCCACCGGAGTTGGGATCCCCCCCCCAACCGGTGACTAAGGTTCATAACCTGGGAGTTACCTTCGACAGCAAATTGACTTTCCAACATCACGCCAATGCTGTCGTATCATCTGCATTCTACACACTCAAAAAAATCAAGAAACTCCTTCCTTATCTACCAAAGTCAGCCGGCAAAACACTTATCAGTACTTTAGTGTTTTCAAAAACGGATTACTGCAACTCTCTGCTTCTTAATGCTCAGGAAGGAGTCCTCAACAAATTCCAGACCGTTCAAAACGCGGCTGCCAGAACCTTACTTTCCATCCCCAAATTCACATCTGTATCCCATCACATTAAAGAGCTCCATTGGCTCCCAATCAGGAGCCGAATAAAATTCAAGGCTCTTTGCATAGCCTATAAGACCCTCAACTACCCAGGGCCTAAGTTCCTAAAAGAAGCTCTTCATCCACTGGAGCATCGCAGAACACTTCGATCCACCACAGCCTTTATGCTGTCTGTCCCTCGGACAAAAAAGGCCACTTGGGGAGACAGGTGCTTCACTACAGCCACTGCTAAACTATGGAACACCCTCCCACTGCATATCAAAACTGCCCCCACCCTCCTTAAATTCCGAAAAAGCCTCAAGACATGGTTTTTTTCCTCTGTCTAACCACCCTCAAAGTGTAAGGAGTTCTCTGATCACCAGCGCCGAGACACCCGTATGGGTATTTGCGCACTTTAAAAATAGCAAAAAATAAATAAATATATATATATATATATATATATATATATATATAAACTCTCCGTATGTACCAAGAAATCCCGGGTCACTCGCAGGCGGGTGCTTCTACGCGATGGTACTCACGTTTCAATCAAGGCTCCAGCTCCGTCCCCAAATCCATGGAACAAAGTACATCACTCCAAGGGTAAGACAGGATATCTTTTATTTCGCCATTAGCAGTGTGAACAGACGCGTTTCGGACAAAAGTCCTTCGTCGGTGTTTACCTCTTACGCTGTAAAGCGACTGCTTTTAAATGCATCAACATCTTAGATTATCGACAGTGATGACGGCTGGAAAATTTGTTTGTCGCGCTTGTAAACATAGCGGCCATTATAAACGATTTACTCTTTTCGCAAATACATCATATAACATCAGCATATTCATGTTATGCTCTCGCCGTGTATCGGCATGAATGCCGCATAAAGCCGGTGTATCAGAAAGATATTGCCGTGTATCGGCACATCACCAGCTTTTGTGAACATCGCACAAAAGTCTCCGCATAGCATACATCGAAGCACAGGTAAGATGCAGGTCTGCCATATCGGTCTGAATGAAAGAAACCAGGTCATGTTCAGATCTCTCAGCCTGGCCAGTCCAAGGACTCTAGTTATTCGGTCCCGGTAGCGTATTGCTAGGATCGTTTCTTCCATCCTTGTAGGAGTCATGTCTGAATTTTGGCTTGCCATATCGGAGCAGGAGGGTCAAAAATAAAATGCCTGCTACAAGTCCCAAAAATAGGGGTATGCCGCCAAAGACTGAATGGACAAAATTAGGAATGATTACTAGAATTGCTTTGAATGGTGTTAGCAGTCCCGTAAAAATCGTCTTAAATATGCCTGGGATGCCTGTGGCACTAGACATGTTAAGGAGTTGGCTAAGCATTTCTGTGAAATGCACGGGGCAATTTGTTGATAAAAGGTCATGAATCTCTGATGTTGTCCTTGCAACTTGGAGTGCATACGTCTCTTTTGATGACGTGATGGGCACTGTTGTCTGCAAAAGCACAGACTTCATTCTGCTTAAAGTATCAATTCGTATAGAAGAGAAATTCAAACGAGGCCATATGGGAGTCTCAGTGTCTCCAGGGCCGTTTGGAAACAATGCTTGCATACAGCATTTGACCATGGAAGTTACGCTTACGAGATATGCTTTCCCTGGCAAAAGGCCACAACAGCTGCGATCCGTTCTTAGAATGTAACTCCCATTCGAGAGCTGCTTAAAGAAAGGCTCTATCTGCGTTGCAGGTGTGACATATTGGTGGCATGAAAGGTTGTTAGAATTTCCTTCACAGGCTCCGTGTAAATTAATACCCTGGCACAAAAGTATACCGCTTAGTGAATGTTTACAGTTTTCACCACTAAGAAATAAATTGTTGTTGCTGTCACTATAGCATGTGTGTATGTATGGTAATTTCCATGTTGACTTAATGTATCCTTTACCCAATCGTTCATACTGGCCAGTAGGTATGTATTCAAGGCAATTTTTAAATCGGAAAGTTTTTATCGGAATTGTGATAATCCCGTGTATTATCCATTCAATGACAGGACTTTCTGACATTGTCAGAGGTAATCTCTCAAGTTTTTCGATGCTCAGGATTGTATAGTCTGCTCCTTTCTGTGCCAAGCTGATTTGTTTATCAGTAAGGTTAAAGATGGAAAACAATGACGTTGTGTTTATTAAACGCCAAGGCACATAGCCTGAACGAAGATTTTGCAGCGTCCAGCCTAACTGTACAATAGAACGCAATTGTGACTGGCCATGCTGTAACATTAGCAAGTCTTTGTCTATTATATCTATGGCAGATGATACAATACTGTCCAGTGAATATATTCTGGAGGACAGAGTCATTAACCCATTGTCCACTACAGAAAGTGATTTTTCCAAATTAATACGATCAATTTCTCGTATTTTTTCTGCTGTTTCAATTTGTGTGACTTTCCAAGCCTCGTTTTATCCTGCATAGAAGTTGGCCGCTATGAAGCATTTTTGACGCTGTTTGCGTGGTCCCATAAATAAATCGCGCAAATCAGCACCATCTTTAAGTAAAGATAAGTGTTGCTTAATTTCAGCCAGTGTGGATGATTCTAGCCATTCAAGGCACAGCTTCCCTACACTGTATGTTGTTACAATCCCTGGATGTTGTCTCTGGGAGTATCTAGAGTCTGGTCTGGACATTGTTTTTTTTTTTTTAATATCTTTATTAATAGGATACATGAAATTATGATAAGCAGTGCATAACATTCTCAGTACATGATTCACAGATTTGTATCATATGATCGCACTGACAGGAGGTATACATTTTCATTTTTCGTTAGGTCACTATAACATCCAAGTTTTATTCAGGAATCTATCTTGACAGTTGTTTGTGGCAGTAGGCCAGATTAACCACTTTTTCCAATCAGGATGTGTTCTGTTTAGATGTAAAATTTTAGATACGTCTATTTCAATATCTGTTGTTGCATTATCAGGTATTGGCTTTGGAATAGACGGTTTGTTAAGGTCTTTGATCTTAGCTAGGCCAGGACAGGTTGTTTGGTGAATTGTTTCATTTAAAAACATTATTTGTTCTGGGATCATACAGGCGCGAAATAGTGCTTCTATGCCTTGTGCCTGCCATTCTTTTGCACCCCAGATTGTTTTTGTTTCAATGTTATTTCTCCAATAATCAAAACCAAATGTCATCATTTTTTCATAAAATGCTTCTGAATATATCAATTTAGTATTTGTCAGCATTGTTTTCAATCCTGCTTTATCTAACAGTTTATAATAAAACGTTTCTGCATCACTGGTGTTAAACCCTGAGAAGTACTGAAATTTCTCATAGAATGTTTTAGAACTGCTTCTAGGTGGAGTAGCACAATGTTCCCATTGGTTATACTTAAAAACATTTCTAGGTTGTGCAGATTTATGCAAGTAATGATCACCATAGTGTGTGTAGCAGAACATCTGTTCATAACTAGACGAACCTTGTAAATAATCATGTTCTGTAAATCTTGCTGACATTACTAAATCAGACATCATATTATTAATACTTTCAAAATTCCAATCATCAGAGAATGTACTAGGTTTTACAAAGTCACTTAAGGAAACCTTGAATTGATGAGGATATTTTAGGATTTCGACCGGACCATATATTTCATAGTCATTTTTGTCCCATACTACTCCGCCGGGTATTGGAATGGCTGTGACATTTACTGTTGACAGTTCTCTTTTCTTCACATGGGATGATCTGTCTGGTTTGAGGACTAAGTTGATGTTCTGACTTGCTGTGTCCATTGAACTGTATTTTCCCTCAATGAATTTTCCCAAACAAAGTACCATGATGAGCCAAAGCAGGAGGAAAAATACACCTAGACCAAACCAGAATTCTAACCATGGAGATATAAGGTAAATTTCCTTGAGTTGATGAAAGAGTTCTGTTGCTTTTTCTTTAAAAGTCTTTTTTATTTCTGGCATCACTTCGGGGTTGCTTTGATCCTCAGAAAAGTTGTCGAAGTTGATGAAGTAGCCAGAGGCAGTTCTGTCAATTGTTGGGATTGTTCTCTCAATTTGTCTTTCGGTAGCACATTCTGATGCCACGTCATTGTAGACTGGTGTTTCTTGATGAACTGTTTCTATCTGTGTTCCAAGAAGCACGAGTTCCATGGCATTATTGCGTTGTCCCTCTCTGTGCACTGCAGGCTTATAGAATGTGATTAGTCTTTCAGTTTGAACCTCTTGGATTGTTGCAAGTTTGGGTATTCTGTTGTTTCTCGGGAGTCCACTGGGCCTACTGTTGATTATAGGCCACATGCTTGTGGTTTTACCAGGTCGATTGATACAACTCTGTTCTCCTTTTTACCAGCAAGGGGTGGTAGTCCGACTGATCTCGTTCCTTTGATAGCTAAGACAGGTACTGCTTTTCTGTAAGAAGGCCCAAATTCCTTCTTTAGCGCTATTTTTTCTCTGACTAGATCCCCAATCTTTGGAATCCAGACAGGCCTTGCTGGGGCTGGGGGTGCCTCGTCTGTGTAGTTGGCTGTTGCTTTAACTTTATGTTGCTTAAAGATTTTCTTGTTTCATTCAAGTCCTGTAAAATGTAAATGTAAATGTAAATGTAAATGTATTTATATAGCGCAAACCGCCCACATCGCAGGCATCTAAGCGCTTGCTTAGGGAACCCGTCCTGGTATTCCCCTGTGAGATAACCCCGGCAGGGTATCCACAAGGTGAAAGCCAGGCATCCCGCCGCGAGGGGCCGTTGTGGAGATTAAGCAAGCTATTGCCCAGAGTCGCAGAGTGTGAACCCGTGAGTCGAGTAGGCACCGGAGCGAGAATTTTCAAGTCCGTGGAATTATTGAGCCCAAGCCCCGTCGAGGCGGGGAATTGAACCCTGGTCCAGGGCCGATCTCAGCTTCCGGGTCTGCCGCCTCTAACCCCTGAGCCACACTTCTCCACAGCCAAACGGTCTTTGATGTCAAAGTCTGTTTTCTTATCTTTTACCACTGATACCTGACTATCTAAGTCCTGAATGTGCATTCTATTTCCGAACAATAGTTTATATGGGCTGAAACCTTTTAGAGAATTTCTTGGCAAGTTGTTTAGACTTAACTGGACACTTATTAAATGTTTAACCCACCCATCACCCGAACCTAATACCTTTGATGTTATAGATTGCTTTATGTCCCGGTTTTTTCTTTCTACCACACTATTCCCTTCGGGGTGTGACGGACAAGAATACCGCAAGCCAACGCCCATGCTGGCCATGGCCTCCTTATAAGCTTGAGAGCTAAAAGCAGGACCCTGGTCAGAATGGAACATGGCAATTGCGTATGTGCCGATAAAGACTCGCAGATCTTTTATAACCGTTCTGGCGTCAGCTGAGCGCTGGGGCCACATTTTTAAGTGTGTTTAGCCTTAATGATATACAATGGGATGCGTTTCTCTTGTTTGATTGCGCGGATAGATCGCCTTATGCTTTCTATTAGGGTTTCTGACCCTACACTTGCCGGTTCACCACTGCGATCTCTGTTGCAGTCTTCACAGTTTTTTGCAAATTCATGAATACCTACACTCCTTTCCGGCCACCAGCACTCTGATTGCAATTCTCTCAGAGAGTCCCTGATTGTTTGGTGTCTCAGACCCAACCCCATATGTGCCTCCTGTAATAGGAATCTTCTCCTGTTCATGCTTGGAATTACCCTATCCCCCACTCCAGGGATTCGAGCAAAAGGAACAGAGTTTGCATCAATTACGTATGCATAATTGAGTGGATAGTTCACGGGTAGTGCTGCACAGTCGCCTTTTACGGACGTTTTTACTGCCAGCATGGTTTCCCCGTCTATGTATTTTTCTGAACGCTTTTTTGTGGCTACGGAAGCCGGTTTAGTTGCTTCCGCTGTGGCTGTATTAGCCAATGAATTCCCTGCAACGTGAACGCCATCACGTTGATGACTCAGAGTGTATATCACGTGAGTCTTTTGTAGTTCTTTCTGTAAAAGAGCTACCTGTTTCCAAAGCATTTTATGCTTTATTGTGGCACCTGTGTCATCTTTGTAGTAGTTTTTAATCCAGCTCTGCAACTTATTATTGTAAGAGTTGACGCAAAAATGCGAATCGCACACGATTAGTGTTTGGAATTCACGTTCTGCATTTTCAAGCGCCATCTTTAAAGATCTGATATCAGCTCGCTGAGCCGAACAGTTTCTTACTGATTCAGTTTTTGTTATTTTCGGTCTGAATTTACCGCACAGCCAACGACCTTTAACAATCGCACAGGCTGCATCGTAGGATTTGTTCTCTACGTTGAAATGCTGTACAAATCTATCTGTATAGATTATGCAGGCATACTGTGGGAGAGGCAGAAGTTCGATTGGCAGAGGATATTCTTCTTCATATATCAAATCATTCAGTTTTTCGAATTGCGGGGCGAAATAGTACTTCACATCTTCCGCTCCAAGAGAATTTACACACTGTATCCATTTCGGATCCAGTGACACTGTAGGCAGGTTTACTGGGCTGAATAGCGCCTCGAAGGCGGACTCCGCTGTGAGGATATTAATCCTTTTGCCATGTGCTAATTCTCGTTCATTCGCTAATGCAGTTTCTACTGCTTTCACAGTATTTTCTGTTGGACTGAATGTTTTTTCCGCTTGTGTGCACAAGTGAGATTTAATTGAAATTGGTACCTTTTCTCCCTCATTAGAGGTTAGGTACGTGAATCCGCATCTTCCTGGAATGACTCGGATTACAAGATTGCGTGTATTGTCACGTGTATCTAATTTTGTTTTTGCTAACATGTCTGTTTGCAGTGAACTCAAAATTTCTGTGTGTTTTTGAGTCCAAGTGATTGGTTTAAAATCAGGGTTAATTAATTCGTAGAGAGGTTTAACCCTCTCCGCATAATTTAGAATGCAAGTTCTTCCGAAATTCAGAAAGCCTAGAATCGATTGTAAGTTTTTCAGCGTTTTGGAGCTTGGAGTACAGCGCACTTCTCTAAGAAGTTGTCCGCTAGGCTTTTTCCTTCACTTGATAATTTGTATCCTAAAAATAATACTGTCAGATGGGCAATTCGAGACTTTTTAAAGTTGAATTTGTAACCCTCTGCTGCGAACCCAAGTATAATGGTGTTCACTCTTCTCAAGTGAGTATCCAAGTCGTCGTCTGTTATGTCTACATAAGATAATGCCTCATCACCATACATTTGTAGTAACTCTGTTACTCTGGCTGAAAATACTCCTGGGCTATTCTTGAATCCCTGTGGGAGCCTACAGAAATTTTTCTGTGACCCCATTACTGAGAAAGCGGTCAAGTATCTGCTTTCTGGTGCAATATTTTGACAAAAGAAACCATTAGATATGTCTAATGTCGTTTTATATTTTTTCCTAACTATGTTATTCATTAGTGCAGCACTATGCGAATTTTGTACTGCAAATGTTTTGCAACATGCGTTAAGGTGACTGTAGTCCAAAACTAGACGATATGAAATGTCTGGTTTGGAGACAGGAAACAAAGGATTGTTCATTTGAGAGGTGCATGTTTCAATCACCCCCTGGTATTCAAGTTGATCTAAAATCTCCCTGACTTGTTTTTTAGCTTCTTGCTTAATGGGATACTGCCTTTGTGCAGTCGGTTGACTTTTTAACTGGATTTTGTGAGGAGGAGAGTCCTCATCCCATCCTACGTGATTTTTATATAATGCTGGTGCCTGGGCCACTGCCCATTTCCTTGCATAAGTATATTTTTTGTGAATCGGAATGGGATTCAAGAAGGCAGGCATAATAATTTCTTCGCCACGAGGGCACTCCCTGACAAACTCTGGGGGCCAATCTTTTTCAGCTAACAGAATGTCATAGCCTTTTGAGAGTTTATCCCAAAATAGACCCCTTATTTTCCTAGTCTTATCACCCTCTATACGCAGTGTTATTTCGTATATCTTATGGGGCTCGCTAACTCTGGTGTCAGCAGTTTCTACTTGAATGTATTCATTCGTGTACACTGTCTCCAGATGACTCATCAGGATCTTGCGAGCTATGGTGATTTCTGCTGCACTGTCTAGCATTGCCTGTGCCCACTCCCCGTTTTTCCACTGTGTCCTCAGTATTCTCGGCATGTTCGATTACTCTAATACTGGCTAAATTCTTTCTTGGAAATTGAGGTTTTTTACTCTGAGCAGCTTCCTTGTCTTTGGACTTGATGTGCTCCCCTGGGTCTGACCGTCCTCTTCTTTCCGATTTCTGCGAAAAAGATCGAGAGGGATGTGTATCAATACTTTGATATCTATCAGGCTTCTTCAAATTATCCCTGTTTCTAAGGTTATATCTTTTCTCAGAGGGCTCCCTCTGGGGAGACTGGTGTTCTCGAGTCAGAGTTCTTTCCCTCCGTCGAGGAGACCTTCCTCTGGACTGGAAAACTTTTTCCTTGGGAGTGGATTGTTTATTTCCATCCCCGCTCTTTTTAGGAGTGTTTGAATTATTTTTAATTAAGAATTTTTCAGGATTTTCGAGCAGTTGGGGCTTTACTGGTTTTCCACCCAAGCTGTCTCTACCTAATTCTTCATGGCATTTTACTATGATTCTGGCAAGCTCAACTGGTTGATCTGTTATATCTGTTTCCTTCAACTTCTGGTGGATCGTTTTATCCTCCATTGTCAATTGAACTAACTCTCTATATGCCTTTGTTAATTCTCTTATTTTAACTAAGAGTTCTTCACTTGACATTTTATCAATGTCTGGATGTGGTGTGTAGCTGGCTAGAACCGGCCACGTTGCTCCTGGTCTACCTAGTGGACCGAGCCTGGTAATATGATCATTGTGTTTTAGGGCGCCTTTAAACCAGAGCAGGTGCTCTTGGAATTTTAATGGGATTTCAATCTCCTCGAAAGGTGCGTACTCTTCCGGTGGATCCCCTATTTTGTAATAGTGGAACTCGTGTGTTGCAGCGTTTGCCGCTGGAAATTTTATCCATGAATAGAATACCTCTGTCTGCCGATATTCGTGTGCCTCTATCACGAAGACGACTGTGCCACTTTGTGTGGTCAGTCCATTTTCTATAAGTTTTAACAATATAGATTTTCTTAACAGTGCCGGAATGATTATTGCACCCAGTTCAGTAGTTTCATCGGGACCCTGCTGAGTCGCATTTACTGCACCCCCAGTGGTTCCGTTTTCTAAGTCTGACATTTTATTGTCAGAAAGGTTTTTGCAGAGCAGGTCTCCAAGGAGACAAAGATTAGGAGCACAATATTTTGGAACACTGTATCCTTCAACGTTGAATAAACCAGAGCTTTACATAGGAATCTCTTCCTACTAAGTTCGGGCGGATTTTAACCTTTCACCCACTCCAGACGTCTATTGGAGTATTTACGGTAGAAAGGGGACTGTGTGAAAAATGCACGACTGAGTTACTCTAACGTCTTGTGTTAGTTTTATCGCCTTACCAAACGTTGGGCGCCATGTAGTGTAGTTCCTATTATCCAATAGGCCCTGCGCATTGGAATAACATAAACAGTAGTATGGACGTAGAAGTGCGGATCTTCCAGGTCTCCACTGACTATGCTAAACTTAATTGGGTTTGTTACCAACTCGCTCAGAGGTCACTGGAAACTTTCATGACTGAATACGAAGTGATCAGCTTCCCTGGTACAGACAAGAAGGGATTCAGTTTTCCAACAACCGCATAAACATGACAACTTTGCTCCTTAGAATAAGAGTCAATCTCTAGAGTCGTGTTAAACAATAGACAGTTATTTTACTCAGTCAGTTGTGCAGATTACTTTCACCAAGATGCTGAGAAATAGAGAGACGGGCGTTTTCAATAAAAAGGTATTATTTATTGAACAGTCTTTCTTCTCATGCAAGAGAAATGAATTGCCACAATTGCAAGACTAGTTATTATAAAAAAGTGCGTACAGTAGAATGAGGATTGCGAAATAATACTGTAAAAGCATTGATATGGTTTCTTAGCCATACAATGGTTAAAATGAATAAAATATATACATTCATATATACATTTGACTAACGTACTCAACTGGTGCTTCTAACTATGCCTACCCGAGTGTACCTGACCTAAGCCTAATACTTGGGAGGGAGTAAGTAAGTAGCAGTTTTAGTTAAGTTGGTTTTGCCAAGGTTTGCTTCAAGAATTCTCTCTAGGGGTTTAGTCAACACCATACCTCTGGAATAGAATGTTGGAGGTCTTGTATCTCCTTCCAGGACTCGATATCCCAGTCACTCGCAAGAGTAGGCTGGAAACGCCGGAGCTGGATTTTCTCGGCAGGAGAAAAAGACAGCGTCTCTCTCAGGGCGTCGAGGAGGAGGAGGGGCAGCATCCATGGGCAGCTTGTATCTGCTGGGCTCTGAAGGGGACAGCTGTTCTGCTCCTATGTTCACCACACCATCGCTATCATCGATGTCGTTGAGGCAGCGTTTGCTTAAGGCAACGTTGGTAATATTTATACCCGAAAGGTGCCTTGTTTGACGTAAGTTTTTGGACATAAGATGTCAATAAAGATGTCACTAGGAAGTGATCGTCTCTCAGTGCTCATTAGAGTTCTATTACTAATCAAAACATAGCAAGCGGGGATTTCCCAGGTTGCTGAGTTTTATCTTGTTGAAGAGCTCGGAGTGTAATCTAGGAATCTTAGATAGTGGCTTCTGCTGTGTCATTTGCTCTAATGAGCTGCAGAGGAAGCGATTCTGAAATGTGGCTCTGTTCGTGTTAGGCCAGAGACGAGTTTCTGAAATATTACTCTTGATCGTTTATGCCATTATAGGGGAATAAATGGATTATAGCCGTATAGGGGCATAAGGTCACAGTATTGATCGGGGTACTAGATTAGAACGGTCTTCTGCACATTCTAAGATGGCTCTAATATGTGGAAAGAGTTTATCCTTTCTCTGTTTTTACCAATGTTGGTGGAATGCAAGTAATTGACATAAAATTTTTCAGTTTCCGGCGCAGCTGATTACCATAAAAAAGGCGACTGCTGAAACGAGTCTGGTTGCTGTGAGTCCGTGAAATAAAAATGTTGGACTCCTCCCCATGAGTGCTTTTCTTTACGTTCGAAAGGAGAATGTGAGATTGGATATTTGTATAGTTGCGGGTACGCTGCCTGCGAGAACGCACCAGTTTGCGAGTGCACGAAGGAGGTGAAAAACTGTTTAGCTACAATATATATATATATATATATATATATATATATATATATATATATATATATATATATATATTACCTACTGGCGGTTGCCAGTAGGTAGTTATAGTTAGGACCTATGCCTAGATGCTTTAACCTATTTAGGAAGTGCAAACGGTGCGAATCGCAAAATTCGGCGGTTTGCGATTCCTAAATAGGTTTCTGGGATGCATCAAGCATTTTTGGAAAATCGCTATTTTTAGCGAATTCCAAAAATGCGATTGCTTTTAAGGAATCGCAAATTTGCGATTCCTTAAAAGCAAGGCATGATTATTTTTCAAATTGCGATTTCGCAATTAGGGGGTGCAAATTACCACGAGGTTGAACCTCGTGGTAATTTGCAAAAATGTGTGAAAATGGCCAAAGATGCATTTTAAAACACTGTCATGTTACAGACACACATGTCCTTAAGACATGTGTGTGTGTAACATGCACTTTAAAATACATTTCTGGGGTACAGGGGGGGGTTCCTTTGGACCCCCCCTGCACCCATGGAATGCATTAACATTTTGCGAATGCCAAATTGCGAATTCACAAATCCCATTGATTCCTATGGGCCTTTTGGCCCATAGGAATCAATGGGAATTGCGAAATCGCAATTTGGAATTCACAAAATATTTGCGATTCGGTAAAAATTGCAAAATTAATGATGCATTGCCATTTGCGATTCCTTATTTGCGATTCCTTATTTTTCGCAAATAAGGAATCGCAAATGAAAACGTTGATGCATCTACCCACTAGTTTCCATAGGAAAACCGCAACATTCTATTGGGAATAACTTTGGCGTCGGTTGATGAATCTCCGCGAATTTCTCAATGAAGATGGCCCGCTCCGCTCCGCTCCTTCCCTGAAAGTCTCGGGAAGATTCGTCAAGCGGGGGCCGAGAAAAAAGGGGGTCCCAAAACATGTTTTCCCCATGTTAATTTCCATAGGACGATTAGACACGGCTACAGCCCGAACCGCTGAACGGAATTACACCAAATTTGGGAAAATGGTAGGGTCTGGTACGCAGATCACGCTTTTGTTTAAATGGTGTAAATCCCTCCAGTAGTTGCTGAGAAAATTAAAGTTGAAATCAATTATATATCTATAAGCGCGCACCGTGTGCGCACCGTGCACGCACCTTGCCGTGCACGAGCTTCATGCTGATTGGCTGCCACTGTCTGTCAACACTCCAAAACGTAAATGTAAATGTAAATGTATAGGCATTTATATAGCGCACTACTTACCCGTAGGGTCCCAAGGCGCTTCGACCGCTGCGAAACCCTTCCTGGCTTCCCTGAGAGATGGTCCCTTAATGGGTATCTCCAGGGTGAGACCAGGCATCCCCGGCGGTCTGGTGGGGCCGTTAGTGAAGATGAGGCAAGCTAATGCCCAGAGTTGCCGAGTGTGATCGCTGATCAGAGTGGGCACCGAGGCGAGAGAATTATCGAGTCCGCTGACCCTGGTCCAGAAACCTGCCGCGCCGGGAATCGAACCCTGGTCCCGGGCCGTCCTCTGCTCTCGGGTCTGCCGCCTCTAACCAGTGAGCCAAAACAGAAATTGAAGGCAGCCATCTTGTGCCTCAGTAGATTGAGGCACAAGAAAGCAGAAAAAAAAGTGTAGAACTCAAACATGGGGCAGGATAGAAGCACCTTGACCCCCCAGGCCTGCTCAGGGGGTCCCACAGGGACCCCCAAGGCGAAAAAAACAAAAATCGAAAAATCGCAGGGTGCTCGCACCGTGCGCGCACCACGCGATTTTCCCCAAAAAAAACATTTTTTTTTTTGCCTTGGGGGTCCTTGTGGGAACTCCTGAGCAGGCCTAGGGGGTCAGGATACTTCTACCCTGCCCCCTTTTTGAGTTCTAAAACTTCTCGAGCATGAGTTGCCTGCTCATTGGCTTTCAACACTTCAAACCAGGAAGTGTTGGCAGCGATCTTGTGCTTGGAGGCAGAAGAAAGCAGAAAAACAAACGTGTAGAACACAAAAAGTGGGCAGGGTAGAAGCACCCTGACCCCTAGGCCTGCTCATGGGGTCCCACAAAGACCCCCAAGGCCAAAAATGTTTTTTCTTTTAAAAACGGTATGTTTACTTAAAAATTTCCCCCCCGGGGGGACCAAATTGTGGGGGCATAGTGATAAAGAAGTGTGGGGGTGCCCAATCTCCCCCCCACACTGCCCCGGGGACGGCCGCCCTCCGGGGCAAAGCAACGCAGCCCCCTGGCGCATACTGGAGGCTCCTGGTGGGCTAGCTGCCTCTCAGGGACTCCCAGTATGCAAGGAGAATTAGTTACCCCTCTGCAAACACGCCCGGGGCTGCATTGCAGAGAGGTGTAAAAAGGGGCATAGCCTCATTACACCTCTTTGCAATGCAGCCCCTGGCACATACTGGAGGTTCCAGGTGGGCTAGTTGGCCCCCAGGGACCCCAAGTATGCAAGGGGAATTAGTTCTCCCTCTGCAAACGCGCCCGGGGGCTGCATTCCAGAGAGGTGTAAAAAAGGGTGTGGCCTCATTACACCTCTGTGCAATGCAGCCCCCTGGCGCATACTGGAGGTTCCAGGTGGGCTAGTTGGCCCCCAGGGACAACCAAAATAAAAGGAGAATTAGTTTCCCTTCTGCAAACGCACCAGGGGGCTGCGTTGCAGAGAGGTGTAAAAAGGGGCATAGCCTGATTACACCTCTCTGCAATGCAGCCCCCTGGCGCATACTGGAGGTACCAGGTGGGCTAGTTGGCCCCCAGGGACCCCCAGTATGCAAGGGGAATTCGTTCCCCCTCTGCAAACGCGCCCGTGGGCTGCGCTGCAGTGAGGTGTAAAAAAGGGTGTGGCCTCATTACACCTCTCTGCAATGCATCCCCCTGGGGAATACTGAAGGTTCCTGGTGGGCTAGTTGGCCCCCAGGGACCCCCAGTATGCAAGGGGAATTAGTTCCCCCTCTGCAAACACGTCAGGGGGCTGCGTTGCAGAGAGGTGTACAAACATTTTTTATCAATTTATATTAAAAATATATAATGTAATTTAAAAAAATAATATATCTAAAAATAAAAAATGTATAATAATGTAGTAAATCAGTATAAAAAATATAACAAATATTACATTAAAAAAATTCCATTTTTGCACAACCATTGAAATTCACTGAAAAAACCATAGGTTACAGCCACGTTATAGTTAGGAATTAGCATTTAAAAAACCTTTGAAATTCACTGAAAAAACCATAAGTTTTACACACGTTATAGTTAGGAATTAGCATTTTAAAAGCCTTTGAAATTCACTGAAAAATCCATAGGTTTCACACCAGTTATAGTTAGCTGGTCATTTTACTCATACAAAACCTTTGAAATGTCAAAGGTTTTTTAAATGCTAATTCCTAACTATAACGTGGTTGTAACCTATGATTTTTTTTCAGTGAATATATATATATATATATATATATATATATATATATATATATATATATATATATATATATATTATTGTAGTAATTGTGACACCATGAAGTCAGCCCGTGAACAAGGATATTGACTATATATATATATATATATATATATATATGTATATATATATATATATATATATATATATATATATATATATATATATATATATATATATATATATATATATATATATATATATATATATATATATATATATATATAGGCGATATTTTCTGCTGTGTGTTGGCGTCTCAATACAAGGCAACTGATTTTTTGGAGATGAATTGCGGCGTGCCTCGCCGCTGAGATGCCCCGTCACTAATGCTGTGGTTCTGCAGTGCCTAGAATTTGGTGCTACAAGGAGCAGTGAATGCCGATTTTTGTGGGGTTTTCTACAAGTGGACAATGTGGTCTTTTCCTGCCATGCGACCCACTTGGGAATTATTTTAATGCACGAATCCATGTACAGCATACACTGTGTAATTCACATTGGACTACTTACCCCAGAATGCAACTTTGTGAATGAAAGTCCCACATGGGCGTGGTATATAATCAAGGGTCCATTCAGCTGTCAGGACTCTGTGTATGCAGCCATTGACAAAGGAGCCTGAAACATGTTTGGCGCTTGCTGGCGGTGGTTCAAACACGACGTGCCTGCTGCTCATTAAAAGGAAGGCAACATTTTCTGCTGTGTTGGCGTCTCAACAACTTACTCGCAAACACTGAGGTTGCTAGGAGTTGTGTCAGTCTCTCTGCCTCCTGAACCCTGAACCGGGCCTGCACGCTCGGCAGCCAATCCCGGTGTGTGGAGGGCGGGGCAGAGACAGGCCACACAGGAAGACGAGCGGTTAGCGCTCTAGCCCTTGGTCATTTCAGGGCTATTTAGGCGGCGAGGAGGCACCGACTTTTGCGGTAAGGAGTTGGTGGCAGCTTCTCCTGACCCCGCTTGGCGCCTATCATTGCACTTATAGCAGCTTCGCTGTGCTTATTTTTAAATATCCAAGATAGCTCGAGATCGAGATAGATTTTAAAAATTGTATTTGTCACCATTTATTGCTTCTGATTTTAAGAGTACAATTCATCACATGTCGGTAGAAATTTAGTGGCACGCTGTAACTATTACCACTTACTCGCAAACACCGAGGTTGCTAGGAGTTGTTTCAGTCTCTCTGCCTCCTGAACCCTGAACCGGGCCTGCACTCTCGGCAGCCAATCCCGGTGTGTGGAGGGCGGGGCAGAGACAGGCCACACAGGAAGACGAGCGGTTAGCGCTCTAGCCCTTGGTCATTTCAGGGCTATTTAGCCCCTCGTCGGCTCCAGCGCGCAGCGTTGGCACGCAGGGTGGCGCCTACTCCTGCGCCTAAGACGAGCCGAAGACCAGCCCGTCTGCGCCCGTCCGTGACAGGACGGGGCTAGGGGCAAGAGGCTATGGCGATGTCATCAAAAATCCTCGAAATCCCTTACATTAACCGGAGAACATATACCTCACAGGTATTGTTAGAGCTACGTAATCACCTCCCAACTGTATGTGATACAATCATAGAAACTCCCCTAGAAGGCCCGTTTGCTTGTCAGGCATGCCATACACAGTTTGACCTCTGTGTGGAGGAAAGAAGTCAACTGTGGGAATCAGCTGCATTGCAAGTTAAAGTGCGAGAAACGGTCCCGATAAATATCATAGAGGACAACCCCCTCCTGGGGAGCAAAAACCTACTTTGTAACACTTGTTCGCTAGTGAAGCATTCCACCCAGGTCTGGGATCTTATATCAACGGAGGAACCCGACCTTTGTTTCTTAACAGAAACGTGGCTTAAGCCCTATTCAGTCCCAGCTATTACACTGGGCATCCCAATAGGATATAAAATAGCCAGGATGGACCGCACTAACAATATAGGGGGGGGGGGGGGGGGGGTGGCAATTGTTTACAAGGAGGAACTGAACATAGTCATTCTTGAGGAAATTAGTACTCCTCCGATGGAATTATTAATTTTTAAACTTAGCTCTACCCCCGGGGAACAAAGGAAGGGTGCATTGGTGTACCGCCCACCGGGCCCGAGTGGGAATTTTTCTGTTGCACTTATAGAGGCCTTAGCACCGTTTGTACAAGAAAACCAGAACTTTCTTCTGGTAGGGGATTTTAATGTCCATAGTGAGTCAGAGATGTGTAAGGAGGCAAGAACCCTCCTAATAGACCTGGACTCTCTAGGATTGAAAAAGATCAATCAGGGATCCACTCATAAGGCAGTTCATACTTTGGATCTAGTCATGTCCAATTCATCTTTAACCAAATGTATGACACCCATCCAGGTAGAATGGACAGATCACTTCATCCTAAAGTTTTACACTGCCGTTCGGCTGATAAGCCACGAATACAGATCGCCTTGGCTACCAAAAGGAGACCTTGGCATAAACTAACCACGGAAGCCTAAGGAGACAAGTATAAAGCTCCCCTGTCTAAATACTCTACAGAAGATGTAACAACTGAGCTGAATAGGTTTGAGGAGACGGTTAGGGAAGCAATAAACATCACTATCCCGCAGAAAGTATACAAACCCCGCCTGGCTAATAGGCAAGAAATATGGTTCTCTGAGGATCTGAGATCGCTGAAACAAAAAAAACAGAAAACTGGAAAAACTGTGGAGACAGTCTCGGAGAATGGAAGATAAAGAACTTCACAGATCCTCCCTTAAGATGTACCATAAGGCCATTAGGGCTGCTCGAAAAAATCATATTGCAGCACAACCAGCAGAGGCTGGGAAAGACTCTAAAGTATTGTATAATATCTTACAAACTTTTACCAGGCCGGTAGCCTGTGAGACTGCAGAGGTTGCTTCCCAAGGTTTGTGTGATGAAATCTCTCTATTCTTCATGAAGAAGATAGATGCAATCTAGGAAAGGATAATGGCTTCCAATACAGCTGCGGGAGCAGATAACAACATCTCTAAGACTAATGCACAGCAGGTGCAACCTATTCAATGCCTTACAAGCTTTCCCCCCATCTCCTTAGAGGAGGTAACCTCACTGGTCACTCAAATTAAGAGTGGTAGTCCTCAGGACATCATCCCAGCCCGCATCATGCCTAGGTTGGCAGAAGTTCTGGGGCCAGGAACCCAGAATCTAGTTAACCTCTCTCTTAGTACAGGGGAGGTTCCTATAGACTGGAAAAGGGCGCTAGTGAGACTGCTGAGGAAAAACACTGCTATTCCCTGGATGGAACTTGCTAATCTAAGACCCATCTCTCTCCTCCCCTTTTTGGGCAAAATTATAGAGAAATTTGTAAATCGACATTTGTCGAATTACATTGAACAAGTAGGTGGATTAGATTCTTCCCAGTCAGGTTTTAGGCCAAGACACAACACCGAGACCACCTTGTTGTCAGTCGCAGACGATCTACACATGTTCCAGGATAAAGGCCATTCTGTTATCCTGGTTCTATTGGATCTGTCTGCGGCGTTTGACACCGTGTCAAACAACATCATGACCACCAGGCTAGCTAACATCGGCCTGGAAGATAAGGCGCTGGCTTGGCTGAGGAGTTTCCTGACAGACCGCACCCAAAGGGTCACCCTGGGTGCTTATCGGTCAGAGGAGTTGGGGATCTCTAAGGGGGTGCCACAGGGCTCTTGTTTGAGCCCTACCCTTTTTAACATCTATGTGGCCCCCCTAGCTAACATCATGAGGTCCCATGGTTTCATCCCAGTGTCATAAGCGGATGATACCCAACTCCTCATTCCTTTTAAAATCCTCACGGCTGAGGTTAGGAACTCCTTTGCTCAGGGGATGAAGGCAGTGGCTCACTGGATGGCATCTAACTTCCTGCAATGTAACGTTGCTAAGACGGAAGTGATGCTGTTCGGTGAGGCCAAACTTCTGTGGACCCCTGACTGGTGGCCTCAAGATCTTGGTCCAGTCCCCGAGCCAAGCAGGTGGTGAAAAACCTCAGCGTCCGATTGGACCAGGAGCTTTCCCTAAAACAACATGGCAACCAAGTGGTGGGTTCCTGTTTCCATATCATTGGGATGCTACGGAAAGTATTTCCTTTGCTGCCAGACTCTACTAGAAAAACCTTGGTGCAGGCTCTGGTATTGAGTCACCTGAATTACTGCAATGGGCTACTACTGTCAGCAAATGAAGCAGTAATTTCCAGGCTTCAGGTGGTACAAAATACCGCTGCTCGACTTGTTCTAAACCGGCCCCCTCGCACCCCCTCTAAACCCCTTCTGACCATGCTGCACTGGTTATCCATTAAACAGAGGGTGAAGTTCAAAACCTGCTGTATAATACTCAAATGTTTACAGGGGAAGGGCCCTGCTTACCTATCCAATAAATTCTCCCTTTACACACCCATGCGCTCTCTGAGATCTAGCGAACAGGCCTTGCTGCGTGTACCTAGAGCAAAAAAAGCAAGACAAGGAGATAGAGCCCTTTCAGTTGCTGGACCAACCCTATGGAATAGTCTCCCACTAACTTTGAGACTTTGTAAGGATCACCTCCCGTTTAGGAAACAATTAAAAACTTTCCTCTTCCAAAATTGCTAGCATTCACTGCCAGCACTCGTTATTTGCATTATGGCTGCCAAAGGCGCGGAGATACTCCTTCGGGAGTCGATCCCAGCGCGATACAAACACACAAATAAATAAAATAAAAAATAAATGCAAGGCAACTTGGTTTTTGGTGATGAATTGCGGCGTGCCTCGCCGCTGAGATGCCCCGTCACTAAAGCTGTGGACCTGCAGTGTCTAGAATTTGGTGCTACGAGGAGCAGTGAATGCCGATTTTTGTGGAGTTTGCTACAAGCGGACAATGTGGTGTTTCCCTGCCATGCGACCCACTTGGCAAGTATTTTAATGCACAAATCCATGTACAGCATCCACTGTGAAATTAACATTGGACTACTTACCCCAGAATGCAACTTTGTGAACGAAAGTCCCACATGGTCGGGGAATATAATCAAGGGTCCAATCAGCTCTCAGGTTTCTGTGTATGCAGCCATTGACAAAGGGCGAGGAGCCCGAAACATGTTTGGCGCTTGCTGGCGGTGGTTCAAACACGACGTGCCTGCTGTTCATTTAAAGGAAGGCGATATTTTCTGCTGTGTTGGCGTCTTAATGCAAGGCAACTTGGTTTTTGGATATATATATATATATATATATTGTACCTACTGGCGCTCGCCAGGAGGTAGTTATAGTTAGGACCTAGTTACCATAGGAAAATGGTAACATTCTATTCCCAATAACTTTGGTGCCGATTGACGAATCTTCGCAAAATTTTCAAAACAAACCCTTTGTTGAGATCAGCTCCTATGTTGAAAGTTTGGGGGTGATTCGTCAAGGGGGGATTGAGAAAAAAGGAGGGTCCCAAAACGTGTTTTTTCTCAATGTTAATTTCCATAGGAAACTTTAGACAAGGCTACAGGTCGAACAGGTGAACGGAATTACCCCAAATTTGGCAGGGAGAAGGGTCTTGGTCTACAAAGCACGCTTTTGTTTATTTGGTGTAAATTTGTTCAGTAGTTTTTGAGAAATATCGAAATTATCTATATGTGGAATTCTGCTTTCTGATTGGCTGAGGCGTTACGAGCACAAGCTTGTTGCCGATTGGCTGCGAGCAATGCAAGCGGTTGCAACTAGGAAGTGTTGGCTGCCATTTTGTTATTCCGTTGAAGCAAGTAAGGTAAAAAATCGGGATAAAAGGGGGGAAAGTGGGAAATAGGAGGGTAGGAGCACTGTAACCTCTGTGGGGTGTTTAGGGTGTGATATAGAGGGGGTGCGAAGCGCAGTATTGACCCCTACCGGTATGTAAGTGGTGGGCTAAGGAAATTAAGTGAGGTATTGCGTAGAGTCTGGTGCGGGTAAGGTGAGCTGGTCCGGGGCTCGGGGATTAAAGCGTGAGCCTAAATTGTGCTTAGCTGGTGTTGTATAGGGAGTGTGAAGGTAAATCAATATGGTATTTGTAAAGCGCAAACTATTCACTTCTATGGGTGAGTAGAGCTGGGGATCAAAGCAAGAGGTCTGTGCTGCAAAGTGAGATGGTCTGGCCGCTGCGCCACAGCTGTGTGGAGAATACATTGTCGTGAGGGTGTGGGAGTTGGCATTATATGGCCCTAAAATAGCGGGCCTAAGAAATAAGTTATAGGGTGGCTCTAAAAAGAGCCCTTGTGTTCATTAGTTGGAGCTACATATAATTGTGGATGCACAGCTTCAAGTTATTCAGGAAAACTCGGTTTCCCTGATCTGTGAAGTGTACTCCATCACTTCTGTATATATCTGCCATATCAACACATATGTTGTTGTTGTATATGGACACCATTGTGTGGTCTCTGAGGTATGCAGAGACAGCTTTGTTGACTTTTTTCCAAGATTTTTTAATCTGAGGACAAAATTATTTGGACCATTTTCACTTCGGTCTTTGGCATATATTGGAATATAAAAAAACAGTTTGAGGCAAAAGTAACATCAACTGTCCAAAGGTGTCCTTCATAAGCATTTCCAAACTGACCCCAGTCAATGTGCCTAGGTCGTTTCCAACATTGTGCACAATCATGAGGTCAAGGTGTTGGAGATGCAAACAAGCTTTAACCAAAAGCAACAATTGGTGCCACTTCAATCCTCTCTGTCCAAACCATTTAATGTCCACATTTTGTAAACCTAGGTTTAAGGTAATACATCTCTGTTCTGCATACCTCATGCACTAGAAAACATAGCTATGCCCTCCGATCCACACTAGCATTTTGAAGGTATGGCTGGAAGGTATGGAAAGATGTTTGTTGCTCATGCAGTTTCTTCGTAGAATAAGAGGAAAGTTTAAAGATGGGGAACTAGCTTCTTTTCGCATAAAAAACGGTACCTGATTGGGAGATGAAAAGCATTGTTTTTTAAAAGTAGGGTGCACATTCGTTTTGTGGAAAAGTATCTTTGTGATTGGTTAAGAAAAAGCAGTTTGCACGTGGAGTACATATTATATGATAACATTTGCTCAACTCAGCTACACCTGCTACTTGCATTTGGAAGGCACCGTTCAAACTTGAAAACAATCGTGAACTTTTAACTACCATGTGTTATAGAATGTTCTAGAAAGTGTGTTGATAGAATAAGTTGCATTTCTGACTTCGATGTGTACTTGAATATTTAAAAAACTATTTATATAAAAAAGTGGAAATACAGTAATAGAGAGAAGTTTTGAAAGCTAACAGAATCAAGGTACTATTGTGATTTGTTCTTGATTACCTACTGTGGGTCGCCAGTAGGTAGTTATCACTGTTAACGGTCTGAAAGTGCGGTGTTGCTCAGAATGGCATGGTGGTGATATGATATGGTGCTACACTCGGGTATGAAACCGAGAGTCTAAACAGTGAGGTCATTGCTGTTAAGTGATGTGGTCTGGTGTTTGTAGCATAGTGTGCAAGTAGTGTTAGTAGGCATTTAGACCATACGGGGAGTGGGAAGCGAACTACTGGCCGCTACTATGTGTTGATAGTATACCGGAAACGGGAAGCGAAGTAGTTACGCCTACTGGTGTGAAGACTTGGGGATGAAACTGAGCTGATTGCTGTAAAGTGATGGGCTCTGGGCGCTGTAGGATACTAGCCAATATAGTATAAGTGTGTAAGTAGTGTTAGTAAGCGTTTATAGTATATATAGAGAGTGGAATCAAACTACTCATCACCACCTTAGGGATTAAACCATGAGCCTAAATTGTGAGCTCATTGCTGTAAAGTGATGTGCTCTGGACGCTGTAACATACCTGTGGAAGAAGTGTTAGTGTACGTTTATACAATATAGGGAGTGGGAAGCGAAAGACTTACCCCTACCAGTCTCAAGACTAAGCGTGGGCGTAAAATCCGTTTCGCGGGCGAATTTGCACATTTTGACGATTTCGCGATTCGCGAATCGCCCAAATTTACCCAATAATCCGCAAATTCGCAAGCTGCAAATTATTTTGCTTGGTCGCACTTGAAAAATACAATATCGCGCGTGCGGCGTTGACTCTGAGCCTGCCATGCTGTTTTTCTCCTGGTTTTGCTTATGCTGCGCCATTTTCGATCTGGCTGCATGATCACGCGAGAGTTTTTCGAACGCAATTACGTCATCGCAGCTTGCCTTCTTGCACGACGAGAGTTTGAAAACGCGAGTACGTCATAAACACCCGCGACGACGCGCAGCTGACTTCCGGCAGGAGGTTTGAACAGATTGCGTTCCCGAAATTGCAAAAATTGCAATTCTGCACAAGAAATCCACCGCAGGAAGCATAAACCTTGTGAAAATGATGATTTTGATCAGAATAACTCCTGAGATTGATATTTGGCTGCACTTTTTGGTGCAGGAGTTCATTTTTTGGGGGGGGGGGAGGGTGGGAGGAAGGAAGTGCCCAAGAGTCTCCAACTTCCTGTTCCTGTCCAGCAGGCTCCTCCCAGTGCTTTGTCCATGTTCTGATCACTTTTCATTTGGCTGTTGAGCTGGAAGGATTACTTTTTAAGGCTGATGGTGGCTATTTGTATTTGAGGACTTTTTGGACTTTGGAGTTTGGATCACTTTTGGACTTGAGATTTTAGAAGTACGTTGCTGTTGTTTGTTTGGGGCATTGCAGTTGAGGCAACTCCAGTTCTAAAACCTTTTTCACAACTTTAAGAAAATATATATTGTGGTGGGTAGCTAGCCACAGTATCCAGTAGGCCCAGGGTTAGTCATGGGTGCATGATACAACTGTTTCTGTGATTTTTTTTAAACGTAATTCTTATTTATGTCATGGAATATAGCTCACTTTTATATGTTGTTTTTTGTTTTAATTTTGGGGTGCCTGGTGCATGGGCCTAGTCATTCTCTGGGGTGTCTTGAATTTAAACATCATTGAGGGCATGGATGGCATTGGATTGTGGTGATTTTTGAGTGTTTTTCGACTTTTTGGGGGTGGTGTTGGGGCCTGGCCATGTGTGTGGGGGCCATCTTGAGGCCTGGTACAGGCAGGGCTTGGCCATGTGGTGCGGGTCAAGGGACCATTTTGAAGGCAGGCAGTGTGCTCAGGCCTGCACCAACTTTGCCTTGCTTTCAACCATTATGCCTAGGGCTACTCAGTGGTGCATGCGCCTAGTCTTTCCCTGGGGTGTCTTGAATTTAAACATCATTGAGGGCATGGATGGCATGGGATTGTGGTGATTTTTGAGTGTTTTTTTACTTTTTTGGGGTGGTGTTGGGGCCTGGCCATGTGGGTGGGGGCCATCTTGAGGCCTGGTACAGGCAGGGTCTGGCCATGTGGTGGGGGTCAAGGGGCCATTTTGAAGGCAGGCAGTGTGCTCAGGCCTGCACCCACTTTGCCTTGCTTTCAACCATCATGCCCAGGGCTACTCAGTGGTGCATGGGCCTAGTCTTTCTCTGGGGTGTCTTGAATTTAAACATCATTGAGGGCATGGATGGCATGGGATTGTGGTGATTTTGAGTGTTTTTTTACTTTTTGGGGTTGTGTTGGGGCCTGGCCATGTGGGTGGGGGGCATCTTGAGGCCTGGTACAGGCAGGGCTTGGCCATGTGGTGCGGGTCAAGGGACCATTTTGAAGGCAGGCAGTGTGCTCAGGCCTGCACCCACTTTGCCTTGCTTTCAACCATTATGCCTAGGGCTACTCAGTGGTGCATGGGCCTAGTCTTTCCCTGGGGTGTCTTGAATTTAAACATCATTGAGGGCATGGATGGCATGGGATTGTGGTGATTTTTGAGTGTGTTTCGACTTTTTGGGGTGGTGTTGGGGCCTGGCCATGTGGGTGGGGGCCATCTTGAGGCCTGGTACAGGCAGGGTCTGGTCATGTGGTGGGGGTCAAGTGGCCATTTTAAAGGCAGGCAGTGTGCTCAGGCCTGCACCCACTTTGCCTTGCTTTCAACCATTATGCCTAGGGCTATTCAGTGATGCATTGGCCTAGTCTTTCTCTGGGGTGTTTTGAATTTAAACATCATTGAGGGCATGGATGGCATGGGATTGTGGTGATTTTTGAGTGTTTTCCGACTTTTGGGGGTGGTGTTGGGGCCTGGCCATCTGGTGGGGGTTAAGGGGCCATTTTGAAGGCAGGGAGTGTGCTCAGGCGTGCACCCACTTTGCCTTGCTTTTAACCATTATGCCCAGGGCTACTCAGTGGTGCATGGGCCTAGTCTTTCTCTGGGGTGTCTTGAATTTAAACATCATTGAGGGCATGGATGCCATGGGATTGTGGTGATTTTTGAGTGTTTTTTGACTTTTTGGGGTGGTGTTGGGGCCTGGCCATGTGGGTGGGGGCCATCTTGAGGCCTGCTACAGGCAGGGCCTGGCCGTGTGGTGGGGGTTAAGGGGCCATTTTGAAGGCAGGCAGTGTGCTCAGGCCTGCACCCACTTTGCCTTGCTTTCAACCATTACGCCCAGGGCTACTCAGTGGTGCATGGGCCTATATTGTACCTACTGGCGCTCACCAGTAGGTAGTTATAGTTAGGACCTAGTTACCGTACGAAAATGATAACATTCTATTCCCAATAACTTTGGTGCCGATTGCCGAATATTCACGAAATTTTCAAAACAAATTCCTTGTTGAGATCAGCTCCTATGTTGAAAGTTTGGGGGTGATTCGTCAAGGGAGGATTGAGAAAAAAGGAGGGTCCCAAAACGTGTTTTTTCTTAATGTTAATTTCAATAGGAAACTTTAGACAAGGCTACAGGTCGAACAGGTGAACGGAATTACCCCAAATTTGGCAGGGAGAAGGGTCTTAGTCTAGAAAGCACGCTTTTTTTATTTGGTGTAAATTTGTTCAGTACTTTTTGAGAAATATCGAAATTATCAGATATCTATATGTGGAATTCTGCTTTCTGATTGGCTGAGGCGTTACGAGCACAAGCTTGTTGCCGATTGGCTGCGAGCGATGCGAACGGTTGCAACTAGGAAGTGTTGGCCGCCATTTTGTTATTCCGTTGAAGCAAGTAAGGTAAAAAATCGGGATAAAAAGGGGGGAAAGTGGGAAATAGGAGGGTAGGAGCACTGTAACCTCTGTGGGGTGTTTAGGGTGTGATATAGAGGGGGTGCGAAGCGCAGTATTTACCCCTACCGGTATGTAAGTGGTGGGCTACGGAAATTAAGTGAGGTATTGCGTAGAGTCTGCTGCGGGTAAGGTGAGCTGGTCCAGGGCTCGGGGATTAAAGCGTGAGCCCAAATTGTGTGTCTTATGCTGTGAAGTCATGTGCCATGGCTGCTGCACTACAGTTGTGGAAGTAGTGTCCGGTTGTGTTTATAACTACAGGACGAACTACTGATCCATACTGGTATGAAAGTCCTGGGGTACAGAATATATGTGAGGTATTGTCTGGAGTCTCATGCTGCTAAGCTGAGCTGCTGCCGGAGTCAGGGACTAAAGCGTGAGCCCAAACTGTGTCATATGCTGTGAAGTCATGTGCTCTGGCCGCTGTGCCACATCTGTGCAAGTAGTGTCAGCATGTAGTTATAGCTACTTGGATGAACTTTTGTTTAGAACATTGTAGCTTGTGTATGGTGCTTAGGTGGTGTTGTATAGGGAGTGCGAAGGAAAATCAATATGGTATTTGTAAAGCGCAAACTATTCACTTCTATGGGTGAGTAGAGCTGGGGATCAAAGCGAGAGGTCTGTGCTGCAAAGTGAGATGGTCTGGCCGCTGCGCCACAGCTGTGTGGAGAATACATTTTCGTAAGGGTGTGGGAGTTGGCGTTATATGGCCCTAAAATAGCGGGCCTAAGAAATAAGTTATAGGGTGGCTCTAAAAAGAGCCCTTGTGTTCATTAGTTGGAGCTACATGTAAGTGTGGATGCACAGCTTCAAGTTATTCAGGAAAACTCGGTTTCCCTGATCTGTGAAGTGTACTCCATCACTTCTGTATATATCTGCCATATCAACACATATGTTGTTGTTGTATATGGACACCATTGTGTGGTCTCTGAGGTATGCAAAGACAGCTTTGTTGACTTTTTTTCTGAGATTTTTCAATCTGAGGACAAAATTATTTGGACCATTTCCAATTCTGTCTTTGGCATATATTGGAATATACAAAGACAGTTTGAGGCAAAAGTAACATCAACTGTCCAAAGGTGTCCTTCATAAGCATTTCCAAACCGACCCCAGTCAATGTGCCTAGGTCATTTCCACCATTGTGCACAATCATGAGGTCAAGGTGTTGGAGATGCAAACAAGTTTTAACCAAAGGCAACAATTGGTTCCACTTCAATCCTCTCTGTCCAAACCATTTAATGTCCACATTTTGTAAACCTAGGTTTAAGGTAATACATCTCTGTTCTGCATACCTCATGCACCAGAAAACATAGCTATGCCCTCCGATCCAAACTAGCATTTTGACGGTATGGCTGGAAGGTATGGAAAGATGTTTGTAGCTCATGCAGTTTCTTCGTAGAATAAGAGATATGTTTAAAGATGGGGAACTTGCTTCTTTTCGCATAAAAAACGGTACCTGATTGGGAGATGAAAAGCATTGTTTTTTAAAAGTAGGGTGCACATTCGTTTTGTGGAAAAGTATCTTTGTGATTGGTTAAGAAAAAGCAGTTTGCACGTGGAGTACATATTATAGGATAACATTTGCTCAACTCAACTACACCTGATACTTGCATTTGGAAGGCACCGTTAAAACTTAAAAGCAATCGTGAACTTTTAACTACCATGTGTTATCGAATGTTCTAGAAAGTGTGTTGATAGAATAAGTTGCATTTCTGACTTCGATGTGTACTTGAATATTTAAAAAACTATTTATATGAAAAAGTAGAAATACAGTAATAGAGAGAAGTTTTGAAAGCTAACAGAATCGAGGTACTATTGTAATTTGTTCTTGATTACCTACTGTGGGTCGCCAGTAGGTAGTTATCACTGTTAACGGTCTGAAAAGTGCGGTGTTGCTCAGAATGGCATGGTGGTGATATGATATGGTGCTACACTCGGGTATGAAACCGAGAGTCTAAACCATGAGGTCATTGCTGTTAAGTGATGTGGTCTGGTGTTTGTAGCATAGTGTGCAAGTAGTGTTAGTAGGCATTTAAACCATACAGGGAGTGGGAAGCGAACTACTGGCCGCTACTATGTGTTGATAGTATACCGGAAGCGGAAAGCGAAGTAGTTACGCCTACTGGTATGAAGACTTGGGGACGAAACTGAGCTGATTGCTGTAAAGTGATGGGCTCTGGGCGCTGTAGGATACTAGCCACTATAGTATAAGTGTGTAAGTAGTGTTAGTATGCGTTTATAGTATATATAGAGAGTGGAATCAAACTACTCATCACCACCTTGGGGATTAAACCATGAGCCTAAATTGTGAGCTCATTGCTGTAAAGTGATGTGCTCTGGACGCTGTAAAATACCTGTGGAAAAAGTGTTAGTTTACGTTTATACAATATAGGGAGTGGGAAGCGAAAGACTTACCCCTACCAGTCTCAAGACTAAGCGTGGGTGTAAAATCCGTTTCGCGGGCGAATTTGCACATTTTGACAATTTCGCGATTCGCGAATCGCACAAATTTACCCAATCATCCGCAAATTCGCAAGCTGCGAATTATTTTGCTTGGTCGCACTTGAAAAATAAAATATTGCGTGCGTTGCGTTGACTCTGACCCTGCCATGTTGTTTTTCTCCCGGTTTTGCTTATGCTGCGCCATTTTCGATCTTGCTGCGTGATCACGCGAGAGTTTTTCGAACGCAATTACGTCATCGCGGCTTGCCTTCCTGCACGACGAGAGTTTGAAAACGCGAGTACGTCATAAACACCCGCGACGGCGCGCAGCTGACTTCCGGCGGGAGGTTTAAACAGATTGCGTTCCCGAAATTGCAAAAATTGCAATTCTGCACAAGAAATCCAACGCAGGAAGCATAAACCTTGTGAAAATGATGATTTTGATCAGAATAACTCCTGAGATTGACATTTGGCTGCACTTTTTGGTGCAGGAGTCCATTTTGTGGGGGGGGGGGAGGGTGGGAGGAAGGAAGTGCCCCAGAGTCTCCAACTTCCTGTTCCTGTCCAGCAGGCTCCTCCCAGTGCTTTGTCCATGTTCTGATCACTTTTCATTTGGCTGTTGAGCTGGAAGGATTACTTTTTCAGGCTGATGGTGGATATTTGTATTTGAGGACTTTTTGGACTTTGGAGTTTGGATCACTTTTGGACTTGAGATTTTAGAAGTAAGTTGCTGTTGTTTGTTTGGGGCATTGCAGTTGAGGCAACTCCAGTTCTAAAACTTTTTTCACAACTTTAAGAAAATATATATTGTGGTGGGCAGCTAGCCACAGTATCCAGTAGGCCCAGGGTTAGTCATGGGTGCATGATACAACTGTTTCTGTGATTTTTTTTAAACGTAATTCTTATTTATGTCATGGAATATAGCTCACTGTTTTATGTTGTTTTTTGTTTTAATTTTGGGGTGCCTGTAAAGCCTCACTAGCCAGTAGGCCCAGGGGTACTCAGTGGTGCATGGACCTAGTCTTTCTCTGGGGTGTCTTGAATTTAAACATCATTGAGGGCATGGATGGCATTGGATTGTGGTGATTTTTGAGTGTTTTTCGACTTTTGGGGGGTGGTGTTGGGGCCTGGCCATGTGGGTGGGGGCCATCTTGAGGCCTGGTACAGGCAGGGCCTGGCCATGTGGTGCGGGTCAAGGGGCCACTTTGAAGGCAGGCAGTGTGCTCAGGCCTGCACCCACTTTGCCTTGCTTTCAACCATTATGCCTAGGGATACTCAGTGGTGCATGGGCCTAGTCTTTCCCTAGGGTGTCTTGAATTTAAACATCATTGAGGGCATGGATGGCATGGGATTGTGGTGATTTTTGAGTGTTTTTCGACTTTTTGAGTGGTATTGGGGCCTGGCCATGTGGGTGGAGGCCATCTTGAGGCCTGGTACAGGCAGGGCCTGGCCATGTGGTGGGGGTCAAGGGGCCATTTTGAAGGCAGGCAGTGTGCTCAGGCCTGCACCCACTTTGCCTTGGTTTCAACCATTATGCCTGGGGCTATTCAGTGGTGCATTGGCCTAGTCTTTCTCTGGGGTGTTTTGAATTTAAACATCATTGAGGGCATGGATGGCATGCGATTGTGGTGATTTTTGAGTGTTTTCCGACTTTTGGGGGTGGTGTTGGGGCCTGGCCATGTGGGTGGGGGCCATCTTGAGGCCTGGTACAGGCAGGGCCTGGCCATGTGGTGGGGGTCAAGGGGCCATTTTGAAGGCAGGCAGTGTGCTCAGGCCTGCACCCACTTTGCCTTGCTTTCAACCAATATGCCTAGGGCTACTCAGTGGTGCATGGGACTAGTCTTTCTCTGGGGTGTCTTGAATTTAAACATCATTGAGGGCATTGATGGCATGGGATTGTGGTGATTTTTGAGTGTTTTTCGACTTTTTGGGGTGGTGTTCGGCCTGGCCATGTGGGTGTGGGCCATCTTGAGGCCTGGTACAGGCAGGGCCTGGCCATGTGGTGGGGGTCAAGGGGCCATTTTGAAGGCAGGCAGTGTGCTCAGGCCTGCACCCACTTTGCCTTGCTTTCAACCATTATGTCTAGGGCTACTCAGTGGTGCATTGGCCTAGTCTTTCTCTGGGGTGTCTTGAATTTAAACATCATTGGGGGCATGGATGCCATGGGATTGTGGTGATTTTTGAGTGTTTTTCGACTTTTTTAGGGTGGTGTTGGGGCCTGGCCATGTGGGTGGGGGCTGTTTTGAGGCCTGGTACAGGCAGGGCCTGGCCATGTGGTGGGGGTCAGGGGGTCATTTTGAAGGCAGGCAGTAAGCTCAGGCCTGCACCCACTTTGCCTTGCTTTCAACCATTATGCCTAGGGCTACTCAGTGGTGCATGGGCCTAGTCTTTCTCTGGGGTGTCTTGAATTTAAACATCATTGAGGGCATGGATGGCAAGGGATTGTGGTGATTTGTGAGTGTTTTCCGACTTTTGGGGGTGTATAACTGATGTTCCTCTGGCTTCCATTGCTTTTAGGTGCACAAGAGAACCAACAGTGCCAGTAAGAAGTCCTGCAGCAGTATGTGCAGCACAACGTCACGTGACGTCACGTGTGGCCACAGACAAGACAACTCTGCAACTTGTGCATCTGCGGCCTGCTGTTCTGACATCTCAAGGAGATGACCCCAAAGAAAGTTGGTCGTAGCGCCTCAGCGAAAAAAGTCGCCAGTGCCACTGCCAGTAAGAAGGAGCAGAAGAAGCAAGTGGCACCACCTACCAAGGAGACTGGTGTGCCCACCCACACCTTTTTTGGGAGAAAAAAAACTATGCCTGCAGCAGCAGCGGGGTACGCCGGGGACAAAGCTGGAAGCAGCACCTCTGCTACTTTGGGCTCAGTGCCACCACGCCAAGCTAGATCCAAGACCATGAGTGCTGCTGAGGCAGCCACTTTACTTTCTCAGTCACCATCGACCAGTGATGTTGGCACATCACAAGAAAGTACCATCAAATCAACGCCGGGTGTAACTCAGCTGATGAATGTTCAACAACCACAGCCACAACCACAGGTGCAAGTAGTACAAGCGCAAGTACATGGGCGAGGAGCGGCGCAAGTACAGCCGCAAGGAGAGATGCAAGTAGAGGCGCAAGTACAGCCGCAAGGAGAGCCCCAAGGAGAGGCGCATGGACAGGTGCATGGAGAGGTGCGACCAGAGATTCATGGAGTGGCACAACTGCCTACAACGCTTGTACCTCCAGAAGTAGGGGCACATCAGGAAATTGCTATTCAAGAGGAGATATTCAACGAAGCCACTCCTCCTGATGATGATTATCCATTGTCTTCCAGATCCCCAGCAAGAAAAAGGTCAAAGAGGGATACTAGAAGTTCTTCTTCAAGCCCCCTTCCTTCTGATGATGGTGATGTTGATTGGAACCCACCAATGCCGTCTGAGAGTGAGTCACCCCATGATGAGCCGACAAAGGTAGCTAAGCCTAAAAGGAAGGCTCCCGCAAAGCTTCCACTTATGGGTGATGACGACAAACAAGAAGTGGTATGTTCTTCTGCTCATGAACAGTCTGACGATGACCCAGTCATCACAGTCGTCACTCCAGCCCCAGCAGGCATGCAGGAGACAGACATTGTAACCCTAGCCGGATGGCTGCTGAGCGGGATATGGGCAGCGTGGCACTGGTACCACCAGCGTTAACTACAACACCAACATGACCTACACCTTCCATCTTTTTTAGTCAGAAGGGCCGGCAGGGACCTCCATCCAGCTCGACCTCAAGTAGTGGTGCTGTAAGTGAACAACAGAAACAAATACAGCCACGCCTATCCTCCACTTCATCTGGCATTGAAAGTCAAAGTAGCAGTAGCACCTCCAGTACCAGCAGACATCAACAGTCCGCAGTTTGGAACTTCTTTACTGTTAGCGCAAAGGTGGAAAACGTGGTCATTTGTTCGATTTGTAAAGCATCAGTTAGTCGGGGTAAGCTTGGTACCAACTATGGTACTGGAGGCCAGAGAGGTCATCTCAAGTTACACCACCCTATTCAGTTGGAAGCACACATGAGGAAGATCAAGGAAGCCAAAAGCAAAAAAAATCCAAATGTATCCCTTGATATTTAATCTGATGATGACGAGAATCTGATTGTGCAGGGGGGAAGTGAAGCAGGGACAGACATTTTATCTGGTACACCCAGTACCCCTGGCAGCAGCACTGCAGTGGTATTGCCCACACCCTCTACCCCTCTAACATCTATGAAGCACACTAAGAGTGTTGGAGAGACACCAATGCGAAAAACTACATCAATGGGCCTAACTGGTTTGAAGAGGTCATCATCATCATCATTACGTAAAATGATCCAGCCCACCATTAGCAGAATGTTCTGGTCGGAGGCGCCATTTGAACGCAACCACCCAAGGGTACGTCTGTATAACGCGAGGCTGGATAAAATGCTAGCACTGGACCTTCTCTCTTTTTCTTTTGTGGAAGGGGTGAGGTTTCCAGAATTAGTGGCAACAGTCTGCCCTAAATGGAAGGTTCCTAGCCGGTCCTATTTTGCCAGAGTTGCGGTTCCAGCACTACATCAAGATGTGCTCGAGGTGATTGGGGCAGCTTTGCTGAAGAGTGCTGTTCACACTATACACATGACAACAGACATGTGGACCTGTTGCCCAGCCGTTGATTACATGTGCATCACTGCACACTGGGTCTCTTTTGCAGGGTCTTTTGCAGGGGTTAGAGACAAGTATAGTGCAGTTGCTGACCTGGACACAGTTTTTCAAGCTTCTTGGAAACATGCAACATTAGCCATGTTTGCCATGAAGAAAAGTCATACTGCAAAAAACATTTTGGATGAGTTTAAAAGTAAGGGCTCTGAATGGCTGCAACCAAGAAATCGCATAGTTGGTTATGTTTCCACGGATAATGGCAGTAATATAGTTAGGGCCATGCAAGACGGTGACTATTTCAGAGTGCCGTATTTGGCGCACTGTATAAACCTGGTTGTTCAAGATTTTTTGAAAAATGAAAACCAGGTCAAGAAGTTACTGACCACTTGCCGAAGAATCTGCACACGTTTCAGCCATTCTTTTAAGGCCCGGAAGGAGCTGAAGACCATTCAACATAAACGTAAAGTGCCAGTCAAAGGACTCATCCAGGAGGTGGCAACACGTTGGAACTCAACCTTTTACATGCTTGAGCGTCTGTTTGAGCAGTGCATGGTAATCAATGACTATATCTTTACAGTAGGTTCTACTATTAATGACTTGAGGCTAGAGTCGGAGGAATGGCAGCTAGTTAAAAGCCTGACAGACATGCTTCATCCTTTTGAGGTCTTCACGCATGAAGTCAGCAGGGAGGACTGTTGTTTGAGCAAAGCTATCCCATTGTTGCGCATGCTAGAACACCAACTGAAGGCGTGTCTTCAACGTTGAGAGATGATGGTGGAAAGCAAGCTGCATATCTGTTGGCGGAGAACTTATTAAGGCACCTAGTTGCCAATGAAAGGCTTCAAAAGATACATACAGAACAACATTACATTTGTGCCACTATTCTGGATCCACGGTACAAAAAGGCAGTGGTCAGCAAAGCATTCATTCCTTTTGATGAGGCAGATGTTTCAAAGTACAAACATTGGATAGCTGTGTCAGCCAGACGGTTCGAAAAAGATCGGCAGAGAATTCAAGGAGCCGTCAGAAGTCCAACTGAATCAGCAGGTGATCCAGCGACAAGTTCCACTTCTGAATCTGTGGCCGAAGGGAGTCACTTTCCCTCACAGCTGCCTGAGGGCATGGATGGCATGGGATTGTGGTGATTTTTGAGTGTTTTTCGACTTTTGGGGTGGTGTTGGGGCCTGGCCATGTGGGTAGGGGCCATCTTGAGGCCTGGTACAGGCAGGGTCTGGCCATGTGGTGGGGGTCAAGGGGCCATTTTGAAGGCAGGCAGTGTGCTCAGACCTGCACCCACTTTGCCTTGCTTTCAACCAATATGTCTAGGGCTACTCAGTGGTGCATGGGCCTAGTCTTTCTCTGGGGTGTCTTGAATTTAAACATCATTGAGGGCATGGATGCCATGGGATTGTGGTGATTTTTGAGTGTTTTTCGACTTTTTGTGGTGGTGTTGGGGCCTGGCCATGTGGGTGGGGGCCATCTTGAGGCCTGGTACAGGCAGGGCCTGGCCGGGTGGTGGGGGTCAAGGGGCCATTTTGAAGGCAGGCAGTGTGCTCAGGCCTGCACCCACTTTGCCTTGCTTTCAACCATTATGCCCAGGGCTACTCAGTGGTGCATGGGCCTAGTCTTTCTCTGGGGTGTCTTGAATTTAAACATCATTGAGGGCATGGATGGCATGGGATTGTGGTGATTTGTGAGCGTTTTTCGACTTTTTGAGGTGGTGTTTGGGCCTGGCCATGTGGGTGGGGGCCATCTTGAGGCCTGGTACAGGCAGGGCCTGGCCATGTGGTGGGGTCAAGGGGCCATTTTGAAGGCAGGCAGTGCGCTCAGGCCTGGACCCACTTTGCCTTGCTTTCAACCATTATGCCTAGTGCTACTCAGTGGTGCATGGGCCTAGTCTTTCTCTGGGGTGTCTTGAATTTAAACATCATTAAGGGCATGGATGCCATGGGATTGTGGTAATTTTTGAGTGTTTTTCGACTTTTTGGGGTGGTGTTGGGGCCTGGCCATGTGGGTGGGGGCCATCTTGAGGCCTGGTACAGACAGGGCCTGGCCATGTGGTGGGGGTCAAGGGGCCATTTTGAAGGCAGGCAAAATGCTCAGGCCTGCACCTACTTTGCCTTGCTTTCAACCATTAAGCCCAGGGCTACTCAGTGGTGCATGGGCCTAGTCTTTCTCTGGGGTGGCTTGAATTTAAACATCATTGAGGGCATGGATGGCATGGGATTGTGTTGATTTTTGAGTGTTTTTCCGACTTTTTGGGGTGTTGTTGGGGCCTGGCCATGTGGGTGGGGGCCATCTTGAGGCCTGGTACAGGCGGGCCTGGCCATGTGGTGGGAGTCAAGGGGTCATTTTGAAGGCAGGCAGTGTGCTCAGGCCTGCACCCACTTTGCCTTGCTTTCAACCATTATGCCTAGGGCTACTCAGTGGTGCATGGGCCTAGTCTTTCCCTGGGGTGTCTTGAATTTAAACATCATTGAGGGCATGGATGGCATGGGATTGTGGTGATTTTTGAGTGTTTTTCGACTTTTTGGGGTGGTGTTGGGGCCTGGCCATCTGGTGGGGGTCAAGGGGTCATTTTGAAGGCAGGCAGTGTGCTCAGGCCTGCACCCACTTTGCCTTGCTTTCAACCATTATGCCTAGGGCTACTCCGTGATGCATGGGCCTAGTCTTTCTCTGGGGTGTCTTGAATTTAAACATCATTGGGGGCATGGATGCCATGGGATTGTGGTGATTTTTGAGTGTATTTCGAATTTTTGGGGTGGTGTTGGGGCCTGGCCATGTGGGTGGGGGCCATCTTGAGGCCTGGTACAGGCAGGGCCTGGCCGTGTGGTGGGGGTTAAGGGGCCATTTTGAAGGCAGGCAGTGTGCTCAGGCCTGCACCCACTTTGCCTTGCTTTCAACCATTATGCCCGGGGCTACTCAGTGGTGCATGGGCCTAGTCTTTCTCTGGGGTGTCTTGAATTTAAACATCATTGAGGGCATGGATGGCATGGGATTGTGGTGATTTTTGAGTGTTTTATGACTTTTTTAGGGTGGTGTTGGGGCCTGGCCATGTGGGTGGGGGCTATTTTGAGGCCTGGTACAAGCAGGGCCTGGCCATGTGGTGGGGGTCAAGGGGTCATTTTGAAGGCAGGCAGTGTGCTCAGGCCTGCACCCACTTTGCCTTGCTTTCAACCATTATGCCTAGGGCTACTCAGTGGTGCATGGGCCTAGTCTTTCTCTGGGGTGTCTTGAATTTAAACATCATTGAGGGCATGGATGGCATGGGATTGTGGTGATTTGTGAGTGTTTTCCGACTTTTGGGGGTGTATAACTGCTGATCCTCTGGCTTCCATTGCTTTTAGGTGCACAAGAGAGCCACCAGTGCCAGGAAGAAGTCCTGCAGCAGTGTGTGCAGCACAACGTCACGTGACGTCACGTGTGGCCACAGACAAGACAACTCTGCAACTTGTGCATCTGCGGCCTGCAGTTCTGACATCTCAAGAAGATGGCCCCAAAGAAAGTTGGTCGTAGCGCCTCAGCGAAAAAAGTCGCCAGTGCCACTGCCAGTAAGAAGGAGCAGAAGAAGCAAGTGGCACCACCTACCAAGGAGACTGGTGTGCCCACCCACACCTTTTTTGGGAGAAAAAAAACTATGCCTGCAGCAGCAGCGGGGTACGCCGGGGACAAAGCTGGAAGCAGCACCTCTGCTACTTTGGGCTCAGTGCCACCACGCCAAAGCTAGATCCAAGACCATGAGTGCTGCTGAGGCAGCCACTTTACTTTCTCAGTTACCATCGACCAGTGATGTTGACACATCACAAGAAAGTACCATCCAATCAACGCCGGGTGTAACTCAGCTGACGAATGTTCAACAACCACAGCCACAACCACAGGTGCAAATAGTACAAGCGCAAGTACATGGGCAAGGAGCGGCGCAAGTACAGCCGCAAGGAGAGATGCAAGTAGAGGCACAAGTACAGCCGCAAGGAGAGCCCCAAGGAGAGGCGCATGGACAGGTGCATGGAGAGGTGTGACCAGAGGTTCATGGAGCGGCACAACTGCCTACAACGCTTGTTCCTCCAGAAGTAGGTGCACATCAGGAAATTGCTATTCAAGAGGAGATATTCGACAAAGCCACTCCTCCTGATGATGATTATCCATTGTCTTCCAGATCCCCAGCAAGAAAAAGGTCAAGGAGGGATACTAGAAGTTCTTCTTCAAGCCCCCTTACTTCTGATGATGGTGATGTTGATTGGAACCCACCAATGCCCTCTGAGAGTGAGTCACCCCATGATGAGCCGACAAAGGTAGCTAAGCTTAAAAGGAAGGCTCCCGCAAAGCTTCCACTTATGGGTGATGACGACAAACAAGAAGTGGTATGTTCTTCTGCTCATGAACAGTCTGACAATGACCCAGTCATCACAGTCGTCACTCCAGCCCCAGCAGGCATGCAGCAGACAGACATTTTAACCCTAGCCGGATGGCTGCTGAGCGGGATATGGGCAGCGTGGCACTGGTACCACCAGCGTTAACTACAACACCAACATGACCTACATCTTCCATCTTTTTTAGTCAGAAGGGCCGGCAGGGACCTCCATCCAGCTCAACCTCAAGTAGTGGTGCTGTAAGTGAACAACAGAAACAAATACATCAACAGTCCGCAGTTTGGAACTTCTTTACTGTTAGCGCAAAGGCGGAAAACGTGGTCATTTGTTCGATTTGTAAAGCATCAGTTAGTCGGGGTAAGCTTGGTACCAACTATGGTACTGGAGGCCAGAGAGGTCATCTCAAGTTACACCACCCTATTCAGTTGGAAGCACATATGAGGAAGATCAAGGAAGCCAAAAGCAAAAAAATTCCAAATGTATCCCTTGATATTTAATCTGATGATGACGAGAATCTGATTGTGCAGGGGGGAAGTGAAGCAGGGACAGACATTTTATCTGGTACACCCAGTACCCCTGGCAGCAGCACTGCAGTGGTATTGCCCACACCCTCTACCCCTCTAACATCTATGAAGCACACTAAGAGTGTTGGAGAGGGCTCGATAAGAAAGAGAGGGCCAGCCGAGTCGTCCCGGAGGTACTGGGAGACGACGGTTTGTTGGTTACCGACCCGAGCGCAATCGCTGAGACATTCTCGGAATATTTTCAGGGCGTTTACTCCTCTGTTTCGGACCGGTCTGAGGCCGATTCGAGTGCTCTCCTGTTGGAGATCGATCTCCCGTGCCTGTCTGAGGCGGATCGCGATGATCTGGACAGGGATGTCACTGCGGACGAGGTTACGCTCGCGATTCGCTCTCTGAGGTCCGGCAAAGCGCCTGGTCCTAATGGTATTCCGGTAGAGCTGTACAAAATCAAACCGGATGTGGTTTCCCCGCACCTGCTGAACATGTTCTTGGAGGCACGGGAGGCGGGCATGCTTCCCCACGACCAGAGGCTGGCCACCATTGTGGTTATCCACAAGGAAGGGAAGCCAAGAGATTTGTGCCGATCGTATCGCCCCATTTCTCTATTAAACGCGGAGCCTAAGATTCTAGCCAAGATGCTCGCTAATTGTCTGATTGGCGTCATCGGCGACTTATTGCACCCGGACCAGTCGGGCTTTATTCCACACCGCAACACTGCTCTTAACCTTCGTAGACTTCACGGTGTCCTGGCCAGGGCCCATACACTTGAGGAGCCAGCTGTCCTGGCGTCGTTGGATGCCATGATGGCCTTCGACTCCCTCGAGTGGAGTTACCTGTGGGCAGTGTTGACGAAGCTTGGTTTTGGCCCGGAGTTCGTGGAGTGGGTCAAACTCCTATATGCTGGCCCCCTGGCCAACGTAACGGTCAATGGTCGAGTTTCAGCATCCTTTGTTCTTCAAAGGGGCACCAGGCAGGGCTGCCCCCTGTCGCCCCTCCTGTTTGCACTAGCTCTCGAACCGTTGGCGGCCTGGTTGCGTGGCCACCCCGACCTACATGGTATCCGGTGGTCCCCTGACTTCGAAGACCGAGTGTCACTGTACGCAGACGACATTCTTCTGTACCTCACTTCCCCCTGCAAGTCCCTCATTGTGGCCTGCGATGTGTTGCGACTCTTCGGTCAGTACTCCGGACTAGTTATTAACTGGTCCAAGTCCCATTTGTACGTCCTAAAAGGGGGAACGCCGCGCCTTCCGAGAGGTTGCGGCATACAGGTGGCGAGCCAAGGCTTCAAATATTTAGGGATATACATCTCCACTAATTCCAAAGTACGCTATGAGCGCAACTTGCTCCCCCCTCTTCTCTGCCTTAGGCGAGATGTGGAGGGGTGGCGTAAACTCCCGCTTTCTCTGCTTGGGCGCACAGCGTTATTCAAAATGATGTCCTTGCCCAGGTTCCTGTACGCCTTACAAAACACTCAAGACCCGGTGCCAGCCCGATACTTCGGTGAAATCGAAAGCTTACAACGCGCCTTACTTTGGGATGGTCGCCCTCGCATCGCTATCACGAAGCTTACGCTACCGTGGTACGATGGGGGGATAGCTCTGCCTGACGTACGGAGGTATTACTGGGCATCCCAGTTGGCGGCTATTAACCATGGACTCTACGGTCCTGTGGACAATCCGGGATATGCTATGCATCGGTGGCTTCTGGCCGGCGGGAGATACCATAGGGCGCTCTACACGAGGTCTCTTGACAAACGGATGTCTGGTCCAACGAAAACCGCTGTACATATTTGGAGGGCTGTTACAAAGGCGCAGGGATGGAAGGGTAGGCTAACGAAGGTGACATCACTCTACGACTCGGACATACTGGGTAGATTGTGGCATACTAAAGGCTTTGATAAGTGGGACCTGATTGGCATCTCTAGGGTGGAGGACATGTTGCTACGTGGTGAGATAAAAACTTTCGCCCAGTTACAGGCGGAGTTCCAGCTGGGTGGCATGGAATTTTTCCGGTATGCTCAGTTGCGGCACGCACTATTGTCCGTCATGCCGGAGGGCGAGGCGATCCCCGACAGTTCTCCCCTGGAGGACAGGGTACTGGATGGCCATATGCCAGACAGTGCCATTTCATTAACATATAAGAAGCTCATCAATGTTCGTGCAGACCTCCTCCTGGGTGTGAGGGAGCAGTGGGTGCATGACGGGGTGGAGATTGATGACGAGGATTGGCAGAGTGCGGTCTCTTCCCCAAAGGAGGTCGCTATCTCTTCCCGCCTACGATTGGTGCAGCTGAAAATCTTGCACAGAGTCTATGTCACTGGCCCCAGACTTATACACATGGCACACTCTGCTGATGGCCTCTGTAGGCGTGGCTGTGGTGCCCTCGCCACATTTATGCATATCATATGGGAATGTGATGCAATAGCTTCCTACTGGCGGCGCGTGCACTCGATTATGAGCAAGGTAACTGGGGTGGAAGTGCATGCAGAAGCCAGGAGATGCCTCCTGAATATATGGGGCCCGACAGACCACAACGTGGCCCAGACCCGATGGGTGACCCTGGGCAATATGGTTGCGAAACGGGACATTGCACAAATGAGGGGAGTCACGACGGCTCCGTTGGTTGTCAGGTGGAAGGCCAATATGGATTGGTGTATGTTCCGGGAAAAGACTGTGTATGTTGCCAGGGGTAAGCCTAAAAAGTGGCAGAAAATGTGGGGGGCTTGGAATGAATACAGGGGTGACATTTGCGTACCTCCAGAATCTGCTCCGCAGGAAGAACACTTGTCACCATAGCCTATGGTTCCAACTGGAGACTTTGTACTCTGTTATCCTGTGTTTCCCTCCCCCAGCATTCCTAGTGTCCCTATTATGCTGATTATTACTGTGTTTTCTGTGCTTGACCGGCCCCCTCATTACACCTCACTGTACTTTAACTTCATTGCCTTCTTCATTGCGCCAGTTTCGGCGCCTCTTCTTTTCCTTTTTTCTTTCTCATGTTCTCTATATAAAACTTGAAAATAACCTTTGTTCGTTCTGAAGTACTGATTCTGCACTTTGACTTACTGTGGTCCGCTCTGCTGCCTCGCCTCCGGGATGTAAGGCTGAATAGCTGTGTGCATTGTTTTAAAATAAAGGTTTTTAAAAATTAAAAAAATAAAATAAAAAGAGTGTTGGAGAGACACCAATGCGAAAAACTACATCAATGGGCCTAACTGGTTTGAAGAGGTCATCATCATCATCATCACGTAAAATGATCCAGCCCACCATTAGCAGAATGTTCTGGTCAGAGGCGCCATTTGAACGCAACCACCCAACGGTACGTCTGTATAACGCGAGGCTGGATAAAATGCTAGCACTGGACCTACTCTCTTTTTCTTTCGTGGAAGGGGTGGGGTTTCTAGAATTAGTGGCAACAGTCTGCCCTAAATGGAAGGTTCCTAGCCGGTCCTATTTTGCCAGAGTTGCGGTTCCAGCACTACATCAAGATGTGCTGGAGGTGATTGGGGCAGCTTTGCTGAAGAGTGCTGTTCACACTATACACTTGACAACAGACATGTGGACCAGTTGCCAAGCCCTTGATTACATGTGCATCACTGCACACTGGGTCTCTTTGCAGGGTCTTTTGCAGGGGTTAGAGACAAGTATAGTGCAGTTGCTGACCTGGAAACAGTTTTTCAAGCTTCTTGGAAACATGCAACATTAGCCATGTTTGCCATGAAGAAAAGTCATACTGCAAAAAACATTTTGGATGAGTTTAAAAGTAAGGGCTCTGAATGGCTGCAACCAAGAAATCGCATAGTTGGTTATGTTTCCACGGATAATGACAGTAATATAGTTAGGGCCATGCAAGACGGTGACTATTTCAGAGTGCCGTATTTGGCGCACTGTATAAACCTGTTTGTTCAAGATTTTTTGAAAAATGAAAACTAGGTCAAGAAGTTACTGACCACTTGCCGAAGAATCTGCACACGTTTCAGCTATTCTTTTAAGGCCCGGAAGGAGCTGAGGACCATTCAACATAAACGTAAAGTGCCATTCAAAGGACTCATCCAGGAGGTAGCAACACGTTGGAACTCAACCTTTTACATGCTTGAGCGTCTGTTTGAGCAGGGCATGGTAATCAATGACTATATCTTTACAGTAGGTTCTACTATTAATGACTTGAGGCTAGAGTCGGAGGAATGGCAGCTAGTTAAAAGCCTGACAGACATGCTTCATCCTTTTGAGGTCTTCACACGTGAAGTCATCAGGGAGGACTGTTGTTTGAGCAAAGCTATCCCATTGTTGCGCATGCTAGAGCACCAACTGAAGGCGTGTCTTCAACATTGAGAGAGGATGGTGGAAAGCAAGCTGCATATCTGTTGGCTGAGAACTTATTAAGGCGCCTAGTTGCCAATGAAAGGCTTCAAAAGATACATACAGAACAACATTACATTTGTGCCACTATTCTGGATCCACGGTACAAAAAGGCAGTGGTCAGCAAAGCATTCATTCCTTTTGATGAGGCAGATGTTTCAAAGTACAAACATTGGATAGCTGTGTCAGCCAGACGGTTCGAAAAAGATCGGCAGAGAATTCAAGGAGCCGTCAGAAGTCCAACTGAATCAGCAGGTGATCCAGCGACAAGTTCCACTTCTGAATCTGTGGCCGAAGGGAGTCACTTTCCCTCACAGCTGCCTGAGGCCATGGATGGCATGGGATTGTGGTGATTTTTGAGTGTTTTTCGACTTTTTGGGGTAGTGTTGGGGCCTGGCCATGTGGGTGGGGTCCATCTTGAGGCCTGGTACAGGCAGGGCCTGGCCATGTGGTGGGGGTCAAGGGGCCATTTTGAAGGCAGGCAGTGTGCTCAGACCTGCACCCACTTTGCCTTGCTTTCAACCAATATGTCTAGGGCTACTCAGTTGTGCATTGGCCTAGTCTTTCTCTGGGGTGTCTTGAATTTAAACATCATTGAGGGCATGGATGGCATGGGATTGTGGTGATTTTTGAGTGTTTTCCGACTTTTGGGGGTGGTGTTGGGGCCTGGCCATCTGGTGGGGGTTAAGGGGCTATTTTGAAGGCAGGGAGTGTGCTCAGGCGTGCACCCACTTTGCCTTGCTTTCAACCATTATGCCCAGGGCTACTCAGTGGTGCATGGGCCTAGTCTTTCTCTGGGGTGTCTTGAATTTAAAAATCATTGAGGGCATGGATGGCATGGGATTGTGGTGATTTTTGAGTGTTTTTCTACTTTTTGGGGTGGTGTTGGGGCCTGGCCATGTTGGTGGGGGCTATTTTGAGGCCTGGTACAGGCAGGGCCTGGCCATGTGGTGGGGGTCAAGGGGTCATTTTGAAGGCAGGCAGTGTGCTCAGGCCTGCACCCACTTTGCCTTGCTTTCAACCATTATGCCTAGGGCTACTCCGTGGTGCATGGGCCTAGTCTTTCTCTGGGGTGTCTTGAATTTAAACATCATTGAGGGCATGGATAGCATGGGATTGTGGTGATTTTTGAGTGTTTTTCGACTTTTTGGGGTGGTGTTGGGGCCTGGCCATGTGGGTGGGGGCCATCTTGAGGCCTGGTACAGGCAGGGCCTGGCCATGTGGTGGGGTCAAGGGGCCATTTTGAAGGCAGGCAGTGTGCTCAGGCCTGCACCCACTTTGCCTTGCTTTCAACCATTATGCCTAGGGCTACTCAGTGGTGCATGGGCCTAGTCTTTCTCTGGGGTGTCTTGAATTTAAACATCATTAAAGGCATGGATGCCATGGGATTGTGGTAATTTGTGAGTGTTTTTCGACTTTTTGGGGTGGTGTTGGGGCCTGGCCATGTGGGTGGGGGCCATCTTGAGGCCTGGTACTGACAGGGCCTGGCCATGTGGTGGGGGTCAAGGGGCCATTTTGAAGGCAGGCAGAATGCTCAGGCCTGCACCTACTCTGCCTTGCTTTCAACCATTAAGCCCAGGGCTACTCAGTGGTGCATGGGCCTAGTCTTTCTCTGGGGTGGCCTGAATTTTAACATCATTGAGGGCATGGATGGCATGGGATTGTGTTGATTTTTGAGTGTTTTTCGACTTTTTGGGGGGGTTTTGGGGCCTGGCCATGTGGGTGGGGGCCATCTTGAGGCCTGGTACAGGCGGGACTGGCCATGTGGTGGGGGCCAAGGGGTCATTTTGAAGGCAGGCAGTGTGCTCAGGCCTGCACCCACTTTGCCTTGCTTTCAACCATTATGCCTAGGGCTACTCAGTGGTGCATGGGCCTAGTCTTTCCCTGGGGTGTCTTGAATTTAAACATCATTGAGGGCATGGATGGCATGGGATTGTGGTGATTTTTGAGTGTTTTTCGACTTTTTGGGGTGGTGTTAGGGCCTGGCCATGTGGGTGGGGGCCATCTTGAGGCCTGGTACAGGCAGGGCCTGGCCATGTGGTGGGGGTCAAGGGGCCATTTTGAAGGCAGGCAGTGTGCTCAGGCCTGCACACACTTTGCCTTGCTTTCAACCATTATGTCTAGGGCTACTCAGTGGTGCATTGGCCTAGTCTTTCTCTGGGGTGTCTTCAATTTAAACATCATTGAGGGCATGGATGGCATGGGATTGTGGTGATTTTTGAGTGTTTTCCGACTTTTGGGGGTGGTGTTGGGGCCTGGCCATCTGGTGGGGGTTAAGGGGCCATTTTGAAGGCAGGGAGTGTGCTCGGGCGTGCAGCCACTTTGCCTTGCATTCAAGTACTATGCCCAGGGCTACTCAGTGGTGCATGGGCCTAGTCTTTCTCTGGGGTATCTTGAATTTAAATATCATTGGGGCCATGGATGCCATGGGATTGTGGTGATTTTTGAGTGTTTTTCGAATTTTTGGGGTGGTGCTGGGGCCTGGCCATGTGGGTGGGGGCCATCTTGAGGCCTGGTACAGGCAGGGCCTGGCTATGTGGTGGGGGTTAAGGGGCCATTTTGAAGGCAGGCGGTGTGCTCAGGCCTGCACCCACTTTGCCTTGCTTTCAACCATTATGCCCAGGGCTACTCAGTGGTGCATGGGCCTAGTCTTTATCTGGGGTGTCTTGAATTTAAACATCATTGAGGGCATGGATGGAATTGGGATTGTGGTGATTTTTGAGTGTTTTTCGACTTTTTGGGGTGGTGTTGGGGCCTGGCCATGTGGGTGGGGCCATCTTGAGGCCTGGTACAGGCAGGGCCTGGCCATGTGGTGGGGGTCAATGGGCCATTTTGAAGGCAGGCAGTGTGCTCAGGCCTGCACCCACTTTGCCTTGCTTTTAACCATTATGTCTAGGGCTACTCAGTGGTGCATTGGCCTAGTCTTTCTCTGGGGTGTCTTGAATTTAAACATCATTGAGGGCATGGATGGCATGGGATTGTGGTGTTTTGTGAGTGTTTTCTGACTTTTGGGGGTGTATAACTGATGTTCCTCTGGCTTCCATTGCTTTTAGGTGCACAAGAGAACCACCAGTGCCAGGAAGAAGTCCTGCAGCAGTGTGCGCAGCACAACGTCACGTGACGTCACGTGTGGCCACAGACAAGACAACTCTGCAACTCGTGCATCTGCGGCCTACTGTTCTGACATCTCAAGAAGATGGCCCCAAAGAAAGTTGGTCATAGCGCTCAGCGAAAAAAGTCGCCAGTGCCACTGCCAGTAAGAAGGAGCAGAAGAAGCAAGTAGCACCACCTACGAAGGAGACTGGTGTGCCCACCCACACCTTTTTTGGGAGAAAAAAAACTATGCCTGCAGCAGCAGCGGGGTACGCCGGGGACAAAGCTGGAAGCAGCACCTCTGCTACTTTGGGCTCAGTGCCAGCACGCCAAGCTAGATCCAAGACCATGAGTGCTGCTGAGGCAGCCACTTTACTTTCTCAGTCACCATCGACCAGTGATGTTGGCACATCACAAGAAAGTACCATCCAATCAACGCTGGGTTTAACTCAGCTGACGAATGTTCAACAACCACAGCCACAACCACAGGTGCAAGTAGTACAAGCGCAAGTACATGGGCAAGGAGCGGCGCAAGTACAGCCGCAAGGAGAGATGCAAGTAGAGGCGCAAGTACAGCCGCAAGGAGAGCCCCAAGGAGAGGTGCATAGACAGGTGCATGGAGAGGTGCGACCAGAGGTTCATGGAGCGGCACAACTGCCTACAACGCTTGTTCCTCCAGAAGTAGGGGCACATCAGGAAATTGCTGTTCAAGAGGAGATATTCGACAAAGCCACTCCTCCTGATAATGAGTATTCATTGTCTTCCAGATCCCCAGCAAGAAAAAGGTCAAGGAGGGATACTAGAAGTTCTTCTTCAAGCCCCCTTCCTTCTGATGATGGTGATGTTGATTGGGACCCACCAATGCCGTCTGAGAGTGAGTCACCCCATGATGAGCCGACAAAGGTAGCTAAGCCTAAAAGGAAGGCTCCCGCAAAGCTTCCACTTATGGGTGATGACGACAAACAAGAAGTGGTATGTTCTTCTGCTCGTGAACAGTCTGACGATGACCCAGTCATCACAGTCATCACTCCAGCCCCAGCAGGCATGCAGCAGACAGACATTTTAACCCTAGCCGGATGGCTGCTGAGCAGGATATGGGCAGCGTGGCACTGGTACCACCAGCGTTAACTACAACACCAACACGACCTACACCTTCCATCTTTTTTAGTCAGAAGGGCCAGCAGGGACCTCCATCCAGCTCGACCTCAAGTAGTGGTGCTGTAAGTGAACAACAGAAACAAATTTAGCCATGCCTATCCTCCACTTCATCTGGCATTGAAAGTCAAAGTAGCAGTAGCACCACCACCACCAGCAGACATCAACAGTCCGCAGTTTGGAACTTCTTTACTGTTAGCGCAAAGGCGGAAAACGTGGTCATTTGTTCGATTTGTAAAGCATCTGTTAGTCGGGGTAAGCTTGGTACCAACTATGGTACTAGAGGCCAGAGAGGTCATCTCAAGTTACACCACCCTATTCAGTTGGAAGCACACATGAGGAAGATCAAGGAAGCCAAAAGCAAAAATAATCCAAATGTATCCCTTGATATTTAATCTGATGAATACGAGAATCTGATTTTGCAGGGGGGAAGTGAAGCAGGGACAGACATTTTATCTGGTACACCCAGTACCCCTGGCAGCAGCACTGCAGTGGTATTGCCCACACCCTCTACCCCTCCAACATCTATGAAGCACACTAAGAGTGTTGGAGAGACACCAATGCGAAAAACTACATCAATGGGCCTAACTGGTTTGAAGAGGTCATCATCATCATCATCACGTAAAATGATCCAGCCCACCATTAGCAGAATGTTCTGGTCAGAGGCGCCATTTGAACGCAACCACCCAACGGTACGTCTGTATAACGCGAGGCTGGATAAAATGCTAGCACTGGACCTTCTCTCTTTTTCTTTCATGGAAGGGGTGGGGTTTCTAGAATTAGTGGCAACAGTCTGCCCTAAATGGAAGGTTCCTAGCCGGTCCTATTTTGCCAGAGTTGCGGTTCCAGCACTACATCAAGATGTGCTGGAGGTGATTGGGGCAGCTTTGCTGAAGAGTGCTGTTCACACTATACACTTGACAACAGACATGTGGACCAGTTGCCAAGCCCTTGATTACATGTGCATTCACTGCACACTGAGTCTCTTTTGCAGGGTCTTTTGCAGGGGTTAGAGACAAGTATAGTGCAGTTGCTGACCTGGACACAGTTTTTCAAGCTTCTTGGAAACATGCAACATTAGCCATGTTTGCCATGAAGAAAAGTCATACTGCAAAAAACATTTTGGATGAGTTTAAAAGTAAGGGCTCTGAATGGCTGCAACCAAGAAATCGCATAGTTGGTTATGTTTCCACGGATAATGGCAGTAATATAGTTAGGGCCATGCAAGACGGTGACTATTTCAGAGTGCCGTATTTGGCGCACTGTATAAACCTGGTTGTTCAAGATTTTTTGAAAAATGAAAACCAGGTCAAGAAGTTACTGACCACTTGCCGAAGAATCTGCACACGTTTCAGCCATTCTTTTAAGGCCCGGAAGGAGCTGAGGACCATTCAACATAAACGTAAAGTGCCAGTCAAAGGACTCATCCAGGAGGTGGCAACACGTTGGAACTCAACCTTTTACATGCTTGAGCGTCTGTTTGAGCAGTGCATGGTAATCAATGACTATATCTTTACAGTAGGTTCTACTATTAATGACTTGAGGCTAGAGTCGGAGGAATGGCAGCTAGTTAAAAGCCTGACAGACATGCTTCATCCTTTTGAGGTCTTCACACGTGAAGTCATCAGGGAGGACTGTTGTTTGAGCAAAGCTATCCCATTGTTGCGCATGCTAGAGCACCAACTGAAGGCGTGTCTTCAACATTGAGAGATGATGGTGGAAAGGAAGCTGCAAATCTGTTGGCGGAGAACTTATTAAGGTGCCTAGTTGCCAATGAAAGGCTTCAAAAGATACATACAGAACAACATCACATTTGTGCCACTATTCTGGATCCACGGTACAAAAAGGCAGTGGCCAGCAAAGCATTCATTCCTTTTGATGAGGCAGATGTTTCAAAGTACAAACATTGGATAGCTGTGTCAGCCAGACGGTTTGAAAAAGATCGGCAGAGAATTCAAGGAGCCGTCAGAAGTCCAACTGAATCAGCAGGTGATCCAGCGACAAGTTCCACTTCTGAATCTGTGGCCGAAGGGAGTCACTTTCCCTCACAGCTGTTAACGACACCAGCAGCAACCCTATCATCTTCCTCACCTGCACCAGGCCCAGCCATATTATTGTCGGAAGCGGATTGACTAACTCATCAAGGATTTGTTCGTTCCAGTGCTGAGAAGGCCACAGATGGTACACAAAGTGGAGCAACCGTGGAGAACCTTGAGTTGATGGGGCAGGCCTATCTGGATGAGCTAACACAGGTCTTTGTTCATACGAACCCATTGCTGTATTGGTACAGGAAAATGGCTCTATGGCCACTGATCGCCAACCTGGCTCTAAATTACCTGTCTTGCCCACTCGATTTGCGTGTACTCTGAACGTGTTTTAAGTGCTGCTGGTGCCATTGTAAATTCAAAAAGGTCCTGGCTCTCTGTCAAAAATGTGGAGAGGTTAACACTGATCAAGATGAATCAGCACTTGATACCACCAGATTACAAAGTACTTGAATGCATGCAGGAAGAAGAGGACACCGACTTAGGTGACGGAAGTTCTTCTCTGTTACCTGGCCTACTCCCGTCTCAAATCATGGAGTTGGAGGACGGGCTCTACTTCCCTGACAACGAGCCCTGAAAATGACTTCCTTTTTTTCGTTCTTATTCACTTGTATTCCTGTGTGTCTTTCTTTGTTTTGCAACTTTTACCACAACAAAACTATAATCACCTAATCACAACAAGTCCATCAGCAGCACTGTCTTTATCTTATATTCCTTATTGATTTGAAGGTGCCTCAGTCTGTATTCCTGAGGTTCACAAGTTCACAACTCAATCATGCTCCTTTATACTCCTCCTCCAGACTCCCCCTATCCATTTCCCTCTGCGTTTAGGCCCTGTTCTGTCCCTGTCCTCAGTTGCCCAGCAAGTAGCGGCCAGCTGCTACATTTAGGTTTTGGTGCAGTGGCGCAACCTGGACTTTGATGTAAGTTCTGTGCTAAGGTAATTTCTGCGAATTCTCCGGTGCTGCACCCATGAATGTGTTGATGCAACATGTGTCTTGTTCTTACACCTCTGAATATGTTGTTTATGCATCATGTGTTCTCCTGTGCTGCACCTCTGAATGTGTTTTATGCATCATGTGCCTTGTTCTTACACCGCTGAATCTATGTTTATGCATCATGTGTTTTCTTTCCCAGGCCTATACCCCTAAATGTACGGTCATATTTAGTTGGTTGTTTTCTCCTACTACAGGTGTTCCCTGTGAGGTCCTGGTTCCCTGCGTAATATTCTCCTATGGATGGTTAGGGTTGCGTAGGTGGTACTTACCGGTTACCAGTAGTTACTGGTTGTGTGCTAAAGTGATTTATACTCTATGTTCTAAGTGCTAATTGTAACAGTATTACTAGTTATAAAAGTGCTGATTCGTGACAGTGGTACAGGTGGCCCTGTCTTGTACATATCCCCTGTAAATTCTGCCCAAGCCTGTTGGCACATTGTGAAGTGTGTGTTTTTATCTAATGTGTTTTGGTGTAATACAAACGCTATTTTTTTTATACATAACATTGTGTGGAGTTTCCTTTGTGGTGGGCCTTGGGTGTTGTTGCTGGGGGTGTATGCGCAAACACTTAACTCACATTGTCTCAGAGTTTAGCCATACTGCTCGTGCTACGTTACCAAGGAGGTGAGCAGGGGTTATCTTGGTGCGTAACTCCCTTGTCCTGGCGTGGAAGCGGTGGTCTCTCACTGACTTTGGCGCAAGCCTTGGCCGGCCAGGGATCCCATTTCTAACATTGGCTCGTTCATAATGATGTTGGCAATGTGTTAGGGGGTTTGGTGTTCTTTGGTCCAGAATTGGCAGAATTTTGGCCTTTTTGGGTGTTTTGCGGGCGCGTGTGTTTGGGTGAAAACTAAGGGAAAACTAGTCGTAGACCTTCCTTCTTCTTCTTCTTCAAAGAGCGCAGTGGTTCGATTTTGTTCTGCCTTGCTGTGATTCTTGTGAATCGCTGAAACAAGTGACTGTCCAGGTGAGTTTCAAGAGGATCAAAGTAGTGGAAGTGCTGAAAACAGCAATGTTTTGTGAACTACATAATATCCCTCTAGGACATGAATCTTTTGTATTTAACTTTGGGGACCCAAAATTTTACAAGAAGGTTAGACTAAAGGTCTTGGGCACGGCTCTGAGAAATTGGGTGTTTGTCAAAAAAAAATTAGGTATCCCCTATTATACACCTCTTGCTCCCATATGGGATTCCCCGGGAACACCCGAATGTCTCAGAGATCAATTATCGCTTCCCCTTAAAACAGCTGGTATTATGCAGTGGCAGGATCTTCTTGATGATTCAGAATTATTGGGGTGGGATCCACTTTCTCGGCTGACAAACGGAACTCTCACCAGGTTCAAATTTTATCAGCTATCTAGCTGGTGTAGCACCATATCTTGGGGTCTAACAACTAATCCTAAATTTGAACTTGTAAAGAAAAAAGGGAGCTGGAAAAAGGGGATTTTCTTCTGGTGTGAGGCACTAAACGAGAAAGACGAAGTCACAGAACTTGAACTTAATAAACTATGGGGAGAAGCGGCAGCTTTGCAATGTGATAATCTACCAGCTCTTTGGGGAGATTCTTTTATATTACTATATTAAGTGGTGAAATCAGCCCCTTTAAAACGAAATCATTTGTTCACCTTGTATAGAGTGTATATATCCCCCAAGAAATTGGTTAAGTTTACGAATCTCGAATATTGTTGCCTACGTTGTAAGTTTTCCGCTGTAGACAATTTGCACATGTTTGTTGAGTGTCCAAGACTATCTCTCTTTTGGTCTAAAATCGAAGAATTTATAACAGAAGTTTTCGGTATACATTTTGTTATCACTCCCATGACTATTGTTTTTGGCCTAGAGTTAGGGTACCAGCTTAATGAGATGAGGACCAAATTCATATTTTATGTAATGATTTTAGCTAGACGGGAAATATGTAAGTCCTGGAAGTCAGAGAATGCTCCCACCTTTGCTGACTGCCTAAGATATATTATATGTATCAGCGAGTCTGACATTGCATGCAATAGCTCTAGCCTTGTTAAGACCTGGGTGGCCCTAGTGGCTTGGCGGAACGGTTGAGAAATATTTCTATGATTTGACCTGGGTACTGTTGGCGCTTGGTCTCCAACCCAACCGAGGGTCGTTCAGAATAAAGGGTATGGAGTGGACATAGCAAACAGTTGAGCCTGGAGGGGGATTCTCTTTCCTCTCCTATTCTGGATTGAATTCCTCAGATTTAATCCGTGAGGTCAGAACATCGTAGTTTGGAGAGGAGGAGATACCCTATCTAGAATACCCAATATTGGTATATGAGGAATAAATTTTTTTTTAAAAATCGAGAAAAAAGAAGAAAAAAAAGAGAAGAAAAAAAGAGGATCAAAGTAGTGGAAGTGCTGAAAATAGCAATGTTTTGTGAACAGCGCAATTTGCCATCTTTTGAATATACCAGTATTGCATGTTTTTGGGGGGCTGTTTGGGGGGCTTCTAGGTTTCTGTGGGTGGGTTTTGAGGTCTGGCAGCACTGCTGGCACAGTCTAATGTGATTGCATTTGTTTTTCAGGAAATCCATGGTGGAAAAGTGGAGTTGTGACCTAGCTGCACAGCGTATTTGGACTGAATGGAAGGTAGGCCCATTTGTGCTTTTTGCCTGTTTGGGGGTGTTCTGCTTTTGGGCGGGTGGCTTCAGGGGTCTGGGGGAATAGCTCGGAAGGTCTAATATCGAAATGAAATTTTGGACCAAATCAGAGGTGAAAAAGTTTTTTCGTTTTTGCTCACTTGCCTGTCTTTGGGGTGCTGTTTGGGGGGGCTTCTAGGTTTTTATGGGTGGGTTTTGAGGTCTGGCAGCATGGCTGGCACAGTCTAATGTTGATTGCATTTGTTTTTCAGGATATCCATGGTGGAAAAGTGGAGTTATGACCTAGCTGCACAGCGTATTTGGACTGAATTGAAGGTAGGCCCATATTTGCTTTTTGCCTGTTTGGGGGTGTTCTGCTTTTGGGCGGGTGGCTGCAGGGTTCTGGCGGCATAGCTCGGAAGGTCTAATAACAGAATCTGGGGGCAGATTTATGTTAACTGACGCATCCCCAGGGATGCGCCAGTTAACATGCGCCACAGTGCGCCACAGCTCCGCCAGCCATGGTGCGCCGCATTTATAATGCGGCGCACCATGGTACAAAAACGGCACAGATGCGTGACGCATCTGTGCCGGAAATGTGGCGCATTGCTGGAGTTGCGTCGCAAGCGCAACGCAGCTCCAGCAAGGCTCGGGGGTGCCCCATTTTAACAATGCTGCGTCAAGACCTACGCCTGCTTCAAGCAGGCGCAGGCTTTTGACGCAGCATTGGCTTAAAAGTGACTGAGTGAAATCTCATAGATTTCACTCAGCCACTTTTGCGTGGCGCACCTTCCCCGGAACGCCCACCCCGCGCCGGAACGCCCACAAGCGGCGCAGGGCTTTACAACGTGACGCATCTGCCTAGATGCGTCACGTTGTAAATCGTTCGTAGGGATGCGCTACGTTTACGCCGCCTTGCGTGACGCAACAGCGGCGTAAACGTGGCGCAAGGCCCTCATAAATCTTCCCCCAAGTGTTTAGGACCAAATCGGAGGTGAAAAAGTTTTTCAATTTTCAGGCATTTCGCTCACTTTAGTGTTTTCGGGGGCCTGTTCGGGGGGCTTCCTTGTGTTTGTGGGTGAGTTTTGGAGTCTTGGAGCAATGCTGGGTATGGGTAGTTTTGATTGCAAGTGGTTTGAAGAAAATCCATGGTGGCAAAGGGGAGGTAGAGCCTAGCTGCAGAGCGCGCGTGGAGTGATTTTGGAAATTTGCCTGAACATTTCTAAGTCCCAATTTTTGTAGTTTTGCTTTTTGGCTGTTTGGGGGTCTTCTACTTGTTTTCGCCTGGGTTGACAGCTCTGGGGGCATTGCTGGGAAGGTCTAATACCGGATAAAGGTGGTTTGGACAAAATCGGAGGTGAAAAAGTTTTTCAATTTTCAGGCATTTCGCTCACTTTAGCTTTTTCGGGGGCCTGTTCGGGGGGCGTCTGTTTGTGGGTGGGTTTTGGGGTCTTGGAGCAATGCTGGGTATGGGTAGTTGTGATTGTAAGTGGTTTGAAGAAAATCCATGGTGGCAAAGGGGAGTTAGGGCCTAGCTGCAGAGCGCACGTGGAGTGATTTTGGAAATTTGCCTGAAAATTTCTAAGTCCCCATTTTTGTAGTTTTGCTTTTTGGCTGTTTGGGGGTCTTCTACTTGTTTCCACCTGGGTTGACGAGTCTGGGGCCATTGCTGGGAATGTCTAATACCGGATAAAAGTGTTTTGGATAAAATACATGGTGAAAAAGATTTTCACTTTTTAGAGTTTTCGCTCACTTTCGTGATTTTGAGGGCCTATTTGGGGGGGTTCCTGGTGTTTGGGAGTGGGTTTTGGGTTCTTGGAGCAATGCTGGGTATGGATACTTTTGATTGCAAGAGATTTGAAGCAAATCCATGGTGGCAAAGGGGAGTTAGGGCCTATCTGCAGAGCGCGCGCAGTGTGAATTTTGGAAATTTGCCTGAAAATTTTTAAGTCCCCATTCTTGCAGTTTTGCTTTTTAGCTGTTTGGGGGTCTTCTACTTGTTTCCGCCTGGGTTGACGGGTCTGGGGCCTTTGCTGGGAATGTCTAATACCGGATAAAAGTGTTTTGGAGAAAATCGGAGGAGAAAAAGTTTTTTCGTTTTTGCTCACTTGCCTGTCTTTGGGGTGCTGTTTGGGGGGGGGTTCCTGGTGTTTGGAGGTGGGTTTGGGGGTCTGGAAGCAACGCTGGGTATGGATACTTTTGATTGCAAGAGGTTTGAAGCAAATCCATGGTGGCAAAGGGGAGTTAGGGCCTAGTTGAAGAAAGCGTTTGACACTATTTTTAACTTAGGGCTATTTAGGGTTAGCAGTATTGCATGTGTTTGGGGGTGTTCGAGATTTTGCTAACTGGGTTCTGGGGTCTACTCTTGGTGGAGCACTTGTCGAGAAATGTCTAATTTTGTTTGCAAGTGGTTTGAAGAACATCCATGGTGCGAAAGGGGGGATTTCCGATTTGGGCCTACTTTACTTTCAAAGTACGTTTTGTCACCATTTTCCACTAGCCCTCAGACAGGTAGCAGTATCGCACGTTTTTGGGGTCTGATTGGGGGTATTCTAAATTTTAGCGTCTGTGTTTAACGGTCTGGGAGCACTGCTGGGAAGGTCTAATTTTGTTCTAAAATCTTAGTTTAAACTACACCTAGCTTGAGGGGAAAGATCCGCAAAATTTGCCCATACTTATTTATCCTTCAAAAGGAGACTCAGAGTACGCCCTTTCGAAACTATTGTACTGTCGATTCTGAAACTGAAAGTGTGACTTTTTGCACTACACAGCGTACGTACCTTATATTTTTTTCTCTGTGGTGTTTTAATATCACTTCCTGTTTTTCCATCAACATTTACAGGGCGGCTTTCACCCTTTGCAATGGAACAAAGGATGAAGTCAGGCTTCACATTAGCGACCCGCAATTCAGCATCCGCCAGGCAGGCAGTGGACAGGGTGTCTTCTGGTCACCAACATTGATCAACGGAGCGTCAGATGGAATGGAGGAGTACCGCAAATAAGAGGAATGGCCTGATGCATGCAACTTCCCAAATTCAACAGGACAAGTACAACAACATACAGTAACAATATCTATTCATTTCTGCTTATCTTTTAAGTAATGTTATTGATGTAAACTTCTTTGAGTGTGACTTGGCATTTCTTTGCTCTCTGCTTCTAAATTCATCCCTACAGCCATTGAATACTTTTACTTTGCTATTTTTCAAACTAATTTAATGAACTAAGTGTTTCTTCGAGTGCAGAGATAGGCAAGTGAAAACGCATAATTACTGCAGCCCTGTACTGTCATATTCTTTCATTCATTAGAAAGTTCTACTTAGTTAAAGTAACCTAACCATCCATGTAGCAATCAACTTCATGCCTGCAGAAATGCAAGCACTTCCTTTATGCCCCTGTATGGATATCTTCGTATCCAAAGATTTGTTTATCTTCATTTGTTGTTTGTCTATGCTGTGTTTTTTTTCCTCTCTCAGAACAAAACTTTCCCAAAAAACCCATTCCCATCCAATTTCCAAACCCTAACCCTCTTCCACCGGGCTGTGTGGTTTTCATTGCTGTGTGAGTAAATAACAGCAAAATTTCCACACACTTGCTGGGGAGGATAAGGTCATAGCAACTGAAAATGAATTACATTTCAAGGCTGGTGAAGGAATCGAAGGATATAATCTTAGTCAGCTTGACACAGACCCATGACTATTGGCAAATCAAAGCATATTTTCATGGGTGCCATGAAATGGATTGATCATGAAGAACATCCTCCTCCTACAGGTAGCAAATGATTACGCTGCTGTGCCCTTCACCTTCAGTACTATTTCTTGTAGTAGTAGCCAATGTCAAATTCCACGCAAGTAGTAGTTATACTTTCAATACTTTGGCATTTGTAAGGCTACATTTTGGCACTGTTCTAGTGTACTGTCACGTGCTATAGTATCTATCGTACCGTTCTAATGCTCCGCTAAGGCCAATCAAGGTTTCAATTTCTTTTTTTTCATATGCTGCAACTGCCACTGTGTACCACCACTAGTACCACCGCAATGATGCCATTTCAACCGCCCAGGATTGCCATCCTTAATCGCCATTTGCCATGCAGCCAGCCCTCTGCCTAGCCCTATTTTCAAACATGAATTACAGGTAAGATAAGCATTTGGGGGGAGGAAGAATAATGGAGTAGTATGAGAGACGAGAGACTGGCGGTAGTACTAGTAAAGTCCTAGGACAATGGAATTCACTGACTCTGTGAGAGGCACTTACTTTTGTAAACATTTGAACAATTACTTACACAATTTGAATCAAGAAGCCACTTAAGTTTCAGGAAAACAAACTTACAGTTAACCCACCCCCTCCAGCCTCAACTGCAGTAAAAACACGTATGCTATGTTTAAGTTGAAAGTAATAATTATTTATATCCCTAACAAAAATAAACTATCCCGCAAGACCCGACCCACCCCCCCACCTAACCCCAATGAATGTCCATGAAATAAAAAAAGTCCCCAAAGTCCAAAAAACCCAACTCCCAATTCCCACCCCCTAAAAGTCTTTAAAACAGGGGCAAGGGACAGTCTCTCCTTCTCTAATGCCGCCGGCGGTGTACTTTCTGGGCCAGGTGGTCATGCTCCTTGCGGAAGTTCTTGAGCAGGATTCTCAGCTTCTTCTGCTCCTGCTCAATGTAGGACACCCTGAGTGTTAGGCGGTGCACGCGTGCCTTGCACCTGCTGTGGGGGGCAGCTGATATTTTGGCTGCTTGGCGGTGGCGGGTGGCTGCGGTACCACGGCTCCGTACCGCTGGAGGCCTGCGCTGACTGGCTGACCCAGGGAGCACGAAGGAGGATGCAGCTGTCCCTGTAGATGTTGTGGTGGTATGCGACTGCGTTTCCTCCTCCTCCTGGGCCACCAGCTGTCGATATTCGGCGACAGTCGCCTCCAGTTTCCTTTGGCGGGCCCGTCTAGCCAGCTCCTTCCGAGACAGTTTGGAAGGAGCATCTACATGAAGAAAGAAAAACATAGTCTGTAACCAATGCTCTTTAAGATTAACACAAAATAATTCAGCAGAAAGATGTGTCACGGTAGAACTAGCAACTTGCAAGCACAGTACATAACATTTGTGGCCTGTATCTATCTAACCTCCCACTTCTTCAGCCTTGCTCTAACATTAGTGGGAGTATCAGGAATCAATTCTATGAGCACTATGGACTCACTACATTAGAGTCGACTATGACAGTACACCAGTCTTATTCTTCTTCTTCTCTCTTGTTTAGCGAAATTGGTACGTAAACTTCTGGAAGCCGGCATAATGCCAGCGCAGTCAACTTGCACCCGAGAAAAACAGACGCACGCCATGATGACACGGGCTTGCGTTACTGTACTAGTCCAGTACATGCAGGTGGTGAAGCTCTTACTTTTATAATACGGGTAGCACTGAGAATACTCTGTTACAAGGGCTACTGCTTAATTAATTTAAATTTCACCCTACAGTGCCAATGACTACTAGAAAAGGAAAATGAAGAAGATAAATAATATGATTATCTATCCCTTCAAAGGATATGTATTTGATTACATATGGGATAACTTTAGGTGATTTCTTTTTTATTGAGTGAACACTGATAGGCCACACATGAATGACAGAGTTGTACTAAAATTATTAACAGAGGTAGTGAGTGGCCCCCGTAATCGCCGGATATATGCTGTGCTAGGAATACAAAGTACTGCTACTATTCATGGTAGTATTTGGAAAAATGACAACTTATTTTTCTTGCCTTTCCTACACTGGAACGGACATGCGGGTGCGGTGTTACAAGCTCTTCAAAGTAACACTTAGTTCATCCAGTGACCGTCTACTCTCTCTACATACACAGTCAGATAGTACCATGATCCAGGCATCCATCCATTCAAAGTAAATTTCAATCATTCTTCTTAATGTCTCAAGTGGACAAACCTTACTTTTTCTCATGGGAAAACAACCGCCCAGGCAGTCCTCTTTCCTTTCTCCTTCCACCCATCCTTGCTTCATCCTTCAACCGGCCATGCATTATATTCCCAGCCACCTCGGGCAGCAGTCAAAAACACGTATCATTCTTTGCCAGTCATCATTACTTTTTAACTCGCTCGTCCTTCCACACTTACTTACACCCTTCTTTCCCTTTTCGTTCATCTCATCCATTAAGTTAATCTCTGATCTGACTTGGATTCTCGAAAAAACATTCACAGCTGAGTTGAGTCTTCTTAACAGAATAGTATACTTATACTGTACAATATACACCCGTGCAGAGAGCACACTCTGCAGTCTGCTATCTCAATAAGTAAGGAATATAATAGCTTACCACTGTCCGCCACTACCGTGGCATCCCCCACAGCAGCTTCCGCTGGCTGTTGCACCGCCTCCGCCCCAGGAGTGCCCACCTCTGCACTTGCCCCGGCACCGGTGGATGGTTCTGCCAATGTTCCGCCTACAAAATACATTTCAGATTCTTAGATGCCATATACACCACTCCCTAGTATTTTGCCTAGGAATGAAAAAATGTCACTACAACTACACAAAGAAATGTAATAATTTGTGACTGTCTAGTCAAATCTAAAAATTGCACTTTTTTTCAGGGAAGGGTGTTGCTTGTCTTGCTACAGTTTTTGGCACAACTGATGAATGCTTGCTTTTTAGCATGCACCGTTTTTCTCATAACAAACAGAAGCTTCCCTTCTAAGAACAAGAGCAACATCAGATCATCATCACTAGGACGGAGTCAGCAACAATTCAGCACCACAAAGAAGATTTGTAGTTCCAACCAGGTGAGGGCTCGCCCACAATTAATGTTTGAAATCACTAAGCACTTTTTCTATTTTCAATCCACCGTTTATGTTGTATGATGAACTTGATTTTAATAAATGTTTTTACTTTTAATAAAGCTATAAAACTTACATAGACTCTGTGGTTTGCAATTTGCAAGCATGAGTCCGTGGCTCTGACAGTTCTGGACTCTGACTCTGTAGTCTTATGTCCTGGGTTGGATAATCGTCATTGGGGATCAATCATCGATGAATTAGGGATCTAAATGACTCTGTTACACTAGCTAGTCAGTGAGGAGATGGGGGGTTCAAATTCTGTTATGACTGAGGTATGTGGAAAGTCTAACTGCGCCTACTATAAATTGATAAACAATGCAATATTTAGTGTCCATAGTTCTGTTTGTGCAGAATTGTCCCTGCAACAATAGTAGTATGGATTGTCCTCCTATCCAATCAAAAAGTAAACTAGTATCTTATTCTTTCTTGGTGGTCATTGACAGTTTCTTGTTGGGAATTGTCAAAGCATAAACATTTAGAAGACTTCAAAAGACATTATGGACAACCCAGAGGACTGCACTCAGTGCATAGAGCTATTGATGAATAGAATGGGAGTTTCGTTTAACACCTTTTGCCAACTGTGCAAGCTTAGTTAGCTACACAGACTAATAATATTAATCTAGTAGTACCACAGGGAGTCATAGTAGAGGCAGGATAAGAATTTAGAAACAGTCTACAAGAAGATCAAAGACGATGAAGGAAAAATCTAATGAGGAACGTTAGTAAAAAATAGGTACTCTAAAAGGTAGGGAAGTATAATTACTAATAATAACATGAAAACTTACGGGGGCCAGCAGAGGAGCCCTCGCCGTACCGATCCTGGCCTTCTTGGTCCTCGTCCGCCGGCGCCGCTACCTCCTCCTCCTCTGTCCTCTTGCCCCTGGGGGGAGCTGATGTACAACATGAAAGAAAGACCCAAACATGGATGATTGTTGTCAACCAAATCAAACATTTCAAAAGAACAATAACAAATTATTTCGTGGAAATAGCAAATAGACAACAATTGCACTACATTTATTGACCTATCTGGTGTGGTCTACTAGGATATTAGTATTGCTGGATTCGCGGACCGTCGACTTGGAAAGTTATGTAACTCACTAAACCAACTACAAAAAGGTTCCACTAGGACTGGCAGGCAGCACTCCGCAGCACGCGAAGTGACAGACAAAGTCCATCGTGATTGCAGACCAGTAAGAACACTAAAAAGTAAGTTTCCTACTACATAACCAGTCATTAAAATACTCAAACTATCAATCCACTGAGTCTCTAGGGGTAGATTTACAAGTCCCTTGCAGCTCTTTTGCTCCGTCGTTGCGTGACTTTTGTGACGCAGCGGCAGCTCAAAAGAGGCGCCATGGTGCGGGGTATATTAACAACATGAAGCATCTGGGAGATGCATCACGTTGTAAAGCCCTGCGCCATCAGGGGGCGTTCCGGCGCAAGGGAGGGCGTTCCTGCGCAGGAACGCATCCTAAAAGTGGCTGAGTGAAATCTACAAGATTTTACTCAGTCACTTTAAGGCCAATGCTGCGTCACTCTAAACCCTGCGGCTGCTTGAAGCAGACGTACGGCTTGACGCAGCATTGGGGAGATAGGGCACCCAAGAGCATTGCTGGAGCTGCGTCGTGGTTGCGACACAACTCCAGCAATGCGCTGACTTTAGGGCACAGATGCGTGACGCTTCTGTGTCGTTTTTGCCCCATTGTGAATGCGGCGCACCATGGGTGGTGGAGGCGTGGTGCACAATTACTGGCGCATCCCTGCTAATTTGCAGGGATGCGCCAGTAATTGTAAATCTGCCCCTTGGTGTCTAGCATTACGCAGTTCTGTAAAGTACACTCCTACATAATTACTCAGGTCAATGAAATGAACACAAAAAATCGAAAACAAATAAGCATAGTAGCACTGCCACTGAGCAGGAGAGCAGTGCACCTGAAATGCAATCACAGAACATTTTGAAACATAATTTACCTACAATGTAATCGGCAGCATTATTGCTCTTCGGAAACAAAAAAAAAATTGCAATATGATAACACATAGAGCAGGAGAAAACAGAGTAGTGATTAAATAGCTACTACTACTCACCAAGCCCGGGGATCTCGGCGCCTAACTGGTCGAGCAGGTCGCGTTCACGGTCCAGGATGTCGGACCACCGGTGCAGGCCTGGTTGTAGGTGCGCCAGACCCGAGAGTGTTGATACATGGCCCGGCACACCTTCTCCCACTGCTTCCGACGCTCCCGGTGCCCGTACCCGCCCGCGATGGTCTTGGGGAGGCGGCGCTGGACATAAAAAACCAGTGCGGCCACCTCCTCCGCGCTAAAGATCTCCCGGACTGTAACGTTCTCCTTCCGCAATCGCCAGCATGGGAGCCGGGTACCGAGTGCGGGACCCTTCCCCTTATCCTTCCCGGCTCCCTTTGCAATGGTCCTGTACAGCAGGAAGAAAAAAAAAAGAAAGAAAAGGGAAAAAGTAAAGTACATTTTTTTTTTTAAAGTAGCTTTCAAAGTAACGAAAAGTTGAAAAAAACACAAAATATAGATCTAGAAAAAAAAGGGATAGATATAAAGTAGAAAAGATAAAAAAAGTCCAAAGAAACAAAGGATTGCACAGATGAAAGGAGGATTAGAAAGCATGCACAGAACCATAGCAATGAATGAAAAACAAGATGGCCGCACCCATTGAGGACCGCGTGGGTAAGTTTGCGCGATATTTCCCTTGCGAGCATGCGAAAACGCCCGCAAATACGTAATTGCGTGCCGCATACGACGCAAGCATGCAACTAGCGGCTGGAAACGGAAACACGTCACGCAAACAAGATGACCGCTCTCAAACACGACCGCATGGGCAACCTCGGGGTCGGTGCGCTGCAAGCGGTCCACGAATAAGCAAAAAAACACGCGAACACGCAGAAAAAAAGAAATCCGCAAATTCGCACGAATTCTCGGATTGCAAGTTCGATTTCGCACAAATTCGCGCCTGCAAATCTAACGAAAAGGAAGAAAAACGTATTTTGGAAAACTGAAAGCACTTAGCAAGTGCAAAAGTTCAAGCTAATTTGTAACCATTTCCTGTAGTGCTTCCTGAGGGGCCCCTCCAGAGTTCAGTTGCCTACTTGCAACTATTCTCTGACCCTGCTCTGACCCTCAAAGCGAGGTTAGAGAATAGTTACAAGTATGGCACAATGCTCCTGTAAAAAAAATTAAACTGCAACAGGAAGCACTTACAGCTAAGGAAGCAGGTGCCAGACTTGAAGCTCAAAATCAGTGACACATTAACCAGCCCCAAATTAGTTCATCTCAGTTGAGGCTGGGCAGGTGTGCTTTCCCCCACTAATCTACAGTGGTGAACCAGAGGGTGCTGTGATGAACCAGAGGGTGGTAGTGGCAAACCAGAGGGTGGCAGGGATGAACAAGAGGGTTGCAGTGGTGAGTGCTGAACCAGAGGGTGGCAGCAGGGGTGAACCAGAGGGTGCTCTGATGAACCAGAGGGTGGCAGTGATGAACCAGAGGGGGACAGTGATGATCCAGAGGGTGGCACTGGTGAACCAGAGGGTGCTGTGATGAACCAGAGGGTGTCAGGGATGAACCAGAGGGTGGCAGTGATCACCCAGAGGGTGGAAGCCTTGAACCAGAGGGTGGCAGTGATGAACCAGAGGGTGGCAGTGGTGAACCAGAGGGTGGCACTGGTGAAGCAGAGGGTGGCAGTGATGATCCAGAGGGTGGCAGTGATGAACCAGAGGGTGGCAGTGATGAACCAGAGGGTGGCAGTGGCGAACCAGAGGGTGCTGTGTGTGAGAAGTTGGCCTGGTATTTGATGATCACTATTCTAGTGAGCACCTTGCACCAGTCCAAACGACCCTTATGGTGATTGGTTGTAAGTCAACCTTATAGACCAGCTATCCTAGTGGTAGCATGGACAAAAGCAGTCTTAGGCTAAACTCAGGAGGCATGTGAAGCCAGCTGCTTTACCATATGCAATCCTTTAAATACCAAATGAAAGGACACCACACAAGTTATGTATTATAAAATATATGTATTTATTTCTAGAATAATCCCCTTGACTCTTTATGAGCACAGGAGCACGAGCGTTAAACAAATAACACAGTATAACATACAATAAAATGCACAATTATGGATAGGCCGTGTGGCCACTCAAACCATATATTAAGAAAGTGGTATAAGTACCACGTCACGAACAATGAACAGGCCTAGGGCCTAGGGAATCGCTGGGCCTACACTGGACTAATGAAGGTTAGGACATAGGAGGCCCAGGTTGCGGGTGCAATGTCTATAGGCAACCGTGTTTACCATACAAGTCAATGGTGCGTAAAAATCAGAAAGTTATAGGTTCAGGAGTCTTCCGACTGGACTAGAACTTAGCCACTAAAAACTAGGTGTAAACTGCTATAGGAACACCAGTGTAATCTCGTTACCTCACCCACAGGAAGCGGGTGCATAGGTGCCAAAGTGCGTCGGGTTTCTTCGTGGAGTTCTATGGAGCCTGGAGGTAAAGATGCTGCAGGCGGCCAGGAGAGAAGAGTCCGGTTGGATCCAAGGGTGGATCGAAGATGTAGACTACCTAAAAGCAGAGGGGACAGAGTCTAGGTCACTAGCCAGTGACCTGGATGGAACCAGGACGGAACCAGGCAGTGTCGGGTTGGAATCAGGTGCTGTCGAGTAGTTTGTCTCCACTGCCACGTGGACCAGGAAGGATCGAAGATGACCACCTGGTGGACACGAGCTTTCCCACAAAGGCTCTTGCTGTCGGCGGTGTCGGTTCTTGAATTGGAGTCACCAACCTTTGGCAAATGCAACCCAAGCAGGACTCGAAGATGTCTTCTGGATCGGACCGGGGAGGTCAGATCGATGGCTCCTTTTCAGGGGATCTAGGGCCAGTGTGGAGCAACCAGACCAGCAGTGTAGTTTTGATGGATCATTGTCACAGAGGTCACTAGCCAACGGGCAAGCGACCGGACAACGCGGCAAGCAGGAAAAGTGCAAAAGGGCCCCACGCAGCACTCGGTGAGTGTGGAGGGATGATCTTTGGAGCACAGGCTGCTCGGGGCTGGGGCTTCTCAAACCCTGAAGCACAGCATCGAGGGTGCCTCGGGAGCTGCACAGGAAGCACTTTGTTGACTCTACAAGATGGCCGGTCCCATGTCTCTCGTCACCTCCACGGGTCTCAGCTTTGCCAGGACTGTGGATCGGGCTATTGGATGTCTGGGAGTCTGGGTCTTGTTTATCTCTGTCATTCGAGCTCCGGCAGGAGCAACGGCAAAGAAAGTCTTGATGCGCTGATGATGCCTGCTTGCACAGGGTGGCCACCCCTGGACCACAAAGGAGATTCTTCAGTCTTCCACGTCGAGTGGGATGTTGAAGGGTCCAGAGTTTCATTTCAAAGTTTCAGTCAGGATGATCTGGTTTGCATTAATTGAGGGTTTCTAACGCGCTAGAATCAACTCCTGAAGGAGTATCTCTGCACCATAGACCGCTGGGGAACCCGTCCTGGCTTTCCCCGTGAGATGGTCCCTACTGGGTATCTCCAAGGTGAAACCAGGCATCCCCGGCGTATGTGGGGGCCGTTGTGGAGATGAGGCAAGCTAATGCCCAGAGTTGCCGAGTGTGATCCCTGGTTAGAGTAGGCACCGAAGTGAGAATTATCGAGTCCGCTGACCCTGATCCACGGCCCTGCCGCGTCGGGAATTGAACCCTGGTCCCGGCCCGTCCTCTGCTCCCGGGTTTGCCGCCTCTAAACAGTGAGCCACACCACTACACTACACAGCTCCTACCTTTATTCCAAATCTAGGGGCTGGATCTCCTGCTAGGTCCCTCCTATGGGTGGGACCCAGGAAGGGGGTGGTTACACCCCTTTCCCTTTGTCCAGTTTTGCGCCAGAGCTGGGGCTGGAGAGTCCCAGCACCGGTTTGAACTGGACTTTGCATGGGACACCTTGTGTGCCCCAGGCAGTGTCTAGTTTCATTCAGCCCTCCCTGCCCCAATCCATAGCCTTGAACCAGAGGGTGGCAGTGATCAGCCAGAGGGTGGCATTGATCAACCAGAGGGTGGCAGTGATGAACCAGAGGGTGGCACTGGTGAAGCAGAGGGTGGCAGGGATGAACCAGAGGATGGCAGTGATGAACCAGAGGGTGGCAGTGATGAACCAGAGGGTGGCAGGGATGAACCAGAGGGTGGCAGTGATGATCCAGAGGGTGGCAGTGGTGACCCACAATGTGATGAACCAGAGGATAGCATTGATGAACCAGAAGGTGGCAGTGATGAACCGGAGGGTGGCCGCGATGAACCACATGGTCGTAAACAGGCTGGACACGTAGAAACAACATGGTCGCGACCGTTGCGACCACATAGGTAAGTTAGCGTTCCCGTACTTGTACAAAACCCTCGCAAACTGGCAAAAACAGCAAATTCGCACAAATTCGCAAATTTTGTGAATTGCGAGTTCGCTTTCGCACCAATCAGCGGATCGCGAATTCCCAAATTATGCCCATACTTACTCAAGACTCGTGGCTGAAACCATGAGCTCATTGTTGTAAAGTCATGTGCTCTGTGTAGCATTCCATTGTAAGTTATAGTAGAATGTTAGTATGTAATTCTACTAGAATCTAAGGGGCATATTATCAAGGAACGGCATTAAAATTATCGCCGCTTTAGCGACAGGAAACTGCCGCTATAAAGGCAATAATGGGCTTGTTAATATGCCGTAGAGAATTCAAATAGAAGTCCATGTTAACTCCAGAACATGGGCTTCTATTGAAATTCTCTACGGCATATTATTAAGCCCATTATCGCCATTTTAGCTGCAGTTTCCAGCCACTAAAGCAGCAACAATTTTAACGCCATTCCTTGCTAATATGCCCCTCAGTATGTAATGTTAGAATGTAGGGCTGTCATGAGGGGAACCTTGCAGAGCTTGTACATGGGCTGGATTAGACGGTTGGTTTGCTTTCTGCTCCTGTTGGTGGTTATTTCAGGTGTCTCATTTTCTTGTAATAAATCTACTTATTGGATCCACTGCTGTCTACCTCTTCACTACATAAATTTGGCGACGAGCGGGAGAAGGCAAAAAGAAGGCCCCACTCACCAATATTTCAAAATTGCTTGCGTTGTGCTGAAGACCCGTTTTGTTCTTGTAGCTGTTCCTACTCATGCCAGGGTCCTCGGCTCATTGAACTATGTCATCTGACTTCTGGTAGGATTATATTTTTAGATTTTGAGCTTCCTCTACTTCTTCACTACATTCTGGTCTCAGTACTACACGTGTGTAAGTAGTGTTAGTATGCGTTTATACTAGCAAATGCATGATGGTCCTAGGGAGGGCGACCTGTCAGGCGCAGCTCATACAATGTCCCGGGGTGTGCATTCGCTGGACATTTGTGTTTGCTATTAGAGAGTGGTGCATGGCTTCCACCCTGTGATAGCAAATACTTGTTCGACTACTTAAAGCGAGAGGAGGAAAACCTCGTATCGCTGTAATAGAGGAGATGCGGATGGTAAAAATGGAGAGAAAAGAAGAAATGTGGCCCCTGGTGGGTAATGTTCCGTGGCCAATCAAATTATTATATTGCAGGGTGTCTAGGACTGGGGATCTTAATGTCACATGTAAATTAGGCGCGGAAGAGACATTTTGCTGCCTAGGAGAGCGCCACCTTCCCGGGTATTGTTTACTAATTATTCGGGGGTACGAGGCCAACTGATGTCCGGGGATCGCCACACTCCGGGTCTTTATTTAAATTTTCAGGGTGGGCCTCGGCAGTCCCTGAAGCCTCGGTGGTCCTAGACAGTGCCTTATTTGTTCTGTAATCATATGGGCAGAACTTATGGTGTTATGAAGTTATACATGCATAGAACTCTTGCAGTTGTACAATTACCCAGGCTTCATTTGTCTAATAGTCAGTTAGATTATGTTTGGTAGGTGCACTCTAATACTAAATAATGTTGTCCTTAACATCTCCTATAAACAGATGATTTTCACAATAATAGACAAGTGTCAGAAAAAGAAGACGTATACACTCAGTTATTTATTTGAAAGAAAAAGTAACCTTTATTAAAACAGAAATAAATAGAAATGTAACTTTAAAGGAACAGTATAATAAAAAAAAACGTGGGTTGGACGTGAGTGGAAACCTGCAAGACAAAAATGAAACATAAGTATGTGTGCTATGTGGAAGAGGTAAAGAAAGGTAGTCCGAATAAAAGGACCATAGTGAAAATGGAAGGGAGGGGGAGTGGGTGGAAGGGATAAGGGGAGGGAGAGTCAAAAGAAGAGAGGGAGGAGGAGACAGAGCGTCGGCCTATTGCACCCAGCCCTTAGTGTTTACCCTCCGTCACCCGTTGGCCTAGGAAGCTGGGGTCTGCGAGAAAGAGTGTCGTTCAGCAAGTCCTTAAAATTAAATACATGAGGCCAGAGATTATGGGCCATATTATGAAGGAAGGGCAATAACATTATCACTGCTTTAGCTGCAGGAAACTGCCGCTATCGCGGTGATAAGGGGTTGATAATATGCCCTTGTGAATTCCCTTAGAAGCCCAGGTTCTGGTGTGGACCTAAGCTTCTATGGAAATTCACAAGGGCACATTATCAACCCCTTATCGTCACTTTAGCGCCAGTTTCCTGTTGTTAAAGTGGTGATAATGTTATTGCCGTTCTTTGATAATATAGTCCTACATTATTAGCTACGGGAAAATCACTTGCATGCAACTGTGTACCCAGGGTGCTGCACTCCAACCCCTTCCCTCGCACTGTGCTCAATTGTAGGTCTTGCACACGAGGCGTCACTGCTCACCTGCCACCACTGGTGTGTCCCACGATGTGTTGGTGCAAGCTCCTAGTCCGGGGTACGTTTGTATGGTAGACCAGGTCTGCGGTCGGGGACGGTGTCTTGATACCACGATTGAAGGTGTCAGAATGCCAATACATCATTGCGGGGTCAGCTCCCGCTCCGCCCTTCTTGTGTCAATGAATGGAATGTCTGAAAAGGGAGAAATAATTTAATGGTGGAAACGTCTGGAGGTGAATGAAGGTTTATTTCAAGCTTGATAGAAAATAGGAGTTGAGAGCATCCCTTCGTTTTTTTTTTTTCAAACATACTTTATTGTCAGACTGCACATATGTTGCAGGGCTCTGCACACCAAAGACATCCGCAGTATTTAACAACACATCAGCCGAAAGGCAATCGAATAGACTTTTCCTTGTGAGCAAGAAAAGCAAATATATGACAAAGCAATACTTAAGAATCTACCGCCCCCCCTTCCAAATAGCCCTAACCCCCCAACTCCCCCCAGACTCCCCCCCCCACAGTCGCACAAGGTCCACCAAGTTCTACCTACACACAAAGGAAAATGTACAGAAAACTAGCTGTATATGCACACCTGCCTCCCAGACCCCCCATTTGAAATGGATGAGACGTAGGCTCATTGTGATGGCCGCACCCCTGGGGCAGCCAGAGCCTCCCTCCAATCCTCCTCTTCTAGCTTGCCCACATCCTCCTCCCATGTCTCCTGGAGCTTCTGCAGCATGGGGAATAGTGCGTGACCAGCGACTGATAAATGCGGGATATCTTCTTCGTCTCCAAATCCCCGATAAACACTTTTGCTTCTAGTGGACTAAACTCAGGGAGGTACTCCAACCCCTCCAGGCTAGGGGACAGTGCATGATGGAATTAGAGGTATCTAAAGAACTGGGAGCGAGGCTTGCCGAATTCCCTACAGAGGTCCTGAAAGGACTTATGTGTCGTGCCCCTGACCACATCCCCCAGGGTCGAAATGCCTTTGTTTTTCCATCCCCGAAATCCCTGTATTGTCGCAAGGCTGGGCAATCGCCTATTGTGCCACAAGGGGGGTTCCCCAGTCAGGACATTTCACCACCCCATACCATGCAGAGCTTGTCTCCAAATGCGAAACACTACCTGGGTGGCCGATGGCAGGGCGCTCCATAGCGGTGCAGAGAAAAGAATAGTGTGCAGCGTATGAGACCCCATGACCGTATGTCGGTTACCCCCTGTCGCCATACCACCACTCATTCAGGACAAGAAGGTGAGAGGCCTGGAAGTAGGAGAGAACGTCGGAGGTCGCCAACCCTCTGTAATAAGTGGAGAGAAAGCATGTGCGTATCGCCACATGCACCGCTCCTCCCTCCCACAAAAACTGCCCAAACACAGAGTTCACCAACTGGAACCATTTGGGCGGGATTGGACATGGGTGGTACTGCAGTTGGTATAATAGCCGGGGGAGTGCCACCTTTTTAAAAATTGCCGATCTCCCATAGATCGTCAGCGGCATACGTGACCACGTCTTGATGTCTGCCCGAACTTGCTCCCATACTGGTGCCAGATTCCGCTCCCAGGAGACGGTCCGCACCTCCGATAAAAACACCCCCAGATATTTAAGGCCCCCTACTGCCACCTGAAGTGTAGAAGCCCAATCACCCACTCTCGACCACTCCCCCAGCACCCATAGCGTGGACTAGTGAGGGTTCATGTAGATCCCCGACGATTCTGCGAAAATCTGCATTATCCGCAGGAGGCGCGGCCCGACCTATTGAGATCAGTAAGAAAGAAAAGGACATTGTCCGCATATAATGCGATCCTATCGGAAAACCCCTGCGCCCACTCGAACCCACTCAACTGCGCATTGATTCGCATCCAGGCCGCCAACGGCTCCATAGCCAAGGTGAATAGGTATGGCAAGAGTGCGCAACCCTGCCAGGTGCTGCGCCTAATGGGGAAACGGGAAGAGATCGCTCCCGCCACCAAACCGTGCCATCAAATCGGTGTAGAGAAACTGCAGGTAGGACAAGAAGCGAGGTCCAAGGTTAAGTAGTGCAAACAGATAGACCCAGCTCAATGAGTCGAACGCTCTGTCTATGTCGGCAAGGAGGAGCGTGGCCTGTGCCCCATTCCGTCGGACCGCCGCCACCGCCACATGCGCCCGCCGAATATTGTGCATGGTTGCCCTCTGGTAATGAGAGAGGGGGTCCCAGCAAACAAAAAACAGTAAATTGACAATAATCAAAAATTATAATAACACAGTTACTTCTCAAACATTGTTATTTAATCTCTATGTAAGTATGTCTTTAAATAGTATCAGCCTATAATTCACAACACTTTATATTCATATTTACAAGTGCCCCTGGGGAGGAAGCGAAGTGAGTACATGAGTACTCCTAGCAGCTGAATCCAACCCTCTTCCGAGGGATGACATCAATTCTACCCTACCTCACCTTGCATCCTTCCATCCGCTTAGTGACGAACTCTTCCTTTCCCTTTTCAACTCCATAAAAAGCGGTTCTCCTCTTGATCCCGCTCCCATGTCCATCCTGAAATTAGCCCTTCCCCATGTTAGCAAACACATCATTGACCTTGTCAACACTTCCCTGGAATCTGGCATAGTACCTCAAGACTGGAAGCTAGCCATGGTAAAGGCCCTGTTGAAAAAGCCAAATCTTAACCCCGATGACTTTTCCAATTATCGCCCCATCTCCCTCCTTCCTGGCATCAGTAAGCTTACTGAAAAATGGGTGAACAAACAACTAGCATCTTATTTGGAGTCCCATGACCTGCTACACCCCACCCAAACAGGCTTCCGGAAGGGACAGTGAACCGAAACAGCTTTGTTGAGGGTGGTCGAGGTATCCAGGAGGATTCTGGACGCAGGTGGCAGCGCGGCCATTATCCTCCTGGACCTCAACGCTGCCTTTGACACGGTTAATCACTGTGTCCTCCTAGCCCGTCTAGAGAGAATAGGAGTTACAGGCAAGGCCCTTGACTGGCTCGAGTCCTTCCTTAGTAATAGATTCTTTAAGGTCTTCTCAGACACCAACTGCTCCCTCCCAGTGCCATTACAGTGTGGGGTGCCACAGGGCTCCTCCCTTAGCCCCACACTGTTTAATGTGTACATGGCGCCTTTGGCAGAGGTAGTGCCCCCTTCGGAATCCAGCTGGTAAGCTACGCTGACGACACCCAGCTAGTAGTTTCCATTAACCAGGCGGAGTCCCCCCCGACCAATCTTTGAAGCTGCCTGGGAGCGGTTGCAGAGTGGATGGATGCATCCCACTTGAAATTGAACGGAGGGAAAACCGAGCTGATGTTGCTCGGAAGGAAGGCCACCTTTAACATCTTCTCTATGTGGCCTCCTTGCATGGGACCCGGGCCCACCCCAAAATCTGAGATAAAAAGCCTCGGGTTCTGGCTCGACACGGAATTGTCCTTCAAAATCCAGGCAAGAAAGACAGTGGCTACTTGCTTTGGTTTAATGAAAACCATCCGTAAAATCCTCCCCCAGCTACCCGAAACTGCTAAGAAAACCATAGTCCAGTCCCTCATTCTATCAAGGCTGGACTATGGGAATGCACTCTACCTAGGAGCCCCCACTTCAGTCACCCAACAACTTCAGATGGCCCAACAACTTCAGATGGCCCAAAACTCCGCAGCAAGGCTACTTACTTGTACCAGCCATCGTACCTCAGCAGCACCTTCACTAAGGACCCTGCATTGGCTCCCAATTAAGGAGCGAGTCCATTTCAAAACCCTCTGTCTGGTCCATAAAACTCTCTATGGGAATGCCCCCCCCCCATCTTAAACGATATGATCAGACCATACATTCCATCTAGGGATCTTCGCTCGAAACAGCAAAACCTCCTCATAATACCCAGGACCAACAGAGCCCGATCTGGGGACCGCCTCTTCTTGTGAAATGCAGCAAGGCTGTGGAATGCCCTCCCTCTCCCACTTCGCCAAGAACCCAGCCTGCTGGCATTTCGAAAAAAACTTAAAACAGCACTGTTTCCCAAGACATAGATGAGTTGGCTCCCTTTCTCAGATCCGTGTTTATTCCTTCTGTTCAACATCAAGCGCTGGGATGCTTCCGAGTAGCCATGCGCTATACAAGAACCTCTTCAATTCAATTCAATTCAATTCTTACTCCATTCAACCCTGTAGGATCCCGAGGACTGACAATTGCCCTCCAGTATAAGAACTCCATATCGAGGATTTACTCCTTCTTTGGCTGAGTAAGTGCTGCGATTTAATTACCCCTACTTACCCCTGTTATTTGTTGCTCATTAAGACCTCGATCTGTAAACAGAATGGTCACTCTTATTTTATTCAATTTTGTAGGATTCTGTGTCTTCGTACATCGAGACTACTTTCCACCTATCCCTCTCAGATACACGACAGATCGGGTATGTCGTGCTTTACAATGTGTGTGTTTAATCATAGTATAAACAATTGGATTGTTACTATACATTAAAATATGCCCTTATTTATTGATCAGGTGCATTACCCCATCCCCCGTCCTGATGAAGACTCCGCCGCAAGGGACTAACTAGTACCTGCCTTTCCCTACAGGGGTCGAAACGTCGACAGCTTTGGTTATATTTTCAGCTCCACCCCCCAAAATTAGACAATTATAGTATCAAGTGGAGTATGATAATGTTTGGAATCAATTTCGGAATTATGATTCGTTTTGTATGTGTTTGACTACAATTACGCAAAAACGGCAAGATTGTTCAGCTATACTTTATGTCACTAATTTCCTACCCACACTTCCATCACGTACTCACTTCCCTTCCTCTGCAGGGGCACTTGTAAATATGAATATAAAGTGTTGTGAATTATAAGCTGATACTATTTAAAGACATACTTACATTGTGATTAAATAACAATGTTTGAGAAGTAACTGTGTTATTATAATTTTTGATTATTGTCAATTTACTGTTTTTTGTTTGCTGGGACCCCCTCTCTCAGTACCTTAACTACCCAGGTCCCAGTGACTAATATTGGGTGAACCCCTCCTTTATATACCTTACTTTGAGCAGGCGCTGGCCTGCGAGGTTCTTTTTCGTTTGAATTTATTTCATTTAATACGCACTATGGTTGAGAGGGAACTCCTATCCTACACTGAAGATTACATTGACCAATTGTTACAGAATCCCAGAAGCAATTTTCTGTCTACCAATATTCCCACAATTGACTTCACTTTAAAAGATAAGGTCACTCGCCTCGAACGCCTTGAGAAAAAACTAATCAGGACTCGCTGGCATGGTCACCTTCTCACAAAATATTTGAAAGAAAACATCATTCCGATTGATAGAACCTGCAATTTTTGTGGAAGTGCCTAAATTCAAGGAAGGCTTTAGCCATGTGGCGAACAATTGTTCCCGCCACTAGATGGTGCTAGGTGTCGAGACTGCCGCTGAACAAATTCAAATTATACAAGCTGAAATCGATGCCCTCAGGTTAGAGATCACTGGACACACCACCCTGACCAATGCCAAGGAGGCATTAAACACACTAGATGCCTCATTGAAGGACTTCGAACTCACCACACAAAATAAGAAGATTGAAAAATTAGCACGAGACTTACGTCTATATGACAAAAAGAAGACCTATCCCTACCTCCAAGAGGACTAGGCAGGACACTCAGGGTAGATTCACCAATAGAGGTCGCTCTTCCTACCGTGGGAGACGTACATATGCAACATTCTCGGACTCCTCTTACAGTTCCGAAGGTGAACCTGATCAACTAGGAACGAGTAGTAACTACACGGACCAGGGCTACGGCTACAACCCGAACCAATACCCTCCTTTTTTAGGACAGGGACAAGGCCAATGGAGGCCCCCGAGAGGCAGAAGCAACAACTGGCCCAGGGGTCAGCAACGGGGACAGCAACAGAATACCAACCAATGGGATGGGGGCAGAGGCCAACCCCAGAAACAAGTACATTTCCAGCAAGACCAGCACGGAGAAAGGACAACACGACGCAAGACTTATCGGTAGTAATCTCTCCACCACATACTGATCCTGTAATGAACATCTCTGAATATAATTTGGATACAGATGAACATAAAGTGCTTTGCAAAGGGCTATCTTATGTTCCCACGAATCTACCTAACAAATTTTTAGTAAGAACCGAACTCTATCAATTTTTCCGTAAGATTTGTTTGAAATACTTCTTTCGTAATGCCCCTCCCTACCAAAATCAATCACAGACTGGCCTGAGGATCCCTTCGACCTTTGTCCCCCCGACCAATACCATGTCACACAGGATTCTTACATATGAATCAGTAGTATGGAAGGAGATGGATAAGATCTTGGACGAGAATACTTATACCAAATTCAACGTCAACAAGTCAGAGAAGAAAGCGCTTCTTTCCCTTGCCAAAAACAGAGACATTGTCATCAAACCAGCTGACAAGGGCGGGGCAATAGTTATACAAGATGTCACCAAATACGAAAAGGAAATTCTGCGACAATTGGATGATGGGTTGAGTTACAAGCGTCTTACTTCCGACCCATCGCTATCTCTTGCTCGTGAAATCCTTGAAGTTACTAGGGAGGGCTTAGACTTGGGCTTCCTTACGGAATAAGAATTTGAATACCTAAACCAGAAGCACCCCAGGCTGCCTACGATCTATACGCTACCCAAAGTCCATAAAAGCATGGTAGACCCCCCGGGAAGACCAATAGTCTCGGGCTGTGGCTCCATGCTGGAACCTCTGGGTAAATACGTGGATTTCTTTTTTTAAACCCATTGCAGAGACAACGGAAACGTACTTACGTGATACTACCCATACCATCAATTTGGTTGAAGACCTACCATTTGATAGTAGCAAACAGATCCTTGCCACATGTGATGTGGTATCACTCTATACTTCGATTCCCCAGGAAGAGGCTTTGTAAGTCATGACGCGGGCACTGAACAAACGCCCAGGACCTGTAGCCGTACCCACGGAATTTATCATTGCACTTCTGACGATAGCAATGACCAAAAACTTTTTTATCTTTAAAGACCAATTTTTTCCACAAATCAAGGGTGTAGCGATGGGTGCAACCTTTGCTCCAGATGTAGCAATCATCTATATGTCTACGTTTGAGGAGAATGTTGTTCTGAATAGCTATAACCCATTCAGAGACCCTCTCGGTCTCTGGATGAGGTATATGGATGATATACTGCTAATTTGGAATGGCGGATAGAACGACCTGGCAGCTTTCCACTCATGGCTGAACCAACAATCACTGCACTTGCAATTCACCATGCATTCGGATGCCAAGAGAGTGGATTTTCTCGACATTACTATTTTTGAAGAATAAGGGCACCTCAAAACAACCCTTTACTGCAAACCAGCAGAGAGAAATTCACTACTGCAGTACACCAGCCATCATCCCAGAGCCCTTCAGGATAATTTGCCCTTTGGGCAGTTCTTACGGATCCGTAGGAACTGTTCAAAAAAAGAAGACTATATGGATGAATCTTTGGATCTGTATAACCGTCTGTTACAACGAGGTTACCCCAGACGTATTGTGAAACAAGCAAGGAAATGTGCATGGTTTAATTCCAGAGAACATCTACTGACTCCTCGGAACAGCCCAGATCCAGAAGAGAAAAGACTCGTTTGTGTTACCACGTTCACAACTAAAAGCAATAAAATAAAACGTGTCATCAACCAACACTGGAAACTCATCTCGGACGAGATAGGACAAGACAGTACACCTCTACATGCCTTCAGAAGAGCTAAAAATGTCAGAGACCATGTGGTGAATTCATTCCTACAGCCAAGAGATGAACAAACACTGCTAACCATGTGGAATCTTCCACCTGTTGTGGGTCATCATAGATGCGGACAATGTAAGGCCTGTGATACCACGATACAGACCAATGAATTTCTCTATAAACAACACAGAGTAGCATTAAAATCGCACACTAACTGCAACACAACCAACATCATTTATGCTATAGTATGACCCTGCAACCAGATTTACATCGGTCAAACGCAACAGAAAGCAAAAGCCAGAATCCTGCAACATGCAAGTCGCATACGTTGCGAAGTAGAAGGTGCACCACTGGTAGAACACTTTCTTTCTGCTAAACACCCACCTGACAGTTTTAAATGGGTCATTCTTGAAAAAGCCGTCCTGGGGCCCCGGGGTGGCCATATTTCAAACATCCTAAACATTCGGGAGCTAAAATGGATGTTTCATTTTGACTCGATACATAATGGTTTAAATGAACACGACAGTTCCTTTTCACAACTAGCCATTTTAAGGTAAGGAATTAGCCCTTTCTACTGTGTGATAGTTTCATTTACACTATATGTGTTAGTCCTCTCTTGACTCCAACATAGACTAGACCTATATGTAACAATTTTCAATGCAGAATTCGTTTTGGAATTGCTCCTGTGCTTTTAACTGTATTGTGTTTCCATACATTTGTTAATATTGTCCATTGACACCTGGGACACTCATGATTTTGTGGTTATGTAATTCTTTTGTGGAATGTTTATAAATCTTAATAATGCTCAATCGAGTCTCCATTACCTAATTGGGTGCACTGGTTACTATAGCTAGAGTGTACACTTCCAGCACAGACGAACAGGTCAATGATCCTATCTTTATGTTCCCGGCACATACGTCAACTCTGGTGACGTTCTCCAGAAACCGGGGGTACTGCCTATTTGCAAATATGTACTCGGATACTGAGGATGTGTACTTATAAATTATCCTCCTTGGCATACCCTCCAAACCTAGTATTGCCATCATTATTTATCAATCAATCAATCAATCAGTGACATTTATAAAGCGCGCTACATACCCGTAGGGTCTCAAGGCGCTGGGGGGGGGGGGGGGGGGGGGTGCCGCTACTGCTCGAACAGCCAGGTCTTCAGCTTCTTCCTGAAGGAGAGGTGGTCTTGGGTCAGGCGCAGGTCGGCCGGGAGGGAGTTCCAGGTCTTGGCGGCCAGGTAGGAGAAGGACCTTCCTCCTGTAGTCGCTCTTCGGATGCGGGGGACGGCGGCGAGGGCGTGGTTGGCTGATCGGAGGTGGCGTTTGGGAGCGTAGAAGTTGACTCGGCTGTTGAGGTAGCTCGGGCCTTGGTCGTGTAGGGCTTTGTGTGCGTGGGTGAGGAGGCGGAAGGTGATTCTCTTGTTGACGGGGAGCCAGTGAAGGTCTCTCAGATGTCCGGAGATGTGGCTGGATCGTGGGATGTCGAGGATGAGTCTGGCTGAGGCGTTTTGGATCCGCTGGAGTCTCTTCTGGAGCTTGACGGTGGTCCCGGCGTAGAGGGCGTTGCCGTAGTCCAGTCGGCTGGTGACGAGGGCCTGGGTGACGGTCTTCCTGGTCTCTGTGGGGATCCACCAGAAGATCTTCCGTAGCATGCGTAGGATGTTGAAGCACGCCGAGGAGACGCTGTTGACTTGCCTGGTCATGGCGAGGGAGGAGTCCAGGATGAAGCCCAGGTTTCGTGCATGGTCTGTCGGTTTGGGTGCGGTGCCCAGGGCGGGAGGCCACCAGGAGTCGTCCCAGGCGGAGGGTGAGGAGCCCAGGATTATTTATTTAATCACCACATACTTTTAGTAATACAAACACGGCACTACCTCTTATCTTTCCAATTTTTATGCCAATAGTCCTATCTTTATGTCTCCGGACCACACGTAGACCATGATCACGTGCTCCGTAACCATGGCAATATCCTAACCAGGAAGAAGCCGGTCTCCATTGCCGACCTCGCTTCAGATCGAGCTGGATTAATTCCATTCTAGGTAAGTGATTTTTAACTCGCACATGAGTTCTTCCCGCCCGGTGACTTTAGCAGCCATCTAACTCCCTCTCGTCTTTTTACAGACGGCATTCCTGTTGATCGTCATGATGACTCGGTTACGGGCGGATTGTTAATCGCCCTTCATCACTGAACCCCATATTGAGGAATCACTCTTCCGTGTACCTGAGTAAGTGCCGCTATTTATTCATTTACTTCTGGTGGTTACTGCTTCTTAAGCCCCTGTCCTACAAGTAGTTTGGTCATTCTTACTCCATTCAACCCTGTAGGATCCTGAGGACTGACAATCGCCCTCCAGTATAAGAACTCCATATCGAGGATTTACTCCTTCTTTGGCTGAGTAAGTGCTGCGATTTAATTACCCCTACTTACCCCTGTTATTTGTTGCTCATTAAGACCTTGATCTGTAAACAGAATGGTCACTCTTATTTTATTCAATTTTGTAGGATTCTGTGTCTTCGTACATCGAGACTACTGTCCACCTATCCCTCTCAGATACACGACAGATCGGGTATGTCGTGTTTAACAATGTGTGTGTTTAATCATAGTATAAACAATTGGATTGTTACTATACATTAAAATATGCCCTTATTTATTGGTCAGGTGCCTTACCCCATCCCCCGTCCTGATGAAGACCCCTCCGCAAGGGACTAACTAGTACCTGCCTTTCCCTACAGGGGTCGAAACGTCGACAGCTTTGGTTATGTTTTCAGCTCCACCCCCCAAAATTAGACAATTATAGTATCATGTGGAGTATGATAATGTTTGGAATCAATTTCGGAATTAAGATTCGTTTTGTATGTGTTTGACTACAATTACGTAAAAACTGCAAGATTGTTCAGCTATACTTTATGTCACTAATTTCCTACCCACACTTCCATCACGTACTCACTTCCCTTCCTCCCCAGGGGCACTTGTAAATATGAATATAAAGTGTTGTGAATTATAAGCTGATACTATTTAAAGACATACTTACATTGTGATTAAATAACAATGTTTGAGAAGTAACTGTGTTATTATAATTTTTGATTATTGTCAATTTACTGTTTTTTGTTTGCTGGGACCCCCTCTCTCAGTACCTTAACTACCCAGGTCCCAGTGACTAATATTGGGTGAACCCCTCCTTTATATACCTGGTTGCCCTCTGGGGCATAAAGCCGGCCTGATCAGGGTGTACAAGCGCTGAGATATGAGGTAGGAGACGGTTGGCCAACGCTTTGGCCAGAACTTTGTCCTCCACATTCAGAAGGGAGATTGGATGATAGGAGGCATGGTGTTCCGGGGGTCGGTCCGGCTTGTGAAATACCACAACCTCCGCATGCCTCCAGTCTGGGGGAGACTGCCCTGTTCCCTGGCCTCCTCCAATGGCGCCCGATAAAGAGGGGCTAGGGGCAAGTGACATTTCTTGAAGAATTCACTGGGGAACCCATTTGGTCCGGGAGCTTTCCCCGAGTTGAGCTCGCCCAGGGCCGTGCCCAGCTCCTCGTCCGTCAGTGGGAGCTCCAACCGATCGGGCACCTCATTGGACACAGCTTTAGGCGGCAAGTCTGCTATAAACTTATCTACCACATATTCTGGCAGGCACTCATTCGGGGCATATAAGTCTGCATAATATGCAGCAAAGCTCTCCGCCAACGCCCCTGAGTCCGTAATCGGGGCACCCGCATCGTCCAGTATCCCCGGTAGGGTCTGGGCATGAGAGGCCTCTTGACAGAGCCGATGTAGCATTGTGCCAGATTTGTCCCCCCACTGACATATTCTGCTGCACGTTGCAAGCCAGATCTGCCGTGCCTCATCCAACAGGAGGGCTGCATAGGACTGTTGCGCCAGGAGCAGCTGCCCCACCACTTACCCATCACCCGCTGTGTGCCCCTGGCGTTCCAGTGTCTCAATCTCTGCATCGGCTTGCACCAATTCCACCCTACGCCTCTTACGAGCCGCTGCACACCAGGCAATATCCACACCCCGAAGTGTGGGTTTCAATGCTTTCCACAGCGTCCCGGTGCTAGAGACAGATCCCACATTCCCGACCAAGTAATCAGTTATTGCCTCACCTATGTGCCTCCCGTAGTCCTCCTGTTGCAGGTGCCACACCAAGAGGCGCCAACAGAATGACTGCTGCCCCCTGCCCATCCGGAGCTCAACGGATATAGGGGAATGATCCGAGAGAAGAATCTCCGCTGACTCCACCCTTCCAGCCATTTCTCGAGGGACGAAAATGTAATCCAATCTGGAAAAGGATTTGTGGACTGCTGAAAGAAACGTGTATTCCCGATGATCTCCATGTAAGCATCTACACGTGACTACCCAGTTGAAACCCACGACCATATCATGTAGTTTTGTGGAATGGCCTCCACCCGGACCTCCCCAGGCCTGTACCTATCCCTGATCACATCCAGGACATCATTCCAGTCTCCTCCCACTGCCGATAATGCGCCAGGGATGTCCGCCCATACTGTAAATAATTTCTCAACTAGCGACCACTGCAGGGGGGAGGGGTGTATACGCAGCCCAACACCAAAGGGTCCTCCTCAACCATGCCCCTGATAAACAAATATCCCCCCTGGGTGTCGTCCCACTGCTTGAAATGAACGTAAGGAATTATACGATGCACTAAAATGGCCACCCCCCTTGAACCCTTGCAAAACCCGCGTGGAAGACTTGTTGATACCCATAGCGCTGCAAACACAAGGCCTTAGTACCCAGTAGGTGGGTTTCTTGTAACAAAAGCATAGCAGCCCTAGCTCTCTTTGCCTGGCGCTACACTGCCCCCCTCTTGATCTTCTCCAGGACCCCACGCACATTCCAGCTGAGAATACAAAGGGTACCCTGGGGCCCTAAAGCATTATCAGCGCGACCCGCCATCAGGGAATAGCCAGGACCACAGCACGAGCGAAGGGCCGGGCGGATGTGCACAAAACAAGTATAGGGAACTGTAGTGTAGTTCGGGAAACAACCGTTACAACGCAACTATTACAACGGACTACTTTTACAACGCAACCACTACAACGCAGGATCCTTTACAACGAATGCCTTTACAACGCATGACATTACAACGTAAGTATAGGTAAGTATATAATTTTAAATAAAAATGTAATTAATAAATATTAAATTAATTTTATTTATTACATTTCTTTTTTTTAATGTATTTGTAAATATATATATATATATTTTTTTAAATAGTGTAGGTATAATATTCTAACTCAAGGGGGGAGTAATAGTAGGGTAAGTGCTGGATAATGTGACTCATGCCCAACAAGAACAAATCCCCGCCAACAAACCCCTCACCCCCACCCCATACCTCAAAACCATTGAAGTACCTGTTGCGGCAAGGTTGGTCCCAAGGAAGGACCAAAGGCCACCCACGCCAATTGATCCCCAACCTACGGCCCATAACTCCCAGGTCCACCCCCCACAAGTACCAGACTGAATGGGTATCCGCCCATAATACCACTCCCTCCCTCCAGATACAGCATCCATGCACATAAGCCTAAGGGGAGGAGCACCCTGGCACGTCCTGACAGCAGGAAACAGAATTTAAGGGTCCACTGTCTGTTGCCCGGGAGCCAAGGCCCCCCGGGCAGAGGCTCCGCAAGACACCGATTGCCTATTCCCCCTCCGGCGCGACCCTCAGGAAATTTTTCTACTGCACCTCGCTCAGAGAGGAGTCCGATTCCAGTCCTGGCGGTGTGTGTACTCGCGCCTGCACCGTTTCATCCAAACATTTGAACAACTCCTCCGGAGTATCAAAGAAGTGGGTGCGCGATTGGAACACCACCCGCAAGTGGGCTTTGAGCAGCAAGGCTTAAGGGAGCTTGAGGTCTCTCAGGCAGGCTTTTGCGGCCATGAACGACTGGCGCTGCTGCTGTAATAAGCGTGAATGATCCGGAAAAATCAAGATACCCTGATTCTCATAAAACGGAGGTTTCTTGGACCTGGCCTGTTTCAGTATGGCATCGTGGTCATGATAGTTCAAAAGTTTTGCGATCACGGGCTGTGGGCGAGCCCCCACCGGAGGTTTCTGAATGAAAGCTCTGTGGGCCCGCTCTATCACAAAACACAGGGACATGGCGTCAGGGGGGAGCCAGCTTTCCAGCCACTGCATTAGGAAGCTCTCCATGTTGCCTTTCTCGCAGCCCTCCGGAAAACCAACGAAGCGCAGATTATTCCACCTAGCCCACCCCTCCGCGTCCTCATCCCGAAGTACCAGGCCCTTCTGAGTGCTTTCCATGCTTACCACCTTGCGCTTCAGGGCTACGACGTCATCCTCTACACCTGAAATCCGGGTCTCTGCCTCCGTAATGCGGTACACTGCATTCCGCAGATCCTTGCGCAGTAGCATAACATCCGAGCCCACTGCGCCAATTTTGGCGTCCAGCATGTCCCAGGACTGAGTGATTGCCACCATCAACACCGCATTATACGGCTCAGACTCCTGCTGCCCACCAGCCGCGCCCGCCCCCGCCTCCCGCCTGGGCCAGTGAATTTGTCAATAGGTCCATGTTTTGTGGCACCGCTACTGCCCTTGTCCCTCGTCATGGCCACCTGCAGCAGGCACCCAGCAGACGCAGCTCAGGTCGGGCTCGGTGTCCACACAGGATCCCCCTCAGCGTAAACACCCCTATGGCTGGTCGCCGACCCGGGACGCTCCCCACTGGAAGGCACCCTCGAACCAGGGCCCGCAATCCACCCAGGTAGGCCAAGATGTGTTCACCCGGGTCTTCTGAACAGGGGGGCCTCTTCACTCCCACTGCCCCCGCTTAGGGCACAGCCGCGAACACTGTCTCCGGAGCCCCCTACGGTCTGACCGACCGCCGACACAGACACCGTCCAGGGGAAAGGGGGGACACCAACGGCCATGTGTTGGCACCCCCCGCTGCTCTGCCAGGCAAACCATGCTCCACTGGCTGGGCTAACCCCCGGGAAGCCGCTCTCAGCCAGGGTTCCGCCGTGTGCAGTATGTGGATGTGGGACACCGCACCAGCCCCTCCGCCACTCTCCTCACCTGTGCGGCCCGACCTGACCGCCGCTTCCTCTAGGCCAGCGCCACGTGGCCACCACCGGACTTCACGGCCTCCTTCCTTCTGCCACCAGGCCTGAAAAGCACACAGCAGGCCCAATCCCCAAGCGGGCCGCAATCCCCGCCACCACTGGCAAGGTCTGACTCCGCAGTCTCACCGCCGATGTCCGCTGCAGCGGGAGGTGCCAGGCCCAACAACCACAAGCTTTGCAGGCCTCCCCGCGTGGTGCGGTCCCGCCACCGATTTGCAGAGAGGTCTCGGGGGCCTCCTCCCAAGGGCCTCAGACAGTCCAAGACCCCTGCAGCTATGTCGCGGGAAGGTGCGCCGGCTATCAGGGCCGGCAGCCACGGGCCTCCGTCACTGCCCTGGCCGCCCTATCCTCCCGGCACAGCGCAGCCAGCCGCCCCGTCAGCCTTGGGCCGCTCCGCACCAGCCGTTTCTTAGGATCCCCAGGGGGCCGATATGCCCCTCGATCTCCTCCTGCGGGGCCCCCGCCACAGGAACTTACGGGGCAGAGCACAGGCCGAGGAGATGTCGGCCCGCTGCACCCACGGGGCTCGCCGAAATCCAGGCCCCGGCTCCACCACCCAGCACTAGGCCTCACCTCGTGGGGACCCCAGCTCCAGTCTCCGGTCTCCCCAGGCAGCGTAAACACCGGCATATCATCGTGGCAGGCTGCGGGTGCTCGAGTGTCTCCCCCAGGGCGTCAGGAATACAGAGAGAGTTAGGATGAAAGCAGGATAATTATCGGGCTGGACGGAGCACAGCTAAAACACGTCCGCCATGCTGGCTCGTCTAGCCACGCCCCCGTATCCTTAGTTTTTGAAGTACGATCTACCAACTATTAGTGGTAATCGTGGTTCAAACAGGAGTTGGAGTGCACGAGAATACACTAGGTTAAATATTAATATGTTATGCCAATATTCACAGACAAAGGAACGGAGTGCATGCTAGAAGCATAATGTGCGCGTGTAATGCAGTGGCAGGAGCCAGTGTGCATGTACACTTAGTAAGGAGCTCACTACAGTGTCCTAAAAGTCAACTCCACGTGTCTGTAGGGCAGCGCTGCCCACTGGCACAGGGCTACAGTACGGTCCAGCAGACCGATGTGACTGAATGAGGTCAGAGATCACATCATTACGTATGGTAACATCGCTTTTTCGACGTGCGCACTCAGGGTGATGCACCCCACCCCTCCCGCAGAACCGCCCTCAACAGGTGTCTGTAGGGCAGAGCTGCCCGTAGGCTCAGGCCTACCTTATGGTACAGCAGGTCTTTAAAATGAGACAGAGTTGTAACTGAATGAGGTCAAAGATCACATCATAACACATGGAAATGTTGCTTATTGGCGCGTGCGCCGTCTGGCTGATGCATCCCACCCCTCCTACAGCACTGCGCTGAAAAGGTGTCTGTAGGGCAGAACTGCCCGCTGGCTCAAGCCTACAGTAGGTCTTTAAAATGAGACAGAGAGGAGACAGAATGAGGTCAGAGATCACATCATTACGCACAGCAATATCGTTTGTTCGCACCTGCGCAGCCAGGCTGAAGCACCCCACCCCTATCGCCGCACCGCGCTCAATTGGAGGTCCTGTGCACCCAGGCCGCTCTGCTTACCTGCTGTCATTGTTGTGTGAGCAAACACTACGGGAAGCAGTGCTCACAATTCAGATGGAGTGTTGATTGCAGGAGAGTGTACACCTCATGGATCCCTTTTGCAGACGACGGGCAGTAGGGCTCACAATTTAGAGCCAGTGTTGATTGCCAGGATGGTGTACACCTCATGGATCCATTTCTTTTTTTTATTGCGCATTGCGATATGCGAGGTGGATGCGGCATATCATTTGAGGTAGTGTGGAAGAAAAGGGACGTGTGGCGTCGTGGTTATCCTATTTATACATACGGAAAGTGGGCTGGGCTTGCGTACGCCAGGCCAGCATAGGGGTGTGAATAATTATTCCGGGGACTTGGATGTTGTTCAGTTCCTGCCTGGCCAGGAAGTGTATTTATGTGTGTTTCTTTTGTAGTTTTGACCTCGTAGAGTGTGCAATTTAGATTAGTGTAGCATGTGTCGGGAGGGCAGAAACTATCATTAATGAGATGGCATGTGATCTAGGATGTGCAGTCTGCCCATGGCTGATGATACTCCTTGGAGCGACCAATACCCAGGCCGAAAGGCAGCACAATATTGTGCACACACAGACACACACCAGGGGCATTGTGTAACACATATTTGTTTTTTGATGGAACGTTTGAGATGCATGGCAATCACATGTGTAAGGCTAATGTACAGAGCATGAATATTGCTCAAGATGATCGTTGCATGTTGTGTGTAGTATAAGATATGTGTATACAGGAAAACACTTTTCAAAAAGGCTTTCTAAGCAGAAGATGTGTCTCTTATCAAACGCTGTAGAGAGAATGAGTAAAATGGGTGGGGTCGTACAACTGTTACAATGGCAAATGTTATGAACCAATCAAATGATTTTTAAAGTTAAAAATAAGAAGTATAATAGAGTTCTAAAATATTTAAAAATATAAGAGAAAAAATAAAAGGTTTATAAACATTAAAATATGAAAGTAGCATTTAAAAAACCTTCGAAATTCACTGAAGAAACCATAGGTTTTACAGACGTTATAGTTAGGAATTAGCATTTAAAAAACCTTGGAAATTCACTAAAAAACCATAGGTTTCAGGGACGTTATAGTTAGTTGAACATTTGACTTGTATAAAACCAGAGAAATTCGCCTGTTATAGTTAGTTGAGCTAACTATAACTCCCGCCCGCAATGCACTGCTGATGATGTCACATATTACATCACTCATGACGTGGTCAGTGACATCACTGATGACATCAGTGATGACATCTCAAATGACATCACTGAAGACATCTCTCATGACATCATCCACGTGACAATCTGATGCTCATACTGATGCTCTAATATAAACTTTGATACACCCATTCCAAAATGCTGACTACTATTTTTTTAAACAATACACAGAAGAATGCCATATACTACATAGCACTCACTATTTCCTAGGTCTACACACTCACACATCCAGTCACTTATACATGTAGTTACTCATCAATACAGGACTATAATATGCACTCATACATCTATACATGCAGTCACACGCTGCCACTCATCCATAGAGTTACTCACACACCTAGTCAGTAATGCAAAGAACCAATCACTTACCCATTTCATCATGTATACAGTTATACACCACAACTTCGTTATTTTTATACATACCACATCACTTATTTATACAGATAAAAACACATATTTACTGTCTTATACAATCACTGATAGAAGGAGACACGTATTTATACACCCACTCTTGAAATAACTTAGTCTAATGTATACTTATTTATGTACTCCAACATTCACACATATGGCTTAAAACATATGTAGTTAGTCACAGATATACCACTGAGACATTTATTCACTCACCAACACACCCATAGACACACTAACTCACCCATACAGCCCTTTCCAGATGCACTTTTTAATCCATACAACCACTGAATCACCCACTCAGACATCTATGCACAGACTCATATACCCACCCACCCACACAAACAGGGACCCATACAGATAATCAGACAACAAATCAAATCAATAACCTATTTAGAGAGAAGAAGCTTCGCGTGCATCTGAAATTGCCGCGTGAGCACAGGGCTCCCGGGACCCTCGCCGCCTTCCGCATATATCCAGAACGATATCCTGATTACGAAGACGGGTCATTGGAGATGAAACTCAGCTGATAGATTAGCTGCTTTCAAAAATTGATTCGGACTTCGGGAACCGCTACTACGACAACCTGAACTTTTGAGGCCCACCCCATGGCGACGCCTGGGGCTTGAGTCGTTGAGACGCCCAGGCAGTAGTTGAACAACAACGGCCCGCGGGGCTCTGCTCACTGCCTTGGAGTTAACTTTCGGTTTTGCTTTTGGGTCTTTGGCCTTATCCTATCCCAAGATTGATCTGGTTGCCTGAGGTCTAGTCGAATTCTGTGAATCCACCGTGTGCCAACGGTCGCGGGCGTCTGTGTGCTGAGCTACAGCTGCTGGTGCCTGCTTTTGAAGACTCCGGTGGGTTGACCGCGAAGGGCCATTTTCACCAGGTCTCACAGGCCCCTCGGGGGCGCATTGCCCAACATGGCGGGCAAGCCCGATAACGAGAAGCTGAAAACCAAGACGCCTCTTCGGGGGGGAACTATTCAAACGAATGTCATGGATCGATATCCACAGCCCAAGGGGTCCCCCGGTGGTACGAATAGGACTCTGGAAGAGGCAAAGAAAGACCCGGCTGCGTCGATCGAGTTGACTCTACAGGATGACATGGGCGCCATTGCTGGTATCAAGACTTCTATTGGCCAGCAATATGAGGCTCTTGCCCTTAAGCTCGACACCGTAGCCATTGATGTCAATTTGATTAGAGCGGACTTATCGAAGACTAATGAGAAGGTCAAATCATTGGATCTAAAGACCTCCAGCCTCACGACCGATATGTCCGACTTACAGACGGAGATCGGCAACCTGCGATCCTCCAATGATTTCATGGCTCGTCGACTTGAGGATTTTGAAAATAGGGCCAGACGCAATTATGTACGTATTATTGGGGTCCCTGAAAAATCGGAAAACCCAGCTGCAGATCTCCTTGTGGAGGACCTCATCCTAAATTACCTCGCCCCCAAAGGCCTAAGTAAATTCTTTGCTGTGGAGCGTGCGCACCGAGTACCGGGTGGCCGATTATCGCCAGAATTTTCAACTTTAGAGACAGAGACGCTATCCTGCAGGCATCGCGGTTGGGCGGCCCGTGAAGTTTGAAAACACAACGGTGAGCTTCTCCTCGGACTTTACCCAGTTCGTTCATAGGCAGAGGATGGGGTTTCAGGGGGTGAAGCAACGGTTGAGAGACATGGATTTGAAATATGCGATGCTATTTCCAACCAGGCTCCTTGTCGAATATGAGGACCGGACGTTTTTCTTAGATCGTCCCGAGAGCGTGAGTGACTGGCTGGATACATTACCAACGCGGAGCGATCGAACGGAACACTCGGGTGGAGCAGAGGGTGGCGTGCCGGAGCAAGAATGACAATGTGGTTCCTGATTTCCGAACAATTAACATACTATACAGCTCGGTTTGATGTATTTCATACTTATGTGATTTAAGATGCTCGAGCACCTGCTTTATTTATCTATTAGTGCTTCCTGTTGAAGCTAATTTAGTAACTATTTTAGGATGGCGCTGGCAGCTTGCCAGCGCCATTCTAAAAGAAAACAGGAGTGGGGGCAGAGTGGGGGAGAGGGGCACAAAAAACGAGTGGGGCAAGGGGCACAAGGGCACAACAACAAGTGGGGCAGAGGGTAGAAGGGCACAAAAAACAAGAGGGTGGCAGTGATGAACCAGAGGGTGCATTGCGGGCTTGCACTGAAAAACCCTGCGAACACGCAAAGCGCCCCGCGAACACGCAAAGCACCCCGCGAACACGCCAAGCGCCCCGCGAACTCGCAAAAACAAAGAAATCCGCAAATTCGCGATAATTCACGAATGTTGCGAATCGCAAATTCGCAAAATTCGCCCATGCTTAAATATTTGTTCCATGAGTTTCATTCAGCCACCATACCCTTCCCTGAGATATCCGCTATTGTGAAAACGGAGTGTGATGTGTCTGAAGAGTTCACAGCATTCATTCCAAGGTGTTTGCAATGTATAGGTTGAGTTATTTTGGATCTGATTTACCAAGATGTTGGTATGTGTAGGTGTGACTTACTCTTAGAGCTCTCCTTGCTTACTCCTTTGTTCCAGATGAAAACCACAAATACTGTTTGGTGTTAGAATAAGCCAAAGTAAGACAGGAGTAGTAGAAGAGCATTTAACAGTAAAATAGTCCTTCATTTGGCTCAATATTTGCTCCCCCCCAAAAAAAAAATGTGGGTGTAGATTAATGTTCCCTTTACCTAGGTTTGCGTTTCAACACACAAACAACCTAAAAGATGTGCTCATACACACAAGACCTAGGAACCAACAGATCAATACACAAATCTACCACCAGTTGTAGACACCACCCTTGTGGATCTTATTCAGTGAGTCCTTTCACCATGTCACAAAAGAGATGGGGTCACTTGGCATTGTAAGAAACATACAAACTGCAACACCCCTAACAGTATCTATGTATTAACTTGCCTCTGTGGACTCCTATACATGGGGATGACCACGAGGCCGGTAAAAACCCATATCACAGAACACAGGAGTAATTTCAGATGTCATAAAACTAACACCAAGATGACAACACATTTCGAACATCAGAAACATTCCTCCAACTCAATCAGTTGGAACATTCTTGAAGCACGCCCTCTTATAAACAAGAGCTCACTGTTCTGCATCGAACTGAGACTAGCCTCTGACAAGGAGGGATTGAACGAAGAAATCCACTGGAGCCTGTTGACTTGATCGCCAGAGATCATGTTACAGCATGTAACCAATCAAACACATCTGATTTCTCTAGCCTTCCAACCTGATATGGAGAATGGGGCATCTCCTCCTTGATAAAATGGAATCTTCACACCCACTGCTTTTATAAGGGACACACCATGTGTGAAGGTACCATCTAATATCTTCAATCGCCAGCACCGGGACATGACCAGATCTAGAGATGTTCCCACAACACACTCTGACCTGTATTACATTCTCAGTTGCACTTTATTAATATAACATCTCAATGAGTGCACCCCGACCCCCCCCCCCTCTTTGTGAACTGCACATTGGAGTATTACTCTGCCCATGATGCACGTGAGACACTAACAAGAATAGATACCTAGCATCCAATCTTAAACACAATTCATTTGGCTTACTTACCAGAGTTCCTTGAACTTAAGATTACTACGACTCATGAGCTAACATACAGGGAACACACAGTGCGTACTTTCAATATGGCATCCACTGTTTTCTAGGGCAGTACGCTAGCTCCCTGGAGCCAGATACCGGAGGTTCTGCCTCCCCAACTAAGCATACCGGGGTAACTCTTGAACAAACCCACATGGGATGATCAGTGTGTACTTCCAAGATGGCACCCAATGTGTTTTGGGTTGGCGCGCTGGCTCCCTGTAGCTAGAAACCGGAATTCCCTCCTCCACAACATTGCCAACCGTCATCCGGGACCGGAAAGGTGAGGGGTAGGTGACCCACAGCAGACACAGAGTCCAGTACGTAAGTACACAATAGCCCTAATCCCTTCAAGTCAACATAATATCTGGTGGGTTAACGGCACTTGAAAGAGGGTGCCGTTTGGTTAGCTGTGGTGGGCGGCGAACTTCTTTACCCTACCCCGTCTAACATGACACTTCATTAAGAGACATCAAGCATGATGTGCTGCTGGTTATACCCGGGTAACAGATGTGCGCTAGTCCTGGCCAGTGACTCACATGGACTCTTTGTGAGAGCTTTTATTTATGTGATAACCTATGTGCTCTTTGAAGCTCTGTGTGACTTTTGGTGTCGTTTCAGTGGTGTGCCTCCTCCTACCTACCTGACACTCATTGCTGGGACCGGGTGATGTTGAGGAGGCATGCTGTGTAGAGCCCCACTTTGGACCTCGTGGCAGATCTACGCAGAGGGCACTTGCATCCATATTCTAAGTTGCTGATTGTTTGGGAAAGAGGGTCTATACCAATTGGGTCCATCCCTCACTCCAGTCAGACCTGAGTAACTGCCTACAGGCTATTATCCCCTGTATACTCATGAGTTTATTTCTTTATTTGATCTCCTGCTTCCATTTACTGCCTTTTTATTATGACACTGTACTATCCAGTGTCTACATTTGCCGGTACACGTTGCTACACACTGCAGACCCGACTTGGGTGAGTTCTTAAACGTGTGAGAACACACACAGCATTCCCAGCTTTATATGTTGTTTTAGGTTTATATTCCTCGCACATAAGCAGACACTTTAGTGTGATGCATGCTTCCATGCACTTTGTTTGGAGTGTTGCACTAATGTATATACACTGTAAACGATTAGATAATGACGTAGTAATTTGCTTGAGATTTTCTCCTTTACAAGTGATGTTGTAGATCTACAGGTACCACTTTTTAGGTTGCTGTATGGGTGGTCACTTGAGTTTGACATTCTGGACCACCACCAAAAAGTGTAGATAGATCTTGCATCTGCCCTGAAGAATTGCTGTCCATTTGACATAGGGCAAGAAACATGTTGGTCTAATTTCAAAGCGCAATACCCTGTAACCTTAGAGCAGGGGCAGCACACTGTTTTTAATCAGGGTAGGGGCCACATTAATTAAAATAGTTCTGAGTGGATCCCTAACTCCTGTATTAACCTCACCATTTTCCAAATCTACACTCACTACGGCCCTCACTCACACTGCACCCAATGGCCAGGAAAAAAGATCTCTGCTAAAAGGCCCCATCAAAGGTGCCGATCGGCTATTACAGCGCCTACCCGACGAGGAGCAGATCCAATGATGAAGTAAGACACCTAGCTTTTTGGGTGTGTGAGAGTCCCTTTCTAAAAGGAGGATATCTTTCTCCTGCCATAGTGAGCACACTACGAGTGCTTGCTTCATTAACTACTCACCTGTACCACACGGTAGGAACGGCATACCACTTTGCTTTGGATTGCATTTGGGCTTGTATGCTGACCTAGTCAAAATTGGCCCTTAGTCACCCCCCTTTCCTTGGAACTCCTGTAGATTAATGTTATCCTTCAAGTTCATTCATACCAGAGGAACACAGTGATGGTAGTAAAAGGGAGGGGGCGGCATTTTTCAATTCTCGCCTAGGGCGGCAAAACACCTAGAAATGGCCCTGGACTTTGTGACTAGCCTATGTATTGCAGTTAACAAAGTTAAAATAAACATTGTGCCAAACCAAATAGGGAAAACCAAAAGTGAAGAAGTCAGTCATTGTGGATGAAACCCTAGTTGTCGATGCCAAATTGTCTGGAGTTTAAAGTCCAAATTACTACTCTCATCATAAATGGAAATGTGTCCAGGAATCATCCACAAAGTGAAGTTGTTGCATACACAGGAGGAAATTAGGTGTGAGGTTTGTTACTGGGGGTTGTGGGTGTGCTGCCTTCAACAACTCTTGGATTTTTGGGAGGACTGCCCCTCTTTTTGATGAGGGGGGATGAGCTGCTACTGAGGCGGGGGTGGCTGCAGGCGTGTCTTCCTCCGGCAGGGCCTCCCTTCCTGTGACTGCCACGGATATCGATGGGCTGGATGTAGATTGACCTCAGGATGGGGTAGTCAGTGGTGGAAAAGCCCTACAGGATGGTTTTGATGTCCTGCAGCATGCCAACTTGAGAGCCCATGTTGCTTTTGATGCTGGCCACCTTCTGGTATATGTCCTTCTGCAGCTGCTTCATCTCCCGAATTTCTGTTAGGACCTGGCCCATCACGCATTGGGAGTCCTGATAGGCTCCCAAGACTTGGTGGATGGCGGCCTGGGTGTGAGTGACCCACAGTTACCTTCCCCTGACCCCTAACCCCACTGGCTTGTGCCCTTGGCCCAGGCTGCAACCTCTCACTGGGTCCTGGTACCTCAGTGACAGAGTTAGTGATTGCCACCTCAGAACATGACTGGGGGGGGCACAAGATATTACTGACTGTGCTAAGTAAACAGGCTGGGGGCCGAAAGTGTTAAAATTAGGATTTTTCCTAACTTTACTACTCCTAAACTGAGAAAAATCCTAATTTTAAGACTTTCAGTATTCACAGAAGGCATTTAGGAGTCCTAAAGTTAGGAGTCCTAACTTAACTACTACTAAACTGAGAAAAATCCTAATGTTAAGACTTTTGGTACTCACAGAAGGCATTTAGGAGTCCTAAAGTTAGGAGTCCAAACTTTACTACTACTAAACTGTGAAAAATCCTAATTTTAACACTTTCGGTATTCACAGAAGGCATTTAGGAGTCCTAAAGTTAGGACTCCTAACTTCTGTGAATACCCAAATGAGTTAGTGCCTTCTGTGAATATCAAAATGAGTCAGTGCCTTCTGTGAATACCGAAATGGTAGTAAGTTTAGCATTTTGTATCAAGTTAGTTCTGTGAATCGGGCCCACAGTAAATGTAGTAGAATTGAGTAGCTCATAAGATGTGCTGATATGTTGCATTTTGAAATAAAAATGAACATGACATCTCCAGAACATTTCAGCCAACACAGTGTAGAAGTAACTAGTGTATTTGATCATTCCAAATCCTGGCTCTGTAAAATACAGGGAAACCCACAACTTGGTTGTATATCTAGAATTAGTCATCATGTGAGCAGTGCAGGGCAATGGGTCAACTACCACTTCTTAGCAGCTGAGTTACCTTCATGTCTTACATATATTTGAGGTGCACACTTGGTATAGTGTCACTCATGCCATCGATCGTTTCAGTTGAAGAGACCAGGACAACATCAAGCAAAGTAGTCAGATATATCTCTGATTAGAGCATTGTATATACATTGCACAGTCCATGAGTGGTGAACATTAGTTGTAATAGAGCAGACTAGTGAGAATGGGTAAGATCACTATTGTATCTTGTTTAGAGGTACAGTAACAGAGACACATGGTAGTTGTAGTCATTTCAAAATGAACTACCCAACAGTTGAAAATGGTTGGTGTAAAATACCCATTGGCAAAATGCATTTGGGATAGACCATACATTTGCAGATTAACACATCTCATGGATCTTGAGATTATATTTTTATATTTATACACTTACAGATAGCATTCCAAAATGTGGCATGGAATAGAGATTGATACATGTGATCTTATATGCAGCAATAAATATTTACGCAGACAAACAAATATCTCTGATACATGGAGGATTGAATGTTAGGAAAGCAGGTACACAATAGCAAAAGCAGAGTTTAGAGTCAACAGGACACTGAGGTATTGTGACAATTAGTGAAGTGCAACTTACCAGACCCCACTATCCAAGATATTCCTGTGAAGCCCTCAGAAGACCTTCTCCTTCCAGGGTAAAAGTTGCAAGCGGGGCCCGGGAGGACCACTGCCAGTCCGCTGGGCCTCCAGGTGGTTCTTGGAGGCCGGGGAACGCACCTTGAGCCTGAGGTCACCTCATCATTTCCCAATTTCCAGCTGTGTGCCCAGAGGGGTACCAACAGCATTCACTTTGTCGACTATCCTGCCCCATATTTCCATTTTCCTACTGAGAGGAGTGTGTTGGACTTGGGCTCCAAACAACTGTGGCTCTACTATTAGGATCTCATCCACCAAGACTGACAACTCTGCCTTTGTAAAACATGGATCTTTGGGGCAAGGCATTACTACAAAATAAAGTAAGTGGCAATGAAAAAAAATAATACCAAACCATATTAAAGAAAAAAACTTTAAAAAAAGGTTGTGGAGAGTGCAAAATGGGATGAGGTAAAAATAAAAGCTGCCTTATCAAAAAAAACACAAAACAGGGGTTGCTGTCATGTGGGCTGCAATTGAGAAGTAAAGGCTCATGGTACAGGATGGGGTATGTTTTATAGTGTGATTTATAAGTGTGTCTACTTGGCCAATGGACCTCAGCTGTGTCGTTTTTTAATCCATCCAATACGCACTGTTGTGGTGCTTTACTGCGAGAGTACCACGGCGCCTGCCCCCCTTTGGGGAATCGCCGCAAGGGTATCACCAGTACAACTGTTTTGTCGTAATAGGCGACGGAGCGCACTTCGCATACCACCACTTCCAAGGCAGGAACCACTCGATCGATGTGGCCGGCTTTTCAGGCTGCATGCCATGTAATACGGTGAAGCGGAAGACCGCCAGCACAGCGGTCTTCTAGGGGCCACCGCAGCAGCTGTATGACAATCAAACTGGCAAATTCATAAATCGGGCCCTTTCTAGCTCGGCGTGGATGACACTATGCTAATCCCATGGCTAAAAACGTTGCTGGAAAAACAGGCATTTGAGGTGAGCTCCAGACTACCTGCAGAGAGTGTGCAGTCCGTTGTGTGAAGGCAGGACTCTGCCATCCCATCCTGCGAGTGATGGCCCATCCAGGCACACCTAAGCTCTCTATTGTATGGCTGTCTAAGAGACACATTACTATAATTTGATTTTAGACCCTGGGAACATGTAGTACCGCTTTACTAGGGCCTTAAAAGTGAATTAAATGTGTCAATTGGGTATATGGCAATTTTACCATGCGGGAGCACATGCACTTCAGCACTGGTTAGCAGTGGTAAAGTGCACAGAGTATCAAAGCCATCAATAACGAATTTCAGAAAAAATTGTAGGGTACCGGCAAAATGTTTGGGGATGACCCTGGAGAAAGGGCCAGGCTCCACACACACAGTGGCCTAATGGGATAGAATAAAATATATGCTGCTGGTGAGTCTTGACAACAGCTATATAGTAGACCAATTAATGGTGGCATTTGAATAGTCATTAGATGAAATTGAAAAAGACTGGCCACATATAAAACATGCTTTACTTGATAGATACCTCTGGGGCCTATTCTGACAACCAACAATGCAAAGGCCAGCTGTAGTTTAAGTCTATAAAATAATAACAAATGTTAAGGGAGCATGGGATGGTTCCAAATATTTCCTCATCTTAAACCCTGGCATTGGAATTTTTCTCAGGCGGGCGGACACATGGCTCACTGGTGACGGGAAGAATGTGAGAGAAGCCAGCGGGCCACTGCGCTGCATACATATTCTTACCTTACGGCAGCCAGCCTGCTGGTGGAGTCTTCTCTATCCTCATTCTTCTCCCTAGGGAGTTTCTTACTAGAGACACTTTTGGCATCTCCACTGTGGAGCGGCTCTTTTCTCCCAGAGTTCCCTGGTGCTGAGCTCTAGGATAGATATCATAACTGATCCAAGATCGCTTCCTCACAGTTAATTCTAATGGGAGTCTTCCAAACTCAAGATGGCGGTCTGGTGTTTCCTATTTGTTACTTATAAAAAGAAAACAATTCCATACTCTTTGCATCGCAATACTTCGCGTCATATAGTCATTGTGTTTCCTCGCTGCTGACACCATTTGGTTTCCAGGGACTCAGCAGTTTCCCAGTTTCCAGTTTCTCCTGGCCTCACAAACTGCCTTAGCATTCCTGGAAGACCCTTGTCCATCTCAGTAATGCCATCTTGGAGGTTTCTACCATTTGGGGATCCTTCTGGAGTGCATCTTCTGCTTAGGCGCAACCTAGCAATGTGGCTCCCATAAGGGGTTGCCCATACCTCTGGCAGGCTAAAACAGCTAAGACCTGGACCTTCAGACCACTCCACAGCCTGAGAATCTTGATTAGGCAATAGTCCCACAATGGGTACATCATAATCAAAATTTACACTGATGCCCATAGCTCACAATTTTCTTCATGGCAGGAAGGGTACTGTTGTTTTTTCAGGGATCATTTCATGCAAAATTCCAATACAGTCTTTGGGCCATCTCACCTGTCAACAAAGAGGCTGCAGTGAGAAACCTATGATTTGAGAAACATCTTTAGACTTTTGTCTATATAAGAGGTCTGATCTTGAGCATACATCTGATTCTAAATGAAGTGCTAAACACCCAGAAATTGCTATATATGGATAGATGGAGAAAAAACTAGGTAGGAACACCCCACAAGTATAGTGGCAATCTTTGTAAGGGGACTTTCAAAGTTTAGCACGTAGTATAGAGAATCAAGAAACAATGTTCAACATAATGTACAATATAATTAATACTTAATTTTAAACAAGCTAAAGCAAAAGTACCCTAACACAGAAAGCAATTTTTTTGTTTTTTTACAAACTTTAGTGGTGTTTTTCAATCACATTCAGTGTTAGATATTCTTGCATTTTTATAGTACAATTCGGCCCACCATGTCCGATAGATGTATTTTTCTCAGCGAGTTTTGGTCTCAAAACATTAACTGTAGTGAACACAATACAATTTTCAACACTCATGCTGCTTGATACATACTTCTACAATATTTGTAACTTTCAACTGAAAAGGAACTATGAAACTCCCTCCAACCTCCCCCCACCTCCCACTGACGGTAAGGGTGTGCAGTGTGAAATCCGCTGGGGCATAGGGGAGGAAACAGTAGGAGAAGGGGCATGTATATGTGTTTTTCTAATCAGATGTGCATCGTTATGACATTATGCCTATCATCCAAGCGTTCCTAATGGCTAATTAGGCTGTTTATTTAAAATGGGGGCGATAGTGTATATATTGAGGTGTTGGCTGTTTTTGCAGGGTCATCCCTAAACTTTTTGCCTTTCTCCTAGCCTTTTTTCTGACATGGTGTTGGTGGTTTTAGGACTCTGGGCATGTTAGTACTGCTGTCCAGTGTAAAGAGTGTGGGCTCTCTGTGTTACATATGGTAAGATTGGTCTCCACCTGTTTGGCCTATTTAATTTACCTGTCAGTCCCTTGTAAAGTAGTATCTCAGATACCCAGGGCTGGCGCCACCCACCAAAGTAGCCTTTCAAACCTATCTCAGGCCTCTGCCATTGCAGGGCCTGTGCGCGCAGTGTCACTGCCTCTGTGACGTGGCACCTAAAGTGTGTGCCATGTCTGTGACCCCCATTTTACTGCATGTCAGTCACCCCTAAGGAAGGCCCTAGCTAGTCCTATGGGCAGGGTGCATTGTAGGTAAAAGATAGGACATGTACCTTAAGTGTGTGACATGTCCTGGTAGTGACAAACAGCCATTTTGGTTTCTCACTACTGTGAGGCTGCCCTCCCATAGGAATGCATTGGGGATTCCCTGATAAGTGTTTCAGTGGTAATTCCTGATATGACAGGAGTAGCATGGTCAAGTTTAGTATATTTGGAATGGTAATAATAAACACTGTGCAATGGTGTGCGCAGATTTATTATAACTATTTTAGAACTGCCACTTTTAGAAGTTGGCATTTCTGTGTGCTATGTGTTTGCCTGCCTGATGTGAATTGTATGTCTGGCTTGTGAGTGACAGGGGCTGGGAGGTGTATGTGGCCCCAGGAGGGGCAGGGTGAGACAGCACTAGGCTGAATAGGGCATCTGCATTTGGAGGAGTGGGAGGAGTAGTCCCTTGACCCTGAATAGGATTACGCCTGCCCTGTACAATGCTGGCTCCGCCCCCTGTGGTGTATCTGATCACCGAGCCCCCACCTGCCAAAGGGGAAGAGGAGCCTGGTAAACAGATTGCTCCAATTCCCCCTGAACTAGTTTTTGCTGGTTCCCCCAAGCCCCGTACTGCACACAAAGGAGAATATGGGTATAAGTACTGGGGCTGTAACCCCATGAAAGTTGTTCTGTTCCTGGACTTGCTGGGGACTTGCTGCTGCTGGGGGCCCAGGAAGAACCGCCATGAGGGCTTGCCTTCCTGCTGGAGGGCCCTGTGTGCTGGCCTCCAAGGCCCCCGCTATGCCCCTTAATCCCTAAGGACTTTTGCTGCTGGAGCTGTGGCTCCTAGCGCCTCTTGAGAGCTTTTCGTTTACTCCCAGGAGATAGGAGCATGTTTGCCTTCATCTACAGCGCTGAGCTGCACATACTGGAGAGGGAATCCCCGGCATAGTGATTCCACTGTGATGCTTTTTGGAGTGGGAGCCCACCCCACAGTTTGCGCAGCCAAGCGGGTGCCCAACCCACTTTATACTTTTAATTAGGGGCGGGTGCCCACCCCGCATTGTGGTGCCTTTTGTGGGTGCCCACCAATGATTTATTTTGTGAGCGGGTGCCCCCCAGCATTTGGAGTTGTTGGCGGGTGCCCACTCTGCTTATGCGTTGATTTGTGGGGCGGGTGGCCACCCTGCACTATAGTGCTAAAAAAAAAGATATCACCGCTGCGGCCCGATCGACCCCAGGAAGTCAGGCGCATCCGCCTGACTAGGGTGGGGCCTGCCGTGTGTGGCAGGATGTTCAGAAATGCTAAGCAGGGCTCACATGAGCTGGGGAAGCCCTGGTGCTTCTCAGAAGAAGAGAGTACCCAAAGAGTGGGGGCTCTTCGGACGCCTGCCGTCTGGACCGGAGGAGTCCTGCCCAGAAGCCCGGTGAGTGAGGCTGATTGGGAATAGCCCTGAGGGTAGGGGCTCGGCCAGAGCCTTGCCAGCTCCATTCCCGACTTCCCCAGTCCCCGAGAGGTGCCAGGAGAGAGGCCAGGTTCGAGGCACATTGTTTGGGCGTGAGCGGACCCGCCAGAGAGCGGGCCGCTCCAACGATGGGCACAATTGTTTAAAGAGCCCCAGAGCAGGGCTCCAGAGTTGCTGCTAAGGCCTCTTTATTCTATTCACAGCTGCGCCGCACCAGCGCGGGCAGCTGCGATGTTTGGCCACATTTTTATGTTGAGAGCCCCAGAGCGGGGCCCCAGGGTGCCAGTGCCCCTTTTGTTCCCCAGCTGCGCCGCACCAGAGCGGGCAGCTGCAACGATCGGGCATATTTGTTGAGTGAGCCCCAGTGGGGACCTAGAGGCCACCGTGAGTGCCAGCGTCCACAGTTAGCTGCACCGCAATTAGCGGCTGCTGCAACGTTTAGGCCAGTTCATTTTGAGGAGTCCCAGAGGGGGCCCAGGAGACACAGTGGTGCCAGAGCAATTGCGCACTTTGATTCTGCTGCATTGGCAGCCAGCCTTGACATAGGTCATTTGACCCCTCTGAGAAGGCCAGTTGGCCAAGGGGTTAGTTGTCGGTTGGAAGTGCGCCAGGCCCTAATATGATTTATATGGTGCCCATGATAAATGTGATTTATGCACCGTGATTTATGCCTCTGATGTTTATGTTTAGGAGATTATTCCCGAATCTGAGGTTTAGGCTTATGAGGTTATTGCCTAATGTGATTTCTGCTTATGAGGTTATTGCATACTGTGTTTATGCTTGTGAGGTTACTGCATAATATGTGTATGCTGGTGAGGATATTATTACCTTATGTGTTTAGGCTTATGAGGTTGGCGCATAATAGGGCATACTCTCAAGGACTTATCGCTGAGTTAACGGCAATTTGTCGCAGCCAAACTGGAGATAAATTTATCGTACCATTTACAAGGTAGTGGTAACAGCCCATAGCACCAGTTAACCTGTGATAGAATCTGCAAAAATTATTGCAACAGATGACCCCGGCAGCTATCGCTAATGAGATGCAGAATAGGCGTTCCCGTGCCAAAAGCTGCAACAACACCACTCCACTACATTCTAAACTACCAGCCAGATCAGCAATAAGATCCCAAAACATGCGATAAGCTGTGTTAGGAGCAGGAAACTAACACCTGCTCTGACCTGGTGTCAAGTCGGACGACAGCCTGCACCACACAAGGAAGCCCAGCCCAGAGCCACATCTCAAGGGCAACAAATACCATGGATCCAACGATCATGCAGCTGGGAGCCCCAACAGGGCCACAACACCCACTGCCACCACCCCAGGAGCCCCCCTCCCCAGGCACCCACCCCACCCCTGGGCAAAGACATGTCACATCAAGTACACGAAACACATACCAAATAATCAGCCTGATGTGGCACAATCACAATTGGTGACATGCATGTGTCGTCACAAAAATGAGCATCACACATTCACCTTCGAATAAACAATCTTAATTTTATTTTAAAAAACACAGAACAGAAATGAAGACACATGGCGGCTCTCCTTGGGACAATCTGTAGGTCACAGCCTGCAAGAAAAAAAATCCAGATGAGAAGGTGTGACTTGCGCTCATCAATGGACAGAGAGAGAGCGAAGGTGAGCAAGAGAAACAGAGGGAGAAAGAAAGAGAGAGAGCGAGAGAAAGACAGACAGAGAGGGGGTAAAAGAGAAAGATGGACAGAAAGGGGGAGTTAAAGACGAACCGAGAGGGGGAGAGAGAGAAAGACGGACAGAGGGGGGGTGAGACACAGAAACAAAAGAAATGGGCAGGGAGAGAGAGTGCCCAATGCTCACCCAGGCCTCACCGCTCACCCACTGACACCGGTGTGTCTCCAACGACATGCCAGTATGTAGTGCAGTTCACCAGGTCCCACATCTGAAACAGATCCATCATCTGAAAGAGAGTCCAGATACATGATTGGCAAAGTACACACAATTGCACATGCCATAATCGCCTGTCCGCCCCTACACACCCAGGCAGATGCACCCCAGCCCCTTCCACTGCCTAGAGGTGTAAACCCACCCCTGCGCACCCAGGCATCACTGCTCACCTTCTGCCACCGGCGTGTCGCAATGAGGGCCCACCATGTGCCAGTGTAAGCCCCAAGCTCGGGCCTGCGGACATGGCACCCTCCACATCATGCAGCCCCGCTCTGCAGGTCACCGGGTCTCACATTTGATTCTGAGTCTTGATTTCGCCATGGCAGACGAACATACCAGTGCACCCAGCATCATCGCAGGCTGCACACCCACTCAGCCCTTGTGGTGCCGCTAACTCTGTGATCCTGGAGGCAACACCACATGGCGGTAGGACTTCGATGCCTCTGGCCTACACTGCGGTCCAGTAGGGCACATAAATCCTGAGCAGTCTGGACCGCCAGGACGGGGCATCATCACAGGCTGCACACCCGCTCAACACTTAAGGTGCCCCTACCTCAGTGCACCGAAAGTCACAATCCCGTGGTGGTGTGCCTGTGCCGGCCGCAGTGTATCCGGTGCCACCAAGTCTGTGCCCCGCAAGTCATGGACCCTGTAGGTTTATGTAACATGGTGCGAACACCATCATGTCACGTTCAGGCCAGGGGAATGTAATGTTGCAGGGCCCTAGGCCCTCTGGCCTAAATGGACACCACACAGATACACCCAGGGAGAGAGTGGAAATGGCGTTGAGCACGTGCGTCCGAGTCTTTTTATTAGCAGGGTCACATGTACTGTGACGCTTGTGCTGGATGGGTGTGATGTGGTGTATACCAGCCATGAGGGAGTGGCTGTGGCATGCTGACAACTAGACCTGTGATCAGCAGATCACTACAGGGAAGACCTGGGACATGTAGGGTTTCCGTCCACCCCTTTGAGCGTAAGCGGAGTGAGCTGGCCTGTCGTATGCCAGTCCAGCATAAGGGTTTGAGCAATGACTCCGGACCCTGGTCGTGGTTCAGTATGGGTCTGGACAAGGAAGTTACTAAAGCGTGTGTCCCTGTTGTATTATCATGGCCACCCGGACCACATTTCGCAATGTGTCACCCTGTGACCCACGTCCAATGACATGAGCCACGTGGAGGTAAGAGGAATTCACAGAGCCCACATTCATCCATACTTCCACACTTGAAAACCATATATATGACACATCTGTGTGATTATGAATGTTTAATGCACATTCAGTGAAGTATTGCATCTGGAGCAGTACAGGGCTGTGCAAACCCCGCATGACTATGTTGGCCCGTGGAGGGCCAGCCAGAGTCCTTCAGGGAATGACAAGTCCAAAAGACGGGGAATAGTTCAGTCTGCAGTCTGATTGCTGTGTCATTGGTGATCAAACTGAATATGGCAGTCCATGTTGAGGTCCAAGGTGAGTGTCGCAGAGGGCATCAAGGGACAATGGAAGGTGATGAGGTGATGATGCAGAGGGCAGAACCAAGCAGAAACCGGCCATATGGTGGAGATGAATGCTACTGCGCCCTTCTTACCACTGAGGCAGAATCATCCGCATCTTCGTCCTCTGCTGTTTCATGTGCCTCACATGTGGATGGTGGTGTTCTGTCTCCTTCACTGTGTGGCAGGGACACCTTAGGGGCCGGAGATGTGGATATAGTGGTAGCAACAGCATGCATCAGTGCCAGGTCTTGTGGTAGCAATGTCATGAGGATGGTTTTGAGGTCATTGAGGAACCCAGCTACCCCTCGCTGGTGTGCAGCTGTGGCAGCTGCTCTGTCAAGTTTTGCCTCCTCCATGGTTTTCATTAACCTCTGCATGTTTCCCAACTCCTGTGTGACAGCGATGTCAGCCATTGTACGTTGGAAAGCATGGAGTGGACTGTGGGTGTCCGCTAGGGACCGTGAGTAGACCCTGATGGGACTAAGACACCCACGTATGGCATCTAGTTTATCTGCCATGCGGTCGAAGTCACCCGCACCTGTTCAGCCAGCTGCTCCTGGCACCCCAACACACAGTGTTGGAAGGCCATGTGTTTTTTGTGGGGGTCCTGGGAGTTAGCCATGATGGTGGGCGCTGCCTGTTGTGCGGGTGGGGTCTCCTCGTAGATGCTGGGCTGCCCAGCTCCTGGTAGTGGGCTGCGGAGGCTGTCCACAAGCTGTTTGAGGGCGTCGGAGTCGAAGCTGTGGTGGTCCTCTTTGTCAACAGAGAAGAGAGGGTCGGGCTGCTCTGCTTGAGGTGTTGAGTCTCCCTCTGCAATGTGAAGGGGAGATGCAGTTTAACGTGTCCACATGTATATTGTCGCATTGTACATGTTTTCATAGAGACTGCATGACTGTGTACATTGTGCCTGTTTGGGAGGGGATGCCTATTTGATTAGGGACAGTGGACGTTTCGGAAACAGACGTTTGTGTGTTTGTACTTGTACATTACCAAGTCACATTTCCCTGCAATTTCAAATGAGATTGGCCAGCGTCTACGCCCAAGCAGCACCAGTTGTGTCATGTGTTCTGTTGTGGACGTGTTGCGGTTTGTACCACATTGTTGTCAGTGTTGATGTGCTCCTCGTGTTATGTGTGTGTGCTGCATTTTGGAGTCGTTTCCCCTGCAGCTCTGATTTTGCCGCCCATTATCCCTTTCATGCGGTGTACCTTTGACTTCTGTGCTTGTACAGTGATGAGATGTTGCATACTTGGGTACATTGGTCTCTTGGTGGGAGTCGGGGTCTGGGGCATGGTTTATCCGCAGATTTGCTCTACTTAATTGTGCATGTGTGTCATTGTGCCAATCTCCCCAGTCCCCCCAGTCCCTGGTCCTTACTCACCCTGGTGCTGTTGAGTCTGGTCATGTTGAGCAGTGTCCGGTCCCCTGACTCCTGCCACCGTCTTCCCACCGATGACTAAGGACACCATTTCCTCCATCTCGCCCACGTCCTCCTGCGGCCCTGGACTGCCACCTCCAGTCTGTATTGCTGCCTTCAGGTTGTTGGCGAGTGTTGGACTTGGCCTTTTCCCCAAAACAAATTCGGTTTTGACCCCCTTATCTAGGATGTCTCCCCCATGGGATTAAACCTGTATAGGCCATGAGTGGTGTGAGACACCTTGTTGAAAATGTAATGACATGTAATAATGTGAGCACTTGTAAATTTCCCCATTTTTAGAATTGCACCTGACTGAAATGTATTGTATGTAAAATGGATGCCATGGCCATGGGTTTTGCCACTGGACTGCCATAGGTCAGCGGTCTAGATAATATTACCCAGTTACCCCTAGCTTTTGGAGGGAAAGCCTGGCACCCAGGGTGCTCACCCCCTCCCCTTGAGCCAGTTTAGGCCAGCTTTGCCAACATTCTAGAAGGTCCTGGCACTGCCTGGGAGGAGGGTATAAGTAAGGGGGAAGTGCCACCAGAGAGTCAGTCAGCGCTGGGACAAGGAAGAGAGGGGACCTGCTGTGAGGTGCTACCGCCACATGGGCCTGTGAACTGGGCCCTGCACCCCTATAAACCCCCCTCTGCTGTCCCCATGGGCCCCTGACAAGGGAGGGCCCCTATCCAGGTCACTGATGCTATTTGACCGGGTACCACGCCAGCGCTGTGCGAAGAAGCGCCCAGGAGGTGAGGAGTGTGCCCCTGAGGAATTGCTGTGGGACTGTCTGCCCCTCTGAAGCACCCTGGGGAAGATTGTGCCCGATAAAGAACTGCTGAGGTGCTGTGAGGCCCTGTGAAAGCGCTGGGCCCTGGGACTGTTGTGGCCCCCTAGTGCTGTAAAGCCTACCTGACAAACGCTATAACTGCGAAGCGCTGAGGAAGTGCTAGATTCCTGCCCCCTCTGCGTGGTCTGAGGTTGTGGGCAGAGGGAGGAGCAGTGCGCTGTGAATAGCGCAGTTTTCGTTGTTGTCTGAGGAGACTGGCAGCCTGTGAATAGCGCTGTTGTGAAGGCGCGCTTTGGCCGATATAACTAACTAATTAAAAAGGGAGCCTACCCCTTATTGTCGCCGGAAATCACCGCTGCGGCCCGGCGCTGTCGTGGGGACCCCCTACTGCTGGGGGTATCGTTGCGGCGGCCCCCGGTGCCAGGAGAGGGCCGCCGAAGTGAAGAAGGGGCCACGCTAGGCCCTGAGGCCGCGGCACTCGCGTCACGTGACGGGGGCGCCCAGCCACGTCATCGGCCCGCCCCCGCCAACGCCGCGCAGAGATTGGCTGCCGGCCCCGGCGGCCGGGAAGGCAGGAAGAAGCCGAGTCGGAGCCCCGGGTCCCCGTGAGGTAGGAGGGGGACCCGGGTGAAGCTTCGTTGCGGGCCCCCGTGCCAAGGAGGGAGCCCCGAGAGGAGCAACCGGAGCGGGAGGCCACCCCGCCGGTCTGTGCCCCCACGCGAGGGGCCGGTGAGGTAGGCGGGGCCGGGGCACACTGTCGGTGCCAGCCCCACCTCCCGACCTGAGGCGCCCGATGTAGAGCAGCTGCGAGGCTCCCGTGAGGTCGAGGGAGCCCCGATTGAGCCGCCCAGGCCCCCGGTGAGGAGGAAGAGCCGGGTGACTCCCCCGGAGGGGAGAAAAGTTCCCTTTGCGTGTGCTACGCCAGGGGGCCTCGAGGCACATTGCCGGTGCCTGCCCCCTCCGCCTTGCAGCCCGGGTCCCCACAAGATAAGAGGGGCCTGGGAGAGACGGAAGTCGCGAGAAGGTGCTGCAGGTCCCGCAGGGCTCCCGGTTGGTCAGGGAAGCCCTGCAATTGAGAGCACTGTGCAGCAGGGGCATTGAGGCACATTGCTGGTGCCTGCCCCCACCGCAAAGGAGGCCCTGGACAGCCCGGTGAGTGTGGGCAACAATATACAGTGTGGGGGTGGAGAGGGCAACGGGGCACAGGGTCGGTGTCCGCCCCTCCCCTGCCTCTGTTGACTAGGTGGAGCCTAAGTGCGCAGAGACCAAGTAAAGGCTGCTGGTGACTGCTGCTTCAGAGCCCCGGGATACCTGAACTGCCTACCGAAGCCCCGGCTCACCCTAAAAGTCTCAGGGAGGGAGGTAGAATATTGTTGTGGCCCCCGGGAAAAGGTTTGACATGCCTAGCCCAGCGAGGGGTTCATTGAAATGCACCTTTTTGCCTGTTGCCTAATTTTCCCTGAAGTGTCCCACCTATATATGTAGGCCCCGAAGAGGGTTTGCCCTAGGTTGAGGTTCTTAGGCCCAGAGGCTGGCCCCCATTAGGTTCAAGGTAATACGGGCCTAGTGGTTAGGTGACTGCTATCTGCCTGTTCTCCCTAGTTAGGGCTGAGCCTTATGCTAAAATAGAGTGCCTAGCGTACTGCGTCCCCTACCTGGGATTGGGACGTCAGGGGCCTAATAAGGGTGGGCTGTTGTGCACACCCTGATGTTTGATACCCCTAGTTTGATGGTAGAGGGAGCCTAGTTGATTCATGACAGGGGTTCCTGATTTATGAGAAGGGCCCCTTCCTGATATTTATGCTGGGCGATGTATGTTCCGCCTAGGTTGGTCAATGGGTTGGCCTGATGTGTTATTCTAGGCCCTTGTTTATGTACCAGATTGATGGGCCAGGCAGGCTGATTTATTACAGGTGTTCCTGTCCATGTTATGCTGTGATGCCCTAATGTTTTCTTTCCCTAACAGGGGTTGGGTTGATGTTAATGTGCATGCTGTATATCTATGCTAATGTAGAAATTTTGCAATTACAGCCTTCCCTTTAGGATGAGAGTCTGAGTTGGCCCCGCCAGATTGGCCCCAGATCTAATGACATTTTAATCCCATCCTTTTTCTTCCTTTCAGCATGGACTACTTCCTATGTAAATAATTCCCCCCATTATTCACTTGGCTCTGGCGCCATTTGGCGTCCTGTGTGACACTACTGTTTTGCATTCTTTTGCCTTGCAGGTTGGAAACCCTACTAAACTATGTATCTTCTTCCAACTCAAACTGGTGTCCTGCCTCTTTTGTGATGTGCCTGGTGTGTTGACTGTGGGTACTGCGTGAATGCTTCACATGTCCTCGAAGTTTGGCCTGCCCGCTTGATGCCATGCTACCCCCTTGGAGATTTGGGTAACCCCCATTTTCTTACAGCGAGTTTCAGCTTGGTTTTGCGATTGACATCATTCCAGCGCCCTTGGCCTTCCCTGACCGGGAGGTCCCAGGCTGGTTCTCCAGGGGGCTCATGGGGTTCTGGTTCTCCTTCGTACTTGCTCCGGCAACATCCATTGTGCTTCGCTGTTGTTTGGCATTTGTTTGTCTGTTTTTTTTCTACTGTTATGGGGATTTTTTCCACCTGACGCGTGTGAATTGCAGGCCTATCGCTGGTTTTCGCAGATTTTTGTATCACAATTGGCCTCATCGCAAATTTTTTTGCATTTGTGTATCGCATTTTTGCGGGGTGGCATTTATTGTAATGCGGTCATTTGACACGTTGTCTGTAGACTATCGCATGGTACCGCCGTGTTGTGAATAGTTACTTAACACAGCGTCATTTTCCTGCGATAGACTGCGATGTTGAGAGTTGCGTTAAGTTACTTTTGCGATGGTTATCACACGTTCTTGAGAATATGCCCCAATGTATTTTACGCCTGATGTGATACTGATCGCATAATATGATTTATGTTGCAGGATATAATGCTGAGTACAGTGTTTTGCCAGTAATTACTGAATGTGCTCTACATTTACTGTTTGTGCTTGTGATGGTTCTGACAGGGTTTCCCAATTGGGCCTGCCTTGTGTATATAATACCCTGTAAATATTGCCTAGTGCCAGTTGGCACAGTGTATATTGTGTGATTACTATTCGAATGTGTTTTGGATAATACAAAGGCTATTTTAATATATAACCTTATGTGGAGTTTCTTTTGTAGTGTGCCTAGTGTGTTGCTGCTGTGTGTGTGTTGCGCAAACGCTTTACACATTGCCTCTGGGATAAGCCTGACTGCTCGTGCCAAGCTACCAAGGGGGTGAGCAGGGGTTATCTTCAGCGTGTAACTCCCTTGCCCTAACTAGAGTGGTGGTTTCTGCCTGGCTTAGGCGCAAGACCTAGCTAACCAGAATTCCCATTTCTAACATCAGGTAGTCAGTAAATCCATAGTTTTTTAAAGGTTTCCAGGAGAGGCTCCCATTCCATTGCTATTAGTATCTTTCGCAGGTCCCTATATTCCTCTCTGCAGAGTGGCCCACTGTGGGAGCGCAGGTCGGATAAACAGGCGTGGAGGCAGAAGATAGTTTCGAATGGGTTGTTTATTAATAACAGATGGATGAGCAAAGGTTCGTGAATCAACGTGAATATCCTCGTCCGTTTGTTCCGCTTGTAGAGGGGCTGTGTTAGAGATGGTTCCCGGCTCCTCGTCTTCGGAGTTTTCAGGGTTTCCCCGGAGGCTCATAAAAGAAGCGGAAAAGAAAGGGGCCGTCAGTTAACTGATTCTATATAACAGGTATAGGAGGATACCGTCACCACACCACGTGTCTTGCTTCCAGTACGTTCCGTGTAAATTAAGGAAAAACAACTAACGTGAAACTTAACATGTGCTAAGCTAAGGACGAAATGAATTGGGTTGCAATGGTCACACTGACACCGTCAATTAGTCAATAGACAAATAAAGAATCTCGGTCACCACATCCTATTTGGATGCGTAACCTGAAACAATATATGAACTTTAAGTGGCTGTTCAACTCTCTCAAAATATCAACACGTTTTCACGAGATAAACCAAACTTCTCCGTTTATCAAAACGCTATGTCAGGACAACTGAGTTACACGGTCATTAATTCAGAATACCAGTTTGTCTAATATCACTGTTTCGTATTCTACCCTCAGTCCCTTGTAACACCCCACTCACCGGCCCTGCCGTAACTCTCCAGAGTCACGGCCGCTCTCCAGCATCCTCCGGGGGACTCCACCAGTCCTCACACCACGGTTCGTCCGATTCCTCTTCGGCGCCGTCGTCGTTCCGGAGTTCTGGCCCGCTGGTCCGGTTCCGTTGCATAGGTTCCGTCTTCTCCGCTGGCGTCTCCTCGGCTGGCGTTTCCTCCGCTGATTTCCTCTTCCAACCCGACGCGCCTTCGTCCCTGTAAACTCGCCTTTTCATTGGTTCTCTAGGTGTACCTCCTGGGTCATGTCCAACCCCTTCCGGGTCCTGACTATCGTTGGCTCTCTGTAGGAACACGGAAAGACGGCATGGAGTTTCAAATTTGGGAGTGGGACTCTCTGTGTCCGAGTAATCCGTTGATGAACTACGAGGCGTAACTGCCCATGGAGCTACAGCGGTGAGTTCTTCCTCACATCCCCTTTCCCTTGCTGTCCTACTACTTGGGGATGATTCTTGAGGGAAACGAGACAAAAAGTCGGCATTGCCTTGGTCCCTACCTTTCCTGTGTTTGGTACAAAACCGATAAGGTTGGAGAGCAAGAAACCATCTGAGCACTCTCTCATTATGTCCCTTGTTTCTAGCCAACCATTCCAAGGGAGCGTGGTCAGTGTATAGTGTGAATTCCCTGCCTTCCAAATAGTATCTCAGCGATTCTATAGCCCACTTAATTGCCAAGGCTTCTTTCTCTATGGTAGCATAGTTCTGTTCTCTTGGAAACAACTTACGACTTATGTATAAGATGGGTTTTTCACCTTGTTGGGTGTCTTGCGATAGGACTGCCCCAATACCCAAGTCGGAGGCATCCGTCTGTAGGATAAAAGGAAGGGAATAGTTTGGACTGATTAAAACGGTTTCTGATGTCAAGGTGTTTTTAAGAGACTCAAACGCTTGTCTGATTTCAGGAGAGGGATGTCGGAGGATTTCCTCAGTCTTACAATTTTTCTGTAACAAATTGGTCAAAGGGGCTGCCCTCTGCGAAAACTGAGGAATGAATCTCCGATAGTATCCCAACAGTCCTAGAAAGGCTCTTAAGTCTTTCTTTGTCTGGGGTAAAGGAACTTGAGAAATTGCCGTGAGTTTGGAAGCCTGTGGTCTAATTACTCCCTCGCCTAACAAGTATCCTAAATACCTTACTGTTTGGGAGGCAAGATGGCTTTTTGCAGGATTGATTCGTAACCCATATTTTCCTAGAGACTGAACTACATTGCAAAGATGACTCAAATGCTGTTCCCATGTTTCACTGTAGATGATTATATCATCAATATAAGCGCCAGCATATCGTTCATGTGGTCGCAATATCACATTCATGGCCCTCTGGAAAGTAGCTGGTGCTCCATGTAACCCAAAGGGTAAAACCTTAAACTGATATAACCCATCGGGTGTAGAAAAGGCCGTTTTCTCACGGTCTTCTCTGCGAAGTGGAATTTGCCAGTATCCCTTACAGAGGTCAAGAGTACTGATATATTTTGCTTGACCGATTCTCTCCACCATCTCATCGACTCTCGGTAGGGGATAAGTATCAAACTCGGATATTTTGTTTACCTCTCTGAAGTCAATACAAAAGCGCACTGACCCATCCGGTTTGGGAACGAGAACGATTGGTGAATTCCACTCACTCATGGATGGTTCGATAATGTCCATTTGTAGCATTTTCTGTATTTCTTCCCTTATAGTCTGTCTACGCGCTTCAGGAATTCTATAAGGCCGCAACCGAACCCGTTTCCCAGGTGGCGTTCTGATTGCATGTTCTATAAAGTCTGTCCTGCCTGGAGTAGTGGAAAATGTCTCTTGTAACGGTTGCAATACCTGTGTCAATCTCTCCCGTAAAGTTATATCCAAATCTGGATCTATGCACTGATCAAAAGATGTGGTTTCTGTCTCTGCCAGGTTCACAATGTCAGGGATAGGCCCTTCCCATTTTTTTAGTAAATTGACATGGTACACTTGGGTCACATGTCGAATTGAGTCTAACTCGATGCGATAAGTCACTGGAGTCACTTTCTCTACTACAATATATGGTCCTTGCCACTGTCCCAATAATTTGTGGTCAGAGGACGACATCATCAATAATACAGGATCTCCTACTTGAAATGACCTCGCTTTAGCGCCTTTATCATACTGACGTTTTTGTGCTGTTTGTGCCTCCTCCAAATTGTTTCTAACAATTGTCCTTATCTGACTCAAATGAGTTCGGAGATTTGACACATATTCAGTGATGGGTTTTGAATTGTGTGGTTCTGTCTCCCACCGTTCTTGTGCCATCTCGAGTAGGGTCCGGGGTTTGTAACCATACAACAACTCAAAGGGAGAATAGCCCGTACTTTTCTGCTCCTTGCAACGAATGGCAAATAGAGCCAATGGCAGCATATCCTCCCACCTTCTTGTTTCTAACGCTAGGAGTTTTTTTAAGGTCGCTTTGATAGTGGAGTTGTACCTTTCGACCAGACCATCCGTTTGGGGATGATAGGCTGATGTACGTATCTGCTTGATCCCTAGCTGCGAACACACCTCTTTCATTAGTCGGGATACAAACGGGGTCCCCTGATCGGTTATGACTTCCTTCGGAAACCCTACTCTGGTAAAGACGGTAATCATGGCCTTCGCCACATTAGTGATATCCGGTTTCCGCAGGGGTAAAGCTTCGGGAAACCGAGTGGCATAATCTACAATCACTAGGACATACCTACATCCACTACGTGAGGGTAACAAGGGTCCTATGATATCCATGCCAACTCTACTAAAAGGTTCGCTGATTATTGGGAGAGGCTGCAAGGGGGCTCTGGGTGGGTGGTACCTACTGTTACGCTGACAAATGGGACACTCTCTACAATATCGTTTTACTTGTTGATATATCCCAGGCCAATAAAAAAGATCTAAGATTTGTTTTTCGGTTTTCTCGGCTCCAAAATGTCCCCCAAGTAAATGACTATGAGCCAAATATAACACCTTTTCCCTAAATGGTTCAGGGACTAACAGTTGAGCTTTCTGTGTTGGATTTCCCTTTCTATATAGCAAACCCTGTTTCTTAAAGAAGTAAGGACATACCTGTTGGGGGTCCTCTTCGTTGAGTGCTTGACTCCATGCTCCCTGCAGTGCCGGATCTTCCTGTTGAGCTGCATGGAAACTTCTATCTGTTTCCCAGGGATTTTCGTCTACAGTTATCGGCAATGCGATATGATTTTTGTTTTTCTCCGCCCGTCTTTGTCTTTTGCTTTTCCGTGCTTTTGCTTCTGGCCATTCTTTCTCTTCGTCTTGTGAAAACGGGGCAGTTGATAACCACTCCTCTTCCTGTGGTGGCTTATCCTGTAACAACTGGTCCAACTTTGGGTAATCAGTCCCAAGGATTGCTTTTTCGGGTAACTGAGGAATTAACCCGACAGTCAGAGTAGTGCCTTCATCTTTCGGGTGTTGTATTCTTACTTGTGCAGTTGGATAGGGTTTTGTGTCACCGTGCACACATCTGATTGCTACTGCTCCATCCACGGGACCAATGTGTGCACCCAAGTCTTGCGGCCGTACCACACTGTGTAGACAACCCGTATCGGCTAAGGCTGTTACTTTCTGTCCGTTCACAGATATAGTACAATGGTATGGTGGTTGTTTTCTTTCTGAGGAAGAACAATAATAATTACGAACCACACCTATTTCCATGGGTTCCTCCTTCTCTTTTTGCGGACAAAATCGTGCTATGTGGCCCATACCTCCGCATTGGTAGCACTGAGGTCCCATCGGGGCCCGAATTATGGGTGATCCGGGTACAATGGCTATAGGTTCGGGTTTCTTCTGTGGAGGTGGGCGAGGGGGTCGATGGAGTATGGGACCACTTGTCTTCCCTGTATAGTCAGTACCTTTTTGGAGTTCTTGGGCCCCACTGTAAGCACTTGCAATCTCTACTGCTGTCTCAAGCGTGAGATTGGCCTGTTATCGAACCCATTTTTGGATAGGAGGATGGAGGGAAGTCAAGTATTGCTCTAAATAAATTTTTGCCATGATGCCGTTTTTGTCGGTGGTAGTGGGTTTTAACCATCTATCGGCCATGTCTTTTACTCTGAAATACAAAGCTCGTGGTGTCTCCTGGGGACCTTCTTTCATTTGACGAAACTTTTGTCTATATGATTCATCGTCAATTCCTAATCGTTCCATGATACATTTTTTTATATCTGTGTAGGCGACACCTCCTTGTACCGTTGCCGCCTGATAAGCTGCTTGTAGGTCGCCTGATAGTAAGGGTCCTAGATACTGGCCCCACTTATCCGCAGGCCACGACGCTGCGGTCGCCATTCTCTCAAAGTTAGTAAAGAAAAAATCGGGGTCTTCTCCACTTACATATCTCTGTAATACGACGGAGGGCAAAGTAGTAGGACCTCTCTGTTGTCCCAAGGCCTCCGTCAGTTTTCCCAGTGCTGTCTCCTGAGTTTGTCCTTGACCGGTTATCACTTGTTGTATTTTCGCTCGGTCCTCCTCCACCACAGTCAAGAACCGTTCCATCACCTTTCCCAGGTGTTCTTGATTTTCTGCCATTTTGGCGAGTGCGGCCTCCATCGCGCCTTCAGATCCCACTTCTGACACCACTTGTGGGAGCGCAGGTCGGATAAACAGGCGTGGAGGCAGAAGATAGTTTCGAATGGGTTGTTTATTAATAACAGATGGATGAGCAAAGGTTCGTGAATCAACGTGAATATCCTCGTCCGTTTCTTCCGCTTGTAGAGGGGCTGTGTTAGAGATGGTTCCCGGCTCCTCGTCTTCGGAGTTTTCAGGTTTCCCCGGAGGCTCATAAAAGAAGCGGAAAAGAAAGGGGCCGTCAGTTAACTGATTCTATATAACAGGTATAGGAGGATACCGTCACCACACCACGTGTCTTGCTTCCAGTACGTTCCGTGTAAATTAAGGAAAAACAACTAACGTGAAACTTAACATGTGCTAAGCTAAGGACGAAATGAATTGGGTTGCAATGGTCACACTGACACCGTCAATTAGTCAATAGACAAATAAAGAATCTCGGTCACCACATCCTATTTGGATGCGTAACCTGAAACAATATATGAACTTTAAGTGGCTGTTCAACTCTCTCAAAATATCAACACGTTTTCACGAGATAAACCAAACTTCTCCGTTTATCAAAACGCTATGTCAGGACAACTGAGTTACACGGTCATTAATTCAGAATACCAGTTTGTCTAATATCACTGTTTCGTATTCTACCCTCAGTCCCTTGTAACACCCCACTCACCGGCCCTGCCGTAACTCTCCAGAGTCACGGCCGCTCTCCAGCATCCTCCGGGGGACTCCACCAGTCCTCACACCACGGTTCGTCCGATTCCTCTTCGGCGCCGTCGTCGTTCCGGAGTTCTGGCCCGCTGGTCCGGTTCCGTTGCATAGGTTCCGTCTTCTCCGCTGGCGTCTCCTCCGCTGGCGTCTCCTCGGCTGGCGTTTCCTCCGCTGATTTCCTCTTCCAACCCGACGCGCCTTCGTCCCTGTAAACTCGCCTTTTTATTGGTTCTCTAGGTGTACCTCCTGGGTCATGTCCAACCCCTTCCGGGTCCTGACTATCGTTGGCTCTCTGTAGGAACACGGAAAGACGGCATGGAGTTTCAAATTTGGGAGTGGGACTCTCTGTGTCCGAGTAATCCGTTGATGAACTACGAGGCGTAACTGCCCATGGAGCTACAGCGGTGAGTTCTTCCTCACACCCACTTTCTGCCTTTCCCCATTGCATAACGCCTTCTCGCCAAATCAAGATATTTGGAGGTGATGTGGATGTTCACCATTTCGTTATTTTGCCGTTTGCAAGAAGAATGATCAAATCAGTGTGATTTTTGGAATGGGGATATAGATATAGCTGCAGTAGACATCTTTCTGCTATATATCAGTTAGCACCCCCTGAAATCTACCCTAGAGCAGCTGTTACTTGTGGCCAGTAGGATGAAAGGGCGGGCAGGACCACAGCATATGCAATAGGTTTGCATCTTGTTTGCGGCATCTGGGGCATGATGGTGACGCTTCCTGGAACATAGCGGGTAGCCTATGTGGTGTATGGTAGGCCCTGCGTAAGATCATAAATTGTAGAACTTTGAATCTGGAATTGCATGAGACTTTCATTCAAAGGGCCTAGATTGCTTTCCATTCCTTATTCTGCAGATCTCTCCCTAGATCATGTCCCCACTTGTCTCCTAACTGAGTTGCTAAGTGGGATCTCATTCCTCAATATAGCCAGCGAGTTCAGTGTCTGAAATTACCCATTAGGTGTACGGCATATATTAATTAATGTGTGGCAGGATCAGTGCTATCAGTGGCCCAGTGTAGTTTTACATATCGCATAGTGTTTGCATGTGTGAGAAATAGGGAGTCCGGAGACCTTGTGTATGTATGAAATCCATATGGTTGAGTAACATGCCATCTTCTAACAGTGCCCCCACTGTTGACACTACTCCCTGCTCCCATGTGTGTAATTGTTGTCGTGTCAATACACCTGTTGTTCATCTATGCGCTGTGTACAAACCAGAGATTTGGGCTCCTGTGCTCTCCCTCGCATTGGCAGAGGCCCACGTGTATGGCTTGGGAGGACACCCAATTTATTAAGGGCGGCCAGCATGTGCTCCCTGCTTAGGGTATTAAACACCTGATGTAGATCAAGTGATATACAGCCTGCACTTGGAGATCCTTAAGGGTCGCGTGGTACAGTTTCTGTATATTTAGTGACGTGCTCCGGGAAATGTTTTCCTGAGATGGGTAGTGTGTGTTATCTAGGGTAGAAGTGCACTGGTACATAGTATACGGCCGATTCACGTGTGTAATAGGTGTGGTGGGGGAAAAAAGGAGCATTTGCACATGTACTTATTTTTGCTATGCCATGCATCTGATGACGGCCATCCCTGAACCCAGATGAAAAGGGATTTGGCTTGTTGGACGGAGGCTGTACCAGGTAGAGGAGGGTGGTGCGCCTGGAACCGGTTTTCTCGTGGGGACATTGTGAGCTCTCTCAACGCAGAACAGATCTGTGAGTCCCTCTGATGTCACTTCCAGCTGCAGGCACATTTCTTTGAACAGTGTTGTATTAGTTCCTTCACAGTTCTTGGATAGACCAACAATCTGCTCGTTATTGCGGCGCTAGCGGCCCTCTGCATCTTCTACGCGATCCTGTAACATGGCCACTAGTCTCTGGAGTTGTGTAAGTTGTCCTGTGTGGTCTTTGTGCTGTGGGGCTATTTCGGCCAGCTCCTTTGTGTTATTTTTGACAGTGTACGCCACTTTCCTGTGGTCTGTTTTGAGGAGAGGGAGGTCTGTTGTCAGGGTCCTCAGCCATTGTTTGATCGCTTTGCGAGAGTCAAGGACCTCCAGTAATATAATATCACATTTTTCTCCAGTTAAATCTGCCACTGTTGGGGGCACGCAGTCTTTAGCAGATGTGGTGGGTGAGTCTTTAGTTTCTTCAAGCCGCCCAAGATCGGACTGATCCGCTGTCTTCCCTCTTGTGCGCCCTATATTTCCAACTTATTACCGCTTAACTTTTTGCGTGTTCACACCTAGGAAATCAGCAAGTTATGCCAAAGAGCCAGGGTTATGCTTCTGTGTGGTGTTCTTCCAGAACTGTACTACATATAGTACACTGCTGTGGATTCAGTGGGGTGTCAATGGGCCATACCTGATGTGATTTGAGCGCCGTATCATCCACTGGTACGTATCGCCTGCACCACTGGCTGAGAGTGGGTCCTTTCTTAGATTGTGAGCAGGAACGGTAGCAGGCACCTCAATGCTGGTTATTGTTCATAGTATGAGCACATGTCCACCCTTTGACTGTATTACTTTAATGTCTGTAGGGGGGCCTCTTTGCTGTTTTTGATCCGCACTGCATTCGGGGGCACAGTGGCGATCGGCTCCTGCCTTACAACTTAATGTATATCAGGACTATCATGCCCCTAGGTGACACAGCTTTTATTCCTAAGTCATTCGCTCACTAGCGATTCTCACTGTGTTTCTGTTTGCTTTCTGACAGATTCAGAGGGATAACTCCTCCGTCCCGACACAGCCGCTCAGTTCTGGTGAGGCCCATCCCTTCAGCACCCTTGTACTCTGAAGACAAACATGTGGGTACCTCTGCTCATCGGTCCCAGCTTCGCTGTTTGCTAGCCTTTGCAGGCTTCGTCGCTCTTGTTGCTTCTCCCCAGCTTTCACTACAGCCTGACTGGTATATTAGCAGATATATCCTTCCTAGTGTAGAGAAATTCTAATGAAAGTGGTGAATAGTAGGTGTTTGACCCAAAGAGTTGTCCTGGGAAACACTATGTGTTTTTAAAATATCCCTCACACACTAAGAATCCCTTAGTGTCATGCTTCATCATGGGGGTTGAATATTGGTAGAATCTCTTTGTTTAGTTGAAGTTATATAGGAGGATGATTCTACTCTTATACCTCTCCACTCCCTCCTTTCGATGTTTTTGCTTGGGATCTTACCAGACCAGAACTAGGGTGTATGTGGTCCAGGAAGGGCCCCCGCCTCCAGCACCTCTGCTCCCTGGAGTCGGCCGCTCAGGTACCTCCACCGGCTGGACCCCGGTCTACTGTGGCGCCTGCTCGCCTCCATGTCTGTCGTTCTTGTGGTCTCACTCCAGTTCTCGCCACGGCCCAGCCTGGTCCCCTGCTGGTCAAGCCCAGGATACATGTAATATGGGAGAGTCCTCCCTGGCCAGCTCCTTCTCCAGCTGAGCTCCACTCCTCAGTTTCGCCAGCCGTTCTTTTTTGCGGCTGTCTTTTACATGGCCTTACCCCAGTTCTCACTGCAGCCCGGCCGGGTACATTTCATGCCAGGCCCATGATCTGTGTCATTACTCAAGCGTCAGATCCCACCATTTACGTCCCAGTGCCCATCGGCCACGGGACAGAGGTCTACACACCTTAAGGGTATAGTAGTAGGTGAGGTGAGATCCCAAGGTACGTACTCCCTCACTGAGTGCTAAGCCAAGGTGGCTCTGGTTAATAATGGCTATGTGAATGCTAACTTCTACTTTGCAAGGTAAACAAGATGAATTTTAAACTATTTGAAAGCCCTGCTGATAACGATGAAAGATCTGTCTTGTCACTGCATGCAAGCAATGTGAGTGGAAGACTGATGCCTGTCTTATTGTTGTCAACTGCTAATCTTTTGGGAAGGTGGAGGCATCCGGAAATTGAGGAAACTGTGTACTATCTACAGCTGCCTTTATTGAGGAATCTCCTCTGTTAACAAAGAGGCAGCAGTGTGATCCTTATCATCTGATGAATATTTTCAGGCTTTTGTCTCTATCAGGGATCTCACCATGAGCATACAACTGATTCAAAATGAAGTGCCAAATTTCCCTTACACTATAAAATAACACCCCGCACAAATACAGTAGCAAACTTTGGAGGGAGACATGGACTTTACAACTACAACAGAAACATGGCTGAGCAATACCTCTCAACCTATTGTGGACTTATACATTTTGTGAACAAAGGTAAAGTGGGTGGTGAAGTTGCAAAAAAAAACAATTTCTTATAAATGGGCCACAGCAGAATTCCACCATACATTTCTATTTGTCTCAGCAGACATCCAAAACCCATCCGGGGATAACAAAATATTTGTTGAACACTGCATGGACTTTATCACATCGCAACGTATCCTGTCTAACCAGCCCCAGGCCTTTGTAGGTTACTTTAAATTGCACTGGGGAGCTTCCAAAGACAATTCAGACCCTCTTTTCATTCATGACTGACAACAACTTGGCCCAATATTATCTGAAACCCATGCTTATCAAAGAGATTATTTTGTATCTGGTTGTTCCTGGCAATGATCTCATATACATTGAACACACAATTCCAGTTGAGTGGTCAGACCCCCACCAAATTCCTTTTGAACGAACCTTCTTCAAAACAGTAACCTGTGGTCAACCTGAAATATGCACAACCTTGATTAGGAACACTGAAAACACGAACCACAATATCCTGGATGCATGACTGATCGAGACACTCCTGCTTTATGACATATAAGCATATAAATATTGCAACTAGGCCATTTTAACACATTAGCGGCACACAGAATGATTTTGCCCCCCCCTTTAAAGACAAGCAATGGTAAATGCAATAGGTTTTACCTATGTGATTAATAATAAGCAGTTTTTTTGTTGTAGCTTGGTGAGTAGTTATGCTATATAAGCTACTGAAACTCTGTTAAAGTATTATGACTTGTAAATTGAGAAAGGCAATATATTGTGCTGTTACTGGTGGTATTATAAAGCGGGGCGATTAGGTAAGTCGGGAAGGACAAAGAAAAAAAACATGTACCCGATAAGTACAGTGTGAATGCAGATGAGGCCAGGGACTGAGGTCAAGTGAGGCGTGTCACTGGCGGCATCTTGCCTGACTGGAAAAACATCTTGCAGCAATAAATGCAGAGTTGTGCCAAGGGGGTCCCTTGTGTGCCTCTGCACAGAGGGCATAATGTTCTTCCCTGTAGTCTGAAGGGACACGATTTAAAAGACCAAGATATTAGTTTATGGGCCAAAAGGGCTAGGAAACCCACTGAAAACAGGTGATTGCCATATTTTACTACTAAACAGGCAGTCACACGTGCAATTACCTTGCATGCACTAGGGCCATTATCTGAATGGTGCAGCAGGTGCAGTTGTACAGGGGTCAAAAGGTCTAGGAAACCCAATGAACACCAAGTAGTGCTATATATTACTACTAAACAAGCAGTCACAAGTGCAAATACCTTGCAGGCACTAAGGTCATGATTTGAATGGTGCAGCAGGTGCAGTGGCACAGGGGCCAAAAGGTCTAGGAAACCCACTGAACACAGATTGTTGCATAATTTTACTACCAAACAAGCAGTCACAAGTGCAATTACCTTGCATCCACTAGGGCCATTGTCTGAATGGTGCAGCAGGTGCTGTGGCGCAGGTGGCCAAAAGGTCTAAGAAATGCACTGAACACCGATTATTGCTATATGTTACTAATAAACAAGCAGTCACAACAGCAGGTACCTTGCAGGCACTAGGGTCAAATTTGAATGGTACTGCAGTTGTAGTGGCACAGGAGCCAAAAGGTGCCAAAAGGTCTAGGAGACCCACTAAACACTGATTATTGCTATATATGTTAATACTAAACAAGCAGTCACAAGTGCAGTTACCTGTCAGGCCCTAGCTCCATGGTTTGAATGGTGCAGTGGCACAGGGCCCAAAAGGTCCAGGCAACCCATTGATACCGATTATTGGTATATTTTACTACTAAACAAGCAGTTGCAAGTGCAATTATACCGCAGGCACCAGGGCCATGATTTGAAAGGTGCAGCAGGTGCAGTGGCACAGGGGCCAAAACCTCTAGGAAACCCACTGAATGCCGAGTATTGCTATATTTTACTACTAAACAAGAAGTCACAAATGCAATTTCCTAGCAGGGACTAGGGTAATGATTTGAATGTTTCAGCAGGTGCAGTGGTACAGGGGCCAAATGCTCTAGAAAACCCACTGAATAGTGAGTATTGCTATATTAAACTACTAACCATGCAGTCACAAGTGCAATTACCTCACAAGCACTAGAGGCTATGATTTGAATGGTGCAGCAGGTGCATTGGCACAAGGGGCAAAGGATCTAAGAAGCCCACTAAATATCGATTATTGCTATATGTTACTACTAAAAAAGCAATCACACGTGCTGTTACCTCGAAGGCACTAAATGCCATGGTTTCAATGGTAAACCAGGTGCAGTGGCACAGGGGCCAAAAGCTCTAAGAAACCCACTGAACATCGATTATTGGTGTATTTTTTGGTTCTTTTGTAATCAATGCACCCAAAGTCACACAGCCATAAGCATCATTGTTTAAAAGCTATAGCTTATTGGATTTTTATGTCTACCTATGACTTATGTTACATTTGGTGCATTTATGTTGCATATTTTCAGTTTTTGTATAGTCCTAAAATGCTTCTGAATTTGAACACACTAACACCTTGGAGAGGGCGGGATGCCTGGCTTTCACCTTGCGGATACCCTGCCGGGGTTATCTCACAGGGGAATACCAGGACGGGTTCCCTAAGCAAGCGCTTAGAAACCGCTCGGTGATTTTGCGCTATATAAATTTCTGTACATTTACATTTACATTTACAGGGCATTCTCCATTCTATAACATCAGCACTTCAGCCATTGTAAACACTACATAAATACTTATAATTTACCACATGAAATTCCATTCCAAGCATTGGCAAAGCCAGATCTATTGTCTTTGTCAACGTTTTTTAGCCTTATTATACAGCAGCACTAGCTTTAGTGCAGCATAAATGAAAACATTTTCAAAGTGCTATAATTCAGACAATGCTGGCTATGTTATACATCTTTTTTTACATTACTTTCAGCCATTCGCAACATAAATAAAAACATTAGTAAAGCCAATAAATCTCACATAGGCAAGACCTATTGGCCTTTCCAGTGCTTGTGTAAAGGTGAGGCCTCCTACTGACTGTCAACGCTGCCTGGTGACCAGCATGCATCATGTGTTGTGTGTGTGCAGCCTCAGAGTAAAGCTGCCAAGTGTAACACCACTTTACCAATAACGAGCTAGTCAACTCAACTAAGATCAACTGCGGCGCTGAAGCATGTACTATGAGGGTAGGTATGTTCCAACAAAATCTTTCTAGTGGAACTTATGCATTTCGCGCTGTATCACAGCTATTTTGAATGGGACAACAAGTTCTATAACCAGTGCAACGGAACCTCAATGGGTTTTGGGGGGGCCCCCTCATATGCCAATCTGTTTATGTCTAAATTTGAACATGAGAACATCCTAAACAACACCAACTGGACCGATCACCTCGTGACGTTTAAGAGATAGATAGATGATTTATTTTTAATTTGGAAAGGCGACAAAGAACAACTGATTGCTAACATCATGGAAATAAATCAGCTTAATCCCAGAACCAAATTCACACATACCATCCAGAAGGAAACTATTGCTTTTTTAGACGTACAGATTACAATCATCAACCAAAAACTACACACTCAAGTGTACAAAAAACCCACTGACCGGAATTCTAGTCTGTTGTACCAAAGCTTCCATCCTGAAACTTTAAAAAAGCATTTACCCACTTCCCAATTTATCCGTCTCAAAAGGATTACCTCGGACCCTCATCAATTGGAAATGACTCTTACCGATCAGCTACATCAATACCAAAAACGCGGATATCCCAAAGATGTGTTGGATGAATCAATCAAAAAAGTCACCAATCTCTCAAGAGATCAATTACTGACATCTAAGCCTCAATCAAAAGAGAATAAGACAGTGTGTGTCTTAAAATACTCAACATCATCAACACAAATCAAAAGAATCATCAATCATCATTGGACCCTCATCAGAACAGAACCTGATTTAACCAATCTTTACAGCGATCAATTGACCTTCGCCTTTAAAAGATCGAAAAATCTTAAAGAGACACTAAACACCAAGAAAGTCATTAAAACTGCACCAAAAGGCATGCTGAAATGTTTGAATTGCATACACTGCAACAACATAATACCTGGCAACATTTTTATGCATCCTACTAAAGGTCACAAAATTGATCTACTGTATACAGGAACCTGTGACTCAAAAAATGTAATTTATGCAATCAAATGCCCATGTGGCAAAATTTATGTCGGCCAGACAGAAAGAAAGATTAAGACGAGAATATCAGAACACAAAAGCAATATTCGGACAAAAAATATGAAATCAGCATTATCAACACACTGGCTTGAAAATAATCATCAGATTACCCAACTCAAATTTACCATACTGGAGATACTCCCGCAACGCCAAGACATAGATCCCACTAAGCAACGATTACAAGCTGAATTTCACTGGATCAAGAAACTGAATTCCCTCCAACCAGCAGGGATCAATGATCGAATTGAATTTTCATGCTTCCTGTAAATTGCTGTCACTCCATATGGTTACATGAGCGACCCCCCACTCCTCCACGGATGACCCTATGAACACTCTCCAACAGAACTCTCTCTGTTTGCTAATCATATTGATTAAATGTTTCACATCGTATGTATAGATTCATACAATCAGCATGTTTGACTTTCGTACATTACCATTTTGCATATTATTTTTTCATGATGTCACTCAACACAGTACTGTGTTTTAATTTCATTTATGTTGCCATTGACGTTTGCCACATCCCAATTATGCATTAGTTTGTTTACATAACTTTGTTACAGAATTGTAGGTTGTTTATTAATGTTCCTCCGCGCTTTGACATTGATGAGCCTTTGTTTACTATTTCATGGCGCAACACGTGACCCCAGTAGACCTATCACATCATGCTTAATCGCCACGCTTTTCAGCGCATTTTGTAGACTCTTATTTTTTCTATATTTTTTCAAGCTCCGTAATAATTAACTTTCCATTTCATTCTCGGGTGTCTTTTCACCCGGTTCGATCACTTCCTACATCGCGGTTCATATTTTTATCCCGGTTTTTTTCGTGACCCGTATCACGTGACCCTTAGACTTAGCTATAACTAGGCTGCCCATTGGCTCTCCATCCATCAGGATCGGTTCCGCGTTCGGAACTGCGCGAAGACGACTCGTTACCATTGCGGTAAGCTCTCCGGTTCTGGTCATAGTTGGTCCTTCCCCTTAGGCCCTCATTCCTTTCCTTATTATTTTTAGCGCCCGGATTTTCGACCTGTGTACACACTGCTGGCAGTATGCCAGTTACTTGTATGTAGTTTTATCGCTATTGTGTACTATACCAGCTGGTCAGATTTGTTCTCGTTTGTAACATGCTTAACATACCGTTGTGACAAACGCTTGTTTATGTATAACCTTAGTAAGTATGCTTTATTATGTATAACCTTAGTATCCATGTTATGTATATGATTGGTCATCTTGACACCATGGCTCTTCTTCCTGAAAGTTAAGGTCTTGTATGTTTTCATTTTTTAGGCCCCTGACGAAGGGTTACTCCCACTAACCCGAAATGCATTGGGCAAGTAACGAGTAATATGAAGATGGAATGATGTTTGATCCTTGTGGAAAAATGAATTCTTGAAATGAATACTACATTGGAATGAAATAAATTCTGATTCAAGCTTTAAAAGAAGTTTCAGTTTGGATTTGTGATAATAACATTTGAAGAAACCCACCAGTTTCATGTGAAATTGCGCGCCTTACAGTGATTTCCTTATCACAGTTTGCTTATATGATTTAAGGCACTACCAGGCATAGTGCGACAAGGCAACGCGCTCGAACCAATTGAACCTCTATCAAATAGTGAGTGCAAGGAGATACTATTATTGAATAAACCATTTTCTTCCATCAACAAGGAATCTGATCTTTATTATCAAAATAACTTTGGGGCATATTAGCAAGGGCCATTTCGCCGCTTTAGCAGCACTTTTTGCTGCTAAAGCGGCGATATATTTATCGCCCTATTAGCAAGCTGTCGCTAATAGCAGTTAGCAACAGCTTTTAGGTGATAGCGACCGGTTTGGGGCCCGCTTTGCATGTCAGCGATATTTACCGCTAATGACATGGAAAGTGGGTGTACCCAAACTATTAGCGACTGAAAGCAGTCGCTAATACAGCTATCGCCTATTAGCAAGGCAGGCATAGCGATAAAAAAAATCGCGATTGTCACTATAATCTAACGCTTGCTAAAAACATGACTTACCTGTTTATCCAATGGGTGGTGGATTCTCTGGTTAAGTCCCCATTGGCGTTAATGCGTGAATATCGCTGGATTTCCAGCAATATTCATGCATTTCGCCACTATCGCTGGATATTTTAGCACAATGGGGAAAAATGTTGCTAATAGCAGATTTTCTCCGCAAACATATCCAGCGATAGGCAGCGATAAAAAAAAAATTGCGATAAATATCTTTATTTCTTGCTAATATGCCCCATTGTTACAAAGCGATGCCCCAGGTTTCAAAAATAATGCGCACAAGAACGGGCTACATAAACCCAAAAAAAGAGGCACCAGCTGATTTATCGCCCTTTTGTGGGGAAATTGCTCAGTCTGGCAACAAAAGACGTCTCTGCCTCCCCCCAACATTGAAAGACAAACTGGTCGCTTGCATTAGAAAATCACCCGCCCTGTGCTACTGCTTTTAGAAATGCATCACCCTCAAAGGGGACGTTTTCTGACACCCAGAAGGAAACCTATTGGCACTTCAGTAAAGCAACTACCATGATTGATAGGCCAGTTTCCAATCGGAATCCACCACGGTCTCTAGTGTAGGCAACGTCACGGGAAAGAGTGCGTGTAACTACCGAGAAAGCCATATACAGAGTAGCATGGCCAAGAGGCAGACACGTTAGAGTATGATTATTTTCATTGTACCAGAAGAAAGTAAGCCTCTCCACGAAGTATCCTACCAGCGATCGCAAATAAGTCGTTGTTTGTAAATTTTAAATAGAGGAAGTGCTTTTGAGCATTGAAAAAAATATGGATAAGAAATATTGGATACACAAATATTGATGACGTATAAATATATACATAAACAATTTATAAACCTAATTTATAAAAAAAAATGATTTCTGTACCTATAATAATTTATGTAACTATGTCGTAGTCATGCTGTGCTGCTCAGTGCCTTCTCCAATAAAATTAGCCAAGTACGGAGGGAGGTGTTTTCTGCCTAGTTCCTCTTTCAGCACAAAAATGTCCGTAGCATGAGTTACTGGTTCCACCAATCGATAGGAGCCAAGACCGGAATCGAAGCCCGTGATAGGTAGAAACCGGGAAATTTCTGAATTGGCAGGTACAAGTTAAGCGAATCAAATTAGAGGTTGATTCTTTCAACCAATTGGCATAGGGTGGGCGGAGGAGTGGGCGGAAATAGAAACCTGCCAGTCTTATAGTCTTATGTGGCTTTAGACTGCTGCCAGAGATTCCCGCGAAAGTGGTATCACTTTGTGCCCATTGGTAAGTACTGTTTCTAAATTCTCTTTTGAATGTTTATCTTGGACGGTAATAAGAAGCTTTCATTATGTTATGAATTAAAAAATATAATCCAAGTTTGGATTTCAAGGAAAAGCCACTTGACGGTTATTTTAGTGATGATTGCCACACGCTATCGGTGCTTGCCGCTTGAGAATAAGCAACTTGCTTGGAGAACTTACGAGATGTGTCATAAGTAATTTATAGCCAGGTATGAGTATATCTGGGGTTGAACTGAACGTCTTGAGCAAAAACGGTGATAGTGGTGGATACGGGTAGCCTCCCCAACATTGGGACATATATCTCCAGGACGTTTTCTCGACTCCTATCTGGCAACTGCTAAATTTCAGCTTCCCGGTGGAGGTACAGAATAAGTTTGTGCCCCGCCCGGCTGGCTCTGAACATCTGCTGGCCCTCGGGCAGGGTCAAGGTGTGACACATCGAGGTCAGATGAACTGAACATAAGAAGCAGACCCGAAGAGGTGGTCCACGGTTTATGGGGTAATATAAATGAAGTTATAATGGAATACAATTTAATTAATTTGAATTTCCAGCCCCGCTGCTACAGCATCCTTTCAAATACACCAGTTGCTTGCGTAACATACACCTGTGATGTTCTCTGGTGCTAGCTATCCAGCTGCGGCAGTGTCTCTGTATATGGAGACTTATGTCTGTAGATGGTCACCATAGTGCCCGTACATGGTGTGAAAGGTGAATAGTGCGAGACACAACAGTGCACCCAGAGTGCACTAGGAGTTGGCGTCTGAACTGTCCAGATTTAACATACGTGGCTGATCACTTAATCTATCCTTTATATCACAGAGTGCTTCTGCTTCTTTCATGGCATGATGCGGTGCAAACTAGTGTATAATGCAGATTTTCCAGTTTTAATTGGAAGAAAATCATGATTTTATTAAATGTATGAAGGCTAATATTATGCATAATCCTTTATTGCTCTCATACATAGCAGCAACAGGAATCTTGGAATTAGAATACAATAAAACTCTAGAACATACATGATGCAGTGCAAACTAGTGTATAATATTGATGCAGAGATGTTTTCTTAGCATATAGCGCATCATGCATTCTGTTCCTGGACGCTGTTGTGTTTTCTGTAGTACTACGATATCAAAGACTATTGAGGACCCATCCTGAAGCGATGCGCTAACAGTGCAAAGCAGAGATATATGGAGCCTGTTGTGTAATCTGTTCCCAATGCATTGTTGCGTACCAGGTGGACACCTTGGTAACTATATTCCAGAGTTCTTCACTTCTCAATATAATTTTTCTGCCTTATTGCTTGCATGTACATTATACTTGCGGTCATTGCAGTTAAGACATTTTATGGCTGCTTCGTTTTTATAGAACTTGCCTCATAGTACGTACTATTTTGCTTTTTAGCTCAACTGCTTCAAAAGATACTTAAGCTGCACACGTGCAGTCATGGAGTGGCCAGGGCCCCTTGGAAGCGTTAACTAGTCATCTTTCAGTAGCCGATTGCTGCATTTAGGTGTCAGCTGGCACTAATAAGGTGAAACGTTTGCTTAGGCAGTATCCATGCATAAAATGACCAAATAGTAAAATATTACTATATAATTTCCAACTAAATTGTCATATAACTCTAGTTGCCATGATCTTAACAAAATTTCTTAAAGGCGGGAGATACTTGATCCATGTTAAGTGTCTAAGCATTGCTAGTTGTTGTTTTTTTCTTTGTGTTATTATAAGCAATATTTTCAAAATGTTTTTAGACAACCTTCGTCATCAGTTCATGCCATAACATTGTGAAATTGTTCTGTTGATTTTTCGCCTATGTAATCCACACTCGCAGGTTTAATCCCAGAACTCTTTCTTTTTGTCCTCCTGAAGTCGATTAACAGGAGAACAATTAAGAGGGATTACTGTTATATTTGTATAGTAAATCATTAAGACACCAGGAAGCAACTTTCTTAAACTCGAGCACCCCCCCCCCCCCCCCCCCCCCCCCCCCCCAAATTACAGTTCCAGCCTAGGAGACATCTAATGCTTTTGCAGGTTTCACAGGACTAGCGGTCATTAGTAGCATAGGGCAAAGTAAGACAAAAACATACCCAGCAAACAGACAACCAATGACAACAGTCTTATCCAAATGCTTCTCGCCATTTTGATACAAAAATAAACACTTTAGTGTTTATTCAGAGGGCAGGATGATACACAGCTGATATCACAGACACTAGACCCTGGATGCACTCTGCATCATAGAAAAATGACTCAACACCCCCTCCACACATTTTAGCACTCTGAATCCACTAGGGCACCACTGTCTGCACATTGACCTCCCATGCGAGAAATGACGTGGCCTTGCTATTATCCACAAGTACTGATGATTATGCACTCTTCAGGAAACACTTATTATAAAATGCCTCTTGTCGCCTTATACTCTGTCACATTAATTTTATGTTCATAGTATAGGGCTTTTGGAGCGTCTCACCGTCAGCTATGTCCTACAGAACAGCAGAGTACATTAATTAATCATAAGGTAAGTGTGGAAAAAAAATAACTTTATTGAAGAGATCCGACGTTGAGAATTGAGTCTTCTAGGTTGTGTATCTTTGAGAATAATGTTGTGAAAACAAGAATTGGCAGAATCCTTCTTTCCTTCATGTTTGAATTAGATAAAAAAAAAATATACTGTTACCTACTTAACACAAATTGACCCACCAGCCCCATATAATACTAAAGCTTTTCTTTTCATGTCGAGAATGGCAATATAAGCAGATTCATTGCATGTTAATAGTAGCATATGTTTCACTGACTAGTATCCACCTCAAGGTTCGGATTGTTCCGATGTGAATTTTCTATCGTTAGTATTTGAAGTTGTCATCCCCCGAAACTAAATGTTGATGGCTTTCATTTTTCTTTTTAATTTAGGTATCGACATGCTTTATAGGAATCCTCATAAGTTGTTTCCGTCAGTTCTTGAAGTTGGATGATTTTTTTTCTCCAATGGCTTTCGAAGCTCTAAAATGGAGGAGCGTCCGGATTGGCTCTGGATGGGTTGCTCTTTTAGTGGCACTTTTGGGGTTCGTCCTGGTGGTCCTGTGCCCACTAGGGGGACTAGAACAGCAGTGCCATGCTCTTGTGAAAGGTCTGTCTCTGTTGAGGCTTACGTTCTGGGACGGTAATGAGCGAACCACAAAGTACCCTGGGCAGACAACAGGACTTGCAGTGGCCTCGACTGCTATCGAGTTACTCGTCCTTAAACCTCGGCCCACAGCAGGTAAATATGTTTTACTGGACTTGGCAAATGGGAGGGAAAAGTGTCCGCATTCAGAATAATATAAAACTTCTTTTCTTGGTTAGCTATATACTATGTGATATATTTTTGATTTGAATTGATTGCTTAACGTGATTTTTTTCTCCCATATTGTCTTGTCACTACTTCAAAATTCATGGACTATGAAGAACCATGAATAACCTACCTGTTATGTAATGTTACCTACATGTTTTTTTCCATCGTGTGAAGGTCATCTATTGATCTACAATCTGCTGTTCCCCAAAAGGGGCAGCTTGCTTAGTCATAAGGAAACAGTAATATATAATGCACTTGGTACAGTCTTTACACAATGACCCAGAAAGACCAAGGGACTTGTTTGTAAGTTGTCGAGTTAGTGATACAGCTGCAGAATAAAGCCAGGGCACCTTGTATGATTTTTAACTGGTACAATGCATGAGCTTCACATTACAAAAGTGTTCCTACCAGTGTTTTGCCATTATAGTGGATTCTTCTTTTCATTAGCTATATTTATCAAAATTTCAGGAATATACACCACTATTAATTTAATAAACATGGACACAGAGGCTATTTGTTTTAAGGGACTGTGGAGCTGACTTGCACGTTGCCAGACACAAGGCTTCAGATAAGTTATGTTGGATATTGAAACCCACACACACTCCAAAACCTGGTCAATACTAAATACTAGCAAACTGTGAAAACAACCCAGGTGAGGCCGTCTGCCTAAGCATGAGCAAGGTGAGCAACTGGATAGATTGCAACTGCCTGAAATGTAATGCCTCAGACACTGAGGTTATCGTTTTCAGCAATAAACCCTCTCTTTGGACACTGGACTGGTGGCCTCCAGAGTTGGACACACTGCCTACACCTTCAACTAAAGTAAAGCACCTAGGATTCTTGGTAGACGGCAAACTGATATTCAAGGACCAAGTTAAAAAAGAAATGGTCTCTGCCTCTTTCTGTTCCCTAAGGCTTATAAAATAAAATCGACAGATTTCTGCCTCCCAAATTTTTAAAAACAGTAACCATGGCTATGGTCCTCACAAGGATTGACTACTGCAATAGTCTCTACCTTACTCTTGCATCAGGTCTTTTGAAAAGACTAGAGATCTCGCGAAACGCTGCTGCTCATTTCATCTTCAAAATTCCCAAATATGAAGTGACCAGAGATGCCATCAGGAAACTGCGTTGGTTGCCAGTTAGACAAGTTCAAAGCCCTCTGTCTGGCATATCAATCTCTGCATCGACTCGGGCCAGACCATTTTAAGAGGAAATTTAAATGGCATGTACCAGCCAGAGCACTGCGATCAGGCTCTGCCAGGAACATGACTGTTCCCCCTTTTAAGAAGGCCACTTGGGGGGCTGGGGGTAGAGGTTTTTCAGGAATACTGCGATACTCTGGAATAGTCTGCCACTGACTCTGAAAGCAGCCCCCTCCCTACTTAGTTTTAGAAAAGCCCTAAAAACATGGCTCTTCACACAGGATTAGAAGGCACCTTGTGCACTCGCCTAACCCGCTGCAGACACTGGCACTGTCTTAGTCGGACCTCTATAGCGCCAAGCGCCCCCTGGCATGATGAGCTGCGCTCCATAAATTACATTTACATTACTGACATCTATGTCCATGGTCTGCCCGCTGCATTATGATGCAGCAGGCAGAGGGACCGTTAGCCTAACTTTCGACTGACTCAAGGACCTGCCAGTGCGTTGGAAAACACCAGGCTCTGCTCCGCCGTCAGGATTATGATGGCTCTTTCTGACCACATTTTCATGTCAGTCTTTCCGACATAGAATAGCTGTCAGAAAGTGTCCTTTGGGGCCTGTAGTAGGGCCCCCTGACCCTCTGCTAGTGTATATTTAAAATGTTTACATATTCACAGGCCTTTAAACAACTGCATCACACATTTTGGAGCCCCATTTATGTGTGTTTATATGTATTTATGCCTTTAATTAATTAATTGTGGGTTTGTAATGCATTAGAATCGACTCCAATAGGAGTATCTCTGCTCAGTAGACCGCTGGGGAACCCGTCCTGGCTTTCCCTGTGAGATGGTCCCTACTGGGTATCTCCAAGGTGAAACCAGGCATCCCCGGCGTATGTGGGGGGCCGTTGTGGAGATGAGGCAAGCTAATACCCAGAGTTGCCGAGTGTGATCCCTGGTTAGAGTAGGCACCGAGGTGAGAATTATCGAGTCCACTGACCCTGGTCCACAACCCTGCCGCATCGGGAATAAAACCCTCGTCCCGGGCCGTCCTCTGGTCCCGGGCCGTCCTCTGCTCTTGGGTCTGTTGCCTCTAACCAGTGAGCCACACCACTCCTTTAACAAGAAAGATGTGTATAGAAAGCCCTAAGAGCTCTGGTAGAGTTGGTGTTCCAGCTCTCAATTCTGAACATACTTCTGAGGTCATCATCATTGCATCGAGATGTTTTCAGTCAGATCAAGTATTGTTAACTGCTAAAGCAAAGGCAATATTTTGGCAAAAAGACAAGTTGTTTTCGAGCAAATGAAAATGTTAGTGTGCATGTGTAAAACTGTCAAGCTGTGTTTCTTTCTTTAAAAACTTTACTTTCACTGTTAAGTTGAACATCTTTCAATCTTATTTTGTTTTTTTCCAGATGTCAAGTTAGAGGCTAAAGCTGCCTTTAACCAGGCCATAGAAATGAAACGTCAAGGAAAACGAGAAAAAGCTCACAAGCTCCTCCTGCATACCCTCAAGATGGACCCTGATCACGTTGATGCTCTGACAGAGATGGGAATATTTCTTGAGGAAGAGAAGGACATCATCCAAGCTGATTATTTGTATTCCAAAGCACTGACAATTGCCCCTCGTTTTGAAAAGGCTCTAGTAAATCGTGATCGAACATTGCCTCTTGTTGAAGAAATTGATCAGCGATACTTCAGCATTATTGATCGGAAAGTACAAAAAGTGATGTCAATTCCTAAAGGCAACTCTGCTTTACGCCGTATCATGGAGGAATCTTATTACCACCATATTTATCACACAGTCGCCATTGAAGGCAACACTTTATCTCTATCTGAAATCAGGCACATCATTGAGACCAGATATGCTGTTCCTGGGAAAAGCCTGGAAGAGCAAAATGAAGTTATTGGCATGCATGCTGCTATGAAATACGTGAACACCACTCTGGTATCCAGAATAGGATCGGTCACAATTAATGATATTTTGGAAATACATAGGAGGGTGCTGGGCTATGTTGACCCAGTAGAAGCTGGAAGATTCAGGACAACTCAGGTGTTTGTTGGACATCATATCCCACCACATCCTAGAGAGGTAGAGAAACAAATGCTCGAATTAGTGCAGTGGCTTAACTCCGAAGATGCCATGAGTTTGCATCCTGTAGAATTTGCAGCCTTGGCGCATTATAAATTGGTTTATGTTCATCCATTCATAGACGGTAATGGCAGGACGTCTCGATTGCTAATGAACCTAATATTAATGCAGGCAGGTTATCCACCCATCACCATTCGAAAAGAGCAGAGATCGGAGTATTATGATGCCCTGGAAATGGCCAATGATGGGGATGTGAGACCTTTTATACGATTCATTGCCAAATGTACTGAGTCTACGTTGGATTTGCTCCTGCTTGCCACAACTGAACATTCTGTTGGCCTACCTGAAGCCAAACCCAAGTTTGATGGTTGCAAGCAAACTATACCAGTTAAAACATAATTCTAGTGTAGGCCATTTTGTACATTAATGGCATTTCTTTGCACAGGTATTGTTGCTTGTCACAATGCCACCCCTGCCTTTTTATCTAGGCCACCTGTCCATGTTGTTAACCCTCTGCTTGTGTAAGAGGTAATAACTAATATCTATAAACTATCAGAGATACATTTTTCAGTGTGCCCATAGCACACATGTAAAATATTTGTAAGTTCTAAGCCAAGCAGCTGCATGTTTCAAATTGTTTGCTTCCTTGGTACAACCCAACACATTATAGTGGGTTAACAGTTGTAAAAGGGAAAACAAATGTAATTATTTTATTTACTCTGTTCGTAATCATGTATAAAAATATTGTTTTAAATAAAATATGGGAGGTGGGGTGGGAGCCCCCCGGGAACCCCGCCCGCACATTCAATGTAGCTTATTTAAAAACCTTGTGTTTAACTCTACGATATGACCAACTATCCATTGATAATCCCAAAATACAATTCCGGTCTCTACACCAAGATTCATTGTGTTTTTGTTGAAAGAACTGGAAACGCAAATACATCTTGTTTTTCGTGAGCCATTCAGCCACGGGAGTTCTTTTTTACCATTTGTAAACAACAGCTACCTTGGTTATTTATTTATTTTTTAAACAGTTTAGCACATTTATTAATTTAGATTTAAGTTTTATTGCTTTGTTTAAAAATGCTATTTCTGTAATCAAACAGAATCAAACATGTACTGTATGATGTCCTGTAGGTTGCATGTTTAGTTGTTTGTTAGCATGCAAAAATATTTTTTGTGCCTGTCTGAAAACCTTTAAAAAAATATGGCACCCAAACAGCGAGAATGCAGGTTTGTTGCAATTTTGTGCTGTTTACATGTTAATATTCATTATGCATTTACATATGTATAAAATCTGTTTGTAAAGCTGTTGATCTGGGGAGATATTTTAGAAGTGGCGGACTTTACCTTCAATTTAAACAGAACGCCTCTGGTTCAAGAGGTCTAACGCTCTTGTTGGGTGACTGTATGTTTGTTCTGCTTTACACCACTGCCAGCTCCGAAGATAGTGGTGGAACAGTATAAACTTACTGTGAGCTGTGTGTACTTTTGAATTAGTGGGAAATAACACACTACCCTCATGTTCTAATCAAAAAGCATGGTTACTGCACTGAGCCTGTAGTTGGTTATGGACATCTCCAGTACAACCATTTGCCAAGTATTATGATGTTGGTACAGTGCTAGTCACTTTCCTGTTACTTTGGCTGCTTTTTCGAGGAGCCAATGGTTCTATCGGGCGGTGAGTTATAGAAGTGCGCTCACAGATAATTTTGTGCACCAAAAAAACAGCTGTGCTTTTCAAGCATTACCTTCTAAGGCACTGGTTTGTTGATCTTTAGAACAGACAATCTCAATAAATGGTCCAATAAAAGCTTTTCCATAAGACAAAAGCTGCCAAATATAACTTGCTCCGGTTACCTTTTTGCCCCCCCTGGCCCTTTTTTCGCTTAGCAATAAAAGATTACAGTTATAAAAAAGCCCCATTAATATTGAATATAATGGAACCGTTAAGCAGCTCAAGGAACCTCTATGTGTGAAATGGGTGTAGGGCATGTTGAAGTCTTTTACAAGTTTTTTTAGTCATTGTAATAACTTTCTTCATATTTTGTTATACATATATTTCAATGTATATTGAAAGTCGATTTGTAGTTGTAATGGCAATGATAGAAAAATGATAAATTTAACATTTTCATATCTTGCAAAGGGTCTACCTTGTTGACAGAAATATTATCTGGCTATTCACATTTCATAAACTGAAACCGATAGCACTTTAACTCCTGCTCCCAGCTTAATGTGATCGTTGTAAATCATATATGTTGATGTACCAATTCTACCATCTTACACATGCTTCTTTAGATCCACACCCATGAATCATCTGCTGGCAAGAAAAGCAAATCGTCAAATGTTTTATAGCCACATCGTTGGGTAAGACAACTACCCAAGTCATATGCAAGGCATGGGCATACTTCTATTTAAATATTTCTTACAGCCAGAAGAACATTCTGAATCATTTTGTCTTGTTTGGGGGAGGTGATAATAATGGTTTGCACTCCACCTTAGACAGCTCTTGAGAAGAAAAGTGAATAAGTGGATCTTAAGTCTCATCTGTTCTACTAGGCTTGAAGCTTACCTGGTAGACTATGACTTCTGCTTTCAATAGTGTATTACTGCATGTCTTTACAGGCAGGTTGTAGACAATGTATTGTTACATCAGCCATAAAGGAAGTATATTCCTAGTTGTCTTTTTCATCCTAGTGTGGGTGAGACCTCAAAATGTGTATTAGGTCATTATGGAATGCTGATGAAGAGTTCAGATTGCGTGTTGCCTATCGAAACAAACATCTGGTGACTACAATACACTATTTGCGGGAAAATCGTAATGTGTACCTACTAATCAATGTTATTCGCTGCCTGCACATATCACGTGAAATGACAAATGCATTTTTAGCACATAGAACGATTACTTACTGTATTGTAAAGCGAAGTATTGGCACAGTGATGACGGTACCAATCTGCCATTGTAGTTTGTCGTTGAGTGTTGGTTTTAAACACAATCATACCCACCACTTTGATTTTAAAATGCTTTTTGTGTCCATCTCAACAAAAAGTGGTATTCTAGAATTCTATTATGGAGACCTCATTCTTAGCTTTGGATGTGCCTTTTTCGTAAATGAAGCTTTTCCATCACTCCATATAAAATGGAAGTATATACTCGTACTTGATCTCCAGTGGGTTTAAACATTAACAGCTGTTTGTACTGTCTATATACTGTTTTCTACTTTCTAAATTCTCTTTCTGCACTTTATCTTGACAAAAATGAAACTTTGCTGTTACTCATCCTCTAATGCAATGAGTATTTTTTGTAACAGATGGCATGCACTAGCCATCGATTGTCATTTCCTTTAGACAAAGATGAAAGACCATATGTCCCTAGTGTTTCTATAAGGAGGATTGTTGGGTGGGGGGGGGGGGGTATTGTTTTATTAAAACCTCTCCATGTTTGGATTTTAATTGCTTTTACTTCCCTCGTAATCCATTTCCCATGTTGAGGTGTCAAACCAATTAACCTTCTTGCCAGCAGAGTTCTGGAAAGGGTCGTTGGGTTAAAAAAATATTTAATGAATGACAAGCTTTGAATTTTAGTTACTGTATGTTTTGCCTACAAGGATCTAACTCAAACCGTGCTAATTTTAACAATATCTTTTCAACAATATCTTTGCAAGTATTTTGTGTATGGCAAAAAAAAATGTCCAACCCTATAACTAAAATGGAGGTTAAATCAAATTCTGACCTCCTTGAAAAGGATCTGGATGGGCTTGTTTAGGTATAAGCCCCAGTTCATTTATTTGTAAGTCTGTGAGGCTATGTCTTCCTGCGATGATAAGATATATAAACAAATTGCCATGTAGAACTTGTCTTGAGACATATTGACCAACAATTAGATGTGGCAAAAGGGCCATGCAAATCTTATTTGTCAGAACTATTGCCATTCAAAAAGCATGTTATGAAACTACCATAAAGGCCATATGAGCAGCGACACTTGTTATACAAGTACTGTCATGTAAAAGGAGTGTGTTTGCAGATAGCACTTTATTTGAGAAAATTGTATTTTATTAACAAATATAGTATATATTATTCTATTCCAAAATAAATTATTTTGTTATCAACTTTGTTTCTTCCTTTTCTGTACATTGGTGACTTCAAAGTTCTTTTAATGCACAATGCCAGATTGACAGCTGGAAGTACTGCTAGTTGCACATACAATGGAAACCCTTCTCCATAAAACTGACCATATGGAAAGGTGGAAAAAGAACCAAAGATCAGTGTAAGCAATGGCATACTGCATGGTAAAAGTGGTGCAGCACTGCATGGTGCATATAATATACAGGATACAAAGTAACATTGTAAATTGAGCCTCAAAGCTGATGCATATGTTATAAATTTAGGAGGTTTTCAGGACTTTAGATCTTAAAAAACTATGTTACTCTTTTTCACCTGCGTCGAGGAGAGCGATGGAAAATGATGGGACAAAAAAAGTCTCAGACTCTGAAGACTTCATCCATAACAGATAATGTTCATTAAGAGACATTTCTGGGTAGAAATAAAATGCTTTTTATGTGGCAGATGAAGGGATAATTGTGCGTAAGTAACCGAGAGAGGGTGATAAAAGGAGTGCCTTGATGTTGCGTTTGTGGTTGAATAGATCTTTCTGTACAGTTACTAGGTAGGAGTAGAAGTTTCATGATGGCTCCCCGTCTTCTAAACTTCTTCATTGAATGGGAATTGGCTAAGTCAGTAGGTCTAGGCTTGGGGAGGGAGAGATGAATGGAAGAAAGGAGGGGAGTGGTGAAAGAGGGAATTAGGGATAAGGGGTAGCAGAGAAAGAGGGAGAAAAAATAGTCCCTCCCATGAACTGCAAAACAAGATCTGATGTCCGCAGCGGATGGATACAACATCCAGCCAAATTTCTGAGATTTAAATGCTTTTGGGTGTGCTTAACAGAAGAAGACGGAGGACATCCATTTAATCAAGAGCTGGGAAGTAAGATAATCAACAAAGTCATCCAGTCATGAGGAAGCAGCATTTCTATTTGAAAACAATTGGTCTCCAAAAGACAGCTGAAGCTGTCTGCAGCCGAAACATAAACAAGGAATTTATATTGCACCTGTGAGCTGATCTCCCAGATTATTGGTAGTTGCTCATAAAAGTTGTGTAATGTTAATTTCTTCTGCTCATTTCTCTGTGGTTTTTTTTGTGCTGGCAGAGAGCAGGGTCTCTATTTTTGTCAAGAGGACACATTTGGAGACCCTTCACCCAAGCAGAACTCGTCATCTAGGCCGCTGAAAGATAAAACCCTGCTGCCCAATAAGCCTGTGGACAATCGTGCTGGAGAAGTCACATGCGCTGCTAAAGAATGACGAAACACGACCACAGGCGTTTTTGTAAATGTATTACACTTGTAACAGGTTAGCTGGCCAGCACTCCTCGGTCGGGGGATTGGCCTCGCCCCCCTAGTTATTTTCGTTTGCAAATGAAGGTGGTCGACAACAGACACTAGAGTTACAGAAGTATGGGGGGGGGGTGGATTTCAAAAGTTTACTTACTAGCTCTGCGGTTAAAACATGATACGTGAGCAACACAGCACGACTTCCATGGTAGAAACTGCTCTCTGCCCTGCAATGGCATATGAGCTTTCTGATATCACAAAGGAGATGCTCCACACTGGCATGCTACTTTATTAATATCCCTGTGGTTATTCATAATAAATCTCTAATTAGAATAACTCTCCGTTTCTAGTCCAGCCTTGGAATATCACTGGATTTATTTAAAAGGGGTGAGTTACTGCAGTTCACCAGGGGCTGCATTATATAAGGTGCCCCGGGTGTGCATCAAGCGTTTGTGCCCGCTTTGCGTGCCTCCGGGGCACTTTGGTATTATAGAAGTGGGCTCAGACGCGATCAACAGAGGGTGTTCCCGCCATATTACAGACGCGGGCGCAGAGTCAAAGAAGTCCTTAAAAGGTGCACTGACAGTGCGCCATTTAAAAGGTGGCGCACTGTCAGTGTGCCCCCCTGAGAGCAGCCCTCTGCAGGGGGTCCCATGGACCCCGTACATTCCCTTGCAGGTGGATTCAGTCACTGACTGCACTCGCCTGCAAGGGGATCTCTAATCCCCTTTGAAAGTGCAGGTCGGGTGCCGCCTGCAGTGTTAATACACGGAGCAGCTGTTCCATGTTTTCACATGAATGCGCTGCCCCGAGAGCAGCACATTCACCATAATGGGGAGCATTGGCTACGTCTGGGCGTAATCCATGCCAATATGTTTTACGGCCCCAGGTGTCATTCAGTGGTACTGCTCATATAAGAGGCCCACCTCTTGGGCACAAGATGCTCCCCCTTGGGGAGGTTTGGCTAGAACGGGGTACACCATACTGTGCATACCCATAGTGATTCATAGATGGCGCCCGTTAATGATCTCAGATGACGATGGACTCCTTAGGCTGCTATATCTCAGTGACTGGTACAATAAATGGAAAACAATGCAATTTCATTAGTGTTTATGATCCCCTCCCACCCGAAGTGGCTCAATAGGAGTAGTGAGCTGACTATAGAATTTTCTCAGAGGCTGACAGTCATCGGTCGAGATTTCAATTCTGTCATGGACTGTGAGAAAGATACAGTGGACACTGTTTCTGGCCCACATAGAACCGCTGCAATAGTGTACTGTGTTTTGGTTCATGTGGCGGTTATGGAATATCAATACAGGAGTGTATATCCACGTTTCTATGGCCCTTGGCTTCATGTCTCGAATCAATTACCTATTTATGCCGGCATATTCCCAGGTTTACAACACATTGTAAATCTGGGAATGTGTCAGGTTCCATTGATGTTGCATGGGAACACCCACAGCAACACCCTTGAAACGGCCTTTTCACGCAGAGTAATGCGTGAAAGGGGTCCATATTTACACGGCAATGAAAAGTCTATGAGGGTGACTATGTGGCCTTGTAAATATGGGAAGGCACACTACTCCTCAGGTGCGTCACATCTTTTAACTTGTAAATAAGCCCCTGAGTTTAAACACAAATTAGTAGCATGGTTGGGGCCTCTGAATGGCAGTGACTGGAAAAATACCTCGCTGGTCCAGTGTGCAATTGTTATGCCTGCCAGATTGTGACTCCTACAACTAAACTAATTGCGCACCTCGAACTTCACACCTGAGTGACTCTAGCAAGATCCCTTCACCCCATATCTTTATGTATGAGGAGCCAGCGGGATTCTTCCATATTGTTTGGGAATGCCCAATGATCAATATTAGATTGTAATCCTATATACCTTATCTATAATTCTGGTGAGATCGGTGAACCAATCCCCTTGGTCTGCCCTACTAGGGACCTTTGAAGACTTTGGAGGCCGAGAGATGAACGTACCACAGTTGGCTTTAGAACAATGATAGACAAGAAGGACAAAGCCAGACAATGGACAACCCCATCAGCACCACCTATTTTAAACAGACCCCACTGGATGGACCAGTGAGCACTATTCAAAGAATCAATTTAGAAAGCCTGGGGCTTCCCCCATAAATATAAGAAAGTCTGGCGGCAGTCGTGGGACCTCTTCAGTAGTTTATCTAGTACAAGTAATATATAAATCTACTCCTGTGTCTGCTACATATTTTATCTGAAATTGTGTTGATACAGATGTAATGCTTTTTCTTTTAAGAAAATACTGGTTATAAAAAGAGTACTGCATGGAACATTGGGGGCACGCGTCCATTTTTTGCACAGCACAGCAAACCACCTTACTGAGCTGTGTGAAAGGGCTGGAATGCGCCGTATTTAACATCCCAGTGCGCAGACCTGTCCTTTCCCTGCACTGGCGCACTCTTGGCAGGCTAGCGCCAAAGCACGCACCGTTGCACCATGGTGTAGGGGTGCGTGCGTTACAAGCAGGATTGTTTTTGTGCAGGAAGGGACACCTTCCTGCACAATAACAATCCTCTGAGGCATTTTCCTCTTTAAATCCATGCTACAGAATGCTGCGCACATAGAAAGAGGAAACAGTAAGAAGAAACAAAGATACTGCTCCTCGGTACACCTCACCTGGGGAAGCATAGCCTTTTGATGCATTCCCAGGTCTACCTGTAATGGTAAATCTGGAAATGTGCCAAATACATGAATGGATGCTGTGAACACCCAGCTCCGCGCATGGAATGCCTCCCTGGGGCAGAGTAACACAGTGGTTTGGGCTGCTTTGCGTTACTCTAGATTTATCAAGCCATGCAAGGTGACATTGCATGACTTCTTAAATCTTACTTTAGTCTTGCACCCCACTTGGGGCATGGCACAAGGGCAACGCAGCACATTGGTCAATATTCCCCTCGGTGATATGGGTCAGGGTCAAAGTGGCAAGACACGTAACTAAAGGAAAGATGGTATATTCCCAGCTTTGAAAAATGGTGGCAGCTGAGGCATACGAGGCAGTATAGGCTACAGGACCCCCATCTACATGCCAGCCTGTCACCCCACCCCTTCCCAAGGAGCTGGGAAAGGGTGAGGTGAAATCAAAAGAGACAGACCTTGAACCTGCCAGTGCACATTTTTAAGGCTTCGGTTTCATGCTCCAGTGTTGCTCGAGGGAAGAAGGTGCTTTGTAGCTGTTAGAGGACAAATGGCTGCCAAGAACTCAAAAGGACCTGCACAGGCAGCAAGGTGAGTTAAACAACGCTTTGAAATGTGTGTGAACTTGTGAGTGAGGGTGTGTCTGTGAGAGACAGTGTAAGTGTGCATATCAGCATGTGTGTGAGTAAGGGATAATAAATAAGTCAGTCAGTGAGAGTAAGAGCATGTTTGAGCTAGTACAATTGACATTGAGTGAATAATAGTGAATGCAAGTTTGAATGGGAATGAGTTGACTGTGAATGAATGATCGAGACTGAGAATAAGAGTGCTAGTAAGTGACTGTGAATGTGTGATAGAAGAGTGAAAGTAAGAATGAGTGTTAGTGAGTGATTGGGAGGCTGAGCAAGGGCGAACGAGTAAATGCAAATGAGCCTGAGTGAGTGAGAGTATGATGTGCTTGTGAGTCTGCTGTTCTGGGCGCACCCACAAGGTTCATGCTTGGCTTACAGAGACACCCTTGACTAAAAGGTGGAATCAGCAGTAACTGGCATAACAGCACTTCTGACAAAATACTGGCATACTAGAGGTAATACTTGGCATAGAAGACCCCTATGTCAACATTCTGTAACTGAGATACTGGATGTAGTATTTGAAATAGCATGTCAAAATACTGACACTGGTATACAAGGGGTAATACGAGACAACTTTGAAAAATGCTGACATATTGGAGGCAATTATTAATATATGGGCCCTTGTTGCAAAATGATGGCGCTGGCACATTGGAGGTAGTTCTTGGCATATGGAAGGACAACCATTGCATACTGGAGGGAGGAATCCCCGATATACCAGAGGTACTGTTTTGAAATAAGAATCACCCATGGTGGCTCCGGGGACCATCTCCTCCTTCGAGTCTATCCTGCCGGAGATCCTGCACTGAAGTGGCCGATTGTGATAGCGGCCGTGCTCCGACGACCTGCTGCGAAATCCTGGGGCTTTTGCTCACCTGCAAGTGGGAGAAGCGCTCGAGCACAGCTGACGGACCGCATCAGCACGGAGACCGGGACCTCGCGTGGACGTTGAGGCCGGCCGCCAGGTTCACAACATCGGGCTTGGCGACTATGGAGTGCCGGTCGGTATTTTGCCAAGGGGCAGCTGACCTTGCAACCTATGTCCCACTGCATCGCCGACGCTGAGACAAGCGAGCCTGGCGACCTGAATGGGGGAATTACGCGAACATAAGCACCCAGACTGTTGTTTACAAAACTTTTGCCTGCACAATTTCCCGCTAACGGCGGGGGACTCCCGGCTTAGCCGAGCACTCGGAATCGGACAGGACGACGTATTGAATGGACTGTGCTTTTGGCTACATCCTGGCTCTGTCATCTGTTCCTCGCGACGCGCTAACCGGATGCCCTATGGTGCGCAGCCTGATCCGACTCGGAGTGTCTCTGTCTGATACTGTGAATGGCACAATAAGATGCATCTTGAGGAGTCGGGTGTGACTTGTGTTCGTGGACGTGTTGAGCGGAGAGACATGTCTGAAAGGGTGCGTGATAATACTCATGGCTATGGTGTTTTACTTGCAGCGGTTCTTTCCCTTCACTACGATATGGTACATTCTGGCTGCACCCTGATAGGCAAGATGGACGACATGCTGAGTGTATCAGGCCGCGTCAAAATGGCTGACTCGCAGGGTCGCAGCGTCTCTCCTCGTTCCACGACTGCCTGTGGTGAGATGGCGGCCTCACGCGACAGTGGCGCCTTTGAGATCCCAAGCCTCACAACGATTCCCGCTGCGGATGGTGATCTCCCAAGACGAAATGTGCCTCCAGAGTTTTTATCGCACCGGGAATTTTCCCCCCGCGTCGTGCTCGCAGTTCCCCGAGATCCGCCTCAGAAGGAGCTGGACATTGAGATCTTCCTCCCTGACCCGGCTGTGCTCTACGAAGCAAAAATGGTGTACTTTGTACCCCCCCTGGGACTACTGGATTTACTTGTGCTGGACACGCCGGGACGCTTACACCACAGGGACACTTTTGGACTGCCGAATACATCTTCCTCGATTGCATTGGTTTGTGGCGGCGGTAAGGAGAAAACGGGACAGGGATAAACATTTCTTCTTACGGACTGGCAGATTCCTCGTTATTGACCGCGGCAGATGGGTGGAGTGCTGTTATTTCTGATAGTGCGATGGGTTGACTTCGTGCTCTACGCTGTGTGCTGCGAACTGTTTCATGTCACCGGACTGCCTATTTTGTGTTCGCATTGTACTTGCGGGAGGGTGTAGCCGGGGGACAGCTTTCCTTTGGATTTCCATAGTTCGCCCTTTGGATTTCCATAGTTCGCATTGGTGGAGTGGAGAGAATGGGTCGGGGGCATACGCTTGTGCTCATGGTTTGGCGATCTCCTTGTTGCTGCTCTAGACATGTGGGTTGGGTGTTGCTACCTTTGACTTCGCTGTGCGCTACTCCTGTGCTTCCAATTCCTTTTGTGTATAATGTATACTATCACCGGGCATCATATTTTGTGCTGCTGCTGGCCTTACGGGAGGGTGGAGCCGGGGGACGGGTGGTGGGCTCCTCCCCGCCTTTCTTTATTTCATGAGAGTTTTAGATTAGGATTCTTTTCTTACTCTCTATATTTCGGGACTCCTTTATTGGGCGACAGGCACACTGCTAGGGGGGGGGGGTAGGCTGTAGCCAGCTGCAGGGGTGCAGGGTGGGGGGTGGATGGGGTTTTTTTTTGTTTTTATTTTTGGTTCTATGGGCCTTCTATTCTTTTTCCTTTTTTCTTTTCTGGGGTTAGACGTTTATCTTCTGGGTGGTGCGCAGCGATTCCGGCGGTTTATTACATTGTGTGCTTGTCTATCCTGATCGTACAAAACCGGAACTAACTTGTTGTACTGCGATATCCTGGTCCTGTCTATCCTTCAGAAAAAACTTTTACAATTAGACCTCAGTATCTCTGTAATTGATCCTTTGCGCTTTCTTATGTTGCAATGTACTGTAATGGAGAGCCCTCGGGCTCTTTGCTGAGTTGTATTTGCGATTCTCCATCAATAAAGGTCTTCCAAAAATAAAAAAAAATAAAAAGAATCACCCATGGTATATGGCTGGCATTAATGGGAAAATTCTGACACTGGCATATTGTGTGTAATATTTGGCAAAAGGTGATACACATGACAAAGTGCTGGCCCTGCCACAATGGAGGTAGCTTTTGGCATATAGGAGTGCCTTTAGGATGTTTTGGGGAAAAATGGGTCAACTCTTGCAGAGCATCAGGCTTCATTGGTTTCGGCACCCCATGAAAGGACTCGAATATTTAATGACTGCTCTTTCAGTCTATTGCTTTTGAGCAGATGTATAAGAACACTGGGCTTTAAAATGAACAATTTGGCCTTATTTCAAAGTGTTTTAGTGGGTGAGGTAAATCTCACAAACCGTCCTAGAGGAAGTCTTTCTCACTCATTTACAGGACTTCATGCCTATATTACGCCCGCCACTTTCAAAGATCACCAACTGCCTCTGGATTGATGCCAATACCATACTGGAGGTTAGAGAGATGATGAGTATGGCTCTGGTGGGTAAAATGGGTAAGGAAGATTTGGATGGTGCTTATTCTGCAATGGAGAGTGCTGCTGTGAACAATGGTAATCTTAGCAGGGGAAGAGTGGATCCAGAGAGTTTGACCAGGAGGCTAAAGTGAAGAGTTTTATAAAATGAAAAGGACATGAGTGGTTGAAATATTTAGTTAAATAACTATTCCTATCCCTGAATGTTCTACCAAATAACTATCTCTGATCCCTAAAGGACTCTCATCATTGTAGGAGAAGTCCTTTCATTGTTACTTTTATATTGATGTAATATTGGATTGTTCACCTCTGAAGCAATGATTTAACTGTTTTGCAAAAGTTGCTGTTGACTTTCACTGCAGCAGAAGTTCATGACTGTTCATTGATGTTGTTGGTTATATCTTTATCTAATCAACATGATCCTCGTTGGAACTACAAAGAGTTCCTTATTAAGTACAACACAAGGCCCATTTTAGTGTTATAGCCAATTGCACAATGGCTGTGAAAGACTCATTTGAAGACAAATTCATTGATAAACCAGTCAGATAGCCACACCCCTAACATCCATAGAAAACTAGCCCTCTTTAGCTAAGTTTCATAGCTCCCACATTTTCTCAGTGCTCTTGTGTGACATTCAAGTTGGTGTGCTGTGTGACACTTTCTTGTGAGTAAATCAAAGCAATGACCAGTATTTGAGTGCCTCTCAGGGAGGTTTCTGTTACTTCGCATAACAATGAACATACGCCTAAAACATGCGAGATGTATTGGTGTTGCCAAGGCTTGTAAGCAGTGTCAGATCCAGAATGTTAGACTGTGAAACAAATATTACTAGGTCTGTGGGAGAGGTAGAGGACTTCAAAGTGCTTCAAATCATCATCATCTTCATGTAAACCTTTATTCGGTTATAACTGCAACCATAAAAGAGCATACCATCATAAAAACACATAGTTATAAAAAGCGAGATCCGAAATAAAAACAAGTAGGCCATTTATTCATAACCAGCTTAAAAAGTTAAAAGGAATATGATAATGTCAACAATGAGATGCATTAAGTAGGCTCATGTACCACATCAACATTAATCAGGTATAGATCGTCTTGATCTCAGAGCAGCACATAAAAAGCATGAAACAGCAAAAAGAATGTGCTTGATCGGCAGAAGGTTCAGATTCATAAGCGCCGGACGAGCCTGCAACAAAGTCAAGAGTTTCAGTAACGGTAGGAAGAATCTCTTTCTAGGCAGACTGAAATATTTGCACAGCAACACAAAACGTAGGGTATCCTGTGGAGACATATTGACACAGCCACAGGGCCCTAAAATGCCTGAGCAAGACCAGCCACTTGTAGTGGCTTAAAGATGATGTAGCAAGTTAAAATTGAATCATACCACCACAAATCAGTCCCTCACATTCGATAGGGAAGAAACTTATGGCTCCATACCATGAATGTTTTTTAATAACAGATGTCACCATACCATTGGTTTCACAAGCTCTATGTGCTCGGGTTGCAATAAAGCATGTTCAAAATACCAAATCCCTCACCCTTTTAAGCTCTAGGGCTGCAGAGTGTGATGGTTGTGAAGTATGTCTGCCCTAGCTGTGCTGGTACAAACAGCTTTTACACAGGCAATTGTAGTGATAGACTTAGTCCTTTCTTTTTGTTTATGTTTCAGTTGTTACTCCCTTTGTACATTAGCTGTATCGCAATAAGTTTATCTTTGTAAATGTTGACATCTGTTCATGCTCACGCTCAACATTCGTTCTCTATGGCACCCACCCACAGCAAAGTCAGTTGCAGCAAGGATTCCTCGGAGGTAGGACATACAGGACGTGGGCTCCTGTATTTCAGATAATAGACTTACTCTCACCCAAATTTGAAGTCTCCTGTATATAAGCTATACATTTAATTGTTTATATGTTTTCTTGTGCATACATGCTCTTTATATATGATTCTTTTATTTGACAGTGCTTGCTTCTTGCAGTGGACATCCATTATTATCATTTGCATATGTTCTACTATTATTATATGCTTGTGTTTTGTCTCATGCATTGACACTTGGATTACTTGTGAGTGTTTTATTATTACTTGCTTGTGCACATATATAGATAGACATATACATTTGAATGCTGTTTTACCTGATTCAGTGGACATCTGAGAAAGCCTTTCTGTTAGAGAGTGTTGTATTAATAAAATCCCCCGCATCATTTTGAAACTGCCTTTTGAAGGTTAATTTGCCTCATTTTGTGAGTGCTGAGTCTCCTGTCCAAGTGTGTCTTCCTGCTTTACCGAGTGCCTCATCTTGCGAGTGCTGAATTTCCTTTTTTGTGAGTGTAAAGCAAGACATTTTGGGACCAGAAGTAGGGTACAGTACGATTTTAAAGAGAAAGGGGGCAATGTTTTTAAGGAGAACATGTTGGATTCTTTTGAGTGCTTTTCGTAAAATGTATGTAAAATGTGTTTAGTTAGAAAAAGAACGTGATCAAATAAAACAGCAGTTGGTTGAAGCTAAAAATAATTCAGATATGTTGATGTCTGGAAATAAATCATTACAAGATAAAGTAGAGATATACCAGACAGCACAAAAGCAAGATACCATGTGTGTGATGCAGTATAATTTACCAGACTTTTCAGCTAGTCAGAGTGAGTCAGAAGAAGGGAATGTTGTTCATGCACAGCTAGTGCTCCAACGAAAGCTGCAGGTTAATTCATAATAACCCCAGGAGGTCTTAATGAATTCTCTGGAGGACTTTACTCAGCAAGAGATTAATGCAGTTTTAAACAGATTTCAACAGAAACCAAGGGAGACTTTGCTAATGTAGATTGCGTGCTTGTTTGATTCAGGAGCCTCTGAAGTGTTTTTAAACCGAGAAAAAGCTGCAAAGCTTTGTTTACTTAGCACTGACCCCACTGTACAGGAACAGTTTAGAAATTACTGAGAAGATAATCAAGTTAGCCTGTTATAACTACCAGTTGCTGGGTGCAGACACAAGTATACTATAGAGTCAGACTGGAGAGTGAATGATAAACCTTGGTTTACATTGAGGGATGCTATGCAGAGACTTAAGGAAAAAATAACATAACATAACATAACAAATTATGAAAATGCTACTTTTAAACATGATTCTGAGTGGGAAGAGTAGCATCAATTTGCTTTTGAGTAGACAAAAAAGCTATACAATATGGTTTGGGTGTGTGGCCAATACAGGAAGGAGACATTGAGTTACTTGTGAGAGTCCGGGAACAGTATGCCAATTGGAGTATGTGGCAAAAACAAGGAAAGAGGAGGGTACCCCTGGTGTTTTGGACTAAAACATTGCCAGATGCTGGAGAGTGGTATACTCCCTTTAAAAAACAATTGCAAGTGTGTTACTGTCCTCTAATAGACACCGGGCAAAAACAGTTGCTCGTGTGTTATTGTGCTCTGATAGGCACTGGGCAGATGACAAAAGGGCGTAATGTACTCCCTACTGCACTCCAGACGACCTCTAGTTTGTGATGTCCATTTGTTGGATTGTTGGTAGCCAGTCCGACCACTGACCCCTTCAGTCTTCACTCCAGCAAGAGGGCACTCCATAGCACCAGCGACCAATGTCGGAAACGGCCCACTCCACTGATTTTGCATCTCCTGTTTGGTGGTGTCGACTGTGTGGCAGAAACCGTCTTGGTACGACCACCGTTTGTCGATGGACTGACTGAGGCACATCTTTGGTGCACCCGCCCCCTCTTCCACTCGGGTCCTTGGACTCTAAAGACGTCTGCTCTAGTAGAGTAGAGACCAAATCTGACACCAAGTGACTGTGGGCACTAGTCTTTCAGAAGTTCATGTGCTTTTATCCCCAACAGCGACGGTCTTCAATCGACGATCCTGCCTTGTCTTCCATTGCTTGCACTACTAAAACGATTTGACTGTGACGCAGGTTACCGCCATGTATTTTGATTGACGGGCCCGCCTGTCTCCCATTGCTTGCAATACTAAAACTGTTTGATGGTGACGCAGGTTACCGCCGTGTATTCTACATTGACCATCACAGTAATACAGGAACTTGTTTAAAGTACTTTCTTCTACAACTGTATTTTCCAAACTTGCAGAATCATACTGATTTTGGTACCTAAAATATATATAAAAAGAAGTGTTATTTTTCCAAATTGGTCTCAGATTTATTCTTGAGTGTCTGTCTCCTTTATTGCCTCTGAGAGTACAACAAATGAACCGGTATCTAAAACCAGTACTGACAAAGGGTAAAACCCTTACCTCATAGGTCGTTCACAGAGTGGGGAGGAAGGGCAGGGAGTTGAATCTGCGGCTAGACTGTGTCTCAACCAGATATCAGGTTACCGAAAGTAAGTAAATTTTACATCTGATAGAGACATCTAGCCACAGATTCCTTAACTTTTGAATTAAATACCATAGCTATACCCCACTGAATGAGGGTCTACAAACTAATCCTACAAAAGTCCTCAAACAACCAATCGGTCAAAACTAACAACCAACCAAATGTACGTAGGAATAGCAGAACAAGAGCTTTGCTCTGACCTAAATATATGATCACTGTCACAGAACATATAAATAAAAAACTATTTCACAAGTCCGAGAATCGGCCCTTGAGGGAAAATTGAACACCCTCTAAAGAACTATCTGTCAGATAACAGACATTATCCCCTATCCCCACAGGGGAAAGAAAACTCGATAAACAAAAAAGGGTCAGCTGCATGACAAAAACCATGTAATCTGCATTGTTCATGACAAAACAGAAAATCAGAAAAAATAATTGTCCACTCCAAAGAAGGTCCTTCAGAACCCATTTCCCCAAAGGAGAGCAACAACACCTTCTTGGAATAAATAATTTAGGGGCATATTACCAACAACTAGCGATAATTATCGCTATGTTGGCTTAGCTGCAATATTTTTAACGCCGAGCTGCGGCGATTTTTATCGCTTAGGAACCTTGCTATTATCAAGGTTTATCTCCTAAGCGATAAAAATCGGCCGAAATGCATGAATATCGCTGAAAAGTCAGCGATATTCATGCATTACCGAGCTAATGCTCCTTAGCCATGTTATCCACCTACCATTGGATAACATGGCTAAGAACTGCTCAGGGGCAGGTGTTAGCTTTTGGAGGTATTCGCGCTTAGCGCGAATATCTCCAAAAGTTGGTAATAGGAGATAGCGATGTTAGCGACTGTTTCTAGTCGCTAAGATCTTGGCACGCCCACTTTGCATGTCATTAGTGATAAATTCCACTGACATGCAAAGCGGGGCCCAAGATGGTCGCTATCTCCTACTAGCTGTCGCTAACTGGCGACAGCTAGGTAATAGGGAGATAATTTTATCTCCGCTTTCTTGGCTTTTAAAGCCAAAAAAGCGGAGATAAACCCCCTTGATAATATGCCCCATATTTTTGACAAAATGAGCATTCATATTCATCAAATGCGCTAATTGTATAATATCTTGCTAAAAAGATGTATATATATATATATATATATATATATATATATATATATATATATATATCTATGAGCATAAATACATATACAAACATAAATTCGACACAAGAAATTCCGGTTGGCCTGGCAATCCACCGAACTTCACTGGCCAATAACTAATACCAGATCGGAAGAACGTAAAAAGCTTGCCTTGCAAGGCCTTCCGTGCCATAGTCTGAAAGACTGAACACAACCTCGAGCCATAGGTAAGCTCAAAACGCCAAGGCAAGCGAGAAAAAGAGAATCTTTAATTAAAATGTCTTTCTTTCCCGACTTTTAAAAAAAGAATTATATGTATAAGGCATATGATACAATCATGTATACTCTGTATACCTAATAAATAACTGTAACCTAGAAACAGTAAGAGCTTTACTATATTTTTAAAAAAAGTAGCGCACCTATTAGCGCATTTGTCAGCAATAAACACACACAACCACACCTGGAATACAGGAAAAATATGATTGTAAGTCCAATAATTAAATGAAGCACAGCAGCACATTAAATCATGTATACCCCACTCTCAAATGAGAGGATCGGCAATAAATACCCAACCCAGAGAAGAAATGGTAGAACGCCACCTATACAACACAGCAGGTGACTTCCTGTAGAAATGTATTTATTTATTTTTGATATTTGTACAGCGCGCTGTTACCCGTGGGTGCCCTCGCGCTAAAAAGCTGTCTTTTATAAAAACCTGCCCAAAAGACAGGTTTTGCCGATCAGACAGAACCACTCATATCAAGAATATCATAGAAAGAAGAAAAATTGGCGGCCTTGTTGGCGACCAAAAATGGCCCAACACCTTAGGACATATTGTCTGAAGTCAAGGACAACAAGCCATCATAAACCTTTGGCTGCCTATTTTCAGTATCACAATAAGGAGCAGGGATAGGCATTGCCTGTAGTTGAGGTAATATTTATGCCTTCATTATACAGTTACTTTATCCTAAAGGAAGAACTGTCAAGCAAAGGAGTATTCAAACAATGCAAACACATACTCTGAGTCATACTCTGAGTCAGAGCAACGCTTCAACTTGCTGAAACACCCTATTACTCCAAGAGTAGATCAAAGAGTCACAATACACCAGTCTACAAGTGACATAACAATATGCCTAAAAAAAACACTGAAGAAGAAAGCCATGCAACTTGCATACTGACCTGCTTCTAAGAAGGATGCAACAGATCTATCTGCTTCCATATAGGAAGACACCTCTCTTAATAATAGCCCCTTGAGCAGAAAGATCACCCTCAGAGGCCAGGAAACAAAGGGTACTTTCCTTACTCATTTAAATCAATACATAAATAAAAAAAGAAAATGGTACTGAGGTTATAACCACTACTCCTCACCAGAGTACACGTGGTAATACTGAAAACAAAACTGGATATATACAACGTTCTAATAAAGCTACTTCTTGACCAACAAAAACAAATATTCCAAGCCTAGTTATGAGCAAAACACTAATAGGCAGAAAATGTAGAACTACGACTCTGTAGTTCTCAGTCTTTCATGGAAGCGCCTTAAGGCAGCATCCGCCTGATCGCCAAAAAGAAGGGCACCATCAAATGGTATATTGGCCAAAGCCGATTGGACAGCCTCTGGAAACCCAAAGATGCCAACCAAGCCTGACGTTTTAGCACCCCTGCCGATGCCATGGCCCGACCCACAGAATCCATTGTGTCCATCCTACACCTTATGTTAAGCCTAGCAGCTTGCTGGTCATCTCTAATCAAGTTGCCTACCTCATCATAGAGGTTATCTGGAAGAGATGGGAGCATGTTCTGTAAAAAATCCCATAAGGCATAGGAAAAGCGCAGCAGCACACAAGACGTGTTGGTGGCTCTCAATGCTGAGCTGCCTGAAGCAAATATATGCTTAACACAAGCATCACGACCCCTAGCATACTTGCCCACTGGAGTCTTAGGAGTAGAATCTACATTCTGAGAAGACGTTGCAGCCTGAGTCACTAGGCCACTGGTGGAATTGTATCTATGCAAACAAACTGGGTCCCCAGGTTCAGGCAAATGCCTACGTGCAACATCAAGGTCCATTAAGACCCCCAACTCAGGCTTGGCCCAAGCACCCTAATAAAACATCAAACAGGGCCCTCACTATACGGTAGAACAGGTTCTTCTCCTGTCTGTCACTGGCAAATAAACTCAAACAAAGGGTCTGCAGACCTCTACACTGTGGGCAGTGACAAGTCTAAGATTGCAGCCACTTTCCTCAGCATGTCTGCAAAGGAGGAACCTGCCTCTGTGGCAAGATTAGGGGGAGATAGCAACCCCGAGGATGGTGACAAATCCAGCCCACTAGCCTCACCAAGAGCTGTAGGCCAGCTCTCCTCTACCTGAAACACATTGGTGTCAGAAATGAGCTAAAGAAGTCGAGCCCCACTCGATACAGGTGGACCTCCAAACGCCTCTTCCCAGAAAAGGGTCACAAGTTGTACAATTTCCTCAGTTTGTTCTGCCGAATCCGTATCCGACGTCGTATGACGCGGGAGCAGCAAACTCACTACGTCATCTGGGGCAGGAGGGGCGTCTTCGACCGGCATAGCCAATGTCAGTGTCAGTTGGTCAAAGACCGGCTACGTAGACAACTATCCTGAAGGACTGTGATCCGGCGCTAAAGCGAAGTCAGCCGACGTCGACCGGCGCTGATCCATCGACTCTGATGGCCCCACTATCACGGAGGACAAATCCTCAGACGGTGCACCACTCACCTCCTTGGGACCTCGAGGCACTCCTGAGGGAGATGGGGTTCCAAAAAGGAGTTGTAAGTAATCATAATATTCCCCCATCTGAGCCATCGACGCACTGGCTCCCGGAAACACAGGGAGACATTGTGCGGAATCACGTATGGCTTCCTCAACGTCGAGCGGGTGGAGCCGAAGGAGATGGAGTCTCCACACGGTGAAGTCCGAAAATGCTGTGACTTCAACCACCCCTTACCTTTCGATATCCCTGGAAAATGACATCCCGCAGACAGGCTTCAGCTCCTAGATCGACCCTGCAAATGTTCTTCCCGGGAGGCCCAAGACCGAGGCTGGGAAGCCTCTGAGGATCATGATACGTATGCTGCCATCACATTCAAAAGCCACTCCTTTAACAACTTTGTTTTTAACTTCTGGCAAGAACCACAATCCTCGGCGTCGTGTTGCTCACCTGAACACCACATACAAATTGTATGCAGGTCCGTCACCGGCATATGTTGGCTACACGACCCACAAAGTTTGAAACCTCTCGACTTTTGACAAAGGCACATTGTTCCACCGACACCAGGTGTCGAAGTAGGTCAAGAAAAAACGACCCTAAGAAACGCTTCCCTGGATCCGCGATACAGTGCGGAAAAGAAGAATCTGATGTCTGTGCGCCGGAGGGGACTTCTATAGCTCCACTGACATCATGACCGGAGTCAACGTCATCATGGAGCTGTACAACGCCATCCCCTGTCTCACAGAGAGACTACTGAAAAATGTCCAGATCCAGACTGGCGCCTGGGGAGAATGCGAAAGTTAAGGAATTTGCAGCTAAATGCCTCGGTCAGGTGAAAGATTTCAAGAAGGAAGTAGACTGTTTTGCAGCGGTGATCTTGTGACCGGGACCAAGGACGGGCCCAGGACTTGCAACAAGATCTATGCTCCAACTGGAACCTCTTCCTTTGTCCAGCAATGAGGAGTTTCACTTCCCAGTCCCGAATCACCTTCGAGTGCATAGGAGCACACTTGCTGACCTAAGAGTCATGCCTGGAGCCCAAGCGCAAAGATAAACATTGTGTGGATCCATGACCGAAGTCTTGGCATGGCTTGCAGACTATATTTTTCAATGAGGAAATGATCCCATAGCACGCTGGCAAAATGTTTTTGGGAGTTGTAAGAAGACTGACATAGTTAGGGCAGAACACATGATTCACGTCAAACAGCGATGAAAGAAAGGAAGTAACCTCAGCGTGCAGAGGTGCCAGTTATATACCGTTAGCTTTGTCACTCCTGGGTTGGTAGAGTCATTGCGCTGCCCACCAAAAGGTGAGCAAGAGCACTGCGGAAAGAATTCATTGGATCCAGTCTAGCACATGGTGATATTCTAAAGGCGAGGAATCCGCAGTTAGAAGTATCCATCAGAAACTAATTTTCTCCATTTTTGTTTTCTCTGAAGGAGGTTGTTTGCTTTTGCTAATGACATGCACATTTATTCATCATGTACACTGTATTCTAATTTTGCTTTGGAGTTGCATTGTTCTCGCTCAACATTGGGTTATTTAGTATCTAGACTGATAGCTGAAGTCTTCCTTTTCTGCAGGTTAGGTTATTTTAAGTTGTATACTTCAAAGCTGGTCGGCAGATCCTTTTGGTGTTCCTCGGGTTTGGAGTTTCTACCTCTTTGCTCATTCCATTGATGGGGCCACTGGGCATGGCCTTCAACCCCTAGATATCAGGAAACACATATGAGAAGAGACTCAGTTAAATCAACAAGTATTGTACCCAAAGGATATTCATATGCTTGGTTTCTGCCTCTGTGCTACGAACGAATGTCTGAGCCTCCTTGCAATGGCAATCCCTAAGAAAAACAAGGTAATACTGTTTGCTGTCAATGGTGTACAATCTTCTCTGCAGGCTTAGCTTCAGAAACCTTTCCAAGAGGAATTACTCTAGGTTGTTCCTCACACAAACATTTTTGCTCTTTCACTTGATTACAAGCTTGGTACACAGGTGAACGTTTAAAGCATCTGCCAGTCTGCACAAACTCAGCTTCATTTGAGGAAAATGACGGTCTTCATTCCTATAGGTGACACAAGGGTGGGTGTCAAGGCCCAACTGTAATCTAGGGTGAAGGAGGGGAGCAAAGGGCCAGATGTACTAAGACTACGTTTGTGCTTTTGCAAACTGCCCACTGACTGTTTGCAAACGGACTCAAATGTTGCAAAGTGACCTATATACTAGTAGGTCACATAGCAAAATAACCATTCTAAGAGTATTAGGCATGTCATAATTTACGATTATCTGTGATTGGCTACCAACAGGCAGAGATGGAGGTCTGCAAGGGACAATAGACCATCATCCCTGTGTTTGAATTGCCAACTAGAAAAGCTTTTTTTTGTTTAAAAACCGAAATGGAACCTATACTACTTTAAAAAAAGAAAAGGTTTGCTGTTTGGAAATCATCGGGGAGAAGGCTACCAACACATCACTCAAAGGGCAAGGGGCCTGCAGTGGACCCCTTTCCCTTTGCAGATCAGTTACCACCTCCTTTGAGGTATCTCTAATTGTTCAATGACTTGTGACCAGAATTGCAGTCACAAACCATTGATACATTGTGTTCTGAGCCCTAATTTGGAAGGAACAAATGAACTATATAGGTGCCAATCCTGTATGCTAATGTCAGTTGCTTTCGAGCCCCTAGACACAGAGCCCCAAATTGGCTTTGACCAGTGTGCAGATTCCTAGACTTTGGATATTATTAATGGGTAAAACGACGGCATGGTGATAGTTTGACCAACTGGAATGGCATCACAACTTTGAGTAAAAATGAAGGTTGCATCCATAGAACCAGTTTGTCTTTGAAGAAGTTGGTTAACACAAAGAGCCTGAAGCTGACTCGTCTCGTCATGGTGATAGCAATGAGGAATACCTTCTTGAGAGTGAAGATTTGCAAGGTGATGATGTGAGTGCACATCAAATATGTTTGGACCATGTTGAGCTCCCATTGAGGTATGATGAAGGAAGAGAGAGGAACAAATATTGAAGACCTTTCAAAATACACTTCACAACCAGTGACTTAAAAAATATGAGGGCTGGTCCAGCAATTGTAAAAGGGCCGAAAGCAAAACATTGCCAGACAAGAGACAAAACAAAACAACAGAACAAAAGATACCTTGAGCTGGAGGGGGTCAATCTGGTGTGTGCTGCACCAAACTGCAAGTTTGTCCTAAAGACAGGTGTATACAGTTTTTGTCGAGGGATGCATGGCTGCCAAGATCACATCAAGCACCTCTAAAGGAAGGCTGAAGGTGTTCAGCTATCGACGCCCAATCTGCATGCATGTTTGTGCAGAGTGCAATTTCCTGGGTGCAGAACCCTGTCCCATTGTTATGACAGGTGGTCCTCTGTCGGAGATAGTAGGTCTCTGAACTCCATCTCTCCCAGATGGCCACCTCAAACCTAGAAGAGACACATTGGTCACCACTGTCCACTCTGGGTGGGGTAGGGGAAGGGTCTGCGGCTGACCCATTCATGGTCCAGTAACCACCCCTGCAGATCTTTTGCAATGTCCCCTGAGATCTGGATGTGGTCAGAGAGGCTCTCTTGTTGTTGGCTCACTTCTACGTTAGGTCCCACTGCATAGCCTGCTGATGTGCTTGACTCACAGGATGCTGGAGACCATCGGTCCCAGCACCATCAGAGTTGATCTCACTAAGATCCAGGACAGAAGTTAAAAGATTGGGATCATAGCTTGAATGTCCTGGACTCTCCTTTCCGGGGGAAAGGCATGAAACTGAAACTTGGCCAGGACGGCTCTGATGAAGAAGAGCATCTGAGAAGGAGTCAGGTGTGACTTTGGCACATTTATAGCGAACCCAAAAGATGACAGGAGGTTTGCTGTAGTCTGGAGGTGGTTTGCCACTGCCTGAGCTCGCCTTCAACAGCCAGTCTTTGAGGTAGGGGAAAGACTTAGACCCCTGGCCTCCAAAGTTCATGAACACCCTAGGGGTACTGGTGAGACCAAAGATGAGCACAGCAAACTGAAGACGATCCTCTTCCAACTGCAGGTAGTGCCGATGGGCCTGCTGGACGGGTATGTGGAAATAGGCATCCTGCAGGTCTTACGGCACCATCCAGTCTCAGTGGTCATGGCAGACAAGATCTGGGCTAGTGTGAGCAACTTGAACTTTTCCTTTTTTTTTCTTCTGGAGTTATTCATTGAGAGGACGCAGGTCTATAATAGGACGAAGATCTTCAGAAAGTAGCAGGAATAAAAACCACAGTCTACTTATGGTGCAGGCACCCACTCAATAGCCCTTTCGGTCAAAAGAGCTTGATTTTCCACCCACAAGACAGACAGATGGTCCGCCTTTACTCACTCTGGGGATGGTGGAAGATGCAGTGGAGAGTCAATGAATGGCTAGGTGTATCCCTTCAGGATTATCCGTAGGATCCACCTGCCTGAAATGATGGGCTACCATTCTAGCAAGAATCATCACTGTGTTGACTGTACTCCATTAGCGTTTTATGTGCCCCTTGCGTTCTGTTTCACTTTGCTTGTTTTCCCTCCTCGGTCTGTGCCACTCAGCTCCCCCTCGTTCCCGCCGCTGCGTCCCCTGCAGCCCCGCCCCGCCCCGACCCCCGATTGGTCCCCGCTCCCCCTCCCAGCTGCTCCTTCCTCCCTCGACCCCTACATAATGCCGGCCGCTGCACGGCCGCGCCGCTGGCGCACCGAAGGCGCGCCTAAGGCAAGCCCGTCTGCGCCTCTCCGCGCCTGGACCACGGCCAGCGCCAGAACCCCTGGCCCTCGTCGAGGACAGCCCGCCAGATGGATCTACGACGCCACCACCCTCCACGCACTCAACACCGGCTGGACCCCGCCTGCCACTGAGCCACGCCGAAACGCACCCATAGACCCTTCACCTGCCAAGCCTGCAAATTCACCTGCCTCCGCACCTCCACTCCGCACGCCGGACCAAACATCAACAACAACCACCTCAAGTGCATCCTCCTCAACACCCGCTCCGTCCACAGGCACGCCGTCAAACTCTGGAACCTCCTCGACACAACAGCGCCGGACGTCGCCTTCCTCACAGAAACTTGGATGAACGCCTCCTCAGCCCCCGGCATCGCCATAGCCATCCCAGATGGCTACAAGATCACTCGAAGAGACCGCACCAACCAAACCGGAGGAGGCATCGCCATCGTCCACAAAAACACCATCCGCATCACAACCAACTCCGACGACACCCTCACCGCCGCCGAACACCTTCACTTCCTGATACACACCGACCACAAGACCACCGTCAGAGGCACCCTCATCTACAGACCCCCGGGACCACGCACACAATTCAGCGAAGCCATCGCAGACTTCATCAGCCCACTCACCCTCACATCAACAGACTACATCCTCCTGGGGGACCTCAACTTCCATCTGGGAAACACCAATGACAACAACACCACCACCCTGCTGGACAATCTCGCCAACCTCGGACTCAAGCAACTGGTGAACACCCCCACCCACTACGCCGGCCACACGCTTGACCCAGTTTTCTCCTCCAGCAACCACATCTCCTTCAGCCACACAACCGGACTACCCTGGACAGACCACAGCTGCGTCCACTTCAGCTTCAGGAAAACCACGACCCACCACCACCCGCAACAGGCCCCACGGAGATGCTGGGGCAAGATCGCCACCGACCAGCTCACCACCACCCTGAGCCAGAACCCCCCCAGCAACACTATGGACTCCAATGAAGCAGCCCGCAACCTCACACAGTGGCTCACCAACTGCGCCAATGCCCTCGCACCAATGAAGAATGCCCCCGGCAGATTAGGCAGCAACAAAGCCTCGTGGTTCACCAACGACCTCAAAATATCCAAGAAATCCTGCCGTAACCTCGAGAAAGCCTGGCGCAACAACCAATCAACAGAAAACATGACAGCCCTCAAGAACGCCACCCGCAAACACCACCAGCTGATCCGGACCACAAAAAAGACAGCATTCAAGCAACGACTGGATAACAAAGCCCACAACAGCAAGGAGCTCTTCAGCATCGTCAAAGAGCTCTCCAACCCAAACGCCAGCAACAAAGACATCACGCCCTCGCAAGACCTCTGCGACTCACTTGCCTCGTTCTTCCACCACAAGAACACCAACATACACACAGCTTCGGCGCCCACATCACGCTCCGAATCAACGAACCAACACCCCCAACCACCCTCCTCTGCACCTGGACCCCCGTCAGCACGGAAGACACCACCCTCGTGATGAACACCATCCACTCCGGCTCCCCAGCCGACCCCTGTCCTCACCACATCTTCAACAAAGCCGACTCCATCATCGCACCCCAACTCCGGAACATCATTAACTCCTCCTTCGCATCTGCCACCTTCCCGGAGAGCTGGAACATGCGGAGATCAGCGCCCTCCTGAAGAAACCCATCGCGGACCCCATGGACCTCAAGAACTTCCACCCCATCTCGCTCCTCCCTTTCCCCGCCAAAGTCATCGAGGTGATTGTCAACAAACAACTAACCGCCTTCCTCGAGACAAACGACTCCCTCGACCATTCGCAGTCAGGTTTCCGAGCAAACCACAGCTCCGAGACGGTCCTCATCGCAGCTACCAACGACATCAGGTCCATGCTCGACAACGGGGAAACGGCTGCCCTCATCCTCCTCGACCTCTCGGCCGCATTCAACACCGTCTGCCACCGCACCCTAACTACACGCCTCCACCACGCCGGTATCCAGGGAAAGGCCCTGGAATGGATCTCCTCCTTCCTCGCCGACAGAACCCAGAAAGTCCGCTTGCCACCCTTCCGCTCAGCAGCCACCAAGATCATCTGCGGCGTTCCTCAAGGCTCCTCGCTCAGCCCCACCCTCTTCAACATCTACATGAGCCCCCTCGCAGCCATCGCACGCCAACACAACCTCAACATCATCTCCTACGCTGACGACACCCAGCTGATCCTCTCCCTCACCAACGACCCCGCCACCGCCAAAGCCAGCCTCCAGGAGGGAATGAGAGACGTTGCGGAATGGATGAAGCTCAGCTGTCTGAAACTGAACTCAGACAAAACAGAAGTCCTCATCCTCGGATAATCCCCCTCCGCCTGGGACGACTCCTGGTGGCCCCCCGCACTGGGCACCGCCCCCAAGCCTACAGACCACGCACACAACCTGGGCTTCATCCTAGACTCCTCCCTCACGATGACCAAGCAAGTCAACACCGTCTCGTCATCCTGCTTCGACACCCTACGCATTTTCTTCCGAAAGATCTTCCGGTGGATCCCAACCGAAACCAGGAAAATGGTCACCCAGGCCCTCGTCACCAGCCGACTGGACAACGGGAACGCCCTCTACGCTGGAACCACAGCCAAAATACAGAAAAGACTCCAGCGCATACAAAACGCCTCCGCACGACTCGTCCTGGACATCCCCCGCCACAGCCACATCTCCACTCACCTGAGAGACCTGCACTGGCTTCCGGTCAGCAAGAGGATCACGTTCAGGCTCCTCACCCATGCACACAAACCCCTCCACAACACGGGCCCCACATACCTCAACAAACGCCTCATGTTCTACACTCCCACCCGCCAGCTACGCTCTGCCAGCCTCGCCCTCGCCACGGATCCGCAGAACCACCACCGGGGGAAGATCCTTCTCCTACCTAGTGGCCAAGACATGGAACTCCCTCCCCGCACATCTCCGGCTGACACAGGACCATCTCTCCTTCAGGAAGCAACTCAAGCCCTGGCTCTTCGAGCAGTAGCGGCATATTCCCCCCCCCCCCCACCCCCCCTCCAGCGCCTTGAGACCCTAGCGGGTGAGTAGCGTGCTTTGCAAATTTGATGATTGATTGATTGATCAGATGCTGCCTCCAATCGCATGGCTGTGTTACTTTTAAAGCATGCTTAAGGGGTTTGGCAGTTGGAGCTGTGGATGGAAGGGCTTGCTGACCCTGACTGTGGGGGCAGTGGGTGCTGTGACCTTGAAACTTCAGGGCACCTTGCTGAGGCTGAATTGGCTGACATTATGGGGTACCTCTGCCGAAGCCACAAAAGGAATGGTAGGGCTGTGGCTGGTAAGGTGAGACAGATAAGCACAGGGAGCGTGCTGTGGCCCTGCTCTCCTTGAACTGCCGTGGAGCAGAATCTGCCTTGTCCCCACACAGCTGAGTCCCGTCAAAGACCATGTCCATAAGGGACAGTTCGACATTGTCATAAAAACTGCTTGACCGCTGCCATGCATGGCGGCGAATGGTGATGCTGGTGTCAATGGCTTACTCAAGGGAACAGATGGTGTCTAAGTCACAATGAATTGTCAACTTGGCCGCATCACAACCGTCCCGTATGGCTAAGGCTAGGACATGTGGGAGGTTTTCTGGGACTTGAGTCATCAAATCACAAAGAGTGTGGGCATCCCATCCCCGGATGCAGCTGCCTTTCACAAATCTGAGGGCCAGGCTTATTGAAGAGAATACCCTCTTCTTGAAGGTTTTCACATGTGGGGACTCCCTATCGGGGTATAGTAGTCTGGACGGCATTTGCACTAGCCCCACTTATTGACACCTGCACCACCAAGCCATCAAGGAAGGAGTGCTGAGACCGAAACAAGAAGAATGGTGACACAGGCCCTCTTCAGCAGCAGACTGGACTACGGCAACGTGCTCTACGCAGGAATCCCAGCCAAACACCTACGACGACTACAGCGTATCCAAAACGCCTCCGCCCGACTGATCGTCAACATCCCCTGCCGCAGCCACATCACCCCCCACGTGAGAAACCTACACTTGGTCCCCGTCGCCAAGAGGATCACCTTCAAGTTCCTCACCCACGCCCACAAAGCACTCCACAACGCTGGACCAGCCTACCTTAACTGCAGACTCAGCTTCTACACCCCCACCCACCAGTTCCACTCCGCCAGCCTCGCCCTCGCTGCTGTCCCCCGCATCCAACGAATGACCTCCGGTGGCAGATCCTTCTCTTACGTCACCGCCAAGACCTGGAACACCCTCCCTACCGACATACGGCAGACCCAAGACCTACTCGCAATCAGAAGACTCCTCAAGAACTGGCTCTTCGAGCAGTAGCAGCACCCCCCCCCCCCCACCCTCCCCCCTCAGCGTCTTGAGACCCTCATGGGTAAGTAGCACGCCCTACTAGTACTCTGATTGATTAATTGAAAATGCAGGATCGCCTAGGGCAGGGCTGTGGAGTCTCAAAACATAGTGATTGACCCAGGGGCCAGAGCAAGGTTTGGCCCAAAGCCCCTACAGGGTATCTGCAAGTGCTTCATTGAAGGACAAGAGTGTCTCTGTAGATGTTTACCCCAGGTGGGGTATCTCTGTTAGAACATTAGTTTTGACCTCTAAGGTGGGGAGCTGGAGATCAAAATATTTGGCTGCCCCATTCATGACCATGGTGTAAGAAGTGCTCTTCTCAGTGGCATGACTAAGGGGTGAGAGGAACCCAAAGTCAGAGGAAGTATCAAGACCACTGGCCTCTTGAAAGGCATACCAATTTTCCTTATGGTATGTTTGCCCAATTTCATCACCAGCATCATAATTATTGTCCGAATCAGTACCAAATAAGGAATGCAACGCGTGTGTTCTTCCATGTGGAGGTGACAAGTCAAGTGGGGGAGGTGGGGCCTCGATAGAAGCCAAAAAAAGCCTCGGCCGAGGTTGTATTAGCACCGACTTGGAGTTAGAGAGCACAATGGGTATCTCATCCTCCGGCAGCGATGGAGTTGGCGTCAACGTCAAAACTCTGGGACCTGGCGTGGAGTGGGGGAGTTGGAACAGGAGCTGGTGGATTTGGAGGTTTCAGCTGGGGCTGTGGATAAACCCACTGGTGGGACCCCAGATGAAGGGTGTCTCATCTCCTTAGGGACTGAAGCCATGCCAGAGGGACTCTGTACACATAAAAGACTGGGAGCATGGCCATGTGGAACTCTTCGATCTACCTCTGTGTCGCAGACGGCCCCATTAAATCAGGTTGTGTAAGGATAAGTTGCAGGATTGTCTCCGATGCCGATCGACTATAGGAGGGAGATTGACAACTTGAACCGGTCTCATTGCGGAGTCTTCTGTTACTGGTCAACAGTTTCGTATAGCGGTCACAAATGTCCTTTGGGTTCATTGGTGTGCAGACATGGAAGGCCTGAGTCATGGCTCAACCCCAGGCACCACAGGCAAACCTGATGAGAATCTGTCACAGACATTTCTTTGCAACAGGCCTTAGAGGGTTTAAAACCTGTCTTTTTGGGAGGGGGCATTTCCCTTGCACACTGTAGAATTTGGATGAAAATCTGTCTCAAAGATGAGAGGTCACTCCAGATCCGCTTCTGGTGGCACAGAAAGAGAGGAACTGACATCAACACACAGAAGTAGTGCCTATATAAGCCTCGCACGTCATTTCCGGAGCAGAACAGCATCAGTGCAGAGCTGCACCACACCACCAACCGGTGTGCAGAGGGAGTGCTCAAAAGTTACGGAATCCAGTCGGATGTCTGGGGAATATTCAAAAGGTGAGAAATCTGCAGTTAAAACTCTCTATCAGAAACCTATTTTAGGAAATTGAAAATCGTGCTATCTCTAAATGGATTTGGTACACAATAGGCATGTTATGGTCGCAAACCCAGTGATTTTGCAAATTACAGGGTCTGAGATCGCCAAATATCTTCGTAAATCTTGTCCTATGTTTACGAGAATCTCGAAAGTGCTACTATCTTCTTTGAAAAATATCTTACAATGCGTCTCCAAATTATGCGTTTAAGCGCAACAGCCCTTCCTACAATTTCACTGTATTTAGGCTTTGCATCATGTGTGTTGCTTGCATGACTGTAGTACTAACAGTGGACACTAGGTGACAGCAGATTGCCATCCATTTTATATAATTCAATTGAAAATGACTGAGCCATATCAATGCAGACATACTGGTAATTGAACAGCATGTATATTTCCGCAATATATTCTAAGCCCTGTACAATGGTCATTAACGTTTGAAAACAGACACCTAAGGCTGTCTGTAGCCACACGCTGAAAAATTTAAAACTTTTCCTTTTCTATCTAAATTGATCCATTTCCTGCAGCTATTTTGTTAGTTTTATTACATATTACTGTCATTTTAATGTACTTTTTTTGTATTATTGTATTTTAGTTTGTTAAGTGTTTCAAAGGCTTTGGCCTGGTCCATAATAAAACAAAGTGTCACCTAAAATATTAGTGCCCCCCTGCCACGGACACTGGATTGAATGCTCATAATTACCTTATTGTGCTTTCTTATAACTAATGTAGTGCAAACATCTGCCTTTCTCTTTTATTCCAGATGTCAATTCTTAGACTGTACCAAGAGGCCTGGCTATCCGGCTGTCTTTCCCTTGAAGGTTCTCTCATGGACATTAACGGGCGAATGTGCAAGGGTACTTACATCAGTTTTCACGAAACCCATTACGTTATAATCTCTACGCTGTTTTGCAGGTGATTCAAAGTGGGTGTCCAGCATGCTTTGTTTCAATTTTGAGGGGCTCAGCGAAGAAATGTTGTGATTGGTTACTGAAACATATCAATATTGGTGCAAGAATGATACTGAGAAGCTTAGGAAAGCACCATTTCCCTACGGCTAGGTGGTCTCAAGGGTGTAAGCAAGTAAATAAAAGTATTTGTTGTTTTAATCAGTAAAAAAAACTTACAATAAGACCACAAAACTCATGCTTAAATAGGGCTATGAGCAAATTGTAAGAATACATACACAATTAAGTTACTTTAAACTGTAGCCCTCGACCTATTAAAGTTATATGGTAAAAAAAAAACACAATACTGACCATCTATGAAAGACCTCGTCCTATTAAAATTGTACATTTAAAAGGCATATTATCAGCTATGAAAGTCAAAGTAGAAAGTGCAAGACTATTCAAGCGCGCTCAAGCGCGGTTCGGCCTCAAAGTGCAACAAAAATGGCAGAAGGATGACAAGTCCCAATGAAGTGACGCCAGGTGAAGGGGGCGGAGCCCGTCATTATGCTCCTAGGACCTCATTTATGAGCCCTTGCGACACTTTTACGCCGCCAGTGCGTCACTTTTTGTGACGCACCAGTGGCATAAAACATGCGCCTTGTTACGCCATATTTACAAAGTGACGCATCTAGGTAGATGCGTCACTTTGTAAACCACTGCGCCACATTATACCTGCGCCAGGTATAATGTATGCAAGGGGGGCGTATTGTCGCAAGAAAGGGTCGTAGAAGTGACGCAGTGAAATCTATGAGATTTCACGGCGTCTCTTGTAGGACGCGTTGCGTCAAAATCTTGCGCCTGCCTCACAGCAGGCGTAAGACTGACGCAGGCCCTTTCACATGGGGCTTGCTCCGGACGCATTGCGGGAGTTGCGTCACTTTTGTGACACACTCCAGCAATGCGTCACTTTTGCGCTTACAGATACGTCAGAAATACTGACGTATCTGTAACTCCTTGCGCAATGATGCGTCATAATGTAAATATGACGCATCATTGGTGTCGCAAGGACGGCGCAATGAAAAGTGAAGCATCGCTGTTTTAACGCAGCGATGCGTCACTTTTCATAAATGAGGCCCCTATTTCGAGCTGCCTCTCCACACGGTTCTCCTTACGAGTTCAGTGAAGGCCTATGTTCTGATAGCTGATTGCACTTGTCGATGGCCATGAAGACTTTGATGAGTCGGCAGGCGAGTTGCATGTTAGAGGCTCCATGCTGATGATCATAGCCTGTCGACAGGGACTCATTTGCAAGATGTTAGATACGTTAATGATATTAGCAAGCAAACTCTCTCCTCTATCATATTGAGAGCATTGATCCACCCATATTTGTGAAGGTTTCAAGGTGCAAAGGGCCCTCGGGGAAATTAAGTGAGCGACTGCCCAGAGTCACGTGATGCTGAGCTGAGATGCTGTCGATCAAACCGAGATCTGCGCTCCTCCGGCATCAGCCGCTCTGGCCGCTGCGCCACACCTCACCCCATCTTTTCAAAACCCGAGCACGGACACAATAAATGCAGTAAGTGCAAGGTTTCGCTGAAGAACTCCACTCCCAAGGGGAGCGCAGTTCATTGAAGGCAGGGCATCAAATCTACGGAGCAGAAGCCTCCTCCATGGCAATGGGAATGGGTGGCTACACTATTGTTAAGGGTATAGAAGCCTACAGGAGTTAATGGCAAGCCCAGCATGTGATCCAGAGCTGAAAGTAGCCTTATCCTCCAAGAACAAAGCTTTTTCTGACCATGGAGTGAAAAGATTATGATTTCTTTGAGACATGCCAAAGGTCTTGAAACCCTAACTGCTCAGGTGAATCTGAAGTAGTTTCAGCCATTGACCGGCGCTTTTGTGGAGGTTGTTTGGGATTTCCTTCCAGATATAATAGCTTAGCACGCTTTGGGTTGAGGCCTTAATTTTGTGCCTTAAGTTAACAAAGGCCAAACTCCAGCCTTATGTGGCTCTGAGCAGAATACCTGGGTTGGGAGAACATTTTCTGTAAATGTTTGCTATTTTATTCTGTTGAAGAATATTCTTATTCTGGCTGGGAGTACTGCAAGACCAGCATTGGCCGCTGGTTCCAGTTTACTTTGGATTCCTTTGTGCATCAGGATCAAGCGACGGGCCTGGATGCAACTGTAAGTGCAATGGCTTTTGCCTGTAGGGAGGCCTTGTGGTTATTAAATAATACTCAATTATCAAAAGTAATGCCCAGATATTTGTAGGATGTGACAAGGTCGGTTTTCTGAGAGTTTAAGAACCAAGCACATTGTTTCCTAGATCCTCGTGGACCCACTATCATTATTTTTGTTTTGTCTAGATTGATTTCCAAATAATTTGATTCACAAAATGATCTTGGGGTGTCCAGAAGGCGTTGCAAACCCGTTCGGGTCTTACTCATCAGAAGCTTGCCATCTGCATACTGTAGTATGGGCAGATGTAATTGGGCCATTATGAAGCTTCTTTCAAACCCGCCATATACAGGTTGGAAAGGATGGGGACTAAAACACAGCCCTGTTTGAGTTCATTGGATGTTGGAGTTTTCTTTGAAATTGCCCCTTGATTCCTGATCTTAATTATATCCTAGGTGTTTGAATATAAATGCTGGATTGCCTTAAGGATGTGAGATGGAATTGAAAGTTTAGAAAGTCGGTGCCATAGCTGCTTCCATGAGATTTAATCAAATGCTGATTTTAAGTCAATGAAGCTTGTATAAAGATTGGATTATGGTTTGAGAGTTTTTAATATCAGGCTTGATAAAACCAGCATGTTTAGTTCTGTTACCATCCTTCTGTGAAACCTGTTAGACAGAGTGGTATTAAATGTATCTCGTTGTTCCAGACCTCCAGATCTTTTAGGATCGCCTTTGCAAAATTACTTTGCTTCGATATCTATTAGTGCTATTTAACAAGTGACTTGTTTTTTTAAAAGTTTTATATAGAACTAGACCTGAGACATCGGGTATCAGAGAGCTTTACATGAGCACCAGTTTTGTTACAGAAGGACACTTCAGTAACACTTTTTCTGGTGGATACAGTATCTGCCTGTGGATTCCTCACCTATTGAATTACCCCATGCGCAGCATTCCACAGAAACTATTCTCCTTAGTTCTCCCACGTCGACGAAGACGTCTCGATGGAAAGGCTCCTCACGCGACTCCGCATGATGTCACTAGAGCCAATAAGAAGGCCTCCTTGGCGTGCTGACGTCAGTTCCACCCATTTTTTCCAGGCCTTCGAGGCAAACCAACAACATTTTCACAAGTATACATACCATAACTAAAACTGGAAATTCTAAATCAGACATTTCCTAGTGTTAAGTATCACATTATTTCAACAATAAAATACATATCTATTATTTTTCGGTGTACCCTGGCAGGCAAATGTGAGGCGGGTCGGTTAGTGAGGAATCCACAGGCAGATACTGTATCCACTAGAAAAAGGGTTACCAAAGGTAAGTAACTTGTTCTTCTGATGGATACATCTACCTGTGGATTCCTTACCTTTTGAATTGAATGCCCAAGCAGTCCCACTCCTGGTGGAGGGTGCCTGCCTACACCAAAAAATCCAGCAGTACAGAACTTGCAAAATGGCAGTTCCTCCTCACCTCCGAGTCGAAGTAGTAGTGTTTTGCAAAAGTGTTGAAGCAGGCCCAAGCTGCCGCCTTGCAGATGTCTACAACAGGGACACCTCTAGCTAAAGCCAAAGAAGACTTAGCTCTGGTAGAATGATCTTGAATACCTTCAGGAAGATCCTTCTTGACCAAGGCATAGCAGATCTTGATACAGAGGATGATCCACCTGGACAGGGTTCTTTTGTGGATAGCCTTGCCCTTCATCTTGCCCACATATTGGATGAAGAGATGGTCGTCCGACCTGAAGTCCATAGTCCTGTCCAGGTAGAAGCTGACCACCCTCTTAGGGTCCAGGCGATGAAGCCTCTCCTCCTCCTTAGAAGGGTGAGCTTAAGGATAGAAAGTGAGTAAAGTGATGGATTGCCCTAGGTGGAAAGGAGTGATCGCCTTAGGCAGGACAGCAGCCCAGGTCCTAAGAACCATGTTATCCGCATGAAACGAAGTAAATGGAGGCTTTGAGATAAGAGCTTGCAACACACTCACCCTCCTAGCGGAAGTGCTTGCAACCAGAAATATTCTCTAAAAAGCTAGGAACCTTAAGGGACAACTATGTAAAGGTTCGAAGGGAGAACCCATTAAAAAAGTGAGAACTAAATTAAAATCCCAATGAGGGATGATAAAGGGAGTGGGAGGAATCCCAATCGTGAGACCTTTAATGAATCTCCTAACTATGGGAGATTTAAGAGGGTTGATCTGGTAGACAATTCTGTCTGCCTTATTGGAAAGCCAATAAGGTAGAGAAGTAGCCTTTAACAGTAGCTACTGCACAAACCTGCTGAGCCAGGAAAAGAGAGAAACTCAGAATATTAAACAAATGGGCCTGCAAATGATCAATCGATCTCTCTCCACACCATTTAACAAACTTGTCCCACCTACCAGAATACACAGATTTGGTGGAGTGTCTCTTGTCCAATAAAATAACATTCACCACATCTTTTGCGAGAGAGAGGAAGAGCTCAGGTTGCCCCAGATGTGGCGTCGGTGACTTCAGGACCGGCACTGAAGTGAGGCTCACCGGGATAGTAGACGACGCGGTCGTGCAGGTGCCGGACCGGAGCCAGATGGCGTCGGAGAAGATCTATTCAACTGCACTCGCCCCTCCAGAGTTTGCACCAGCGTCGAGAATCTTGGCATTGTGAGAGGCCAACTCCCAGGAGTCACTGGCGTAAAAGGCATGAGAGGTGCCTGAGGGAAGTGAGGTGGCAAGCCTCCCAGGAGTATGCCAGTGGATGACACCCAATTGATCCTCTCCCTCATCAAGGCCCCCACCACCGTCACAAAATGGATGAAGAACAGCCGCCTAAAACTAAACTCGGACAAGACGGAGGTCCTCATCATCGGATCCACCCCCTCTGCCTGGGACAACTCAGGGTGGCCGGCCGCACTGGGAGCTGCACCAACACCCACCGACCACGCACGCAACCTGGGAGTCATCCTGGACACCGCGTTGTCTATAACCCAGCAAGTAAACACTGTCTTCTCCTCCTGCTTCAACACCCCGCATGCTTAGCAAGATCTACAGATGGATCCCCACCGGAACCAGAAGGACGGTCACCCAGGCTCTCGTCAGCAGCAGAGTGGACTAGAGCAATGCTCTCTATGCAGGAACCTCAGCCAAACTCCAGAAACGTCTACAACGCATACAGAACGCCTTGGCACGCCTCATCCTCGACATCCCCTGCCACAGCCACATCACAACCCACCTGAAAGACCTGCACTGGCTCCCCGCCAACAAGAGGCTCACCTTCAAGCTCCTCACCTACGCTCACAAAGCATTCCACAACACCGGACAAGCATACCTCAACGAACGACTCACCTTCTACACCCCGACCCGCCAGCTTCGCTCCGCTGACCTCGCCCTCGCCACCATTCCCCGCATCCGTTGAGCAACCACCGGTGGCAGATCATTCTCCCACCTCGCCTCTAAAACCTGTAACACCCTCCCCAGACCCAAGACCTGCTGGCCTTCAGGAGACTCCTCAATACCTGGCTGTTCGAGCAGTAGCAGCACTTTCCCCCAGTGCCTTGAGACCCTCAAGGGTAGGATGTGCGCTCTACATATGATTGATTGATAGGACCCATGGGGTAAACCAAAGCACCAGCAGGGTTAGCTGCTCTGGCTAATAAGCCAAACATTGCATTGAGGAAATACGAAGGATCCGTACCCGGAGTCGGGAAGGCAGGATACCCAGGATCTGGTACTGCAGGTTCTGAGACCGCTAGAGGAGGAAGCACAATCAACTCTGGTTGCAGAGGTTTCTCTCAGCACCAGTGAAGACATAGCTCTCGTAGCTGGAGACTGGGCTGGAGTCACCTCTGGAGAAGGAGAGGGAGAGACTTCATCCTTGCGATGATGCCGGGGAGCCGGAGACCCTGACTTTGGTGTTCCAATTACGTTGAGATCCATGGCGCTACTTCTTTTTATGTTTCCTCAACGACTTCGAGGTATGCAGAGTCGGCGACTTGGACAGGGACCTCGACCTCCTCCAACCTCTTTTCTGCTTTAGCCATGAACAGCATGGGCTCTCTTTACTTTAGAACCTTGGGGTTCATGCGCCTGCATGACGAACCCTCTGCGACGTTGTGGTTGGACCAGAGACACCACAAACAATCTTCATGGGGGTCAGTATTCAACATCTGACCCCCACATTTCCTGCATGGCTTAAATCCAGTCTTAATCTGGCTAACCATGGTTGCTACTACAAAGACCAAAAGACTTGCAACAAAGAAACTCCCAGAAATGGAGAGCCCTGGAAAAAACTGTTACATGTCGATGGCACAGAAAAAAGGGAACTGACTTAAGAGCGCCTACGATGTCTTCTGATTGCTCAGATGACGTCACACGGAGTCGCATGCGAAGCTGTTCCTTTGTGATGTTGACTTGGGAGCGCTACGGAGAAAAGTTACAGTGGAATGCTGCGCATGGGGTAATTCAAAAGGTGAGGATTCCACAGGCAGATGTATTCATCAGAAAACCTATATTTTGAAGGTTCAGGGGGTTCAACTTTTTAAAGATAGGTTGCAAAACTGACCCTCGCCAGGCATCCAGAAAGAGTTCAAGATGGATACAAATACTAAATAACAGGTTAAACTTCCTTGGCCAAAATGGCACGTTAGACATAAAAAGAGCTGTAGGAAGCCCATTGGAACCTGGGGCTCCCTGGAATCTCCCTTTGCAGATGATCATGCTCATCTGTTCATCATTTGTCTAACCTGTGGGGCTTGCTTTATATGAATCTCTTTGTCAGTTTCTGGAGTGGCATAGGTAAACTAGGATGGAGCTTGGTCTTTACTTGGTCCACAGAGAGACTGCAGAAACTGACTCCATTTGTTTTCCGCTATGTTTTGTTTCTCAATTGTTTTAATACTTGCTGCTACATGATTTATTAACCTCCAGAATTGATTACTATTCCCAGACCTGGTGGCCTCAAAGAAGAGGGACCAATACTTATCAGAGGCCACAGTTTTTGCTTCCTTCACTAGGGCGTTATTCTGTTTTTTGAGGTGTTTGATAGCGTCACTTTTACCTTGGTCCCAGGGCTTTTTTCCCAACACGTCTCCATTCTCTATGTTGTTTTTTCTTATTTTAAAGGTCTTTTTTGAACCAGCCATTTAAGTAATCCTTCCTCGGAAGCTATCTTGTCTTTACTGAGATTGACCCCGTTTTGCATACCCTCTGTCTTTGGTTCAAACATTCATCGCAGATATGTGAATGGACTGTGCACTGGAGCTCAGATGTTGAATTTGATGCAGCCAAATGTGTCAGGATTTGTCCTGATTTACTTGCAAGATGTTGCCCGGCCCCTATCCACCTTGGGTAGGTAAGCGTTCCAGGGGAACATTTTAGTTTAAAATGATCACTTTCTATTCACAGCTCGATGTTAAAGTTGGTAATTAGAATCATCATGTTTAAACTAACAAACGTGTAGTCTAGGATAGACTAAAAAATTTGTCGGTTTTGCATGGGTTTCATCAATATATCTCACATTAAGTGCCCTTAGACCCAAGGATTCTAAGGTCGTCAGAAGCTTTTCTCCTTGCTGGTTTCGTTTATGGGAGTTATAGACTGCAAAGGGTCTGCCCCAAAGCATGTTTTGACAATCGACCGTGTCCTACTCTTTGTTTGTATGCGTTAAGTTTAAGTTTATTGAAATCTCCTATTATCAGAATGTTGTCTTCTAGATATTCAAGAAGAAGAAGAATTAATGATGACTCTAATTCCGTTATGTGCTCTTTTAATCCTGTATCTCGGATTAATGTATACATTAATTAATAGAAGGTCTGAGAGAGAACCCAGTCTGCACTTCAGCTTGAATTACTTGCAGTGTCTCAGATTGGGTGTTCACAATAATTATTTTTCAGTTTAAATCCACTTTGACAAACATAGCCAATCCTCCAGTAGGCCTGCCTGGGCCTGCATTCTTGGGGACTAATTTATGGTAAGTTTCAAATCCGTTGGTTTGGGAATTTTCCAAGGACCAAGGGGCATATTATCAAGAAACGGCATTAATATTATCGCAGCTTTAGCGTCAGAAAACTGCAGCTAAAGCGGGGATAATGGGCTAGATAATACGCCCTTGTGAATTCCCATAGAAGTCCATGTTCTGGTGTGAACATGGGCTTCTATGGGAATTCGCTATGGCGTATTATCAAGCCCATTATAGTTTCTGCCACTAAAGCGGCGATAATATTAACGCCGTGCTTGATAATATGCCCCCAGTTTTCTTAAAGACATAAAACATCAAAGAAGCCAATAAAGTTTGCAGCCTTACTGTTCCACATTACCCAGGTCAGGCTTTCCAGATTCCAGGACCACAGATTTAAATATATGCCTTTTTGAGATGATGTGATTCATGATAAAATCCCCTTACCTAGCACAGGATCTAACCCGCCCAGTCTTCCAATGCATGGATTATACAAATTATGTTAACTTGTCTTACTGAGCTCTTCTCTGAGTCTATTGCCATGATTTCTATGTTGTTTTGTGATTGAATGTCAGTATCAATAGTTCCAACTGCATTTTTGAGGACAGATTTATTTTTGTGTGGTTGGTGCTTAGGATCAAGTGCCCAGGGAGGCAGGTCCATAGGCAGACGCGTAGCCAGAAGAATATTTTTAGGGGGGCATGGCCCCCAGCTAGTGACCAAACATTAAAGCTGCACACTAAATGTGTATTCTTTCCCAAGTATGGGGAAATGTACAGTATGTAAGATTTGAAATTGCACACTGCTTTTGGGTGCTTTATGAAAACAACAGAAATTCTATCTTGGTTGGGTTAAGCTCCAGTAGGTGCAGGGCATCCAGGTTTGGATGATATGCAGTGCTTGAGGCACTGGAGGTTAGAAGTAAAGGAGACTTTCAACTAGAACTTTGTATCATCAGTGTATTGAAGGCAGCTGAGAGGTCCAGCAATATCAGGAGACAGTGGTAACTTCATGTGGGATTAGGAGGGCATTGTTTACGACCTGTTAGGTAGTAGTTTCAATGCTCCATCAGGATCTGAAGCCAGACTGGTAGTCGTACATAGGTAAATGGCTAAAAGTTAAAAACAACAAAACAGTACCTCAATCATATCCGGAGCAGCGGACGGACACTGATTAAGTTGAATCAATGAACGGAAATTATGTTAGGCCTGCAGTGACGAATTGCATGACTGTAAAGACAAGTGCCACGTATGCCAAAAAGCAGGCGGGCTCCAAGCTCTTTTCTCTATGCAAGAGTGTCTCGTAAGCGAGGCGCATGTTCTTGCAGGCTCAACCCTAAAAATAACTCTTAGGAAAAGCAGCTGATCCATGGAAATTAGTTGGGCAGGCATCTCTTCCAAAGCAAGGTGCATCACAGTAAGGAGTTGTGCAAGTGTCCTTCACATAATTATATGAAGTAGCAGGAGAATGCACCCTCACAATGTAGGTAGAGAACGGTGGGAGATGAGCGTAAAACTTCACACCAAAAATGAGCAGCATGGGCAGCAGCTCTTAAAACAGGCAGCTCCCTGGAAGTAAATGTTATCTTATGCATATTTGTAGAGCGCAATACCTCGCAGGAGGGTGGTCAGGTGCTAAACCTCACCTTCACAAAATATACATCATGGATAACTACTTTGCAAAGCTCACTAACATTTACAAACTAGACAGACAGGAAGCAATCATCACTTCAAGACTCCCTCACAAAAATATGTAAACACTGCTAGCAGGGACAGATGTACAAAGTTACCAAGGGCATTAGGTCATGTAGAAGGCTTTAGGGCTGTCCTTTATTTTACGTAACAGTACCTTACATGAACTGATTTTTACAGGCATGATTTTTGTGGTAAAACAAAAATGCAAAGTGCAATTGGAATAAACGTTTAAGTGGTTGATTGTGTTACACATAATGGGGCCCACTGGCACCATTTATACATGTGCAAGCAACAAATCTGTAGTGTTCAAGTAATACGTGATGTTCTGTGAATACATTAAAACACCAATTGCAGTTATCATCCTGACAGGGCAGTTGATTGTTGTTGTTCAAATGTACATTAGCGTTCCAAACTATAACATGCAAGGATTACGGGGATCACACCTGCAGGACTAACTTTGCATTTCAAACATTTCTTTTGTTGTATTTATTGCTTGTTGCAATGTATCAGGAAAGTTGTTCAGTGGCTCCCTTTCTGCTAGAATGCATAAGTGAAAGAAATAAAAAACTTACCCACAACACAGTTTCAAAGAGGGTGTCATGTCTAGGGGAAAGATTCAGTTCCATTTCCTGTGTGTCTGAAAGATTCCGGCAGGCTACAGGCAAAGAAAGAGACTTTCTGTCCGTCTTTGGAATTGCCCGCTCTTTTTCTCTAGTCAGGTCAGACGCCCAGCACGCACTCAGCAGAGCAATGCTGAGATAAGTTAACTTTTCATGCAGGTGGTCTATCGTGCCTCCCCCTCAGAGGTCAAACCCAGGACAAACCACCCTCGTCCTTCTGCAGGCTGCTTTCAGCAATGCAGCAAACATGTGTTTTCGAAGGGGCCACATTGCAGAGGTTTTTTTTTTTTTTTTGTAAAATTTTTTATTTTGCAGACAATAAAAAGGAACATCAAACAAAGGGTACCACATTCGGCGCACAGATGGGCCCACACAGTGGGAAAGCGTTAAAGTAAGATGAGGCAATGCTGCAACTCCAGAAAGCTAGCGAAGGAGAGGCTTCAGCAATTGTAAATGTCGGTAGTCTCATTCTTATCCCCCAACCGGGGCAGCTCGCAGCCGACAAGGGGTCCAGAATCGCCCTGCCTTCCAAGTAAGCCTCATCTCACCGATACAACTGTGCCAAAGTAGCCCCCAACCCCAGACCCCCCCAACTCCCCCCTCCCTCCCGTGACGGTGCCTCATTCCTCACCCATTCATCCATCAGGCACACTCTAGAGCTGAAATAGATGTAAATTCCTCAGTGAAGCAGGGCAAACTGCCGAGGGCAAACCTTTAGACAGAAAGGACACCAAGGGACCCCACACGTGTTTGAAATTTTTGTAGTTGCCTAGGAATATGTCCGCCATTCTCTCGAGACTTAGGAGCCTCCACAATCTAGCGTGCCAAAGGGAGATCGCCGGGGCCTCCTTCCGTTTCCAGGCCGAAGCCACTGTGAGCTTGGCCGCGCCGAGACACAGCCAAAGGATCTTTTTGTCAGCTCGTGTCTGGTGTTCAAGGCCAGGATCTCTCAAGCCCAGTAGCACGAACTCCGGGGCGTCGTCGACCGGGTACTTCAGGATGTCTTTAACATGGGATAAGATCTCGACCCAGAAGGGTTTGATAATTGGGCAGTCCCACCAGATGTGGCGGAAGTCCCCCAGGAGACCGCAGCCCCTCCAGCACCTGTCCGTGACAGCCGGATAAATGCGATGAAGGCGAGCCGGGACCATGTACCACTGCGTAAGGGTTTTAAGATGCGCCTCCCTCAGGAGTACGGAGTGATTGAATTGCGCCACGTCTTTCCAAAGTGCTGACCACGCTCCGTCAGTGATATCCCTCCCTACCATCTCCTCCCATTGCTCCATGTAGCGCGGTCTGGGTGAAAGGGCCGAACGCAGCAGCAATTGGTAGAGAAAGGAGATGGCCCCCTTCATGGTGGATGTCTTCAGGAGAAATGCCTCAAAGTCGGACGGAGGTCGCGTCGCAGCCTCCCGCACACCCGGTGACGTGGCCCAATGAAGCAATTGTAAATGCCTGTAGCGTTCCACCGGTTGCACTTGGTAGTCCCGCATGCAGTTCCCAAATGTCAGGGGATCGGGGCCGTGGAACAGGTGAAGTAGCGCCCGGCATCCCCCCTCCCTCCAGGCGTCAAAGGGGCCCTCGGTGAGTGCCGGTGGAAACTCCGGATTGAAATGTAACGGAGTGAATGGGGATGGAAAGGTCGTCCACCTCTCGTCGCCCGCCAGTGTATCCCAGACTTTTAGCGTAGTCCCCGTGGGGGTACTAATATATGCGTTTGCCGGGCGGTCCCTCTTCGGCTTCCAGGCCAGATCCCAAATGGACCGGCCCGCCACACTCCGGTCCATATGCAGCCAGTGTTTGTCGGAAAACTGCTGAGACCATTCCACCATGACTCTGAGTTGGGCAGCTTTGTAATAGAGGTGGAAATCCGGAAGACCGACCCCCCCTTCATTCCGCGGACGTCGCAAGAGTGCAAACGAAAGGCGCGCCCGACCCCCCTGCCAGACAAATTTCAACATCATGGACTTAAGGTGGCTAAAAAAGGAGGAGTTCAGTGGGATCGGTAGGGCCTGGAAGAGGTACAGATACCTGGGGAGAAGGACCATTTTGACCGCGTGTACCCGCCCCAGCCAGGATAGGAATTTCGGTTTCCATTTCTCCAGATCAGCCCGCGACTTGGCCAAGAGGGGCGGGAAGTTGGCCGCGAATAAGCCGCCCACCGTAGGGGTGAGACGGACTCCCAGGTATAGAATGGAGCCCGAGGCCCAGGCCAGTGGTGTCGTGGCTTTCACTCGTGCCACATCGGCCTGAGGCAGGGTCAGGTTCAGGACGTACGACTTGCCGTAATTTACTTTGAAACCGGCCACTGCCTCAAACTCCAGCAATATGTCCCGAACACACGGAAGAGAGGTAGCGGGGTCGGCCACCGAGAGTAGGACGTCATCCGCAAAAAGGGTGATTTTGTGCTGGTCTCCTGAGAAGGGGATGCCCTTCACCCCCTCGTGCTCCCGAACCGCCATCGCCAGGGGCTCAATGCTGAGCGCAAACAACAAGGGCGAGAGGGGACATCCCTGCCTGGTGCCTCGTGAGTGCTGGAAGAAGGTCGATAGGTGGCCGTTCACCGCCACCCTCGATCGTGGGCCGCAGAAGTTGGCTCTCACCATAGCGATAAATCACTCGGAGAAGCCAAACGCCTGTAACGTGTGGAATAAGAAGCCCCAGTCTACTCGATCGAAGGCCTTCTCGGCGTCTAGACCCACCAAGACCGCTGGGATGCGGAAAGAGGTTTTTTTTTTAACAATTCTGTTAATTAAAACAAAGCATCAGTAAAAAAACACAGTACGGAAGAATAATGTCACATTCAACACATCACCCACGGGGGTACTGGGCACAAGAGTACATTCACGTCAGGAACCTTACGGGGATGGGGGGTACATAAAAAACGGCGTTCCTGGGTGGCACACAGATCTCTCCTCTATATTTATTCCAGGGTCCCCATATTGAAGCCCACTTTCGAGGGCGACCTCTTGCCATAAAAACAGTTTTTTCCCGGAACATGCTCCAATCTAAGTTACTCTTCCAGGTCTCAAGGGTGGGAGGCTGTTCTGATCCCCACTTCTGGGCAATGTTCCTTTTCGCTATCATGAAGCTCAATGTGACCCACTGTGTCTGTGCGGACTTAAGGTCAGTAGGTTCCCATATGTTAAGGAGGCACCTCCTCGCCTCTGGTAGCAGGGAGAGCCCCAAAACCTCATGAATAGTGTTGTGAATCTTACGCCAGTACTCAGAAATATATCGACACTCCCAGATAACATGGAGGAACGTCCCCACGAGACCACACTTCCGTGCACAGAAACCGGTATCAGTCAGACCCATCTGTACAAGGTGGGGCCCCGTAACATAGACCCTATGTAATATTTTTAATTGAACAAGCCGCAGCCGTGCAGGAATGGCAACCACTTTAGGAGAAGACACAGCTGATTTCCAGTACTCGTCATCGAGTTCTATTCCGTCTCGCACCCACTTATCCCTCAACTCGCTAAGTAGGTCCGCCCTGTGATTAATTAACTTCTTATAGATCAGGGAGATCGTTCTTTCGGGGAGGTGACCATCTAAAATTCTATCCTCGAGGGGAGAAGCCTCCGGAAGGTCAGAGTCCACAGGCAGGGCCGCCTGTAGTGAATGTCTAATTTGCGCATAGCGAAAGTATTCAGATCTCGTCAGCTCGAATTCATTCTGCATGTCCTCAAATGACTTAATCCTCCCCTTGCTCCAGATGTCTTTAATGGTAGAGATTCCTATCAGGTCCCACTTATCAAACCATCTCATCTTCCAAAGCTTACCCAGCCGCTCCGAATCAAAAAGTGGGGTAGCTAGTGTCAACTTGTCCCTCCATCCCAAAGAACTTGTGGCATCGTGCCAGATCCGAACCACATGCCTAGTTGGTCCTGTCAAATCTAACTTCGATGGCTTAGACTACAATGCCCTATTATATCTGCCTCCAGGGAGAAGCCATCTATCCATGGCATAGCCGGGATCGGCAACGGGCCATATGTCCAATGATTGATCGCGGCCAGCTGGGCAGCCCAATTGTACCGTTTGATGTCAGGGAGGGCAATGCCTCCATCATACCAGGGGAGCGTCAGCTTTGCTAAAGCGATACAGGGTCTGCCCTCCCATAAAAGGCTACGCTGCAACCCCTCCACCTCACGTAAATAGCTAGCCGGCACTACATCCAGACAATTCTGAAGGGCATAAAGGAAACGAGGCAGAGCCATCATTTTGAAAAGAACCGCGCGCCCCAACAAAGAGAGCAGAAGTTTCCTCCAGTTAGCGATGTCACTCCTAAGCCTCTGCACAGGTGGAAGGAGATTTTTGGCGTACCTGACTGCTGGGTCGAGAAAGATGAAAATCCCCAAATACTTGAACCCGTCTGTACTAATCTGAATGGGACAATTTCGCAGGGGGGGATCGGGGGCTCTCCTCTGAGGAAAACAGCAAAGATTTCCCCCAATTAATGGAGAGCCCGGAGTTCTTACCAAACGAGGTCAGGACGTCACACACAACAATTAGGGACTTACGGGGAGAGGTTAAATAAAGCAGAATATCATCTGCGTACAAGGAAATTCGGTCCTCCCAATCAGGGGACCACCGAATGCCCCGGGTAGATGGCTCTCAGCGCAGCCAAGATGCCAAGGGTTCCAAGGCCAGCGAGAAAAGAAGGGGAGAGAGAGGGCAGCCCTGCTGAGTACCACGACCAAGACGAAAGGACGCCGAGACCCGATTATTAATGACTATTTAGGCGAGTGGCTCAGTGTATAACAGGCACATCCAGCCTATAAATTCAGGGCCAAATCCAAATTTAGTCAGGACCGCCCACAGATAGGACCATTCTACTGTATCAAAAGTCATGGTTGCATCAAGTGAAGCGATAACGGCCGGTTCCTGCAGGGTGTGGGCCCTGGCTATCACGCCATGCAACCTACGTAGATTCAGAGCCATGTTTCTATGGGGAATAGAGCCTGATTGGTCTGAGTGGATCAGCCCGCTGACCACTTTCACCAGCCTATTGGAGAGAAGCTTGGCCAGAATTCTGGGCACCACATTTAATAAAGAAATAGGCCTATAAGAGGCACAAGCAGTTTTGGACCTACCCACCTTATGGATCACCACCACTGACGCAACTCTCGGATCACTGGGCAAGATCCCATTCTCCCGGGCCTCAACAAACATACCTTTGAGGTATGGTGCCAGCTTATCGGGTCTGAGCTTATACAGTTCAATTGGGAGCCCATTTGGTCCCAGTGCCTTCCCTGAGTTCAAAGAGCGAATAGCTTGGGCTATTTCATAAGTTGTGAAGGCCCTATCATTAAAATTGCGGTCCTCACAGGACAGGCAAGGGAGCCGTATGTCCCGAAGCAACAAATGAGAGTCCTCCTCCGGTCGATCTGAGACCAAGGTATAAACAGATTGAAAGTATGCCGCAAAGCTATCAACAATACTCTGTCCGGCGTAGAAGGGGCCGGCCGCGGCGGCTGGGCCGGAGCCGGAGAGGGGGCAAGCGGCACGGCGAGCGTCGCCGGCCGGGGCCGAGCCGGATTCCAATGCGGATCCCAGGCTGGAACAAAATGGTCCGAGTACCAGGACAGGGGTGGGATAAACAGCACCTAGTGCGGCGCCAGTGGCAGCGCTGGGGCCAGAGCCTAGGGCAGCGCAGGGGCCGGAGCCAGCGGCGCTGCACCTTGTGGCGCCGGGGCCGAGGGCACTGGATCTAGTGGCTCCGGGGTTGGCGCCAGAGGCGGGACCGCCGGGCCAACGGGATCTGGACACAGGACCGTGGGACCCGCAGGCACGCCGGCAGGAGCCCGAGACTTAAAAAGGCGGTCCATGGCTACAAGAAACTCGTGCATCTGCTCGGGAGTCGCCGACAGATCCGGGTATGGCGGGTAGGCCGTGGGACTCCCAGGCTCCGGAGGGGCTGCAGGGGCAGAGCCCCTGTCCCCCTCGTCCGCCTCCGAAGAGCGACGGGGGGACGTCAGAGTAAACGCGCTTCTTCGACTTTTTTTTATGGCGCTTACTGGAATCTGATGGCGAATACTTGGAGGCCGAGCAGCGATGGCTTCTGTCCCGTGAGCGGTCCTGCGAACGGCCCCTAGACCCGGAGCGGCGGTGAGAGGAATGCCAGACCTCCAGCAACATCCAGTGCCGCTCTCGTAGGGCCTTCGGGGCCATGGCTCCACAGTCTCGCGAGTCATGGTCAGTCTCCAGGCAGTAGAGGCAGACATCGTGGGGGTCCCCCACTGACCTATTACGGCGGCATGACCCACACGACTTAAAGCCGGGCATCCCAATGTGCACCAGGAGACAAAAGCCTCAAAAAGTAGTCCAAAAATTACTGAGGTACGTGCTCAATCCGGATCTGCGCTTTTGGCGCAGAAAAAGAAAGAACTCACATCAGTGCGCATGGGTGGCGCCTAAGTATTTATTATTTATTTATTTATTTATAGTGTTTTGTATAGCGCGAACAAGACCCGTGGGTATCAGAGCGCTGAACATAAAAATATTACAGACTTGACAATTATCACATCAATTATAACAACAAACAGTTATGAGGTAGAAGCGGTGTGGTAAAAGGGTGACTAGATAAAAGGCATTGAGAGGTGCATTGGTCTCAGCTTGTGTCATAGTCATATCTTCAAGCTCGTAGAGGTAGGGTTATATAACATTATCAATATAATTGCCTATATAGTTAGCCATTAGGAGTTGCATAGGTTTAGCTTGTCATAGTAGTCATAAACATAATAAACATAATAAAGTGAGGTAGAGGTTATATAGTTTGAGCTGTGAGATACAGTATATAAGCTCCCAGATATATGGTCAGCGCAGCGCTTACGATGCCAGTGACGGACAAGGAGCCGCACAATGCCACCTACTGGAGCGCAGGCGTACTGCTAAGCAGAACATTTTCCAGATCTAGTCTGGAGCCCGGGGAATATTCTAAGGTAAGGAATCCATCACTAACGTGTCTCTTTCAGATACATACATATAATCAATATAAAAGCCATCTCCGGATCCATTCCAGATGGGAGCAACCCAACCTACACACAAACTTTCCCACCTCAAAATATTAACCAGGTATTATTCTGCAGACATATCATTCATCAAGTCCCCCTGTTGGGTGTGCTGTAAATGGATTAGTTCCTGACGGTGAATACCCATCTTCAGCTTCAGAATTTGCCTCCTCATATATAAAACAGCTACTACAGGGGTAGAGATTGAAGTCACCCAGAATCATTATAGCGGTATGAACAATGGGCCATCAAGAAAAGAAGGTATGCAAATAAATACTAAGTGTAGGCAAAACATTGATGACTCCCTTCCATGTAGAGCATAATATATGTTAATACACAATATCCTGGTAAAGTTCTTAAAAGAAAGAAGACACCTTCCATTTTGTGACAAAGCTAATTTAACAAAGTGACAAGACCCCCCACTAGGTCGTTCATGAATAGACGGTATGGCATTGATTTAAAAGAAACATATCCGTCCATGTGGAGTCCTCTCTCTGTTTCCAATGTCCACCGAAATGTTAAATTGTCATACAGGGCAAGTGATCTAATCCATTCGGCATGTTCCCTCTTTGCCCTCCACCCTGCTATGTTCCACGACATAACCCTAAGCAGTTTCTTTTTCTAATTAATATTCCGTCCTTCTTTACCTTTTCTATTTACCCAGGTTTTGGGTTTCCTTGCTCCCGCCTGCCCTTCTATTGATGCTGTATTCTTTCATAGTGTATTTATGAGATTGTGTCTGCCGAGTTGTAGACAGCAGAGGCCCCTACAGAGCCCCAACCCCGCTGAAGCTGCCAAAGCGGAGGGTTCATGACGCCCCTGGACTGATACTGGTGTATTGACAGTTTTTGTTGAATCCAGCTCAGCCTTTCAACCATCTTGCTCTCACACACCATGCTGCTGAGCCTTTAGACCCAAAATCTCACATGGAGTATACCCATAGTGCCTTTTGAAATCCTGTTAAGTCAAATCCAGAGATGATGGGGTCAGGCTGTTGGAAAGCTTTTCTCACCCTCTCTCCCCTGGAAAGGCCACTTTCACATTGTCATGCCTTTCCTTGCTCACCGTGGGATTGAGGGTCTCCACTTTCTGGTGCTGTGTCAACGAATGCTGAGCTGATTGCCCAACAGTATGTCAGCCTTAGAGAGGTGAAGCATGCCACACTTGGTGACTGGCCGCTGCCTTCTCCTCCCTTCTAGACTCATGGGCTACCTCTCTGCAGAGCCTTGCCTCTAGAACAGATTATCTCTTGGCTAGCCGCACAACAGGCTTTTGCTCCTCTATTCCAGACTCACAGTGCTCCATCACTAGCATTTTCCAGCAATTGTACCCCCCACTCTTTTCCCTAATCTGTCAGCACTTAAAGCCTCCCATCTTCGTTCCACAGCTTGCTACTAGGCAGGCTACCCCATACAGGCCTTACCAGAGCCTGACACACCACCCAGGAAAAGACAACCATCCACACCCAACAACAATGAGACCTAATCTGCTAAGGCAGTCATCTTCTTCACTTCATGAGTGGGAATAGAAGTGTATTTTCTTCCTCAACAACAACCCTTTACTTTTCTGTTGGTGTTGTACCTATTCAGAGTTGCCTTGAATCTTTACATAAAAGAACCAACCTCAAAATCATCAGTCAGTATTCAAAAGAAATACCCCCATACTTTCACAGGTATATATATATATATATATATATATATATATATATATATATATATATATCACTCAAATGTGCACTAATGTGAAAAAATGTGAACAAGAGGTAGCACCTCACGTAAGTACCACCAGAGGGGCTGACTGGTTAAATATCATCAGTTATGCCCACGTTTCTCATCATAGGTTGCTAACCCGTAAAAACCAAAATAATCGTGTTGTTGAGGAAGAAAATACACTTCTATTCCCACTCATGAAGTGAAGAAGATTATTGCCTTAGCAGATTAGGTCTTGTCGTTGTTGATGATTTTGAGTGGAGGGCGACCTAATCTCTGTATTCCCTCTGTAGCTCCTTATTGTATAGAAACCCATCCAAACCCGCCTGGTGTGGAGAGGGCCAGTTATGGTGCCCCTACAGACTTAGATGTATTTTATGAGGTATAAATATTGTAACCGCTATGGTAAACAACCCACTCTATACCACTAGGATTTAAAAAAAAAAAAAGAACATATGTTCTTCTGATCAGCCATGCTTCACAAATACAATCCGCAGTTCATGACTTCATGAAGAGGTTTGGTTCATTGCAGTCAGCCCAAGACCCGGCCGAGCTGTGCCACGGAGGTTGGAATGTTTGCGGGGACTCGAGGAGGACGGAGGAATTGAATATACACAGGAGAGAGCGCGCCCCGTTCTGCAACACACCACTTTCACATGGATTTAATTTTTTCATTTCCCCTCGTACCACCAACCCAGCAGAGAGGGATTCTGGGAGCTGTAGTACTTACCGGATTGCAGCAGGTGAACGAGCACATGACATAGGGGGGTGTGTCCTTCCTAATCAGGGAGGGTTGCAGACTGAATTTAAACAGAGGCGTGGGGCTGTCTTCAATGTAGTGGTGGCATCTGAGGAAGAGGTGACTGTCGAAATGCATTATGCTGTAATCCGCATTTCCAATTAAAGGCCTTCTCTTGTAACTTCCCCGTGTGGCCCCTTCCTTCGGCATCGTTGGAGGTTCTTGTGCACATTGTAAGCGTTAACCAGAGACGCTTCAAGGGGCCCCATTCTTCAAAGTGGCTGGAGTTTTCACTGGTGTCTGCGCAAGCAGGCTGTTGCTTTTTTTCCGAGGTATCGGATTGCTCCAGCTCACCTCCTGACGTACTGGCGAAGCAAGGGACTCTGTCAACAGGCAGTTCATGACTTCATGAAGAGGTTTGGTTCATTGCAGTCAGCCCAAGACCCGGCCGAGCTGTGCCACGGAGGTTGGAATGTTTGCGGGGACTCGAGGAGGACGGAGGAATTGAATATACACAGGAGACAGCGCGCCCCGTTCTGCAACACACCACTTTCACATGGATTTAATTTTTTCATTTCCCCTCGTACCACCAACCCAGCAGAGAGGGATTCTGGGAGCTGTAGTACTTACCGGATTGCAGCAGGTGAACGAGCACATGACATAGGGGGGTGTGTCCTTCCTAATCAGGGAGGGTTGCAGACTGAATTTAAACAGAGGCGTGGGGCTGTCTTCAATGTAGTGGTGGCATCTGAAGAAGAGGTGACTGTCGAAATGCATTATGCTGTAATCCGCATTTCCAATTAAAGGCCTTCTCTTGTAACTTCCCCGTGTGGCCCCTTCCTTCGGCATCGTTGGAGGTTCTTGTGCACATTGTAAGCGTTAACCAGAGACGCTTCAAGGGGCCCCATTCTTCAAAGTGGCTGGAGTTTTCACTGGTGTCTGCGCAAGCAGGCTGTTGCTTTTTTTCCGAGGTATCGGATTGCTCCAGCTCACCTCCTGACGTACTGGCGAAGCAAGGGACTCTGTCAACAGGCAGTTCATGACTTCATGAAGAGGTTTGGTTCATTGCAGTCAGCCCAAGACCCGGCCGAGCTGTGCCACGGAGGTTGGAATGTTTGCGGGGACTCGAGGAGGACGGAGGAATTGAATATACACAGGAGACAGCGCGCCCCGTTCTGCAACACACCACTTTCACATGGATTTAATTTTTTCATTTCCCCTCGTACCACCAACCCAGCAGAGAGGGATTCTGGGAGCTGTAGTACTTACCGGATTGCAGCAGGTGAACGAGCACATGACATAGGGGGGTGTGTCCTTCCTAATCAGGGAGGGTTGCAGACTGAATTTAAACAGAGGCGTGGGGCTGTCTTCAATGTAGCGGTGGCATCTGAGGAAGACGTGACTGTCGAAATGCATTATGCTGTAATCCGCATTTCCAATTAAAGGCCTTCTCTTGTAACTTCCCCGTGTGGCCCCTTCCTTCGGCATCGTTGGAGGTTCTTGTGCACATAGTAAGCGTTAACCAGAGACGCTTCAAGGGGCCCCATTCTTCAAAGTGGCTGGAGTTTTCACTGGTGTCTGCGCAAGCAAGCTGTTGCTTTTCTTCCGAGGTATCGGATTGCTCCAGCTCACCTCCTGACGTACTGGCGAAGCAAGGGACTCTGTCAACAGGCAGTTCATGACTTCATGAAGAGGTTTGGTTCATTGCAGTCAGCCCAAGACCCGGCCGAGATGTGCCACGGAGGTTGGAATGTTTGCGGGGACTCGAGGAGGACGGAGGAATTGAATATACACAGGAGACAGCGCGCCCCGTTCTGCAACACACCACTTTCACATGGATTTAATTTTTTCATTTCCCCTTGTACCACCAACCCAGCAGAGAGGGATTCTGGGAGCTGTAGTACTTACCGGATTGCAGCAGGTGAACGAGCACATGACATAGGGGGGTGTGTCCTTCCTAATCAGGGAGGGTTGCAGACTGAATTTAAACAGAGGCGTGGGGCTGTCTTCAATGTAGCGGTGGCATCTGAGGAAGACGTGACTGTCGAAATGCATTATGCTGTAATCCGCATTTCCAATTAAAGGCCTTCTCTTGTAACTTCCCCGTGTGGCCCCTTCCTTCGGCATCGTTGGAGGTTCTTGTGCACATTGTAAGCGTTAACCAGAGACGCTTCAAGGGGCCCCATTCTTCAAAGTGGCTGGAGTTTTCACTGGTGTCTGCGCAAGCAGGCTGTTGCTTTTCTTCCGAGGTATCGGATTGCTCCAGCTCACCTCCTGACGTACTGGCGAAGCAAGGTACTCTGTCAACAGGCAGTTCATGACTTCATGAAGAGGTTTGGTTCATTGCAGTCAGCCCAAGACCCGGCCGAGCTGTGCCACGGAGGTTGGAATGTTTGCGGGGACTCGAGGAGGACGGAGGAATTGAATATACACAGGAGACAGCGCGCCCCGTTCTGCAACACACCACTTTCACATGGATTTAATTTTTTCATTTCCCCTCGTACCACCAACCCAGCAGAGAGGGATTCTGGGAGCTGTAGTACTTACCGGATTGCAGCAGGTGAACGAGCACATGACATAGGGGGGTGTGTCCTTCCTAATCAGGGAGGGTTGCAGACTGAATTTAAACAGAGGCGTGGGGCTGTCTTCAATGTAGCGGTGGCATCTGAGGAAGACGTGACTGTCGAAATGCATTATGCTGTAATCCGCATTTCCAATTAAAGGCCTTCTCTTGTAACTTCCCCGTGTGGCCCCTTCCTTCGGCATCGTTGGAGGTTCTTGTGCATATATATATATATATATATATATCACTCAAATGTGCACTAATGTGAAAAAATTTGAACAAAAGAGGTAGCACCTCACGTGAGTACCACCAGAGGGGCTGGCTGGTTAAATATCATCAGTTATGCCCACGTTTCTCATCATAGGTTGCTAACCCGTAAAAACCAAAATAATCGTGTTGTTGAGGAAGAAAATACACTTCTATTCCCACTCATGAAGTGAAGAAGATTATTGCCTTAGCAGATTAGGTCTTGTCGTTGTTGATGATTTTGAGTGGAGGGCGACCTAATCTCTGTATTCCCTCTGTAGCTCCTTATTGTATAGAAAACCATCCACACCCGCCTGGTGTGGAGAGGGCCAGTTATGGTGCCCCTACAGACTTAGATGTATTTTATGAGGTATAAATATTGTAACCGCTATGGTAAACAACCCACTCTATACCACTAGGATTTAAAAAAAAAAAAAGAACATATGTTCTTCTGATCAGCCATGCTTCACAAATGCAATCCACTGTGGAAAGAAGTATGTAGCTGGTGGATACTATCAACAGTTAAACTGAATTGAAACCGCCAACCAGTTTTTCACACAGGTGCATTTCTGGTGAGCATACAGGCAGTTACAGTGCTAACTTCTCATAAAAAGAAGTCATGATATACCCAACTTCAAAACTCAGGGTTCGTGATTCTGTATGTTTAATTTGACTAATAATGCAAACATATTTTTGCATAGCCACAGTACAACACTGTTGTGCCATTTCATGATGCTATATCCGCTCACTGGTACTCAATCACACTGGCTTTCTAATTTCACCACTGATTCCCAGTATATAATTTAACACCTTAACTGCTGAGCCCTTTATTTTTTTTAGCTATTTGGGGCACTTCGCGCTTAGGCCTCCATAGCCTTCTCCCTTCTCCTTGGTATCCATGACAAACTTGCACCAATTTCTCCCAACATCACAGGGATTCTAAAGGTATCCAGGTTTCTGTAGGGGACATAGGAAATAGGCAAACTATAGCTATATTTTCAGTTTTGGGGAAAAATACGAGAAAGGTGCACTGTAGGAGAGTATGGTCCGCTTCCTATGGTCACCCCCACTTTTTGCTGTGATTCTCTGGTTTTTCGACTTTAGTGTGGCTGTGGACCTGCTAATCAGACCCACAGCCCAGCTGTTCTCTCTCTAAATTGATACCATGTACTTTAGGTACATACCTGATTGGGTATTGGGTCAGCTTTGTGAGCCCCTGTATAGTGTAAAATAGGTACCCAGGGCATAGGTGTATCCAAGGCCTACCAGGGGCTGCAGCATGTATTATGCCACCCCTGTCTGGCCATCCAAACTGACACCACAGGCTGATCACTCAGCTTGGGTAAGGTGGTGTAATCACCCCTTACTTCAGCAGTTCCCAAACTGTGCGCCGCGGCGCCCCGGTGCGCCGTGATGAGTTTCCAGGGGCGCCGCGCACGATGTGGGAAAATAGTGTCTGGCCATGTCCCGAGCAAGACTCTCTACCAGGGCCTGAATGCAGCCAGCAATTGAAGGTTATTCTAGCCGCAGCGCAACATAAGCGGGAGTCACGGCTCGCTCATGGTTAACTAATTTATTTTAACTCATTTATTTTGTCAAGTCAAGTTTCAAAGTGACGAGAAATAAATGTCTGTGCAGTGGCCCGCAGTGGCCCACAGTCTCGTAGGGAAACATGACAACATTTAAAGAACACGCAGGCTCCTCGCAGAGCAAGATAAACTTTAAAGATTTCAAATATTGCTACTTCACACCGCCCATGTATAATTACATGCTGTCTGCTGTTCCCGCACGTCATGTAAACTTAAAACACTGCGCCTCATTTTACAAATCCCAAATTCCAGTGCGCAAACTCGTGGCTGTGGAAATACGCCACATTGCAGCCAGGATTAATTTCCCAGCCCCACTCCTGGCCCCAGTCTGACCCTCCATACATGTTTCCATGCTTCAAAACTTTTTTCTGCGACTGGTTCTACACGTCCCTATTTCTTACACTTGACTAACCTAGGGACAATCATTGTCCCCACTCAAGGAGGGTAAAATGATTGTTTCCTTGCTGTTAACAGGCACCCACTGTGTCTTGTGTGTATCGGAGCAGCCTGTGACTCAGAATTGAAGGACACACGCCTCTCTGATTAAAATGACAGGGATATATCAGTGCCCTCAGTATCCAATGCACATGAATACAGAGCAATCCAGAGATGTGGAGTGTAATGAATATTTTTTAATTAGGGCCCTTGCATTGCTTGATATAATGCACAATTAGGCTGGTTCTTCTCCCGGAAGCAACTGGCAGAAGCCCAGGCCTGCATCCACTACTACTGTACTAGCCTCTCATGCCACTTGTTCTTCTGCTGCCCTGCTGTCTTGCCATGTGACTTGCTTGGTTAAGATGTACCGGACGGTGTGCAAAGTGACTTTCATCCCACCATCCAGCAGACTTGGCATGTAACTTGCTCGCCACATGAACTTGCTTTGTGCCTGGCTGTAACCCAGACCTACATGTCTGACCTGTAAACAGAATTAGCTTGGTCCCCCTTATTCGCCTTCCAACTGACTTTGGCCAAATCCTTCTTGCTGTCATGCAATCTGTCTCAGTCTCAGTCCAACTGGCATTCCATGCATATCTTAACCTGGTCACCAGTGACCTGGGATGTAACTGGGTCTACCACCTCCACCATGTGCAACTGACTCCACTGTATTCATACCAACATGCTGCAGAACTGCCTCTTGCCCGTCCATTCTTCCTGCCATGGCACTGGCTCTACCCCAGCCCCACTGAGCTGGCTGGATCTTATGCAGCCCTGTCTTCTGCCATTCATCTCGTTCTGCCCCCAACCTTACTGTCCTGCTCTGCCCCAGCCCCTGTGACCTACAGTGTGCCTACTAGCTCTGCCAATGCGCGCTGACCTGACCCGACCCCACTGACAGTATATTACTTGCTGTTCACCAGCCCTCCCAGTCTGCCATCCAACTGCCTGCCCCATCCCTACTGTACTAACTTTACTAGGTAACTGACTCTGCCCGTGCACAGTGACATGGCATGCGCTGTTTTGGCTTGCCAGGGAACCTTTAACGATCATAAAATGCCCCAAAACATGACTTCCTCTGCTTGTCATCAATTGGAAAATCCAAAAGCGTACTCACAGAAATATTCAGTTGCCAGCTGAACAAAAAAGTTAGTGCTCTTTATTTCCTAGTCTTTCCTTGAAATACATGATGATTTTATTACTGATTTTACCCTGTTTCCAAATTAAGAAAGAACATATTCGAAAACAATTTGAAAAATGAAATAAAGTCAACAGGTGATTGTATCGTTTCTCACTTAATGAGTTCCTATTGAACAACTGTTATATTTGTATGTTGTTACAAATATGATCGGAATACATTACTCACATCCCAATTAATTTCAGGAAGACAACTGGAAGTACTCCCGAGGTCGGGCTTACATCCCCCCCACCGGTAAAAAAAAATGGTGGGGAGCCACGGCCAACTGTCACTTAGGTCAAGGGAGCCACAGGTCAAAAAAGTTTGGGAACCACTGCCTTACTTAGATATAGTATAGCTATATCTACCTTATATATAGACACATAGTAACCTATAAGTCACTCCTATGGCAGGCCTTAACAACCCTGGAGGCAGAGTGCTTGGTTTTATTTGAGAGAGTGCCCTAGCATGAGCTGAGCCCCTCTGAAGCTTTCGGAACCATCTCCTTATAGCTGTTCTATGATATAGCCATAACATATACTCTTAAGTGCATTATCATCCTCGCGGTTAATGCTAACTTTGGTTTGGCTTTATCAAAACATGTCGTGTAAGGTGTCAAACACTTTGGAATACTACCCCCGCCAATTCTGGCGGCAGGGGTAGCATTCCACCCTTCTAGAGAGAAAAGACATGTATGTTCCTGCTTTACCCGGTTAAAGTTAAACAGAGCCCCATTATCACAAAATGGATGCTGCTGCCACAGACACAAGTCTGACCTCCTGCTGCTGGGGGAAACTCCAGCAAGGGAGGCCTGGACAATAGGTTTCCTGTCGAGGGACGTGCTAGCACCTCCCCAGACAGCCTGTAGTGTATTGGGACAAGGTGGGTTGAATGGAAAGATGCTTTTCCAGACACTGCCTGTGGCACACTAGGTGCTCCATGCATAGCCCGGTTCAAACCAGTTGCTGGGGAACTCCAGCCCCCCTCTGGCGCAAAATTGGACAAAGGGAAAGTGGTGTAACCACCCCCTTCCCAGGTCCACCCATAGGAGGGACCTAGCAGGTAATCCAGCCCATTTGCTTAGTATAAAGATAGGAGCTGTGTCCACAGACTTTAGATTATCCTGGAACGAAACTCTGATACGAAACTCTTGGACCTTCGACGTTATATTTTGACTATAACACTGAAGACATCTCCCTTGTGGTCAAGGAGTGACCACCCTGTGCAAACAGGCACCACCAGTAACTTGCCGGTCTGCTTTGTCGACGCTCCCGCCGGAACCCGAAGACTAAGTGACACAGGAACTGGACTCTCAGACTTCTCTGACTCCAACCCACATCCACAGCAAAGCTAAGACCCGTGGCAGACACGAGAGACGTGGGACCGGACACCGTGGACATCCTGCATTTTGCTAACAGTGCAACTACCGAGGCACCCTCGCAATTGTGCATTACGGTACGGGAAGCCCCAGACCCGAGCTCCATTTGCACCGAAGCTAAGCCCTCCACACTCCACGAGTGCCGCGTGGGGCCCGCTCTTGCATTTCAGCTCAACACGTCTTCCCGGTTGCTAGCCCGCTGGCTAGTGAGCCCCTGAAGACAATCCTTTGAAACTAAACTGCTTTCCTGGGTGCTCCAGGCTGGCTCCAGCTTCCCTGCAAAGGAGAAGCTCCTCAGACCTTGCGGGTCTGACCCGAAGCCAATCTTCACTTCCTGCGTGGATTGCGTTTGGCAAGGCTTGTTGGGTCCAATCCGGATACCGACACCGCAGTCAACTAGATCCTTCGTGGGACAGCTTGAATCCAGCTCATGGTCGTCGTTGACGCCTCCTGGTCCTCGTGGCTGCAGAGACAAGCTTCACCTCTTCACCTGAGATCATCGCGATATCGCCTGGTTCCTTCCTGGTCACTGGCTAGTGACCCAGACTCTGTACCCTCTGCTTTCAGGTTCTTCACTTCTTCGATCCACCCTTGGATCTACCCAGACACTCTTCCACTGGCCGCCTGCAGCACTTCTTTTGCAGATCTCCATTGAAAGCATTGACGAAACCCCACACGAAAAGACACCTATGCACCCGGCTTCCCTGGGTGAGGTAACTTGAGTACTCCGGTGCTCCCGTGGATATTGATTCTCCAAGTGTCCTAGTGTAAAGGGGGTTTGTCGTAGTCCATCCGGAAGTGCCCTTAAACAGTAACTTTGTAACTTCTTCGTTCTCCATTATAAGTCAATGGTAACTCGCGACTGTGTTTAGACACTGCACGCGTCTCCCGTGGGTCTCCTACTTCCTAACCTTTGGTTGTCTAGTGTAGCCCCAGCGATTCCCTAGGCCTATTCACTATTTCTGAAGTGGTTCTTATACCACTTACTTAGTATATGGTTTGTGAGGCCCATAGGGCAAAACTGTATTTGTGCAACTTATCGTATGCTAATTGAGAAACTTGTGATATACTTCGATCTCTGACCTCATAAAGAGTGCAGAGGGGTTGTGTTAGAAATAAATACATATATATTTGATATATACCTGGTGTGTTGTCCTTTCATTTGGTATTCAAGGGATTATAATTGGTAAAATAGCTTGCTTCACATGCTCTCTGAAGTCTTAGCCTATGACTGCTGGTCCATGCTACCAATAGGATAGCTGGTCTATAAGGTTGACTTTACAACCACCATCAATAAGGGTCGTTTAGACTGGTGCAAGGTGCCCACTAGAATAGTGGTCATCATATGCCAGGTTAACTTCTCACATTGGTGTGGAGGGGATGGGATAAGAGCTTGCTGTTGTTTTACCATATAATCTTAAGATATCATTTGAAAGATCACATTAAGGTACGTGTAGGTACATATAAATCAAGTTATTATAATACTTTAAGTTCTACTGAACTTAGCAGTTGTAGAGGAAAGGGCTTAGCACGCCCTGACTGAGGCTCCTAGATAGGTTCTAGTAGGAAACCATTTAGTGTGGATAGGTGCACACGCCACACTTCACTAGAAAATGTCCTTTGAAGAAGGCCTTAGTGGACCTCTTCCAGAAGATACCCAGAGGGTGCCTTCTAAGTATGACTCATTCACTTTTAATGAACTTAGAAGCCTGTGTGCAGTCAGAAAGTTGAAACAAGGACAGAACCCAACCCTTACCCACCTGATAGGTGTCTTAGTGGCTCATGATGTAGAGAATGCATCAGACCCAGGGAACCAAGGTAGTGGAGAGGGGGGCCATCCATCAACAGAGGAAAATCCAACTGGGGAAGATCCAGTGGTCTCTGATGGGGATGATGACCAGGATGCAGTAGATGAACCTGACCAGGACAACTCCGGACTATCTGAAGGTGGAGAGGGCCATGGTAGGCCCCCCTCTAACCTTCCAAGTAGGCCTAAGCGTGGAAACAGAAAGAACAGATCACTGTCCAGTGGTCTGGTCATTCTGATTCCTCAGTAGGGTCCAGTGCCTCCGCTAGGAGGATGACTTCCCCTCAGAGGAGAGAGCACAAAGCTAGGATGAAGGAAGTACATCTTAGAATCAAGAGGCAAGAAGTTGCCCTTGCAAAAGGGACCCTGGCTCTTGAAAGAGAAAAAAAGTTGAGTGGGTTAGAACCCACTGGTGGCGGCAACATTCCTAGAGGTAGGGAAAGGTCTTATGACCATAAAAACCTAAATAAGATTGACCCTCCCTACAAGAGTGGGGATGACATCCTCAAGTGGATAACTCCTTTGGAGAGGGCCTGCAAAGTACAACAGGTACCCCAAAGTCAGTGGGCAGCAATCTTATGGCTCTCCTTTTCAGATAAAGGAAGAGACAAGCTCCTCACAGTTAGTGATGAGGATTCTAACAACTACACTGTCCTGAAGAGTGCTCTGATAGATGGGTTTGGCTTAGCCACTGAGCAGTATAGGTTGCTGTTCAGAGACACCCAGCAGACACAGACTCCAGACTGGACTGACTTTGTAGATTGTGCTACTAAGGCTCTGGAAGGCTGGTTAATGGGCAGTAAGTTCCATGACTACACAGGACTGTATAATTTGATTATGAGAAAACAGATTCTTAATAATTGTCAGAACCAGTTATTGCATCAACACCTGATTGACTCTGATCTGACCTCTCCCCAAGAATTGGGTAAGAAGGCAGACAAATGGGTCAGAACCAGGCTGAAGCAGAAGTTACAGAACCAAGGGTTTGATCAGAAGAAGCAAGACCAAAAGGGTGGGGAGAAAGCAAAAGACCATAAGTCTTCGCCAGGTCCCCAAAAAGCTTCTAATGATGGGCGTTCTAAGAAATCCAAAAAGAAAGAAGGTCCAAAGAAACCATGGTGCAACTTTTGTAAGGTTAATACTCACTGGACCAGTGATTGCACCAAAAAGGAGACAGCTCCAGCCACCATTGCCCCTAAGGCAACTGTTCCCCCTAGTACAGCTAATAGTGGTGGTTCTCAACAGAAGGGTGTAGTAGGATTGACCCTGGGAATTGAGGTGGATTCTGGCCTAGTCAGAATACCAACTCAAGCTGTTCTTGTCTGTGATGTGGACGTGTCTATGTCCTCTACTGTGAGCCCCAGTAACTTGGGCAAGTACAGACAGACTCCTTTAATTAATAACAAAGTGGCTCAGGCCTACAGGGACACATGTGCAAGTGTCACCATGGTGACACCCAACTTTGTGGACCCTGGATAGATCATACTAGGTGACAATTACCTAGTGACCAATGCAAGCAATGTCATTACCACCCACAGTATGGCAATTGGTAATTTCTCCTGGGGAGGGGCAACTGGCCTCAAAAGAATTGTTGTTAGTTCAGACCTCCCTGTAGAATGTTTGCTTGGCAATGACCTAGAATCTTCAGTCTGGTCTGAAGTGGAGTATAGGACTCCTGCAGAGATGTTAGGTATATCAGCACATGTCCTTGCTGTGGCCAGGCCACAGGCCAAAAAGTGCAACACTGAACAGGCCCTGGATCCTGAAATAATGGACCAGTTGCCTACCAGGAGGAGAAGCAGTAGGGTTAAGGCAGTGCCTTCCCCCTTGACTCAGAATGAGGATCAGCCTTCCAAGGAAGCTGATTTTGAGACCCAAGAAGGAACTGTCCCAGAAGAGCTTGAGCCTGATCAGGTTGAGTTTCTTGGGACAGGGGGACCCTCAAGGGCAGATCTGAGGCAGGCGCAGTTGGACTGCCCTTCTCTTGAACCCCTCAGACAGCAGGCTGCTGCTGAGGCTGCTGGGAATGCTAATGGTACCCACAGAGTGCATTGGGATGAAGGGCTCCTGTATTCAGAGGCTAGAGACCCCAAGCGTGGTGTTTCCAGGAGGTTGGTCATACCTTTGGCATTCAGGGGCTTCCGTCTCACCTTAGCCCATGATATTCCCCTAGCAGGACATCTTGGCCAGAACAAGAGTTGGGACAGGCTTGTCCCTCACTTTCACTGGCCTCACATGTCAGAAGATACCAAGGAGTTTTGATGCTCCTCTGTCACCTGCCAAGCCAGTGGCAAATCAGGTGGCACCACAAAGGCCCCCCTAATACCACTACCTGTGGTGGGGGTTCCCTTTGAAAGAGTTGGGATAGACATTGCTGGACCAATGGATCCCCAAACAGCATCTGGGCACAGGTTTATTCTGGTGGTAGTGGAGCATGCCACCAGATACCCAGAAGCTATTCCCCCAAGGACCACACCAGCACCTGTATTGGCAAGAGCCCTCCCGGGAGTTATCTCAAGAGTGGGTTTTCCGAAGGAGGTTGTCTCAGACAGAGGTGCAAACTTTATGTCTGGATATTTGACTGCTATGTGGAAAGAGTGTGGAGTGAACTACAAGTTCACCACACCCTACCATCCACAGTGCAATGGTCTGGTTGAAAGATTCAACAAGACCTTAAAGGGCATGATTAAGGGTTTACCTGAAAAGCTTAGGCGAAGATGGGACATCCTGCTGCCCTGCCTTTTGTTTGCTTACAGAGAGGTCCCACAGAAGGGGGTTGGCTACAGCCCCTTTGAACTTCTGTTTGGGCACCCTGTAAGAGGACCCCTTTGTCTGGTGAAGGAAGGATGGGAGTTACCTCTCAAAGCTCCAAAACAAGACATTGTGGATTATGTACTTGGCCTCCGCTCCAGGATGGCTGAATATATGAAGAAGGCATCCAAAAACCTTGAGGCTAGCCAGGAACCCCAAAACGCCTGGCATGACCAAAAGGCTGTGCTGACTGTTTACCAGCCAGGACAGAAAAAGTGGGTGTTGGAGCCAGTGGCCCCAGCAGCACTCCAAGACAAATAGGCTGGACCCCACACTATTGTTGAGCAGAAGGGAGAAGTAACCTATTTGGTTGATTTTGGAAATCCCAGGAGCCCCCACAGGGTGCTTCATGTCTGATTGAAACCATATGTTGACAGGGCAGACATGGGCTTGCTCATAGCTACAGATGAGGGACAGGAGGAGGAGAGTGACCCTCTCCCAGACCTGCTTTCTCAGAACCCTGATGATGGTTCAGTTGATGGTGTAGCCTTGGCAGGTAGCCTCACTGAGCAGCAGCAGAAGGACTGCAGTCAAGTTCTACAGTCCTACAGACATATGTTGTCTCTGACTCCAAGTCAGACTACCCGGTGCACTCATGAAGTGGACACTGGGGACAATCCGCCTTTCAAGAGTAAAATCTACAGGCAACCTGACCATGTCAGGAACTGTATCAGGACAGAGGTCCAAAAGATGGAGTTGGGAGTCATTGAGACCTCAGGGAGCCCTTGGGCCAGTCCTGTAGTCCTAGTGCTAAACCTCACACCCAAGATGGTAAGAGAGAGGTGAGGTTTTACATGGATTACAGAGGCCTCAATGCTGTCACTAGGACAGATGCCCACCCAATACCAAGAGCAGATGAGCACATTGACAGATTGGCCTCTGCCAAGTTTTTGAGTACATTTGACTTGACAGCTGGCTACTGGCAGATCAGACAAGCTGATAATGCAAAAGCCAAAAGAGCATTTTCAACACCAGGAGGTCATTATCAATTTGTGGTAATGCCCTTTGGTCTCTAGAATGCACCTGCCACATTCCAAAGGTTGGTGAACCAAGTCCTCTCAGGTCTGGATGACTACTGTGCAGCTTATCTTAATGATATTGCTGTCTTTAGCTCCACTTGGGAAGATCACCTGATCCACCTGAAGAATGTTTTGGAGGCCCTGCAAAAGGCAGGTCTAACTATCAAGGCTACCAAGTGCAAGATAGGGCAGCGCAAGGTTGTATACCTGGGCCACCTGGTAGGTGGAGGTCAGGTTCAACCATTGGAGAGCAAGATCCAGACCATAAAGGACTGGACCCACCACCCAGACACAGGTCAGAGCTTTCTTGGGCCTGACTGGGTACTACAGAACATTTGTCAAGGGGTATGGTTCCATTGTGACACCCCTTAATGACTTAACTTCTAAGAAAATGCCAAAGAAAGTTCAGTGGACAGTAAGCTGTCAAAAGGCATTAGATGACCTGAAGCAGGCCATGTGCACAGCACCTATTCTGCAAAGTCCAGACTACTCCAAAGAATTCATTGTTCAAACAGATGCTTCTGAATTGGGCGTGGGTGCTGTTCTTTCACAACTGAATAAAGATGGTCAAGACCAGCCAATAGCTTTTATTAGCAGAAGGCTGACCCCTAGAGAGAAACGTTGGTCAGCTATTGAGAGGGAGGCCTTTGCTGTGGTTTGGGCCCTGAAGAAGTTGAGGCCAAACTTGTTTGGCACTCACTTCAAGATTCAGACAGACCATAAGCCCCTCTTGTGGCTAAATCAGATGAAGGGTGAACATCCCAAACTGCTTAGGTGGTCCATTTCCCCACAAGGGATGGGCTTTACAGTGGAACATAGACCTGGGACTGACCATGCCAATGCAGATGGACTCTCCAGATATTTCCACTTAGAACATGAAGACTCAACTGGTCAAGGTTAGTTTAATGTCCCTGCGTTTTCGGGGGGATTGTGTAGGAGAGTACGGTCTGCTTCCTATGGTCACCCCCACTTTTTGCTGTGATTCTCTGGTTTTCCGACTTTAGTGTGGCTGTGGGCCTGCTAATCAGACCCACAGCCCAGCTGTTCTCTCTAAATCGATACCATGTACTTTAGGTACATACCAGATTGGGTATTGGGTCACCTTTTTGAGCCCCTGTATAGTGTACCATAGCTACCCAGGGCATAGGTGCATCCAAGGCCTACCAGGGGCAGCAGCATGTATTATGCCACCCCTGGCTGCCATCCAAACTGACACCACAGGCTGATCACTCAGCTTGGGTAAGGTGGTGTATCACCCTTTACTTAAATATAGTATATCTATGTCTACCTTATATATAGACACATAGTAACCTATAAGTCACTCCTATGGCAGGCCTTAACAATCCTGGAGACAGTGTGCTTGGTTTTATGTGAGAGGGTGCCCTAGCATGAGCTGAGCCCCTCTGCAGGTTTCGGAACCATCTCCTTATAGCTGTTCTATGATATAGCCATACCATATACTCTTAAGTGCATTATAATCCTTGCGGTTAATGCTAACTTTGGTTTGGCTTTATCAAAACATGTTGTGTAAGGTGTCAAACACTTTGGAATACTACCCACCCTGCCAATTCTGGCCGAAGGGGTAGCATTCCACCCTTCTAGAGAGAAAAGACATGTATGTTCCCGCTTTACCCGGTTAAAGTTAAACAGAGCCCCAGCATCACAAAATGGATGCTGCTGCCACAGACACAAGTCTGACCTCCTGCTGCTGGGGGAAACTCCAGCAAGGGAGGCCTGGACAATAGGCTTCCTGTCGAGGGACGTGCTAGCACCTCCCCAGACAGCCTTTAGTGTATTGGGGCAGGGTGGGTTAAATGGAAAGATGCTTTTCCAGACACTGCCTGGGGCACACTAGGTGCTCCATGCATAGCCCGGTTCAAACCAGTTGCTGGGGCACTCCAGCCCCACTCTGGCGCGAAACTGGACAAAGGGAAAGGGGTGTAACCACCCCCTTCCCAGGCCCACCCATCGGAGGGACCTAGCAGGTAATCCAGCCCATTTTCTTAGTATAAAGATAGGAGCTGTGTCCACAGACTTTAGATTATCCTGGAACGAAACTCTGATACGAAACTCTTGGACCGTCGATGTTCTATTCGGACTATAAGACTGAAGACATCTCCCTTGTGATCAAGGAGTGACCACCCTGTGCCAACAGGCACCACCAGTAACTTGCCGGTCTGCTTTGTCGACGCTCCCGCCGGAACCTGAAGACTCAGCGACACAGGAACTGGACTCTTAGACTTCTCTGACTCCGACCCACATCCATAGAAAAGCTGAGACCCGTGGCGAACACGAGAGACGTGGGACCGGACACCCTGGACATCCTGCATTTTGCTAACAGTGCAACTACCGAGGCAACTTCGCAGTTGTGCATTGGAGTACGAGAAGCCCCAGACCCGAGCGCCAATATCTGTGGGTATTGACTCTCCAAGTGTCCTAGTTTAAAGGGGTTTTGTCGTAGTCCACCCGGAAGTGCCCTCAAACAGTAACTTTGTAACTTCTTCGTTCTCCATTATAAGTCAATGGTAACGCGCAACTGTGTTTAGACACTGCACGCGTCTCCCGTGGGTCTCCTACCTTCTAGTGGAGAAGTGTGGCTCAATGATTAGAGCGGCAGACTCTGATGCAGAGGTCTAGCCTGGGACCAGGGTTCAATTCCCGCCTCGGCGGGTCTTGGGCTCAAAAATTCCATGGACCTGATAATTCTCGCCTCGGTGCCTATTACAATCATGGACTCCCACTCTGCAACTCTGGGCAATAGCTTGCTTAATCTCCACAACGGCCCCCACAACGCTAAGGATGCCTGGCCTCCACCTTGGGGGTGCCCAGGAGTGGACGCCTCACAGGGAAAGCCAGGATGGGTTCCACAGCGGTATTCGTACAAGCGCCTTGAGACCCTTGCGGGTGAGTAGTGCGCTATACAAGTATGAATTTACATTTACTTCCCAACCTTTGGTTGTCTAGTGTAGCCCCAGTGATGCCCTAGGCCAATTCACTATTTCTGAAGTGGTTATTATCCCACTTACTTAGTATATGGTTTCTGAGGCCCCTAGGGCAAAACTGTATTTGTGCAACTTATCGTATGCTAATTGAGTAACTTGTGATGTACTTCGATCTCTGACCTCATAAAGAGTGCAGAGGGGTTGTGTTAGAAATAAATACATATATATTTGATATATACCTGGTGTGGTGTCCTTTCATTTGGTATTCAAGGGATTATAATTGGTAAAATAGCTTGCTTCACATGCTCTCTGAAGTCTTAGCCTATGACTGCTGGTCCATGCTACCACTAGGATAGCTTGTCTATAAGGTTGACTTTACAACCACCATCAATAAGGGTCGTTTAGACTGGTACAAGGTGCCCACTAGAATAGTGGACATCATATGCCAGGCTAACTTCTCACATGCACCACACAAGTGTGTGGTTTTTATCTCTAAAAATGGCATTAACGAAAGCTATGGTGTACTAAAGTCACCATCCCATCTTCGCAGCTGTCAGGAACATGCAGAGCTCAATCAAAAAACCTATTTTCCTACTACAGTTTTGGTATTTTTTTGTAAGAGGTAGCCAACTTTTCTGAATTTTTTTACTCTCAACCTACTTCCAGTCTGTGGTGAAAACTAATGTGAACCCCACAGGTGATCCCGGAAAGCTATAGAGTTCTGGAAAGTAGATATAATTCTGAATTCAGCAAGTGTTCATTTGTGTAGCTCACTCAAGGTTTAGTCAGAGAACCTAACTGTTGAATTAAAAAGATAGAAAAAAATTAGTAGGAAAAAAAAGCAATTTCTGACAGCGTTTTCATCTTTAACTTCTTGTAATGACAGGCGATTTACAAAAGAAAATTACCATTAAATCCACTAGACCCTTCCGGTTGCGGGATATATAGGGTTTGTAGGTTGTCCAAGAACTCGTTACCCAGAGTCAACAACTGAGCTGCATCTTACAATGGTTTTTCATTGTGTAGAGAGTATAGATCAATTCATATGGTAAATTATATAAAGTGAAAATGGGTATAAAATATACTTATGTATTTCTGAAATGGATACCCGATACAGAGTTCAGTAGCAGTGGGTAGTTGTACATCTCTGAACTTAATTTAGAGGGCATTTTTCAAAATGCCTTCTTTCTTACACGCTGGCTTACATTAGGAATGCACAAATGCAGAAAAATCAATTGGTAATAACAAATGTTCTACTATTCCATGTTTCCACATGTCTCCCAATAAAAATGGTACCTCACTTGTATGGATAGGCCTACTGTTCGTGACAGAAAAGGACACAAAACACAACATGGACATATTACATTTCCCACTGAAAACTGCCCTTTATTTTGCAATGTGGTTAGCTGTGGATTTTGGGCCCTAGATCAGCTGGCACCAATGGCAGCCTAGCAAACCTGCACATTTTTTAAAACTAGACATAAGGGGGAATCTAGGACGTGGTGACTTCTGAGGCGCTCACAAGCTTTTCTTACACCGAACCCCTTTCAAACCTCAAACCTTGACTAAAAACAAACATTTTACTCACATATATGTGGCAAAGTTCCAGAATCTGTTGTCGTACCACCCAGAGATTCCCCACCTCCCAATAATACCGGTACCCCACTTCTGTGGGTGGGCCAAGAGAAGGTCTTAAAGCGCTACATGGAGTTCAGCGATAGGGGTAGCTGCGGTATTTAGGACCAAGCTCGGCTTCCCACTCATGTAAACCTACTAACCAAACTAGACACCAACGGGTTTCCAGAGTGGTGTGCCTTACATGGACCCCACAAGGTTTTCTTACCGACAATGCCTGCAAACCTTAAACCTTTCCCAAAAATACACATTTTCCTTACATTTCTGTGTTGGAAACCTCTGGAATCCGCAGGAATCTACAAAATTACTACCACCCAGCTATACTACACTTGTCCTGATAAAAATGCTGCCCCACTTGTATGGCTGAGCCGAGCGCCTGTGACAGGAACTGAACAAACCAAGGTCAATAGAATTATAATGCGAGGACTACCATTGACTCTGGTTTGCTCCATTCTTGTTGTGGGCTTTAGGACCAGCCACACAAGTGGGGTTTTATCGGGATAAGTGGGGAAGCGCCGGGTGATAGGAATTTACTGGAACCCAGTGCATTTGGGAACTTAATGCCACAGAAATGCAAGGAAAATAAAAGATTTTAGGCAATGTTTGAGGTTAGCAGGACACTAAGAAAATGTTGTGGGACCCGTACAGAGACCACCACTCTGGACTACTACAGGTGTGTAGTTTATAGAAATGTCTAGGTCTGGTAGGATTCCCCAGGTGGCGGCCTACCCAAGCGCAAAAAGTACAGTCATTCACCATGGCAAGTAGTACAATAGAACAAGTTACTTACCTTCGGTAACGCATTATCAAGTAGAGACTCTATCTAGCTGCAGATTCCTTACCTTTGACGTTCCCAGGCATCAGACTGGATCCAGAAACTTTTGCTTAGCAATACTACTTGTGCGCGGCGTCGGGTGGCTCCATTTGTCTCCACTTGATGTCATCGGCAGGGTTGGTTATGACGTCGCAGTGCCTATATAGGCACCACCCAGGCCCGCGGATGTCAGTACTTTTCGTACTTTCCACGCCATAAGCACAGAGCCACGATGTAACTGACGTAGTCGTGTGCAAAACTAGGGCCTTAAAAAGGGGAACAACCCTAGCCCTACTAAATCAGTCCGCAGAATGGGGAGGCATGGGTGAAGCTGTAAGGAATCTGCAGCTAGATAGAGTCTCTACCAGATAATGCATTACCGAAGGTAAGTAACTTGTTCATCGGATAAGAGACTTCTAGCTGCAGATTCCTTACCTTTGAGGCGAGCTGGATAATGCCTGCAACTCACTCACCCTCCGGGCCAACGTGATCGCCACTAAGAAGGCTGTTTTGATGGTCAACAGCCAGAGGGGACAATTGTGCAGAGGCTCAAATGGAGCACACATAAGGTAGGTGAGGACCAAATTAAGGTTCCCACTACAGCATAATAAAGGATGTGGGTGGAAATAAGTGAGCCAGCCCCTTAAGAAATCTATTTACAATAGGAGACTTGAAGAGAGAGGGCTGGTCTGGTAGCCTCAAAAAAGCAGACAGAGTAGGAAGGTAACCCTTGAGAGTTCCCAAGGCAGAGCCCTGCTGGGCAAGGGTTAGAATGAATAAAAGAACAGTAGAAAGAGGAGCAGAAAGAGGGCCATTGGACCTTTCTGTACAGTACTGTTCTGTACAAATTTCTGTCAACAGCAGGCGTATACCATCTTAGTGAAGGGCAGCTTGGCCGCCAGAATAACATTACAGACTGGGGGAGGAAGGTAAAAAGCTATCAACTGTCACCGCTCAATATCCATACATGGAGGCGCAGAGTTGACGGGTTCGGGTGACGAACCCTCCCCTGTTGCCATGACAGAAAATCCTCCTGAAGGGGTAGCCTGATTGAAGGATCGATACTCATACTAAGAAGCTCTGGAAACCAGCCTCTCCTTGCCCAAGCCGGAGCCACAAGAAAGACTTGGGCCTAGTCACTCCTGATCTTCAGAATCCTGGGCAGAAGTGGTATGGGCGGAAAGGCATACATCAGTCCTGAGCTCCACTCACAACGAAAAGCGTCACTGAGTGATAGCCGCCTGGAAACTCCAGCGTGTATTACCGCTGACACTGCGCGTTCTCTTCGGAAACTAACAAATCTAACTACGTTTCTCCCCACTGCTGAAAGAGACCTTGCGCCACCTCCGACTGGGGACGCCATTCGTGATCCGCTGGGCATCGACCGTAGAGTTCGTCCGCCCTGGCATTCAAAGAACCTGCCAGGTGTTGAACCACCAGGGTTATGCCCTGCTATTACAGCCATGTCCAGAGACACAGAGCCTCTCGACAAAAGGTCCATGACCCCACCCCGCCCTGTTTGTTGCAATACCACATGGCGGTGGTGTTGTCCGTGAACACCTGCACCACACTTCCTCAGACAAAGGGAAGGAAGGCCTTCAGTGCAAGCCGGATCGCCCGGAGTTCCAATAAAGTTACGTGGAGCTCCGACTCTGCCGGAGACCAGTGTCCTCTGATCTTAACCTCCCCCAGATGGCTGCCCCATCCCAGAAGTGATGCATCTGTCACAACTGTGAGATCTGGTTGGTGATGGGAGAGGGGTCTGCTGATGACCCAATTGTGTTTCATGCACCACCACTGCAGATCTTTCACAGTTCCTTCTGAGATCTGAACCATGTCGGTGAGATTTCCCTAATGCTGTGCCCATTGAAACTTCAAGTCCCACTGCAGAGCTTGCATACGCCATCTTGTGTGCCTTATCAACAGGATGCAGGAGGCCATGAGTCCCAACAGCCTCAGAGTCAGTCTCACCGAAAACCAGGCTAGAGGCTGAAATATAGCAATCATAGCATGAATAGCCAGGACTAGCTGCTTGGGGGGATAAGCCGAAACTGCACTGTATCCAGAACAGCTCAAATGAAAGAGAGCGTTTGAGAAGATGTCAGGTGTGACTTTGGCTCATTTCTAGAGAACCCCAGTGAATGCAGGAGGTTCACCGTATTCTGAAGGTGGGAGACGACTGCTTGGGACGAGCAGGCCTTCAACAGCCAATCTTTAAGGTAGGGGAAGACCGACACCCCTAACCTGCGCAGATGTGCTGCAACCACTGCCATCACCTTAGTGAACACCCGAGGGGCACTGGTTAGGCTGAAGAGTAACACGGTAAGCGTGGCCTACCTTGAACCACAGGTAATGCCTGTGGCCCGGCAGGATGGGAATGTGAAAATACGCATCCTGCAGGTCCAACGCTACCATCCAGTCTTCCTGGTATAAGGCAGACAATACTTGAGTCAGAGTGATCATTTTGAATTCCTCCTTTTTGAGAAAGAGATTGATGGTACGAAGATCTAAAATGGGCCGTAGCCCCTTGTTCTTCTTCAGAATCAGAAAGTATGAGGAATAACAGCCACTGCCTACTTCTGAAACTGGGACCCTTTCTATAGCTCCATTGGCCAAAAGAGCCATAACTTTCTCTTGGAGCAACTTTAAATGATCCTCCGTCAGCCGTTCCTGACTTGGCAGAAAAAAAAAAGGAAAAGAAAGGAAAGGTAGACAAAAGCCCTCCAGGACGACCTACAAGACCCACTTGTCAAGTGTTCTAGATCTCCACTGGGGGAGATGATGACAAATTCTCCAACCAACTGGAGTAGTGTGGTCCTGCAGAATCAGCCTAGGAGTGCTTGGAGGCTGCGGCTGCTGCGGGCAGTGTGGAAGACTACTTCTGGCCTCCATTCTGAGATCGGAATACACCACATCCACATACGGCTTGGGCAGTCTGTGTGGGACGGTGGCTGGGTTAGGGCTGATGCGGCTGGAAACCCCTTCCATTGCCAAGAAAAGGAGGAAAGGCCCAAGAATCTGCCTGTAGCACAAGAGTCCTTGAACCTGACCAGGGCGGAGTCCCCTAAAAGGCGGGTTCTATCAAAGGGTATGCCCATCAAGTTGGCTTTGACATCGCCAGAGAAGGCAGTTGTACGAAGCCAGGCATTGCGTCTCAGGGCCACGTAGTTTAAATCGATCTGCCCAGCGAGTCAGTTGCATTCGACCCACACCGTATGGCAAATTTTGCTGCATCCGTCCCGTCCTTGACATCTTGGGAGAGCACAGCCTGGGCTTCCTCTGGGGCTTGTGGCAGCACTTGCGCAACCGTCTCCCAAAGGGAATGGGAGAAACGCCCAATAGGCATGCAGTATTTACCGAGTGCAATACCAGGCTGGAGGAAGAAATCATTTTCTTCCCAAGTGAATCCAACCTCTTGGATTCCCTAATCGGAGGGGCGGAAGGGAATGCGCCTTGGGATGTAGAGGCCTGCATCACCAAACTTTCCGGGGTGGGGTGTTGGCTGAGTAACTTTGGGTCTCCTGGAGCTGGGCGATGGTGGCGTGCAATCACCCTATTCACAGGAGCCCCTGTGCTAGGCTTGAACCAAGTTCCTAGAAGGACGTCCGTAAGTTTCTCATTAAAGGGCAGTAGGGGTTCGGAAGTGGAAGCCCCAGGTTGAAGCACCTCAGTTAGGAGATTAGTCCTGACCTGCATCGAGGGCAGCTCCAGACCGGGGATCTCATCTGCCCTCTTTAACACCATGGCATAGGACGCCGTCTCCTCCGTATCCACCTTAGGTGGAAACAGCATGCCAGTATCTGGGTAAGTATCCAAACTACTGGCCTCCCCAAGTTCCCCATACCAGTCCAGATTCTCCCCAGAGACATTGTGATTGTAAAGGGGGTCCCCAGACCCCTCCCATTCTTCTCCTGAGCCTAGCTCGTCTTCAAAGTGCTCATGCGACAACATAGAACCTCTGGGTTCTGTCGAAGTCAGAATCGGCATTGATCTACGCTGTCCCTGCTCCGTGTCGTCGGGGATGAGGATGGGGTTTGTGCCACAGACTGGCATTGGCGACGGCGCAGGAACAGACTTCGGCTTCGACGCCGGGGAAGGTCGCGTTGGCATGATTGGCATCAAACCGGATCTGGGATCGGATGCCTGAGGCCGCACCGGCATCGTCGCCGGAGACGGCGGCGTAGAATCCAATGGAGTCCCTTCCGACCCCGCAGGCTTGCCAGCGGAGTCGTTCCTCTCAAATACGCGGCGCATGGCCTCGTAAAACTCTTATATGAGCAGGAGTCGCTCTGACTCCCGCAAAGGTCGACTCTGACTCCTGCTCCCCAGGACTGTGCCTAGAGCGTCAGTGCTCCTCACCACTCTCGATGTCAGATGACAGTTGAGGTGAAGCCGAAGTCCGCTTGGACGACTTCTTCTCGTGCCTCTTCCTCAGAGTATCACAAGGACCTCGAATGGGAGAAAGAGGACTAAGGGCTCTGGGAGCGTTCCCGCAACCTCCTCTTCTTCGAACAGGAGCGTGACCTCCTTGGAGTCTCGCCTGATGTTGTCAGCAGCTGACAGCGAGTAACTTCATTGCTCGCTCCCTCAAGGTCTCAGGAGCCATCGCCCAACAGTCCGAACATGGCTTCATATCGTGGTCATGCTCGAGACATCAAAGACATACGCGGTGGGGATCAGTAACAGACATCATGCAGGAACAAGTCCTGCATGGTTTGAAACCTGCCTCCTCGTAGACATCCCTCGCACACGAAGTCGGATTCCCAAACTTGTAGCCCCACTCTCCTGGCCTATATGTAAAAACAACACTCAAAATAATCAAATGCCCTCTTGTTTGCCTTTGGGATCGGATGTTTGGTCCATAGGGAAGCAGAAAACGGCTTAAGCAGTAGGCTTGAGGGTGGGGGCTGATGTCAGGATGGGCCAGACCCACCTAATTTTTTTAAAAGTATTCCAGCCATTTCCTCCAGGGGCAAATTTAGGGCAATCCCCCCACTGTCTGCTACTGGGTAGGGGCCGAAAGATGGGTTTGTCCCTTTTGGGGTGGGGTGGGGTGGGGTGTGGCCAATGCCAGAGTGCAATGCCTGCATCCCTTACTTTTGCCCCAAATGCAAAATCCCTAGTGCCTAGAGGGCTTTCTAACCACCTTGTGGGGCAGATTTGGGGCAAGCGTCCCTATTGAGACAAACCTTTCTCCCCCCAGGGGGCAGGAAGGCCCTATTGCCACTTCAGAAGTGGGGGTTATGGCTCAAAGCCTGGGTAGGCCACCATCTCCATTTGTTTGTTTTGCACTTCCCTGGAGTCTAGTGGGCTTTCTACCCCCCAGGGACAAATTGGAGGCAAACCCCTGTGTGTCCCTGGGAGGGAGGCAGAAAAACGGATTCAACACTTTTGGGGTGGGGGTGTGACCAATGTCAGAGTACAAAGGCCACACTCCTTTCCTTTCTTTTGTCCCAAATGCAAAATCCCTGGAGTCTAGTGGGCTTTCTAACCCCAAACCCCATGAGGCGGATTTGGAGCAACCTCCCCAATTGAGATACACCTTTCTGCCCCCAGGGGGCAGTAAGACACTATTGCCCCTTCTTGGGCTGGAGTATGGTTTAATTCCTGGGTAGGCCACAATCTCCTTTTGTTTGTTTTGGTGCCATTTTGAATTCCCCAGTGTCTAGAGAGCTTTCATGCCCCCCCCAAGGGAGGCAGATTGAGTAAACCTCAAATCTGCCCCCAGGGGGGCAGAAATACTTTTTACCACTTTTTGAGCTGAGTGCCTAGCCATGCCCATAATGAATAGCCCCCACCCCTCCACTTTGTACATTATTTGTATCACTGTGTCTAGTAGGTTTTCTACCCCAGGCTAGAGGGGAAGCTCAATGTCCAGTTTCTTACCTTCGGTAATGATGTATCTGGTAGAGACGTTGTCTAACCGCAGATTCTTAGAATATCCCCAGGCATTAGACTGGATCAGGATTTTGTTTGCAGCAGCACATCTACGCGCCAGGGGACGGCGCCACACGACCCCCCTCTGACATCGTCCACGTACGTGACGTCAGCGAGGTCAATTAAGTCACTCCCGGCACGCTGACGTCAGTTTTCTTCGGAGAACCGTTTCCGCGGCACAATGCGGAGCCACTAACAAAAAACTGTGAAAGTATGGGAACAGTGAGTGAGGGATGAAAAATCTGTGAATAAAGAAAGAGAATGGTGGAAGACACCATTGTAAAAAACAGAGTTAGACACTGCCTACATATAAGTGAAAAGCTGTGAGAAAGAGCCCCACAAGCTAAGCGAAGACCCTTCCCCGAGTGCACCAAGGGAAGAACTTCTCAACAGACAGAAATAGACTGATGTAGCCATGTAGAACTGTGCCGTTTAGTAAGAACGGAGCACAGAAAGAACAACAGTCCACTGTACGAAGGTATGAAAAGACTGACCCGTTTCCTATAATAACGGGAGTTTGGAAACAGAGCACAACCGACCCCCAAAGAGGGCGACCAAGAGAAGACCAGGACCCCGAGTCAATTGACTAGATGGAAGGAAGGGAAGGTAACTGGAGAGGAAAACAAATCTCCTAGTGAACCAAAAAGCACCGTATTACAGGAACGAACCCCCTCAGCAGAAGGTAACTGTATATGGAAACACTCAGAGGGGTGCAACAATCTAAACTCCCTTGAGAGATAACCCAATGGCAACTGAAGAGGCCAGTGGAGAACACCACTCTGCAAGGTTCTCGCAGAACGAGGAGGCTGGGTGGGCATTAAGGAATCTGCGGCTAGTCAATGTCTCCACCAGATACATCGTTACCGAAGGTAAGTAACTTGTACATCTGATAGAGACATTTAGCCGCATATTCCTTAACTTAGAATAGATACCACAGCCATACCCCAAAGGGTAGGTGGGTCTGCGACAGAACCACAGATAGCGCCAACATCTGATCCAGCAACAGAATGACGGATAAAAGGGGGAGGCTGTGGCGGAAGAGCCAGACAGCATCCCAAGCAGCTCAGAAGAGCAGAAATAACGGGATGGTAGACATCCAAAAAATGCCAGAATGGCGCTACACCATACCCGCATAAAAATAACAGGTAGAACGGCATGAGCCATATACCAGAACAAAGAAAGAGAGAGAGAGGAGACGAAGGACCAGTCTCCACTTAATGGCATACGATGAGTACACCGACTCAAGCTCGAAAGGAACCTGAAGAGATGCAACCAGAGCCTAACAGACTAGCCTATAGAAGGAAGGCTGAAGGAGCTGGTGCCAAGAGCCCAAAGGAAAGAGCTGGAACCTGAGCAATGCATTGGGAATAGCTGGCGGGACAAGAAACACACCACAGGCACACCCAATTCCAAAAAGGGGAAATAGGGGTGAATAGCATCAATTTTAAACCCGCTGCAGCAGGTATAAACATGCCGCAGGCAAACGGCCATAGATACCTTAAAATTGCGTACACAAGAAGCATAAAAGTGCCTGAACAGGCAGTATGAAGCCAAAGTGGGAAACAACCTACAATATAGAATTGCAGGTAGTAGCCAAGGACCATTGCCATCAGAAGAGCTGTCCCGCAGGCGGAGCTTTTACCATAGTAGGTGATAATTTGGAAAGAGGCATATCCAAAGGATGTAGCCAAAAATACCAAGGTAAAGAATCGTGGGAAGAGACCGCACCCGGAACCGAAACGCGAACCCGAGCGATACCATCGCTGAATGACTCCCCGCACCACGGGGATCCTCCTTTCTGCTACGAAAATTTCTACACTTCCCTCGTTTTAAATACTTGGATTTTGATACTCTTCCGAGTTTCTCACCCTGAGGATTTTACACTCAGCGGTACTACCGATTAAAGAATCTCCGCATACCAGTTGGAGAAGATCATCTTTGGAACTACAAGTTGTAATCCGACTGACACTGTAAACCCAGTCTCGAGCGGAGCCGGGTCGGAATTATCACCGGCACCGCGACCTGTGGTTATAAACCTTTTACCTACAGCCCTGAGGAGTCGCGGAAAAAGTGTGTTTTCTTGCGACGAAACACATGTCGGCTGGCTTTCTATGATCAATAAAAGAAGATCCGAAACACTGGTGATCTAATCCTTCGCCTATGACAAATGAACTTTATGTCCATTGAGACATCTGTTTTTTGCTTGAACTTATACATAAGTGTGCAGCAGGTTTTGTTTCTATAGCATCAATTTTAAACCCGCTGCAGCAGGTATAAACATGCAGCAGGCAAACGGCCATAGATACCTTAAAATTGCGTGCATAAGAGTGCCTGAACAGGCAGTATGAAGCCAAAGTGGGAAACAACCTACAATATAGACTTGCAGGTAGTAGCCAAGGACCATTGCCATCAGAAGAGCTGTCCCGCAGGCGGAGCTTTTACCATAGTAGGTGATAATTTGGAAAGAGGCATATCCAAAGGATGTAGCCAAAAACACCAAGGTAAAGAATCGTGGGAAGAGCCTTAGAATCGGAGACCAAACACTCCAGAAAAGGCAAGTACAGTGTCCAACACCAAAAGGGAGCAGTTGTCAAATTGGGAAATCACCCCAGTAAATGGAACCATGGAACCACGGAGGAACCTTTGGGCAACGTGCAAACAACTCAGAACAGCTCCCCCACACATGGAGATATTGGTCCAGACCTCGCAGCCTTGGAAGGAGGTGGCGACATAGGAAGAGGAATACCATGGCAACCGGCATGTATACATAAATGTATAAACATATAAATATGTGGAGACAGAACTAGCCAGGAGCATGAACATGTCCATACTGGATTATACCCAAAACAGTAAGGGCAGGTTGGAGCTGCTTTAGAAGAGGAGATCATGAAACTTCCCAAGGAGGTGGAACAGGCAAGTCGGAATGACCATGGAGTACAGAAGATGGCACCAGGGAAAAACATAGAACACCGTACAACGGACCACCAAGCGAAGCATGGAGCCCACAGGATCTCCAGGCCCAGGTGAGATAAGCAGAGCTATATAATAGCATACAAGTACCCCATATGGAGTATGCACACCCCAAACAACGAGGAACACCTAAGGCAATAAAGCCAAGCTAAAAGAGCGCAGTAACAAACCAAACTCGTGAACATGAGCTCCGAGCCGAATGACATTACCGAGCTGAGTCACCGGCTCAATATCACAGTCAGAGGACCAGACACAGCAACCTGTGGAACATTGCCACAGCAGGCCACCAGATAGCTCAAAGCAAAACGCATCCAAGGGATGCCAATAAAAGGGTAATTACCGTTGACCACAGAAAAAGAAGACGTAAGGCTCACTGCCCATGTTAAACACAGAGCGCATCTAAAGGATTCTAAATGAAAAAGTAACACCACGGAAGACAGGTCTAAGAAGACCTAAGTGGGAGGCCAAAAGCCCGCAAGGAGCTGGTGAACCGGCGATTCGGCATGAGCATCAAACAGCAAAACCCCTTCAAAGGGTAAGTCAACCAGTCGCTCCCGGATATTTTCAGAGAAGACGCTATCTTGCAACCAAGCGTGATGCCTTAAGGCAACAGAACCCGCCATAGCTCAGCCTAATGAATCCGCAGTATCTAAGAATGAGCGGATTGAAAATTCGGCAAGATCGCAGCCATCCCGGAGGAGGTGAAGGAGATCAACGCTAGCACCTTAAGAGGTGGCAGAAAGCAAAGACTCTGCAGAGTCCCACAGGGCAGAGGTAGCCCGAGCCAAAACACACACTGTAATTAAGGACCGTAGGGCAGCACTAGTGGATTTTGCTCGTTATTTACTTTGACTGTTCTTTAGACTTCCCTCTCTCTATTTTGTGACCCTTGCTATTTTATTGTTGAGTGTGCCGCTGTGCCTGTCTCTCCCCCTCCCCCTGCCCCCCTTGCCTTCTGGGCCACCTTTCCCGCTGCTCGAGTTTCCCGCGGCCTCGCCCCCCCACCTCCCATTGGCCGCCCCGCTCCTGCCTCCCAGCTGCTCCTCCCTCCCGCTCCCCCTCATATGGAGGCCGCGCGGCGGTGAAAGGAGCGCCCCTTTACCCTGTGACCAGGCAGGTCGCTCCCTCTGCCACCGCGCAGACCCCCTGTGCTCTGCTGCTGCCTCTCGTGTTGTCTGCTGCCTGCTGCCTCTTGTGTTGTCTGCTGCCTGCAGACTAGTATTTTGCTCGTTTTTTACTTTGACTGTTCTTTAGACTTCCCCCTCTCTATTTTGTGCCCCTTGCTATTTTATTGCTGAGTGTGCTGCTGTGCCCGTCTCTCCCCCCCCATCCCCCCCATGCCTTCTGGGTCACCTTTCCTGCCGCTCGCGTCCCCCAAAGCCCCGCCCCCCCCTCCTCCCATTGGCCGCCCGCTCCCGCCTCCCAGCTGCTCCTCCCTCCCGCTCCCCCTCATATGGAAGCCGCGCACAGCGGGTGCGCCGCTGGCATGCCTAAGGCAAGCCCGTCTGAGCCTGGAACGCGCCCAGCGCCAGGATCCCTGGGCCTAGTCGGACCCAGACCAACCGACTGACATACAACACCGCCACCCTCAACGCACTCAACATCGGACGAGCGCCCGCCTGCTATCAAGCCACCCCCAGACGCGCCCACGGACCCTTCACCTGTCAAGCCTGCAAATTCACCTGCCTCAAACCCCGTCCCCCGCCCGCCAAAGCAAACAGCAACAACAACCACCTCAAGTGCATCCTCCTCAACACCCGCTCCGTTCGCAAGCACCCCATCGAACTCTGGGACCTCCTCGACACAACACCACCAGACGTCGCCTTCCTCACAGAAACCTGGATGAACGCCTCCTCAGCCCCCGACATCGCCATAGCCAACCCGGACGGCTACAAAATCACCAGGAAAGACCGCGTCAACAAAACAGGAGGAGGGATCGCCATCATCTACAGGAACACTATCAGCATCACGACCAACGCGGAAGACACCATCTCATCCGCCGAACACCTACATTTCCAGATCCACATCGGCCCCCAGACAACCCTCAGAGGAACACTCATCTATAGACCCCCGGGCCCACGCACACAATTCAGCAAAACCATCGCCGATGTTATCAGCCCGCACGCCCTAGCCTCCAGAGTACATCCTCCTAGGAGACCTGAACTTTCACCCTGAGAACAACAACGACAACACCACCACCACCACCTCTGCTCGACAATCTTGCCAACCTCGGACTCAAGCAACTGGTGGACACCCCCATCCACCTCGCTGGCCACACCCTCGACGCCATTTTCTCCGCCAGTAACCACGTTGCCTTCAACCACACCACAGGACTACACTGGACCGACCACAGCTGCCTACATTTCACATTCAAGAAGACTACATCCCACCACCACACGCATCGAATCCCCCGCAGATGCTGGAGCAAAGTCACCACTGACCAGCTTACCAAGTCACTGAGCCAGAACCCACCTGCCGACACCAACATACCCGACACCAACGGCGTAGCCCGCAACTTTGCACAGTGGATCACCAACTGCTCCGACGACCTCGCTCCTTTGAAAAAAACCCACAGCAAGATTACTACCACAAAACCCTCAAGGTTCACAGATGCCCTCAAAACCGCAAAGAGAACCTGCCGAACACTCGAAAAGACCTGGCGCCAAGAACGAACGACAGAAAACATGACAGCCCTCAAAGCCGCCACCCGCGAATACCACCAGCAGATCCGGACAACCAAGAGAACATCGTTCAAAGAGCGACTGGACAACAACACCGACAACAGCAAGGAACTCTTCAGCATCGTCAAAGAGCTCTCCAACCCCAATGCCAGCAACAACAACATCACCCCTTCGCAAGACCTCCGCAACTCCCTCGCCACGTTCTTCCACCGCAAAATTGCAGACATACACGACAGCTTCGGACCCCAAACTCCACCTCAGGACACCAAACCAACGACCCCCAGCAACACCATCAACTCCTGGACCCCCATCAGCAATGATGACACCACCCACGTCATTGGCACCATCCACTCCGGCTCCCCCTCCGACCCATGCCCCCACCACATCTTTAACAAAGCCGGTACCACCATCGCACCCCACCTGCGGAACGTCATAAACAGCTTCTTCACGTCAGCGACCTTCCCTGAAAGCTGCAAACACGCAGAGATCAACGCCCTCCCGAAGAAACCCACAGCAGACACCAAGGACCTCAAGAACTTCCGTCCCATCTTTCTTCTCCCTTTCCCGGCTAAGGTCATCGAGAAGACCATCAACAAACAGCTGACTGCTTTCCTCGAGGACAACAACTCGCTCGACCCTTCCCAGTCCGGATTCCGAGCCAACCACAGCACCAAGACCGCCCTCATCGCAGCCCCAGACGACATCAGAACCCTGATAGACAACGGGGAAACAGCTGCCCTCATCCTCCTGGACCTCTCAGCAGTCTTCGACACCGTATGCCACCGCACACTAATACAGCGCCTCAGCAACACTGGAATCCAAGGAAAGGCCTTGTATGGATCATCTCGTTCCTCTCCGGAAGAACGCAGAGCGTCCGCCTCCCCCCCTTCCGATCCGCAGCCACCGAGATCATCTGCAACGTTCCTCAAGGATCCTCACTCAGCCCAACACTCTTCAATATCTACATTAGCCCCCTCGCCACCATCGCACGAAAACACAACATCAACATCATCTCCTACGCCGCCGACACCCAGCTGATACTATCCCTCACCAAGGACCCAGCCACCGCCAAAACCAACTTCCAGGAAGGGATGAAAAAAGTAGCAGAAGCACAGCCATCTCAAGCTTAACTCAGACAAGACGGAAGTCCTCATCCTCGGACAATCCCCATCTGCCTGGGACAACTCTTGGTGGCCCTCGGCGCTGGGAACCGCACCGACACCAACGGACCACGCACGCAACCTGGGTTTTATCCTGGACTCCTCCCTCATGATGACCAAACAAGTCAACGCTGTCTCATCCTCATGCTTCAACACCCTGAGAATGCTTCGAAAGATCTTCCGGTGGATCCCCACAGAAACCAGAAGAACAGTCACCCAGGCCCTCGTCATCAGCCGACTGGACTACTGAAACGCCCTATACGCAGGAACCACCGTCAAACTCCAGACTAGGCTCCAGCGCATAGAAAACACCACCGCACGACTCATCCTCGACATCCCTCGCCACAGCCACATAACCACCCACCTGAGAAACCTCCACTCGCTCCCCGTCAACAAAAGGATCAAGTTCAGACTGCTCACCCATGCACACAAAGCGCTCCACAACATGGGCCCGACTACCTCAACATCCGACTCTCGTTCTACACCCCCACTCGCCAGCTTCGCTCCACCAGCCTCATCCTCGTCCCACGAATTCGCAGAACCAACTACGGAGGAGGATCATTCTCCTACCTGGCAGCGAAGACCTGGATCTCCCTCCCCACTCACCTACGACTGACCCAGGACCATCTCAGCTTCAGGAAGCACCTCAAGACCTGGCTCTTCGAGCAGTAGCAGCACCCCCCCAGCGCCTTGAGACCGTCACGGGTGATTAGTGTGCTCTATAAATGCTTTGATTGATTGATTGGATGCAAAGATGTTACTACCCCTTGACTCAAGACATCTGGACTCCAGAGAGGGAGGAAGCGTTAGTGGGGGCAGGGAAGGGAAGGCAGTCTGCAACACAAACCCCTGCGCATCAGGGTGCACAAAAAGACAAACAGGATCATGTGGAGCTGGACTGTGGCGGTGCAAAACTTAAAGAGCCACCGGGTCACCAGTAGCAAGCTGAACCCAGCTACCCAAAAGGCCATCATAAAGGGAATCCTCAAAGGGTAGAAGCGGCTCCACATTCCCGGACCCACGGTGAAGGACCTCAAGCAAGGGGTCCACAGACGAGGGAGCAGAAGGGGGTTGCATGTTTAAAATGCGAGTGGCCAATGAGACCACTCTCAGAAAAGCTGCACTAGCCTCGGTAGCCCTCTGCGGAGGGGAAAACAGCTCATCAGTGGGGGAGGGTTGTAAGCTGACCCTCCCAAGACACTGAGGGTGCGACCAATGCCCCTCGGAAGGAAGCCCCATTGAAGAATGAGGATCCTGATGGGGCTACTGGGGAGGCAAAGAGCCTGCTGGATCTGGGAGCTCCTGAGGAGGCTCCACAAATTCCAAGGGGGGCACTGGCAACAATACCTCGGGCGTCTCAGGGCGTGAGGGCGGCTCCAAACTCTCTCCAGACGCCTCTAAAGAGTCAACAACCCAGTGATGACACGGGGCCAAAACGACGCGTGCTGGTGCAGATCGTGCCTCGTCAGTAGCCGACTCGACTGCATCCGGCATCAAGTTGCGCCGTCCGGCGCCAAAACTATGACATCCTCCCCTTGCGAAGAAGGAGAAGGTGCCAGAGCCAGGGAGGCAAGCTTTCGGCGCCGCACCAGCGCCGACTCTGCCTCATCAGTGACTGGCTACGATTCCGGATAAAGAAGTGGAGGCGGAGCCGGAATGGCGTCGACCCCGGCTCCGGACAGGCGGCCTCCTGTCCGGAAGCCCGGTGTATGCTCAAGGCAGAGCTAAGAGCACAGGCAGCCACCTGCGACGCCACAGGGAGCCCAGCGGGGCTATGCGGCGCAGCAGAGGCGCAGTAGGTCGTAGAGGGGGACTCAGCTGGGCCACGCCCTGATGACTCAATGTGGACCGTAAAGGGGGACCCAACCGGGCTGCGCCCTAACGACACCACATCTCGGACATACCTGTGGGGCAAAGGCTCAATGGCGCCGGGGGCGAACCCACCGGCGAGTCCGTCGGGGACCTCACAAGAAGCAGAGGCCCAAGGACGCCCCAAGAACGGGAGAGGACCCAAGGGAGGACTGCAAAGCCATGGCATATGCCTCCATTTGAGCCCGAGTTAACCCCACACCAGGAAAGGGCGGAGAGAGGGGGGGCGACTGTCGGGAGCAAACGTCCGGAATGTTCCGGGAACCAGTGCCCCGACAACAGAAGTAAGGGAGGTTGAAGACCTCGGCGACAAGTGCCTCGACTTACCAAGTGGCGAGCAACAGCCCCAGGCCCCAGAGGGCGATTGACGATGGAACCGGACAGTAGAGGGACCTGCCGGCGATGAAGAGGCTGGTGGACAAGAAAACTCCTACTGGGACAGCCGTGCCGAGAGAAGTTTCATACAGCGCTCCCGCCGAGACTTCAGCTTCAGGTGTTGGCAGGCTTCACAGTCCATGGAGTCATGGTGCTCGCCCAGACACCACATACAAATAAGATGCGGGTCCGTCTCGGACATCTGCTGTGAACAGGAACTACAAGTTTTAAAGCCCGAAGGCATCGCACACTGTTCCTGATGCAAAGCGTGCAAAAGAAGGGCTGAAAACAAGCCAGAGGAACCGCTCACTTCGGATACGCGTTGAACGCGGAAAAGAAGGAAACTGACATCAGCATGCCGGGAGGGACTTATAGGACTTCGCTGACGTCACGTACGTGGACGACGTCAAGTGTAGGGTCCTGTGACGCTATCCCCCGGCACGCAGAGGTGCTGCTGAAATTTTTTTCCAGATCCAGTCTGACGCCTGGGGATAGTCTAAGTTAAGGAATCTGGGGCTAGATGTCTCTATTAGATAGGGGTAGTTGTCCTACACACCCTCCCTGGGTGGTGGCAGAAAGACTGTTCCTTTTTGGGGTGGAGGAATGGCTATTCCCATGGTGGACAGCCCTCATCCCTATGTTTTCTTTATAATATTTTTCCCTGCTGTCTAGTGGGCTTTCTGCCCTCCCCAGTGGGAAGATTGGTGATATGTGCAACCATCCACTTACCAAGTGGGACAAAAAGGCTATTTAACCCTGTTTTTTAGGAGGGGCATTGCTATGCCCATAGGGGGTGGCTACCACCGAAATGTGTTTTTTTACCTCTCTCCAGTGTCCAATGGACTTTTTGCCCCCAGGCAGACTGTTGCTAATTGCCCTAATATGCTCCAGGAAAGGGGTGGGGGGGAGAAAAACGGTTGAGCCCTTTGTTGTGGTGGGGACATGGGTGTGCCCATGGTAGGCAGCCCCCACCCCTATATTTTTTGTTACTATCCCTGGTGTCTAGTGGGCTTTATTCCCTCAGGAGGGGGCAGAATAGTATCCCTCATCCGGCCCCATGAAGAAACACTGTTTGCAACATTTTAGGGGTGGTACCATGGCCATTTCCATTTCCTTTTATGTAGGCCATTCCCGGATCCCTGTTCCTGTGGCTTGTCACCAGAGACACACTCCTTTAGCAACTAAATTACCTTCCATAATGCAAGTTTGTTCTCATGTGTATTGTGAATGCCTTGTACTGGCCCACTTTTCTTTTTTTCCAAGCCTCACTCTAATCACCCTTTCTCTATTATTGTTTCAGCTCTCAATTAGGCTTGTTGTATCCCCGAGTCCTGAAGATCCTGCCATTTTTATTGGGATCAAAACGCTGTTGACTTTAAAATCACAGCCCCTATACAACTGTTGAGAAATTGCTGTAAAGGGTCGTGCTGTTCTTGTGTTTGTTGATACACTTGTTGATTTTAATCACGATTTATCACTTGAGTATCACTTCTAAACAGAGCACGTTAATTTTGCACCAATATTCACTGCATCACTGCGTCTTGAAATTGTTTTTCAGAAACCATGTAGAATAAATGTTATTCCCCATTTGATTCTTTGCATCCAAAGTATTGCTACTAGGAACCAGTGTGTTTTTTGTTATTTTCAAAGTAATCCCCCGCCATAGGGGCAGGTGATGCAGAATCCTGCCACCAACCGGGTGCCAGTGATGGTGTGAGGGCATACTTATGGGAGCCGCAAATGGACTGACGTGCCTGCTGACTGTGGTAGCTAGGGGTAAAACAGTGGTGGTAGCCCCTACCGTAGCCACGGAAGGAGTTGAAGACGGTCCCAACAACTAAGTGGTGGCCCTACTATCCTTTACCCTTTCGGTGCAGAGGACAGCCTGGAGCCATACTCAGTTGTGGTGGTCATGTGCTGAAGATGGCCCCACTCCTTCCTGGTACCCAACTTTGTTGGGAGTGCTGGTGCTCTCCCCACGGCTGCCTGAGACAGGTCTCTATTGGTGGTGGCAGTGGAAGTGCTTCTGCTGCCACAATCCAACCCCCCCTCTTCCCCCTTGGTGACCTTATGACATCAGCGTGCACACGGAGCGTCAATGTCATTAGATGCTGTCGGGGATGCGCTGGAAGCCATTTGCTTCCAGTGCATCCAGAAGAGAGGACGCTAATCGGGTGAGTCCTGAGCCGAGGAGTGGAGGTGAGGGGGATTAGTAGGCAAACAGACACAAAGGGAAAGGAGAGATTTTCCTTTCTCTCTGTGTCTGTAGTGGATTTCTGCTTCACGATCGTGGGTGGGACTGCATTCGTGGCACAGGAATCCAATCCAGTAGATCACCAGGGCTTTGTGTTTTGTTAGGGAAGCGGCCCCTGGGGAAAGGAACGCACCCATGTGAGAAGTTGACCTGATATATAGTGCTCACTATTCTAGTGATCACTGTGTATCATTCCAAACGACCCTTATTGATGATTGGTTGTAAGTCAACCTCATAGACCAGCTATCCTAGTAGCATGGACAAGAGCAGTCTTTAGGCTAAACTCTAGAGGGCGTGTTAAGCCAGCTGTTATACCATTACATATACCCCTTGAACACCAAGTGAAAGGACACCACACAAGTTGTTATGAAAATAAAAGGATATTTATTTATAACAAGTCTACCCTGAACTCTTTATGAGTCAGGGAGCTAAGCACAATACAAAACTCTTAAGAAAATACTTTAAGTTGCACAATTTACACAAATGCCCGAGGGGCACGAAAAACCATATACGCTAAAAGTGGAATGCGAAATACTAGCAGGTAACAAGATCCAGAGGCTTCAGGATCGCTAGGACTACACTACTGAACCCTAAGGTTAGGAGCAGGAGGCCTAGGGAGATCGGGTGCAGAGTGTGCACTCTCACGCGGGATGCGGGACAAAGTCTATGGATGCTAGTATTTGTAAAGTTACTGTTTCCGGACGAATCCGACTAGCTAGACTGAAAACGAAAAAGGATCTGGACACTTGGATAGTGAACCTATGTTGGAGCACCGAAATGCTCAGGTTACCTAGCCCAGGGGCTGCGGCTGCATAGGGTTCAAAAGACGTCGGGAATCCTCGTTAAAGTCTATGGAGCCTGAAAGAAGAAGTTGCTGGTAGGCGACCAGTGAAGATATTCGGAGGGATCCAAGCCTGGATCGATGATGGAGACGACCTGAAAGCAGAGGGGACTCAGTTCTTAACCACTAGCCAGTGATTAGGTGGGCACCAGGATGGCACCGGATGAAGTCACCTCGACCAGGTGAGTGGGCGACGCTGGACTCTGCTGTCTCTCGGACCAGGAGGCATTGTCGGCGACCAGGATGGAGGTGCGAGCTGTCCCACGAAGGTGTCTGCTGTCGGCGATGCTGGACCCAGGATTGGGGCAATAAACCATGGCAAAGTCAAGCCCACGCGGTGGAGTCAAGATGGCGTCTGGAGTGGACCAGGAGGGTCCGGGGTGCTCCTCTTTTGGAGGGGAGCAGGGGCCAGTCTGGAGCAACCAGACCAGCGGTGTAATCGTCGTGGTGCGTCGTCAGGAGGGCCACTAGCCAGCAGGCAAGTGACCGGACAACGCGGTGAGCAGCAAAGAGCGGAAGGGCCCCACGCAGATCTCGTGGATGCAGGGGGGCTGGACTTCGGTGCTGGAGCTGCTCAGGGTTAGGGCTTCTCAAACCCCAAAGCACTCACTCGAGGATCCGTCGGCGGTCGTGCTGGATAAGCGTCGTGCAGGTTTTGAAGATGGCCGGTCCCTCAGGTCTCGTCACACCCACGAATCTCAGCTGGGCTGATGATGCAGGTAGAGGTCAGAGATGCCAGGGAATCCGGGTCTCGTCGAGCTGGTCAGTCTTGATCCGGAGGATGGACGTGCAGCAAACCGCAAGCGCTTAGATGGTGCCCGCTGGTGCAGGGTGGCTACTCCTTAGCCACAAGGGAGAGTCTTCAGAAATAGTCAAGAGTCCTTTCGTGGAAAGTAGTCAAGATTCAGAATTATCTAATTTGGGAAGGGGGCCTGCTCCTACCTTTATTCTAAGAAAAGGGGCTGGCAGGCGACTAGGTCCTGCCCATGGGTGGGACCAGGAGGGGGTGGTTACACCCCTCTCCTTTGTCCGGACTTTCCCCAGCTCAGGGGCTGGTGTGCCCCTGGAACTGGTTCAAGCCGGCATATGCACAGTGAGCACCGGGGTGCCACTTGCAGTCACCTTCCTCTCAGCCCTGCCTACCTGGGATACACAAAACCCTGTCTGGGATGGTGCTAGCACCGCCCCTGACAGGAAACCCTTTGTCCAAGCTCTCCTCGCTGGAAGGACTCCCAGCAGCAGGAGGTCAGACTTGTGTCTGTGGTGGCAGCATCCATTTTGTGATGCTGAGGCTCGAGTTAGCTTTAACTGGGGTTCACAGTTACATACATGCTGTGTCCCTCTAGAAGGGTGGAATGCTAACCCCGTCGCCAGAATTGGCGAGGGGTTAGTATTCCAATTCGTATGACACCTTACTCGACATGTTTTGATAAAGCGATACCAAAGTTGGCAAATAACCGCGAGGATTATAAGGCACTTAAGAGTATATGGTACGCGTTATCATGGAAGAGCTATTAGGACTTGGTTCCGCAAGCTGCAAACGGGCCCAGCTCATGCCAGAGCACCATCTCACATAATTCCACGCACTCTGCCTTCAGGATTGATAAGGCCTGCCATAGGAGTGACTGATAGGAATACATGTGTCCATTTTAGGGTTAGATATAGGAATACTATATCTAAAGCAAAGGGTGATTACACCACCTTGCCCCAGCTGTCGTGCAGCCAGTTGTGTCAGTTTTGGATGGCCAGCCAGGGGTGGCATAATACATGCTGCAGCCCCTGGTAGGCCCTGGGTACACCTATGCCCTGGATACCTAAGGTATGCTGTACAGGGACTGATCAGGTGGCCCAGTACCAATTGGTAAATGCACCTAAGGTACATGTGTGTCAATTTAGAGAGAGAACAGCTAGGCTGTGGGTCTGATTAGCAGGCCCACAGCCAGGGAAAGTCGTAAACCAGTGAAGCAAAAAGCAAAAATCTGGGGTGATCATAGGATTGCAGACCCTACTCTCCTACAACCCCCATCCCCTAGTCGGTGGGACCCACTAGACTCCAAGGATGTTATGTTTGCAATTATATTTGCCAACAGAAAACTGACCCTTTCTTTGCAATATTAGGCAAACTTTGAGGTTTGCAATGGGTTCTGGGTAGGAAATCTGGTGGGAGCCACACAAGTCACCCCACCCTGGATTCTCCAAGGTGTCTATTTTTGAAAATGAACAAGAGCGGACTGAACTAGGTCCCAAAATCCACAGATAGGATCATTGCAAAAAAAGGGTCAGTTTTCAGTTGAAAAATGTAATCTGTCCATGTTGGCTTTTGGGGACACTCCTGTAGCACAAGTTACTTACCTTCGGTAACGATACATCTGTAAGAAACAGTAGTTAGTGTTAGATTCCATACTTTAGAGTATCCCCAGGCGTCAGACTGGATCCAGAAAGTTTTGCGTAGCAGTACCCCTGCGCGTCGGTAGGCGTCTGCGGCTCCGTGTCTATCGTCGGCGTCGTTGGCGCCTGGATGACGTCGTCGGAGTACTTGGAAGCCGCCCTCGCGCGCTGACGTCAGTTCTTATACACAGCTTTTCTGCGCCAGAAACGCAGAGCCATGATAAAAACCGACACTGGTGCCATGAAACTAGGGCCCTCAAAGGGAAGAACCTTAACCCTAGATATCGGTTCGCAGAACGGGGAGGATGGGTGGGGCGGTAAGAATTCTAACACAAACTACTGTTTCTTACAGATATATCGTTACCGAAGGTAAGTAACTTGTGCATCTGAAAGAAACAGGTTAGTGTTAGATTCCTTACCTTAGAATAGATACCCCAGCAATACCAACCCTGGTGGTGGGTCTGCGAACCAATGATCACACCAGAACGTCCTGGAGAACAGAACGGCCGAAAAAGCCATATCTCCGGACTTGGCTGTCCAGGCAGTAATGTCTAGCGAACGTGTGCAGCGAGGCCCACGTAGCTGCCTGACAGATGTCCTGCAAGGGGATTCCCCGACCCAGGTCAGTAGTAGCCGCCGTGTCCCGAGTGGAATGGCCATGCAGCCCCACGGGAGGCTCCTTTTTAGCCAGTGAATAACAAGCCTTTATGCACAAAACGACCCATCGAGAAAAGGTTAATTTGTGCACTGCCCGTCCCTTCTTAGCGCCCACGTAACCAACAAAGAGCTGGTCGTCCACCCGGAACTGGCCTGTGTGGTCCAGATAGAATGAGAGCGCATGTTTTGGGTCCAGAAGGTGGAGCCTCTCTTCCTCTTTCGAGGGATGCGGAGGCGGAATGAAGGTGGGTAAGGTGATGGACTGCCCGATGTGGAAGGCCGTGACGACTTTGGGCAGGAAAGAGGGACGCGTTCTCAAGACAATAATGTCCGGATGGACAGAGAGGAAAGGAGGTTGAGAAGATAGAGCCTGGAGCTCACTCACTCTCCTGGCAGAGGTGATGGCAACCAGGAATGCATTCTTGAGAGTAAGAAGACGAAGAGGGCAATTGTGAAGTGGCTCGAAGGGAGCGCACATCAAATAAGTCAGAACAAGGTTCAAGTCCCACTGAGGCCTCACGAAGGGAACAGGAGGAAACATGCGAGTGATGCCCTCCAAGAATCTATTTACAATAGGGGACTTGAAAAGAGAAGGCTGATCAGGAAGCCTTAAGAAGGCTGAAATGGTAGAGAGGTAGCCTTTGATAGTGCCCAGAGCAGAACCCTGCTGGGCAAGAGAAAGAAAAAAAGAGGAGAACCTCTGAAAGAGGGGCAGAGAGAGGATCCACAGCCTTTGCTGTGCACCATGCCACAAATCTGTTCCACCTGCAGGCGTATACCGACTTTGTAGAGGGACACCTGGCTGCCAGAATGATGTTACAGACTTCAGGAGGAAAGTCAAATGGCCTCAACTGTCGCCGCTCAATCTCCAAGCATGGAGGTGGAGACTGGACAGGTTCGGGTGGAGGACCGTCCCCTGCTGCTGCGACAGAAGGTCCTCCTGAAGAGGCAGACGAATCGGGGGATCGACTAACATGCTGAGTAGCTCGGGATACCAGTATCTTCGTGCCCAGTCCGGAGTCACAAGGATCTTCTTCAGCACTCTGGGCAGAAGTGGTATAGGTGGAAAGGCGTACAATAGACCGCAGCTCCACTCGCGACGAAAATCGTCTCTGAGCGAGTGCCGCCTTGGAAATTCCAAAGCGCAGAACTGATGACATTGCGCTTTCTCTTCTGTGGCAAATAGATCTAACCAAGGCTCTCCCCACTGCTGAAAGAGACCTTGCGCCACGTCCGAGTTCAGATGCCATTCGTGATCCATCTTGCAACGACGGGTGAGTTTGTCCGCCCTGGCCTTCAGGGAACCTGCCAGGTGTTGAACCACCAGGGTGACGCCCTGGTGTTCTAGCCATTGCCAGAGGCGCAGAGCTTCCTGACAAAGGGTCCACGACCCCACCCCTCCCTGTTTGTTGCAGTACCACATGGCAGTGGTGTTGTCTGTGAATATCTGCACCACACTTTCCCGTACAGAGGGAAGGAAGGCTTTCAGTGCAAGCCGGATCGCCCGCAGCTCCAGAAGGTTGATGTGGTGCAGGGACTCCGCCGGAGATCAGAGGCCTCTGATCTCCGCCTCTCCCATGTGGCCCCCCCAGCCCAGGAGGGGCGCATCCGTCACTACTACGTGCTCTGGTTGGGGTAGGGAGAGGGATCTGCCGCTGACCCAATCGCGGTCCGTGAGCCACCACTGCAACTGTCTCGCAGTGCCCTACAAGATCAGGACGTGTTCGGACAGGTTGCCCTGATGCTGGGCCCACTGAAACTTCAGGTCCCACTGCAGAGCCCGCATCCGCCATCTGGCGTGATGCACCAGAAGGATGCAGGAAGCCGCAGCGTCAACCTGACCGAGACTCGGGATAAAGGCTGAAAGATCGGAATCAGAGCCTGAATATCCCTAACCCGCCGTTCGGGAGGATAAACCCGAAACTGCATCGAATCCAGAACCGCTCCGATGAAGAGGAGTTTCTGAGATGGACACAGGTGTGACTTTGGCACATTGATGGAGAACCCCAACAGGTGCAGGAGGTCGGCCGTAGTCTGGAGGTGGCTGACGACTGTCTGGGGTGAGCCCGCCTTCAAGAACCAGTCGTCGGGATAGGGGAAGACTAACACCCCTAATCTGCGCAGATGAGCTGCGACCACCGCTATCACTTTTGTGAACACCCGAGGGGCGCTGGTAAGGCCGAAGGGGAGCACGGTAAACTGAAAGTGCTCTTGGCCTACCGTGAACCGCAGGCAACGCCGTGGGCCGGCAGGACGGCGATGTGAAAATATGCGTCCTGCAAGTCTAACGCTACCATCCAGTCTCTGGGGTCTAGGGCAGCTAAGACCTGAGCCAAAGTCAGCATCTAGAACTTCTCCTTCCGGAGGAAGCTGTTGACGTTCCGCAGGTCCTAGATAGGGCGTAGGCGCCCTTTGCCTTTCTTGGGAACCAGAAAGTAGTGGGATTAACAACCACACCCTACTTCTGGCCCAGGAACACGCTCAATGGCCCCCTTGGCCAAGAGGGCCGTAACTTCCTCTTGCAGAAGTTGCAAGTGATTCCCCAAAACGCGGTGGTACTGCGGTGGCAAGGCTGGAGAGGTCGCCTCGAAGGGGAGGGAGTAGCCCCTTCGGACGATTTGCAGCACCCACCTGTCCGATGTGATGGTGCGCCAGTGGAGGAGGTGATGGCGAACCCTGCCCCCCACTGGCGTCAAATGGGCCTGAAAGCTCGGACTAGGAAGGCTTTGAGGCAGATGCTGCGGGGGTGGATGTGGACTGGCCTCGCCGCTGTCCCCTGGCACCACCACGGCGGTTACCACATCTGCCGCCACGCTGGATGTTAGTCTGTGGCCCGTGGCTGGCAGGACGTGAGAGGGCGCCCCTTCCTTGGCCACAAAAGGAGCGAAAGGCAGAAGTTTAATGGCGCTGGCCTGACAGGCCCAAGGACTTGGCCGTAGCCCTGGAGTCCTTGAAATGCTCAAGCGCACTGCCTACCTTGTCGCCAAAGAGGCGACGGCCATAAAACGGCATGTCCACGAGTGTGTTCTGTACATCAGCCGAGAAGTTGGCGGACCTCAGCCAGGTGTGGCCGCGAACCGCCACCGTCGTAGAAATCGCCCTGCCTAGCGAGTCCGTGGTATCCAGCCCACATCGAATAGAGTACAGTGCTGCATCTCGCCCTTCCGAAAGGGCTGGGGCGAGTTTTGGCCAGGCCTCCTCCGGGCAGTCTAGCAGCACGTCCGCAACCGTGTCCCACAGAGAGTGGGTATAACGGCCCAAAAGGCAAGCGGTGTTGACCGACCGCAACCCCAAACTAAGTGAGGAGAACAGCTTCTTACCGAACTGGTCATACCTTTTGGATTCCCGATCAGGAGAGGCAGTCGGGAATGCGGTCTGGGAGTTAGAGGCCTGGATAACCAGGCTCTTGGGGGTGGGGTGGGTGGACAGGAAGCTAGGGTCGCCCGGGGCCGGGCGGTGGCTTCTGACCATGTTCCGATCTACAGGGGGCCTGTAGCGGGCTTGGACCAGGTGCCCAACAGAACGTCAGTAAGGGCCTCATTAAACGGCAGTAGAGGCTCCGAAGAGCATGCCTGTGGTTTGAGGACCTCAGTGAGGAGGTAGTCCTCACGGCTGCGACAGGGAGCTCAAGAGCCAAAGCCTTGGCCGACCTCATCAACACCATGCTGTAAGCAGCCCCCTCCTCCGTAGCCACGGTAGGAGGGGAGACAAAACCAGTGTCGGGCGAAGTGTCCAGACCATTGGCCTCACCTAGTTGCCCAGTGCTGATATGACTGGCACTCCCGTGCCAGAGGGTCCTCAGACCCCTTCCAATCCTCCTCGCCTCCCATCTCCTGATAGTCAGGTGCAAAGGATGGGGCCGGATCATAGAAGAATTGCTCTTCTCTCGGCGTCTAATGCGGCGTCGAGCGACGCCGATCCGACGCCGGATTCGGACCGAGGGAGGGACCGGGGACGATGTCAAAGGTGACACCCGGGGGGTCGGCGCCGGTGGAGGGGTGGTAAGGTCGACCAGCGGCGACCCGGATTCGGACCCAGTGGGGCCCTGCGGCGTCGGGACCGAAGTCGTCAACGGGGCCGAAGCACCGGACGGCGCCGGGGCCAAAGCGGGCCCGAAGGCGCCACTGCGGGACCAGACGAGGAGAGAGTGACCTCAAGGCCATGAGGAAGGCCTCTATTTCCTCCGGCGTCGCGTTCAGCCCAGGGACCGGGGGTATGGAGCTGGCGACTGCGGCTCCAGCGGAGCCACGTGGGCGGTGTTGCCCGTACCCCCCGGCCGCATCGCGCGAGCGCTGGGGGGAGTCAGAAAGCGATGTTGTCTCTTATACTTCTTGTGCCTCTAACCTGAGGACTTGGAGCCCGACGAATGGTGTTGACTCGCCAAGCTGCGATGACTGTGGCCCTGCCACCGGTCCTTCGACCTCCCCTTGGACCGGGACCGTGAACGGCGTGGGGCCGACTGCCGGAGCTCAAGGCGCTTACGGGACCAATCCCGCCTAGCCTTCGACGTCAAGGCCCGGCAGTCGGGGCACGACTTGTCGTCGTGGTCAGCCCCAAGGCAATAGAGGCACAGACGGAGGGGGTCGGTAACTGACATCAGGCGGTTACAATCGGCACAGGGTTTGAACCCGGGCATCCCTATCGGCACCGAGAGTTGTATCGACTCGAAAAAGGATCCAAAAAAGATCAAAAAAGTTAGTTAAAAAGTGACTAAGAAGTACTGCTTTTTCCGGATCTGCGTTTGCTGGCGCGGAAAAAAGAAGAACTGACGTCAGCGCGCGAGGGCAGCGTCTAAGTACTCCGACGACGTCATCCCGGCTCCAACTACGCCGACGATGGACGCTGAGCCGCAGACGACGCCTACCGACGCGCAGGGGTACTGCTACGCAAAACTTTCCGGATCCAGTCTGACGCCTGGGGATATTCTAAGGCAAGGAATCTAACACTAACCTGTTTCTTTCAGATGTGTGTACTAGCCCTAACCACACAAGTGAGGTACGATTTTTATCGGGAGACTTGGGAGAGTGGTAGCTGGTGGAAATTAGGTGCTCCCTGCAGATTCCAGAACTTTCCATCACATAAATGTGAGGAGTATGTCTTTAGGTCAATGTATGAGGTTTGCTAGGACTTCTGGGTAAGAAAACATCATGAGAACCACATAAGTCACCCAACCCTAGATTCCCCCAGGTGTCCAGACGCAATGTGGCCACATCAACAAAAAGGGGAGCTGCAGTTTTTGGACCTGGGTACAGCAGTCACCCAGGAAACCCTACCAAACCCATGCATTTCTGAAAACCAGACACCCAGGAGAATACAGGGTGTGTGCCTCATGTGGATCCCACAAAGTTGTCTTACCTACAATTCCATGCAAAACTCAAAATTTCAATAAAATCGCACATTTTCCTTGCACTTCTGTGTTGTATTCTTCCAGAATCAGAAGGAATCCATAAAACTCCTACCACCCAGCATTTCCCCACTTGTCCCAATATTAAGTCTGCTGTACTTGTGTAGCTGGGCCAAATTCCCCCGTGACAGGAACGGATCAAGCCAATATAAGTTGTTGTGAGAAAGTGCCATCTTTCTTGCATGGTACGCCCCCACTTTTTGCTGAATTGCTGATGTGCTTTGACTGAGTGTGCCCTGGGCTCCTGCCAATCAGGTGCCCAGGGCCTGTGTTTCTTCACAAAAACTGTGTTGAAACTAAAACCCAATTGGCATCTCTGGCCACATGTCAGCCCCCTAAGGGCTGCAGCACTTCTGGTGCCACCCTTAGGGGCCCTGCACCCTGACACACACACACACACTGCCTTTGCAGACTGAGTGTCCTGGTGCAGAACTAAACAAAGAGTCAACATGGTACACAAGCCTGGGTGCCATGCCCACAAACCCACTGCCCTGGCATACATCAATCACCCCTCTAGCTGGGTGCCCTATGCCAGTGGTGTGGGCACAGGTGCATGAGCCCTGTGGACCCTACAGTACCCAGGGCCATTCCAGGGCACTGTAAGTGCCGTGATGCCATTGAGTATATGGTGCTTGGAGGGTGTCATTACGAACTCCAAAGCACCTTAATGGCTACCCTGAAGACTGACAAGTTTGATATCAAACTTCTCAGCACATTAAACCCACACTGATCCCAGTATGGGATTTAATGTAAAATGCACTACAGAGGGCATCTTAGAAATGCCCCCTGAAACCTAACGTGAATCCACGTCTTGTCCGAGAGGCTGCCACACAGCAGACATGGGTAGAGAGCCATCCACTCTCCTGGGCCTGCAACAATGCACATCCTGAGCGAGGTGCTAGGTCTCCTCCCCAAGGATGGGCAGGGGAAGCTTCAAAGGCATGCCGCCTTTGAGAGCCTTTCCAGGCCACTTGCTGTACTAAGCAACTGGCCCCCACCGGTTCTGACCCCCACTCTGGCGGCGAAGACAGGCGGGAAACCCTAAGTGAGGAAAGAGTGTGTGCCAACCTTTGCCAACCCCACCCTCAGGTGGAAGAGGCGAGGTGAAGCAGAACTCCGGGTTCCGGCCATCTTGAGGATGGGGAGCCCTGCCCAATCCGAGATAGGCTCCTGCCCCCTCCCACAGGAGAGGTGCAGGATAGGGGGTGTACCCACCCCAGTACAGGGACCCATTGGTCCCTGCCCTTACCCTACCTGTAACGTCCCTAAATGTAGTATTTAGGGGCACCTTGAACGTTCCTTCCTCAGATCCTGGTTTGAAACAAGCAAGAAGATCAAGAAACCAGAAGACCTGGCGTGCAGCTGCTAACAAGAGGACAACACCAACTAACTTCGCCCCAGCCCTACCGGCCTGTTGATCCTTGAAACTGCTTCTGCGAAACTACTGAGCCTTCAGTGGTCAGCAACCTCAAGAACGCCGGAGGACCTGACCGTTTCAAGACTCTACCAAGACTGGAACCCCAACGAGCAATGGTTCTGCTAAAAAAGCAACACCCCTAATGCCAGCCAGGAACCACGAATCCAGCACACTCTGCACCCGCCGAGCCCGGCCTGTGCCTGAGTGGACAAAGACCCGGAGGACGTCCCCCCGGCGATTGTGACCTGCAATCCAGTGACCAAGGACCCTCCTAGACGACCCAGATGACGCCTGCAGCTTCACAACTAGAGACTCCTCCAACTGCGACCAGCAGAGGGTAAAATTTCCCTGTGCCCAACTCCTGGGTGCCTACCTATCCTCCAAGATGCCAACTTACCCCTCGAAGTGTTGGCTGCTCCTGAAGAATCTCCGTCCCCGAGCCTGCAGCCCTTGTTCATCTTCCAAGTTTTCCACTGAATAACATTGAGCGCCCAACGGCTCAAAAGCACCCTGCACCCAGCCGCCCAAGTGCCCCTGGGAGTGCAACCTCTGTCCTAATCTACTTCCCCATTTGCCCTGAACAATTCACCAGGAGCCCAGCTCCCACAGCCGCGTGGCCTGCTTGCCAGCAGCCACCAACCAAAGGCCCCCGACGCCCATAGGCTAACATTGGGCCTAACTACCTCTTCACCCGGCTGCCCCTGTGCCGCTAAGGGTGTACTAACTGTACCTACCCGACCCCGGGAGACCCCTGAGTCGATGCGCAGAACCTTAACTCTGCCAGCCGAGTACTTACCCAAAAGCTGATAAATCACTTTTTTTCCATAGGGTAACATTGACTGGTTTCACTGTGGAGTTTTGAAACTTAAAAATATTCATCTAAAATCAGCCGAACAACGAAATCTGATTTACTCACCTGTTATCAGGAGAGACCCCAGTGCTGTACCTTTCAGCCCACCACTGAACCTGAAAAGTAACTATAACCGTGAATTACTGTTAACTCCATTTTCCTCCATAGGAATCCAGTCTCTGGTTTTCACAAGTAAAGTTTCTGAGTGTCGATTTTGAAAACTTACAAATATTCCTTAAAAATCACCTGTATGACCTAAACGCATTCTTTCAATTGTTTACAGGAGATACACCAGTGCTGGATCCAGGATCCAACACGGAGTAAGAAAAAGTAACGTTAAGACTACTTACCTGCTAAGTGAATTTCCTCCCATAGGCTAACATTGGTAATTCTATGTGTAAAAGTTTCAAAGTGTCAACTTTTAAAATACAATAATATTCCTTAAAAATCACTACTGTAACCAATATGCGTTTACTTAATTGTTTACAGGAGATGTCCCAGGACTGAATCTAGGATCCAGTCCTGTGGTTAGAAAAGTAATCTATAAAGTAACTTACTGCATTTAACTAGAAATTCCCTTTGAGCTCAATGTAACATTTTGTTTGAAATTGTGTTGCCTATTGCAACAACTGTAACTATTGTAGCCAAAAGTCTATTGCCTATTTGAAAAGTATTTAACTAAAGTAAATCATCCTGAGAAAGTATATTTTGATACCTTGTTGGTTCTAGGAATAAAACAACTGTATATTTGTATACAAACAATTGGCCTAGAGTTCAGTTTTTGAGTGTGAGACCATTTGCTGACTGAGTGTGTACAACAAATGCTTTACACTGTCCTCTGATACTGCCTTAATGCTTGACCAAGCAACCACTTTAGAGAGTAAGGTTATATCTAACTTTAGCCTTTGCCAAATCTCTGTGGACTGTGGACTCTGTATACACTGTACCTTACTTTGGTCCAGTATATACAGAGCCACTTTCTTACAGTAGTCCTTGCAAATGGTCACTCATTGATCTTGGTTTGCTGTGCTCCTGTCCCGGACACTAGGCCCAGCTACACAGGTGGGGCAGCGTTTTTAATGGGATAGGTGGGAGAATGCTGGGTTGAAGGAATGTTGTGGATTCCTGAAGTTTACGTCACAGAAATACAAGGATAAAACGCAATAGAAGACAACGTTTTAGGTGTACATTCAATCTGTCATGGGTTTGTTAAGCGTAGCCACTCACCCAAGGGGGTCTCAAGATGCTGGGAGAGGAAGTAGGGGGGTGGGGCGCAGATCTCGAATGTTCATGGCGCTCCGTCGAAGAGCAAGGTTATGACGTCCTTCGAAAACTAGAAGTGTTGGCGTCTGACTGAGGTGGAGTAGGAGGGTGTTCCGTGCCTTGGACACGAGAAAGGAGAAGGAGAGTCCTCCTGTTCTGCTTTTCTTGATGCACGGCACCGCAACAAGTGAGAACTGGGCTGAGCGTAGGGATCTTGGTGGGTAAGAAGCTTAAAGGTGATTCTCTTCTTGATGGGGAGCCAATGTAGTGCCCAGAGGTGTTGGGTGATGTGGCAGTGGCGCGGTAGGTTGAGGACTAGTCTGGTGGAGGCGTTCAGGAGTTTGCGGGTGAAGTTCTTGTTGATTCCGGCATAGAGAGCGTTGCCGTAGTCCAGTCTGCTGCTGATGAGGGCGTGGGTGACGTTTTTTCTGTGTTCGAGGGTGATCCAATTTAAGGTCTTTCGTAGGAGTCGAGGGTGTAGAAACAGGAGGATGAGACAGTCTTGATTTGGCGGTCCATTTTCAGTTCGGAGTCCAGGATTATTCTGAGGTTGCATGCGTGATTGTGGGGGGAGGGTGGGTTCCCGAGGGGGGCCACCAGGTGTCGTTCCAGGCGTTGGGGTGTGGGCCCATGATGAGTACTTCGGTCTTGTCCGTGTTGAGTTGAAGGCAGCTGTTCTTCATCCACCTGGCGACTGTTTCCATACCTTCTTGAAAGTTGTGTTTGGAGACGTTGGTTCACTGGAAAGCGAGAGGATGAGTTGGGTGTCGTCTGCGTAGGATACAATGTTGTGTTCGTAGGATCTGACGAGGAAGGCGAGCGGGGTCTTGTACACGTTGAACAGGGTGGGACTGATGGAGGATCCTTGGGGCACTCTGCAGGTAGTCGAAGTGGGATCCGAGAGGAAGGGCGTGAGTCTGAACCACAGCGTTCTGCCGGAGAGGAATGAGTGGATCCAGTCGAGAGCCTTGTTCTGGATCCCTGCGTCGTGAAGTCTGCGGGCTAGGGTGCGGTGAGAGACTGTGTCTAAGGCTGCAGAGAGGCCACAGTCCCCCCTCTGTCGAGGAGGGAGCAGATGTCATCTGTTGCGGCTAGGAGGGCGGTTTCAGTGCTGTGGTCCATGTTATGTTTTGGGCCCTTTCTTATCAACACAAGTGTGGTGCCATTTTTATCGAGAGACTTAGGGGAAAACAGAATAGTAGAACAGGTGTTATTACCAATTATATTTTTGGGCATTGGAGCCTTCCAAATGTAAGCTAGTGTTTAAGAAAGAAGATATTTTGAGAAATGTCCTTTAACTCATATGCTATTATGGGTAACCACAAATTCAGAGAAGTGCAAATACTCACGGATTCCAAACTCCATATCTTGTGCCCATTTCGAAAATGCATAGGTTTCATGGATAACTATTTTTCACTCTTTATAATTTACCATTTGAATTGCTCTATATTCGGTACGCAATGAAAAACCTGTGCAAAGTGTAGCTTGGTTATTGGCTGTGGGTTCTATGAGTTCTTGGAAAAACCACAAACTCTATATATCCCCTCAACCAGAAGGGTTTAGCAGATGTAATGGTATACTGCTTTTGTAAATCGGCCATCACGATGAGAAGTTACAAATGAAAACGTTGTCGCTAATTAGTTCCCTGCTAATTTTCAATATAAATTTTTATTTCAACAGCTAGTTTCTTTGGGAAAACCTTGAGGCGTCTACACAAATGGCCTCTTGTCGAATTCAGAATTCTGTCTATTTTTCAGAAATCTATAGCTCTTCAGGATTTAAGATGGGTTTCACAGCGGTTTCCAGCACCAACTGGAAAAAGGTTGAAAGCACAAATATTAGGAAAAATGGGCTAACTCTCCGAAAAATGCCAAAACTGTGGTAAAAAGATAGGTTTTCTGAATCAGCTCTACATGTTCCTGAAAGCCGGGAACATGGTGACTTCAACACAGCAAATCTTTTATTGATGCCATTTAGAATGCCCAGGATGTAGTGCATAGCTAATGTGTAAAAAAATGTTGTGAAGGCCCAAGCACAAAATATCCCAAATAGCCAAAAAAACAAAAGGTTTAGCACTGCGGGTGAAAAGGCATGGCAGCGAAAGGGTTAAAACATTCAACTGCTGAATAAGCCTTGCCATCAAGGTGGCGAGTGCAGTCAAATAGCATGTCCATAAGGGATGACACTGTGAAAGCAATGTCTCTGCCCGTTGAGTCGGTCATATCCAATCCGCATCGGATAGTAAACTTTGCTGCATCTTTCATGTCAGCAATAGCTTGGGTCATCAGTGAAGACTACATTGAAGGGGACTACGGTTCTAAAAGGGACACCTTGGGTTGAAGCCCCTTTGGCAAGACAATGGTCTTGACCTCAACCGTGAGCACCTGAAAGTCCATAGCCTTAGCCGTCCTCTCGATCACCATCGCAACAGACGCCCCTTCCTTCTTAGCCACTTTGGGAGGAGAGAAGGCCAGTGTCTGGTGAGGTGTCCAGACCACATGCATCAGCCAATACATCATACTGTTGGCCATGTACTCTGCTAGGAGGTTGGAATAGCCATAAGTATCCTCAGATCCCCTCCTTTCGTGTTCCTCAGAGTGCTCTTCAGGGAAACAGGGCTCCATCTCTAATGCAGGCAATGTGGGCCTGGTCGACCCCGCTACACATCCGTATCGGGAGTGTGAAATCACTATTGCTTTGGGGCAACTGCAACGGAGGAGGCCGCAAAGCTGTGGTTCGAGTCGATACGGATCCAGAGCAAGGGGACTGCTAAAAAATGTGCAGATCCAGTCTGATGCCTGGCGAATATTCTAAGGTAAGGAATCTGCAGCTAGCAGTTTCAATCAGATGGAATACAAGTAAAACAAGCTCATTGGCTTCTTTAACTTCCACTTTGGATGTAATGACGTCAGGGTGTACTTCTAGCTAATAGTCATTTCAAAAAAGAAAACAAAGCTCAGGCTACTCGGGAAGCTTCTCCTGAGCAGCCGGAACTACAATACATTTTTTTAAAGACCCTTGGTGCAAAACACCAGAGGATCATTTATACCCATCACCAGTGTCTGCCAATAGGCGACAGACGCACTGAGGATGGACTGTGGGGGTCAGTCACAGGTGAGGGTGTCAGTGATTGGGTCGACACTAGAACCTAAGGGGTTAAACACACACAATGAACCCAATACCCACACACCTATTCAACTCACAGATGCATCTCTTACTAGCAGACAAGAAAACGTAGGTCTGACAAAAAGTGCATTGGTTTACCCTACCGTCCAGGTACAGTAGGTTTGGTGGTCGATCTCTCCATATCTAGGGCTTCTCATTGTTCAATCCCCTACCTCTTTAATAGATGCAAAAGAACCATCTCAAATTCAGAAGAGTTATAAAGCCTCACCTTTTCATGCCAGACACACTCAGTTATAAGAACGTTTGGGCTTGTTAGAAGTTCAGGCTCTACACACAACTCTCTGAATTCTTACCCTCCAAAGTCTTGGTAAACTATCTATTTTACTGTGTGCATCTCCAGGCACTGTAGATCACTGCCAGAGAGTTGACTGCTTCCCCACCACCAGCCCCAGCAATCTGTACCATACTGTTAGTCACCACTCAGGGCTCGAAAATTCAACTCGACCACTTGCATAGTCGAGCTAAATTTAACAAGGTCGAGCTGTTTTTAGGTACTACTCGCCCTTTCTGGCGAGTAGGAAAACAAACCAACTTTTGTCCTCTGTCTGTGAAAACTGAACAAATGTGACAAGATAAGATTTAAAGGCATTTTTATTGCTCACAAAGTTAATAAGCAATAAAGATGCCTTTAAATCTAGTTATCTTGTCACATTTGCTCCGCTTTCAGAGAAGGAGGTCAAGTAGGTTGCAGTTAGGTCAAGGAAATTTTTTTAGGTACTAGTCCTGCAGGACTAGTACCATTTTTTGGATTTTTAGAGCCCTGCCACTCCCTTTTAAGTCTTAGTACACCCCTATGAGGCCACCAACGAATGGTTAGCAATGCCTTACAAAAAACTCTAATAAAATAAAATAAACAAAAACTAATTTATTCACCTCTGAAGGGTAATACAAACAATTGTTTTCCAATTCTCTGTATGCTGAGTTAAGTGCTCACTGGTATCTTACGATCTTAACCCCTTGGACGCTCATGACGAGCTCAGCTCGTCATGATGTACACCTCCATACACATGACGAGCTGAGCTCGTCATGAACAATGGGAAACAGTGGACTGCAGCACAGGAGGAAAATAACACTAGCAGCGATGGTGTTAAAGTCCTTTTTGAATAATATTTAGGTATGTAAATCATAGGCCGTGACTTTGTATGAGTCGCTTTTATCTGTCACTCAGAGCTGAATGCACCATATATTAGTGACTTTATCGCAGCCAGGCCTGCACTATTTTGGTTAGCCATCTGGGTAAATGAATATGCTAGCCTAACACATGATATTTTGAGGGAATGTTTAGCTTGTGATAAATGGAATAAGATCCCATGGTTCCGTGGCGTACAAGAGAGTCTGTCTAGCATAGACAGGGGCAACCTCTTTGAGAATCCATCTCAAATACAGAGGACTGACAAAAAAGTAGTCCAACTTGAACTGTATGCCAATTACAGGGAAAAAAGATTGTCAGAAGAGATGAAGAAACAAACTGTTGTGTCCTATATTAACAATGGCTTATTAACCCAGCAATTTCCGTTGTATTTGACACTACCAATGTGCTACTGGGAAAGATCTCTATTGTTTAGAATGAAAGCAGGAACGGTAAAATTTTTACTTTGTTTTCCTCTGGGACACACCGTAGATGACAAGATTCTGTGTCCTTGTGACGGAACAAGCAAACAAAATGATCTACATTTCTTCTTCATGTGCAAGTTTTATAAGAAATACATTAAATGGTTCCTAGCACCATATTTTAAAAAACGTAGACCCATCTCCCTGAATCAGTCTTATTTGATGCTTTTAAAATTGGAGGACGATGAACTTATATTTAGGACAAGTTGTTTTTTAAAAGTCATTTTTAATGTACGTAGAAGTATGGAAAACCCTTGAATTATTAATGATTATTGTTCCTCTCTTGCACTTTTGAAATGCGTGACTTAGTAAATGCCCTAATAATGTATTTTATAGTGTCTATTGTACCTTTGTAGTTGTAATTGTAAATGTCAAATTGTTTTTTAAAGTGTGCTTTTATGGATTTTTGAAATCCGAATAAAGATTTTTGAAATTGAATTGAATTGAGTCGCTTTTAATGTTTAACAATTAAATAAATAGTACATTTTTCATTTAGGTACTCAAAATCTCCTTTGTAATGTGCTCATAATGAGACATTTTGCAAAGTCTGAACAGTTACCAAAGCAATCAATGTGGCAACTTCATGTTCAAGAGATACACATTGATTTTAGTGTTCCTACACCAGCCATGCTTCAGAATTGGCTCTCTCCTAATGAAACCAAGTCATGTGCTTTGAAAGCGATATAGTTGTAACATTAAGAGCTGTTTAACAAAGCAAATGAGTATCTTGGGAATTCATCATGTGATCTGCGCTGAAAGAGTGCAGCACCTAAAATTGACTTTTTAATAACTGTATTCCTTTCATTTCTAAGAAACATTTAAAAGTTAGGTCAGAAAACTAATCAAGAAGGCAAATTCCTGTCCTTTGCAAAGCTGATCAGAGTCGGTCTAGATTAATATACAACAAAACGGTATAGAGGAACTGTTTTAATAAAAAACAAAAACATTTGATCTGCACTTTACATTGTACATGGAACAAAAATAACATAAAATACCTGTTACCCCCGTGTAAGAAGGTATATAACCAGGTTAACAGAAAGAATGATCCACAACAAACAATTTGGGAATAAAGCATATCTATTGCTTCCAGTTTTTGGCTGCAGGAAACCTGTAAATAATGGGCCAAAAACGTATTTATCAATGCACAATATAAAAAAAAAAAAACAGATAACATTTTCATTGAAACATCCATTTCATATACTGCACACAACTACTTCCTCCCCACCCAGATATAAAGTAGGCCATTGTGGTGACAGTACAAACAGATGCTAATTTGAATTTAAAAAGAAAAAAAATATCACGGTTACAGATAGGGTGGGTAGAAAGTACTGTGGAATACATCAGAAGTGTCTGGAGAAGTCATGTATACCACCAGCTGATATGTTTAAATGGATGGAACTGTATAAATGTTTCATGGGTTTTATGCCTCAGTTTCTTTTCTATAATATTGAACTGTAAGGTGTCTAAGCAATAAAGGAAGTACATGCAGTTCCTACCCTCAATATGAGAGATCAACCGCAGCAATTTCAATCTTTCAATCACACAAGGCATTTTAAAAACCATATTTGCACAGTCCCCTTCCTCTACGATAAATAGATGATAATCACAATTTTCAACAGTTTTTTTAAAACTGGTTTACAACTGTTTTTCCTTTATATTGCTGGAAAAAATCCAAAATGTCTTCCACAGAGGTGCGTTCATGTTTTCCAGAAACAATACAACTTTACTTTTTGAGGAGCATTCTGGCAAAGTCTGCATTTGACATCTTTTTTGGCTCTTCTGCAGATGGAGAAGAGGTTGTTGACTCTTCCTGCATTGTTCCATTCTCTGCTTTTACAGCTGGCATGGTCTGTCGATGCAGTGCTCGAGGCATCATTGCGAGCTGGGTTCTTCCCCGTCCTCGCCTGAAATAAATTGACGGACATGTGAGGTAAAATGTATTAAATCACTGATAAAATGTTCATGTTTTCTTTATAACATTTAAACCATTACCGGCAAGATTCTACAGCCTATGAACATTTGGATTTTGCTTGCCCATTTCACATAGAAAGTTACAATACAGGACAAAAGGAGTTTCACTGTGTTAAGATTAAAATACATTCTTATTTCTTTAAAAAACAAAAGAGGCATGCAATATAGCAAGGATGATTTCTATATTGTGAAATAGATTTTTAGTTTTCAACAGTACTTAGGTATTTGCTGGAGGAAGAACTTTGTGTCATCTTGAAACTTGCCAACAAAAAATGGGAATGCTTCAAACTGAACTCAGATGACAAAAAAAAAATTCTGGCTGTGGGTAGTGGTGGGGACTGTACAGCCCTGCCTTCTAGTCTCCTGAAATGGAGCCATGCCTTTCACCAGTGAAGGTAATAGAAGCCTGAGTGCTATATTTGAAGTACTTTAGGATCCCAGATCTTGACAGCTGAATCAGTCCGCTTCTTTCAATTCAAGCTTATCGGAATGAACTTGCCTTACTAGCGGCAGGCCATACTTCTGTGGTCACTGCTTTAGTAGGATACAGGCAAGAGAGGTACAATGTTGCATACCACCTTTTCTCCTGTCTTTAAAGTAGTGGTTTGAAATCCATGGCAAGTAGGGAATATACACTATTTTAAAACATTTTTGAAAAAGTGCCTTTTTTATGTCATTAATTTCAATAATTGAGAAGGCCACATGCCATGTTAGAATGGTAAATTAAAATGTATTAAAACTACAAGGTGGGCAACAAACAGTACAAAAAATTGAATTGAGCAGTTGGTAACGTTTTGCAGATATCAATTTTTCGCAATAAAAAAAAATTATTTAAAGAAAAGTTTCCCGTAAAATATTTAAAACTGAGTGTGAAGGAGAGGGAGCAGGGGAGGACAAAGGAGTCCTAAGCAATAAAGACAAAATATAAGCCCTCTCAAATAGCAGTGGAAGGCTAAAACTCATCCATTCCGAACACTGAAACCTAAATGGTAATTGTTAAGAATAGGAAGGAAATCCATTGAATCAAGAGCAGATAACTAAGCTAGGAGACAAAGAAATCCTATTATGAGCAAGGGGCTACAAAAAGCCCACGAAGCTTTGGAAACAATGGGTCTGATTACACAGAGTAATTGCGATCTCGAGCCAACATCTAAAAAGGGATTTGATATATTTAAGACTTTTTTGAACGGGTTCAGCAGTCTGAATACCTGTTTGGTTTTGGGAAACGGGGATGATACAGGACATACTTGACTTCCCTGGAAAGCAAATCTAATACCATATTTCTAAGAACAACAAAAGTACATATTTAAACCCAATCTTATAGGTCATTCAATGCAAGTCGCTTTCACTAATATGCTGTGGGCCAAAGCGTTTTCCTTTAAGTATTCTTGGTTGGGTTTAGCCCAATGTAGTGCATTCCATGCAATATTCAATCTGCGACCACACTCCTCACAAGCGCATGTGTGACTTGACTTGATCTGACGTATAGATCACCTTTTTGAAAATGTATCAAGGTTTTAGAACACCCAATATTGGTAGCTTGACGTCCTTGGTTTGGGTAGAGGGCACTGTAAGATATATTACAGATTAATCCATTGGCCAAGTCCACAGAAAGAACCATGGTATCTCTAAAGGTCAAAGCGCTTTGAACAGCTTTTAATCCGTTTAAACAGAGTAAATCAAAAGACCAAACCGATGTCCTTTTTCACAAGATAAGCTTTATTTTGCAAAGCATAGCTACTTCAATATGCAATCTATATATATTCAATCAATCAATGGAACTATCTCACATTTTTTTACATTTACATTACAAAATGAGACTCATTTGGCTAAAATGTAGGCTGCTGGATTAAGGGGAGTTTGCACCTTCCTAGAAGATGAAGGTCAGCCTAGTGGCCAGCTATGTCAATGTCAGTCTACCTAGGATACGGCTATGTCCATGATTTTTCACAATGTATTGTATTGCATTGAAATTACATTTATAGAGTGCTTACTACCACTGATGAGGCGATTTCCACAATGAGTGTTTTCATCTGCAGCCAAGCTATGGATTTAATCCTGAAAGGGTAGGTCCCTCAATTGTTGGTCAAGTTTATTAAATGTATACAATAGGTTAAAAGAGAATTCTTATAAGATTGCCTAGTAAAGATAGATTTATAATCCATGTTGATTTATGTGCTCCTTTGATGTTTGTTGATGTTTATCATGTATTAATGTGTGCCAAAGTATAGTATGTTTATTTTACTGTGATTAGTATGTTTTTTTAGCCACTGTTTTCAGCAGTGGAGAAGATATTGTTGACAAGCTGTCTTAGATGTTTCTCAATTTCTCTATTCTTGTGTGTTACTATGTTGTTTGTCCTCCAACTGTAATGAACAAGTTGCTTACTTTCTGTAAATAATCTTTCCAGAGGGTACTCTAACAGTAGATTCATCACCTTGTGAACATTCCCCAGGAGGCAGACTGGATCCGGAAAATTCGAAGTAGGGTACCTGCGCACAGGAAGGTGGCATGATGCGGCTCTACTTAGATGTTGTTCTGCTCCACAAGTGACAAGTGGAGCTTCTTATAAGAGCCATCCATGTGCACTGACATGAATTGCTTTCATAGGTTGTCCGCACCCTCAGACGCAGAGACTATTGGCAGACTACAAAGACAAGTGTGCAGATCTCTAAATTTGGAACTTTTTTTGTATTAGATGGAACAGCCCAGATCACAGCACATGGTGGGTCAGTGAGGAATCTGTGGTTAGATTGAGTATCCACCAGAAATATCTTTATCAAAGGTAAGTAACTTGTTCTTCTGATAAATACTTCTAACCACAAATTCTTCACCTTGAGAATAGATACCACAGCAATACTTCCCCAGGCGGTAGGTCTTTTAAGTGACAAAGACCAAATAGTCCTGCGGGACCAAGGGGGCAAAATGTCCCTCTCAACAGACCAGACTCTTGAGGCAGCTGAGCTTCGTGAACATATTTCCCATTTCCCCGTAGTTGCCTGACAAATATCCAGGACAGGCACTTTGAGCACCAGTGTAGTGCTAGCAACTCTGGCGGATTGAGCCATAAACCCTCTGAAGTTTACTTCCTGGCCAGTGTGTAGCAGATCTTTACAGAGATGGTCAGTTTTTGCACATCTTTGCCCTCCTTGCCCTAGATAGACCTACAAAGAGCTGATCGTCTACCCGATGTTCTTGGGTGCAATCTATATAAAAGTTAAGTGCCCTCCTCCTAGGATCCAAACAATTGAGTCTCTCTCCCTCCTTGGACGGTTGAGGTGGGGAAATAATTCAGTAATGGTGGGTGACAGCATGCCCAATATGAAATGGATGAGCACTTTCAGCAGAAAGGCAGATTGGGTCCTCAAAAACAACTTATCTGGGAGGAAATTTGCATATGGTGGGTTGACAGTAAGTGCCTGAAGCTCACTCACATGCCAGACCAGTGTTATGGCAATGAGAAAAATCAAGTTACTTACCTTACACCGTGGTTCTCCAGTATTGTTATCTTTCATAGTTTCACATGCTTGTATCTTCCCCGTCGTCACGGTGGGAGTCTCGCGGTAATTAGAAAAGAAGTTCCATAGAAGTACATAAGAAACATCCAGAAGGAGACACAAACTTTGGAAGTCGTCAACATCCTTATGTAAGCCCAAACTTCGGCCAATCACAGACCAGCCCTAGACCTCAGCTGACCAGCCCTAGACCTCAGCTCCCCAGTCAGAGCCACCAGACATCAGATTTTGTGCACAGGTGTGCTAAGGTAAAGATATAGCCTGAGATCAGAAGAGGCAAGCCTTGAATGGGAGGAGGGCAGGCCGCATGTGAATCTATGAAAGATAACAATACTGGAGAACCACAGTGTACAGGTAAGTAACTTGTTTTTTCTCCATATTGAATCTTTCATAGATTCACATGCTTGTATCAGAGTAGTGAGCAGTGTAAAAACCACAGCGTGCGGCTAGGCGAAGCCCTTCCTTTGTCAGAAAAGACATATTGCACACATGATAAACATTATGAAGTATGCGTTAGAAAAAGCCACCCATAAGCAAATAATAATTGTCACATTCACATACACGAGACTACATTGAAATACTATTTGGAGAAAAGGCTCAGCAATCGTAAAAGCTTGGATCTCACTGATTCTTCTCGCCGATGTGAGGGCTAAGAGAAGAGTTGTATTCCAAGAAACGTATTTCAAATCCGCTTTATGAATGGGTTCGAAAGGTGATTTCATCAATTGAGCCAGAACTGTATTTAGTTCCCACGGAACTGCAGGACGTTTTAAGGGAGGGAAAACCCTGAATAGTCCTTTCATAAACTCCTTAACGATTCGTGTGGACCACAAAAAAAGTTCCCCTAGCCTTCTACGAAACCTGGAGATTGCCGCCAGGTGTACCTTGATTGATGAATGAGCTAGTTTAGACTTGGCTAAGGTAAGTAAGTAGGATAACATTTGATCCAGAGTGGACTGGAAAGGATGCAATTCCTTTTCTTCGCACCAAAGACAGAATCTCTTCCACTTTGCAACATAAGACTTGTTAGTGGATGGAGCTCTGGCCCGCTGCAGAATATACCTGCAATCCTGCGAGATGTTTAAGTCTGCAAATTCATAGTCGTGAAGTTCCAGGCTGACAAACTTAGGGACTTTATTTGAGGATGAACAACTTGGCCGTTGTTCATCGAGAGTAAGACTGGTAGCGGAGGGAAGAGAATGTGAGGCGATATCGCACACAGGAGAAGCTCCGTGTACCAGAACTGCATCTGCCATGCTGGAGATATGAGAATTATAAGGCATGGTTCCAGTTTCCTTTTGTACAGCACTCGCAGGATGAGGGGAAACGGTGGAAATGCATTAGCGAACATTCCCGTCCATTGCACTGCAAGAGCATTCCCCCAAGAATTCCTCTGCGGGAATCTGCTGGCGAACCTTTTGCATTCCCCGTTGTCTTCTGCTGCAAACAGATCTAGTTTTGGGGTGCCCCACAACTTGAAGACCCGCTTCAACTGAACGTTGCTGAATTCCCATTCGTGATACTAGTAGGTTGTTCTGCTCAGAGAATCCGCCCAATCGTTGTCCACGCCCGGGACATGCTCTATTTGTAGTGTTATGTGGTGATTAATTAACCATCTCCAAATCTCTTGGGACTGTTTCAATAGAGTGAGAGACCTGGTATCTCCTTGTTTGGCAAGGTAAAACATTGTCGTGGTATTGTCTGTTCTTAATAGAACAGAGGATCGCTGGATTCTGGGAAGAAAAGCCTGCAGTCCCAGGAACACTGATTTCAGTTCAAAGAGATTGATGTGTGAACGTGTCTCCAGGAGTGACCTTTTCCCATGAATTTGCAACTCCTGAAAATGCGCCCCCCAACCCTCCATTGAGGCATCTATCGTCATAAAGTAGTGAGGTTGAATTCTTTGGAATGAAAGACCCAGAGAAATATTGTTTTCCTTCTCCCACCATGACAGTGTTTTATCTCTTGAGAGAGAGAGAGAGATGACGTCCTCGAATGACCCGTGCATCTGCACCCATTGCAGGTCCAACTGCTCCTGCAGAGGCCTCATGTGCAGCCGACAATTTGGAATCAACGGGATGCAAGACGACAGCATTCCCAGTAAGGATTTGAATACTCTCACAGAAGTGCACTCTTTAGCGCTTAGAAGGGATGCTAACCGCATGATCTTGAGCTTTCGTTTTGGAGTGGCATATGCCTTCATTAGCCTGGTGTCTAGAAGAGCTCTTAGGAACACACGCTTCTGGTTCGGAACTAAATGTGACTTCTCCTCGTTGAGCTGTAACCCCAGAGACTTGAAGAGCCATTGACAGGCCTGCGTAGATTTTCTGGCCAAGTGATATGTCGTCCCTTTTATCAGCGAGTCGTCCAAATAGGGGTAAACTTGGTGTCCCTGTCGTCTCAGAAAGTCTGCTACCGGAATCATGCATTTCGTGAAGACTCTGGGGTCTGAGCGAAGGCCGAATGGCAAAACCTTGAACTGGTAATGAACCCCAGCCACCTCGAACCTTAAGAATTGTCGATGCTTTGGATGAATGGGGATGTGAAAGTATGCATCCAAGAGATCGAGAGAGGCCAGAAAATCCCCTTTGTTTCTCAATAAGAGAATCTCTTGTAGAGATAACATTCCGAACGACTGCTTTTTGATGTATTTGTTGAACTGCCTTAGGTCCATGACTTGCCTCCATTTCCCACATTTTTTCTTTATTAAGAAGAACTTGGAGTAAAAACCTTTCCCTCGTTGCTTGAAAGACACTTTTTCTATCGCCCCCTTTTTTAGTAGTGTCGTAACCTCCTGTCTCAACAAGGACAGATGAAGATGGAAAGTTTTTCTTGGAGGCGGAGTTCGAGGAGGTTTGGGGAGAAAGGTGTGGCCGTGCTGAATAATGTCCAGACCCATTTGTCCCTTGTTATGGTAAACCATTGATTCAGAAATGGAGAGAGGTGATGAGACCAAAGACGTTGTGGATGAACTGAGGTGACTGGAGGAGAAACGTCACTGCCTTCTTGATGAATCCTGCAGTTTTCCTTTTCCTGCAGGTTTATGTCTAATTGACTGCTAGTTGTAAGTCATGTTGGAGGATCGAAATTGCTGATGTTGTCCTCCATATTGAGATCTGTAGCCCTGTTGACCATAAGGTTGAAATCTGTAGGACTGAAAAGATGGTCTCTGTTGAAATTGGCCTCTACCGTTACCTCCTCAAAAGGATTGAAATCATCTCTGCTGCACCGTGCCCAATGACAGTGCAGTCTCGGTGTCTTTTTGAATACCCTGCAACTCCTCATCGACATGTTACCCGAAAAGATTTTCTCCATCGAAGGGCATGTCTAGTATCTTTGATTGGACCTCAGGGCGGAAAGACATCGCCCTCAACCATCCTTGCCTGCGCAGGACCACAGCACCAGCCATTTGCCTAAAGGCAATAAAGGATACATCCATAGCAGAGTCAATCACCTCCGAAGAAGCTCTAGCACCTTCCTGTAAGAGGTCCTTAGCTTCTTTACTCTTATCCTCCAGTAGGAATTCAAGAAAAGGAGACAGATCTGACCATAATTGACGGTCATACCGTCCCAGAATCGCCAAGGCTTTAGAAGCTTTAATGACAGTAGCCGCCATGGCTGAAACACATTTCCCAATACTGTCACAGTGTTTTCCTTCTCTATCAGGCGGTACCATACAGGGAGATTGCAGGTTCCTGGAACGCCTCTGAGCAGCCTGCATTATGACTGAATCCGTGCGAGGATGGCCAATTAAACAAGCTGGAGCCGAATCCGGAGCCTTGTATTTCTTCTGCATCCTCTGTAACACAGCTGGGACGGAGGCTGGATTCTTCATTATCTTCAGGCCCTCAATCCAAATATGGTTGACAATTGGGATGGACCGGACCAATTTCCTTGCAGCATCCTTAAAATCATAGAGGAAACATTTGGTTTGCACTACAGGTAGAGGTAAATCGGATCTCTCAAGCACTTCATGGAAGACCCCAATGTTTCCCGGAGGTGAAATAGCCGGAGAAGGAGAAGGCGACGGAGAAGATGGCACTACATAATCATCCCACTCTTGGCCAAGAAGGTCTATATCCTGCTGTAGCTCACCTTCCTCGGGGTGATTGTCTGGATCCCTTTCTATGTAATCATCCTGGATGGTAATAAATCTAGGAGGTTGTTTCTCGGCCTGAACAACAGGAGGCGGAGGCGGAGCAACTTGAATACTCGGACCACAAGGTGTCAAAGGAACTGGAGCATGAGAATCCGGAAATCTCTTATAGTAGTCGTTTACCATATGCCTGAGATCCATGACTAAAGAGATTGGGACCAGCATGGAATCTCTGCGGCTCTCCTGACGCTCTTTATACATCTCGTATGGATAATGCTCTTGAAAAAAGTAATAACGCTCAACCTAGAGGCGTCCTGTAAAGGAATAGTTCCCGGCCATATGTTCCGCCTGTGTTTGTGCTGCTTCTTCCTCATCCGTGTCCTGACATTTGACACGAAGTTGTGAAGGACTATAGGGGGGACCAAAAGCACGGTCATTACCCGACTCCTCCGTATCCAGTACGTTAGAAGGAAGTAACAGCAAAACCTTTGGTAAAGGAGAAATTGCTGGTGACTTTGGTACCAGAAGCAAGCCTCCAGTAGCCTGTGTTTGATCCGTCAACAACGTCATCGACGATGTGAGGCACCATATAGTGATCGTCGTCAACACTGGACGTGAAGGTGATTTGAAAGCGCCCATCGACGGGGTTGTCAACAAAGTCATAGGCGCTATCGTCGATGTAAAAACTGTCGTCGTCGTTGCTGCAGCCGTCGACGATGCCGTCCACATCGAGATAGTCGTCACTGTTCTCGTCGATGAGGCCGCCGCCACAGCCGTCAACGAAGCGGTCGTCACCACAGCAGTTGGAGATTTTGAAGAAGAACTCGACGGCGGATCCGTCAACTGTGTTTTCTTCGTCGACGAAGCCTGTTTGAGAGGGGTGACAGGCAGAGAAGTAGCAGACAACTTCTTTAGGCCTCGTTCCTTAGGCTTAACAACAGATTTCTCTGCAGTAGATGATTTTTCTGCCTTAAGTTTATTCACATTATGCTTCAATGAGGTAGAGGCCTAATTTTTACGTTTCCTCTCAACAGAAGATGGTCCAGGACTTTCTTCAATATCAGACCCAGATTCTGATTTCGATTTTTTTCTTTTGTAGCCATAACAAAAGCCTGGTTTCTCTATCCTTCAAAGTCTTAGCAGAGGAGGTTCTGCAATATTTATATCTTTTGCCTTATATTTAGGATAAAGGCAATACATGCAATCCTTATGAGGATCTTAAGAAAAAAGCATTGCGTTTCCACAGGTCCTACAAGACGTGAAAAGCCTCTTCTTAGAACCCTCAGACATCTTTAGAAAAGAATGTTGAAAGCACAATACCTTGAGCTCAGGGAAACTCTCTTACACACGATGTGCGGTTAGAAATCTGAGGTCTGGTGGCTCTGACTGGGGAGCTGAGGTCTAGGGCTGATCTGTGATTGGCAGAAGTTTGGGCCTACATACGGAGGCTGACTACTTCCACAGTTTGTCTCTCCTTCTGGATGTTTCTTATGTACTTCTATGGTATTTCTTTTCTAATTACCACAAGAATCCCACCATGACGACATGGATACAAGCATGTGAATCTATGAAAGATTCACTACTGGAGAAAGACTGTTTTTAATGTCTTAAGTCTCAATGGACAACTGTGAAGTGGCTTAAAAGGGGTGCCCAGGACGTGGTTGTTCTGATGAAGGAACCCAGAACTGAATGCTTATTATGTAGCCCTGCTTTTTTTGCCCTCCCACCCTTGCTCTTCATTTTCTGCAACATGTACTTTTTTATTTGTTTTAATTCAATAAACAGATATTAAGCAAAAGGTGTGCCCATCCAAAAAGTGAGCACTAATTACAAGTCCAACTCTAAAAACACAAAGGGTTTTTGGTGGAATGAAACACTGCAAACCTTTCAGAAATTGAAACACTGCAAACCTTTCAGAAATCTCAACACAATGCCTAAAGAAGGTGGATCCAGTATCCGCATAGAAAGCTGCAAGAGTTGACAAATGTTGACAGTGTAAAAAGCAAGCTTGGGCCAAGAGCAAAAATCAAACAACTTTGTTTGCATTGGGTCAGTTTGGCGAGTACCGCACCATGACTCAATTTTTCCTGGCGACTGGCTTACACCAGTTTCATAGAGGGATACCGCACCATCAGCGTGACAAACTACCTCAGAAGGAAGGTCAAATTAGGTCAACTGTTGCCCCACAATTTTCAAGCATGGAGAAGTGAATTGTGCAGACCCGAGAGCAGCACCCTGCTACAAGAGAAGATCCTCCTGATACAGCAGCTTCATTAGAGGACAGATGCTCATGCCCAGGAGATCTGGTATCACACTCTCCTGGTCCAACCTGGTGCCACTGATGACGACTTTGGCTTGGTCATTCCTAATCTTCAGAATTTGGGGCAGAAGAGGCAGCGGCTAAAAGAGAGAGTGGAGTCCCGAGCTCCACTTTAGGCACAATGTGTCTCCAAGAAAGAGCCTGATTGGGAACTTCATGTGCTAAAGTGTATACACACAAGTTACTTACCTTCGGTAACAATAGATCTGTAAGAAAAATTAGTTGTGATAGATTCCTTAACGTAGAAATACCCCCAGGCATCAGACTGGATCCGGAAAGTTTTCGCCAGCAGTACCCCTGCGCATCGGTAGGTGTCATCGTGCGGCTCCGCGTGCGTCGTTGGCATAGTTGGTGCGAGGATGACATCGCTGGAACTATTTAGATGCACCCAGGCGCGCTGAAGCCAGTTCTGTACATGACTTTCTGCGCCAGGAACGCAGAGCCATGCAAGAAACTGACCACTGGTGCCATGAAACCAGGGCCCTTAAAGGGATGTCCTTAACCCTAGAATTCAGTTTGCAGAACGGGGAATCTTTCACTACTAATGTTTCTTACACATATATCGTTACCAAAGGTAAGTAACTTGTGCATCTGAAAGAAACACATAGTGATAGATTTCCTTACGGTAGAATAGATACTCCAGAAATACCAACCCCAGTGGTGGGTCTGCGAACCAAGATCACACCAGGAAGTCCTGGAGAACAGAACGGCCAAAGAAGCCATCTCTCCGGACTTGGCTGTCCAGGCAGTAATGCATGGTAAATGTGTGGAGCGAGGCCCACGTAGCTGCCTGACAGATTCATGCAAGGGAACTTCCTGTCTCAAAGCAGTAGTGGCTGCCGAAGCCCTGGTAGAATGGGCATGTAGCCCCACCGGAGGCTCTTTTTTAGCCAAAGAATAACAAGCCTTAATTCACAGAACGACCCATCCAGAGATGGTCCGCTTGTGCATGGCCGGACCTTTCTTGGCACCCACGTAGCCAACAAAGAGCTGGTCATCCACCCGGGACTGTTGTGTGCGGTTAAGGAAGAATGAGAGCGCACGTTTTGGGTCCAGATGGTGGAGCCTCTCTTCCTCTTTAGAAGGATGCGGAGGCGGAAAGAAGGTGGGCAAGAAGATGGTCAGCCTGATGTGAAAGGCAGTGACAACCTTTGGCAGTAAAGATGGACGAGTTCTTAGAACAACTTTCTCCAGATAGACAGAAAGAAAAGGAGGTTTCTGGCAGAGGTGATTGCAACCAGGAAAGCAGTGTTTAAAGTGAGAAGATGAAGAGGACAGTGTGAAGTGGCTCAAAGGGAGCACACATCAGATAAGTAAGAACTAGGTTCAAGTCCCACTGAGGCATTACGAAAGAAACAGGAGGGAAAAGATTAGTAATGCCTTTTAGCAAGCCATTTACAACGGGGGACTTGAAAAGGGAAGGCTGATTTAGAAGCGGTAAGAAGTCTGAAATGGCCGAGAGATAGCCCTTGATAGTGCCCAGATCAGAGCCCTGCTGGGCCAAAGAGAGGAGAAATAGAAGGTCCTCTGAAAGAGGGGCAGAAAGGGGATCCACAGCCATTGCTGTACACCATGTCACCATTTTATTCTACCTGCAGGTGTATACCGTTTTAGTGGAGACACGCCTGGCTGCCAAGATAACATCACAGACTTCGAGAGGCAGATCGAAAGACGTCAACTGGAGCCACTCAATCTCAACGCAAGCAGGTGGAGGCTGGACAGGTTCGGGTGGAGAACCCTCCCCTACTGCTGCGACAGAAGATCCTCCCGAAGAGGCATGCGGCGCGGGGGATCGATCGCCATGCTGAGTATCTCAGGATACCATACTCTTCGAGCCTAGTCCGGAGCCACAAGAATAACTTGGGCCAAGCCACGCTTGATCTTCTTCAGCACTCTGGGTAGAAGTGGTATAGGAGCAAAGGCGAATAGTAGACCGCAACTCTACTCGAGGCGAAAAGCGTCGCCTAGCGAGTGCCGCCTTGGAAATTCCAACGCACAGAACTGATGTCATTGCGCATTCTCTTCGGTGGCAAATAGATCTAACCAAGGCTCTCCCCACTGCTGAAAGAGACCTTGCGCCACGTCCAAGTTCAGACGCCATTCGTGATCCATCATGAACTGACGGCTGAGTTCATCCGCCCTGGCATTCAGAGAACCTGCCAGGGATATGCCCTGATGTTCCAGCCATGTCCACAGGCGTAGAGCCTCCTGACATAGGGTCCACAACCCCACCTCGCTCTGTTTGTTGCAGTACCACATGGCGGTGGTGTTGTCCGTGAACACCTGCACTACTCTCCCCACGACAGAGGGCAGGAATGACTTTAGTGCAATTCGGATCAAAAGTTGATATGGAGCCGGGACTACACCAGAGACCAGAGGCCTCTGATCTCCACCTCTCCCATGTGGCCGCCCCATCCCAGAAGGGACGCGTCCGTCACAACTGTGTGTTCCGGTTGGGGAAGGGAGAGGGAAATGCCATTGACACAATCGCGATTCGTGAGCCACCACTGCAATTGTCGTGCAGTTCCCCCGAGAATTGGACGTGATTGGACAGGTTGCCCTGATGCGGTGCCCATGGGAACTTTAGGTCCCACTGCAGAGCCTGCATATACCATCAAGCATGATCCACTAGCAGGATGCAGGAGGCCATCAGGCCCAGTAGCCGGAGGGTCATCCTAACCGAAACCCAGGATAGAGGCTGAAAGATTGGAATCAGAACCTGAATACCTCAGACTTGATGTTCGGGAGGATCAACCCAAAACTGCACTGAGTCCAGAACCGCTCAGATGAAGAGGAGCTTCTGTGAGGGAATCAGGTGTGTCTTCGGCACGTTGATGGAAAACCCCAGCAAATGCAAGAGGTCGGCCTTAGTCTGGAGGTGGGAGACGACTGTCTGGGGCGAGCCCGCCTTCAACAGCCAGTCGTTGAGATAGGGGAAGACTGAAACCCCTGACATGCGCAGATGAGATGCGACCACCTTCGTGAATACCCGAGGGGCGCTGGTAAGGCCAAAGGGGAGCACCGTGAACTGAAAGTGCTTGTGGCCAACGGTGAACCGCAGGTAACACCGGTGGGCCAGCAGGACGGGGATATGAAAATAAGCGTCCTGCAAGTCCAATGCTACCATCCAGTCTTGCAAGTTTAGGGCAGACAAAACCTGAGCAAGTGTGAGCATCTTGAACTTCTCCTTCCAGAGGAAGCGATTGACGTTCCGAAGGTCTAAGATAGGAAGCAGGCCCTTGTCCTTCTTTGAAACCAGAAAGTAGTGGGAGTAGCAACCACAGCCTACTTCTGGCATCGGAACACGCTCGTTGGCCCCCTTGTCCAAGAGGGCCGCAACTTCCTGCTGGAGAAGTGCCAAGTGATCCACCAACATAGGGTGGTACTGAGGTGGCATGGCTGGAGGAATGGTCTCGAAAGGGAGGGAGTAGCCCCTTCGGACAATTTGCAGCACCCACTTGTCCGAGGTGATGGTGCACTAGTGGGGGAGATGATGGCAAATTCTGCCACACACTGGCATTTGATGGGTCTGAAATTCTGGACTAGGAGGGCTTTCCAGTGGATGCTGCGGGGGTGGAGGTGGACTGACCCGCCCGCTGGCCCCCTGAACCGCCTCAACGGTTCCCACATCTGCGGTGATGTTGTTGTTGTGGTAGCCTGTGGCTCTGAGAACGTGGTGGGGCACCCCTTCCGTGGCTACAAAAGGAACGAAAAGCAGAAGGCGGAGGAGGCCGTGTGGCCGACAGGCCCAAGGACTTGGTCGTAGCCCGAGAGTCCTTAAAGTGCTCCAACGCACTGTCCGCTTTATTGCCAAAGAGGCGAATGTCATCAAAGGGCATGTCCATCAGAGTGTTCTGAACATCCCCTTAGAAGCCAGTAGTCCTCAGCCAGGCGTGGCGCCTAAGTCACAGTCGAGGAAATCGATATGCCCAGCTAGTCGTCAGTGTCTAGCCCACAACGTATGGTGAACTTAGCTGCGTCTCTCCCAGCAGCAACAGCTTGGCAGAGGACTCTGGGCCTCCTCCGGACAGATAGGCAGCAGCTGCGCAACCGCGTCCCACAGAGAGGGTATATAATGGCCCGAAAGGCATGTGGTGTTCACCGACCGCAGCCCTAAGCTGGCAGATGAAAACAGCTTCTTGAATTCCCTATCAGGAGGGGCGGAAGGGAATGCGCTCTGGGAAGTAGAGGCCTGGACAACCAAGGTCTCAGGGGTAGTGTGTTGGGAGAGAAAGAGGGGGTCGCCCGGAGGCGGGCGATGGCGTCTGGCCATGTTCCTGTCCACAGGAGCCCCTGTGTTGGGCCTGGACCACGTGCCCAAAAGAACATCAGACAGTGCTTCATTAAAGGGCAGCAAGGGCTCCGAAGAGGTTGCTGCCTGCTGGAGCACTTCTGTCAGGAGGTTAGTCCCGACGGAAACCGTAGGGAGTACGAGGTGCCCTACGCAACACCACTCCGTAACTGGCTCGGTCCTCCGTAGCCACGGTAGGAGGAGACAGCATGGCAAGGGTAGGTGAGGTTTCAAGACCACTGGACTCCCCAATTCCTCTGCCCAGTCTGGATCATATGCACACTTCTGTGCTAGAGGGTGCTCAGACCCCTCCCAGTCCTCCCCTTCCTCTGAAGTCTGTGGAACAGGCTGAAAATACGGAGGATGGACATAGGGCAAAAAGGGCCCCATCGGCATCTGAATCGGCGCCAGGAGGCACAGTGTCCGTTTCAGGGCTGAACCTTGGGACAACGCCGTCCCAAGGAGCTGGCGACGTCGGTGGAGGTGTTATTAGGTCAACCGGCGTCGACTGGTGTCCGATCCCGGATCCCAGGGGGTCCTGCGTGGCAGGAGCCGCCGGCGATACCGGGGCCGGAGCCACCAGTGATGGAAGAACAAGACCCCCAGTTGGGGTCCGCGGGGCCCTTAGGCTCGCCGGCAAGGCCAGACGGCCCAAAGAGCCGGGCCATGGCAGCAAGAAACTCTTGCACCTGAGCAGGTGTCGCCAATGAACCCGGAAAGGGTGGGTCGACATTACAGGCTACGCCAGAGCCGCAGGGTGGCATCACCCGCACCCTCAGCCATAACAGGAAGCCGAAGAGTGACAACGCTTCTTCGATTTCTTTTTGGAATGCTTTGACTTACCTGACAACTTTGATCCAGAAGAATTATGGTGACCTCCCTCGGGACAGGGATTGTGAGCAGCGCGGAGCCGACTGCCGGACTTCCAGCAACTTTCGGGACTGCTCCTGCAAAGTCTTCGGCGCCATGGCCTGGCAGTCGGGGCACGACTTGGAGTCGGGGTCGCGGCCCAGGCAGTAGAGACTCGTGCGGTGTGGGTCCGTCACCAACATCACGCGGTGACAGTCGCCACAGTTCTTAAAGCCGGGCATCCCTAAGACACCAGGAGTCGATCGACTCGAGAAAATTAGACAAAAGTCCTCGAAAAACTCAGTCAAAAAGTGACTGGGGGTACTAGCTCTTCGCGGATCTGCGCTTGCTGGAGCGGAAAAAAAAGAATGGACTTCAGCGCGCGTGGGCGCGTTTAAGTAGCTCCAGCGACGTCATCCTGGCGCCAACGACGCACGCAGAGCTGCACGACGCCGGCCACCAACGCGCAGGGGTACTGGTGACGAAAACTTTACGAATCCAGTCTGACACCTGGGGGTATTTCTACGGTAAGGAATCTATCACTAAGTGTTTCTTTCAGATACTGTGCATTCTCAGCGGTGGCAAAAAGATCAAGCCAGGGTTCTCTCCACTGATGGAAGATGCTCTGAGCCACAAAAGAGTGGGAACAGCACTCAACTCATACTTTTAAGGCTGAAACCCACTCCTTTGGCCCTTTGGCCATAAGGGCCTGCAGTTCCTGCTGCAAGGGGACAAGCAGTTCTCTGTCAGCCGCCCTGACAGTGGTGGAAGGTGTGGCTACTAGAAGCGAAATCGGTGGGTTTAGCCTCAATGTACAGTTTGGAGAGCCCACTTGTCTGAAATTATGGTTTGCCATCCTTGGAGAGATGGGTGCAAGTGACTGAGCTGCATGGTGTCTCTGTTGCCCTAAGTGTTGTCTTTATGAACCGTGGCCTCGACTGTGAAAGAGCAGAAAAGCCTACAGTGTCAACGGAAGGGCTGGACGATGGCATAACTGAAACCCTCTGCCATAGCCACAAAGAGGGTAAAATTGTTGTAATTGCCTGGTAGGGACAGGAAGAACAAGGAATGTGCTATGGCCCTGATTTCCGTGAATCATTAAATGGCTGACTCTGCCTTGTTGCCAAAATGGTAAAAGCCATTGAATGGCGTGTCTCTCAAAGATGCCTGAATATTTCCAGAGAAGTCTTTAGACATCATTCAGGCGTGGTTTTGGTGGTTCACACCCATAATGATCGCTCAACCTATGCAGTTGGTTGTGTCAAACCCAGACCAGATTGCAAGCTTTGTTGTGTTACAGCAATTCTGGATAGCTGGAGTCAGGGACACCCTTAGGTCATCAGGAACTGCAGGGAACAGTTCAGCTATTGTATCCGATGGGGCATAGGAATGGCTGTCTAGAAAGCAGCTGGCACTAACCGAAAGCAGAGCAAGGCTTGTGGAAGAAAGAATACATTTGCCAAAAGTTTCAATTTTTAGACTCGTCATCAAGTGGGGTGGTGAGGAAGGCATTGGGATTTACCTTACCGGTTGATACTTGGCCATCAAGCTCTCTGGGGTAGGATGTTTTGTAAGAAAAGCAGGGTCACCAGGCGATGGCGCCAAGTGAGCTGCTGATTAGCCGGTGGTCCAAGGAAAATGCTCCTTACCAAGTATGCATCTGTTCTTGGAATGTAGAGCTGTAGAATCTCATGCTTTGCATAAGATCGCCATCTAGTGTTGGATCCGGATGTTTGCACTTTGTTTTTCTGCAAGAAGTTTTCCTTAGTCACGAGGTAGGGGACTCCTCCCTTAGGTGACAGTGCGCATGGTCATCGACTCCATCTTCAGATTGTTTTCCACAGAGCATGAGAGAATGGAGTAGTAGTAAAGAATAGAGATGTCCATGCGTAAAAGTATGTTCAGTAAAACAGAGAACTACAGCAGTTACAGGTACCCGGGGAGGTGGGTGGGCGCATGAGATTCTACAGCTCTACATGCCAAGAACATATTCATACTGGGTAAGTAGCATTTTCAGTTCGATGCATGTGAGCTGTAGATCACATGCTTTGCATGGACTATACAGCAGTCTCCCCGAAGCGGTGGATATCCTGTAACTGTTGGAGTTGTCTGAAATAACGTTTTAAGTACTGCTTGACCCACATTAGCTTGTTGTCTTGCTAACACATCTACACAATAGTGTTTGATGAATGTGTGTGGTGCAGACCATGTTGCAGCTTTGCAGATATCAGTAATAAGGATATTCCCTAAGAAAGCCATAGTAGCCCGCAGCTGGCGAGTGGAATGTGCTCTAGGGGGTACTGTGAGAGCCCTTTTGGCTATTTGGTAACAAATATGAACACATTTAACATTCCACCTAGCAATTCCTAATTTGGAGATAGGATTGCCCTTGTGAGGTGGTGCAAAAGCGACAAAGTTTTTTTTGCCAAATGATTTTATTCTTTCATTGTAATACAAAAGAGCTCTTCTGACATCTAAGGTATGTAGAGCTTGTTCGGCAAGAGTCAGGTTGAGGGAAGAACACAGGTAATTCAACCGACAGATCGATGTGAAATGCAGATACAACCTTAGGTAGGAATTTGGGATTAGTACGAAGAACTACTTTATCTTTGTGTAGCTGGAAAAAGTGTTCTTATATTGTTGGTGCTTGTAGTTTACCCACTCTCCTCAATGAAGTGATTGCAATGAGGAAATCTGTTTTTCAAGTAAGGAACTGTAGTTCACATCTGTGCATGGGTTCAAATGATGTTCCCATTAGCCTTGTGAGGACTATGTTAAGATTACATACTGGGGCAGGTGGAAGTCTTGGTGATATTACTCTTTTTAGCCCTTCCTTAAATGCTTTGATGACAGGCACTCGAAATAACGATAAGTGTTGCCTATTTTGAAGGTAGGCTGCTATGGTAGCGAGATCCAGTCTAATGGGAAGTATAGGCCAATGCTGACTGTTGCAAAGGTAATAGGTAGCACAGTATGTTCTGTTTTGGAAGCATCAAGAGGGTTGATTTGATTGTTATTGCAATAGATAACAAAACGCTTCCATTTAGCTGCGTAGCAGGCCCTTGTGGTAGGTTTTCTGGCCTCTCTAATAATGTTCATACAGTCCGGTGCAAGGTTGAGATAACCAAACTATGACTGCAGGAGCGAGATCGCGAGGTTCAGTTGTTTGGGATCTAGGTGTTTGATTTCTCAATGGCTGTGTGAGACTGGGAGTTAAATGTCATTTTTGGTGTGGTACCAGGGTTGACGTGCCCATGTTGGAGCCACTAGTATTAGCGTGAGTGATGTTTGCCTAAGTTTCCGAACCACTGATGGAATGAGTGGGAGAGGCGGAAAAGAGTAAGGAAATATCCCTGACCAGTTCATCCATAGAGCATTGCCTTTAGACAACGGGTGTGGATACCTGGAGGCAAAGCTTTGGCATTTTGCATTTTTGGGTGTTACGTACAGGTCTATGTGAGGGACTCCCCAGGCTTCGAAGTATGGCTGGAGGACTTAAGGATGAATTTCCCACTCGTGTATCAGATAGCTTTGCCTGCTGAGGAGATGCACAATCTGATTGTTGACTCAGGAGATGTTCTGCTAGGAGATAAATGTTGTGGTGAATTGCCCACTTCCAGATGTCTTGGGCTAAGTGGGACAGTTGAAGAGAGTGTGCCCCCCCCCCCCCCCCTGCTTCTGTATGTAATACATAGCTGTCATTTTGTCTGTTCGGACTAATACAACTTAGCCAGATAGGTGATCTTGTAAAGCTTTGAGCGCTAGATAGATTGCCATGAGCTCTAAATGATCGATGTGCAGCAACCTTTGCTGTAGGCTCCACAGCCCTTGCACTGTGTGTTGTTGAAGATGAGCTCCCCAGACAGTAAGAGATGCATCCGCAGTGAGGGGGCGGAGCTAGCCGGCGTCGATGGCGGACGCGTGAGCCCTCGGCTCCTCGCAAAGCTCCAGAATTATCCTGCTTTACTATCCTTGATGGGCTCAAATTGGCTATAGCTTGTCTGGAACCATCGGCTGGCACCCCGGGCAGTGATCGATGATATTTTTGGACGGCTGCAGGGCGTGAATTCCTGAACATCCCGGGGCATTGTGCCTGGTGGCGCGCCTGTGGCGGACTAGGCCGAAAGCAGCGGGCTATCCTGGAAAAGAGGCCGGGCGACGTCACTGTGCGTGCGGCCACAATTCCGGCGGCTGTCGCACACCGTGCAAACCAAGGCGCGATTGGAACGGACCCTGGATTGCAAAGCCCTCCACCTCCTGCCCCACACTGCCCCGGCGGGACAGGGGACTGGAGAAGCAGCGGAGCGGTGGAGCACACTACCTGAAGCGCCGCGCCACGTGGTGGGGCGACTCCGAGCCCGGCGCTGCAACCCAGCTCACTTGCACAGATCGCATGAGGCTCTGCCATCTCCCCTTATTCTGCTGAGGGACTGATTATCTGGGACAGCTGAGAAGGACCTGACCCTATCTGGCACTGGGCCGTTCTGGATCCTGCGGACAAGGAAGTACTACCCGCCATTGCCGCCGCCATTTTCCACGCATCGGATACCGGACCGCTGGCGACGAGGTATCGAGGACCGGAGCAGACACCTGACCGGCCAGTGCGGCGAGCTTCTTTGCCCGGTGCTGCCACGCATCGTAAATACCATGGGGAAGAACGAGGCGACCCAGGGGAAGATATCCTTTGAACGGCGCCGTCTGAAGGGATCAGAGGTCCCGGCACCGGACACATCGCCGAAGGGTGCGGCAGCGGCGCCGACCCAGGCTCCGACGGAGCTCCGGGACATGTTGGCAGCCATGGAGAAAGGCATTCAGGAGAGTATAGCGGCGGTGGGCACCAAGATAGATGCTCTGTCGTACCGCATGGACCGTATGGCAGAGCGTGTGGACAAACATGCGGAGCGCCTTGACATGGCGGAGCGCCGGCTCACTGAGGCCGAAGAAGCCCAGATGGAGTGGGACAAGGAACGCAAGCAATTCGACAGACTCCTGACAGTCATCAGGGACAAGACAGAGGACCTGGAAGCACGTTCTCGCAGATCCAACCTCCGTATCACAGGAGTGGCGGAATCCACGCAAACGGGGAAAATGGAACTATTTGTGGAGAAACTCCTGAAAACACTCCTGGGAGAGGAAGTCTTTTCCCCCATGTTCATTGTGGAACGCGCCCACCGCACACTGGGCCCGCAGCCCCAGCCTGGCTTGCCACCTCACCCCATAATCGCGAAACTGCTCAACTATCGCGATCGGGACACTGCCCTGAGAGTGGCGAGGGAGAAGGGCAAACTCCAGCATGAGGGCATGAACATCTCCCTCTATCCGGACTTCACAGCCAAGGTGCAGGAGGAACGGCGGCAGTTCGCGCCATATAAGAAGCAACTCAGAACACTAGGCCTGGATTATGCAATGATGTATCCAGCCAATCTTCGGATCAATACAGGTGGGAAATCGTACTACTTCACGGACCCGAAAGAACTGCATAAGTCCCTTAAGACCTGGACTCGGGAAAGGAAGGAGAACCGGAGTGGCCGGGAGGACGAGGAGGAGGTATCTATGGAGGAACAGGACTAAATAGCGACTGAAGAGGGGGTTGATCCTCTACACACTGGTCGGATCACGGACCCGGATAATATGGGCGCCCCGGCCTTGCACTGGCACCTGCTCCACGATTTGGGGATGGACAACTTGGTTACCCTATGGCGCTGGTAAGGGGTTGTGTGCTTCGTGGCAAAATACACTGTGCCGGGGGAGCCAGTCAGAGTGGGTCTGAGTAACACTTTCTACCATGCCTTGAGCATTGACTCTTGAATGGAGCTGAGAGGGGAGCGGTACTTGCACTCTCTTGGAACAGTTTGGGGTGTACTGCATTGGTGCGCTCTGCCCTTGAGCTTTTGGTTGTTTTTACTCACTGAGGGGTTGGTGTCGGGCCATTTGACACTACTCCTGTAGGGGGTACATGGGGGGGGAGAGTGGGGTCTGTCTGACCAGGTTGGGGGAGGTCGGCTGTGGGTGGGTTGCTGTGCTTGGGGTGGGAGCTAGACTCGGGGAGGAAAGGGGGGATGTTTGGTTGGGGTTGTTGACGGGGTTTGACTGTGAAGTGTGTGAATTGACGTGTTCTGCTGTCCCTGTTTGCGAGCGCCGGAGGGCGATTATGAGTTGGGGTGTCCTACTGTGTCCAGCACTATCCATCCTTACGGTCCATGCTCTGAAACCACTTAGCAATGGCTGATGCCACACCGACTTTGCATGCACATGCCCGGAATGAGCTGAATTTACTGACTTGGAATGTGCGGGGCCTGAACGACTTCCGCAAAGTGAGGAAAGTCCTTAACTATCTTAGCAGACACCACGTTGACATAGCACTGCTGCAGGAGACACACCTGCCACTCTCCAGCAGAATGCTCAAATCCAGGGGTTTGTCGGGGAACACAGTGGCGGCGGGTTACACTGCACATGCCCGAGGGGTGTTAATTTGGGCCAATCCAAAGTCACAGTTGCGGCTCATTCCGGTGCATTCAGACCCAGACGGTAGATATGTCCTGGCGAGATGTGTGGGTAAGGGGATGGACATACTAATAGTGAACGTCTATGGCCCTAACTATGACCACCCTGAATTCTATAAGACCCTGTCAGCTATGGCAAGAACGCATGCTCAGCCCTGGATGTTGTGGGGCGGGGACTTTAACTTTGTGTTTGACCCATCAATAGACCGCTCAGCGGGCCCTGCCCGGAGACCTGTGGCCTCGGCCACGTACATGGCGGCTGAAATGATCAAATCTGACTTGCTGGATGTGTGGAGGGAAAAGCATCCGAGGGCGGGTGGGTTTACACACTATTCTGCATTTCACGATGTACACACCAGGATAGACTACTGGTTGGCACCCCCCCTGGTACTCAACAACATTAGCGCATGCACAGTCCTCCCACGCACGCTTTCAGATCACTCCCCTATTCTCCTCCGCCTCACGACGCCCAGGAGAGGGATCCCAGCCTTCACCTGGCGGTTCCCGCCTTTTGCACTGCTTGACGAGGCCTTCAGGGGGGAACTAGCAGAGGAAATAGAGCAGTTCTTTACTACAAACATAGGCACAGTGGATGACTTCTTTACGGTGTGGGAGGCATTTAAGGTTTACGTCAGGGGGGTAGCGATGTCGAAACATTCAAGTGTGTTACGATCCATACGGCGAGACCTAACTACTCTGGAAACGAAGATGGCGGATCTTGAGGCAGAGCAGCTGCGGCTGGGCGGCGAGGCGGGAGACGGGGCGCTGTCCCAACTCCTGTCCGAGTTTCAGGCACTGGCGGACAGAGAGGTCCTCTACATGGGCAAATACGCCACGGCGAGACAATATGGGGAGGGTGAGAGGCCCGGGGCGCTTCTAGCACGCATGGTTCGCAGCACCAGGCGACCGCTGGTCATAGAGGAACTGAGAACTCCGGAGGGAGACACAGTGACGGGCGAGGAGCAGGTACTTCAGACGTTCAGGACTTATTATGCGGAGCTATACCGAGCTAAAACACAGGGAGTGGAGGGTGAGATGGAGGACTACTTAGACCATATAGCCATGCCGTTCCTCAAGAACTCGGACAGGGAATTCTTAATGGCCCCCTTCCACCAAGACGAAATATTAGAGGCACTGGCGGGCATGCGCTCGGGTAGTGCGCCGGGCTCGGATGGCCTCACGGTGGGGTTTTATAAGGCATTTAAGGATCTGCTGCTGCCACACCTAATCACCCTGTTTGACGCCATCTGCGAGAACGGTGAAATGCCGACTACCATGCGGGAGGCGCTACTCATCACCATACCCAAGCCGGGTAAGCCCCCCGATCTCTGCGGCTCGTATAGACCCCTTAGTCTCCTTAATGTAGACGCCAAAATCTATGCCAAGGTCCTGGCCACTCGCCTGGCCCTGCTAGTACCTGGGTTGGTTGCCCCAGAACAGTCCGGGTTTGTCCCGTGCAGGAATCTAACCTACAATATCAGAACAGTGTTAGGCGCGATGCAGCATATCAAGCAGGAGAACAGCGCATTGGCTATATTCCTTGATATGGAAAAGGCGTTCGATTCGGTTGAATGGCCCTTTATGGTTCGGGTGTTGCGCAAGATGGGATTGGACGAACAGTTCCTTCAGCAGGTTGGCGCGCTGTACCATCGACCCTTCGCTAGGCTCCGCCTGGGTGACAGGGTAACGGATCCGATTGACATAAGCAGGGGCACTCGACAGGGCTGCCCATTGTCGCCGTTGCTTTACGCACTGGTGGCGGAACCCCTGGCGTGCGCCATGCGGGAGTACCACAGCCTAGAGGGGGTTAGCTTCCCTACATATAAGATCGGGATATCAACATACGCTGACGACACGCTGTTATACGTCAGAGAACCGGAAGTTAATTTGCCTGCGGTGCTCCGCGAAGTGGTCCGTTTCGGCTCGCTATCGGGCCTGAAAGTGAACTGGGACAAATCGATCGCGTTCCCGCTCACCCCGGTGACACGACAGTTCGACATGGACTACCCACTGCACTGGTCCGCCGACTCAGTTCGCTACCTGGGCATTCAACTCCACTCGGACCCGGAGGTCCTTGTCCGAGACAACTACGGAGTGGCCTATAACAACCTTGTGGATGACGTAGATAAGTGGATCCGTCTCCCGCTCTCCCTCTCGGGTAGGATTGCACTGATGAAAATGGTGGTACTCCCCCGATTTCTGTTCCTCTTCCTGAATCTACCTGTGGTTTTATCCAGGACCTTCTTCCGGCAGCTCACCTCGGTGTTGGTGAAACTAGCTTGGGGGGGGAAACAGCCCAGGGTTAGTTGGAAGACTTTGATTCTACCTTGCGATATGGGGGGGCTGGGAGCGCCGGACCTAGAACGGTATTATAGAGTCGCCCAGGCATCGCACTTATACTCATGGGTGCACGGTGACCCTCGGACCCCGCACCTTATACTGGAGCGGTTGTTCGCGGACCCGCTCCCTCTGCCTGCTACTGTCTGCCTACCCACGGACCGCGCCACTGGCCGGACGGTCTCGCTGAAGGCGACCAACCACGCCTGGAATTGCCTAGTGCGCTCTCGAGGCTGCACTCTGCTTTACTCCCCACTGTTACCGGTGGAATGGGCCCTGTGGCTCGACCTGCTCGGTGAGAAGGGAGTGGTCAAGGCGCTGAGTTCTCTTGGTGTAACGAAAATGGAGGACCTGTTTGAGGGAGGTGTACTCAAAACCTGGGATCAGCTACTTGTTGCCGGGGCAAGCCACACTCTATTACAAAAATTCCAATACCACAGGCTCCGCTCGGCCTTTCGTGAGCTACTGGGCCCAGATTTGGAGGAACCTGAGGAGATCCCGGAACTAACATATATACTGAAATCCACCTCTGCGGCGAAACTCATTACACAGCTTAACAAGCTGGGTGTGACGCACCAGCGTCTGCAACTGTCGAAGGCCAGAGAGGCCTGGCAGGCAGACCTACAATCCCCCATAGATGATGGAATGTGGCGCTACTGCTGCACAAGCACGCGCAAGATATCTCTAAATGGACGGCACCGCTTGGTGCATTTCAAATATTTACAACGAGTGTATTACACCCCGGCTCGCCTCCATCGCTATGGCCTCCGCGCCTCGGCCGAATGCGAACGCTGCCGGACTCCGACAGCTGATTTCTACCATTTGGCATGGCAGTGCCCAGGAGTGCAGGCATTCTGGGGGGAGGTCTTTGCGGAACTCGATCAAATACTGGGGGAGCCTTTAGCTCGTGCCCCTGCTTTGGCGCTACTCGGTTATTCGAAACCACTAGCCCCGGGACTGCGTCGTCTGGTGGACATGGCGTTGCTCCTTGCAAGGAGGGTGGTAGCGACCTGCTGGATGAGGGGGCCCCTCCCCACCAAAGCTAAATGGCTGAGGGACCTGCAGTATTGCTGTACCCAGACAGAACTATACAGCGACCTTCTTCCGCCCAGAAGCAGGCCCAAGAATTTTTGGGACCTTTACAAAGAGTACAAACAGAGGAGTGAGGAGGACGGCTCTGACACCGCTGAGGAGGTGGAACTACAGGATAGAGTAGAAGAAATCGAAGCCAGCACTGCACACGGTGACACGGGGGAGGCGGGAATGGGGAGGCCTCTGGTTGACTGAGGGTGGCTGTGAGAACTCGGAGATGGGCTGCTGAAGGATAGTAGGGTAAGGGCAGGTTTATAGGGGGGGACGGGGTGGGGACACGGGGTAGGAACACTCGGGTGATTGCATAGTCGGGACGGGTTAGGCAGACACACAGACACACACAGGTGGGTGGGGGGGCAGTTTGTTGGGCATTGTTTAATTTCTTATAGTAGATATGACGCTGGATCGCTGTCTATCATGTGGACAGGTTGATTGCCAGTTGTCACACCACTACAATACGCTACCTGTGCTGGGAGCCCTCGATTGGCATGGTTGTGCTGCTACTTTACTACCTCGCCGCCAGGCCTCCGGGATGCTGGCACTAAGGCTGTGTACGACTTACATCTAGCAGTTTCTGAGAAATTGGCGCCGATCCCGGAGTTAATTCATGCACATGTGATAATGCTGGTGATGTCAATGGCTTTGCTGTTAATAAAGATCTTTTGAAATAAAAAATAAAAAAAAGAGATGCATCCGCAGTTAACACTGTCTGTGGAATCGGATCTATGAACAGCCGTCCTTTTGACAGGTTTTGTGTGTTCCACCACTGCAGAGAGCGATGAGTATGGCCGCTTACCAACACTACATCAGTTAATAGACCATGTGACTGGTTCCACTGACTGGCTAAGCATTCTTGAAGTGGACGCATGTGTAACCTGGAGTGGGAAAAGATCATGATGCAAGAGGCCATCATTCTAAGCAGATGCATAAACACTCGAGCCGGAAGAGTGGTTTGAAATTTGAGGATGAGCTCCTGAGTGTTTCGATTTCTTGCTGCATTGGGACACGCTAGAGCCCTTTGAGTATCTAGAGTGGCTCCTAGGTAATCCTGAATTTTGTTTGGCTGAAGATGTTATTTTAACACATTGACTGAAATCCCTGGCTTGTGAAGCAGCTGAATGGTTACTGAAGTGCGCTTGCGACATTGCTGATATGTGATGGTTTTGATGAGCCAGTCGTCCAAATAGGGAAAGACATGTATGCTTTGTCTTCTGAGATGTGCAGCTACTACCGCCAGACATTTTGTGAAGACTCTGGGGGCAGTGGTAACTCCGAATGGGAGCACCTTGAATTGGTAGTGTTGACCTGCTACCACAAACCTGAGAAATTTGCGGTGAGCCGGATGGATTGGAATACGAAAGTAGGTGTCCTTTAAATCTAGAGTAGAAAGAAAGTCGCCCTTTTGCAAAAGAGGCAGTACCGGTAGCAGTGTTACAATGTGGAAGTGGTCTGACTGTATGTAAAGATGGAGTTCTATGAGATCGAATATGGGTCTGAGAGAGCCGTCCTTTTTTGGAATTAGAAAGTAAAAGGAGTACACGCCCGACCCTTGGTGTTGTGGTGGTACGGGCACTATGGCTTGTTTTAGTAGCAGGGATTGTACCTCTTGTTTGAGAAGGTCTAGGTGATCCGGTGAAAGTCTGTGCGACTTTGGGGGAATGTTTGGAGGAGCGTTGATGAACTCCAGGCAGTGACCAGAATGGATAATATGTAGAACCCACTTATCTGTTTGTTATTGACGGCCGCTTTGATAGAAATTGTGACAGCTGTCTCCCCACAGGTGGTAAGTGGTCGGGGAGGAACTATGGGCAAGTCACTGCTTTGTATTAGATGGTGAGGTACGTATATTGGAAACTCTACCTCTGCCATTGCCGTTGTTTCCTCTGTAATTGCCTCGAAAGAAACTCTTGGAACCTGAGGGTCGGTTAAAGCCCTTATAGGTGGATGCAGTGTCGGAGGAAGTATTTTTGGACCCTGCTTGATAAAAGGAGAGACGAAAGGAACCATGGCGTAGTGGAGACTGAATGGCTCCCATGGATTAAGCCTTTTCGGTATCCTTCTTCATCTTATCAAGTGAAGTGTCTACCACCGGCCCAAAAAGGTGTTCCTTGTCAAAGGGTGTGTTTAATATTGAAGTTTGAACCTCTGGTTTAAACCCCGATATGCCCAGCCAGGCGAGTCTTCTTAAAAGAACACTAGTGTTAAACGCTGTGGCAGACGTATCAGCAGTATCTAGGGAACATCCAATTTGGTTATTGGAAATGAACTGTCCCTCACGTACCAGGTATTGTGCTTTTGATTTGTGTTCTTGAGGTAGAAATTGGATGAGTTGTTCCATTTTATCCAAGTGTGTGCGGTCAAATCGTGCTAGCAACTCTTGTTTATTACAAATGCGCGAGAAGTTGACTGCCTGGGAGGCTATCCTTTTCCCTGTAGCATCAAGGAGTTCAGATTCTATCTGGAGGTGGTGCATCTCCAGTACTCTGGGTGCTTGCCCTTTTACGTACATTAGAAACTACGAATGAATCTAATGGTAGTTGACCCTTTATGTAGACTGGATGCGATGGGGCAGGCTTGTATTTTTTTATCTACCCTAGGGGTAAGGATTCGTGCTCTAACAGGATCCTTATAAATGTTGTCTACATGTCTGGTCATACCTTTCAACATGGGTAAAATGTGTGTAGACTTTTGTGTGTTGTGTAGTGTCTCAAAAAGGAAGTCCTCTTCAAGGGATTCTCTATCTAATGGAACCCCATGGTAAGTAGTAGCCCTACTAAATAAATCAACAAATTCTACACTGTCATCTGGTGGAGAGGGCCTGGTAGGATATTTGTCCGGATCGTTGTCAGTGGGTGAATCAGTATTATAGTCATCTCACATGTCTTCGGGCTGATGTCATCATTATTGTCCCCATTCCCATCACCCTGATTGTCAGGTGTGTGTGTGGTGGTGAGTGCTCAGGTGAAGTTGGCACAGGTATAGGCTGGGGTAGAGAAAGAGGAGGAGTAGGAGGAGGAGGAGGAGGAGGAGGGGGAAGGATTTGTCCCAACAGTTCTCTTCTTCAATGGGATGTGGGGTTTCTCTTCTGTAGTAGCACTCCTCTTTAAAGTCACTTTAGTGGTAATATGTGCAGTCTTTAAATGTATAACCAGAATTTTGTGTTTCAGATCCAGTTTGTCGAGCGGATCACAGAAAGCATGCTCTTTAGGTGAATTCGGCATCTCAGTGTGTTTCGACGCCCAATGTTTCGGTGACGATGGTTTCTTGGCGGAGTTTTCGGATCCGAAGTTTGTATCGGTGCCGATGGATGTTAGGTGCAGGATTTATTTCTTCGACTCCGAAGTCTTTGGCTCGTTGCCTGATTTGGCATGGGGCTTTTCAGAGCCTGAAGACTTTTTGCTAGGCTTTGGTGCCGAGCCCGAAGGCAGGGCTTCGGAAGCTTGATCTCGGTGCTGTATGGGGCCCGAGGGCACGGGTTAGTCCGGAGCCTTTTTCTTCGATGGAAATGGAAGGTGAGGCAAGGTAGGGACTGTACTTGCAGTACGTTGTCCGTGAGGGATGTCTTCATCCTCATCGGAGTTGTGGTCGGAAATGGAGATGTCTTCCTGTCCTCATCGGTTCCGATGGGATCGCCGGCTACCTCCTCTGATTCATGCCCGAAGAGGTCCGGAATAGAGTCTGATTGTTGTCTCTGCGTGTCGCGTCTTCGGGCCCGACAGTCGCAAAGAGTCTTCTTGGAGCGGAAAGTTCAGCACGCATCGCAGTGGTCTTCGCTGTGGTCGGTTGACAAACACAAGTTGCACACTTCGTGTGAGTTGGTGCACAGGTATTTCGCGTGGCACCGAGGACAGAGCTTGAAAGGAGTTAATTCCATCGACTGCAAGTCAAACCAGGGGCTAGGCCCAACAGCCTACCACGAGCACTCCGATCGAAATTGGTTTTTAGTAATCACACAATCCGCGAAGAAAGGGAAACGTGATCAGAAACAATACCTTTGTGTGTGAATGTTATACGCGCCGAGAAGAATCAAAGGATCGTGTCGAACCAGAGCGTAGAAAGTTACATCCGAACTGGATGGCGAAAAAAAAAACAATCTGAAGATGGAGTCGATGACCATGGGCACGATCACCTAAGGGAGGAGTCCCCTACCTCGTGACTAAGGAAAATTTCTTCCAGAAAATCAAAGTGCAAACATCCGGACCAAACAATAGATGGCGATCTTATGCAAAGCATATGATGTACAGCTCACATGCCTCGAACACATAGTTTCGCCAAGTGCCTAAGAGAGTATCCAAAAGGGATTCTTTAAACAGCAATACACGCTCTTCAGCTGCCTGAGCAGGCTGCAGAACCTCTTTCAAAACCCTGGTCTTCACCTCCATAGTGGCAGCTGTAAGTCAAGTACCTCTATTGCAATTTGCAAAGGACGGCAAAGAGGGCATTTACTGCAGGGCTAAGAGGAGGCAACACAAGGGCAATATCTGGAGAAATATCCAGGCAACTGACATCTTGCAGTTCCTCATAATAGTTTTCTTTATCCTATTGGGGAACAAACTCATTCCCCTCATCAAAATGGTCATTGGCTGAATCAATGCTGAAAAGATTGTGCAACATTTGGGCCGTACCGTTTGGAAAGGCCAAGAATATTAAGGATTAGCAGCAGGTTGCGCTCCTGGTACACATGGAGCGCGGCCTTGGCCGAGGACATGGTGGATTCTACTGCGAGTCTAAAACCACAATGGGCTGTAAATCCTCCTTAAGCATCAACTGTGATGTCACCGGTGTTAAGGCAAAAACGACTGGTGTAGCGGGTTGTGCAGAAACAAAAGTCTGCATCAGAGACAGTGTTTGTTTGAGGAGCATAGACTGCATCAAGGAAAGACCCGCAAGCAGAAACTCTACTTCAGGCCCCAGTTGAACCTCTAAACTAGACTCTGAATGTGCTCCAATGGATTGTGAGAGCGAGACCAAGAGGCATCCTGATGCACTAACACATTCTCTAGCATTCGAAGGTAACAGGAAGAGGCAGATTCCCGCTGTGATTTCTTAACGCTTCCTTTTGGACTTCCCAGAAGACTTCAACCACGATGATCATCAGCTGCCAGAATGACTTTGGGAGATGGAAAAAGACCTTACTTTCGACTTGGGCCTGTCACGACAAGGAATCTTCTGAGGTGTGGTGACATAAAAATTTCCCTCATGATTCTTTATGGCATTCGGATTCATCAGAGTACAATCAATGCAGGCTCCGGAGTTATGCTGCGACCCCAAGGTACATTAGGCCTATTTTGCGAGGGTCTGTCACAGACATGTTTGTGACAGTCCTATAAGTCTAGAATCCCCTTGTTTTAGGGGGTTACATTTCCCATTGAAAACTGTGGCAAGAATTTTAAAAAACAGGTCAAAAAGGCCAAGAAGTAGATTAGGATCAGAGTCTCAAAGACGAGGAAAGAAAGGAACTGATGTTAGGGCACATGGATGGAGCTTATATGTGGCTCTGTAAGCAAAACAATGTTGATGTGAAGCAGTACAATGCCCCATTCCTGGCACGCAGGAGTACTGCTTTGAGTTTTCCAGATCCAGTTTGATGTCTGGGGAATATTCACAAGGTGAGGAATCTATAGAGGTATCCATCAGAATAGCAAATGTTTTGCTTCCGTTTACAGGGCCAATAGAGAACAGGCAATTCACTGATTAGTTGTTTCTAATCTTTCAGTTTAAAATTGTAATGAGTTTTATAACTGATCGAATAATTGAAAATTCGAACTGAGGGAGTTCATTGTACGCTCTAACAAGGCTGAGATCAAAGACACCACTGCCTCGATTGAGGCTTAGAAGTTAGGTTTTGAAGATCACCTAGGTCTTGTACACCAGGGTTAAGGCTTCAATTTTAAGACTTTTTGCTGCTCAATTGGTCACTTTGTGGAAGGTGACCACCTCATCTCCTCCAGCTGTAGGTTAGTGTTCCTACTGGTGGCACAAGGTGTGACATAAGCCAAACATTCTCTAGGACAAAGGTGAAAGAAATTATTTCACTTTAAGTTCCTTGGTCTTTCTGAGACATGCTGTTCCTTTGGATTTCCCCTAGTTCACAAGCCCTTATGTTTTCCGTGTAATTTATGCTCTGATGATCAATGTTAATGTCTTTCCTCTGAGTATTCCTGGGGGTTCTTCAGGAATGCCAATTAATCTGTCTGATGCCTTCCTTCTGACCTGTCATCGATCTTGGTTGTGGAGATGAGAGGAAGGTCAGGCAAAGGAAGATGACATGCATCATTTGAACGTTGCATTACTTTTGGGCTTGATTGCCCCTTTGGCTGAAAGTTTTTGTGCCAGGGAAACCTTCTCATTGAGGAAGAAAGAACAAGTTACTTACCTTTGGTAGCGTTCTTTCTAGCGGACACTAACCACAGACTCCACACCCTCAGAATATCCTTAGGTTCCAGCCTGTATCCAGAAGATTTTTCAGCATAGCCCCTGCTTGCGAAAGGTGGCATTGACCTCATACCGGCCCAGAAGTGACTGTCGGAACCGCATGCAAGAGCCACCAAAGCATGCAGCATTTGTTTCTTTTGTGACACTAACCATGCCCTCGGATGCAGATCCCCCAACAATTAAGTATGCCAGTGTGCAGATCTCTAATTAGGGAGCTTTTCGTGTGTAATGGTGGCCATTCCACAGAACAAGGAGGTGGGAGGGCTGTGAGGAATCCGCAAACAATTACCTTTCTCTACCCCAGAGAACACCACAAAGAGCTGATTGTCTACCTGGCAGTCTTTGGTTCAATTAATGTAAAAAAATAATGCTCTTTTCGTGTCCAAACGATGGAGACTCACCTTCTCATTTGAGCAGTGAGGTCAAAAAAAGAACGTCAAAAGTGGGATGGACTGTCGAATATAAAAAGGGAGCTATAATGTTTGGTAGGAAGGCCACTCTGGTCCTCACAACCAGTTTGTCCTGAAAGGAGGTGGTTGGCGGCAGCTGTCAAGAGGCATAGAGAGCAACTGTGCATTGCCTCAAAAGTGGTGCACACAAGAAAAGTAAAGACCAAATCCCTCAATGGCATCACAAAAGGTTTAGTAGGAAATTAACAAGTTACATACCTTCGGTAACGCATTATCTGGTAGAGACAATATCTAGCTGAAGATTTCTTACCTTTGAATTCCCCAGTTGTCAGGCTGGATCCGGAAATTTCTGCTCGAGCAATACCTCTTGCAAGCGCCGTCAGGTGGCTCCATTCGGCTCCACATTACGGCGTTTTTACCGTCAGTTATGATGTTGCGGTCACCTATAAGGTGCCACCCAGGCGCGCGGACGTCAAAAGCGCAGTGCCACGAAGTACCTGACATAATTGTGCGCAAAACTAAGGCCCTAATAAAGGGAGTAACCCTAGCCCTAACAAAATCAGTCTGCAAAGCGGGCTGGTATGGGTGGACCTGTAAGGAATCTGCAGCTAGATACAGTCTCTACCAGATAATGCATTACAAAAGGTAAGTAACTTCTTCATCTGAAAGAGACTTCTAGTTGCAGATTTCTTACCTTTGAATTGGATACCCAAGCCAGCTTGAAAACCAACTCCTCACACTAGGAAGTCCTGCAGGACCAAACAAGCAAAATCGCCATCCCTGCGGACCGGACTATCCAGGCTGTAGTGCTTGGCAAACTTGTGCAAAGATGCCAGTGTTGCTGCCTGACAGATGTCCAGGACTGGGACACCCCGAGCCAATGCCCTAGTCGCAGCCTGTCCCCTGGTAGAGTGGGCCCTTAATCTCTCAGGGGGCTGCTTCTTAGCCAGAGCATATCAGATCTTAATGCAGAGAACGACCCAGCGAGAAATGGTCCTTTTCTGCACAGCCTGCCCATTCTTAGCTCCCACGTATCCCACAAAGAGTTGGTCATCCACCAGGAACTCTTTTGTGCGGTCAAGGTAGAACGACAATGCTTTTTTTGGGTCAAGGCAGTGGAGACGCTCCTCTTACTTAGAAGGATGCAGGGGGGCAAAGAAGGTGGGCAGTGTGATAGTCAGACCAAGATGGAATGGGGTCACTACCTTTGGCAAGAATGAAGCAAGGGGGCCAAGCACCACTTTGTCTGGAAAGGACATCATGTATGGAGGCGTACAAGATAGCGCCTGCAACTCACTCATCCTCCGGGTAGATGTTATCGCCACCAGAAAGGTTGTCTTGATGGTAAGCAGCGAAAGGGGACAGCTGTGCAGAGGCTCAAAAGAAGCACAAATAAGTAAAGTGAGGACCAAATTAAGGTCCACTACGGCATAACAAAGGGAGTGGACGGAAACAAGTGAGCCAGCCCCATCAAAAACCTATTTACAATCGGAGCCCTAAAGAGAGTGGGTTGGTCTGGTAGCCGCAAAAATGCGGCTAGAGCGGAAAGATATCCCTTAAGAGTACTCAAAGCAGAGCCCTGCTGGGCAAGGGTTCGAATTAATAGAAGAACATTGGAAAGAGAAGCAGAAAGAGGGTCAATAGACCTTTCTGTACAGTATAATACAAACTTCTGCCAACAGCAGGCGTATGTAGTCTTTGTGGAGGGCCGCCTTACCGACAAAATAACGTTGCTTAGTTCAAGAGGAAGGTCAAAAGCCAAGAACTGCTACTGCACAATCTCCACACAAGAGGACCCAGCCCTCAGCTGCGACAGAAGACCTTCCCGAAGTGGCAGCCTGATCGGAGGATCGATGCTCATTTTTAGAAGCTCTGGATACCAGACTCTCCTCACCCAGTCCGGAACCACAAGAATGAATTGGGCACGGTCGTTCCTGATCTTCTTCAGAACCCTGGGCAGGAGTGATATGGGCAGGAAGGCATACAACAGGCCTGAGCTCGACTTACGATGAAAGGCGTTGCTGAGTGATAGTCGCCTTGTAAACTACAACGCACAGTATTGCTGACACTGCTCGTTCTCTTCGGAGGCTAACAGATCTAATTAAGGATCTCCCCAGTGTTGAAAGAAACCTTGCGCCATCACCAACTGGAGAAGCCATTTGTGATCCGCTCAAAGCTCCAACAAATTGATGCGGAGCATCGAATCCACAGGAGATCTCCACCTCTGTCAGATGGCTGCTCCATCCCAAAAGTGATGCATCTGTCACGACTGTGAGATTTGGTTGGGGCAGGGAGAGGGGTCTGCCGTTGACCCAATCGCGGTTCAGCAAAAACCACTGCACACGGTTCCTTCCGAGATCTGGACCACGTCAGTGAGATTTCCACGATGCTACAACCACTGCAACTTTAGGTCCCACAGAAGAGCCGGCAAACGCTGCCTGCCATGCTTTACCAACAGGATGTATGAGTCCATGAGGCCCAACAGTCTCAGAGTCAGTCTCACTGAAACCCAGGCCAGAGGCTGAAACATTGGAATCATAACCTGACTATCCTGGACTCGCTGCTCGTAAGGATAGGCCAGAAACTGCACTGTGTCCAGAACAGTCCTGATGAAAGGGAGTGTCAGAGAAGGAGCCAATGTGACTTCGGCACGTTTATAGAGAACCCCAGCGATTGCGGGAGGTTCGCCGTAGTCTGAAGGTGGGAAACAACAGCCTGGGGCGAGGACGCCTTCAACAGCCAGTCGTCGAGGTAGGGTAAGACTGACACACCTAACCAGCGCAAATGAGCTGTGACCACCACCATCACCATGGTGAACACCCGAGGGCCACTGGTAAGGCCGAAGGGAAGCACAGTTAACTGAAAACGCTTTTGGTCTACTTTGAACCGCAGGTAACGCCTGAGGCCGGGCAGAATGGGGATGTGAAAAATACGTAACCTGCAGGTCTAATGCTACCATCCAGTCTTCTTGGTCTCGGGCAGACAAGACATAAGCTACAGTAAGCATCTTGAACTTCTCTTTCTTGAGGAAGAGATTGACGGTCCAAAGATCTAAAATGGGAGGCAACCCTTTGTTCTTTTTCAGAATCAGAAAGTAGCGGAAATAACAGCCGGCGTCTACTTCCGAATCTAGGACCTGGCCAGGAGAGCTGTAACTTCCTCTTGGAGCAATTTTAAATGATCCTTCGCCAGCTGTTCTTGATTTGGCAGAATTTAAGGAGGGAAAGAAAGGAAAGGCAGAGAATAGACCCCCTGAATGATCTGCAAGGCCTACTGGTCCGATGTTATGGACCTCCAGAGGGGGGAGGATGATGGATTCTCCCACCAACTGGAGTGGTGTGGTTTTGCAGAGTCGGACTTCGAGTGCTTGGAGTCTGCGGCTGCCAAGGGCACGGTGGCCGACGACTTCTGGCTTCCATCCCTTGGATGGAATGAACCGCATCCATGTCCCAGAACAACTTGGGAATTATGCGCAGGACGGTTGCTGGGATAAGGCTGACGCTGCTGGAACCCCTTTCCGTTGTCACGAAATGGGCGAAAGCTAGACTGGCCGAGAGGTGTAGAAGAGAGGCCCAAGTATCTGTCTGAGGCTCGAGAGTCCTTGAACCGCACTAGGGCAGAGTCTGCCTTCTACCCAAAAATACGTGAGTTGTCAAATGGCATGTCCATCAAGTTTGCCTGGACATTGAACGAGAAGCCAGAAATTCTAAGCCAGGAGTAGTGCTTAAGGCCATTGTCAAAGAAATCGCTCTGCCCAACGAATTAGTCGTAGCAAGGCCACACCTTATGGTGAATTTTTCTGCAGCTCTCCCTTCTTTAATGGCCTGGGAGAGTAAAGCCCAGGCCTCCTCGGGACTTGGGGCTGCACTTGCGCAACAGTCTCCCAAAGGAAGTGGGAGAAACGGCCCAATGACCATGGGGTATTCACTGACTGCAATGCCAGGACATCTTATTCCCCAGTGATACAAGCCTCTTGGATTCCCTATCCGGAGGGGCTGAAGGGATCATGCCCTTGAAGGTAGAAGCCTGCAACACCAAGCTTTCAGGTGTGAGGCGTTGGCTGATTAACTTTGGGCCACCTGGAGCCGGGCGATAGCAGCATGCAACTGTCTTGTTTACAGGAGCCCCCGTGCTAGGCTTGGACCACATACCTAGAAAAACATCCAAAATGCCTCACTGAAGGGCAAAAGGGGTTCAGAGGTGTAAGTCCCATTCTGATGCACTTTGGTCAGGTGTTTAGTTCTGACCTACCCAGAAGGCTACTCCAGTCTGGGACCTCGGCTGCTCTCTTTACCACCATGGCATAAGATGCCCCCTCCTCCGTAGCCACAGTTGGCGTAGAGAGCATGCCAGAATCTCGGGAAGTGTCCAGTCCACTGGCTTCCCCAAGTTCCCTAGACTAGTCCATCTGCTCTGCAGAAATATCCTGGTGTTCTAAAGGGTCCATAGACTCATCCTAATCCGTGCTTAAATGGAGCAGAAAGAAAAGAACTGACGTCCGCCTGCCTGGGTGGTGCCTATATAAGTGACTGCAACATTATAACAGCCACCAGTGACGGCGACACAATCATGCAGAGCCACCCAACGGCACACACAAGTGGTACTGCTCGAGCAGCCTGCCACCTGGGGTATTCAAAGGTAAGGAATCTGCATCTAGAAGTCTCTATCAGATAAATGAATTAAACCTTTGAGAATTTGCATCACAATAGGTGATTTAAACATGGACAGTTAGTCAAGTAAACACAAAAAGACTAAAAGGGCAGACAAACAAACTTTAAAAGTGCCCACTTCAAGTCCATGCTGGGCCTGGTGACTTCCACTACTTCGAGAGGGAGACTGAACACAGTCAGCTGGTCCTCCTCATTCTCTATGCAAGGAGATGTAAATTACACAGGCCCAGGTGCAAACTCCTGTCCTGTTGCTGCAACAGATAATCCACAGAGGCTCATGTCCAGAGGTTTTGGATCCCACACTCTCCTGACCGAATCTGGAGCCTCTTGGATGACCCGGTCATTCTTAATCTTTTTCAGAACTCAGGGCAGGAGGGGCAGTGGTGCAAAGGCATACAGGAGTCCTGTGTTCCACACTAGGTGGAATGTGTTTCTGCTAGAGGCTTCATGGGAACTTCAGTGCACAAAAGTGCTGACATAGCATGTTCTGGGCAGTGGTTAAGAGATTGAGTCCAGGTTCTCCCCACTGCTGGAAAAAGATCTGCGCCACCTCTGGGTGTAACTGTCATTTGGGATCCACTAGGAGTCATCAGACGGGTTTGTCCGCCCTAGAGTTTAAAGATTCCAACAGATGGAGCACGAGAAGGGATTTGACTTGACAATTCAAACAGTTTTAAAAGTGCAGACCCTCCGAGCATAGGGCCCAGGACCATACTCAACCCTGCATGTTGCAATACCACATGGTGGGGGTGTTGCCTGTGAGGAACTGAACTAGTGTACAGAGGCTCAAAAGGAGTACACATAAGAAAAGTGATGGGCAGTAGATGGGCTTTCAACGCCAAGTGAATGGCCTGCAACCTTAAGAGGTAGATGTGGAGACGGGTCTCTCGAGGAGACCAATGTCCTCTGACCATCACAATGGTAACATATGCTTTGCTGTGGAGTTAGGATGATCACCCTAACACAGCAGTGAAGCATCTGTTATCATTTTCAACTTTGGGTGGGGTAAGGAAAGGGGTTTGCCACTGGTCCAATTGTGGTCGAGCTTCCACCATGCAGATCCTTTGCAATCTCCTCCATAACAGGGATGGAATCTGACAGGTTGCCTTGATGCTGGTCCCACTGCCACTTTAGCTACCACTGCAGGTCCGGCATGTGCCATCTAGCATGGTCAACGAGCAGTATACAGGAGGCCAATACACAAAAGCCTCAGAGTTACCCTCGCCAAAACCCAGAATCAATGCTGAAACATCCAGATGTTAGCTCAAATGTCTTGGACTTGTTGATCGGTAGGGAAGGTCTGAAAATACACTATATTCAATATGGCTCTAATGAAAGGAAGCTGCTGTGAAGGAGTCAATAGTGACTTTGGCACATTGATAGTGAGCCCCAAAGATGTCAGAAGGTTCACCATCGTCAGGAGGTTCAGGTGGTTCACCATCATCTGGAGGTGGTGCACTTTTATCTGTGGCAAGCCCACCTTCCACAGCCAATCAGATAGGGAATCACAAGTATTCCGACTTCCAAAAATATACTGCAACCACCACCATCACTTTTGTTTACACCCGAGGGGCACTCGTGAGGTTGAAGGGAAGAAAACAAGTTACTTACCTGTAACTATTTATCCAGTATTGGTATCTTCCATAGATTCACATGCCTGAATCATTCCCCGTCGCCAAGGCAGGAGTCCCATGGATAGATATATATATATATATATATATATATATATATATACACACACACACACTCGTTGGTCTCCCTCACAGCTCGAAAAGAAGACTTAAGCACTCCGGGTACGGCAACAGATTTTATTCACAGCCTACGGCAAAAATGACAGACGTGTTTCAGACAACAGTCCTTCCTCAGTGTCGACAACACGCTGCTCGCGGCACATTTTTGTACACGCCCTCATAGAAACTGAGGGCGGACACATTTTAAATACAAAACATTTGATGTGGAACGCAGGTGAAACGTGGCAGCCATTTTATATACTTTCTAAAATGCAAAACGTTAATACCATTTTGTATTCAACTAACGTTCAAGATTACTGTGTGTATAATTATAAGCATTTGTAAAGGTTATTAACCACCGCCAGAAAGCTACAAAATATCGACGTGTATCGGCGTTGCACTGGCTAAATCAACCAAAGGAGATATTCCTCCAACATCAAATGAATAACTCACTGCACCGTGAAACCAGGGACAGATTGCAATCCAGCCGTGTATCGGCATAGCTCCGGTATCACACAACATTGTGTGTTCCGGAGAATAATCTACTCAGAAATACATTCAATCGTGGTTATAAAAAAGCACGAAGTTAAGAAAAATACATTTCCCATAATTCATTAATGTGAGACAGAATACCAATTCTCATGTTCCTTATATAAGGTATTACTGCTTACAATATAAATATACATGTAAATATTTCAGATAGTAGCAAAAAATGGGAGAAACAATTTGAAATGCAGAAAGGAACCAGGAAATGAGAATGAAAATGCAAATGAAAAGCCTAATTCTTGCAGAGACACTTTCAAATTCATAATAGGACATTTCATTATATCAAGAAAATTTCGGACACAATCTATCTCAGAAAAGAGACATATTCACAATGGAAATGACGAATCATTTGCCCAGGTGCACTGTTAATTCTTCCCCTTTGTTGAGCCCAGATGGACTTCTAGTTTGTAGATCTATTATAAATCTAGACTCTAGTCTACGCAGACTTAGCAGTCTATCTCCCCCTCTGGGGTGTAGGGGCACATGATCAATGCCGTAGTAACGCAGCAATTCTCTGTTGCTGCCATGTACTTTGGCAAAGTGTCGAGCAACTGGGTAAGTTACGTCCTTATTGGTAATTGCCCTTTGGTGTTCCAATATACGGAGTTTCACGTTGTTGATCGTACTTCCGATATATTGTAATCCGCAGGGACAAACCAAACAGTACACTACATATGGAGTCGTGCAGGTGATAAATTTATTGATCATTCTGGGTTTGCCTGGTACATTGTATGTTAAAGTCAGTCTGCTGTTCTCACAGGCTCGACATTTTCCACAAATATATATATATATATATATATCCAAAAGCAGTGCCTTAGTAAGAAAAGTAGGAGGCTGAAAGAAAATAGGCTCAGAAGGCCCAAAACTTAGTAGCTCATCTACCTCATTATATGAAAAAGACCTAAAAAATAGTTCCAACCAATCAGCTGCCAGCACCCTCTAGAACCTTCCCAGCAGAGGCAGTTCTCCTCAAATTTTCTTAGAACAAGTGAGAAGTAGGTATCCCAAATAGAGAACTGTCTTGCCGGGGAGGAGTGTGGGTGCATGTGAATCTATGAAAGATACCAATATTAGATAACTGTAGTTACAGGTAAGTAACTTGCTTTCTTATCCAGTATTGGGGTATATTTTATAGATTGCCATGCCTGAATCAGAATAGGAAGCAGTAAGCCAAATAGTGTTGTTTGCGGACGGTGGGAGACAGAGTGTATATACACCCCAACACATCTGTGAAAGTTAGAATATTACCAAGGTATAGAAACCCATTTTAAATGAAATTCTGATTGTACATTAACATACTGTGTGATAATAGCCATCAATTGACAACTGTTAACATAATAGAAACATATTCATATTTATACATCAATAAATGCATCAGAGACATTATAATTCTAACCTTAATGAAGAAGATGTTAAAGAACAGCTTGTCCCACCGCTGCATCGTCCTGCGACGCAGACTGTAGGAAGTAGTGCTTCGTGAACATGTGGACATTCTTCCATGTCGCAGCACGACAGATGTTTTCTAATGTAACACCAGCAAATAATGCAGTAAAACCATCCATAGTCCTGTTGGAATGCACTTTGACCTTTCTTTGTAAAGGTTTGTTGGCTTTATCAGGGCAAAAATGAATAACAGAAGCAATCCATCTGGCTATAGTTGCCTTAGTTACAGCCTGTCCCAGTGTGGCTTGACCATAGGCGACAAATAATTGATTGGATAGCGTAATATCTTTAGTCTTCTGTAGATAGAATTTAAGGCAACGTTTGACGTCGAGAGTGTAAAGCTTTTTCCGCCAGCATAACTGGATCCGGGAAGAAGGTTTTAAGCTTTACCGGCTGATTTAGATGGAATTGAGATGGTACTTTAGGGATGAATTTGGGAACTGTCCGCAAAGTTACGTAATCTTTAGTGAAATGTAAAAAGGGTAGTGGAGTAGTGAAGAACTCTCTGCTTATAGGGCGGAACTGAGGGAGCTTCTAACTCATCCTAAAGCGTTACAGATCCCTTGGGTAAAATATATTCAAAAATCATGTACGATACTGGGGTTCCCTGATCTTTGGTCTGATCCTGCTAACGCCTCACTAAACATCTCACGCAGAACTTTGGTCAATGTCTATCACGACCAGAAACTATCAATTGCCATGGACTGTCAGCGGGAGGGATCATTAACATCTGTATTTATGCTAAGCAAGGACTCATATAGGTTGGAAAGGGTTCTGGACGCCATGTCCCCCGTGTTGGCCAGGAAGCTGTTCCTCCAATGGAGATGCGGCACATTGCCCCTGCGATCTTTTACCAGCTCCTGGACAACCCCGTCCTCCTCTAAGCAGTGTCCGACATGCTCCTTTGCTGAGGAAAGTGACCTACATGTGGTCCTGTTTTGCCCAACCTACATGAAAGCTAGGAAATATTGGCTTCTCCCACTTATTAGAAACCTTGGTTGTAGGGAGTATCTCCCGATGTACAGAATTCTAAAAACCGATGTTTCGAGTCCAACAGTGTTTGCGTTAGCAAAATTTCTCACTAATGTCTGGCATACCCGCATTCGTATTCTGAAGTCGCAGGCCCTGATTTAATTTTAAGTCTTTTTAAACGTAACCTTGGTAGTTTTAATTTCCAGAAATGAATGATTTCATAGTGTATAAATATGCACTGTTTGTTATTGTCGGTGATTTTATCATGGTTGTATATGTTTTATTGCTGTTGTACATCTTTGATGGCCACATGGCCGAAATAAAGATTAAAGAATTAAAAAGGGTTCCGAAATGGTGAAGGCTTGAATTTTACTAACCCTTCGGGCTGAAGTAAGAGCTAATAAAATTGCCACTTTCCAGGTCAAAATTTGAGCTCAGCCTTGTGAATTGGCTCAAATGGTCTTCTCATTAACTGAGATAGGACTGTGTTTAAATCCCAGTACGGAGGTGGTGGCAGAATTGGAAGAAAGACTCGAAAAAGTGCTTTTAAAAATTGTTTGATAAGTGATGAGTAGCAAAGTGATGGTTTGTTAGAGCTCTTTTGGAATCTGGAAATTGCAGCGAGGTGAACTTTGATAGAGGAGAACACAAGTCCCGCTTTGGCCAGAGATAGCAAATAAGGAAGGATATCCTCCACCGGAGCTTGGATTGGATGAATTTCATTTGCCCCACACCAATGACAAAATCGTTTCCACTTTAAGCGATACGTCCTGACTGTACTCTGGGCACGGGATTTAGATAGAATTTTCCAAAAATCCTGAGATATTGTTAGATCTTTAAATTCTAGGAAGTCAGGAGCCATGCGTGCAAGTAAAGCGACTGTGGATCTAGGTGTAGTACTTGACCTCTTTCCCTTGTCAACATTGTGAGTGTTGGAAGTAGACGAACAGGGTGTTCCTGTGATAATAGGAGTAGCTCTTGGAACCAATATTGGCTCGGCCAGCGAGGTGCGATCAGGATGAGACAGCAACATTCCCTTTTCATCTTTTGAAGCACTTTCAGTATCAATGTTATTGGGGGAAAAGCGTACGCATAAATCCCTGACCATCGCATGGACAGGGCATTCCCTCTTGATCCCCGTTGAGGGAATCTGCTGGCGTAGTAAAGGCATTTGCTATTCTCTCTCGTTGCAAACAGATCTAGAGTTGGCTTGCCCCAAACGTAAAAGATCTTCTCCACCTGCTCCTGCTCCCACTCGTGACATCCTGAGAGAGATCTGCTGAGGGTGTCGGCCAAAGTGTTCTGAAGCCCCTTGACATGCTCTGCTCTTAGGGTTATACTGTGTTCTGTAACCCACTCCCACAGCTCCTGAGCCTCCTGCAATAGGGAGAGTGACCTCGTTCCCCCCTGTTTGTTGATGTAATGCATGCTGGTTGTATTGTCGGTACAGACCAGCATTGAGGAGCCCGCAATCCTCGGAAGGAATGCCTGGAGAGAGAGAAAAATGGCCCGCAGTTCCAAACTGAGAATGTGTTTTTGCTGGTACTGTTGGGACCATCTTCCCTGAATCTGTAAGTCTTGAAGATGGCCTCCCCAGCCCTCCATGGATGCGTCCGTTGTTAGAACGAATTCTGGGGGAGATGCCAAGAATGTGCGGCCCGGAGACAAGTTTGCTTTCTGAGACCACCAATGGAGAGCATGAATCATGCGCAATGTCACCTTGATGGAGTAGTCGAATGCCCCTACGGCTTGTTGCCATTGTAGGTGCAATTCTTCTTGCAGAGGTCTCATTCTGAGTCTTGCTAATTGAACCAGGTTTATTGCAGACGAGCACAACCCCAGAAGAGAAGCGAATGTCCGGACAGAGACTGACCTTTTTGACATTGACTTTGCTAGTGTTTGTAGTTTTAGCTGGTGATCTTCTGATAACAATGCTTTGCACCGTATGGGGTCTAGCATTGCCCCCAGAAAGGGTATCACTTGGAGAGGATGCAACTGTGATTTGCTTTCATTGAGCGTTAGACCTAAACTGATGTAGACATGTTGTAATAGCCTTTTTTGTAATCTGTTCCGAAGGACCCTTGAGCAACCAGTCGTCGAGGTAGGGAAACACTTGTATTCCCTGAGACCTCAGGGTTGCAGAAACTGGTGCTAGGCATTTCGTGAAAATCCTTGGTGCTGATTTCAATCCGAACGGAAGTACCTTGAAATGAAAGTGGACGCCAGCCACTGTGAATCATAGGTATTTGCGATGTTTGGGATGTATCGGGATATGGAAGTATGCGTCTTCCAAGTCCAGAGAAGCCATAAAGTCCCCATTGTTGAGACAGCTTAACACTTCGGCAAGCTTCACCATTCGAAAACTCTGTTTTTTCAGAAACTTGTTGAGTTTGCTAAGATCTAGAATCGGGCGCCACTCCCCTGATTTTTTCCTTATAAGGAAGAAGCGGGAGTAGAACCCTTTTCCCTTTTGCGACACTGGAACTTTTTCTATCGCATTCTTTTTAGTTATATATAAATCTTTTTATTGAAAGTAGGAAACAAAAAAGGCAATAAACACAATACAATAGGATATCAGTCTGAATGAGGAAGGAGGAACAAAAAAGACCATACAATAAGGTATACAAATCATATTAGGGGAGGGAGGCAGGGGAGAGACGAGCTCCAGACCAGTTATATATACTATATTACAAGGAATGGCAGGTCAGGGTGAAAGTGGAACTTCAGGGACATCCATAAGAGGAGGAGTGCAAATATCTCCACGGTAAGTGTTCCAATGACTCCAGATCTTACCCCATTTCCTGGATCGCCCCCGTGCCACATAGACGTCTTCTCCCTAAACATGCACCAATCTTTGTAATTTACCGTATGTATTTGCTCTACTGCACACTCTTATATCCTGGTCATGCTGGTTGATCACTAGTGCCACTTTTGTACTTTATAACTTACTGTATGTATTTGTTTCTCTGCACACTCTTACATTTGGACTATGTTGATTGATCACTAGTACTACTTTTGTACTGTGTAACCTACTGTATGTATTTGTTTTTCTGCACATGTGTACCACTATATTGCATTCTCCCATACCCACCTAATCCATCATCGCAACATGGATCCTATCGGCAATCACACATATAAAATCAACTACCCACCGTCACTCACTAAAAAAGCCGCTAAACGCTTTAAACACAACTTCCTTAGGTCACACCCTGAAAACCCCTTTGCTGACACCTACTTCTCACCGGTCAATGGATCCCTGAACACTGATATCATCTTCCACACCACACGCATAGCTCAATGGAGAAAAGCGTTCCTCACCCTACTCACCGTCTCCTCCACCAGGAAATCCGCTCACAGCTTAACTCTCTCCATCACACCATCCCAAGTCTTTCCAGGCAGAGCCACCATCACTATTTACAATAACGGGATTGTCCTATCTCAATCCACAGACAGGAACCTGGAACTGCTAGACAACTTGTTCCCCACTTTCAAAGAACACCTCTCCAATTCATGGACCAACACTCATATCTCCTCCAGTCCCACCAACCATGACCTCACAGCTACATACTCTTCAATCAGGGACACACCTACCACACCTGACCTCCCATCCCCCACCCACAACCCCACTATCCCTATTCAGCACTCAAGCACAGACACAGATCGCTCCCCCTCATTCACCACTCACACCCCTTCTACCAACCCGCGGACCTCCACACATACCTTCAACACTCCTCTCACACCTACAGCGGGCATTAACACCCCGCTCACCGCTGACAGCACAGCTCTCACCCATAACACACCTAACTTAGTCCAGCACCAGAATAACACGCACTCCGACAAATCCTCCCCTTTATCCCCCCCCATTCTCAGTCCCCATTACCCTCTAACCAACTACGCAGAACACACCTCCTCTCTTAATTTAATTCCCCCTCCCCTCAACAGGACCATCTCCAATCCCACTTCCCCTCCTACTCTCAGCCCCCATTATCCTTCCTGCACCCCCACCACGGCTATCAGTCTCCCAGCCTTCACCTTGACCCCCCCGCCTACCACCAATGCCCTCACTCATACCACCAACCTCCCCCCTACCTCATCCACACCCCTCCCGCCCAAAACCTCTCTCCTCCCTAACTCCCTCCCGCACACCAACACAAATCAGACCTGCTCGAACACCAGCCCACTCTCCCACCTGCACACGAATTCCCTGGTCAGCCATTCACCCCTGACTGCCACCCCCACCTCCACCACCTACCCCACGATGGACTACATCATGGCCACCCTCACTCAGATCAAAGAAGACACACACCATCAAAGAACTACTCTCCACACACCCCATACACCCCTCACCCACCTCCACCTCCACTCTCAACTTGTCCCCTACTCCTCCGGCTGACTCCCTCACTCAACACGCCCCACACCGGGCGTCAATCCCTGCTCATAGGCTCAGCAACCGCCCTCGTCCCCCTCATCGCCCCTGCAACCCCTCACACAACTACACCTCCCCGCCCAACGTGTCCCCCACCCTTCCGACTAACTCTCTCACTCAGCTATCCCCCAACCTGACCTCAATCCCAGCTCGTAATCGCAACAACCGCCCTCGTCGCACCCACAACTCTTCTTCTGACCTCAACACACTCACCCTTCTCCGCTCCTAGGACCCAGCCCCCCAAAATCACACAACCACCCCACACCTCAACATTCCCACGACACACTCAAATCCCCTTAGACCCCCCACACTAAACAGCAGATTCTCCATCCCCAATAACCTTAGAAAAGTCCCTCTCTCTCTAGAACCATCTACCACCCTCAACACACCCCGTCTCAAATGCACTCTTCTCAACTGCAGATCGGCCACGAAACATTCCGCCGCCAATGCTGACCTCCTCTTATCGTGGGACCTTGACCTAATCATCCTGACTGAAACGTGGCTAACTGAATCTTCGACACCTATAATGGACATTCTGGTTCCTCCCAACTACCACATTATCAGGCTCGACAGAACAGGCAAAATAGGTGGTGGAATCGCATGCATCTACAGGAACAACCTCTCTGTTCAGAAAGTCAATTCCACCTCCCTACCATCCCCAACATCCTGGGAATACATCTGCCTCGACATTATTAGTGAGGGCAAACCGATATGCTCTCTTCACAGCATTTACCACCCACCCAGGGACAACTTCACCTTTTCCCAACAAATCATGGATATGATCTCAACCAATTCCGGACGGCAGCTCACCCAAATATACCTTGGTGACTTCAACCTCCACTGGAACGATCGCAACGACGCGGTGGTAAATAGTCTTAAAAATGTCCTCGATGCCCTTAACCTCACCCAAATTTGCAACAGCCCGACCCACGAGAAAGGTTCTACCCTCGACCTGATCATCTCCAAAGAGGACTCTATCCAACTTGAGTCCATCCAACCCTGTGACTGGTCAGATCATCATATTGTCACATTCTTTATCAATGAAAAAGTCAAAGTTAACCCGGCTCAACTCCCTAAGCCCAAACTTTGGAAAAGAGACTCGAAAAAACTCAACCCAGGCTCTTTGCCCCCTAACAGTTGCAATCTCCTACTCCCACCGACAGGCGCTACGGACGTTCAAACCCTGACTGATCACTATCTCAACGCTATGACCTCTATAATTAATGAGGCTGCACCTATGCAGCTAAAAAGAGTCTCTACTAAAATCTCCAATCCATGGTACGACGGGAGTCTCAATGAGGATAGACGAGACATGCGAATGGCAGAGCGTACCTGGAGATCAGCTCCCTCTGCAATGCACCTAAAAGATCTGAAGAAAAAGAGAAACGCCTACTTCAGGAAAATAAAACGCTCAAAATCAAACTTCTTCAGCCTCCAACTCGACCAAGCAAAAAACCGCCCGAGAAAACTGTTTGAGTTAATCAATTCACAATCCAAGGATCAACCCCAACCACTCAACACTGGGCGTGAGGCACCCTCCTGTGAAGACTTCGCTGCTTTCTTTATCCAAAAAACTGACAAAATAAAGAGCGATCTCCTCATCGACGCAAGCCTCTACTCCAAACCCCAGTGCCTAGCACCCACTGAACCAAAAAACAATGCTACATGGTCAACCTTCGGCACATACTCGGAAGAAGAAATTGGCAAACTGCTCAGCACCCTGAAACCATCCAATCTCCTCACGGACCCCCTCCCTGCTTCCGCAGTAAAAGACTTTACCCCTTTGCTTCTCCCTCTCTGGACTAAAATTATCAACAGCTCTCTCCAACAAGGAAGCATACCTGACTCCCTCAAAGTTGGTCAGGTCACACCTCTACTAAAGAAACCTACAGCCAACCCCTCTGATCTCAACAATTAGCGTCCCATCACCAATATTCCCACTCTCGCCAAACTGCTGGAAAAATGCGCACAACTACAATTGACTAAACACATTGAACAATTTGATCTCCTCAACCCTCACCAGTCAGGCTTCCGAGCAGGACACAGCACAGAAACTGCTATGACTCACATAATTGACGACGCACTTCTTGATCTCTCTTCAGCATTCAACACCGTTAAACATTTAATTTATTAGAACTACTAAACACAAGAATGGGTTTATCTGGAACTGTTCTCAAGTGGTTCACTTCCTTTCTTCACAACAGGTCGCAGAAATTCAAGAGCAACAACCTGATGTTCTCGCCAATTCCTGTAACGCTAGGCGTCCCCCAAGGTTCCTCTCTATCCCCAACTTTGTTCAACCTAGTCATGGAACCTCTCACCACCTTGCTACAAGCATCCAATGTACACTTTCACATGTACGCCGATGACACCCAACTTTATCTCAAATTACAATCCCTCAATGACATCTTGCTCCTGAACTCAACGATCAGATGCACCCAATCCTGGCTTGCCGATAATCACCTCAAACTCAATGCCCTGAAAACAGAGTTCCTTCTGATCTCACCTCCAGCGAAGATACCCACCACTCAAATTTGGCTTAAACTCCTAACCGCACTCAATGTCCAACCCACCATCGTGGACTCAGCAAAATCTTTAGGCATAACACTCGGCACCAATCTCAACATGCAGCAACATATCAGCAAGGCAACAAAGGGAGCGAACTTCCAGATCAATACTCTGAGGAAACTTAAACCCTTCCTCCCAGCCAAAGACTTCCAAACCGCAGTACAAGCACTAGTCATCCCACAAATTGAATACGGCAGCACCGCCCTCTGCGGACTCCCCCTAACTACAACCGCACCACTAAGAGCTTCTATAAATGCTGCAGCGAGACTCATCACTGGGTCAAAAAAGCACTCCCATATTACCCCTGACTTGAGATCCCTGAATTGGCTGCCTTTTGAAGCCAGAATTCATCTGAAAATCGCCTGCATGACACACAAGGCGGTACACCTAAACTCACCCGGCTATCTCTCTCAGAAACTGACAATCTCTGGGGGAACTAGAAACACGAGAGGCACAAACAATCTTCTGCTGAAACCTCGAAGATTCCGGAAGGAAAAAACATATAAGCGCTCCTTCTCAGGAATGGCGCCTAGGATTTGGAACTCACTCCCTCCCGAAACCAGGCTTATCTCCTCCACTACACTCTTTAAAAAAGAAGTAAAAGCTATCCTCATGGCTAAATACACTTGAACTATTATCTCAAACTCTGTTAACACTCTGCACCGACCTGTACTACATGTTTGACCCCTTTGCTTATTTGTATGAGTTGCCTTATTACTCACATGATTGGCTTTGCAGCCACCTATTTGTACTGTGTGATCTATTGATTTATCTGTTTGACTATGTTCCCTCATGTACCCCTCTATGTAAAGCGCTCTGATATCTGCGAAGATCTTGTTCGCGCTATATAAAACTTTCAAAATAAATAAATAAAATAATCCATGTTTTCCATCCAAGCCTCGACCGTGGGCGGCCTCTGGGAACCCCACAACTGCGCTATGTCTCTATTAGCCGCCATTATTCCCACGGTTGCCCACTGCGCCTGCGTAACGTTATAGTCAGTTGGGTCCCAAACATTCAGGAGACAACGTCTAACCTCAGGCAGTAGAGCAACACCGGCAGCTTCCCCCATCTTATTGTGTTTCCCAGTCCAAAAGGCAGCTACTGCAGGACACTCCCAAATTATATGCAGAAACGTCCCGAGCAGCCCACAACCACGCTTCCAAAGACCATCCTCTGAATAACCCATTCTAATCAAGCGGGGGCCAGTCACATAGACTCTGTGCAGGATTTTAAGTTGCACCACCAACCGGAGACTGGCCGGAATCGCGACCTCCTTGGGAGAAGAGATCCTCATCGTCTAATTCAAGACCGTCTCGGGTCCATATGTCCTGGAGGAGTACCAACAGGTCAGTCCTACCATTGATCAGTTTTTTATAGATCAAAGAGATAGTACTATCTGGCACATGACCGTCCAGTATTCTATCCTCAAGCGGAGAGGACTCCGGAATATCCGCACTCTCAGAAAAAACCGACTGCATGGCATGGCGGACCTGAGCATATCGAAAATATTCCCTGTTACTAAGTTGTAACTCGGCTTTCAATTCCTCAAAAGTTTTAAACTTGCCTTTTACCCAGAGCTCACTCACCTTACTGATACCGATCATATCCCATTTCTCAAATCCTTTAGTTTTCCACAAGTTACCCAGCTTCTCGGAAGCAAAAAGCGGGGTCGCTCGGGTCAGTCGATCTTTCCAACCCATCGCACTTTTTGCGCAGTTCCATACCCGTAACGCAATCTTTGTGGGCCCCAAGAGCCTCCCTCCATCTAATCTAGAATAAAGCGCTCTATAATAATCGCCCCCCGGCAACAGCCACTTGTCCATTGCAAACGCAGGGTTCAATTCGGGACCATACATGCCATGATTAATGGCCCCCAATTGAGACGCCCAGTAATACCGTTTGATGTCAGGGAGAGCGATACCACCATCATACCATGGAAGCTCCAGCTTGGCGAGGGCGATACTCGAACGCCCATCCCAGATCAACTTCCTCTGGAGACCCTCAATAGCCCGAAAATAGCTCGTGGGAATTACATCAGAGGTGTTCTGAAGATCATATAGAAAGCGTGGCAACAACATCTTAAAAAGCGCCGCACTGCAAAAGCAGCAGCTTGCGCCAGCGCACCACGTCCAGCTTCAACCGGTTTAGTGGCGGGAGCAAATTCTGTTCGTATCGGGCAGCCGGGTTCAACGATACATAAACCCCAAGATACTTAAAACCCGTCTGTGTAACCTGGATGGGACAATCGCGCGGCAAAAGAGGGACATCTCCCGAGAGGACGTATAAGTAAGATTTAGTCCAGTTAATGACTAGGCCTGAATTCCTACCAAAAGAGGTGAGGACATCGAACAAAACAATTAACGACTTCCGGGGCGATGTCAGGTACAATAGTATATTGTCCGCGTAAAGCGAAATACGAACTTCTAAGTCTGGGGCCCACTGAATACCCTTCATCGACGGTTCCCATCTAATCCAGGCAGCAAGGGGCTCAAGAGCAAGGGCAAACAAGAGCGGAGACAATGGACAACCCTGTCTTGTGCCCCTTCCGAGAACGAAAGGCTCAGAGACCCGACCATTCACCACAACCTGCGCTAACGGGTCCTCATAGAGGAGCCTGACCCAGCTAATGAAGCCAGGACCAAAACCAAACTTGGCAAGTACAGCCCACAAATACGGCCACTCCACAGTATCAAAAGCCATTGTGGCATCCAAGGAGGCCAAGATGGCCGGCTCACGCAATGACGAAGTCCTCGCGAGAACACCATGCAAACGTAGCAGATTCAGGGCCGTATTCCGATGCGGGATGAAACCGGATTGATCTGGATGAATCCAGTCACTAATCACCTTTATTATACGATTGGCCAATAATTTAGCGAGAATCGTTGGTTCCGCGTTAAGGAGTGATATAGGCCTATAAGAGGCGCAGCGGTAGCTTGGCTTCCCTTCCTTATGAATCACAACTATGGTCGCAAGACGCTGATCACAGGGAAGGGAGCCACTATCTCGCGATTCCAAGAACATGTCACAAAGATATGGCGCCATTTTATCGGGGTGCAGTTTATAAAACTCAATGGGGAGACCATTAGGGCCCATCGCCTTCCCCGAAAGAATGGAGCGAATAGCGAGAGCCACTTCATCTGCGGTTATTACGGCATCCAGAAACTCTCTATCAGAATCAGATAAGCTGGGCAATGCAATGTCGCGCAACAATAAATGGGAGTCTTCCTCCAGCTTATCAGATACGGGGGAGTACACTTCCTGGAAATGTTCCGCAAAACTCTGGACGATCTCCTTGGGTTCAGTCACACGCATACCATTCACTTTCTCAATCACAGGAACCACACGACTAGCCCTCTCTTTTTTATCTAACCATGTTATCAGTTTGCCAGCTTTATCCCCGACATCATACAATCGACCCTGCTGCTCCCTGCTCATGACTTTCGCGGCATCCATAACCAACGCCCTGTAGTCAAGTAGTTGAAGACACAGAACATGCATCTTCTCACGGGAGAAGCCCGGTTCCAGATCACGCTCCAGCTCGGTGATCTCGGTCTCGAGTCTAACTACCTCCTCATTCCTACTCTTCTTCGCACCAGCAATCAATGACAACACCTGACCTCGGATGACCGTCTTAAAAGCCTCCCAGAGCGACACTACAGAAGACACCGATCCCAGATTCTGAACAAAATACTGGTCAAGGGATTTGACCAACGCCACACGTGTCTTAGGGTTACGGCGATACCACAAATTAATTGGGGCTAACCGCCCCTCCGCACCTACACGCAACTCCATCCGAAGCCACAGTGGAGTGTGGTCGGATATTCCCCGAACTAGATCAGCTGGCATCAGAATGTAATCAATCCTGGAAAGGCTACTGTGTGCACCTGAGTGGAAGGTGTATTGATTCTCGGCCGGGTGCAGCAGTCTCCAACAGTCCACCAACCCCAGTGTGTCTATAAAGCCACTAAGCCAATTCTGTGACCCTGTGAGGTCCCTGGGTGGGTATCGATCCTCCCTGCCAGAGACAACCGAGTTAAAATCTCCGCTAATGACCAGAGTCCCCCCAGGAAGTCCCAATACTACTCGCCCCAGGTCAGCAAAAGTTGTCGACTGTAGACCCGAGGGGACGTAAACAGAGAGCAAGGATACAGTTCTACCCTCCCATCGTCCAGTGAGAGCTACGTAACGCCCCCTATCATCCAGGACTGTTGCATCTATTGCTAAGGGGAGAGAATTCCTAACTAGGATACCCACCCCTCTGGATCCAGAGGAGAACCCCGCATGGGCAACCAGGCGATACCCTCGCCGGTTCATGGCATGACAAGTGTTACCGATCAAATGTGTTTCCTGCAACAATACCACATCAGGGGAAAGTCGCTTCAACAATTGTAACACAACCCCTCGTTTTATCCTGTCCCCCAACCCATTCAGATTCAAACTCATTAGTCTCAATCCCCTACCCCCCATGCCAAAAGTGAAACCGGATCCACCCCACCTCGGAACTCAGCATCCAAATCAACTGATAGAACAATATGTTGCCTTGCACTGAACCAAAACACACCCACTTGAACACCCCCCCATCCTCGAACCAAAAACCAGTTACAAATCCCCCCCCACCCTGCACCCCTGCGTAAGACTAAGTATCCACCCCAACTTGCAGTGTGCCTGTCGCCCGGATATCAAACTAGTCTACAAAAAGAAACCCCAGAGAAGGAAAGAGTCCACCAATCGCCCCGCCACCCCCGGGTATGACACATAAAATCATACAATAAAAGTCATCGAACCATAGTCAGGGTTATCAGTAAAGTTCAGAGACCAGAAACCATGCTCCTATTCCTTTTCCGTCGGGCCGCCTTCCGCTCCTCAAGAATGTTCCTCCCGGCCACGTTGGTGTGGCAAAGTGTCGAGCCAGTCTCCCGCCATCTCTGGAGGATCAAAAAAATATGTTCGTTCCTCGAATTCAACACGCAGCCTGGCTGGAAAAAGCATTGCGTATTTCAGTTCCATCTCCGTCAGTCGTCGTTTGACGCTCAGAAATCCAAGTCTTTGCTTTTGGACAGCCTGTATAAAGTCCGGGTAGAAACTTACAGTGGTATTTTCGTATTTCGTGGGTCCACTCATCCGTGAGGCCTGCAGGATAGTGTCTCTATCGCAGAAGTTAAAGATTCTCGCGATGAGAGGTCTCGGCGGGGCACCCAACTTCGGTTTACCACCCGGTACTCAGTGGGCTTGTTCAACCGCGAAGAACTTGCTTAGACCTTTAGGAGCGAGGTGTTTGGTGATAAGATCTTCCACAAAAAGATCAGCCGCCGGATCCTCCGATTTTTCCGGGACCCCAATAATGCGTACGTTATTACGCCGGGCACTACTTTCAAAGTCCTCCAACCGGCGGGCAAAAAGATCATTAGAGGTCCGCAGGTTGCAGACCTCTGTCTGCAAGTCGGATACATCACCCGTTAGGCTGGAAGTTTTCAGATCTAAAGATTTGACCTTTTCATTAGTTTTTGATAAATCTGTATGGATCAAATTAACATCGATCGAAACGGTGTCCAGCTTGTGGGCGAGAGTCTCAAATTGTTGGCCGATGGATGCCTTCATCCTATCAAGGGCGCCCATGACGTCTTGCAAAGTAAATTCTGCCGATGAGGCCGGGCCCTCCTTAGTACCATCAAGTAATCTACTCGGTCCACCAGGGGATCCTTTAGATTGGGCACATCGATCCATATTGTTTGCTTGGGTGTAGCCACCTCGCCGAGTGATCTTGGACTTTTGCTTGTCGCCATCAGGTTTGGTCGCCATCACGGACAAGGAGGCCTTCCAAAGTGGCGGGCAACGAGAGAAAATGGCCGCACCGGGAACTGCAATCAAACCATCCGCGGCGACCAGAGGGCACAGTCCGTCTAGGCCCAGTATACGCAGTCAGGACATCACCTATGGTCGCTGAGCCGTCAAATATTATTTATTATTTATTTATTAATGACATTTATAGAGCGCGTACAATTACCCGTGGGCGTCTCGGCGCTAAAATGCAATGATGTCTCTCCCTGATCCGATTGTCCAGAGGCATGATTTACTGATTAAATAACCAGGTCTTCAGTTTTTTTCTAAACTGAAGGAGTGAGGGGCTTGTTTTTATGTGGTTTGGTAGGGTATTCCAAAGTTTAGGGGCCGCAATTGAAAAGCGGCGGTCACCCCAAGAAACTGTTCTGCTGCGATGAACCACTAGTTGATTGAGTGAGGTAGATCGAAGTGTTCTAGGCGGGTTATAGAGAATCAGTTGCTCTTTGAGGAAGCGGGGTCCTTGGTCCTGTAGTGTTTTGTAGACTATGCATAATGATTTAAATGTTACCCTGTTGTGGATGGTTAGCCAGTGGTAGCTTTTCAGAGTGTCCGAGATAGGTGCAAATTTTGGTTTTTTGGACAGTACGTGTGCTGCCGCGTTCTGCACGGTCTGCAACTTTTTGGTAACTCTGTTTTGTGTGTTGAGCAAAAGACCGTTACAGTAATCCAACGATGTCAAAACCAGGGAGGTGACTAACGTTTTGGCTGCTGAGTCTGGTAGATAAGGTAGGATTTTTCTTACCATTCTGAGCTTAAAATGGGCGTTGGCTGCCACCTTATTTGCGTGGGCCATGAGATTAAGCTGGTCATCGAATGTTACTCCTAGGTTTCGGACTTTGACCGTGGGGCAAGGAGGAGTACCTAGGGCCGATGGCCACCAGGCTGCAGACCAGACTGGCAAAAGGTTACCAAAGATAACCACCTCCGTTTTATCGGAGTTGAGTTTAAGGCAATTTTTTGCCATCCACTCACCGATAGTAGTCATCCCTCTTTGGAATCTCTCTGCCACCTCCTGTCCATCACCCTTTATGGCCAACACCAGTTGAGTGTCGTCGGCGTATGAGGTCAGGCTCATCCCATATGCTTTGATGACACTGGCAAGGTCCGACACGTATATATTAAATAGTGTCGGACTTAGGGATGAGCCTTGGGGAACCCCACACGGTAGCTTCTGCTAGTAGTAGGCTCGCTCTCAGATAGGATCAGACTGGAGCCTCGAAAACGAAAGTGAAAGTTCAAGTCAGTGTCTCCTCAGGCCGCTGTTGTTCAACTACCGCCCGGGCACCATACCAACTCGAGCTCCGGGCAACTCCGAGGGGCAGGCCGCAATATTCAAATCGTTGTTATTCCGGTTCCCGAAGTCCGATTCAAATTTGGACAACGGTGTCCGCCTCAGCTATGGCTCGTCTTCGATAACCCGTCAATGTGGTCAGGATAATTTCCAGGATAGATGCAGGAGGTTGAGAGGGTCTCGGGAGCCCTGTGCTCACACGGCCACCTTGGTTGCGCAAGAAGCTCCTCCCTTCTATCGCATTCTTGTGGAGTATGTTTAAGGCTTCTTTGAAAAGTAAGTGAAGGCGAGGGGAGGGGGACCCTTGGGTGGGGTCGTAGGTGGTTTCTTTGTGAATTCCAAAGTGTGACCCTTGTGTACTAGGTCAAGGACCCACTGATCTGACGTGATCTGTTGCCATTGATGAAAGAAGTGCTATAGAAACATGGGTTAACCCAATAAGTCGCTGGGACCTGGGTGAGTTAATGATGCAAACAAAGTGGTCCCAGATACAGAAACAAATAAACTAAGATTGAATAATATCTCAACTAAATACAAGGAAAGTATCACAACATTGTTTTTAATCACAACGTGTACAAATATTCAATAAAAACGCTGTTCATAAATTACATCAATATTTGATCTTAAATGGTGCCCCTAACAGAAGGGAAAGTGAGGGGTAGTGATGTGGAAGGTGTGGGGAAACTTGTGATTAAAAACAATGTTGTGATACTTTCCTTATATTTAGTTGAGATATTATTCAATCTTAGCTTATTTGTTTCTGTATCTGGGACCACTTTGTTTGCATCATTGATGAAAGAAGGCTAAGATCTTTGCGCCCACAGGGAGAGGGGAAAAATGACTGGCGTACTGCTGGGCTCATTGTTTTCTGTTGGAGTCACGGCCTTAATTGTTTGACCGTTTTCATCCGCCCTGACGAGAGAAACTACCAGATGAAGCTTGCCTGTATGATGATTGGTAGTAAGGTTGCTTGTATTGTGATTGATACTGCCGTTTCTGCTGATTGTGATAACCTCCCCTGGAGGAAAAGCCACGACCTCTGGTTCTTCGGAAAGATCCTCGTTTGTACTGGACAGCACCCAATGATTTCGCTATATCTGTATCAGTCTTGATAGCCAACAATGCTTCATCTATATGCTTCCCAAATAATGAATAGCCATCATAGGCCATATCCGGTATCTTGGTTTGTACCCCTGGCCTAAATGATGTTGCCTTAAGCCATCCCTGGCGTCTAATTACCGCAGCACCTGCAAGCTGCCTGAAGTTGGTATTAGCGATGTCTAGAGCGCAGTCCATAATTTCGGATGCCGCTCGTTCACCTTCCAACACAATTTTCCTTGCCTCTTGCCTCAGATCTTCCGGGATGAGGTCTATGAACTCTGTCAAATCCGACCACATCTGGCGGTAGTACTGTGCCAAAATTGCCAGGGAATTTGCTGCTTTGATGGACAATGCAAATTTATTTCCTATCAGATCCAATCTTCTACCATCCTTATCAGGCGGAGTTGAAATTGGCGTGGCTGGATTCGTCGTTCTCTGCTGAGCAGCTTGTGATATGACTGAATCCGGGATGACCTATAAGGCAAGATGGAGTGTCCTGAGGTTCTCTGTATTTCTTCTCAATCCGCGGAAGAAAGGCAGGTATGGAGGCAGGCGTTTTGATTATTTTAACACCTTCATTCCAAATGTAGTCTAGAATCAGAATTCTCTTGTTATTTTTCTATATCCCTCTTTAAAATCATTCAAGAAACAGTCCAATTGCTCAATAGTGACTGGCAATTGGAATCTTGTTGTAGCCCGTTGCAGGATATTGTGGAAGCCGCCAATATCCTCAGGAGGAGAATCAGATGGCTGAGGAATAGGAGTAGAGAGCATGGGAATGATGTAGTCATCCCAGGGGTCCCCATCACCATTGTTGTTGGGCAATTCACCTTCCTCTCTCCCTTCCTCGTCCGAGGATGAAGTATCCTGGTGCCCCTGTGGTGCTGTTCCAGAGGGCTGCCTTGGAGAAGTAGGAACCTCCGCCGGCGGTAGTGATGCTGGTATGACTGCCGGTGTGGGAGGAAGAACAGGAATAGTCGGTTCTGAAGGAAACCTTTGCCGATAATCAGCCAACATGGCCTGTAGGACTTGTATCAAAGAAGGAGGAGGAAGAGGACTGGTCTCTCCTTTATGTGAAGCCCTTTTAGGGTGGCTTTGATAAGGGGTACAGTCATCGTCCTGATAAAAATGCTCTTGGTAATCTTCTTCGTCATCATCTTGGCATTTTATTTGTAGTTCTGAGGGATGGCGAGCTATGCCAAAAGGACCCTCCTCATCTTCCTCATCAGACTCATCATCTTACACATACGTCTTCAAAATATGTGAAGGCAGTAATGGAGAAATATTGCTGTAGTCTTGTCTGTAGTAGGTTTTCAACAGGAAGTGAGTATAGGAAATAGGCGTCGCCTGAGATACTAGAGGAATCGCTGATGACCAACCCTTCGTCAATGGACTTTTCGTCATCAGGGGGCTCTTCGTCGTTGACGGGGTCGTCTTAGGCATCGGTGTCGTAGTCGACACGGTCGTCGTCGAAGGGGTCTTCGTTGACGAGGTCTTCGACGGGCTCTTCGACGTCGACGGGCTCTTCGTCGACTAGGTCTTCGACGTCGACGGGCTCTTCGTCGACGATGTCTTTGTTGACGAGGGAACTGTCGTCGACGAAGTTGACGTCGATGTTGTCGTCGACGGAGGTTTAGATGAGGAACTTTTAGTAGACGATTCCTTGGTCACAGTAGATCTCTTTGATGTAGAAATTTTAGAAGTTACAATAGGTGAGATAATGGCCATGGTAGAGACCGTAGTTGAAGAAAGAGGAGCAGCAGAGGTCACAGATACCGTATGAGAAGACACCAGAGAAAGAGTCTTGACCAGGGCTTTACTCACGGTTCTGGAAGTTGAAGGCCTGGAAATCTCAGGGGACGGAGACAAGGCTGATCCAGAAGGAGAAATGGGAGACCTCCTTGACTAGTCAGAAGCTCCATGAGAGGATTTGTGGTGCTATTCCCTCAGAAGAGGAGCTGTCGCGGGATCTAGCCCTCTTACTCGATGTTGAAGCCTTGTCATCCTCCTCAGCTGATGAGGATTTCAGCCATAAAAGTACCCTTGCTTCCCTGTCTCAAATGGTTTTAGCACCATATTCTACAATCCTTAACAACATGGTTAGAATGTAGACAGTAGATGCAGTCTTTGTGCTGATCATCTACATAGACCCTCTTCTTATCACAGGTCCTGCAGGCTCTAAAGAGAGCTTTCTTGTCGGACATCTTGAAGGAAAAGAATGAAGAAAACTGAGTAGGCACTCAGGGAGACTTCCTTCCACATGACGTGCGGTAAAAATCTGAGGAGAACTGCCTCTGCTGGGAAGGTTCTAGAGGGTGCTGGCAGTGGATTGGTAGGAACTATTTTTTAGGTATTTTTCATATAATTAGGTAGATAGGCTACTAAGTTGTTGGCCATCTGGGCCTATTTGCTTTTATCCTACTACTTTTCTTACTAAGGCACTGCTTTTGGATATATATATATATTTTTACTGTGGGACTCCCGCCTCGGCGACGGGAAATATTCAGGCATGTGAATCTATGAAAGATACACCAATACTGAATAACATGGCAGACCAGAATGCTCATGGCCCACCTTTAACCACAAGTGGTGCCAGTGGGCCTGCAGGGAGGGAACATGGAAATAAGCATCCTGCAGGTCCAAAGTTACCATCTTCACTTCTGGATCCAGGGCAGACAAAAGATGAACCAACATGAGCATCTTGAATTTTTCCTTCCACAGACCAAATTGAGAGCCCAGGAATATAAAATAAGACGAAGGCTGCTATCATTTTTCAGCACTAGAAAATAGCGGGAGTAACATCCAGTTCCTTCTGCAAGGATTAGGGTCTCCCTATGGCTCCTTTTGTCAAAAGAGCCTGAATGTTCTGTAATGGCTCTCTTACCTGGGGTGTCTACTCCCACTATCATGCCACCCTGCTGTGGATGGGGGCATAGTCCTAGCCCTGATTGGATAAGGCACATCTTCTTCAAGATGGTGGGCACTGAAAAATGTGCTTTACTTCGCCTCCAACACCTGAGGGGTGGAGCTGGTGAAGGGGGGGCACTACCTCCTATTCTCACTAAGTTTTCCCAACGGTTCTCCAGCTAAAAGTGGGGGTTGGAACCGGGGGCTGCCATCTGCTGCTAGCAGCAGAGGCTGGGGTCACATTACAAAGGTGGTAAGGGCTTGAGCTTCCTTCTCAAGCACTGTGCTCATCCTGGTGGAGGAGGTGTGACACCTCAGCCCAGAATGTGCTTTCTTTCTGGCCTCAGAGAGTAGGTCCTCTGGACGCAGTGATCCAGAAACATGTCTGGTGGTGGCAGACCGACTAAAGCCAGTCAGAGACCACACCAGGTTTGGTATGTTTTCAGGGGGCACCTCCGAGGTCCCCTCTGAGTACATGTTGTAATAAATCCAACACAAGCATCAGTGTGGATTTATTTAGAGGAGTTGTTTAGTAACAAACACTCCTGGGTTCAGTGAAGCCATCATGGTGCTGGGGAACTCGAGTTGTCGAGTTTCCAGTCCATGTACTCGCTATGGCTTCCCTGGCACTTACAAAATTAAGAACAGGCTTAAATATTGTAGGGACATATCTGCTCATGCAGATGTGCCCACAGCTGAGATATAGAGCACCCTGCCTTAGGGCTTGTAAGGCCTGCTAGAGGAGTGACTAACCTATACCTTAGGCAAAGCTGCTTGGCATGGCACATGGGCAGTGTGCCATGTAGACTCCAGGACATGCAGACTACAGTGGCAGTTAGCATGACCCTGGTGAGGGGTCCCTAGATGGCCCCACTTCAGTCCCAATGCCCTAGTTACCAGGGGTACCATTTACAGGGGAGCCTTAAGCTACCAATTGTGGTACAGCTTTAGGGAAAGAACATTGGTACTGGCAACCTGGACAGCAGGGTCAGTACACCTCAGTCAAAGTTGCATCAAAAGCCAGACAAAAAGTGGGTGCGGGGGCTGGAACAGAAATTCACCTTCCCACAGCACCCTTTATACATCCTAGTAAATTGAACCCCTGGTACCTAGGGCCTGAAGTAATACAGAGGGGCCCTCAAGGGCTGCAGCACGAACTGTGCCACCCCAGGGGGACCCTTCACCAAACTCATGCAGGGCTGCCATTGCAGGCTGCATGGTTTGGTGCAGACAAAAGTGAAAACACGACCTGACACACATCCCTATGTGCCAACTCCGCTAACACTGCATGAAGTGTTTCTAAGTCACCCCTACAGCAGATGTTACAGCCCTAAGGTCGGGTGCTTAATATTACATGTGAGGACATTACCTGCATGAGCAGATAAGCCCCTGTGCTGGTCAGTTTCGTTTCTGCCAGTGTAAGTGAACAGGGAAGCCATTTTAGAACATGTGCATGACACTGGCGAAAATGAGTTCCCCAGCTACATGATGGCTTCACTGAAAATAGGGATGTTTAGTATCAAACATCTCATATTCACAAACCCAGCCCGATTCCTGTGGCAGGTCTATAAATACATGCACCCAAAGGGCACCTTGGAGGTGCCCTTAAAAACCTACCAACCTCAGGTGGGATGGCTGACTTGTCTCTGTCAGTCTGCCGCCCGATACAGATTTCTGACCTCCCAGGGAGAGGGCCCGTGTTCTCAGGCGGTGAGATACAAAGCCGGCACGGGAAGAGAGTGTTCACACTCCGTCCCTCAGGATGAACTACTGATTAGCACTCCTAGGCGGGCGAACTTCAAAGAAGCTCTTGCCTTTGAAATGTGAATCAGAATACCCTCACAGGAAAGGACGCAGACCCCTCCCTTTGTCCGGAGCACTTTGGCACCTGAACAGGTGGGAAATTAGCTAGTCAGGTAGGGGTGCCCACCCGAGGCAAGTGCCACGCCTAAGATGGCCTAACCTGAAGTGAGTATGACTTTTCAGAAGTGGCCTCCTTTGTGTTGGTACACTTAGGAACTCTGGGACAGGGTTATACCCACTTCCCACAGGAAGTGGTCACGTAGCGGACATAGTGACCCCAAGGATAAGTAGCCCATTGGCTACTAGCCTACACTCCCTTAACACACCTAAATTCACACCTAAATTCAGTATGTAGGGGAGCCCCTGGCATCAGGAAATCATATCCTGCCAACCTGAAAGACGAAGGCGGACGTGAAGAGTCGCAACCTCCAAGAACTGACGACCCAGCAACTGACCTGGCGCAAACCCTGCTAGCCTGCCTGCTGACTTCGACAATTGTGCCTACAGTTGACTTGTCTTGCAGCTGCTGAGTCCCCAAAGCTTGTGAGACCCACTAGCACTTTACTCAGGAACCAAGACCTCCTGAGAAGTAGCGGACCTGCTTCCTTGTAAACCAACATGCATCCAAAGACTCCTGTGAGGATTTTGTGACCTCTGAAACCAGTCGCCTGAAGACACTACTACACCCTGTCGCACCATGCCAGAGTTGAAGTGGGTGTCAGCGTGTCCCCCAGCCCTCCAGAGAACGTGTCCACCGTGGTTTCGCCCCCAGTGAATGCTCAGACGTCGCATGCAGCCTCTGCACGGAGCCCACCTCTACTGCGACTGCTCTCGGTAAGGAAAACCCGACGCCTAAAGACACCTCTGCACCCGTCGCCCCTGGGCTGTGGAGAAGAGGATTAAAGGTCTACGTCCCAGAGCATTGTGAAGCCTGAGCCCCCCTGATGGTTCAGCCTGACTGGCCTCCCAGTCCAAGCCTACAGCCTCTTTGCGCAAAGACCTATTCCTGGAGAGTAACACTGGGCACCCAAATCTTCTTTGCACCTCTGCACCTGGCCGCCCTAGTGCCACTGGTAGTGTTCTGCTGGTGCTGCCTTGGACCTCCACCACCACTCAATTGAACTACTGTAAATTGGCCCCTTAAGTTGCTGTGCTGTACCTGAATGCCACATTGACTTTTTCTCCCAGAGGATAACATTGCAGCTTCTAAAAATATATGTGTCGACTTTTTGTATTGAAAAGAATTCCTATTTAAAAACATACTTACTTGAATGAATTGCTACTGGTGCCCAAATATATATATAACGATACGTGTTATTTTGATAATTTGGTGTGCATCTCCTTATGGAGTTGTGTATCTCATTTATTGACTATTGCGTGTATTTGTGGATGTCTTACACTCCTCTGTGATAAGTTTAAGACTGCACGAACACACTACCCCCTAGAACACCTTGGGATTGCCATAGGTAGTCCCTGTTCACTTATAAGGGAACCCCCAACACTCTGCACGATATACCTCATTTTGATATATAATGAGACAGCTTCCCATACCACAGAACTGTTCATCTGATGGCCACAGCACATGAGGGTGCCTTCTGTTGAAGGGCCAAGGGAGAACTAAACACCGTTTCAGAGGGAGGGACAAATCCACTGGCTTCTTGTAGGTCCAAATAGAAATTGAAATCATACGGTTTCAGGGGTAGGGGATGACTTCATCTCCATCATCACGAACCGCAGGTTGACTTTGGTCAAAGTTTCATTGAAAAATATGTGGAGCGCTAAAGGACAGATCCTAGTTAATGGCACTGTTTTGTCTGAATCAGAATGAACTGGGGCTGAGTGCATTAGAACACCTCTGGTTGAGGTTGAAATGAATTTGGTTCGGAGTCAGACAGGACAAAAGGAGCAACGTCTTCCACTAGCATCAGCAGCTACATGGCAGGAACCAATGTGGATGGCGGCACTGGATGACTGGATGCAGAGTTGGAGCCGAACGCTAAAAGAGTCCAAGAGGTGCAGACAGATTTACCTGAGGTAACTGAACTGGATTCCCTGCTGATTTGTGGCCTAAATGTGCGCTGAAAGGAGCCCGCCAGAATGCCAAGGATGCACAAAATAGCTTATTTGAAAGTCTCAATCCTTTGTGATATTGCCGACGGCCCCCACAATTCGGAATACATTGGGATCAGATGCTAAATTGGTTTATTGGCTGGGAGCGAGACTGAGGGCACATTGATACCCTTGCAACTTCTCAGGAGAGAGAGGTGAGCCTGGGGCTCGTCCCGCTTGGCCTTCTTGTGTTTCTTTTTTTACTTTGATTTACCTGAAGATATAGACTGTAAATAAGATCTTTAGAGGGAGCAGCCCCGTAAATGGGATAGGATCCATGGGCTCGACTTCGAGCAGTACTTACACAACTTCCTGCAGTATTTACTGATATACAGCTTGGCTCTGCGATCCCGGATCACTTTCAGATTCATAAGGGCACACTTCTTGCATGACTTGGAGGCGTGGCCCAAAACCACATAACAAAGACATCTCGTGGGGATCTGCCACAGACCTCTGTTTGCGACAATCCCTACAATATTTCCTCTAGTTTTAGGAGGGGACATGTTCCCTTTCACACTGGAAGATAATTTTGTTGGGAAAAAGGCTTGTGAACTCACAATATAATGTTGGGAATTAGCTTAGGATCTGCAGAAATAAATTATGTGAGCTTGGGTAGCACTTACATAGGCTCAGACTGTCATTTCACGGGCAGAACAAGGTCAACGCAGAGCCACAAGATCCAACCTACTGGTGCGCAGGGGCTTTGCTGAAAAATCTTCTGGATCCAGTCTAGTGCCTGGAAATATTTTGAAGGACAGAAATCTGCGGTCCCAAGTTATCTATCAGAAAACAATACTTGACTGATCTACAGGGTATGATGGGACAGTGCAGCTTCAGAAATTTTCTAAGCACCGGTTTCAGGTTGTCACAGTTTGTCTCTCTGTTTACAGCCTGCAAAAGACTCTTCAGCTCCCTTTTGTCTTATTTTTATTATTATAAAGTATTTCTTATTTTGTTTTAATAAAAAAAAGTTGGGTTTTCAGGCAAAGCTACTTAACAACACGTCAGCATTTTAAAACAAGGATATATATAGATATATATATATATATAGATATATATATAGATATATATATATATATATATATATATATATACTAGCTTACCCGTCGCGCGTTGCTGCGATCTCAGAAGAAAGGAAATTTAAGGAAACTTGTTATGATAACATTCAATTTACATTGTGTCATTTTTATTGAAACTTATTCATTTTAATATGGAAAACATTTTAAAGTGTTGTTTTAATTCTGTTTATTTATTCGAGTGCTTGTGGATACACGGTATCTTTTGTTTTTTCGTGTGGTGCGCACACATCAGAAGGTTTTCCGGCGCGAGAGCTGGCCACATAAAGTTGGCCAGGTGAGAAGCACAGATTCTCCAAATCTAGTCCACACACTTGCAGCGATTGTCCTTGTGCTTTGTTGATGGTCATCGCAAAAGCGAGTCGCACCGGAAAATGTAAACATTCAGTATTGGAAAGATTATGAGGGCCCTGGGCCGATATTGAACACATTTTTTTTTTGCCAGAAACCTTCGCGGGAGTGTACTCAACAACTTCCCAAAGTTTCATGCCGATCGGATGAATGGTGTAGTAATGCATAAAGGACAAACAGACATACTTTCGTTTATATCTATCTACCTATCTATCTATCTATATACATATATATATATATTTATATCGCTCCAAGTTACCCAGCAAGATCACGGGTAAGAGTGAACGTCACAGTCTGATATGTTTCCAGCTCTCATGTCGTTGATATTGGCCTGACGCGTTTCTGAACTTCTTGTTCTCATCAAAGGCTCGACAAATGAGTTCGTGCTGACACACTCACACATTTATACCTTGTTTGGCCCCTTATTGGTGCAATGCTTACTGGGTTTTGTAGTGTGTGTCATCATTAGTCCACAGATGGATGCACGTTAATTCCAAAGCTGCCATTGCTCAAAGCACTAGGATGGGCCTCAGAATGTGTGCCACTCATAAAGCCCATTTTGTCAGCTGTTCCACTTCTTGGGCTCGGCAAAATTTCTGGGCACTGTGACCCCCAGGGATCACGGGGTTGTGCAACCTTCGCGGCCGGGCTGCCGCGTTTACATCTCGCTCCAACGTACCCACAGGCAAGGATGCACTAAACAGCAAGATCACGGGTAAGAGTGAACGCCACAGTCTGATATGTTTCCAGCTCTCATGTCATTGAAATTGGCCTGACGCGTTTCTGAACTTCTTGTTCTCACCAGAGGCTCGACAAATGAGTTTGTGCTGACATACTCACACATTTATACCTTGTTTGGCCCCCTTATTGGTGCAATGCTTACTGGGTTTTGTAGTGTGTGTCATCATTAGTCCACAGATGGATGCACGTTAATTCCAAAGCGGACATTGTTCAAAGCCCTAGGATGGGCCTCAGAAAATATATATATACATATATATAGCCGGCAAGCAAATAAAGAAAATTTGAGCACTGCAGAATATATATATATATATATATATATATATACATATGGCATATACTAGTGGTTTAAGCAAATATATAGAAAGAAATCTTTTAGGAGACTGTGTAAATGACCCATATTGGGTAAAAACTTTATAAATGGATTTAACCTGTTATTTAAAGCCTGATGACATATCAGTGGTCCTCACAATTGCACATTACAAAACCACTATGCCATAATAATTGCTCAAACTCGCATTTAAGCAGTTAGTAAAACATTACTTTTAATCAAAAATATATATTTTTGTAAATTAACCTGGGAAAGACGTAGATCCATGTGATAGTCTTTTTATCATGTTTAGTAATCATGTGACCTACTGACCATGCAGTGCAGGGGGGTGTGTACATTTGGTGTTAAAAAACGTATAAAACTTTAAACGGTCGCGATAATTGCTGAATGTGATCAAGGGCTCTTGAAGCCCGAAACGCGTCGTTGCAGGCTGGAAAAGAAACGCAAATAAAATCTGCATCTTGCCTGACTCGCTGTGTCCTCGCCGCACGCCGGAAGTGGTGGAAATTGTTTGGTATATATATATATATATATATATATATATATATATATATATATATATATATATATATATATATATATATATATATATATATATATATATATATATATATATATATATATATATATATATATATATATATATATATATATATATATATATATATATATATTATAAAGAGAGAGCCCAAACCTTTGAGGCGGGTAAGAACTGCAGCACCAATCACAACACCCAATACAGAATTGGAAACAGATGGACCTAGGCTATACAGCAGCCCACCATATACATTAGGGGGGAAAGAACGTTAGGGGAAAAGTAGTCCGTTGGGGTAATGATGGGCGTCTGCATACAGCGATATGGGCGCGGCGTTCGGTGTGATGGGCGTCTGCATACAGCGATGGGCGCGGCGTTTGGATTATAACGCTTGCGAGAGGCCTACTAGCGTTCTTAGAGTGGGCGGGTTATGCGATGGCGTGTGGGCGTGGCGTTCGGTAAAAGATGATAACGCTTGCAAGAGGCGTACTAGCGTTACAATACCAGTGGGCGGTGCATTTACTATTGTTGGGGGCGTTGGCGCGATGTGGGGCCTCTAAGTGGCGTCAGGTGGAGCGCACAAACACCTTGGCGGATTGAGCCGACACCTTCACAAATTGCATGAAAGACACAGCCTCGGAGTGCACGCATTCATCTGCGGGTGCAGAGGCGAGTCAGCGTCGCGAACACACATTACACGGACTGCTGATTTGGGCGCGATGTGGGGCCTCTAAGTGGCGTCACGTGGAGAAAACAAACACCTTTGCGGCTGGAGCACAGACCATCCAATATTGCATCAAACACACGGCCTCGGAGTGCACGCATTCACATTACCGTCTATGCACACCTCAACTGGACAGGTAAAGAACGACGTCTCACATTTGCTAAACGAGGAGTGTTATTCATCAGAGTAAAACAAGAAATGTTGTATACCGTGAGGTTTTACAATAAATTAGCATTGCCTATTCCAAACATTTCACACATTCTATTTCATCCCCGGACGGGACGGGATATATATGGATATATATATATATATGTTGAGACTGCCCACTTGGGCAATATTATTTGAAACCTTAAAAAACAGTTGATCCCTTTGGAAAATTTGCACTATGCGCTTTACTGAGCACTTTACTGAGCTAATATGCACTGAAGTTTGTACATTGATTTTTATTAATTTTTGTATATAGGTGTATTGCGATTTTGCATTTATGTAAATATTTATTTTAAATATTTATTGCGAAATGTTGCACAGTCCGTGGGATAAACTGTAAAAATGAATTAAGGTTTTAAAAATGTAAATTTAACGAAAAAAGTTGAATGGCAAATAGTCCGGTCTAGGCTGAAGTATTTTCTTTATTTCTATATTCTTGGAGCCATGTGACTAGTCCAGCACTACAAATCACTGGGTGAAATCTGACCATGTCATGTGATCAAGGGCTCCAGGGCCCGAAACGCGTCATGGCGGACGAGAGGGTGCACAGAAAATAAAATAAGCGTATGAATCAACCTGAGTGGGTCCGTTTTCGTTTCTTTGGCTTCCAGTGTCTTTTGCCGAATTACGAAGTTCCAGACATATATATATATATATATATCAACACAGGTTTCCACGAACAATGAAACGGACTCAATCCAGCCGCAGCACCGCCAAGAAACAGGAGACCCAGATTTCCGTGAGTAATTATTTTATTCTGCAACGGACAGCATAACGTTTCGGCCTACCAGAGGCCTTGGTCACACACACACATATATATATATATATATATCCCTTTTTATGGAAATCACAGAGGTTCCTATGATGATAATAGATCCTAAAGTGATGTTTGTATGTTCAATGGATTAAAAAACAGGCAGAGCAATGCTGATAAGCCACTCAGTCAATTTTCCAATAGTGTTATTCATGCGACTGCATGGGATCCATTAGAGCCCTTAAATTAACTTGAGAATCATAGTGAGTGAAAATAAATTAAAAATAACTTACGCTCCATAGATCTGTCGAGGAACCATTGATGCTGATTGTTTTGCAATCTCCTGCATGTCTGGCTGCTTTCTTCTTGGAGGATTACTTATTGCCACCTGAATGGTGTGTTCCTTTATCTGAGTACCATCGATTTTCAATACCGCCTGTGAAGCCTGAGCCTCATTTTCATATTCTACATAGGCAAGTCCCTACAAAAAAATGAAGGGACACAACTGGTGAGTCGATTATCACTCCTTCGTAATAAGGAAAATAATTTTCTTTTTTTTTTTTTAATCTTTTGCAATTGTTTTCCCTTTTGTATACTAGAAAGATGCTCTCAGAAAATATACTTGGGTAGAAGTAGTGAATGCAATATTTCCCCATACAAAGAGGATTCTGCACTGCTGCTGTACTTTGTGCCTGTTTTGTGTGTGAAGAAGCAAAAACTGATGCCACCTGTCCTGTACTAGTTTTGTGTTAAGGGACTGCCACTTGTATCTGTGCTGTATTTTATTTAAGGTTCTTTAATACTTTTAAGCAATAGATAAGGCAAATGACTGGCACTAAGATGGGGGCAAGGTGAAAAGGGAAGAGTACAGTGTAATGGGGAAGTACAGAGTGCAGTTGGGAAGCAGAGGGTGCAAGAATCTTTGGTGAGCACACAATAAGGCAGATCAAGCCCCTAGAGAACATGCATATCAGCTGGGCATGTTTTCCTCGTAAAATAGTAGGATGGGGGAACCAACGACAGAGTGCAGCAGTACTTTTTAGTAGCAAGTTTCCATTCTTATTCGTCAACCACTCCCTCTCAAAACACACAACACAAATACATGCACACACTTGTGAATACGCAGTGCAAGCTTACCTTGTGCATGTATAAACATGAGAGCATGGACACACTTGTGAGGAAGTGCCATCTTTCTTGCATGGTATGCCCCCACTTTTGGTGAATTTCTGATGTACTTTGACTGAGTGTGCACTGGGCTCCTGCCAATCAGGTACCCAGGGTCTGTGTTCCTTCCCTAAAACTGTATTAAAACCTAAACCCAATTGGCATCCCTGGCCACAGGTCAGCCCCTGGTAAATGGTACCCTAGGCACTGTGACCAAGGAAGGCCCCTATGGGTGCCACCCTTAGAAGACAGACACAGACAGACACACACACACACACACACACACACACACACACGCCCCCCCCTGCAGGCTGAGTGTCTTGGTGCAGAACAAAGCAAAGTGTTGACATGGCACACATCCCTGTGTGCCATGCCCACAACACACTGCCCTGGCATACCCTCAGTCACCCTTCTAGCTGGGTGCCCTATGCCAGTGGTGTGGGTACAAGGGCATGAGCCCTGTACCCCTACTGTACCCAAGTCCATTCCTGGGCACTGTAAGTGCAGTGCTGCCATTAACTTTATATGGTGCTGGGAGGTCGTAATCGCGAACTCCAAAGCACCATGATGGCTACACTGAAGACTGAGAAGTTTAGTATCAAACTTCTCAGCACATTAAATCCACACTGATGCCAGTGTGGGGTTTAATGTAAAGTGCACGACAGAGGGCAACTTAGAGTTGCCCCCTGAGCCTAACCCACAACCAGCATCCTGACTGAGAGGCTGCCTAGGCTGCCACCCAGCAGACATGTTGCTGGACCCCTGGGTAGAGAGCCATCTGCTCTACTGGGCCAGCTACAATGCACATCCTAGGGCGAGGTGCTAGGCCGTACCCCCAGGATGGGCAGGGGGAGCTTCAAAGGCATGCCGCCTTTGTGAGCTTCTCCAGGCCACTTCCTGTACTCAGCAAATGCCCCCACCGGTTCTGACCCCCACTCTGGCGGGAAGACAGGCGGGAAAACCTAAGTGTGGAAAGGAGGTGTGCTAGCCTCTTCCAACCCCACCCCTCAGATGGGGTAGGCGAGGTGAAGCCCAACTCCGGGCTCTCGCCATCTTGAGGATGGGGAGCCCTACTTAATCAAAGACAGGCTCCAGCCCCCCTCCCACTGGAGAGTGGCAGGATAGGGGGTGTACTCACCCCAGGGAAGGGACCCATTGTCCCTGACCTTCCCCTACCTGTAAAGCCCCTATAGTACGAGTTACTTACCTTCGGTAGCGATGTATCTGGTAGAGACGAATCTAGCCGCAGATTCCTTAACGTAGAATTATCCCCAGGCGTGAGACTGGATCCGGAAAATCTTTTTGCCACAGCATCCCTGCTCACCGGGGGGACGGCATCAAACGACTCCGCTCCAGGCGTTGTCCGTGTACGTGACGTCAGCGAGGTCACATAAGTCCCACTCCCGCGCGCCTACGTCAGTTTTCTTCAGAGAACTTTTCCACGCCACAACGCAGAGCCATCAGACAAAACTGTGGGAGTATGGGAAAAGTGTGCGAAAGAGTAGAAAAATTGGAAAAATGGAATGGTGCCGAACAACACCATAAGGAGAAGTGTCAACACTGCAGTACCCAAAGGCAGGGAAAGAAGAAAGAACAGGAACACACCCCTGAGCAGCCACCCTGCCAGTATGTAGACAGTACCCCCCCCCCCCCCCATCCCCCCCCCCCGGAGACAACATGTAGCAGGACTACAACCCCAACCAAAAAAAACGAAGGGAAACCAGTTCCAAGACAAACAGGAACAACAAACCTCCAAAGCAACCCCAGCACAGAGGGCGACAACCCCCCAAAGGAACAAGGGCAAAGGCACGGCCAGATGACCCCAACCCAGAGGTTAGCAGAGGGGCCAGGACCCTAAGTAACAAAAGGGGAGAGGAAGGGGAGGGAAGAGAGTGAATGCAAGCTCCAACCCTGGAGCAACCAGAGCAGAGGGGCACAGGAGTACCTATAACCCCATCCTCCAATGCGCCAAAGAGGAATCATCCCGTCAAAAAGGGCGAAAGAATGCACTCACAGAAGACATAGCCACCCACCGTGAGGCGAGTGCAGAAGACCAAGCCAAAGGTCCTCGCAGAACGGGGAGGAAGGGCGGGCTGTGAAGGAATATGCGGCTAGAATCGTCTAAACCAGATACATTGTTAGCAAAGATAAGTAACTCATACATCTGATAGAGACTACTAGCCGCAGATTCCTTAACATAGAATAGATACCCTAGCCATACCCACAGGGGAAGGAGGGTCTGCAAGAGGACCCCAACAGCCTGGACATAACAGAGGGTCCCACAGGGGACTAGTCCAACGGACAGGGCAAGGAACCTCGTTCCCCCAGGCAAGGGGAACCCCCACAAGCAGAACACCGCCGACCCCAAGAGGGGTGTGGGAAGAAGGAAAAAAAGAAGAAAGAGGAAGCCCATTCACACTCAACAGAGGGAACAAGGGCAAGGCGAGAGGAGGCCGAAGCACCCCACACCCATACAAGGCAACAGAGCCTCCATCCAAGGCCAAGGCAAGGAAGAGGAAGAAGATCAACCTAGAGGCTCCAAGGAGACGAAGGGAAAAAGAAGGCAAGCCCCCCCCCCCCCCCATACACGGTCCGCAAAGACGTCAGCTCAGCCCACCACAGCCAGAAGTCAATAGAGTAGACAGAATGGCGCCGACAGCAAGAAGCAGTAAGAGTAGCCCAAGGCACCCAGGAAGACCGGAAAGAGGGAGGAACACAAAAACCATCTCAGCAGCCATGAAAGAGAACATAAGGGCGAAGAAGGGCCCGGACACACCTCAGAGAGGGGTCCGCACACATGACCTACAAGAAGCAGAACCAGAGCCACTACGCCAGGCCGCAGACAGCAGGTCAGACCTGGCGAACAGCGCAGCGACCCCAGAGAAGGACACCCCGGGGCTCCACCAGGGCATTCTAATTCAGCAAGAAGGGAATTGCACCTGCAACGTACATAAACGCCATGGCGAGCAGAGGACGGAAGGCAACCACAACTCCCCAGCACAGAATAAGCTATATAACAGCTACCACTACCCCACAGAGGGTATGTTAAGTCCCAAAACATGGGAACTCTCTTAGGAAGAAACTTCTGCAGCAGAGGACTACAGAAAGAGCCGCGGGGAAAACAAACCCCGCAGAAGGCTTGTCAAGCAGCCAAAGAGAAAAAAGCAGAAGGCCTGATCTCAGGGCCAACCTGGTGTAGATAACCTAAAGCAAAAACACACAGTAAAGAAGGGCTGGCCAGCAGACAACAGAGCCACAATCCCAACAAAAGAGGACTCGCAGGCACAAGAACCACACAGGACACACAACTGGGGCGACTCGCCCAAACAAAAGAATAGCTCCCAAAAACCAGATCAACTCACAGGTCACGGAGGCGGAGGAGGAGGAGGAGAAGGAGGAGGAGGAGGCCGAAGCCCTGCCAAGAACCTCCGAATGACCGAGTCTGCCAGGGCGTGGAACAAAAGAGTGCCATCGAAGGGAAGATTCACCAGCTGTTCCCGAACATTTTCCGGGAACACACTGTCCCGAAGCCAAGCACGGCGGCGAAGGGCAACCGAAGATGCCTTGGTACGACCAAGCACCTCTGAGACGTCCAGAGCGGAGCAAAGAATAAACGCCGCCAGCTCCTGGCCATCTAACGCATGGTGCCGCAAGTCAACACCAGCATCCTCCAGAGAAGCTAGAAACTTCAGATCCAAGGAACTCCGTCGAGTCCCACAAGCAAGAGGTGTCCCTAGCCAACACACATAACGTGTTAAGGGTCCGCAGAGCCGCACTGGTTAAAGCGAACATATTGCGGCCCCAAAAGTCCAGCCAGCGGGCCTCCCGTGATGGTGGAGACAACAGCGACGGCAGGGAGGGAAAGGCAGTCCGTAAAATGGGGCCACTGGCAGAGGGGTGCAGTGAAAGAAACACCGGATCACGCGGTGCCGGAAGGTGCCTGTGCAGAAGGTGTTGGGGCCCCCGATCCCCCGTGGCGGGGCACCCCCCCCAAGTCCCCATCAGAGAAGAATGGAGTGAACCCTCAAAGGGAAGCAGAAGCACAAGTTACTACTTGTGTAACGATATATCTGTAAGAGACATTAGTTAGTGATAGATTCCTTACCTTAGAATATCCCCAGGCGTCAGACTGGATCCGGAAACTTTTGCGTAGCAGTACCCTTGCGCGTCGGTAGGCGTCGTCTGCGGCTCCGCGTCCGTCTGCGGCGTCGTGATGACGTAGTCGGAGTACTTAGACGCCGCCTCCGCGTGCTGACGTCAGTTCTTAGCCACAGCCATGACAAAAACCAACACTGGTGCCAAGAAACTAGGGCCCTGAAAGGGGATGACCTTAACCCTAGATATCGGTTCGCAGAACGGGGAGGATGGGTGGGTCGGTAAGGAATCTATCACTAACTAATGTCTCTTACAGATATATCGTTACACAAGTAGTAACTTGTGCATCTGAAAGAGACAAATTAGTGATAGATTCCTTACCTTAGAATAGATACCCCAGCAATACCTTCCCCGTGGTGGTGGGTCTGCGAACCAATAATCACACCAGAAAGTCCTGGAGGACGGAACGGCAAAAGTAGCCGTCCCTCCGGACTTGACTGTCCAGGCAATAGTGTCTTGCAAACGTGGGCAGCGAGGCCCACGTAGCTGCCTGGCAAATGTCCTGCAAGGGCACACCTCGGCCCAAGGCAGTTGTAGTGGCCGTGGCTCGAGTGGAATGAGCCCGCAGCCCAACAGGGGGTTCCTTCTTAGCCAAGGAGTAACACGCCTGGATGCACAAGATAATCCACCGGGAGATGGTCCGCTTGTGCACCGCTTTCCCTTTCTTAGCGCCCACGTACCCAACAAAGAGTTGATCATCCTCCCGGAACTGTTGTGTGCGGTTCAGATAAAATGAGAGCGCACGTTTTGGGTCCAGACGGTGGAGCCTCTCCTCCTCTCTCGAGGGGTGCGGAGGCGGAAAGAAAGTGGGCAACGTGATGGATTGCCCAATGTGGAAGGCCGTGACTACCTTGGGAAGGAAGGAGGGCCTTGTCCGTAATACAACCTTGTCCGGATGGACTGAAAGGAAAGGAGGCTTACAAGACAAAGCCTGGAGCTCACTCACTCTCCTGGCAGAGGTGATGGCTACCAGGAAGGCAGTCTTCACAGAAAGAAGGCGAAGAGGACAGTTGTGAAGTGGCTCAAAGGGAGCACACATCAGAAACGTTAGAACCAGGTTCAAGTCCCACTGAGGCATCACGAAGGGAACAGGAGGAAAGGTATGAGTGATGCCCTTCAGGAATCTATTAACGATAGGGGACTTGAACAAAGAAGGTTGGTCAGGCAGCCTCAGAAAGGCTGAAAGAGCTGAAAGATAGCCCTTGACAGTGCCCAGAGCAGAGCCCTGCTGGGCAAGAGAGAGAAGAAAGAGGAGAACCTCAGAGAGAGGGGCATTGAGGGGATCCACAGCCTTTGCTGTGCACCATGCCACAAATCTGTTCCACCTGCAGGCGTATACCGACTTTGTGGAGGGACGCCTGGCTGCCAGAATGATGTTGCAAACTTCAGGAGGCAAGTCAAATGGCCTCAACTGTCGCCGCTCAATCTCCAAGCATGGAGGTGGAGACTGGACAGGTTTGGGTGGAGGACCGTTCCCTGCTGCTGCGACAGAAGGTCCTCCTGAAGAGGCAGACGAACCGTGGGATCGACTGACATACTGAGTAGCTCGGGATACCAGTACCTTCGTGCCCAGTCCGGAGCTACAAGGATGACTTGTGCCCGGTCGTGCTTGATCTTCTTCAGCACTCTGGGCAGAAGTGGTATAGGCGGAAAGGCATACAACAGACCGCAGCTCCACTCGCGAAGAAAAGCGTCTCCGAGCGAGTGCCACCTTGGAAATTCCAACGCACAGAACTGATGACATTGCGCGTTCTCTTCGGTGGCGAATAGATCTAACCAAGGCTCTCCCCATCGCAGAAAGAGGCCTTGCACCACGTCCGAGTTCAGACGCCATTCGTGATCCATCGGGCACCGACGGCTGAGTTCGTCCGCCCTGGCGTTCAGAGAACCTGCCAGGTGTTGAACTACCAGAGTCACGCCCTGATGTTCCAGCCATTGCCAGAGACGCAGAGCCTCCTGGCAAAGGGTCCACGACCCCACTCCGCCCTGTTTGTTGCAGTACCACATGGCGGTGGTGTTGTACGTAAACACTTGCACTGCACTCCCTCGGACAGACGGGAGGAATGCCTTCAGTGCCAGACGAATCGCCCGCAGCTCCAACAGGTTGATATGGAGCCGGGACTCCGCCGGAGACCAGAGTCCTCTGATCTCCGCCTCTCCCAAGTGGCCTCCCCAGCCCTGGAGGGACGCGTCCGTCACAACTACGTGCTCCGGTTGGGGAAGGGAGAGGGATCTGCCGTTGACCCAATCGCGGTCCGTGAGCCACCACTGCAGCTGTCTCGCAGTGCCCTCCGAGATCAGGACATAGTCGGACAGGTTGTCCTGAGGCTGGGCCCACTGAAACTTCAGGTCCCACTGCAGAGCCCGCATCCGCCACCGTGCGTGATGCACCAGAAGGATGCAGGAGGCCATCAGCCCCAGAAGCCGCAGCGTCACCCTGACCGAAACTCGGGATAACGGCCCGAAGATCGGAATCAGAGCCTGCATATCCCGAACCCGCTGTTCGGGCGGGTAAACCCGAAACTGCGCCGAGTCGAGAACTGCTCCGATGGAAAGGAGCTTCTGAGAGGGGCACAGGTGTGACTTTGGCACATTGATGGAAAATCCCAGCTGGTGCAGGAGATCCGCCGTAGTCTGGAGGTGGCTGACGACTGTCTGGGGCGAGCCTGCCTTCAACAACCAGTCGTCTAGGTAGGGGAAGACTGACACCCCTAACCTGCGCAGATGAGCTGCGACCACTGTCATCACCTTCATGAACACCCGTGGGGCGCTGGTAAGGCCGAAGGGGAGCACGGTAAACTGAAAGTGCTCGAGGCCTACCGTGAACCGCAGGTAACGCCGGTGGGCCGGCAGGACGGGGATGTGGAAATACACGTCCTGCAAGTCCAACGCTACCATCCAGTCTCCTGGGTCTAGGACAGCTAAGACCTGAGCCAGTGTCAGCATTTTGAACTTTTCCTTCCGGAGGAAGCCGTTGACGTTCCTCAGATCCAAGATAGGGCGTAGGCCCCCTTTGCCCTTCTTGGGTACCAGGAAGTAGTGGGAGTAGCAACCACGTCCTACTTCTGGCCCAGGAACGCACTCGATGGCCCCCTTGGCCAAGAGGGCCGAAACATCCTCCTGCAGGAGCCGCAAGTGATCCCCCGATACGCGGTGGTGTTGCGGTGGCATGGCTTGAGGGGTCGTCTCGAAGGGGAGGGAGTAGCCCCTTCGGACGATCTGCAGCACCCACCTGTCCGAAGTGGCAGTGCGCCTGTGAGAGTGGTGATGGCGAACCCTGCCTCCCACTGACGTCACATGGGCTGAAAAGCACGGACTAGGAGGGTTTAGAGGTGGATGCCGCGGGGGCAGGTGTGGACTGACTCCGCCTGTTTCACACAGCGGTTTCCACGGCCGCAGCCACGCTGGACGGCAGTTTGCGGCGAGTGGCTGGCGGCGCGTGTGGGGACGCCCCTTCCTTGGCCACGAAAGGAGCGAAAGGCACCCGTTTGCTGGCGCGGGGCCGAGAGGCCCAAGGACTTGGCCATAGCCCTGGAGTCCTTAAAGCGCTCAAGCGCGTGGTCTGCCTTGTCCCCAAAGAGGCGACGGCCATCGAACGGCATGTCCATTAGGGTGTTTTGGACGTCTGCTGAAAAATTGGCGGATCTCAGCCAGGCGTGGCGTCGTACCGCCACCGTCGTAGCCATCGCTCTGCCCATCGAGTCAGTAGTATCCAGCCCACACCTGATTGAATACTTGGCTGCGTCCCGGACCTCCACAAGGGCTTGGCCGAGTTTGGCCCTTACCTCCAACGAGCACTCTGGCAGCACTTCCGCCACTGTCTCCCACAGAGAGTGGGTGTAGCGGCCAAGAGGCATGCGGTGTTGGAAGACCGCAGTCCCAAACTAAGGGACGAGAAGATCTTCTTGCCATAGTTCTCGTACCTCTTGGATTCCCTGTCCGGCGGGGCCGTCGGGAATGCGGTCTGGGAATTAGAGGCCTGGATGACCAGACTCTCGGGGGTGGGGTGGGAGGACAGGAAACATGGGTCGCCCGGAGCCGGGCGGTGGCGTCTGGCCACGTTCCTATCTACAGGCGAACCCGTAGCGGGCCTGGACCAAGTGCCCAAAAGAACGTCCATCAAGGCCTTATTAAACGGCAGCAGAGGCTCCATGGAGCATGACTGCGGCTTAAGGACCTCAGTGAGGAGGTTAGTCCTCACGGCCGCGACGGGGAGCTCAAGGCCCAAGGCCTTGGCAGCCCTCGTCAACACCACACCATAGGTGGCTCCCTCCTCCGAAGCCACGGTAGGAGGAGAGACAAATCCAGTGTCTGGGGAGTTGTCCAGGCCACTGGCCTCCCCAAGGTCTCCTGCCCAGTCCATGTTAGACTGGCACTCCCTGGCCAGAGGGTCCTCAGACCCCTCCCAATCCTCCTCATCCCTTATCTCCTGAGATTCAGGGTCGTAATTGTATGAGGTCGGTTCGTAGAAGCTAAAATCTCCAAACGGCGTCAAGATCGGCGCCGATAGGCGTCGTCCCGACGTCGGAACCGAATGAAAGGAGGCATCGGGGACGGCGACGCCCGAGGACGGCGCCGGAGGGGACACCACACGGACCGACGCCGGGGGGGTTGTAAGGTCCACCAGTGACGATCCATCGCCCGAGGAAGGTCCAGCGGCGCCCTGCCGCGCCGGGCCCGAAGGCGCCGACGGCGCCGGGGCCGCTGTACCCTGCGGCACCGGCGGTGTCGGGATCGTGGGGCCCTGCGGCGCCGGGCCCGAAGGCGTCGGCGGCGTCGGGGCCGAAGGCGTCGGCGGCGTCGGGGCTGAAGCACCCGACGGCGTCGGGGTCTAAGCCCCCGACCCACTAGGGGCCCCAGACGGGTTCGCTGGGCCCGAAGGCGCCGCGGAACCCGTCGGAGGAGAAAAGGACCTCATGGCCATGAGGAAACGCTCAATCTCCTCCGGCGTCGCGTTCAGCCCAGGGACCGGAGTTTATGGGGCCGGACACGGCGCCCGCGACTCCCGAGGAGCGTGGGCGGTGTCACCCGAACCCCCGGCCGCATCGCGTGAGCGTCGGGGGGAGTCAGAAGAGCGATGATGTCTCTTCGACTTCTTATGCTTCTTACCTGACGACTTGGACCCGGAGGAGTGGTGCCGACTCCGGAAGTTGTGACGGCTCCGTCCCCGCGACCTGTCCCTCGACCTCCCGTGGGACTGGGACCGGGACCTCACACGGCGCGGGCCGACTGCCAGAGTTCGAGTCGCCTCCGGAACCGCTCCCGCCTGGCCTTCCTCGAAAGGGCCTGACAGTCGGGGCAGGCCTCGTCGTCATGGTCGACGCCCAAACACGTCGGGCACAGGCGGTGGGGATCCGTGACCGACATGGTATGGTCGCACTCGTCGCAATGCTTGAATCCGGGCATCCCTACAGGCACCGTCGGAGTCGTACAGACTTCGAAATGGATCAAAAGATTACCAAAACTTAGTCAAAAAGTGACTAGGGAACTGCTCTTTCCAGATCTGCGCTGGCCGGCGCAGAAAAAAGAAGAACTGACATCAGCACGCGGAGGCGGCGTCTAAGTACTCCGACAATGTCATCACGGCACCCACGACGCCGACGACGGACGCGGAGCCGCAGACGACGCCTACCGACGCGCAAGGGTACTGCTACGCAAAAGTTTCCGGATCCAGTCTGACGCCTGGGGATATTCTAAGGTAAGGAATCTATCACTAACGTGTCTCTTTCAGATGCCCCTTCCCACCAGAGCCCTGATGAAGAACCTCCAGAAGATGATCCGCGGGGAAATGGCCAACGGATCACCCATGCGCAAAATACCCACAGCCGTGGAAACAGCACGAGCGAAGGCTGCACCCACCTCCGTAGGGCCCCGCGGTGGGGAAAGCAGCTCCTCTGTGGGCGACGGCTGCAAGCTAAGGCGGCCATCCCCTAAGACAAGGGCCAAGAGTGGGAAAGGGCCAGGTCCAGAAAGGAGAAAGATACGCAGAGTAGTGGGGGACCTGTGGTTTCTCCGGCAAAAACCGCGGCCTTTGATGACGTCGGGGAAAAAGCCACGATGCGGCGGCCTGTCTCCGGCGAGGACGACACCAGCAGGCGCCCAACCTCTGGGAAAGAGGGGGCGTCCGAAGAAGAGTCCACGACCCGACACCTGCCCGGTGCCGTAGAGTCCGCAACCTGGAGCAGGGCGTCGTCGTAGTTCAGCGCCAAAGGAGACACCGGACCCCTCCACCACATCACACAGGGCTGGGCCGGAGCCGAGGTGGCTAAGGGATGGCGCCGGAACGGTGCCGACAAGGCAGCCGCCTGCACGGCGGGAAGAGAGGCCCCCAGAAGTGACAAGGAGTCCCCCGCCGACCCCCATGGCGGCTCCGGCGAGACAGCCGCCTGCGTGGAAGGACGAGAGGGACCCGGGGAGTGACAAGGAGTCCCCCTCCAGTCTCGACCCATTAGGGGACGAGAGGGGTCCGCTGACCCCTGTGGCGCCACCAAGGCCGACTCGACCTCCCACGAGGCAGCCGACGAGGCAGCCGACCACTGTGGCGCCGCCAGGGCCAGCAGCTGCCGGCGCAGCAGCGATGTCACCTCTGCCTCAGACAGCATCGCTGCCTGTTTAAAGGACCGAGAGGGGCTCAGGGATGCGACTCAAGCCCCGGCGACCTCCTGCGACACCTCAGGGACTCCCACAGGAGTTTGCGGCTAAGTCGGGGTGCCGTGGTCCGAAGGAGGGACCCCCGAAGGGCCGCACCCCAACGGCACCACATCATCCTCCAAGCCTGGATTCAAACCAGTCGGCATCGGGGCCGGAGCCGCCGACACCGCGGAGGGCCCCGCACAGCGCAAGGGATCCGCCAACGTCCCAGGATGGGAAGGAGAAGCCAGCGAGGCCTGCAAAGACGCCGCATATGTCTCCAACAGGGCTCTCGACGCCCCCTCACTGGGAAACGGTGGATATGGGACGATATGCGGGGCCGCATCACCCGTGGAGAGCCCACGCCCCCAACAAGCCGAAAACCAGCCCTCGGGGACAAACTGCGACACTTACCGACAGGGGAGCGAAGCTCTTGCTGCACAGGAGAGGGATGAGGACACCGATGACGGCTGCTTCGAAAACCTTCCGCAGAAGCGGATAGAGGTGACAAAGCCGATCTGGATATGCGAGCTGAGAGAGAAGTTTCATCCGGCGCTCCTGCCGCGGCTTCAACTGTTGGCACGCCTTGCAAATCCGTGATCTTCCCCAAAGTACCACATGCAAATGAGGTGAGGGTCCGTCCCGGACATCAGGCATCCACAAGACGAGCACGTCTTAAAGCACGAAGGCATCAGCACACTGTTTCCGCAAACACAAGCAATAGCGAAGTGAAAGGCCTAAACATGTCTGGAGCACGAACCGGATCCGCGTTGAACTCGGAAAAGGATAAAAAACTGACGTAGGCGCGCCAGGGTGGGACTTATGTGATCTCGCGGACCGATCAGTACGCGGATACGCCTAGGTGGAGTCGCAGATGCCGTCCCTCCCGGCGCTCTGGGATGCTGTGGCAAAAAGATTTTTCGTGTCCAGTCGCACACCTGGGGATAATTCTACGTTAAGGAATCTGCAGCTAGTAGTCTCTATCAGATCTTAATATTTAGGGGCACCCTGAACTTCCTTCCTCAGATCCTGCAAGTTGCACTGTGTGATCCTTACAGCCTGAGATCAGGGTGAGTGGTAGGTGGCTATGAAGCTGTGTGTATATCCAACCCAATACCGAATGTTGACTCAAAGGATGTTTTTAGTGTAAAAGACATTTTACAGCAAAACAAAATAGATGTAATTAACAAAAACATAACCATTGCACATTATTCAGCATAATGTATCTGGTCTAAAGTGTACTAATCTTAATTTTGTGATGGGGCTTGTGCAGTCCTATAAGAACGTCTGCAAGACTTTTTAGATCTTGCCTGAGCCAGCGGGCATGCGCTGCCCTGCAAGACTTTTTGTAAGGGGGCTTCAAAATCTGACAGAGGGTATTGGCCTTTGCGTGCGTCTTTCTAAGAAAGACAGCACTCAATTGGGCAAAGGCGGGTGCATGTCCCGCCTTTGCTCCTACATGGCCTATTGCTTGCGGTTACCTGCACAGGCACCATCTGTTTTGAATTATCGTGCCCAGACGTGTGCGCGATAATTCAAAGCAGATGTCTTGCTGTGGCGTGGGCACACCACTCGCGTGCTTGTTTTCATTTGGAAAGCGAAACTTCTGGAATTCCGGGGGTGACTGTTGTAGTCTTTTATTGTCTCTTCAATAGCCAGTCTTACTTTTGCTTTGGGTAGTGTGGTGTGATTGACTAGACGCCCCCTTCATGGCCCCCAAGCCCCGACCTAGTCTAAAGTCTTAAGGGGGTAAGAATTGATTTGAAACACAGCTCAAACTGAAAGACAAACCCCACAGCAATTGTAAACTCCGAGACTGCCAGAAACCATGTGGGGGATTGGGAAATTCCACAAAATCACATGGTCTGTATTTAGCCAATCAGTTCGCTCACTGATCTTTCAAACATACTGCGTCTACCCGCCATCTGCATCACAATAAAGGCAATTTCTGGATTTCATAAGGGGGATTTCATATATAGCGAAGATTAAAGAGACTAAACTCTGATTGAGGAGGAGGGGGTTTGACACCCCGCTCCCTCGTCTTAGAAAACTGGCCGAATATGTACAGGATATAAAACTGACAGGTTTGGATCTCACAAAGAATACCCTGTCCCACAGGTTACACAGCCTCCCTCGCTGTGTCTTGGTACAGTAGAGAAACCAGGTAACTGAGCTTGCGCTGTCGTTTTTTAATTAACTGACCGGGCCCGCCCTGGCATTGACTTCTGCAGGAGAGAAGGTGTTCCACAAATAAATCACGAGGAGGCACAGCAGGAAAAAGGTGAGTTCATGAGAGCAAAGTGATGGAGGTTAACAGTCTAGCTCAAGATCAAGGGATCGGCTGATGAGATGCTGCTAGACTCGAAAACCTTAATTTACTGTCACCATTTCCCCCTTTGAGGTTTATAGTGGTATTTATACACACAGCATCAATCACACAAATCGAGGAGGGATTTACAGTTGGTTTTAAAGATGGTAAATGCAATGTAATTAATGCAAATAGCATGCCTCTTGGGCATTTACATGTAATGGGAAAATTACAGATGCAAAAGATTGGGAGGACACATTTTAAATTGACTTTATTATGTCTAGTTCTTGTCAGTGAATATCATTAAAAAGTGTACGGGTTGGTGATGGCGTGCCATATTATAGTGTAGCAGTCTGATTCAATGTAAGTGACCATGCGTTAACACTTGTGTGTCTCCCTGAGAAACTGTCTGAAAAGCTTCTTTGTCAGGAAGAGATTAGTGCTTTGATTTTTTTTGTGTCTATTAAGTCAAGTGAGTAAAGCTGTTACATGCCAGATAGTCCTTTAAACAAGCATTGGCATAGCCAATAGGTCTCGCCTTTGGGACGTTATCAGTGTTTAGTTATCCGGCACAATATCCTTGGTGCAACAACATCAAGTGTTTTTACCTGGTGTCCAATTCAATGTTGGGAGAAGTGCACTAGGTTCTGGCAATCCAGATCCCAACTGCCATATCTCTTTCCCTAAAACTGTACAATTGTTCCCTCAATTGGCAATACCTTTAGCACTCCTTAATTCCCTAGTACTTGGTACCCCTCAGAGACCACAGGCAGGACTTGTGCAACAAAATCCCAGATCGTATAGTAATATCAGTCCAAATGGCTTGCAGTGTTCACAGACGGCTGTGCAAGGCTGACGGAGGAGAACATGCTCTTGCCAAAGATATCCAGCCTCTTTGAGTCCCTATCTGTTGGGTGGTAGGGAACAGACCGGGGTTGATTCTAGAGGTGGGGGCTTGGACCGCCAAGCTCTCCGGGGTGTGTGCTGGGTAAGGAAACTGGGGTAACTAAGGGGGGGGGGGGGGGGGGGGGGGGGAATGCCAGCTGGCAATTGTCCTATGAACAGGAGCCCCTGTGTATGGCTTGGACCAGGCCATAAGTAGGACGTCGGTAAGTTTAATTAAAGGGGAGTTAAGGTAATGAAAGGGTGACTACTGGCTGAAACACCTCTGTCAAGACATTCACTTTGAATGCCACTGAGGGTAGATGAAGGTCCAAGATCTCAGCCATCCTACACACCACCATAGCAAAAGAGCTCCTTCCTCTGCTGCCACAGTAGGAGGAGACTAAGCCTGTGTCAGGTGAGGTGTCTAACCCACTGGCCTCCGCTAGTTCCTCATTCCAGTTGTCCTCATCTAGCGGAAGCTGGTATCCATAAGAGTCCTCAAACCCCTCCAATTCCTCTCTTTCTCGCTCCAGGCATGCCAAATGTAAAGTGCACTGTCTCAGATCCAGAGTTCAAGTTCAAGTTCAGGAATTTGTATAGCGCACTACTCACCCAGAGGGTCTGAAGGCGCTTAAGGAAGGGTGGGTGCATTACTTATCGAATAGCCAGGATTTTAGTTGCTTTCTGAAGGAGAGGTGGTTCTGTGTAAGTCGGAGGTGAGTGGGGAGAGAATTCCAGGTTTTGGCCGCTAAGTAGGAGAAGGATCTTCCTTCCATGGTGGATCTGTGGATGCGCGGAATTGCGGCGAGGGCTTGATTGGATGATCGTAGTTGGCGGGTGGGTGTGTAGAAGGACCGTCGTGTGTTGAGGCATTCGGGTCCTAGGTCGTAGAGGGCCTTGTGTGCGTGGGTGAGGAGACGGAACGTTATTCTCTTGTTGACGGGGAGCCAGTGGAGATCCTTCAGGTGACCGGAAATGTGAGCATGACGGGGAATGTCCAGTACGAGTCTGGCTGAGGCGTTTTGGATGCGTTGGAGTTTTTTCTGTAGTTTGGCTGTGGTCCCGGCGTAAAGGGTATTTCCATAATCCAGTCGGCTGGTGACCAGTGCGTGGGTGACTTTCTTTCTTGTTTCGGTGGGGATCCAGCGGAAGATTTTTTGGAGCATGCGTAGGATGTTGAAGCATGAAGATGAGACGGCGTTGACTTGTCTGGTCATCGAGAGGGAGGAGTCTAGGATGAAGCCCAGGTTACGTGCGTGATATGTAGGTATGGGTGCTGTACCCAGGGCCGGTGGACACCATGAGTCGTCCCAGACAGAGGGGGATGATCCTAAGATGAGGACTTCCGTTTTGTCCGAGTTAAGTTTTAAACGGCTGTTCTTCATCCATTCGGCTACTTCTTTCATTCCTTCATGTAGATTGGTTTTGGCGGTGTTTGGGTCTTTGGTGAGGGAGAGGATCAGCTGGGTGTTGTCTGCGTAGGAGGTGATGTTGAGGTTGTGTTGGCGCGCGATGGATGCGAGGGGACTCATGTATACGTTGAAGAGGGTGGGGCTGAGTGAAGATCCTTGTGGTACACCACAGATGACTTCGGTGGCCTCTGATTTGAATGGGGGGAGGTGGACTCCCTGGGTTCTTCCGGCGAGGAACGAGATGATCCAATCCAAAGCTTTTCCTTGTATTCCGACATTGTTGAGGCGTTGTATGAGTGTGCTATGACATACTGTGTCGAAGGTGGCGGAGAGGTCGAGTAGGATGAGGGCAACTGTTTCTCCGTTGTCCAGTAGCGTTCGGATGTCGTCTGTAGCTGCGATGGGGGCGGTTTCGGTGCTGTGTTTGACTCGGAAGCCGGACTGTGAAGGGTCGAGGGAATTGTTGGATTCAAGGAAGGCGGCAAGCTGACTATTGACGGCTTTCTCAATGACTTTGGCAGGGAATGGGAGGAGTGAGATGGGGCGGTAGTTCTTAAGTTCAGAGGGGTCTGCTGTGGGTTTCTTCAGAAGGGCGATGAGTTCGGAATGTTTCCAGCTTTCCGGGAAGGTAGCGGAGTTGAAGGAACAGTTGATGACATCGCGGAGATGGGGTGCGATGATGAGTCTGCTTTGTTGAAGATGTGGTGGGGACATGGGTCGGTTGGCGATCCTGAGTGAGTGGAGTTCATCAGGCGGATGGTGTCTTCAGTGGTGATTGGGTTCCAGGCGAAAAGGTTGTGAGAGTGCTGTTTTGGTTCGGAGGTGGGTGGAGTGGGCTGTTCATCGGACTGGTTTTCAAAGCTGTTATGTATGTCGGCAATTTTGTTGTGGAAGAAAGAGGATAAAGAGTCGCAGAGGTCTTGGGCGGGAGTGATGTCGTTGGCGTTGGTAAATTCTTTGACGATGTTGAATAGTTCCTTGCTGTTGTGGGCGTTGTTGTCGAGTCGATCCTTGAATGCTGCTGATTTCTTGGTGGATCGGATCAATTGGTGGTGTTTGCGGGTGGCGTCCTTGAAGGTGGTCAGGTTGTCAGAGGTTGGGTTTTTTCTCCAGGTTTTCTCGAGGGTACGACATAACTTCTTGGATTTCTTAAGGTCATCGTTGAACCAGGGGGCCTTTTTGCTACCTTGTTTGATGTGATGGTTTTTCAAGGGTGCTAATACGTCCGCGCTGTGGGTGATCCATTGTGTGAGTTTGGTGGCAGCTTGAGTGCATGGTCCTGATCGGCGCTGGAACTGGCGTTGGGCGACACGCATCCAGCTCCGTGTCAGAGTCTGGAATGACGATGTTGCAAAATCAGCATGTGAAAATGTTCTGACAAGATGTACTGGTTCAGGGGTCTGAGGTCTAGAATGGGCCGGAGAGACCCGTCCTCCTTTGGGATTAAGAAGTACAGTGAGTACACCCCTATACCCTGTTGTTCTAAAGGCACGAGTTCTATGGCCCCTTTTTGCAGCATGCAGATGACTTCTTGCTCCAATAAGTGCATGTGCTCTGCGGACATAGGACGGTGCCTTGGGGTATGTTGGGTGGAGTGGAGGTTAGTTCCAGACAATAGCCGTATTGGATAAGTTGTCTCACCCACCTGTCTGTGGTAATGCCTTCCCAGACTGGCAGGAACTGCTGAAGTCTTCCCCCGACCGGTGTTACATGGTCTGGGGGCAGTGACAAGACGTCACTGTTTATTGGTGGCGGAGGATCTGGCATTATTATTTCCCCGTCCTCTGCCTTTGGTGCTGTTCCCACGATATCCACCTTTATTGTTTTTGTTATAGGTGGTCTGTGTGCCCCCTTTGTTGTATTGGGCTTGCTGCGATGCTTGACCTCTAGAGGCTCCCCTGTTACCGGAGCAACGAAAGGAACCGCCCCTGAACTGTTGTGACTGCAGAGCTCCCTTGGATTTTGCTGTCTCAGTGTCTTTCTTAATTTTTTCTAGGGTTGTGTCTACATCAGGACCAAATAGAAAGTCAGGGTTAACCGGCTGACTGAGTAAAGTTGTTTGGATCACTGGCTTAAAACCAGAGATGCGTAGCCAGGCATGCCTTCTAAGCATCAAACTTGTGTTGATGGCCCTAGCTGCTGTGTCTGCTGCATCTAGCGCACATTTAATGGATGCATTTGAAATCAGCTTCCCCTCCTGTATCAGCATTTCTGCTCCCTCCTTATAAGCATCAGGCAGGTGTTGTAGTAGCTGCTCTAACGTGTCGTAATGAGCCCTATCATATCTGGCTAATAGGGCCTGTGTATTTGCGATCCTCCAAATATTTGCCGCTTGAGCTGCTACTCGTTTTTGTCCACCCTAAGCGTGGAAGGGTATTCTCAGATGCGAGACCCTTGCTCATTGCACCATCAGGATTCAAGCAAACCGGGCCGAAAACGGCTGTAATGCCAGAAACCGGTCCCCGGGAGCTTGTTTCCTTCCCAGTGTAAGAATTGGCTTCTGTAGTTTGGTTTGTCCTGTTCCCATCATGCACTGGGACAGGAACAGACTAATTTGCATACAGCCAGGTTCTGAAACTGGGATGGTGCAGTGAGCTAAAAAACGGTGTTGGATCTAGCCCTGATCTTTTGACTGGGTGAGAGCTTTCTGCTTAATTCAGAGACTCTGTCCCTCACCACCCCCTTTTTGTAAATATTTTTGTCCACCCTAAGCGTGGAAGGGTATTCTCAGATGTGAGACCCTTGCTCATTGCACCATCAGGATTCAAGCAAACCGGGCCGAAGACGGCTGTAATGCCAGAAACCGGTCCCCGGGAGCTTGTTTCCTTCCCAGTGTAAGAATTGGCTTCTGTAGTTTGGTTTGTCCTGTTCCCATCATGCACTGGGACAGGAACAGACTAATTTGCATACAGCCAGGTTCTGAAACTGGGATGGTGCAGTGAGCTAAAAAACGGTGTTGGATCTAGCCCTGATCTTTTGACTGGGTGAGAGCTTTCTGCTTAATTCAGAGACTCTGTCCCTCACCACCCCCTTTTTGTAAATATTTTTGTCCACCCTAAGCGTGGAAGGGTATTCTCAGATGTGAGACCCTTGCTCATTGCACCATCAGGATTCAAGCAAACCGGGCCGAAGACGGCTGTAATGCCAGAAACCGGTCCCCGGGAGCTTGTTTCCTTCCCAGTGTAAGAATTGGCTTCTGTAGTTTGGTTTGTCCTGTTCCCATCATGCACTGGGACAGGAACAGACTAATTTGCATACAGCCAGGTTCTGAAACTGGGATGGTGCAGTGAGCTAAAAAATGGTGTTGGATCTAGCCCTGATTTTTTGACTGGGTGAGAGCGTTCTGCTTAATTCAGAGACTCTGTCCCTCACCACCCCCTTTTTGTAAATATTTTTGTCCACCCTAAGCGTGGAAGGGTATTCTCAGATGTGAGACCCTTGCTCATTGCACCATCAGGATTCAAGCAAACCGGGCCGAAGACGGCTGTAATGCCAGAAACCGGTCCCCGGGAGCTTGTTTCCTTCCCAGTGTAAGAATTGGCTTCTGTAGTTTGGTTTGTCCTGTTCCCATCATGCACTGGGACAGGAACAGACTAATTTGCATACAGCCAGGTTCTGAAACTGGGATGGTGCAGTGAGCTAAAAAACGGTGTTGGATCTAGCCCTGATCTTTTGACTGGGTGAGAGCTTTCTGCTTAATTCAGAGACTCTGTCCCTCACCACCCCCTTTTTGTAAATATTTTTGTCCACCCTAAGCGTGGAAGGGTATTCTCAGATGTGAGACCCTTGCTCATTGCACCATCAGGATTCAAGCAAACCGGGCCGAAGACGGCTGTAATGCCAGAAACCGGTCCCCGGGAGCTTGTTTCCTTCCCAGTGTAAGAATTGGCTTCTGTAGTTTGGTTTGTCCTGTTCCCATCATGCACTGGGACAGGAACAGACTAATTTGCATACAGCCAGGTTCTGAAACTGGGATGGTGCAGTGAGCTAAAAAACGGTGTTGGATCTAGCCCTGATCTTTTGACTGGGTGAGAGCTTTCTGCTTAATTCAGAGACTCTGTCCCTCACCACCCCCTTTTTGTAAATACTCGTTTGCAAGAAGCTTCCAAGATTTTGGATTCTTTGTCCGGAGGAGGAGCATCACCACTTGTTTGCGAGTTCGCTCTCTTATGAGCATTAGCCACCACTAGGGAGTCCAATGGGAGCTGGCCCTTGATGTACGTAGGGTCTACAGGCGCAGGCCGGTATTTCCTTTCAATCCTTGGGTTTACAACCCTTGCCCTTGTGGTCTCCTTGAAAATGTCACCAGCGTGTTTAAGGACACCCTTTAGCATAGGCAATGTCTTTACTGATCTTTCTGAAGTTGAGAAAGTATAAAACAAAAAGTCTTCCTCCACTGGGTCAGCGTGCATTTCCACGTCATGGTTATTGTCTGCCCTTTCAATCAATGCGTTAAACGCAGTAGTATCTTCAGTAGGTGAGGTTTTGACAGTATAGGACTGAGTGTTGGGCGTGGTGTGTGGCTCACCAGGGTCAACAGGGTCAGTCCAGGGTTGAGGTTCCTCTTGATCAGTGTCAATAGGATAATTAAATTCCTCCTCATTGTATCCCTCCCCTACATCCTCATTGGTACGTGTGGGAGAATAGGCATATTCTTGTCCATAGGACTTCATAGGTTCAAAAAGAACAGGTGAGGTGTCAGAATCCCTTTTCTTTTTGAGTGGGATCTTGTATGACTCCAAAGGATTTTTTGGGATGATCTTTCTTTTGTAAATAGTGAGTTTGCCAGAATCCGAGTCGATGAATAGTTTCGACTGATTATCATAGGAGGGGGCTTGGAACACCACGTCCTCCTCTCTTGATACTACCGACACCTTTTTGGCAGTGCCGGCGCATTTTGTGGCTCGAACGCCTTGGGTCGAGCGGTCGGGGGCAGTCCGTACTTAATTGGTGGCGTACGCATTGGAGACGAACCGACTTTCTTCGAGGGCGGCACTGTTTTTGATCCGACCGACTTAGTCTGATCACTAGTCTGCTTGCGGCCTTGCGTTGACTCGAGCTCCCGGTGCGCTGCATCAGTGCCTGCACGAGAGGAATTAAGCACCTCCGTTTACTTTGAAAGAAATTGGTCTTCACCAGAATTGATTGGCCCTTGTGCCACCATTGGTCTGAGGCTGAGGCTGCCCGGCCTGACCCCTAAACTGTCTCCCTTCTGTCTTGATAAAGACCCGTCGCGACCAACAATCCGGGCGCATCAGGGTCGAAACGTCGACGAACATCATAGGCCCAGAAATACCAGGATCCAAATAGGAACTCTAGGAATCCTTGGTTCAAAATTGTTATCTGGTCAATGAAGATATTTGTATATACTTGTACATACATTGCACTGTATATTTCGTCATTCACTGAGCACCTTTCACTGAAAGTCACTTCATGTTTGACAGTCACTACAAGCATTGAATGTTATCTAAGAAGGATTACAATTCAGATACCAAATGTTTGAACATTTTTTTAATACAATCAATTGATCACATGACTTAGAGTTTTTGAGCATTTATTTCTCAAACATTTTTGGACTTGTATCAGAGAGTTTGTGTGTTCATTAATGAATGTTCCCCAAAGTAATTGGTCCGACCCAACAGAACCCTTTTTATTTAAACTACAAATACCCAAGTTCTAAGGGACACAGGGTTACCCCTTTTTCTTAACCGCACTGGTGCGCAGCAGGCACGCTCTTCTGCTTCGCCGTGACATGATCTTTCGGGTCGATTTTGCTCTTCGACTCGTAGGCTTTGCCCACTATTGGCTTGGAGGCTGGAAGCTTCGAATCGAGAGTCTTCTTAGCCTTGAGCCCTTTGCCAGTGTCGCCATCTTTGGACGTCGACGGCGTCAGTGCGACGTGCTTGACCGTAGATACAGGCTTCGGCGCCCCGATCTTCGGGCCGACGCCCCCTGTGACCCCGAAGGGTCAATGACACTTTTTGATTTGATTGGAGCAGACGAATCCGAAGCCGTCGATCCGAGGACTGTCTTTACCAGTTTCGGTTTCGATTTAGCATCTGTCGGTTTCTGTTTCGATTTCACCGCTGATTGTGATTGATCGACCGATGGCTCCTTAGAAATATTTTTAGCCGAGCCTTGATGCGGGGCTATAGAATGTGGTTGAAGATCTTGGCTAAGGCCTTACGGTGATGCTTTGACCTGAGCCTTAGAAAGTACAGTTTCAGTATTGGGCTCCGCGACTGCGGTTGGGCCTTGCGCATCGCTCGAGTCGTCATCGACGGCTCCGATGGCCTCTGCGTCGTCTGCTACCTCGACGACGTCTTCCTCATGGACGTAGTCTTCTTCTTCGTCCTCATCATAGTTAGAGTTGTGCTCCGACGCGGGATCCGACTGTTGTTCAGGATCCTCTTCATCGACGCCCTCGTCGTCATCAGCCTCGAAGATGTTCTCCGGGTCGGGCGCCGCTTTCTGCGCCGACTGTCTTGCGGCGCGTTGAAGCCGAAGTGTCTTCTTCGACCGGAACCTGGAACAGGCCATGCAGCTGGCCTCGTCGTGGTCTGGGGATAGGCATTTATTGCACACTGGGTGCACATCAATATGAGGGTATTTGGAGTTGCAAACGGGGCATCTTTTGAACGGGCTCCGTTCCATCGTCGATCGTTGATGGGGCCTTTGGTGTCGAAAAAGGCAAACGGCCTTCGACGTCCTGTTTCGAAGAACTGGATCAAGTACGTGGCACCGAACGAAAGACAATACCGATGCCCCGAAGGCCTTTTGGCCTTGTGAAAAGTGTTTTATATCGATTCCGAACTTGAGTCAAGAAAGTACATCCGAACCCAATGGCGGAAAAAAACAATCTGCCCATGTGCACTGTAGTCCAGGGGAGGAGCCAGCTATCTCGTGATACTTCGAAGACTCTTCCAGGACAACAATGTACAATCATCCAGACCCAACACTAGGCGGCGATCTATGCACAGATATTAATTTAGCAGCCCACATGCCTCGAACATATCATTTTTCTACATCCCAGTGCTTTCATTAAAAGCAAAACTGGCATTGCAATTCGAGGCTCGCAATACTCGCGGAAAGGGGGAGGGAGGTCGCGCAGGGGTTATTGTGGGGAGGGGGTACTTTAAATAATAATAATAAAATGAAAACGTACCTGCTCGGGTCCCGCACCGCCTCTGCTCCTGGGCTGGGTTTCGCACCGCCTCTACTGTTCCAACAGAAACAGGCATGCTCACTCCCCTCCTGTAAGCCAATCATAATGCTTTAATGGCAGCGTTGTGATTGGTGCGGAGTCGATGGCAGCGACCAGCCAGGCACCTGTAGGGAGGCCATTTTCTCTATCATGCAGCCTACATAGAGAAAATGTATAGTGCGCATGACTGCTTTTGTCGGCCCCAGGCCCGACCAAATAGTCAGGGCACCCAGAGTGGTGCAAGCCACTGCTCCTCGACCCGCCCACCCACCCTCCCGCCTCAAACCAGGCATACCCTCCTGCCTGCCCCTACCAACACTAAATCGTTTCACGAACCCACTCCTTGTGACCATTGCTTGGCCGGACACTCCCTACAGTTTGCATCTGAAGCCTTGCATGCAGTATAACAGCTATGCATGAGGCCTTCATCCTTAACAGTTTCATTATTATTCTTCCAATTAATGAGCACATTGTCTAAATAGAAGGCTTCATCCTCTCCTGGTATGCTCAGGCATCCCTGTGACTGGGTTTACCACAGCATCTAAGAACGGTTAAACTTGCTGTGGTTAGAGATGGGACTTTTTGGTGTTTACTGTGAACCCTACTTTGTGTAGTAGCGACACTGCTGTAGGAGGGTTAGCTAGGCCTTGCTACGTCTGCCGCTCTTTATCAGCCAGATATGGATAAACATCAATGGCACCTCATTGAACATGCGCTGCAACCATCGCTAAACTCTTTGGGAAGATCTTTGGTGCTGTTGTGACTTGAAGGGCAGCAGCTTGAATTGAAAGTGTTGTTACCTGCCACAAATTACAAAATAAATAGCAGTGAGATGCGATAGATGAATGGTAATGGTGAAAGCAGGTGTCCTTCAGATCAAGCGTTGCAGAGTGGTCTCCTGCACTGAGTAGAGGGATGACATCCTTCAAATTGGTCCTTTGGAAATGTTCCGACAAGATGTAGCAGTTAAGAGGTCTGAGTTGGGGAATAAGCAACACACCGAGAATAGGCCAAAGGTTGCCAACCTTTATGGGGCAGAGGAACTACATTAAGTACATTACCAGTCCTCACTAATGTGAGAGTATGGATTTGATGGTTGCCTTGCTAAAGAGTGCTTGCCCTTCTGGTGATATGTTTGGTGGCAGGGAACTCCAAGCAGTATCACTACCATTGTACCTACTGGTCTGAGGTTATTTTTCCCACTGTACAATAACCCAATCCTTCCCCAAAAGGTGTTGCGTGATTGGGAAGGATTACTAATAAGTCACAACGTGGAGGTAGAGGCTTCCCTCCTGGACCCACCACTAACTTTACTTCGGCTGTGACCTCTGAATCCTCTGCTTTAAAAGGAGGTTTGACACCCACTTTCCAGATAGGACTGGTACAGCTGGTAACCAGAATGCTGCTTGGTGTAGCAGTCTTCGCTCCTATCCTTTTTGTTCTTGGTGTGGGAACCCTTTGTAGGCTGCATCTGGAGAGCAACCATGGCTTTGACGGTTTTGGTGTCCTTTTTTGATTTTCTCCTACATGGAAAAAACCTAAGGACCAAATAAATGCCCCTCGTCGAAGGCTACATTTATGAGATGTTGCTGCACCTCAGGGCGGAACCCTGAAGCGATAAATCCATGATGGCCTGCACACTTTATGCTTATATTGACTTCCCAGGAAGCAGTGTCTGCTGCACTTAAGGCACACATGATATTGGTGTTGGAGATCGTCTTGCCTTTCTACACCAACTACCTAGTGTGGTACTGGTAGGTACTTCAGCAGCTGTTGCATCTCTTCCCAATGCCTATTGTACCTTGCGAGAAGATCCATGGAATTGGTATGCTCTAAGCCATGTATGCCTGCACAGTATTATGCTTGCATTAACCTTTCAGGAGGTAGGTTCTGCTGCATCTAGAGCAGACCTGGTAATGGGTTTTGAGATGGTCTTGCCTTCCTGTACCAGTTCCCGGTTGTGCTTCCAGTAGGCTTCCGGAAGATGCTTCAACACGTTTTCCACCTCCTCCCAACGGTGCTCAGCGTACCTTGAGAGAAGACCCACAGAGCTGGCAATGGGCCACCTGTGTCCTCTTTCAAGCCGTTTGCAAGACTAGAGAGTTAGGAGGCACACTATGTACATGGCGTTTGACTTGATGGGGTGCAGCTGCCCACTGAATGACATAGTTATATGTCATGGTGTTGTCAAGGGGCGATGGTTTAACTGTTAAAAGACTCCAAGCTGGAGCTGTCCTGAGGGTTAAGCGCTGTAGTGCTCCCACAGCTCACCCACTCATGTGGTGGCTTTGGCTGGTCAGAGGGCTCATGAATGTCATCCTGATTATCACAACTGGAGTCAGGGAAAGGGTAAGGTGATCTCTGTGGGGATAGGATCAATGTGGTGACTGTGATGGAGGTGGCATTTGAATGAGAGGAGATGTGCGATGCTGAGGTGCTTGAAGCTCTGGTGTCTGAGACCATGGAATAGGCCCTGGCTGTTTGGACTTCTTAGGAATTGTGCATCCCTCAAGCTCATTGAAGATTGCTTCCTTGAAGGTAAGTCTGCCTTTCTTCACTTCAAGAGTGTGGGGTCATGCTCATGTGGTTAAGGAGGGCAGGAAACAATCGTTTTGGTGACGGCGTGACCATAAAGTCTCCTTTGCTTTACATTGTGGATCTCTCCTTTGCTTTACATTGTGGATCTCTAACACCTCTATGGGCACAAGGATATGCCTGGCTTTGAATTTTTTGTGTGCAGACTTTGGAGCTGGTTTCGACGTCAAGGGCGGTGGCTTGTTGTCCCAAGGCTTGATTGATGTATTTTCAACTCAAGCCTCTGGGACCTTAGCTGAAAGCTTTTCTCAGCGAAGGATGGCTCTCAGCACCAAGGCATTTTGGGGACCACATACAGAGCCTGTTGAAGCCTGTGTGGCAGAGTCTCGGGGTTCAATGCCCAACTCCCTCAAAAATACAGCTCAGCCTGAGACCTAGGAGGGCTGGTTCTCTGAAGTATGCAACAGCTTGGAAGTGCTTGGAAAGCCCGTTGCCCTTGGTGTTGCTTGTGCTTCTGATTGTTCTACTTCCCCACATCGGAACCATCAGAGGAGAGTGAATTATAACTGTGTGGCACCAGCCCAGGTGGCAGTCTGGACGTTCTGTCCTCTTCTAAGACATGCTTTCTTGTACACCCAGCGACAATCCCTGCTTTATCTAATTATTTTTTTGTTCTTTAATGCTTTGCAGACAGATTTCCTCAAAGGCAGACAAAGGGGACACACACACACACACTCCCCTCCACAGGAATTTAGCATCACATCTTCTGCAGAACTGAAAGGGTGTGTGCTCCATTCCCACACTCTATCATAATAATTCTCCTATGACCTGGAGCACAGCAGATCCCGCTGATCCTAGTCGAATCAGAAGTACATATGTTCAAGATAGGTTCTCCGATAACATTCTCCAAAGCTACCAATGCCTGACTGGTGTCTGGTTATTGCTAGTCGATGCAAGAGCTCAAGATGTAAAGTCTGTCCTTGAAGGCAGAAAAAAAAAACCTAAGGTGGAGCTTTTACCCTGGTATACTGTGGACAAGGGAGGGCACAAGGGACCTTATGATCAAACATCTCTTCGCACAAAATCAACTTGCAAATGTCCAGTAGTGTGCAGAGCATGAATTCTATAGAAAATTCGCTTTTTCATGCTCTTTGTATGTGGAGGGCCCCTATCACCACTCAACCACTCTTCTTGCTTAACCATGCAAGGCATGCACATGAATGAGAGCACATGACAGCCATTTGGAATTCATCCATTTAAGCACATTTGTTGAGAGCACATGTAGCCTTTTCTTTGAACCATTTCAACATGGCAGTCATTTAGAACTGTAAGATAAAAAGCATAGGCAACACCAATACAGAAGCACTCACCTCTTATAGGAGAAACCTATTGACTTAGCCAATGCTGGTTAACTAAATATGTTCAAGAACCACTAGACACTACCTGAATGCGTAATAAGCCCTGCTCTGCTATTATGGAGGATAGGTTATAAACTTAGCAGGTCATGTAGGAGACCGAGAGATACCACCATACAGGGGATTCAAATATTTAGGGGTTCATACTACAGCAGACTAAGCAAAGCTTACATTATATACATTTCCATAACAAAGAACATTCACAATTTCTTACTGAGCAATTTTAAAATGATTTTGTCAAAAGAGGTACAATATTAACTGTTTGCAAGATGCAACTGAGCATGCCCGGAAAGTAATTTTGTATAGCAAGATCTGCATGAATACGACTTTACACATATTGCAAGTATCCTCACAAAATATTCTTATAATACTGCATTGTGTTTTCTAGAACCCCTGTGCAGAAATTACAAGACCAACTTTTGACTTAAGTAAATGCATAGGTATATTAACAGCACCAGAAGGAAAGGGGCACGTCTTTAGTTTTATACATTGTCACAACTGTAACATGAAGCATTCATTCACAAGAATTATATTATGCATACCTTAGGTTTTCCGGCGCGGTTAGTTACCAGCCGTATGTCCTTCACACATCCATGGGGTTTAAAAAGTTCTTCCACTTCTTCCTTTGTACAGGAGTATGGTAAACCAGAGACAAACAATTTATGTTTTTCAAGAGCAGTGCTATACTTAAAAACCTAAGAGGAAATAGAAAATAAGTGTGATTCAATAGTCCAGTCAAATCTCAACGTACTGGTGCAAATGGTGGGGAGGACACTTTTCAAGAACAAAACTCATGAAAGGAAATATTATGTACATTGTTTCTGTTGAATACTGTATTCTCTCCACAGATTTTAAAGTGTGAGTGCGAGTGTGTGGCTATTTAGATTCTAAGACTTGCAGCTCTACAGGCGTCACAAAATCCCCCCAAAAATTGCAAAGCTGAGCTGGTGATTAGGAAGGTAAAGCGAGAATGCAGGAACCATCGTCACCAATCCTACCAAACAGTACATACACTTTACTTTCAAAAGACACAATTAGTCAGTAGACTCTTCAACTCCGGATACTTTCCCGGGTATACTGATCAATTTAGACAAAGGATCCCAAAATAGTGGAGATGAGGAAACGCTGCCCAAAATTAAGCTTGATCACAGATCTTAAAATAAAGCTTCTCCACCGACATCGGAGTCTAGGATATAATGTTTTAAAAGTGTGCAATGAGAAGAACCGGTGTCGGCATAGCAATTTTCCTGTAAACTCCACTCTTAAGAACGCATAAGGCAGAGAAAGTTATCTTTAGTAACGCTCTTTCTGATGGATAATCCACCTAACCACAGATTCCTCAATTTGGAATACTTTCAAAGTTCCAGACTGGACCCAGAGGCGATCTGTAGCAGCTTTCCAGCCGTCCGCTAGATTACGTTATGTGGCTCTGCACTGCCACCTTACAGCGCCTCAAGTGATGAGGCGGAGCTGCATATAAGCGGGAGCTGACGTCAGGTTCTTGTTTTTCTCTTTCTGTACCATCAGACCTGGAGCCTGAAGAAATGCTGGTTCCAGTGAGCTGAATTCTAACTTGGGACCTTTGTAGATGTTAAAAACTGCAGAGAACGGGGAGGTGGGAGGATGCAATCTGTGGTTAATTAGAGCATTCTCCAGAAAGAGCATTACCAAAGGTCAGTAACTTGTTCTCCGCACCTGGGGTGTCCCTTGTTCTGAATCAGAGCCAAAAAATATTGTAGCCTCTGCTGGCATGAACAACCTGTTAGAGGCACTAGGTCAGAGTCAGAAAGCACGACAACCAGTTGTGCTTTTGTAATCTTGTCTTGGCATTATGGCAGAAGCCAGGTGATAAAACAGAATGAGGATTACGGTTATCCAGTAGAGAAGAGCCAAGTCTTTAAGGCCTTTCTAAATACCACAAGATTGGGAAGAGACTTGATATATAAGGGAGATCATTCCATGCCTTGGCTGCTCCAAGAACAAAACCTCTACCTCCCCAGCAGGCATATCTGAACCTGGGGATAGTGAGTAGTTTGTCAGATGGAGAATATAGAAACCAACCTGGTACCTACCTCGAAAATTGTGCACAGGGACTTGAACGCAACTCTCGGTCTCACAGAAAGTCAGTGAAGTTTAGAAATGAATTTTGAAACCAAGTGGTATTTGGGAATTTTATACAAAAGCAAGGCAGCAGCATTTTGTAAAGTTTGCAATAAGTTCAAGACCTGCTGATGGGCATTGAAATAGAAACCATTACTGCAAAATCGATAGCGTGAGAATCTTAACAATTTTCTTTACGCATATCTACTAAATTTTCACTGTTAACTCGATTCCAAACAATAAATATCGTAATCTGGCTGTCAGAGTTATTTTAATCTCACGATCACCACTTATCACTCGACACTACTGCTTTTTAACCTTGGGTTACTACCTCCAGGTGGAGGCTGCATACCAACTAACCCTGTGATTATGTAGACACGAGAGTAATATAGCGGAGAACCAAGATATACCGCTACCAGAAAACATCTCCTCACGTGCATGAGGGTATTTTACCAAAGGACATACCACCTACCTGTAAAATCCAGGTTAGCAGGACAAGTGATCCTTCCCCCCAACTGATTTATGAGATTACATTTCAAGGAAAATGGATGGATCACATATTTTTTCCTTCTCCCTCCTCAATGATTGTTGTGTTTATTATTGACCAGAACCCCAAGGTTCTTTAGACAGTTAACTGGAGTAGGAAGAGAGCCCAGCTTGAAAGGCCACCATTTGGAAGTCCAAAGGGATGGCTGGGAGCTGAACAGCAATAACTTGGGTCTTAGATTAACTCAATTTGAGGCAATTACTTGCCATCCATTGTCAACTGCTCTAATGCAGTTGCAAAAATGCAGCGCCACTCCCGTATCCACTGTTGATAGGGAAACAACAATTTGTGTGTCGTCTGCATATGTGGTCAATGCAAAGCCGAATGATCGAATGAGTGCAGCAAGAGGAGTGACAAATATTGACTAGGAAAGGACTAATAGAGGATCCTTGGTGAACACCACACGGGAGTGAAAAAGATGGAGAAGATAACCCACCGATTCTAAATGACTGAACTGGTCCTGAAAGGAAAAAGTTCAATAGGTTTCACGCTGAGCATGTCACACCGATCCCACTCAGGCTCTTCATCAGCAGTCCATGATTCACTATATCAAAGACTGCTGATAGGTCGAGCAGGATCAATGCAGCTCAGCCTCCCTGGTCAAGGGTGGCCCTGATCTCCTCAGTAGCTTTAATGAGCGAGGTCTCAGTGTTGCGCTCAGCACGAAAATCAAATTGAGTAGTCTAAAAGATTGTTTGCATTGATGTAGGTACCCAGCTGAGTATTCATCACCTTTTCCAGAATATTGGCTGGCAGTAGAGGACAAGAAATAGGTCAGTAGATATTTGGATCATCTGGGTCTAAAGAGGGCTTTTTAGGTCTCGCCTACGCAGATGGCTACAGGGCGAGCATTTCCCCACTTGTGCTGCTGCCCGGTGTTCGAGAGACAACGCCACTGGTGTGAGAGAGCCCGGCACCCCAGCGCGACCAGCTGCCTTCACGTTCTACTTTCCTGGTTAGACAGTTTCGATCGGTCCCCGAGTTGCGGCGAGGAGAAGGAGCGCTGCATGCAAGTTTTGCGGGGTGGAGCAGCGACGTCAGGGGTAGAAGAGAGGGGCAGCTGAATGGCAGTGCCTGGAACACATGGCTGTAGAAGTCGCAGGTTCAATACTACAATGTTACTTGTTGGGAATTATGAGCTGCCACTGGGAGTTAATTAATTTTGCAGTTGTAAGCGTGAAGACAAAAACAAAAGAAAAAAAGTCAGAATATGAAGGAAAAAAAACAAAAACAGGCCCGTATGGGCCATGAAACCGTGCATATGTTAGTATCAGTTTAATGCTAAGTGGTGCCACAAGGTCTGTTGTGTTTTTCAGGTAGGCACTATATTCTTCTGGTCATGGTAGGAGTGCTAAATGCAATTGATGGTTTACGAAAATACCAACAAAGTTAAATGGTCAAACATAAATGAGAGCAGAAGATATTACTGCTTCCGATTTAATCTTTGCTACTAAAACAGCCTCACAGTCCTCACAGTCGAGCACTCTATTTTAATTGCTAATAGGAGCATTTGGAGAGAGGCAACCAAACATCTTTTGGCAGACAATGTTATATCAGGTTGTTGTAACTATGTGTTAGAAGACAGGCCCTCTTGGATAACTAGGGGGAACACCAGGGCAATAAGTGCTGATTAAAGGCAGGTTCCTCTCGCTGCTCAGGAAGATTTCTAGGAGCGCACTGTTTCAACCAGGTGATGCGTCACTGGCATTTTGTATCCGTTATCAGCGCATCCAACACTAGTTATACTGATAACTGCAGGGGCCATGCAATTCAGAATTTGTCACTGATACTTATAAGCACAGGAGTTTATTCAGATACATTTCTCCAACCATAGCAGTAAACTGGATTCGCCAGTTAGTAACATAATCTAATTACACCCCCTCCGTACAAACAGACTCAGACATGTATATTAACTCCCCTGCTACTGGGTCATTCCTTAACTTCAGCACTGGGTTCTAGTTCTAGACGCGATACATGAGGGAACTACGAGCGAGAGGCCCAGGTTAACTGGGCAGTGCAAGGAACAGGAAAGCACACTTAATGAAAAACCCTTGGCCTGCCTGTAGTGTTGTAGACTTTGCTGCTTATATCTGACTTCCTGTATATAGCACAAGTCACCCGAAATAGGTTAAAAAGTTTTGCGTGTGTGTAACCCTAGAGTTGCAGCCTCAAATCTAGCTTTAAAGGCAGCCTAAAGGCCGTGCATCCCACTGTCCTAGAGCCTGCAGCGCATGCACGGAAAAAGTGGTCCTGGCACGATGGGATAGAGTGGGTCAGCAAAGTAGTTTGGTCTTTCGAAAACGTGCAGCTAGTTGGCCAGACTGGGAAGGCATAAGCAGGGCGCTCTTCAGTAGTGTGCGGGTGGACCTAGCGTAGATGGACTAGCCCATAAAGGCCTGGCTTGGGGCTGGCCCGTAAATGCTCTAAGTATTCATTCGATACTTTATTCGATATTGTCATATCATAAAAGTACATACATTCTAAAAGTACATACATGCTCTAAGTATTGGTTTTGCCGCCAGATGCAAATGCCATGGCGGCACTGTCCCAAGATATAGGTGTCGGTCCTTCGTCCCCTCCCCTCCCCACCCTCATCCCCCACACTGCAGAGAGGGCTCCCAGGCTCAGACGGACAGTTGCTGGTTTGGTCATGCGCGTGTAATAGAGTAGTGGCCACATGTGGTTTTGGCCACTTGGCAGCAATTTGTTGTTGAATGGTTAATATTGAGGGATGCATTGCACAGTTGAAGTGGGGAAGTGACCACCCTGTACCTCAAGAGTTAAAAGAAACAAAAAAAATGGTTGGGGGCTGGATTAAGCCGGACCATGTCGACGGGCAGCTAGTTTTGGCTATGCATCAAAAGGCACGAGGTAGGATGGTAAATGCACATTTCTAAATGGGTGGCGCGCCCCTTTAGTGGATGAGCCATGAACAAAAGACGCATTTATATATGCTGTCAGTTTTGGACCCCACCCTTCAGGGAACATCAGGGAACTCATCTGTGCACTGTTCAATGTTCTCCGGCGTGCAAGGCCATAACGCCTTACCAGCAGAAATGCGGTTTTGTTGCCGGTCCCGGAACCCGCCCTATTCGACACAATACGAGGTATATATCATTGCTGCAGGCTTGGTTGGAATGACGGGCAGCAATTTTTCGATGATTAAACCACCCCCTTTCCCTGAGCTGGGTTCCGGGGTTGGAAGGTTTTAGTGTTACACTCAAGGCCTGGTTAGTTTATTGTGCCATTCCTGGTCAGTAGAGAAGGGTTACTGAGTGGGGTTGCATTTGTTTCCGGGGAGGACAGCCGGGGGCCGTGATGGGTCGTAGACTGAAGGATGTTTTGTTGCAGGGGACAATAGTGATGTTGAGTTAAAAAAAAAAAAAAAAAACGAGGTCACAGGCGGTGCCTAAGAACACGGCCAGGAGGAACAGTAATCTAAAATGGCTTCGTATGCAGTGTAAGCTAGGCCAGCAGAAAATGTGCAGATAAGTCATGTTCATGCCAAGGGTGGTGAAGTAGGTGTCGGACGCCTTGAGCCTTTTATTGCTTATAGTGGGAGTTCTGATTGCCATTGACAGAGGGTCACACACTTCATAGTCAACTCAACAACCAACATTAGCAATATTTTCACCACCAACACCACCACAATCACCAACACAAACTACCACTACCAGCATACTTGTGCCTTATGCTGATCTACTCACACTCCTTTTTATAACTATGCTCTTTTCCTCCTTACTCTCCATCCTTATGCCTCATACTACTCTCCTCCACACTCATGATCCTTCTGCATCACACACTGCTCTTCTCCTACCATCTCCCTCACACTGCTCTTCTACACCTATCTACTTCCTTATGCCTACTGATGCCTACTGCTGATATTCTCACTTCCTTCTACCTCACACTACTCTCCTCCTCTCCCTCTTTTCATGTCCCTCATGCTACTCTTCTCTCCTTCCTTACGCCTTATACTCCACACTCTCCTTCCTGCTAGCTCACACTAATCTCCTCCTCACGTTCTTCCTTCTCCCTCATACTGCTCTCCTCACTCCCCTTTCTTCCGCCTCATACTACTCTCCTTCTCACTTTACTTCATTGTCCCTCATGCTGTTCTTCCCTTCCTCACTCTCCTTCCCAAATCTTAAACAACGCTCTTCTCCTCCTAACGCTATTCCTTAAACTGCTACACAGCTAACAATTACAATACAAACATACATCCACGACATATCACATACATAAACTCAAGAACACATAGCTAAAATACAATACCATTAGCAAATCAAATCTCTCTAACTTAAACAAATGCGAGACCTATTGCATTTCCAATGCTTGTTAATGAGAGGCAGCACAACTGCCTTCTTCCAGGCGGATGGAAAAGAGCATGAGACACGCAAGTAGAAAATCTCAGACAGCGTAGTGGCAATGGTTTCAGCAACTAAGTCAGCCACTAAGAGGTGACAAGGATCGTCTGCTGACCCTGATCTAGCGGCCTTAATCAGCTTGGTGACTTCACTGGGTGAAGGTGGATAGAAGGAGCTGAATTCAAGGCCTAATTAGGTGACCGTTGAAAAAGATGTGTCCACCAGAGAAAAGAGAAGAGAAGGTATAAAAAACATCCTCAACCTTAAGACGAAAGACAGAGGCTGCTAAATTGCAAAAGGATTGATTGCATTCTTTTGGCAGGGGGGCAGCGATAGAAGTGAGTTTTTCAAAATTAGAGAATAGTTCCTCAGAGGAATTTGCTGCAAGCACAATATTTTCAATCTTTGTTATCAGTACTGTGCCATCTTCTGGCACAAACATTGAAGGGACCAGCATAGGTCTTGAAGCCGTAATGCTAGCCTTTACTAGTGTCCGAAATGGGTCCCAAGGGGTCAGACAGAACTGAGGATGGATCCGAGATGGCAATGGACTGTGGTCCCTTATGGTTCAATGGGGACTGAAAGTGTGCCAGAGAGAATCAGAAGTGCACTACAGGTCACCAGCACAGCTTCCTTAAAAGCTGCAATCACCTGTGGGTGGTACTGCAGATGACCTGGGAAATTAAGGGTGCATCAGGATAAGATGAGGAATCAGCTTTGCGACCATAAACCTCAAAGTTGAGGGACTCGCATCATTACGCCATCAAACCTTCTTTCTGTTCAGAGTGGCATGATGGGGGACAAGTCCCATTTCGCATTTTTAGGTTTACGTCTGGACTTCGATTTTTACTTACCGGATGACACAGAGCATGAAGTTTACCACTTCAAAAATAGACTCAGGAGTGGGACAGAGTCCGAGACTTGGAGCAGGACTTAGGAAAAGGCCATGATTATTACTTTTGGACAGCGACATACAGCTTCATCTCCCGGTCCCGAGTCATCTTTAGGTGCATTTTTGCATGGCTCTGATCATGGCCCGAGACCAGACATCAGAGACACACCATCTGCAGGTCCATCACCAACGTTTGCTTAACTCAGTCAAGGCATGGCTTGAAAACTGTAGTTTTTGGTGGATACATTTTCAGGCATCCTGGAATTCACACTCGAAGGCACAGAAAGAAAAGAACTGATGTATGCATGTAGGGATTGCTGCTTATATTAGGCTCTGTTCCTTTACTTCCAGGATGCTACGGAGCCAACATAGAGCTGCTTGGAGCCGCCTAGCCTCACACAGGAGCACTGCTGAAGAAATGTTTCCAGATTCAGTCTGGAGCCTGGGAAGGATTCCAAGATAAGGAATCTGCAGTTACAAGTATTCATCAGAATGTGCATTTATCCATACATTTAAATAATACTGGCTGCCATCAATCACTTCCTGGTCTATATCACTAACCAGCTTAAAACTGGAAATACTTTAAGTGACAGAAAGCGGTTCATCCTGTACTTATCAGAAGAAAAATTAAAGTACTATGTCAAAGCAAAAGCTACAATTGTATGCATTGAGTCAAATGAAATTCTATTATGGTAAATTCAGTGGCAAAGGTCAAGTCAAGTTAAAATTTGTATAGCGCACTACTCACCCAGAGGGTCTCAAGGCGCTTGAGGGAGGGGGGGGGGGGGGGGTGTAAGTTATTTATCAAATATCCAGGTTTTGAGTTGTTTTCTGAAGGATAGGTGGTTCTGTGTAAGGCGGAGGTGGGTGGGGAGAGAATTCCACGTTTTGGCCGCTAAGTAGGAGTAAGATCTTCCTCCCATGGTGGATCTTTGGATGCGTGGAATTGCGGCGAGGGCTTGATTGGACGATCGTAGTTAGCGGGTGGGGGTGTAGAAGGTCAGGCGCGTGTTGAGGTATTTGGGTCCTAGGTTGTAGAGGGCTTTGTGTGCGTGGGTGAGGAGACGGAAGGTTATTCTCTTGTTGACGGGGAGCCAGTGGAGGTTTCTCAGGTGACCGGATATGTGATTGTGGCGGGGTATGTCTAGGATGAGTCGGGCGGAGGCGTTCTGAATGCGTTGGAGTTTTTTCTGTAATTTGGCTGTGGTTCCGGCGTAGAGGGTGTTTCCGTAGTCCAGTCGGCTTGTGACAAGTGCATGGGTGACTGTCTTTCTTGTTTCCGTAGGGATCCAGCTGAAGATCTTTTTGAGCATACGTAGGATGTTAAAGCATGATGATGAGACGGTGTTGACTTGTCTGGTCATTGAGAGGGTGGAGTCTAGAATGAATCCTAGGTTGCGAGCATGGTCCGTTGCTTTGGGTGCGGTGCCCAAGGCCGGTGGCCACCATGAGTCGTCCCAGGAAGAGGGGGATGATCCTAGGATGAGGACTTCCGTCTTGTCTGAATTTAAGTTTTAAACGGCTGTTCTTCATCCCTTCGTGTAGGTTGGTTTTGGCGGTGTTTGGGACTTTGGTGAGGGAGAGGATCAGCTGTGTGTCGTCAGCATAGGAGATGATGTTGAGGTTGTGTTGGAGTGCGATGGCTGCGAGGGGGCTCATGTAGACGTTGAAGAGGGTGGGGCTGAGCGATGATCCTTGTGGTACGCCGCAGATGACTTCAGTGGCCTCCGATCTGAAGGGGGGGGGGGAGGCGGACTCTCTGGGTTCTTCCGGTGAGGAACGAGATGATCCAGTCCAATGCTTTTCCTTGTATCCCGATGTTGCTGAGGCTTTGAATGAGGGTGCTGTGACAGACCGTGTCGAACGCTGCGGAGAGGTCTAGTAGGATGAGGGCAGCTGTTTCTCCGTTGTCAAGTAGTGTTCGAATGTCGTCTGTGGCTGCGATGAGGGCGGTCTCAGTGCTGTGTTTGACTCGGAAGCCGGACTGTGATGGGTCGAGGGAGCCGTTGGACTCGAGGAAGGTGGAGAGCTGATTGTTGACGGTCTTCTCTATGACCTTGGCAGGGAAAGGGAGGAGCGAGATGGGGCGGTAGTTCTTAAGTTCAGTCGGGTCTGCTGTGGGTTTCTTCAGTAGAGCACTGAGTTAGGCGTGTTTCCAACTTTCTGGGAAGATGGCGGTGTTGAGGGAGCAGTTGATGATATCCCGGAGATGGGGTGCGATGATGGAGTCGGCCTTGTTGAAGATGTGGTGGGGGCATGGGTCGGTTGGTGATCCGGAGTCAATGGAGTTCATCAAGCGGATGGTGTCTTCGGTGCTGATTGGGTCCCAGGCGTCAAGGGTGGTGGTGGTGGGCTTCAGTGGTGGTGAGGGGGGTGGACTGGTCACCAAAGCTGTTATGTATGTCAGAGATTTTGCTGTGAAAGAATGAGGCTAGAGAGTCGCAGAGGTCTTGAGAGGGAGTGATGTCATTGGTGCCGGCGCTGGGATTGGTAAACTCTTTGACGATGTTGAAGAGTTCCTTGCTGTTGTGGGCGTTGTTGTCGAGTCGATCCTTGAATGCGGATTTCTTGGTGGATCGGATTAGCTGATGGTGTTTGCGGGTGGCGTTCTTGAGGGCGGTAATGTTGTCTGTGGTTGGGTTTTTTCGCCAGGCTTTCTCGAGGGTGCAGCAGATCTTTTTGGATTTCTTAAGTTAGTCATTGAACCAGGGGGCTTTTTTGATACCTGGCTTGTTTTGATTGTTTTTCAAGGGTGCTAATTCGTTAGCGGTATGTGTGATCCATTGTGTGAGGTTGATGGCTGCTATATTTGGGTCCAGTGACTTGGCGGGAGGGTTTTGCTAAAGCGAAGTGTTGAGCTGGTCGGTGGTAATTTTGTTTCAGTTTCTGCGGGGTATTTGCTGTGGGTGGTGGTGGGTCTTGGTCTTTCTGTAATTGAAGTGGACGCAGCAGTGGTCCGTCCAATGGAGTTCTGTGGCGTGATTGAAGATGATGTGCTTGCTGGAGAACATTGGGTCAAGCGTGTGACCGGCGTAGTGGGTGGGGGTGTTAACCAGTTGTTCGAGTCCGAGATTGGCGAGGTTGTCCAGAAGGGTGGTGGTGTTGCTGTCGTTGTTCTTTTCCAGGTGGAAGTTGAGGTCCCCTAGTAGAATGTAGTCCTCGGAGGGGAGGGCGTGTGGGCGGATGAAGTCGGTGATGTCTTCGCTGAATTGTGTGCGGGGTCCTGGTGGTCTGTAGATGAGGGTGCCTCTGAGTGTGGTCTTAGGGTCGGTGTGAATCTGGAAGTGAAGGTGTTCGGCGGCTGCGAGGTTGTCGTCGGAGCTGGTTGTGATGCGGATGGTGTTCTTATGGACGATGGCTATGCCTCCTCCTGTTTGGTTGACGCGGTCTTTTCGAATGATCTTGTAACCGTCCGAGATGGCTATGGCGATGTCGGGTGCTGATGAGGCGTTCATCCAAGTTTCTGTAAGAAAGGCGACGTCCGGCGTATTGGTGTCTAGTAGGTTCCATATTTCAGTGGCATGTTTGTGGACAGATCGGGTGTTGAGCAGGATGCACTTCATTAGTGTCGGAGCTCTGTTTGGCGTTTGTGGATTTAGTGTGGGTCCTGATACAGTCGAACTTGCAGGAGTGGCAGATGAAGGGTCCATGGGTGTGTCCTGGGGCGGCTTGGTAGCAGTCTGGGAGACGGCCGGAGATGAGTGCAGAGAGGGTTGCGGCGGCGTACGTTATGCGGGTGGAGTGGACTTTGCGGGGACCAGGGGGCCTGGCGCTGGGCACGGTTCAGGCGCGGACGGGCGTAGACGGGCTTACCTTTGGCGCGCCCGCTGCACGTAACCGTATGTTGCTCTGACATAAGTGGATAGTGAAGGGGGCGGAGCGAGGGAGGAGCAGCTGGGAGGCGGGAGCGGAGTGAAGAAATGGGCTAGGAGGCACAACAACAAGATGGCAGCAAAAACAAAAGCCAAACAGGACGAGATTGGGGCACAATCTGCAATATCGCTATGCTATGGGCAGTGGCACCGGCACAATCAGGCACAGATAATTTAAATAAGCAATGCGAGCAATGCAATTAATTAAAAGCAGCAGTGAATAATACAGCGCTAACGATAAAGTCAATGAGAGTAAAGCTCAATAATTAAAAGCGGCAGTGAGCAGGATGGCGCCACGATCTTGTCAGTGAGCAATGCACAAATGATTCTAAGCGGTAGTGAGCAGTATAGCGCTACGATACCCAGATGAATCAGAGGAGCGACCTTACTGACCTAATTATCATCAGAACAGACTTTTTTGCCATTACATGTTTTTATTGTGCTCTATACACTTATTTTACAAAGATCCCATTGTACTTTTTTCCCAATATTGTTTTGGGTAGTATGCATGGGATGATCAATATACAGACATATTACAAGCATCAATGCCTTACTTTGTTGCCCATCAGTAAACAGTAGCTTGGCGCCGTACCAAGCTCACAGAGCGCAAGCTTTAGGAGGCGCCACAAAGGAGTTACATTTACAAGGTAACCTAGGCCATATTGCTGGTCCAGTTGTCTAGGGACCCTTAATATCCCACAATCTCAATAGTCTATTTGCAATTGTACCCTGTAATCACATTACTACTTTTCTGAATCACATCAGAACAGACTTTAAGGTAAGATACTTCACATCACACTTGCACAGAGGCTCAAATGGAGGTGGCATCAATTGGGCCCAAACCAAGGTGAGGTCCCACAGAGTGGTAAAATACAATGAAGTAGGGAAGCTATTTACCAGCTAGTTCAACAATTCAGAAAACATTGAAAACTCAAAGAAAGAATTAGACAAGAAGGTAGTAGTGTTCCCAACCTGGGAAAGGACTGCACATCAAAAGAGAGAACAAATATTTAAAAATCCAGTAAATGGTGTGATAAGTAAACAGTAGCTGTGAGTACTGCGGGGTGCTAAGAAGGCTGTGAGCACCCACTACCCAAAAGTGCAGTGAGCAGATTGAAAAAAGAACCTGCTGGAAAAATTCACAAGAAAATCAGCTTATGCAGCACACCGATAAACAATGTAGTAGGTCCTAAACACAACCCAATCTTCAAGGACTTATGTCCCTGATGATTAAATAAACAATTTCCAAGGGTCCTTATACAATGCAGGGCATCCAGAGGTTCCACAGGATGAGATGAACAGTCCACAAACCTTCAGTATATGATGTTGCTTTTATTATTCTTCCAACACATATCCAATAAAAAGAACAGCCAACACGTGTTTTGTCTGTACCTGGTAAGTACAATGACTTTCTCAAGGCTAATGGTTTGTTCTTAATGTTTTCAAAAAATACAATAGATACGACTGAAGAACTGTAAATTCAGTGTAGAGTCTTCACAATGTAAAAGCTATAGTCAGGTCAGTGCTCACTGCCGAAAACGTGTAGGAGCCTGACCCCTCTTTCGACTTGGAAACTATCAGTCACTTGGCCATGCTGGCCCCAACGGACTTGGGCAAAATTTGCTTTGTGTAGTCTTATCAGAAAAGCCAACAAGTCCCTGGGCAAGCCTTGTTAGGCTAAAACATCCCACAACCTGGTTCTAGGAACCTAGTCAAAAGCAGACTTTAGGTCTATAAAAGCAGCATATAATCTCCCGCCATTAAGGATCGCAATACGCCAATAAATTAAAACAAATCTAAAAACCTGGTCTATTGTGCTCTGGTGTGAACGAAACCCCGCCTGTAACAGGGAGAGGATATTACAATCATCGATCCAATCTTGAATAAGACTCAGTACAAGCCTAGCTGTCACCTTTTGTAAACAGTCAATTAAACTGATGGCCCTGTAGTAACTCGGATCTGATCTATCCCCTTTTTTAAAAATAGGTAAAATCTCTGCACCTTTCCATGACTCAGGGATTGTGGAGCCCTTTGCAATCGCATTTACAAGAGTCTGTATATAAGTTACCCAAATTACCTTATTGTGCAGAAACAGATCTGCAGGGACACAATCAAGCCCAGGAGCTCTGCCGCTTCGTACACTATTAAGGGCGGCTTCTACTTCCTGTTTGGTAAAACACAATACAGGAATATCAGCTTGAGTAACCAAGGGCCCCTGTGCTCGGGCGCTACATGATTTATAGGTGGTTGGCAGGTTCTACCCTTGCCCCACTTCAACAAATGCCAGAATCCAACCATATTCCTATCTAAGCTGGCATTATACAACTCTTGCCGATAGTCTTCATCCCAATCTTTCTTGGCTTTGAGTTGAGTCAGCTTATACTCTACTCGAGCTTGGTGGATACTATCCCTATTCTTTGATCTGATTGCCAAAGCTAGTGCTTTGTAAGCCACCCTGCATGTATTCCCATACCTTGAATCTACGGATACCTTTGAGGGCTCTTTCTTATGTAATATTTTAGAAATAAAATAGCCTTTCAGCTTGTTAAAAAGAACATTATGTACCAGAGTAACTTTGGACTCATTACCTGGATTATCTTGACAACTTATGAGATCTGCCGTAGCTTTGGACGCCAGTGCATTTATGGCCTCCAATTGGTCATGCTTTAGTATAATTTCTGACCATTTTACTCTTCTGGTACATTACTTAAATGAATTTCTACTCCCGGTGGGGGCACAAGATCTAAGTTTTTACCCACACATACCATTTTCAACACCAGGGGGTTATGATCACTCTCCACCCTCACCACAATGATCTTGTCAATTATATTAGGCCAAGATTCCTTATTAACAAGAATGTAGTCGATACGACTACTTCTTGTCCCACAGCTATAACTTGGGGACCCATTCTTGTCCGAAATGGTCCTCCCATTGGTCGCTCTAAGTCCATGCTCCAGGCATATAACTAAGTGCGACCATTTCTTAAACGGAGCCAAGGGTAATAGGGGAAATTTCCATAACAGATCTTCCTCATATTCTAGATCAATATCATTTAAATATAATGGCTCAAAGGTGCAATTAAAGTCGCCAGCGACCACTATATCATGCACTCCTTTATACATATTAAGATAGGAATCTAAAAGGACGATGGTACCGGAGCCTTTCACTCCGGCTAACTCTCTTGCATATACATTGATAATTATAAGGTCCTTTGCACCATTTCCTCTTATCTTTATAACCGATATATCATTTCCTTCCGTATCCAGCTGCTGGACTGAATACCTATCACTCTGCCTTACCCAGATGATAAGGCCCCCCATTGGTCTCCCCCTTTGCGCAGCAATGGCAGGTTTATAGCAATTAATATAACCAGATCTATACACCGGGTCCACTAACCAAGTCTCTTGTAAAACCACAACATCATTGGTATCAATAGAAGACCACCAATCCATTGACTGCAGTTTATTTTTCAAACCAGCTATGTTCCATGAAATAAGACAGAAGTTACGTTCCTCATTCTGAATAACTCCTCCATTTTGCACCACACTAGGTCTTTCCTCATCACACATGTCACCCCTGACTATTTGTGAGCTTGTTACATCTTGATATAGTACTAGGGAACTTTCATCAGCTTCTGTAGTAGTTTCATTGGACGGTTGGCCATCTAAGGGAGTGTCTATATCCAATTGAAAACCCCTCTGTTGATCACTAAGTTTGATGAAACCCATCTTTACTGAATCCCTGTTAACTGGGTGCACACAGTCATAATCTTGGGATAGGTACCCCAGTCAATCATTTTCTTCTAAAAAAACTCACAGCCTCATATCTATTACGAATTGGGACAGCATAGTTGATTGGTCCCAACATTTGACCCTGATTCCTATGGGTACCCCCTCTATTAGATAAGCTTGTTCGGTAGAAAAACCCCAAGGGAAGAACGTTTATAACGTCTTCCCTAATAAAGGGTGATGTTGCCCTTTCCAACATACACCGAACTAGCTTAGGGGACCTAAAACTGATGACTATCCTGTCCCCGGCCATACCTTTTACAGATTTGCCCACCCAAGCCACCCTTCTGACCATCAGAAATTCATCAAATAGGTGATTCCCAAGCCCCGTTTTTGCATCCAAAAAAAGAAGGGCCTTATTTTTAAGTGAGGACCAATGTTCCTCCTCAAGTGGTCCCAAATGCGGTGCATTTCCCAACACTATGGTGTAAGGAGTTGCCTCTGGGGGAAGATCTAAAAAAAAACCTTGGGATTTTTTCGCCACTGCCCTCCACCCGAGGCCTCAACACAGGGGCATTAGATGATTGATTACATGGATGTAAAGCGTTGGATGTTATTGACACCGGAGCAGGAAGATTATTTGGGCACACCGAAGGACAGGTAAGGTTTGGAGGCTCTACACGGGCCGTGATTTGTACTTGAGAATTCACTGAGTTACCTAAAGCTTCACTGGTACCACTCCATATGGGGTTGGCAGATACTTTAAATAAATGATCTTCTATTTTGGATAATCTTTGATCTATAACATTTAGTCTACACAATAGAGGATCCAATAAAACTGTAAGTAAATCTTTTAAGTTGTTTCATAGAATCTTCATTAAGCTCTTTGGAATTTAAGTTTAGCTGTCCAGGCGGTGGTCGATTCATACCTGGTACATTGTCCCCGGTGGGAGCTAGCTCAGCAGAAGACATAGTAGACCCTCCCCTTACTGAACCCGTGCTCCTATTTTTAGCAACTTTAGCAACCTGAGCACTCGTTCTCGGGGCATTACATGCTTTCCTTTTCCTTGTTTGAAATGCTGTACCAGGCGCTATTACTGCTTTTTTTTTCTTGTTCGGGCGTTACTATCAAACGCTGCAGTAGTGCTAACAGTCCTCACATCATTGGCCCGGTGGGGAAGGGGGTCTATCTGGGGTCTACCACTAGACAATATTGTAGATTGAGAGCACATTCTAGGTCCAGAATTTGGACCTTTGATGACAGCTTGTCCAGGGGGTAGGCTCAAAGGGTCTAATGAATGCCTCCCTTTCAGTAATCTCAATTTCATGCAAGAGCTCACTTTCTGCACGGTTTAGGAAGTCATCCAAGGTCCCAACCACTCCTGCCCCCTTTTTCTGTATATTCTTATTCATGTCTATACCAAAATAGCTTAAGGATAATACACAATGCCAATGGAAAATATAACATGCAATCCTACTCAAAGTCTTACTTAGTGTAGCGTTAGGGGGGTGGCCCAGCCCAGCCTCTTCCGGTCGATGAGGGGCGCGGGACGGGCCCGCCCTTCGCCCTGGCAGTGCCCAGGCACGCCCGCACGTGTCCCGGGCTGCGTGGGGCTTGCCTCTAATTTAAGCACCTCCTGGCACTCTCTAGTGATGCGCTAAGGCAGCGCCACGGGCTTCTGGGTAGTGTAGTTTTGCTCCTCGTGGGTGGCGATATGGGCTCAGAGACCGGCAGCGGCCACAAACAAACAGCGGTCCCCTTCAGCAACCTCAGCAATCCGGAAGGGAAGAAAAGAACAACTACAGCGTCCCGCGCTGCGTGGGGCTTGCCTCTAATTTAAGCACCTCCTGGCACTCTCTAGTGATGCGCTAAGGCAGCGCCACAGGCTTCTGGGTAGTGTAGTTTTGCTCCTCGTGGGTGGCGATATGGGTTTAGAGATTGGCAGCGGCCAAAAACAGCGGTCCCCTTCAGCAACCCGTTTCAGCTCTTCAGGGTCGCCATTATGCCACAATTGCAAGATTTATAGCTTCTTGCTCATCTAATAAATGTCTAACTCGAGCCATATGTAAAAATATATAACTATGTTGTGCTTTCTGTGGGATAAAATATACTGCTACACATGCGCTGGTGCCAAAGGGAATTCCTTGGACCGCCGTCCGTATCAGCCAATCAAATCACTCTGAGCTCCAATATACTGATATGGGGAAGCCTCTTCATTACTAAATATGAATGACATCAAAATCCTCAAAAATTGCTCTCCATCCCACCACGGATGCCTCTATCATAACTTTAACCACTCTTGCTAATGAATCCTGGTGCCCCCCCCCTCCACTAATTCTCCTTGTCTTCTCCACCTAATCATATCTTAGGAAAATTCCATGTCATCATCAAGAGACTTGTACGCTGACCAAGACATGAAGTGCACAGGGACCACTGTGACAAGTTAACTCACAATTTTTCGTGCAGTACCAACAGAAGAAAGGACACCATGAGATAAAGCAACCTGTGAAAATTGGTTTGCCTGACCCAAACTATTGAAGAAACAAATAGAATGTTTTACTTTGTTAACCTGAGCAGAGCTGTCTTTATGTGCCACTCACTGTTTCAATATACTGAACTTCACTGAAAATCCCAACTTGCGCAACAGAAAACATCCTTTTTCTTGAGTTCTAGGTAAGAAAATACCTGCACTCACTGCGAAGACAAAGGAAGAGCTTGATCACTAATAACTTTGCAACTGCTCATGGTGCTAATGTGAGGCCAAAATGCAGGAATTTGAACTGAAATCACAGATTTTAGACCATGAAATGCAGATAGACCCTATTTACTGGCAAAATGAATAAGGAAATATGAATCTTGCATACTCCAGGGTGCCATCTCCTTTTCAGCTAACAACATTAAGATAGGTACCATGTACACCACCTGATTTTTTTCCTTTTTCACATACATGTTAAGAGCTCAACAGTCAAATGTGGTCTAAATGTCTTGTTTTCTCTTTTGAGGATTAGAAAGTACCTCAGATAAAACCCCACCTTGTACAGTCGGTTAATCTTTTATGGCCTGTTTTGGTAGCATCCAGAAATCTCCAGTAGCTTTTCTCGGTGTACTCTTTCATTGTATTAGGGTGGGCAGAGTAGTGTGAAGAAAGGACCTTGAATGAAAGGCTGTACTGTTTTTAGATCTGAAAAATGCACGGACTGAGGTCGGATTATTTTATTCCTACCCTAACCGATATCTGTGTAAAATGCTTTTTAAAGGGCGATCAAAGGGTACATTGGGTTACAAATGCAATATCAGCTTTTGTAGTTTAAATTCTTTCGTCAAAGGCTGATGAAGAGATTATAGAATCCTAACATTTTGAGTGCACGGTCAACTTATCCCTGAGCAATTCTAAAAATCCCACAAGAAGCACCTAAGAAAATCGAGAATGCAATTCCATATTTTCAAAATTAATGTATTAGTTCCAATGAACAAGTTACTTACCTTCTGTAACACTCTTTCCCGTAGAGACTATCTAGCCCAGATTCATCACCTTTTGAATATTCCCCAGGTGTCAGACAGGATCTGGAAGCTTTTCAGCAGTGCCATTGCATAATGGAAGGTGGTGCCATGAGGCTCACACTGACACTGTTCCACTCCAAAAGTTTTATTCTGGGCCTATATAGGCTCCATTCCTGTGTGAAGACATCAGTTACTTTCAAGACTGTCCGCCGCCTCCAGACGTGGAGTCCAAAAACAATCTGGTAGATAAGTGTGCAACTTCATAAACTTGGGATCTTAATATTGCGTGATGGAGTCCAATCAAAAATTGAGGAGGATGGGAGGGTCGGCGTGGAATCTGCGGCTAGATAGAGTTTCTACCAGAGAGAGCGTTACTGAAAGTAAGTAACTTCTTCTTCTGATAGTGACTTCCAGTTGCAGATTCCTCACCTTTTGAATAGATCCCAAAGTAGTACCTATAGGAGGTGGATGTATGAACGGATTCAAACCAGAAAGTCCTGCAGGACTGAGCTGGCAAAGTGTCCCTCTCAGCGGACTTGGCTGTCCAGACAATAGTTCTTTGTGAACGTATGGAGGAACGTCCACATAGCTGCCTGGCAGGTGTCTTGGACAGGAACTCCTGGTGCCAATGCAGTGGTAGAATATTTGGCCCGTGTGAAATAGTATTCTCCCATGCTCATTCTTTGAACTCACTGCAGGAGTTTAATTCTTTCATGTCCGCGATCCCAACCAGGACGGACTGACAGATTTAATCTCTTTTTCCCATGAACAGGACTTAAGTGGCTGCCACATTGATTTATTGAAATCAAAACCCCAAGTTTAATTTGGACCTGGTGTTGCTGAGTTATACTCAGGCCCACTGGAATTATGTGTCGGGAGAGGGCCAAATCATGCTGCAGGATTGAGTAAATGATGGAGCAAGAAAAGGCAAATTATGTGGAGTAATGCAGTAGATTTCGGGATAGTATTACTTCATTATTTTGCACTTTTTATACTTTTTAATACTGTCTGGGCATTGGGTGCACCTCATTAGTACCAGTTTAACACCCAAATATGCAATAAGCAACACAAAGGTGGCCAGTAAACATTTGCAAAGGGCCTTTCACAGCGCAGCAACACGTTCTGCTGTGTTTTTAGTGACTTTTGAACCGTTTGAACTGGAAACAATTTTGTTGTTAAAATCTGCAGAATATGCAGCAGATGATGGATGATGTGGCAAATACGGCAAATCTATAATGATGCGAAGAAAAGCGTGGCGGTTGCCCATTCGTATAATTCCAGAGGCCCTGGTTATACTCACTCTTACTCCAGTCTAAACTCAGGATCGTCTCAGACCAGTTTTCCAGATCTCCTTCCATAAATGACCTGAGATCTACTTTTGCTCTGAAAACTGATTATTGCCATAATCATGAACCTGTAGCTGCCTTTGGGGTTGAAACGCAGTCGACAGTTGAGAGTTGAAAGCATAAAGACTCTTACCTGCAAGACTAATTTAATTAGAGCAAGCAATAAGTCGATGGACTTTTTTTAATGTCTAACCATTCCTTGTATTATCCCTTTAACAGGTCACCCTATTGTCTACATTGCCTATTTATATGCCTGTAAAGGATACGGATCCAGTCACAAAATACGGCTCCTTTACCTACCAACCGGAGCACCTCCAACAGGTACCCCCAGTCGACGGTATCGAACGCCTTGGCAAGGTCAATAGATACCAGGACCTGGCGATACTCCCCACCACCCACCTCGTGGAGTATACGGTTCAATCGCCGTAGATTCATTGAGGTGTTGCGGCCCGGGATGAACCCACACTGGTCCTGATGCACCAGTTGGGCCATGTGCGGCGCCAGTCGGGTGGCCAACAGTTTGGTCAGGATTTTCACGTCCGTGTTTATCATAGATATGGGCCGGAACGCCGCGGGATCGCGGGTGTCCCCACCCGGCTTTAGGATCATGCAAATTTCACCCAGGTTCATGGTGGGCGGAAGGGCGCCACAATCCAGCGCCTCGAGGTATACTGTAGGAGAAGGGGGGCAAGGACATCCCCAAATGCCTGATAAAATTTAGGCGGGGAACCGTCGCTCCCAGGGGATTTAGCTCTCGGCAGGCTGGCCATTGCTATCCTCACTTCTCGAAGCGACAAAACCTCATCTAACTCCTCTGCGGCCTCCCTCAGGAGGGCCTGGAGAGTCAGCCCCTGAAGATAAGGCTGATAGGAGGTTTCCGTAACCTAAGGGTCCGCGGCATATACCATCTGCAGGTGGGACTGGAGGACTCGGAGAATACCTGCTTCCGAGTGCACCATGTCCCCCGAAGGATCCCTTAGAGCAACTATCCGTTCCGGGGCGGACTCTCTCTTAAGAAACCAGGCCAACAGCCGGCCAGACTTGTCCCCTTCCCGATGGAGACGCTGTCGATACTGACCCAGAGTGTATTTATCCAGGCGAGTAAGTATGTCATGCACACACACACGGGCCGTCTGCTCCGATTCCAGGTCCGAAATATCGGGATCCGACAGAGTCTGACAGCGCAGAAGATCATCTCCCGCTTCCCGCTATTCACGGGGCAGTTGCCTCCGGACCCCATAAGTGAGGCCCATACATTTGCCACGTATCACCGCTTTCAGAGCATCCCATGTAGTCGAGCAGGGCATGTCACCCCCCCTGCCAGTTCAAGTCTAAGTAGTTGTTCAGGGCGGCCTCCACATGATCCCTCCCCACTTGGTCCTGCAAGAGGTCCATCGGCATCCTCCAATTTCGAGGGCGGGAGGGCTGATTGTCCCAGTGAGCGATGCACGTCACTGGTGAGTAGTCCGACAGGAAGCGAGCCTGATGGGTAACCGTTAAGGAAAGAGACGCGTCAATATTAGCGGCGAGGACCCTGTCCAGCCTACTATGGGTGTTGTGTGTCGGGGTGTAACATGTGTACAATTTCTGTGTAGGGTTATCTAAGCGCCACACATCAGCGACCCCCAAGTTGTGCATCACCTCCCGGAGTCGGGCTGTCATGCGTGGTTTCGTACCAGTACGGGGCGGGTGCCTATCCAAAACTGAGTCTAACACAAAATTAAAGTCCACATACCAGAGGAGGGGGGCGTCCAGATCTGAAAAAAGGACCTCCTGGAGATGGGGGTAGAAGTCAGGATCGTCCACATTAGGCGCATACGAATTTAATATCGAAAAATCTCTCCCATCCACCTTCACCCATCAGAACAGGTACCTGCCATTAATGTCCGCCTCTGCATACTGGACGGCAAAGGGGACTCTAGGGGCCACCCAGATCACAACCCCCCTAGCATACGTAGAAAAGGAGGAGTGGAACACTTAGCCCCTCCATCTCTTGGACAACTTTTGTGCACCCTCCTCATTTAAATGAGTCTCCTGCAGACAAACAACGGAGACTCCGTGTCATCGGAGGAAGGACAGGACCCTGTGTCTTTTGGTACAAGTGCCCAGCCCCGCACGTTCCAGGTTAAGAATATATATCCCGTAATCGTTGGTAGCGCCCATCCGGGCCGCCAGCTCTGTTTTCTGTGATCCGCCACCCCTGGGCCCGAACAGTAACACACTTGATGCCTGCAACGATTCCCCCCAACAGCTCCCCCAACCCCCCCAACTCTCCCATCGCCTCAAACCCCGTAGAGCACATCCTCCCACCCCCACCCACAAGCAAGATGACAGCAAAAACAAAATATGCTACCCTGCCCTCCCCCTGATGGTGCCAGGACGTACACAGCCACCCCATTCACCCCACACAACACTCACTCTCAAAAAACAGAACCAGAACCACCCCCCCTCCCAGCTCCCCGTGCGACCCAATAGCAATGTGAAGATCACTAGGCTCAACAAGGCACACCAGCCCCATTTCAGGCACGGCCCCAGGCATACATACACTCCCCCCACCCTGTACGCTCCATCCACCGAGATGATGCCCCTCTGCCCCATCCAGCAACAGAGGTTCAAATGTCTTGGGCCACTGGCATTAAATGTTGAACTCAGGACATCCCAAGGGCCTCTCAGGCCTGACTCAAACAACATTCAGCCCACATATCACCTCAGGGCGGAATCGTCTCCGCCAGGGACTCGGCTCCCCCGGTCTCCGGGATCACCGGAGCTGTGAAAATAGTGTCCTGCACTGTACCTTGCAACGTGTCCGGGACCAGGACATCTTCAGGTCCGTGTGGGTTCTGGGCCACCACTCAATTCTGTGCAGGCAAAGGTTTCAGGAGCATAGCGCCATCCTCACCCACCATGACTCTAGTTTCCTCAGTAATCGCTGTCCCTGAGCGGCGTCTCCGTCTGCTGTGGCCCTTCCGCGGAGGCTGGGTTCCCCATGTCTCACGGGGGCCACCGCGTTCTCCCAGTGGAAGGTCGTCGCCTCTGATCTCCAGCCACTCCCATACCTCCTCTGGGGACTCAAAGAAGTGTGCCTTCCCTTGCAAGAGTACTTTAAGTTTGGCCGGGTATAGCAGCATGTACTGCAACTGCATCTCCCGGAGCTTTTGTTTAACCCCCAGGAAGGATTTCCGTTGCTCCTGAACCTGCTGGGTATAATCAGGATAGATGGAAACCCGACTATTGTCAATAGTAAGATTCGCCGTTTCCCTCGCCGCTCGCAGGATGCAGTCTCGATCTCGATAGTTCAGTATCTTGGCGATCAGCGCTCTCGGAGGGGCCCCCGGGCGCGGCGGGACCAGGGCCGTTCGATGACGAAGACATCCGACATGCCCCGCGGACACAGCTGCGTTCGGATCCAATGTTCCAAGAAACGCTCAGCATTACCAGCCTCCGTCCGTTCCGGAACACCTAAGACCCTTATGTTGCTGCGACGCGCCCTCCCTTCTGCATCCTCGGCCCTCCGCTCCAAGGCATTCGTCGTTGCCGTGAGGTGCGTGACCGTCTTCTTGAGGGAGGCCACCTCGGCTTGCAGTTGTTCAATATTGCCCTCAGCGTCCGAGACCTTATCCGCAACCTTCTGGAGGTCCGTCCGCAACAGATTGACGTCTATCGAGACCGTCTCTATCTGCCTCTCTAACACAGTATGGGAGCCTTGTATCGCCTTCAACAGTTCCGCCCGGGAGGGTTCGCCAGGGCCGTCCGCCCCCTCGTCTTGACCCGACTGGCGTGCGATCCTCTGGGTGGCAGTCTCTGAGTGGTATATTGAGTAATCGTATTGGGCTGCATCGAGCGGCACATCTTGTCCTTGCGCATTGCCAAAGAATCACCCCCAGCAGCGAGGGTAGCTCACCAGCAGGATATCAAGGTCCCGCCCCTGTTGCACCAAAGTCGCCCGATAGTCCAGGGACTCAGATGTCCAGCTCCAGGCCCCACCTGCGGGAGGTCGTGTGTCCCCCGTCACGACCTATATCAGTCAGGGACTCCGGCTCCTCAGGGTACGCTCGACCCAGGGTCCGAACACGGCGTCAGGGCACGTGGGCGATATTCAGGATCCCACCTAGCCGGGGGGGAAGTCCCCACAAAGACGAGTCCGGACCTCCGGCGGTTGCCCCAGGGCCCCGGACCTCCACCGGGTCACCAAAATCCCCCGCCCCGCTCGGGGAGCTCCTCCGTGAAGTCCGCTCCCGGCAGGTGCAGGCTTCGAGCTAGGCCCTGCCCCCACCGGAAGCTCTTGTCAAATCCTCCCTCCGGGGGCTGCTCACAGCATGGGGGCCCTCTCGGCGGGGCCTCCCTGAGTAGTGTCTTCAGTGTCGGCAGCCCCCCGGGTCACCGCGTGCCTCACCGCTCTGAGTTCCACTCAAGGTCGCAGCCCGGGCAGGCCTCAAGGCCCGGCCTCGCGTAGACACCAGGCCGGGCAATACCGTCCGGGCGTCGTAGATGAATTTAGCGATTGCTGCCGGAGATTTCGCATCGGCAGGGGTGTCCACAGCACGAGGAGAACTTCCGACCCACGCCTCAGCTTCCTTGGAGCCCAAACAGGATGATTTTACAGGATTTCTGGGTCCGTCGGATGGGAGCTGGCTGAGCTCACGTCCTGTAGGCCATGTTGCTTGGCCACGCCCCCCTCAGCTCCACATAGCTGATGAGAGGGTCTCTGTAAGTGGAGCCCCACTTGTCCTGGACAGTCAGATTTTGTTGGTGCACCCCTCACCCGCCAACGGATGCGTCCATTGGGACAATGATCTGCTGAACTGTGTCGCGAAAGGGCTGCCCCCATAGCAAGTTGTTGGTGTTCCACCACTGTAGAGAGTGAGGAGTGTGGGGCTGATCAACACTAGATATTCCCAATGACGCTCTTTTTGAGACCACTGCCATGGTAAGCATTCCTAAAGTAGAAGCATGTGCAATCTTGCATGGGGTAATTTGGTGATGCAGGAGGCCATCATCCCTACCAGGATCCCGGCTGTCCTTACTGTGACCTGTTGATTTGGCTGAAAAAGAGGGAACAACACTTGGAAAGACTGTTGCCCTGCTGGACTGGGATATGCCTTGCCAACCTCTACATTGACGACAGCGCCCAGATATGGTTGAACTTGAAGGGGCTGGAGATGGAACTTTAGAGCATGGATGGTGAAGCACAATTTGTTCAGCAGGTCTATTTTGGCTTGAGTCTGTACACGACAATGTAGTTGGGTTGCACTCTTTATCAGCCAATCGTCCAGGTATAGAAATACATGGCTGCCAGTTCTTCGTAGATGTGCTGAATTTTGTAAAGACCCTCGCTGCGGTGGTGACCCCAAAGCGCAACACTTTGAACTGGTAATGCCAACCACTTACCACAAACCGAAGGTGGAGTTGATGCACTTGATTAATCAGAATGTGGAAGTAGGCATCTTTGAGGGTGAGTGCCGCCACGAAGTCGCCTTGCTGCAATAGAGGTTTGACATGCTGAATGGTGACAATTTGAAAGTGTTCTGATAGGATGTATTGTTTAGGGGTCTGAGGTCCAGAATGGGCCTGAGGGACCTGTCCTTCTTGGGAATTAGGAATAATAGGGAATACACCCCTGAGCCATGTAGGTGTTGTGGGACAGCCTCTATGGGCCTATGGAGGAGGAGCATTTGGACCTCTTCCTGAAGCAGACATTGGAGTTCCACGGAAAGGACATATCATCAAAGTGGTATGCTGGATGGTGTGGAGGTGAGTCCTAGGAAGTAACCTTGGTGAATGATGTCCAAAGCTCACTGCTCTGAGGTGACATGTTGCCAAGCAGGGAACACATCTGCAGACGTCCCCTGATAGGTGTTGTGTGCTGGGGGAAGGAGTAACAAGTCAATGCATGGCTGGGATGGCTACCTCTGGCTCTACCTTTGTTTCTATTTCCATAATGGGCACCTCTGATGTAGCCCTTAGTGGAATTTGGCTGGGCAGGCTGGGGCTGAAAGGCCAGGCTGGGGCTGAAAGGCCAGGCTGGGGCTGAAAGGACAGCCTTTTGAGGAGGTGGTCTTGGAGGATCCACAATAAGCTGGTCAGCGAAAGGAAGCCCGTGAGGAAGGAGTCTGTCAGGTGCCATGGCTTTTGCTGTTTCTGCATTTTTTTTTCTCGAGCATTTCGTCAACCTAAGGCCCAAAGAGATGCTCCCCATTAAAGGGCAGGTTAAGGAGTTGCTGTTGAACGTTCGGCTTGAAGTCAGAGACAAGGAGCCAGGCATGTCAGCAGAGGAGGAGACTTAAGTTAATCCCCTGAACAGCAGTGTCAGTAGCATCTCGGGTTCATATGATGGTTGTGTTAGAAATCAGTTTGCCATCCGAGACCAACTCCAGCCTCTTTTACCGTGCTCCTTCGGGGGGATTGGAGGAGCTCCTTCTTTCAGCCTAGTGGACCTGGTCATATCTAGAGAGTAAACCAATGGATTTGGTGATACGTCAATGGTTGGCACACTGTGCTGTGTTTACCAGCTGCATCTATTTCTCTTTGTCCGGTGGAGGATCATCGCTAGTACTCGGAACATTCGCCCTTTTAAGAGCGGTATGAACTATTAGGAAATCTGTTGGGAGTTGGCTCCTATTATATAGAGGATCTGGAGGGGAGGCCTTGTATTTTTTGACCAACCCGTGGGGTAATTACTCTGGCTTCAACCGGGTCCTTGAAAATATCAGAAATTGGCTTGAGCATTGGCAGATACTGCACAGAGCAATGTGCAAAGGACCGAGTCTCAAAGGGAATGTTTTCCTCAGCGGGCTCCTTATGCATCTCTATGTTGTGAAAAGCAGCATCTCTACATAGAATTTCATAGTAAGAGAAGGTACCATCCGGTGGATAAGGTTAGGCAGGGTAGAGATTGGGATCAGTATCAGCAGGCGGATCTACATTATGTGAGTCCCAAGAGTATCCCTGTGGGGGTACACCATAAGTGCCCCCGAGTGTCCCCCTGTGTCAGAGTGTGGTGACCCTTGTGGAATGTAGTATAGTGGGTCAGGTATGGAAAGTGGAGGGGAAGGTGATGATCTGGGTGGATTATAAAAGGGATGAGGCAGTCCGGTGTCCAGAATCTGATCGGTGGCTTTATCTTGCTTTTTCACAGCTTTAGAAGAGGAGGGGGCTGCAGAGATTATTCAAAACTGAGCTGTATTTTCGAAGGTCGAGGATCCGGCATCGGAGGCTGTGTGAGAATGCGGCCCATTTGAGGGTGGATGAAAATCTGTAATTGTTGGGCATCAAGCTGCTCTTGTAATTTGTGGAGGACCGTTTCGACTGGTTTGTGGGTTAGACCCCCAATTGGGGCCGAGTGATACGGCAGCGACGTCGACTTGTGTTTCAAGAACGAAGGCTTTGGATCCAACGGTCAGGTCAGTGCAGAGCTGGAAGGGGGCAGCACCGAGGGCTTCAGTTTTAAGATGTTCTTCAGCGCGGAGCTGCCACTAGGCATGATATCCGAAGTTGACTGTTGGTGCTGACCTTGGCCCGAAGGCAGTGGCGGTCCAGAAGCCTGCTTCTGTGGGTCCAGAACAGCTGAATGCCCGATTGTGGGGGTTGAAGCTCTGAGCAGTGTCAAGGGGGGAGGCGGAATTGTACTCACGATCTGTTCAGCCGTGGTGAGCTTTTCAATCACGAAGTCGGAGCCGACACTCCTATCGGGAGAGAAAGTCTCCTACTCAGCAGCCAAAGGGTGATGTTCCCCATCAAGGTCCTGGGGTATCCTCTGCGCTCCAGTGCAACATCTCAAGGCAAGAGGCCTGGCAGTCTCAAAGGCTCTTTTTTTACCAAAAGGATCGACGCGCTGCAAGAGGCCTCGTTATGCTCGGATTAGAAGCAGAGATTGCAGATCTGGTGGAGATCAGCCCTGGGGTATTTCGGACAGCACCATAGGCAGTATCGAAAGGGGTTTGTTCCATGAAAGGGAAGGCATGTTGAGAGCTGACCACACCAAAGAAAGAGGAGGCCCCTAGGGACCAGGAGTCAACTGGTGCACTGCTCTGAATGGTAACTGGAAACGCAGACACAATACACGAGAAAGGGGGCAACTTGATTGTAAACAATACAGACAGAGCAATAGGGAATATGAAAACTCAAAAACGATCACCACTGCAGACTCGATGTCTTTGAAGCCAAAGTTTCAAGTTTTCAAGTTTCAAGTACCCATCAGAATTAACTTTCGCAATGATCCACCTAAAAGCCCTTTGAGATAGTCAAAGTGCAAACACAGTCCAAAGTTACAGCAGAAAGATAAAAACCTGATATCAAATTTGATTGATATGCAAGTATGGTTAATTCTAAAACCAAAGTTTTTGAAGGTTCTCTTCCTCCGATACCTAATTATCCTATCTTAGAACCTGGTAGGAAACCATCCAATGACTCTTCCATGTTCAGAGATATCACAAACTCTGAACTGCAAATCATTATTTATTAATTTAACTTATTGAGTCACTTGTTAGACACTCTAGCAGCTAATCGGCAAAGGTGATGTAGAATGCACTACTACCACGTTTGCGAGCCCCATCAATCTCTCCTTGCAACAAGAAATATCTCATGACTGCCTTAAAACTGGCCAAGTTTCACCCTTACTAAAGAAATCTACGGACAATCTTGAGGATTTCATGGCAAAATCTTAGAAAGTTGCTTTAACACACTTGCGAAAAATAACCTATGCAATGAATACTAATCTGGGTTCAGAGTTTGCCACATCACCAAGGCAGCTGTCCTGCATATTGCTTACGGTGTCATCCAACTCAAGGACAATAGAGAGTCCTGCCTTCTTGTCCTAATAGACTTCTTGGCAGCTTTTGATACGTTTGATCATGAAATGCTACTTCAAACCTCACAAAATACCAAGGGCTTGCTTTAATGGGACAAGCCCTGAAGTGATGTAAATCTTACCTTGAGAAAAATTTGCAACTGATTAAAGTGACCCTGTCATACCTTGTAGCTGTCTTTCAAGTGCTCCCACTAAGTTCAGTTCTAGCTCCCACCTTGTCTAGGGACAATGGCATCTCCAATCAGCAATATGATGATTACACCAAACTATACCTAAAAGTGTCTCTCTAATGATATATTCAGACTCGACTTAATGATGGTTAAAATACGAATCTGGATGTGCCAAATTGATAGAATTCCTCCTCTTCTCACCACGGGCTCCTTATGCACCTGTCAAAGTATGAGTGGACAGAATTAACAAAACTAGGACTTGGATGCCACTTCACCATCATTGATAATGCTAAATCCCTAGGTTTTACCTCAGACATCAAACGTTCTGTCCATAGCCATCTTCCAAATGAAACTCATCCAGGGGATAAAATCCTTTCTTCCTGTAAAGGACTTGAAAGGAGTCATATTAGTGATGGTCAAAGGGAAACGCCATCCTTGCTGGTATTCTCAAAACACATTTAGCCACAAATAAAGCCTCCCCGCATGCCACAGATTGCCTCGGCTCAGGGGCCGACTGAGCCAACCACATTTTCTCCCATCTGGTCCTCAATGAGCTGGCTACACATTGAGCAAAGATCCTTGTTCGATGTGGCTATCTTAGTCTATTAACACATACACTTGATCAACTACACTATCTGCCAAAAAAAGTGAAACTCTGTTGTGGATCTTGCCAACTCCGAAGTACAGACTAGCTTCTTCTTGCATTTCCTAGCTTAAAGAAAAAATACACATTAAAACAGTCTTTTTCACAATCTGCAAAAAGAATATGGAAATCCATTCCACCCAGAAATCCGGACTATATTTTGCTTTCCAGCTTTTAACAAACTACTCAGCAAGATTAGTCGTCAAGAAATTATTTCCAGATTCCACACCTAAGCAATGCCTTTCACCTAGAAAGGTGACTAGATGGCTCTTCTCAGAAATAAAGCAGAATCACCTTTGCATGTTTATTGTATGGCTTGCTTCCCAGTGTAGCATAAGTACATTGTTATTTCTTCTCTTCTTCCCCAATTTGCTGACTTCAAAGATAGATTTTTCCTGCCTATAACTTCTCCGATGTTATCTTCATGATCTTTCCTGCATTAGCTCATTCCTCTGATTACTGCCTGATCATTGTATATTTTGTGCAGTACTACACGTAATGTACTTAGATGCTCTAGGGCCTAGTATACACTACATAAAAGCCTTCAACTAACAAATAAATAAACCATACAAACTTTGATCATTTTTGGTTAAAAATTCTAGGCCTTAAAAACCTTTGGATCTCTTTGACTGTAATGGTGATGTAGCAAGGACTTTAGGCAAACGTTTGAAGCTCTAATTCTACATACAAAAAGTCTTACTCAAGTATGAGACCTATTGGTTATGAATTATTACAGGTTTAAATGGCATGCAAAGCTTTGGTTTTAGGAAATGCTCTATCAATTAATTGTTGTATGCGGATTCTGTTTTTTCTTCTTGATCTACCATAAGAGTCTGGTAGACTGATTCCTCTCTCAATTACTTTAAATGAACATCAGATAAACATTTGCAGGTGAATTGTTCAAAAACTATATTTTTATGGTAAGACTTACAATATGCAACAAAAAATTATTTTCCACTACTCTCTTTTTCATCATGACCTCATCTTACCAAGTGTGATCATTTCAGTGCTTTGTCCTTTCCATTCTTAAGCAGTTTTCAATTTTGAACAAAAATAGAGACAATTCAAGATACAATCCATGCAATTTTGAATACTCTATGACTTCTGACAGTCAAGCACACACAAACACACATATTAAGGTCACATTTTCCATTTCTAAACCAATGAACCAAGAACTAGTTCTTCAAACAGCTAACTGAATCAAAACCTCAGACACACTCGGACTACATCTTTACACTACTACCAGATTTAAGTGAAAACCTAAAGATTCTCTTAAACAAGGCTCAGCTCTTAAAGCTCTAAAGCTGTTGACAACAACCATGCTATTTAAGAAAAAGATGATCCAAGAGTTCCCTCCCAACGACAATTGTATAGCCAGTTTAGCCAATCTCCCATTGTACAGCAAAATCCTGGAAGATAACATTTCTAAGCAGCTACAATAATCTGTCAAATCACATTGGCATCTACAACATCAAACAGGGTTTAATCTAACCTTATAGAGGATCATCTGTCAGCCATTGACAACGATTCTCCAGTAATCTTGAGCCATCTAAAACTGGTGGTGGCTTACAACACAGTATATCATGAAACACTACGAAACTGATTTAAACTTAGTTTAAAAATAACAGGGCTAGCTCCGGTATGGAGACATTCTTTCCTCTCGAATACCAGCAAATCATATACAGAAAAGTACCACACTGGCTCATCTCAATCCATTGCATGCTGATGCAAATTCATCTTTGCATGACAATGGACAGTTTGCAAACCAGGATGTGCAAATCGAGTGGCTTGAGAACTGCCCTTCATTTAGTGATATAACTGACATAGAAGCCATATTATAAAATGAATGCAAAACACTGTCTCATGATTATTTAAGAGGCACGTTGCATTTTGAATCCCCCAGCCAAAGGCTGTGAACGGATAGATAGAAGACTGCCAGGGACAATAGACACCCATCCTTGTGTTCGTTTTCCCAGTTTGTCAACATTTTTATTAAAAACAGACCTTGTAGGTTAAAGAGACTGCTTTAAAAAATGCTGACATGGTGGAAGCATGCAGTTGTCCCATGAGCAACTATCTGCTCTCCCGAAGGCCGCTCAACATGCTTTCCAAAGGAGAAGCTGTTCAATGGGGACAGCTTCCCCTTTGCAAGTCAATTACAACTACAACTTAGGGATCAGTAAAGGTTAAACGGTTTGCAACCACAATTGTTGTCATACACTACTGATACATCCCACTGCAACTCACAAATAGAAGAGTTAGGGTCCTTTGATACCCACTCCCATTTCTGATTTGTAAAGAGTTGCAAAATCCCTTTTGAGAGTGGGAACAACTTTTTTTTTTTACTTGCAAAATTAATTTCCCACATTTCATAAAAAGTATTTTGTAGTTGCTAACCATACAAACGTTAGGACAAAAAATACCTCTGCACATCGGGCCTCTAGTACTTTGTTAGCTAAAATACAGTCCCTCTAAAAAAATATGGGCATAGCAATTACCTTAAACCTAGCTTTTGCGTGCTGTATTGAATGGATTTGTGTCTCAAACTTCCTATAGATGTATTCTGACTTAGGAAATGAGAGATGCACAAGTTACTACCTGTGTAACGATATATCTGTAAGAGACATTAGTTAGTGATAGATTCCTTACCTTAGAATATCCCCAGGCGTCAGACTGGATCCGAAAAATTTTGCGTAGCAGTACCCCTACGTGTCGGTAGGCGTCGTCTGCGGCTCCACGTCCGTCGTCGGCGTCGTGGGCGCCGTGATGACGTCGTCAGAGTACTTAGACGCCGCCTCCGCATGCTGACGTCAGTTCTTAGACACAGCTTTTCCGCGCCAGAAACGCAGAGCTATGCTAAAAACCAACACTGGTGCCTTGAAACTAGGGCCCTGAAAGGGGATGACCTTAACCCTAGATATCGGTTCGCAGAACGGGGAGGATGGGTGGGTCGGTAAGGAATCTATCACTAACTAATGTATCTTACAGATATATTGTTACACAAGTAGTAACTTGTGCATCTGAAAGAGACACGTTAGTGATAGATTCCTTACCTTAGAATAGATACACCAGCAATACCAACCCCGGTGGTGGGTCTGCGAACCAATAATCACAGAAGAAAGTCCTGGAGGACGGAACGGCCAAAGAAGCCATCCCTCCGGACTTGGCTGTCCAGGCAATAGTGTCTTGCAAACGTGTGCAGCGAGGCTCACGTAGCAGCCTGGCAAATGTCCCGCAAGGGCACTCCTCGGCCCTCGGCAGTTGTAGTCGCTGTGGTCCGAGTGGAATGAGCCCTCAGCCCAGCAGGGGGTTCCTTCTTAGCCAAGGAGTAAAACGCCTGTATACACAAGATGATCCACCGCGAGATGGTCCGCTTGTGCACCGCTTTACCCTTCTTAGCGCCCACGTAACCAACGAAGAGTTGGTCATCCACCTGGAACTGGAGTGTGCGGTCCAGATAGAACGAGAGCGCACATTTTGGGTCCAGACGGTGGAGCCTCTCTTCCTCTCTTGAGGGATGCGGAGGCGGAAATAATGTGGGCAAGGTGATGGATTGCCCGATGTGGAAGGCTGTGACTACCTTGGGCAGGAAAGAGGGCCTTGTCCGCAACACAACCATGTCCAGATGGACTGAAAGGAAGGGAGGTGTACAGGATAGAGCCTGGAGCTCACTCACTCTCCTGGCAGAGGTGATGGCTACCAGGAAGGCAGTCTTCAAAGTGAGAAGGTGGAGATGACAGTTGTGAAGTGGCTCAAAGGGAGCGCACATCAGAAAAGTAAGAACCAAGTTCAAGTCCCACTGAGGCATCACAAAGGGCACAGGAGGGAACGTAGGTGTGATGCCTTTCAAGAATCGATTAACAATAGGGGACTTGAACAAAGAAGGTTGATCAGGCAGCCTCAAAAAGGCTGGAAGGGCAGAAAGGTAGACCTTGATAGTGCCCAGAGCAGAGCCCTGCTGAGCAAGAAAAAGAAGAAAGAGAAGAACCTCAGAAAGAGGGGCAGAGAGAGGATCCACAGCCTTTGCTGTGTCACCATGCCACAAATCTGTTCCACCTGCAGGCGTATACCGACTTTGTAGAGGGACACCTGGCTGCCAGAATGATGTTACAGACTTCAGGAGGCAAGTCAAATGGCCTCAACTGTCGCCGCTCAATCTCCAAGCATGGAGGTGGAGACTGGACAGGTTTGGGTGGAGGACCGTCCCCATCTGCTGCGACAGAAGGTCCTCCTGAAGAGGCAGACGAACCGGGGGATCGACTGACATACTGAGTAGCTCGGGATACCAGTACCATCGCGCCCAGTCCGGAGCCACAAGGATGACTTATGCCCGGTTGCGCCTGATCTTCTTCAGCACTCTGGGCAGAAGTGGTATAGGCGGAAAGGCGTACAACAGACCGCAACTCCACTTGCGACGAAAAGCGTCTCCGAGCGAGTGCCGCCTTGGAAATTCCAACGCGCAGAACTGATGACATTGCGCATTCTCTTCGGTGGTGAATAGATCTAACCAAGGCTCTCCCCACTGCAGAAAGAGACCTTGCGCCACGTCCGAGTTCAGACGCCATTCGTGATCCATCATGCACCGACGGCTGAGTTCGTCCGCCCTGGCGTTCAGAGAACCTGCCAGGTGTTGAACCACTAGGGTCACGCCCTGATGTTCCAGCCATTGCCAGAGGCGCAGAGCCTCCTGGCAGAGGGTCCACGACCCCACCCCGCCCTGTTTGTTGCAGTACCACATGGCGGTGGTGTTGTCCGTGAACACCTACACTACACTCCCTCGGACAGAGGGGAGGAATGCCTTCAGTGCTAGACGAATCGCCCGCAGCTCCAAAAGGTTGATATGGAGCCGGGACTCCGCCGGAGACCAGAGGCCTCTAATCTCCGCCTCTCCCAAGTGGCCTCCCCAGCCCTGGAGCGACGCGTCCGTCACAACTATGTGCTCCGGTTGGGGAAGGGAGAGGGATCTGCCGCTGACCCAATCCCGGTCCGTGAGCCACCACTGCAGCTGTCTCGCAGTGTCCTCCGAGATCAGGACATGGTCGGACAGGTTGCCCTGATGCTGGGCCCACTGAAACTTCAGGTCCCACTGCAGAGCCCGCATCCGCCAACGGGCGTGATGCACCAGAAGGATGCAGGAAGCCATCAGCCCCAGAAGCCGCAGCATCAACCTGACCGAAACTCGGGATAAAGGCTGAAAGATTGGAATCAGAGCCTGTATATCCGGAACCCGCTGTTCGGTTGGGTAAACCCGAAACTGCGCCGAGTCGAGAATCGCTCCGATGAAAAGGAGCTTCTGAGAGGGACACAGGTGTGACTTTGGCACATTGATGGAGAACCCCAGCTGATGCAAGAGGTCTGCCATCGTCTGGAGGTGGCTGACCACTGTCTGGGGCGAGGCCGCCTTCAACAACCAGTCGTCGAGGTAGGGGAAGACTGAAACCCCTAACCTGCGCAGATGAGCTGCGACCACCGCCATCACCTTCGTGAACACCCGTGGGGCGCTGGTAAATCCGAAGGGGAGCACGGTAAACAAAGTGCTCGTGACCTACCTTGAACCGCAGGTAGCGCCGGTGGCCCGCAGGACAGGGATGTGGAAATAAGCGTCCTGCAAGTCCAACGCTACCATCCAGTCTCCTGGGTCCAGGGCAGCTAAGACTTGAGCCAGAGTCAGCATTTTGAACTTCTCCTTCCAGAGGAAGCCGTTGACGTTCCATAGGTCAAAGATAGGGCGTAGGCCCCCTTTGCCCTTCTTGGGTACCAGAAAGTAGGGGGAGTAACAACCACACCCTACTTCTGGTCCAGGAACGCGCTCGATGGCCCCCTTGGCCAAGAGGGCCGAAACATCCTCCTGCAGAAGCCGCAAATGATCCCCCAATACGCGGTCGTGTTGTGGTGGCATGGCTTGAGGGGTCGTCTCGAAGGGGAGGGAGTAGCCCCTACGGACGATCTGCAGCACCCACCTGTCCGAAGTGACAGTGCGCCAGTGAGAGTGGTGATGGCGAACCCTGCCCCCCACTGGCGTCACATGGGCCGAAAAGCACGGACTAGGAGGGTTTTGAGGCGCATGCTGCGGGGGAGGGTGTGGACTGGCCTCGCCGTTGTCCCCGACAACCTCCATGGCGATTTCCACGGCCGCAACCGCGCTGGATGTTAGTATGCGGCGTGTGGCTGGCAGCACGTGTGGGGGCGCCCCTTCCTTAGCCACGAAAGGAGCGAAAGGCACCCGTTTCCTGCCGCGGGGCCGAGAGGCCCAAGGACTTGGCCGTAGCCCTGGAATCCTTAAAGCGCTCAAGCGCATGGTCTGCCTTGTCGCCAAAAAGGCGACGGCCATTGAACGGCATGTCCATCAGTGTGTTTTGGGCATCGGCTGAAAAGTTGGTGGACCTCAACCAGGCGTGGCGTCTGACCGCCACCGTCGTTGCCATCGCTCTACCTAGTGAGACGGTGGTATCCAGCCCACACCGGATAGAATATTTGGCTGCATCCCGGCCCTCCACAAGGGCTTGGCCGAGTTTGGCCCGTACCTCCAACGGACACTCTGGCAGCACTTCCGCAACCGTATCCCACAGAGAGTGGGTGTAGCGGCCCAAGAGGCATGCGGTGTTGGAAAACCGCAGTCCCAGACTAAAGGAGGAGAAGATCTTTTTACCAAACTGCTCGTACCTCTTGGATTCCCTGTCCGGCGGAGCCTACGGGAATGCGGTCTGGGAATTGGATGCCTGGATGACCAGGCTCTCGGGTGGGGTGGGTGGACAGGAAACATGTGTCGCCCGGGGCCGGGCGGTGGCGTCTGGCCACGTTCCTATCTACGGGCGAACCCGTAGCGGGCCTGGACCAAGTGCCCAAAAGAACGTTGGTCAAGCCCTCATTAAAGGGCAGCAGAGGCTCGGCCGAGTTTGACTGCGGTTTAAGGACTTGAGGTTAGTCCTCACGGCCGCGACGGGGAGCTCAAGGCCCAGGGCCTTGGCTGCCCTCATCAGCACCACACTGTAGGTTGCCCCCTCCTCCGAAGCCACGGTAGGAGGTGAGACAAAACCAGTGTCTGGTGAGGTGTCCAGACCACTGGCATCCCCATGTCCACCTGTCCAGTCCTCTTGAGACTGACACTCTCTGGTCAGAGGGTCCTCAGACCCCTCCCAATACTCCTCATCACCCATCTCCTGATAATCAGGGTTGTCAATGGATGGGGCCGGTTCCTTGAAGTAAAACTCCCCAAGCACCGTCGAGAGCGTCGCCCAGTAGCGCTGCTCCGACGCCGGAACCGGGTCGAGGGAGGCATCGGGGATGACGCCGCCCGAGGACGGCGCCGGAGGTGACACCTGACGGACCGACGCCGGGGGGCGACGACCCAGATCCCGAAGCGGATCCAGTGGGTTCCTGCGGCGCCGGGGGGTCGGGCGGAAGCACCCGACGGCGTCTGGCCGAAGCTCCCGACTGGCAAGGGGCCCCGGACGGGTCCGCTGGGCCCGGAGGCACCGCGGAGCCTGTCGGAGGAGAGAGGGACCTCATGGCCACGAAGAAGCGCTCGATATCCGGCGTCGCGTCTCGCCCAGGGACCGGAGGGTGTGGAGCTGGACGCGGCGCCCGCGACTCCAACTGAGCCGCATGGTCCGTGTCACCTAAACCCCCGGCCGAGTCGCGCGAGCGTCGGGGGGAGTCAGAAGAGCGATGACGCCTCTTTGACTTCTTGTGTTTCTTACCTGACGACGACTTCGACCCGGAGGAGTGGTGCCGACTCTTGAAGCTGTGGTGGCTTCGACCCCGCAACCTGTCCTTCGACCTCCCGTGGGACCGGGACCTCTCGCGGCGTGGGGCCGACTGCTGGAGTTCGAGTCGCCTGCTCCCGCCTGGCTTTCGAAGATGGGGCCCGGCAATCGGGGCAGGCCTTGTCGTCGTGGTCGACGTCTAGACAGAGTGGACACCGGTGGTGAGGATCTGTGACCGACATCGTGCGGTCGCAATCCTCGCAGTGCTTAAGCCCAGGCATCCCTATGGCACCGATCGGAGTCGTTCGACTTCGAAAAGATGATCAATATGATCCAAAAATTTAGTCAAAAAGTGACTAGAAGTACTGCTTTTTCCAGATCTGCGCTTGCTGGCACGGAAAAAAGAAGAACTGACATCAGCACGCGGAGGCGGAGTCTAAGTACTCCGACGACGTCATCACAGCGCCCACGACGACGGACATGGAGCCGCAGACGACGCCTACCGACGCGCAAGGGTACTGCTATGCAAAAATTACCGGATCCAGTCTGACGCCTGGGGATATTCTAAGGTAAGGAATCTATCACTAACGTGTCTCTTTCAGATTAAATAAAATAGCAAATGCAAGTCGACTCAGCATCACCACATGACTCTGAAAAGAAATGTACCTTAAAATCTGGATTCTTTGTCTTGTCAACACAAGGAGAAACAAACATGGGTCTCCCTTCCACCATTTTGCGGTCCATCTGTAGTGCGTTCATTGCACACTTTTCCTCTTTGAATTCCACATATCCATAACCACGGAAGTTGCCACTGCTGCTGTACACTGGGCGCACTTCAGAGACTTCCCCACAACCCTCAAACAGTGCCTTCAGTTTGACCTCCGGGTCTGTCATGTTGTAGGACAGATTGCTAACAAACACAGTAATATTTTCCTTGTTTGAATTATGAACAACTTTTGGCAGCTCTTTTGCCTGTACTGCAAGTTTTGCTTTCTGTTTAATCGGTGCTTCAACTTTTCTAGTTTCGTTCCGTCCAAAAAGTCCCATTTCAGCTTCCATTTCTTCTGCATCATCTTCCCCCACAGCATTGTCTCCTTCGCCTTTGTGCTTCTTTTTCGGCTTTTCCACTGTTTTTTTTAAAGAAAGAAGTTGTAAGGGATGAACAACATGTGCAAGCCTATAAAACTTAATAATATTTGAAATGCTAAAAAAGTAATGAATCAGCAAGTTTGTGAACTCAAAAATGCTACATGAAAATGTATGCATTGAAGTAAACTATTTATAATTGAACATTTTCCTTGAAGCAACACGTAAATTAGCATGTTGTACAAAATGCTCCACTAAATGGAGGTTTGACAAGGAGCAAAGGAGCATTCATACACAAACGTACACTGGTATAACTCACAAGCTGCTAGATTTCTATAAATATATAAAGTAACACAGTTTCTTCTGTCACCATTCTAGCTCCCTTTGTACACAAATATAAAAGCATCTAAAATTATAGCAGTGAATCCTTTGGCTACTGTCTGCAGCCGAACTCCAAATGGTTCTCAAATGCAGTATGTTGGTAGACACTTGAAAGGACATTGTTCAAGTACTTTGACATTACTTAATTCAATGCTACATTAATTGTTCATTGCAACAAGTGTTGGATTGGCTATAGTTTCTCGAAAGGTGATTATTACAGTTTTTTCTCTCTTTTTAAAAAAAAAAGTAAACATGCAGGGGCCTCTAAAGTATTCAAAAGATGTTGTGAGATAGTTCTAACAAACTTAATTATTGATGGGTAGCGATTTGCTGTTCAGGGAAAGTGTGATATTTACAAAATACCTATGTTTCCTACTCTGCCATGAGCATTTTAAACAAACAACTCTATGGTTGTAACCAGATCAAGGCAACAGACACAATAAGGAACAAGAAGAGAGATAACCCCCTATTTGGAACCGTTGCCTAGAACAGATCCTTTAAATAGCCTTCTGTTGGAAGCCATTCTTAAACGAAATAATATCAACAAAAAACTATCTAATTAATAAACTGTCTGGTAGAATGCACACAGAAGAAAATTAAGTTCCAATAGAATGCCTTGCAAGAATAAACTCATGAGGCAAAATTAATCTTTTGTCACATTTGGCAATTAATTACAGCTTGTATTCTAAACTTAAACAGAATATTTAATTACAACTAAAGTTACTAGGCTTATCAGTGCTTTTATTTGTTTCGGTACTCAACTGAGGACCACAAATATTATATAAAAAGAAAAAGAAAAAGAAAAAACAGGTTACAGACAAAGGAATTCATTACAAATATAGTGTTAAAAAAGATTTTAAAAATGTATAGAAATTGTAACATACAAATTCATTAGGTGGTTTGCACACAAATAACAATTCTTTTACTGATGAAATTCTACATTAACGGTATATAGGATCAAGATATCTTGACCGTGCTGTTACTACATTTGAGTTTGGGCATACAAATAAAAGGTGCTCGATGTTCTGATCTCCCCCTTGACAAAGAGTACATAATGGGGATCCACCTGATGTCCATCTTGATGTGAAAGTTAACACTGGTAAAATACCTAATCGCAGCATTGTAATTGCCCTCCTTGCACCATGTGTGAGGGAAAACCCTATGTATGTCTGTACATGCTTGTACTCCAATGACTCAACGTAAAGTTTATACAAAGATAATTTGCTACAGTGTGCAAAGTCGAGTTCAAAACTCAATTTAGGAGTAAAACATTTTAAAAAAAGTTTCAGTTGCGAGGCTGACCAGGTAAGCAAAATATCCGTACTGATCTTAGCAATTTGGAATACTACGGTCATATTCCTGAAGAATATTTGCTTTGAAGCATCTAGTTCAAAAGTCTCGATCTTTAGCAGGGATCGTAGTGATCCTTCTTTTGCATGAAGGAGATTGTAAGCCCACCTGATAACATTAGCAACAGCTGTAGCATAGGAACTTGTAATTGAGAATTCAAGTCTTAGAGCTTGCACCGGTGTAGATTCTGAGACCTTCAAGACTTTCCTCAAAATATTCCCTTCTTTTTGGTCCATATAAGACCACTGTTTTATTGGGATATATTCCGTAGCATTGGATAAAACAGGGGGAATCTTTGCTCTGTATACTTTTAGCAGTGAAGAGAAATGCCTGTTCCCTGTGGCAGAGTACAGTCTGGAAAGGGCCCCAGGATGTAATTCTGATTTCCTCTTTAAATTGTTTATCTGCTTTGTATTTTTCAGACTCTTTGTAAAGATCCTGCCGAGATAAGTATATTCGTCGACCTCTTCTACTTTTTCTCCGCCGAGCCTCCAGCAGTACTTAACACTTTGTTTCCTACCAGAAAAGGAAACAACTTTTGTTTTCCTTAAGTTTGGAATTAAAAAGTTGTCCTTAGAATATTTATGTAAAATATCTAGGAGCTTTTGCAAACCAAAGGGCGTACGGTCCAACATCACAATGTCATCTGCATATAGTAGGGCGTGTATGCTTTGTGCAGCAATCTTTGGAGGCAAACTTGAACCTTGTTGCAGATGGTATGGCAGGTCACTGAGGTATAATGAAAATAATATCGGTGCTAAAAGGCACCCTTGTTTGAGCCCGTTAGCCGTTTGGATTGTTTTAGTCAAACCTTTTTCACACCCCATTTGGACTTGACACCAAGTTTTGGTATGGAGTTTAACAATAATCTGCAGCAGTTGTTCAGGAATACCTAGCCTCCTTAACTTATTCCATAAAGTCGGTCTGTCGACACGATCAAAAGCAGTAGAATAATCAATAAATGCTGCATATACTGACTGAGATTTCCGTACTGTGTATTTGTCAAGAATGGTCTGGAGTATTGAAATATTATCGGTGACAGAATGGTTGGGTCTAAAACCTGCTTGAAACATGGGTATTAAACCCTGCGAAAATGCCCAGTCTTTTAGTCGATCCAATACTTCTGCGGCAAAGATTTTCCCTATAGCATCCATCAACGCTATTTGGCGATAGTTACCAGCTGTGTTTTTGTTCCCCTTTTTATAGATCGGAATAATGATACTCCCCTGCCATGACTTTGGTATTTTCCCGGAATTGAAGATGTAATTAAAGAGGGGTGATAGCATCTGACTCCACTCCTTGGGGTCAGCTTGAAGGACCTTGATGGGTATTTGGTCAGGGCCTGAAGCGCCAGTGCTTCTTGCTTTTCGAATATGCGTTGCAATGGAGAATGCTGGGGTATTAGTAATCGGGGTAATATTCCTTTCCATAGTAGTATCGGCATCCTTTCCATCTAATTTGATTGGGTTTGCCTTATATAAATCACTCAGATAAATTTCCCAGTCCTGGGGTGGGACTGGAATGGCTTGAAGTTTCTTTTTTTCCGGTTATTTTAGCAATTAGGGACCAATATTTTCGCCGATTATATTTTTTAGCAGCTATTTGAATATCGACCCAGTTATAGTCCTGCAACATTCTTTTATGACTGTGCTTCTCTCTTCTTAATTGGTTTTTCAGTTTATTGATTTCTGCCTGAGTTGAAGATGAAAAATTCAGGTATTGTGCTCTAATGAGTTTATTGAGCCTTTTTGCAGTAGGTGAGTTCCAGGTTTTATTTTTGTTGTTGTTCTTATTATTTCCAGATGTGACCTGTCATAACTTATTTAAGAGAGCACACTTGAGTTTATTAACTATACATTCAAAATTTGTTATTGGATCATCTGAGTGTATATTAGTTAGAAGTTGAGTATGTGTAATCAGTGCGGTTATTTTGTCCAAGGTTGATGAGTTCCAGAAAATCCGCCTCTGATTAGTGTTGATTTCAATTGTGCTATTGTAAAATATTATCTGGCTTGTAGGAGAAGGGATGGCCATCCAATGGGTAGTTAGGTGTAAAAATGCATGATCACTCATCTATAAAGTTGGTATGCAAATGCGTAACTGTCTCCAATAGATCCATACCACAGATTATATAATCGATGATTGAGAGAGTTCCATTTCCCCGTCTAGAATAAGATGCCGGTATATCTCCTTCCACATTGCCATTCAAGATTGTCCCATTTAAACTTGGCAATAATGCTAATAACAATTTGCCTCTTTTATCCGAATTTTTTCCTTTAGGAAATTTTGGGATGGACATTTCCAATGTTTCTTCTTTATATAGGTTTACCCATTTTCCAATTTCAATGTTTGAGATTTTTCCATTCAGATCTCCCATGATTAGATATGGAATGTATGATCGATCTTCTATTTTCTGAAAGATTGCTTCCATGATATCCTCGAATAGGGCATCTTGGTTAGTGCCAGGTGGGGCATATATATTAAAGAGCAGAATTGCCTTTTGGGGAGCTGTGATGTGTGTTTTCAGCGACACCTTAATACACTGAAAGTTTTCTGAATTGGTCTCAACGATCTCTTGAGCCCATAAGTATTCCTCACTTAGCAGGATTGCCAATCCACCCTTTGCATGGCCCCGGTTAGTTTCTTTTGCAGGAATATCATAAACGTAGTAGCCTTTCTGACAGAAAGTTTTTGTTGCCCAAGTTTCCTGTAAAACCAGGATATCGGGTTGATTTTTGGTTGCTTCGATCATTTTATTAGTTGTTTTTCCAGCCATATTCCATGAAGTGATCTCCAAGCCATTGTTAAACAGTATGTTGTTGATGATTAATAATTTTTTTACTGTTTAACGTCTCCGAGATCCAAGCCCAAGACTTTGTGGTTTTTTTAACCTCCTTTTCTTCTAAGTCTTGGCTCCAGACTACCCTTTCACCATTATTCACATGAATTTTTAGGGTGTCATTTCCTAAACGGTTTAATCCCGAATCTTCTGAAATGATAGTGTTTTTGTACTGATTTTTATTTTGCATATCAGAATTTTGCCCTGAAGGGCCATTGTACCTTTCATTAGATTTATTTTCCTTTAGTTCAGGTCTTTCAATTACATCATAGCCACATTAATGTATTATCTCCTTTTCTCTAAGAATAATCCCAGGAAGTACTGGTGACCAGAATGATACCATCGCTATTTTGCTGTTTTCTTTTTTGGGGAAGATCACCAGGTCTATTTCTTTACTAGTCAGAGATTGTAGAGGCAGTATTTGTTGGAGAAGATTGATTATTCTTCCTCGATTGAGTGGCACGTTATCGATAGGGAAGAGTTCTTCAAATAGTAGGTATTTTGACGATGTTCCTTCCCCGCATGAAAAGATATCTTTATCATCTTCTGCTGCTCCTTTAATTCTCTGCCCTATTTTTGAGAATAGCGTGGCCGGGAGATATTCATCAGCTCTTGGATTCAATGATTTTACATTCTGTATGATTTTTCTGTCACTGGTTGCCTCTATTGTGGTAGTATTAGGGATTATAGTGTCATATTGTCCCTCTCGGATTTTGAGAGGAGTGATTAGTTTTAGAAATTTGAGCTTACGAGCTTTCTTTTTATTAATTCTTCTTTGCGGCTTTCTTCTCCTTTTTTTTCCCCCCTTCTTCCTGGGTTTCTTTTATTTTAGAAATCTTCTCTCTTTGATCTACATCAGATATATGTTTAGTGATGTTTCCCTGATCATCCTTGTCGCACCCAGTTTTATCTGAATCTATTTTTTTGTTAGGATTCGAAAAAATGGAGTACTGTTTGAGAGTATTTGAAGGTTCTTCTCTGAAGAGTTTCTTCAGGGAATATATGGTGGAGTCCTTGTGATTTTTCCGAGTTTCCTTTATTTGTTTTTCTAGTGTTACTATTTCTGATGTTTGTGTACTAATATCACATTTTGTTTGAATCTGTATACTTTTAGTGTTATTTGTTATGTTACTATTTTGGTCTTGCATCGCATCAGATGTTTGTTGTTTTTTCGTTACGTCAGCAGATTCTTTTTTTCTTTTTTCCTCTACTAGAAATTTTAGTATACCAATTTGGACATCTAGGGTTTGATCCAAATTTTCCAGAATGTGTCCTAAAAAAGTAAGGACCGATTCCAAAATTTCCTGCAGAGAGAAAAGTGCCTTTGACATTGGTGTTACGGAATTTGTAGAATTAATATTTTTTAGAATGAAAGGGTCCAGAGAAGATTCAAGTGCTGGATCGTGTTCTAATGATTTTTTCAGAGAACTAGTGAGTAACTTATCTGGGCTTGACTGTAATTCTGATTTATTTTCCACTGACTTCATGCTGTTTCCATAGGGATCCTCAATGCGGTCTGGGCTACCTGAACGTTTTATTGGAGTTAAAGATGTTGAGTGTGACACCTCATGGTCCAGGGATTGTAGTTCCTGTGATGATAAGATTATCTTTTGATTAAGTTCAAGATCTAGTTCGCTTAAGTTTTGAGTAGATTGATGGTTCAAAGAAGAGAGCTGTTTTTCCTCCATATTTTCCAAAGGATCAAGGTTTTTTCCTACTTCCAGAACATGAGTGAGTGATTGTCTTTTTGTTGATAAGGCAGAAAAATAATTGCTTATTGCCGGGGTCCTAGTTATCCGGCCATGTTTTACTGCTTTGCCAGAGGATTTCCTGACTGCTTCCTCGGTGCCCATTCGCTTCATAAATATTGTGCGAGATCTTAACTTTTTTAATGCCATTATGCTTTCCTGAGATTGACCTGGTAGGTGTGATGATAGCTCCTTCTCCGAGGATATATGTGAGAATTTTATAGACTCTTCTAGAGGTATAGGTACGGATTTCTCGAGTTGCGGAGTCTGCTCAAATCACCGTCACCTCTGCCTCAGTCTCAGTAGTTCAGGTTTTACACTCACCACCAACTTACCATGCAAATGTATTACTTGACACCAGATTGCCAAGTATCAAAGGATCGGAGATAGGGATGTAAATAGGGTGGCCCGTCCCGTCCTTGTACGTCCCCGGACGGCCACAGACGGCCCGCCCTTTGCCCGGGCTTCGCCCGGCGTCCCGTGAGACGGCCCTTCTGCTGCAATTATACGTAGGAGGGCGGCCAGGGGCGGGGCACGCAGGGTGCGCTGACCGGATGTTGTGAGGTCTCGCAGGGACTCCTGGAACAGTGAGTCCCTGCAGAGCAACCTTCCTGCAGTTTCTCGGCGCCGCGGCAGCTGGGCTGATGGTAGTATCCAGGCGGAGGTGCAGAGCAGCCCGCAGCGGCTCCCACGCAGCGGGAGCGGCAAGTTGTTGCGTTATCACCGGCAGAGGCACCGGCAAAGCGAGCAGGTAGGCAGTATATTTATCAACAGGCTCCAAATGCTTTCAAAGGTTCTCGCCGGTTGTAGCAGCTATGGCCCCTTTTCTTCTGTCAGCCGGCCGTGGGCGGGGCACGCAGGGGGCGCTGACCGGATGTTGTGAGGTCTCGCAGGGACTCCTGGAACAGTGAGTCCCTGCAGCGCAACACCCCTGCAGCCTCTCGGCGCCGCGGCAGCTGGGCTGATGGTAGTATCCAGGCGGAGGTGCAGAGCAGCACGCAGCGGCTCCCGGCAGCGGGAGCGGCAAGTTGTTGCGTTATCACCGGCAGAGGCACCGGCAAAGCGAGCAGGTAGGCAGTATATTTATCAACAGGCTCCAAATGCTTTCAAAGGTTCTCAGTGCTGAACAAAGACCATATTTCTACCAGTTTTAACCTTGCTTTCTCCAAAGTTTTGGTTTGGTACCCTGTCGCTGCACCAGAATACCTTAATGAAATTTAAATTGTTTTTATTTTCAACTGGTCTACTAGGAATTGACTCCTTGCTTTTATTACCCTCACATGAAAAGCAGTTGCCAGTATCACTCATGCACCTCTGTTCAAGTAACAAAAGGCTACTTGTGATTTGTGAGTATTTCAAATCAGTTCATAAGAGTCAGAATACTTATAGGATCCCAAAGCTCTCCAACCCGAAACAATGCTCATTTCTGTAGGAAATGACCTTTCTATGTATGCCGGCCCCCTTTCCTGACCCCCGAAGTATGTGTACAACTGACTAATACTGGAATGGCTGTTTTAACTTACTTATAAGTCCTAGTATATGGTACAAGAAGATGTACCCAGGACTAGTAAGTGAAATGTCACTAGTGGGCTGGAGTACTTAACTGACCCACGACTGTAGGGACCAGAGGAAATGTGACTCTAGGCATGCCACTGCAGCCTACTTGGGCAGCCTTAAACCTGTCAACTTGACATGTCATATTAAATCCTTTTGCCAGGTCAACTTCTTCCTTTAAAATATTAATACATCTCTCCTAGGGAAGGCCTTGGTAGCGCACCAGCAGGGTGCTTAATATTAACCACATGGCTGCTGCGGGGATTTTTGCGCTGTGCTGCATATGCTCATTTTCCATTATTCATGACGAGCTCAGCTCGTCATCAGCACACGACACCCGTGGGTGATGACGAGCTGAGCTCGTCATCAGCATCGACAGGGTTAAGAGAAAAACGGGTATGGCTTAATATGCCATACAAGTGAAAACACAAAACTGAAATTTTCACATAGCCACCATTGCTAAATGCCAACTTCCACTTGGGTCCACAAAAGATATCACTAAGGTACCAAATTAATCGTTATATTAAACCAGACTCATTTCTGAAACCAGATTTTAGGTAAAACTTTTTAATAGAAAGGTGCCTTTAGAAAGTCACCATTTTATTGCCCAAACCTTTGGTAGCCTTTCCCGTTGATCTGCAGCATTTGTCAAAAGAGACAATATGCTGCCCCCTGCTAGGAAGTGTGAAGCGCTTCTAGAAACAGGGAACATGGAGACTAGCTAAAGGGAGGTGTGACCTCCTCCAGCTGGATGACGGGCAGTGGCCGCAGAAGGTCCAGCTTCAAAAGGGCTAATACCTCAGTTAAGTAAAAGGCGATCACAACTTTGCCTGCCTGCTTCTTTGTGGAATGCAAAAACCACAGGTGATGGACAGAATGCAGAACAATGTCATACATTCACCCCAGTACAGAGATCTGGGCCCAAATCTATTGTTTTTTTGTACTCCACACCACCCCAGTTCAGACATGGCCATATGCAAATCAGTCTGACCCTGTGCCTCATGGGAACAGTCCAGCCCGAACTGCCAAGCCATGTCTCCCCTGGACCGGAAGCAAGCTTCAGAGGACCAGTTTCTGGCATTCCAGCCGTCTTCAGCCCGGCTTGCTTGAATCCAGTGGTGTGGAGTGCAAGGGACTCACGTCTGAGCATACCCTTCCCACTCGGGGTGACAAATGCAAAAACCACAGGTGATGGACAGAATGCAGAACAATGTCATACATTCACCCCAGTACAGAGATCTGGGCCCAAATCCATCTTTTTTTTGCACTCCACACCACCCCAGTTCAGACATGGCCATATGCAAATCAGCCTGACCCTGTGCCTCATGGGAACAGTCCAGCCCGAACTGCCAAGCCATGCCTTCCCTGGACCGGAAACAAGCTTCCGAGGACCGGTTTCTGGCATTCCAGCCGTCTTCAACCCGGCTTGCTTGAATCCAGTGGTGTGGAGTGCATGGGACTCACGTCTGAGCACACCCAACCCACTCGGGGTGACAAATGCAAAAACCACAGGTGATGGACAGAATGCAGAACAATGTCATACATTCACCCCAGTACAGAGATTTGGGCCCAAATCCATCGTTGTTTTGTATTCCACACCACCCCAGTTCAGACATGGCCATATGCAAATCAGTCTGACCCTGTGCCTCATCGGAACAGTCCAGCCCGAACTGCCAAGCCATGCCTTCCCTGGACCGGAAACAAGCTTCCGAGGACCGGTTTCTGGCATTCCAGCCGTCTTCAGCCCGGCTTGCTTGAATCCAGTGGTGTGGAGTGCATGGGACTCACGTCTGCGCATACCCATCCCACTCGGGGTGACAAATGCAATGGTATGCTCAGACGTGAGGCCCTTGCTCACTTTGCCACTGGAATCAAGCAAGCCCAGCAGAAGGCGGCTGTAATGCCAGAAACCGGTCCAGGGAAGCTTGATTCCGGTCCAGGGAAGACATGGCTTGGCAGTTCGGGCTGGACTGTTCCCATGAGGCACAGGGTCAGACTGATTTGCATATGGCCATGTCTGAACTGGGGTGGCGGAGCGAGCTAAAGAACGGTGATGGATTAAACCCAGATCAGTTCACTGGGGGTGAGTGTTTGTATTGTCAACGCTCCGTCCATCATTCCCTTTGGTTTTTCTTTGCTTCTTTGTGGAGGCATACAGGCTGCCAGAGAGAAACCCCAATGCAGAACCAGTTTTCCTGAAGGAGTGGCACATTATGACGAATACAGGCCAGTGGTGTGCACAATCTTGGTTTAGAGTAGAGTGTGGTATCCTGGCATCGTTTGGTACCCAACCCATGTGGTAAGGGTTGCCTCATGGGAATCATCGCCCCACTGGCCCTCCCCTTCCACCAACGAGAAGATGGCATAAAAGGGGCACCTCAGATCCTCAATCCTCAGATCACTGCTGGACTGGAAGAAGAGAGACGAAAACTGATCTGCTGCTTCCCTGACCCAGCAAAAAGAGGCTGCACCTGCTGCACCCAGGGACCCGCAAAGAGGACTGTACCTGCTATGCCCACAAATGCATAGGAGCTTTACTTGTGCCCGGACAGGAGAGGTGGCTAGCCTCCCATTAAGCTTCATGGTCACCAAAAGCTGAGGAATCTGCGCATGTCGAAAGCCCACCTGCCTGAACGCTAGCCCGCTGCTGGACAAAGAGGTACCTGTTGGACGACCAAGTACGGAACTTGCTGAGGAGTCCCCAAGGCTGTGGGACCCATAGTCAAAGTGGATCTCTGGTGCCCCAAAGAAAAGGATGTGCATACCTGTAAGCAACCGCTAAACTTGCTGTAACTGGGAGACCAGCTGACCAGTGACAACTGGGCCTGCAATGGACTCCCCTGCTCCAATGTGGACATCGAGTCCTGAGGCTGGAGATGAACCCTTACGTTTGTGGATCCCAGCGTGATCCCACGAAAGCTCACTGCATCTCTTCAGCATCCCTTCAGCATTTCAGCCTGGGTCTGTATCCTTCACCTTCAGCATCAGTGGGGACCTTAACCCAGGTCCCCAAAAGGCAATGTCTTCTAAATAAAAAAAAAAAGGCTTTGGGGACATTTGTGTCACTTTTTACAATTGCCCGGTGTGTTTATATTTCTGCTCATCTTTGCCCCTGTAGACAGGAGGCGGCACTGCAGTCTTAAAAACACAACATTTAAACACACTTTCCTCACCAGGAGCACATACAAGCAGAAGAAAGGATAGACATTTATAAAGAAAAGCTGCATAACCCTGTGTTAATACAAATATTTTTCATACAAATTAACATTTGTTCTATATATTAAAATACAACTTTATTTATATGAAGTATTAAGTCTAGACTTTTTAGGTCTCAATATTGTTAGTGATTTTATAAATATTGCTAAAAGCAATCTGGGTCAATTTTGCATCCCAGAGTACTTCGCAATTACCATTTGATTCCTAACTTAAGCTTATCTCGTAGAACGTTGCAGGGATTTCCTCAAAACTAACAGATCAGGCATGGGTACACTATGTAAAGAAGTTTGATATTATCTGTGCACAAGAAACTTGGGGGCGTGGCCTAGCAGGCGAAGATGACGGTCGCACATGGAGTGTGCTCCCGGACCCCTCCGCTATCCGTCGTGATCCGCCTGCTTCTCTGGACCTTTAGGGCTGTGGACTGCTACCCCCACTTTGCCTCTTACCTGGTGTTGGTCTTGGGGGCGCGATCCCAAGAAGCTCCTGGTGATTGCCGGACGATCCCGCTGGCGCCGCAGCTAAGGTGGCGGCCGCTCCTCCTCTCCTTTTACAGCCTGTCATCGAGGCCTGAGCTGCGACTCGGGGGTGGCGGGTGGCAGGGGTGCTGCGACCATCTGGGCACTGACAACTCCCTTTCCTCTTCTCCAGCCTGTGAGTTTGTGTGGCCCCGGCTGGCGATGAGACTTTGCTGCGGCTGCGATCCTGGGCGTAGAGCCACCCCCCCCCGCCTGAGCTGCGGTCTCCGTGGCGGCGCTTCGGGCTCCTCCTTCGGTCGTTGCTTGGGGCGGCGGGAGCTTGCTTCCTTGGGGTGGAGTGTGGCTCTCCTGGTGGCCGGTTGTGTGGCGTGGCATGCGAGGGGGGCCTCTCATCACTGGCTCTCGCCTCCCTTGCTGCCCCGGCTGAGTTGGACTCCCACTGTGGGCCTGTCCTCCTGGACTGCGGTGCTGCTCCTGGGGATCCTGCTGACAGTGCGGCTGGAGGAGTACATCTGTACCCTCGCATCCGGGGTCGTGAGGCGGAGGTCTGTAATGCTTGGCCCCCCGCCGGCTCCCTTGTCTTCGCCCGTTGCTTCGGGCGGCGGGAGACGGGTGTGGGGACCCGGGGTGGCGCTACTGCCGCTTGAGCTGGGGCGAAGCTGAGGTGAAGGCCTGCCATCGTTGGTCCCCGCTCTTCCTCTGTGGCAACGGTGCATCGCTCCCTGTCGTGGGGCTGGGTGCTCCGGTGGTACGAAGTCGCTCCTGTGCCCTCCTCGGCGGAGGTGCTGCTGGCTGCCTTGCCCTTGGCTTCTCTGTGAGCGGTGCTATCCACGGCTGCAGCTCGGCTCCCCGGCAGTGCTGCTTTGACACCGGCCGCCAGGTTGGGCGGCGGGGAGCCGGAGTGGTCGTGGGGAGAGATCCTTGCTGCTGGCTGGTGGCCTGGCGGAGGCGTGGACCTGCCGGGTGGCGACTCTGGTCCGTGGTGAGTCCTGGCAGCGGAGGGGGGTGGGGCTTGGTGTGGCTGTGGGCTACCACCCCATGCGCCTGGCTTGCAAGTGAGATCGGCCTGGTGAGGCCGTTGCAGAAGAGCGACCTGTTGCCTCCTACTGGCCCGTCTGCTGCAGATCCGCCCTCCAGGGCCCTGGTGCCTTGTCTGCCGGACTGCTCAGGCTGCGTCACTGCTTGGCTCCGGTGGAAGAGCGCTGCTGGTACCTTGAGAGGGTCTCTTGAACCGGGCCTTCTGTTGCCCCTGCCCGGCTGTTCTGTCGTCTGGCTGCGGACATAGGGCCTGCGGCGCTGTTTGATCCAGAGGGCATTGCTCCCACCACCTGAGGATTGGCGTACCCGGCCCTGCCCCGCTATTCGGAAGGGTCCCGGACTGGAGCTATAGGTGTGTAGCGGAGTGCGGTGGCCTGGACGTGCCGTGTCCCCTCTCCTTCCCTCACTTACCTTCCCCCTACTTGCCAGCCGCTCTGGCCCCGGAGCCCTCACTCTACCTTCCCCTCGCCAACAGGCAGCCATAGTCCGAGACAAAATACCCAAGACGCTCTCCACCCAAACTAAGATGGAGTGCTTCGCCACCGCTGGGGCTGGTGCCTCGGGTGGACCCTCGGGTGGACCCACGGACAGGGACCCTCCGGCTGCAACTGACCTTTCCACCATCCTCCAGGCGATCCATATGTTTCAGTCCTCGGTTGAGGGGGAAGATCGCGGAGGTCAGCGAGGACATGAACCTGATCCGGCAAGACATCCGTAACGCCACTGCCCGGATTACGGAGGCCGAGTCTAGAGTCACTGTTGTGGAGGATGACGTCCGCCAGCTCCAACTTCAGATGACCCAACTTCAATCCCACACTCAGGAGTTGCACCGCTGGGCTGAAGAAGCTAAAAATCGTGCCCACCGCAACAACCTCCGTCTTGTTGGATTTTCGGACGACGTGGAGCAGGGCCGGACGACGGACTTCGTGGAGCGCTGGATACGCTCCTGGATGCCAGAGGGCTCTCTCTCCCCCTGGTTTACGATTGAAAGAGCGCATGGATCGCTGGATCCTCGCCCGGGGCCAGGCGCGCCTCCAAGACCCATCATCTTGTGTATCCTCAACTTTAAGGACAGAGATGCTATCCTGGCGGAGTCTCGGAAACAGCAGCCTCTCAAGTACGAACAGCTGACTATAATGGTTTTCCCTGATTACACTCGAGAGGTCCAGTCCCAGCGTCGCTCTTATGGAGAGGTCAAACAAAAGCTACGCTCGCTGAACATCCGGCCTCGGCTCCTTTTACCAGCTCGGTTGTGAGCGCTTTTCCAGAACAAATCCTTCTTTTTCGAGACACCCGAGGAGGCCTGGACATGGGCTACAGAGGAGCGGCCGATGAGGCTGACTACACGGGACCCGGTGCCGGGCAGTAGCAGAGAGGGCACTCGTCAAGACATGCCGAACCTCCGGCCGCGGCGCTGGCGCTCCGGGAGGCCCAGGGACCAGCAGCGCACCAGCTCCGACTCTCCAGTGGGTCCTCAGCGAGGCCGTGCACCAGGGCCAACTGGAGAGATTGCTCCTTCTGGGCGGTGCTCCGGCTCCCTGGGCCGCTCTGATGCCAGGGCCGCCTCGCCCATCCTTGCTGGACTTCCCGCACACTGATCTGTCCCGTAGCCCGAGGCTCCTCCAAGGGCCGAATTGAGTCCATGTGGGGTTGTCAGCGTTCCTTGCTCCAGCTATGAAAAGATGTCTTTAGTGGCTTGTACCTAGTCTTATGATTCACTGATTACTACTGATTACTAGCTTGTGCATCTTGCTATGAGGAGGGGTCCTCCATGAGGTTTCCCGTTACCAAGTGTTTTAGTTTGGTTTCTTTTTTTTTTTGCTTCCCTGTTTACTGTTGGGCGAAAGATGCTTCTGTTCCTGAAGTGTAGGGTGGGGGGTTGGGGGAGTTGGAGTTGCGGCTCCCATTAGTTCTGGTTCTTATTTTTCTTGTTCTCTGCACCACTTCTGGCACACTATATCTGGGTGAACGCATCCCGCACATTGACATGCTCCCAAGCCCACTGGCGCCAAGCTCCGCTTTATCCCCACCCGCCCCAACATGCAGACCGATGGCCCGGTTTCCTGCTTGGTCCCCTCATGTCTGTCTGGCGAATCAAGAGGAGCGTCCTCGCTCCATATCATGTCCTGGAATGTCAACGGCCTACTTGACAAGATTAAGAGCGCTGCCGTCCTGCAATACGCTCAGCGTCAGGCTGTAGATGTGCTCCTGATCCAGGAGACCCACCTATTAGGCAACCACTGCCCTTTCCTTGCGCACTATGGCTTTGGAGCTGTCTGACATTCTGGATTCAATAGAGGCTCGAGAGGGGTGGCTATCCTGTTGTGCCACACTCTTCCCCTAGTAGCGCGTAAAGTGACGCATGACCCGCAGGGTTGTTCTGTTCTCCTAGAAGGGGCCCTCGGAGACCATCCCCTTAATTTGAAAGTGGTTTATGCACCCCCCGTCCTACTGGCTACCACACTCCATAGGCTTACCCCGGTTGTTGCTGCCCTGCCCCTGGGACTGACCATGGTGGGAGGTGATTTTAACGCTGTATTGTCCCCTTCATCCGCCTCCAGAACTACCCAATCTGGCCTCCTCACGACATGGGCCGCCGGCCTGGGGCTCGGAGATGCCTGGAGACTTTGGCACCCGACTGCGTGGCAGTACACCCACACCTCAGCCTCATACCGCACCCATGGGCACATAGATTATATCTTCCTGCTGGCCTTGGACTGTTGGGCGACTCAAACGGTCTCTATCCTTCCCAGGTGCCTTTTGGATCATTCTCCGGGGTCCCTTCGTGCGGGGGCCCTCCCCCCAACCTCCCGCCCATTTTGGCGGTGCAACACCTGGTTCCTCCTGGACGGTGAGTTTAGAGACAACGTTGGTGCCGAGCTCCGACGTTATTTCACCGCAAACCAGGGCTCAGTGTCCTCCTCTCGCACCCTCTGGGAGGCCGGCAAGGTCACCATCCGCGGATTTGCTAAGGGCCAGCTTAAACTCACCCGTGCGGCCTGGGAATCCCAAGTCACACTTCTTGAAGTGCAGGCCGGCCAGGTTGAGATACTCCAGCCCGAGGACAGGGATGAGGCCCAGGATAGGAGGCTTACTTTCCTGAGGGATGAGATCAGGCAAACCTCCCTGGAAGCTGCCAAACTCCTTTGCCGTTCTTCGGTGGCCCGAGTGTATGGCTGGGTGGATAAAAATGGCAAACTCCTTCACCGCCTAGCCACCTACCCATTAGCCAATCATATAATACCGGAGGTGGTCGATGCGAGTAGTGGGGTGCAACGGGCTCCATTGGCGGTGGGTCAATGCTTCGCTACCTACTACAATACCCTATATTCGGTGCGGGCGCCTGGTTTTTTTATCCCTCCACGAGCTCCTCCAGCGAAAACGTTTCTTCCTTCCACGTCTTAGTGATTTGGCGGCGGCAGAACTGGATCTTCCTCTTACCCCTGAAGAGGTGACAGAGGCCTTCTCCCGCAAGGCGGCTGGTAAGACTCCGGGCCCAGATTGACTTCCCAAAGAATTCTACTTGTCCTACCGGGATACTTTGGTCCCGCCTCTCATAGAGATGTATAACAAAGTGGTGGAGTGTTGCTCCTTTCTCCCCCTAGACAGACCTGTCTAGGGGGATTTTGGGATCATTGTAGTGATCCCAAAATCTCAACGCCCCTCGAGTTGTTGTTCGGATTATCGTCCTATCTCGCTCATCAACACTGACCTTAAGATCTTTGCCTGCATCCTGGCCAACCGCCTACGACCCCATCTAGCCACACTGGTTCATCCGGACCAGTGTGGATTTACACCTCTCCGAGGCACCAGATATTGTCTCAGACGCTTTCATCTTGCTCTGGCAAATCGGCACTTGCTGTCCCCTTATTTATCTGTCTTGCTGGTTGACTTCGAAAAAGCTTTTGATTCGGTCAATTGGGGTTACCTGGAGGATGTCTTGGAGCAGATGGGCTTTGGTGCTCCCTTTCGCAAGCTGGTGAAGCCGCTGCACCAGCGGACCCGGGCGCAGGTCCTAGTCAACGGAGCTTTATCTCACCCTTTTCCCATTCGCTGTGGTACGGGACAGGGATGCCCCCTCTTTCCTATCCTCTTCGCTCTGGCTATGGAGCCCCTTGACTGCCTTATTCGTGGTGACCACTCCCTCACGGGCTGGCGGTGGCCTGACTTTGAGGAGAACAAAATGGCACTTTATGCGGATGACGTCCTGCTGTTTTTGGCTGATCCAGCCCAGTCGGGACCCCGGTGCCTCTTGGCGCTTAGCCTCTTCGTATGTACCTCAGGCCTGTGGCTCAACCCGGCTAAGTCTGTGTTGGTCCCCCCGCATGCATCGCGGGAATGCTTTGACTGGCAGTCGTCGATCCCCCTTCGACGGCAGTCCTTCAAGTACTTCCGGATCTGGATGGCCTTTCTCCTCGAACTTGCATGGACACTCAATGTCACCCCACTAGTCAAGCGGGTCCGTGCGGATCTCTCAAAATGACGTACTCTACCCCTAAACCCTTTGGGAAAGATGGCCCTTTTCAAAATGAGGATTTTACCCCGTTTTCTCTACATGCTTCAAAATACACACCTCTTGTTCGCCAGGTCTTGGTTCGGGAGATGGGATGGTCTGATTGCGAAGTTTCTAAAGGGGGGGGGGGGGGGGGGGGGGGGGGGCGGAGGTCTTGGCCTGACGAGCCTCTACCTGTATTATTTAGCGACCCGACTACTCGCGCTTCACAACTAGTTTACCGGCGGATGCTCGTATCACTTGGAACTGCACACTCTGGGCTTTGCCTTCCTTCAGGGGATGCTCTATGGTGCGGCTGTCCCTCGGGCTCTCCCTGAGGTTACTCGAGGGAAATTCCTGGCTTGGCGGGCCTCATTGCGCTACACCCGCTGGTCGGGCAGACTGACGCAATATACCCCCCTGTGGTGTGGTACCCGGCTCGGGAGGTGGCGACCCTGGCAGGGTTCCGGCAGTGGGACCTAATTGGGATATCCCTGCTGGGCGATGTCTGGAGTGGTACCCACTTGCGCACCTTCAAGACCTGCAGGCCAGGTATTCTCTCCACCCCTCCCAACCTTTCTGCTACCTGCAGCTGCGCCATGCCCTTCGCGCATAGATCCCAGATGGGACTTCCTTTCCGGAGTACAGTCCGCCAGAGGCCAAGATTATGACTGGTGATTTGGGGAAAGGGGGGATTTCCAGAATATATCGATCACTCACTAATAATACCCCCAACTCCCCCTCTGACCTCCGTGATTAGTGGGAGGGCTGGCTTGGGGCGCTAGAGGATGCCGACTGGAGAGATGCCTTGATGGGCCCCAAAACAGTCCGGGTCTCGGTGCGGCTTCGGTTGGACCAAATTTACTTCCTACATGCTGCCTATCTTACACCGCTGCGCCGTCACAGCGCAGGGCTCGGGTCGGATGCCCTTTGCCCCCGCTGCTCCCATCCCAGCGCCGATTTTTATCACATGGTGTGGCTTTGTCCCCCGTGATACAGAGGTACTGGGAGTCCTTAACAGGAGAATTGACCGAGGTCTTCGGCTGGGAGGTCCCTTTGGCTCATACACGTATTCTATTGGGCATAACTGATGGTCTAGACGGTAGCAGAGCCGAAAAGCTTTTTCTTAACACAGACTTGGTGGTAGCAAAGAGGGATATCACTTCCCATTGGCTGATGGCTCCATCACCAACATTGGCGCGTTGTCACAGGGGGGTGGACTGGTGTGCCGCCCAGGAACGACCTCTCTATGTGCCCGGGGGATGCCCCAGGAAATTTCGCCGAATGTGGGGGAAGTGGGCGGGGGAGAGTTTTAAGGTAGGTCGCCTGGATGTACGGAGTGCTTCTAGGGATTTGGGCCTTTGATTTGCATGTATGTCACCTTTTATGTCAATGTGAGTTGTGCTGGACTATTCCCACGCGATGTAACCCTGAATCGTGCTGTTTGTTTAGTTACGTTGGAAACTCAATAAAATTGCGTATCAAAAAAAAATGTAATAAAATAAACTTGGAGTAAGGAGGATGTGCATCTGGATGGGTATTGCTCTTTTAATGTTCAAGCATTACCATCACCAGCTGGGAGGAAAAGGGAGGCCTGGTGACTCATTTCTGTTCAATATGAGTCACTAAAGATTGAACACATAATAGACTCTCCCTGGTACCAGCTCATCTTGATTTCTAACTTAGTTGATGCCAATGTGTTATTGATTCATTGGTATTATAACATTTTCAATCCTCAAAAATGTGGGGTTATCTACACCCTTAAAGAGGAAATTGACAAAGTGGCGGAGAGATGCTTCCCTCTGTGTATAATTTGGGTGGGCGACTTTAATTACACAATATGTCAACGCAGTATGCAGAAAGTATGTGGGATTGTAGATAGCGCAGATCAACCCGTGGCCCACTTTAAGCACACTCCACAGGGTGAAGCATTAAATACCTTCACTGTAGTAAATGATTTAGGAACAATTGAAACCCTGGCTACCACTCCTTCTGTCCAGTTTCAAACTTATCATGGCGGAGGGAGAGATAGCACAATTGATTTCATGCTGATATCTAACAAGACTGCATATCTTGTAGATAGCTTTTTGGTTGAATTAAATCCGTCAAGCGTCCACAACCCTCTTACAGCTACATTAACGTCAACGCACAGAATGGCGGGGGTAATGGTTATAAACTAAAACATAGCCGTAATCAGGGAGTTAGGATGAAGTGGGGTTCAATTGATCCTGTGAAATTTGAGGAGGAAAATATCAAAACAAACCTAAGTAAAATCATGACATGTTTAGATTATGATTCACACCCAGGCACCATTATACCTTGCTTTGAATTAATCTGTGAGGATGTTGCCAAAAATCTGACCAAATCGGTGAAGAGTCGGGAAATCCCGAAAACAAGATGGTTCAATGCAGAATGCTCCAAGGCACATAAAGATATGAAGAAAGCCTTGCTTGCAGTTCTCAGTGAAAGGGCGTTAATTAAGACAGTGAGACAGACTTATAAAAAAGTGATAAAACGTATAAAGGAAGAGCTGAGAAAACTAGCCTGGGATGATCTTGAAAGAGCAAGTGCTCTAAAGGACTCCAAGAGCTTCTGGGAAGTGATAAATCACCCCGTTTTCTCTAGCGACTCATGGAGCATGGACTCTACCATATCAGGGGAAGCCTGGGAGTCTCATTTCTCAAGTATATTTAATCCAACGAGCCTCACATCCCAAGTATTTAGAGATGAGACAGTTACTAACATACAATCAGCACATCAACTTAGTTCATCCCTGTCATTGAGTGAAGTCAAGGAAGCCCTGGTAAAGAGCATCTCGTCAAAAGCACCAGGACCAGATGGGGTGCCATTGGACTTATTTAAAAACAGTCCACAATTTGGGGCCCCCTGTTATTAAATGTATCTGATAGAGACTACTAGCCACAGATTCCTTAACGCAGAATTATCCCCAGGCGTGAGACTGGATACAGATATTCTTTTTGCACTGCCCTGACGCTGTCCGGGTACGTGACGTCCGCGAGGTCACATAAGCCCCACCCCGGCACGCCTACGTCAGTATTTTCCTTTTTCGCGTGCAACGCGGATTCGACTCGTGCTCAGGCCTGTTTTGGGCCTTTTTCACTTAACGCTGGTTGCGTGTGTGTGGGAACAGTGTGCGAATGCCTTCGGGCTTTAAGACGTGCTCGTCTTGTGCGCCAGATGTCGGCGACGGACCCTCACCCCATCTGCATGTGGTGTTTGGGGGAACACCACGACTCCACTGATTGAGAGTCGTGCCAGCAGATGAAACCGAAATCCCGGCGGGAGCGCCGGATGAAACTTCTTCCAGCCCGTATGTCCAGGTCAGCGTCGTCACCACGTACGGCCCCTGCAGAGGGTTTCAGAAGTCGCTGCCTCCGTCTTCGACATCGGCATTCTCCCACCTGTCGTTAAGTGTCCCCGAGGGCTGGTTCCAAACCTGTTGGGGGCGTGGTCTCTCCGTGGGTGGTGCGGCCCTGCGCGTTGTCCCCCTATCTGCCATTTCCTAGCGTGGGGGCATCTGGAGCCCAGATGGAGACCTATGTGGCGGCTTTGCAGCCCTCGCTGGCTTCTCCCCCTCCTGGGACGTCTGCAGATCCCTTGCCGTGTGCGGGGCCCTCCGCGGCGTCGCCGGTGGCTCCGGCCCAGGCTGGCTCGGAGGATGTGGTGCCGGTGGGGTGCGGCCCTCCGGGGGTCCCTCCTTTGAACCACGGCACCTCCGCTTTGCCACAAACTCCTGCGGGAGTCCCTGTGAGGTTGCCGGAGCTCGAGTCGCATCCCCAAGTCCCCCTCAGGACAGGCGATGGCCTAGTCTGTGGTGAAGCCGCTTAGGCGCCGACGGCTGCTGTCCCTGGCGGCGCCACAGGGGCTTTCGGAGGGCCCTTCTCGTCCTCTCACGGGCTGCGGCTGGCGGGGGACCAGTCGCCCCTCCCCAGGTCCCTCTCGCCCCTCCACGCAGGCAGATTCCTTGTCGGAGGTCGGGTCGTTGCCTTGCCGTTGCCTTGGCGCCCCGGCTCCGGCCCAGCCCCAGTCTCCTGCGCCGTGCGCAGTGGCGGTTGGCGTTCCGGCATCTCCCCCGGAGCCGGACGACGATGTCCTGCCTCAGATTGCTGACTCCATGGCGCCAGGTCGTTGACTCATCCTCAGACCCCTTCTCTTCTCAGGAGGTTTGGCGTTTGCTGGTGTCTTCCTCGCCGGAGACGGGCCGCTGTGTCGTGCCTTTTTCCCCAAGCCGGTAGCTTGTCTCCTTTCTGGTGAAGAATTGGCTTGGTAGTTTAGTCTGCCCTGTTCCCATGATGCACTGGGCCAGGGACAGACTGATTTGCATATAGCCAGGTTCTGAGCTGGGATGGTGCAGTGAGATAAATAACGGTGATGGATCAAGCCCTGATCTTTGGACTGGGTAAGAGTGGTCTGCTTAATTCAGACACTCTGTTCATCACCACCCCCTTTTCTGAATCGTTTTTGGCCACTATAGGTGTGGCAGGGTATACTCAGACATGAGTCCCGTTCTCACTGCACCATCAGGATTCAAGCAAGCCGGGCCGAAGACGGCTGAAATGCCAGAAACCGGTCCCCGGTAGCTTGTCTCCTTTCTGGTGAAGAATTGGCTTGGTAGTTTAGTCTGCCCTGTTCCCATGATGCACTGGGCCAGGGACAGACTGATTTGCATATAGCCAGGTTCTGAGCTGGGATGGTGCAGTGAGATAAATAACGGTGATGGATCAAGCCCTGATCTTTGGACTGGGTAAGAGTGGTCTGCTTAATTCAGACACTCTGTTCATCACCACCCCATTTTCTGAATCGTGCAGGTATGCTGGGCAAGAAGATTTGCAGAATCCAGTCTCACGCCTGGGGATCATTCTACATTAAGGAATCTGCAGCTAGAATCGTCTCTACCAGATACATCGTTACCGAAGGTAAGTAACTCGTACTTTTAAATCAGTAATAGTGGGCCGTATTCTATCGTCATGGAGAAATGCAGTGGTCATTCCAATTTTTTTTTTTAATCGGTGACAGGAACGACCCTACATGTTATAGGCCAATCTCCTTAATTGATGCTACATGCAAAGTTATGGGAGGGTAATTCTTGCACGTCTGGAGTCCTGGGCCAATGCTTCTGGAATTATTTCTAAATCGCAATATGGTTTTAAAAAGGGGATGGGAGCCAGCGTACAGTGCCTCAACCTAGCCATGATTATGGGCAAGTACATGAAGGCTAGGGGGGGGCTCGATCTACTTGGCCTTCATGGACTTGTCCAGTGCGTTTGATAATGTGAGCCGGGGGAAGTTGTGGACGCTAATGGAAAACATGAGATTTGAAGAACCTCTTGTTACTCTGCTGCGTAGGCTACATGCATCCACCACCGTAGCTATCCGCTTTGGCCCAGGGGGAAGAGCAGACTAAACCTATTGCCTCTACAGAGGGGGTACGACAGGCGCTGCATTCACGCTCCATTTTTATTTTTAATATATACAAATGGACTGGAACAATTCTTGTTTAAACAGTGTCAAAGTGTTACATTTTACTTACTAGAGGAACGTTTTTAATAATAAACTAAACTGGGAAAATGTAATTGTGGCCAGGGTCCAACAAACCAGTCGAACTGTAGAGGGGCTCTTTTGTTTTGCTGGTATGCTTGGTCACAAGCCGATAACTGAAATGATAACTTTATATAAACTAAAATGTTTATCTGTAGCCACCTTTGGGTGCAGGTATATGGGGTTACCATAAAAGTTCCCAGATTCAGATTTTAGAGAATACATTTTTAAAAAGGTTACTGATGATCCCCTGCAGCTATTTTACACTTTTTTGCCACTCTGAGGTAGGTCTGGATTTCGTGAAAGATGGGATAAACTTTGCCCGACTGATTTTATGGGGCAAAATATGGACTTCTGAGGACATATTGTTTTCAAGGAGTATCCTCAGAGATTACATGAGCCTTGATGCACGAGTTACTTACCTTCGGTAACAATGTATCTGGTGGAGACTATTCTAGCCTCAGATTCCTTAATGTAGAATTATCCCCAAGCCTAAGACTGGATCCGGAAAATTTTCTTTGTACCAGCATCTCTGCGAGCCGGGGGGTGGTAGCACGTGACTCCGCCCTGACGTCGCCTGCGGCCATGACGTCAGCAAGGTCACATAAGCCCCACCCCGGCACGCCGACGTCCGTTTTCTTCTGAGAACTTTTCCGCGGCACAACGCGGAGCCATCACCAACAAAAACTGAGAATATTTGGGAACAGTGTGCGAAAAAATCAGTTAAACAGAAAGGGAAGAAATTAATGGTGAGGAACAGCACCATCCGGAGGAGTGCAAGGCACTATGGCACCAAACGTCATAGAAGGAAAGAGTAGAGCACAGTTACAGCTAAGCAACCCTGCAAGCAAATAAGACAGCCTCCCTGGAGACAGAAAGGATGTGAAAAGCGTCACACCAGACGAAGAGGCCCGCGTCCACAGTCCAGAAGCAGTGAAGGACAACAAGGCCAGAACAGAAGAGTAATGACAATTTACCCCAAGACAACACCAGCAAGGAGAGGGCATCTCCTGTAAAGAGCTAAGGGCCGAGGCACAGCCAAGGGACCCCAACTCAAGAGGACTCCAGAGGAGACAGAAACGCAAGTAATGAAAAGGAAGAAGAGCACGCGTACGCCCCATACTGGAAGACCAGGGTGCAGTGACGCAGAAGTACCCATGAAGTCACCAACCAATCACCAGAAAGGAAGGAGCTGATCAAACGACAAAACAAAGCATCCCCCTAGGGATGAAGTGAGGGAGAGAACTTGCAGAAGACAAAACCTCCCAGAGGCAGGCGCGTGCAGGAGACCAAGCTAAGGGGCCTTGCAGAACGGGGAGGAAGGGCGGGTCGTGAAGGAATCTCCGACTAGAATCGTCTCTACCAGATACATCGTTACAGAAGGTAAGTAACTCATACATCTGATCGAGACTACTAGCTGCAGATTCCTTAACGTAGAATAGATACCCTAGCCATACCCAGAAGGGAGGAGGGCCTGCCAGAGAGCCTACCAGCAGGAAGAAACACAGGACCCCAGCAGGGGATGTGTAATGGGGACAAGAAGGGCGGCCTAGCCCCCACCAAGCAGAAGGAAGCAAGGACAAGGAGAAGGGAGGCCAGGATACCTAAAGCCCATCCCAGGTACCAGGGATATCCGCCAGAAAGCCTTGGAGGGACAGACAGCAGCAGAGGAGTACCAAGGAAGAAAAGAATCACCCCAAACTCCAAGGAGAAGATGCAGAAATGGAGGTAAAGCCCTCCACAGGAGAGCACGCACAGTGAAGGGGACAGCTTGACCGACCTCAGCTTCAAGTCAGCGGAAAAGGCAGGAACGGCTCCAGAGCCAATAAAGGCGGGCGTGAGAAGAGAAACGTTTGCTTGCAAGGCTCCATCAGAACAAGTGGCAAAAGTACAAGGGCCTAATCCAAGGCCCCCGGCCGTGGAACAGAAAAGGCAGGCGTGCGTAGCCGGCAGCTGGCAAATACAATGACACTGAGCACCCAGAGCAAGCCAAGCACAAGACGACGGCAAAGGCAAGGGAAATCCAGAACAACCCCTAAGAGGACGGAGACCCGCAAGGAGACGTTGAATGGCGGAGTCCGCATGAGTGTTAAACAAAACGATCCCATCAATGGGCAGGTCAACCAGACGCTCCCTAATATTCTCAGGAAAAACAGCATCCCGCAGTCAAGCATTGCAACGGAGAGAGCCACAGAAGTGGCCATAGCACGGCCGAGAGCATCAGCAACATCCAAGGCTGCACGGAGAATAAACGCTGCCAACTCCCGACCATCCAACACATGGTGCCGTAGATCAGCGCGGGCACCCTCATGGGAGATATGAGAAAGAAGGAACTCCACAGAATCCCACAGGCAGGAAGTAGCCCTAGTCAACACAGAGTGTTGAGCGCCCGCAAGGCAGCACTGGATGAAGCAAAGATGTTACGCCCCCATGAATCCAAACACCGGGCCTCCTGAGACGGAGTACACCACACCACAGGCAAGGACGGCAAGGCAGTCGGGAGAAGAGAGCCTTGAGTAGAAGGGTGGAGGGAAATGTAAATGTAAATGTAGAGGTACTTTTATAGCGCACGACTACCCGGAGGCATCTCGGCGCTTGTACGAATACCGCTGAGGAACCCTTCCTGGCCTTTCCCTGTGAAGTGCCCACTCCTGGGCACCCCCAAGGTGAAGTCAGGCATCTTAGCATTGTTGGAGATTAAGCAAGTTATTGCCCAGAGTTGCAGAGTGGGACCCATGATTAGAATAGGCACTGAGGCGAGAATTAACAGGTCTGAGGAAATTGAGCCCAAGACCCACCGAGGCGGGAATTGAACCCTGGTCCGGGACCAGACTTCTGCATCAGGGTCTGCCGCTCTAACCATTGAGCCACACTTCTCCACGGAAAGGCAGACTGGTTCGTGTGGAGCAGGACGGTGTCTATGCAGGAGCGGCGAGGCACCGGATCACCCGTGGCAAGACGACCCCAAGCCCCCAGAAGAGAATTGCGAAGAAACGCTTCAAAAGGAAGAAACAGCTCCCGTCCACCAGAGCCCTGGTGCAGAACTTCCAAAAGGTTAGCAGTAGGGAATGGGTGGACAGGTTCACCCATCCGCAAAATGCCAGCGGCCGTGGAAATAGCCCAAACAAAGGCAACACTGGCCTCCGTAGGGCGCTGCGGGGGAGAAAGCAATTCCTCTGTGGGCAACGGCTGCGAACTTAGCTGTCCGTGCCCAAGTCCAGTTATAGGGGGAAGTGGCCAGCCCCGGAATGGTGGAGGATCCACGGATGAGTCGGGGACCTGAGGGGCCCCCCCTGGGGAAGGCGGCGAAGCTGGTGGAAGAACCAACTGCGAGTTGCGGAAAAGAGGGTCTGGGAATTTAGGCCACGGGGACGGCGAGGAGCCTTCCCTGGAAGACGCCGGTGAAAAGGCAACAATGCGGAGTCCCGTCTCCGGAGAGGAAGAGACCAACAGATGACAAACCTACGGAGAGGAAGGAGCCTCAACAGACGAATCAAGGACCCGACGCCGGCACGGCACCGTGGAGTCCACCACAGGCGCCGGCTCGAAGCTGAGCCGCGCCGGAGTGGGCATCGGCGGTGCGGATTCGACCTCCTCCACCACGTACTCCCTAGGAAAATGGGGCGGGGTCAGAGCCGGTTCGGCTAAGGAACGGCGCCAAAAAGGCGCCAGCTCCACCTCAACCGCAGCAGCCGCCCGCGTAGAGGACCGAGAGGGACTCGGGAAAGCACCCCAGGCCCCGGCCTCCACCCGCGGCTCCGCCAGGGCCCGGGAAGGAAAGCCTTCGGCGCCGAAACGGTGCCGGTGAGGCCTCTGGTGAGGCAGCCGCCTGCTCAGAGGGCCGAGGTGAACCCGGGGACAAGCCCCGAGTCCCGGCAATCTCCAGCGACGCCACAGGGAGCCCTGTAGGGATTTGCGTTGAGGCAGGGTCGCCACGGGTCAAACAGTGGAGTCCCAAAGGACTACCCCTTGATGACACCACCCTCCAGCAACCTGAAGCCGAAACCTTCGGCACCAGGGCCGAAGCAGCAGGCGACTCTGCGGAAGGCCCAGCGCGAGGCAAGGGATCCTTGGACATCTCAGGAGGCGGAGGAGGGGCCAAAGAAGCCTGCAGAGCCGCAGCGTAGGATGTCATTTGGGCCCTAGTCACCCCTCCGACGGGAAACGGCGGGTATGGTGGCGACTGGTGGGGGTGCACGTCCCGAGGGGAACCTGCGCCCTCTGCCGAACGAGGACAAGACCACGGAGACAAGCTACAGGACCTACCAGTTGACGAGCGACGCCCTTGAGGCCATGGCGTAGGGCGATGCCGCAGACTGAATCAGCGGTTCCTGGCCTCCGAGGTAGGGGACGGACGCTGGGACGACACTGCCCTGGACAAGTGGGCCGCCAGCAAATTTATCTGGCGCTACCGCAGGAACTTCGGTTTGAGGTGCTGACAAGCTTCGCAGTCCATAGAGTCATGGTGCTCACTCAAACACCTGGCGTGCACAATCAGTACACGTCTTGAAGCCCGGAAGCATTTGCACGCTGTTCCTCGAAGCAAAGCGTGAAAAGGAGGCCTGAAAACAGGCCAGGACACGATCCGGAACCGCATTGCACGCGGAAAAGAGAAAAAACTGATGTCAGCGCGCTGGGGTGGGGCTTATGTGACCTTGCCGACGTCACGCAAGCGGACGACGTATGGGTGGAGTCACGTGGTACCGCCCCCCGGTGCGCAGAGATGTTGTGGCAAAGAAAATTTTCCGGATCCAGTCTTATGCCTGAGGATAATTCTACATTGAGGAATATGGGGCTAGTAGAATCTATCAGATTTAAATATACTAGATAGTTTTTACTAATGTTTTAGAGATTCTTTTAAAAACTGTACTTTTTGCACTGTACGTAGAGCTGTGTTATAGCTCTGGGGGGGTTATACAAATGCTTGGCAAGTCAGCGTTCTAGTCCTTGACGCGAACACTCGGCTCCATAAAATTGCAGATGAATTGACAGCCCAGTGGCGCCTTTTCTGCCATTTTCGAGTGGTGCCAGGGCAGAATTTACTTGTCCTAAGGAAACTTCTTGATTTAAATATACTAGATAGTCGTTACTAATGTTTTAGATTCTTTTAAAAACTGTACTTTTTGCACTGTACGTAGAGCTGTGTTATAGCTAGGGGGGGGGGGATTATACAAACGCATGGCAAGTCAGCGCTCTAGTCTTTGACGCGGACGCTCCATAAAATTGTTGATGATGCGACCGCGCAGCGGGCACGCCGCTTGCGCACTGAGGGCGTGCCCAAGGCAAGGCCGCCCACGCCCCTCTGCGCCCAGCCGGGGCCTGGGGCAGGAACCCCTGCCTGTTTTGTGAGGGAGAGGCGCTCCTATAACACGGAGCAACGCCACCATCTTAGAAAAGGGAAGTAAGTGTGCTCACACTATGTTGCTAGACACCATCAGCAGGCAATGCACACAACTGTAGTTTCAAACTTCATCCCACTCTTCAAACCCCTACAGACGCCCCTCAAAAAAACAGATCAAAATGTTTTTACTTAATTGCCGCTCACTTCCCAAACACTCTATTGAAATTTACCTTCTCCTTGAAGAGAAGAACCCAGAGGTTTTATTTCTAACAAGAGACCTGGTTAAATAAAGAGACAGACTCTGCCATTGTTCAAGCCCTTCCTCCGAATTATACAATTCAGAGGCTTGACCGAAATTTAGGCTGTGGGGGCGGCTTAGCTATAATTCATAAATACGATTTTATATGCCGAATTACGAGAAAACCCATTCCTGACTGTGAAAGTATGACCTTTGTAATTAGCCTATCACCCACTCACACTTTTTCAGGGATCTTAGTCTGCCGCTTCCCAGGCCGCCTCTGTCATTTTAACAAAGACCTTACCGATCTTGTAGCAAACTTGGCCAGTTCTTACCCCAATTTCACAATTCTGGGAGATTTTAACATGCACTTTGATGATGCCCAATCCTCATCCATGTTGGAATGTACTGACGAACTGTTAAAGTTCCAACTCACTCAAAAAGTGGGTGGTCCCACCCACATGAAAGGCCACCTGCTTGACCCTATTTTTTCAAATATACATAACCTTTGGATTGGTAATTCTGTTCCTTTACCCTGGTCAGACCACTTTCTACTTCCTTTCACTTGGGTACTACCCGACTCCATTTCACCAGCGGCCAGAACCAATACACTGGCTCGCAAATGGTCTAAGCTCCCCTTAGATTCTTGGATAAACAATCTAAAAGACACCATTCCATTATCTCACTCAAACCCTATTGTTGCAAACGGCAATTTCAATAACTGGCTTGAGTCATCACTTAATAGCTTCCTCCCAAAGAAAAAGATCTCAGAAAAAGTGAGATGCAAAAAAAAAAATCCCTGGTATTCCTAGAAATTATGCGAACTGAAACAACTATGTAAAAAATATGAAAAAAGCAGGAGGAAGGATTTTTCGTCTTCCAGGAAAGCTAAATATAAAGAAGCTGGAGGGCGCCTATAGGCCGCACAAGCAGAATGGCCGCACTGATGTGAGGCTCCTGCAGCCTGGAAACAAACATCATCATTTATCATGCTAAACCAGCTCCTTTGCCCGTCAAAACCACCCACGAATGCAGGAGACATTGATAAGCCGCCTCGGTGAAAGTTTCAACGCTCCACGCTGTACCGCTGCAAAGTTATGAACAGCGGAGTTCGAACCGAGAGCGGAGCTGGTGCGGGACTGGGCGTTCTATTGGGACCTGCAATCCACGACAGACAGCGGCGCACCACGAGGGGCACAGGCCTCGGAAAGAAGACCCCGGGGACGAGACCTCCTATCAGCGATGTTTGAGGACCGCTAACCGAGAGATAATGGAGGACTGAGGGACAATATTGCGAGTCATAGCGACGCGTATATATCCCAAACCTGAGGTTTGTGCGGCGAGCGGGGGAAGACGAGACACTGAGGCGAAGTGCGCTACTTAAAAGGGGGCTTACGGATTGCTAAAGGCCCGTAACGGAACACTGTGGCGTGTTGGCCCGGACACTGCAAAGCTAAGACCTGGTGGGCTAGAACCCCACCCCCCCCCCGCTTCTGGTCATTTTAAAGTGGGTTTACACTGAGGCGTGACCCTCCCTGAACACGGCGCAGCTCCCCTACAGCAGTGACTGGTCCCCGCGAAGCGATTTGGCTGCGCCTCCCGGAGATACCCCGGGACCTGAGGGCGACAGTGGTTTGTGAAGTGAGACACCTACGCCTGCGGGGACGGCCTGACTAATCCCTGATCTCGTGCAACTTTTGAAGAAGCCTTTAGCCCATAAATAGACACGCCTGAACTCCCAGCGCTAATGACCGTTGATTATGGCGGGATCACTGCGGGGGCTGCCTGTGCGTGTTGCGTGGTCGCTGCACTGTGCACTAAAGAGGGGCCTCCCGAACTTCGCCACCCGGACCTGGTCTGTCGCATGGTGCCAAATGTTCAGGCTCTTCCCTACCTAAATCATAGTGGACGGACTGCTGAGCCACGAGGGCGGGTTAAATTGGCCACCTGGAACTGCAGAAGACCATACACGATACTCCCTATCTCTCTGGATAGTGGGGCTGGGAGTAGAACACTGCCCCCACCAGCCTCATATCTCCACCTAACGAGCGGTGACTGCCGCCTTGCTGTGTATACCTGACGATACCTCATCAAAGGAAGTGCGTGGGACACATCCTCCTAACCAGTACTCCAAACTGGTATATGCTTCGCAGACGCCTCAACATATTACTGGCTTATACACCCGAACTCGCGCGCTTTCTCATGAGTACAGGCTCCCGCTCTCACCGGGAAAAACGCGAGCAGCGACTCTCACCTACCGTGGCTAGTCCCTACAAGAGACTCACCATGGGCAAACCGGACAACCGACAACCCAAACTCACATTCGAATCCACTACCTCAAAGAAGGGGCTGCGAAGCGCACAGGACACAGAGAGCTCCCAGAGACCTTCGACCGCTGGAATGGGTTCTAACACCGCCACGTCGGAAATGCAACAGATGATGCAAGAAATGAGACAGGGGTTTGCCACAATAGTAGACAAAGTTGACCGGATGTCATCAAGAATGGACGCTATGGTACAGAAAATTAATGTACAGGAAGAACGCATCACTGCAACTGAAAGGCGAATATCTGAAAATGACGACACCACGGCCTCATATACCGCGCAACTTTCAAGAATGGACAATGTCCTCAGAGTTATTGCTGCGAAGAATGAGGAATTGGAAGCTCGCAGCCGGCGCAATAACATTCGCGTAATAGGCGTGCCAGAATCCACCAACACAGGGCGCATGGAAGCATACGTGGAGAAGATACTCATCACTGCGATTGGACCTGAGGCATTCTCCAAGCAATTTATCGTTGAAAGAGCACACCGCTCGCTTGGTCCGAGGCCTAAGCCTGGCGCCCCTCCACTACCCATCATTGCGAGGCTCCTAAATTACCGCGATCGAGACACTGCATTGCGTGCAGCACGCACCAACCAAAACCTCACCTGTGCAGGTGTCAGTTTTTCCATCTATCCAGATTTTACGCCTGTGGTGCAGGAACAACAACGTAAATTCCTTGAGGTCAAGAAAAAACTCTGCATTACAGGTGGACTATGCACTGCTGTACCCAGCAAAGTTGAGAGTAACGCATTAAGCTAAGCAACATTTTTTCACAAATCCACAACAGGTGGAAGACTTTTTGAAGACCCTGAGACAAGAACGGGCTGGGCATAGACGCAATGGAGACGAAAGACAGGAAGATTTCCACTCGGCAAATGAAGATGAGTAGGATATGACCCTAATTCTTGCGGCGCTGGCATATCCCATGGATTTGGACTAGATGCCCATTGGAGAGCCTCGTATGGGAGAGGACGCTGTTGCTGATCGAATGCCCCATTGACGGGTACTGGACTGTTGGTGGTAATGTATTCCTGCCACCACCCCCTTTCCTTGAATACGCCAGAATGCGGCTGTACAGGACGACGGGCGAGGTGTAGGGGGTGGCTATGTGCGCACCTAGGATGCACTCCATAGGGTGTACCCCAATGTACTTCTTGACTCTATTGCAAATGTTTTTTTTCATGTTGCTAGGGGAGGGGGGAGGATGGGACTACTGGCAAGTTGGGGATGCTTCAGTGGGTGGGGGGTGGTATTGGGATTTCTGAGACGAATTGGCCTGTCTGTGCTATTGTCCCTGATTCGGTTGTTTTGCTATCAATAATGTCTGAAGCTGATTACTTGAGGCAAATGCTCCACAATTTCATTGCAGGAGCAAATTACTTACACTATAATTTAGTCTCGTCCACTGATATGTCTTGGTTTATGATATGGGTCTGGATGAGTACAATGTTCTTGGGACGGAAGGAGGACGGGATACGAGACCTTGCACTGTATTGTAGGGGGCTTATCGCATTGACAGTTGAAAATATGGTAGATGCTTTTATTGTTGGATACTGGGAGTTGTTTCAGAGGGGGGGAGGGAAAGAATGTTTGATTGCAGTTTATGGTAAAGCCTTGGGAGACATGACTATCAAAGAGATGCTACACCTCGATCCGGAAGGATTTTGTGATAAGGATGTGCGAGAAGGCTTTCTCGCAGTGCATGTTATACACATAAGCATAGGTCCACAAAAAAACACCAGCATGTATATGACTTGGAGTCCCGGAGTAATTGATCATTGGCCTATACCAGATAAGCCGCTTAGAGATAGGAGCCTACACCACTCATGGGGGACTTAAATGTTTTGACGTGGAATGTAAGAGGCTTGGGTGACCCTAGGAAACGGTGACAGGTTTTATCATATCTAGACCGCCACTCGGTGCACATAGCCTTTCTCCAAGAAACTCATTTCAAAGTACAAACTGCTCACACCTTTGCTAACAGATGGGCGATTCACACAGTATTCTCGTCCTTCTCGACATATGCCAGGCGTACAGCGATTCTGATAAAGAGAGGTACACCCTTTACTATGACTGGCTCCAAGGTGGACTCCCAGGGGAGGTACTGTATGATGTGGGGCAGATTAGGGCACATCGCAGTCACGTTGGTATGCTGCTACGGTCCCAACATTGATGATCCTCAATTCTTTGTGAAACTGTGGGCGGCGATTGTGGGAACAGGTCCGCAACACCTCATTTGGGGGGGAGACTTCAACACTACACTAGATCCTACCATGGACAGGTCTCACCCGTCCCCTCACCATTACACTAGGGCGAGGACAGAATTGCGAGCGGCGATTACGGACCACAATTTAATAGACACCTGGAGACACCTGCACATAGACACGAGAGAAGGTACACACTTTACGGCACAAGCACGCTCATGGGCAAGGCTTGACTATATATTTCTAATACCACAGCTCTATACTTCGCTTGTTCAATCACAACATCTCCCCAGGACGTACTCAGACCACTCCCCTGTGAAAATCACTCTGCGATTGGCAGACTTAGGACCCCCGACAACTTGGCGACTGCAACCTACGATGTTGCTTGACGCTACCTTTCAAGAAGAGCTGCGCGATGAATGTTTAGATTTTTTCAAGAGAAATAAGGATCCTGTTAAGGATGTGGAGAATATTTGGGACGCGTTTAAGGTAGTTTTGAGAGGGTTTTGCATTGCCAAGGGATCCAGAGTTTTAAAGAACATTATGGCCCGACTGGGGACACTAGAAGCCGAACTTAAACACCTTGAGACGTCATGAGCTTTGGATCCCACTGACGCTGCCCTCTCGAGTATAAGGGAGAAAATCTCTGAGTACACTGCTGAAGCCACTAGGGAGCCAAAATTTAGGGGCAAGTATTGGACTGCTCGTCACTATGGCGAAGGCGAGAGACCGGGGAAAGCCTTGGCTGCCACTATCAAACTGACAAGAACGCCTAATACTATACTTGAACTCGAAAACCCGCAGGGAGAGGTGGTTCGAGACACAGCACAAATTCTCAAGGCCTTTGTGATGCACACAGCACATTATACACTTCCTCTAGAGCAGGAGCTCTCCGCTTGCAAGATTACCTAGCGGATGTCTCACTTGGCTGGCTTAGTGATGCGCAGAGGGCCTTTTTAAGTGCACCTTTCGAATTGGATGAGGTGAGGGACGCGATTAGGAGTATGAGGTCCGGGAAGGCCACGGGACTAGACGGGATCCCGATAGAATTTTATAAAACATACATATACTTTATGGCTCCGGTACTACGTGAGGTTTACGAAGATGCCCTTGAAGTGGGACACTTGCCGCCCTCTATGCGGGTAGCGCTTGTTACATCACTACTCAAACCCGGGAAGCCTGCGAACAAATGTGATTCTTACCGGCCCCTTTCCTTACTAAACTGCGATGTTAAAATACTTGCTAAACTAATTGCTAATCGTATCAGTCTCCTGTTCCCCACCCTGATACTGCCCGACCAATCCGGTTTTGTACCTGGCAGGGCGACATCACATAACCTACGCACCTTTTTTTCCGTTCTAAACTCAGTACACGAAGACTAACCGATGGCTGCCATCTTCCTCGATGCCACCAAAGCCTTTGACTCCCTTGAATGGGACTGAGTTTCAGGTCCTGGAGAGAATGGGATTTCCGGCAATATTCATCTCATGGATCCAGCTCCTCTATGAGCGACCTGTGGCCAGAGTACTTATTAATGGGAGACTGTCCTCTGAATTCCCCGTCACCAGAGGGACTAGGCAGGGATGTCCCCTATCGCCGCTTCTATTTGCGATAGCTACGGAGCCTCTAGCCGCAAAACTGCGACAACATCACAGAGATAGCGCACTACGGTGTTTTCAGAGGCAAATACTAATATCGATGTATGCAGATTACATCACTTTGTATGTACGTGACCCCAGCGAAAATTTGAACCCCATTCTTAGGGAATTTATACGTTTTGGGAGACTCTCCGGAGTACAAATCAATTGGGGTAAGTCATGCATATTCCCACTCACAACGGCCCCGACACAGTTTGGGCTGGACTACCCCATCACTTGGTCCGAGGATGATTTCAAGTACTTAGGTATCCATATAGAGAAGGATAAAGATGAATTACTTAGAGCAAACTATGGCACTACGATGAATCGCATTATTGATAGCGTTACACGGTGGATTACGTTGCCCATTTCTATGGCCAGTAGGACATCCTTGATTGAGATGGTAATCCTTCCCCAGTTCCTATACCTATTCTTGAATATCCCGTTCTATCCGGGCAGGTCCTTTTTACAACAACTTCGGACGGAACTCATCAGACTTGCGTGGGGCGGAAAAACGCCCAGACTAAAATGGGACACCCTAATTAGCCCCTACAATCGGGGTGGCTTTGGCATACCAGATTTCGAATTGTATTATCAGGCAGCCGAGGCTCATTATGCCCATTTTTGGATACATCAGCCCAGATACATGCCTCAACTGGCTGCTGAACATTGGCTAGCTCACCCTATACCCATAGAAGGCGCATTGTACGCTTTGGTGCCAGGCAGAGACAAGACACCCACAACAGTAATGAGCACGGTTACCGCGTGGTCCCAACTTGCTGTGAGGTTGGAGACAACAATGCTCTATGCGCCACTGTTGCCGCTGGCCTACCACCCAAATATGCATCTATTACAAGAAGCAGGATTTCGCAAGCTGCTCCACAGGGTGCATGTTGCGACATGGGGAGACCTGTATCGTAATGGAACATATCGCTCTATGGAACACCTATATGAAGGCATTCAACCATCTCCGCTTGATATCTTTCTATACATCCGACTTCGTCAAGGACTGAAAACACTTACGCCTGACTTCCCACATGAGCCTCAGACCTTCGCTCCTTTGCAGCTCATACTTCAAAATGACACCCCTTGTAAACTAGTGTCGATAATACATAGATCAGTACATACACAAATAGATTACTTGCCATTAGCAGCTAGACTGAAATGGGACCAAGAAATGGGGTCACCACTCACAGACAGGCAGTGGGAATTTTGTCTCCAACAAACTGAGCGCATTTCTGCTAGCAGTAGATATAGAATCATACACTATAAATTTTTGCATCGCCTACATTACACTCCGGCCCGAATGTGTAGACTTCAACTTCGCACTACTGACAATTGTGACAGATGCCACGCTCCAGGGGCTGATTTTTTACGTCATGGGGCACCGGATGCAGGGGTGTCTTTTGTCATCAGGTTTTTCTTACCGGCTCCGGTTGAGGTCGGGGAGATCCTCGAGAAAGGAGCTGCAGGCGTCGTCGGGAGACTTGGGGTAGGTCAGGGATCACCAGATCCCAGGTCTGGATCGCTGGGGAGACCTCCTTGTGGTGTTGGGCCACTCGAACTCGGGGCATGGGTGACGGGTGAAGAGTGGTGCAGACTCATGGATTTCGCCCGAGCCAAAGTCTGTTGGTGAGCAAATCCGGTGCTCAGGGGAGACAGGGCCGGTCCTCTGGGTTCTGGGAGGCTATTTCTGCAGGACACAGTGGGATTCCGCTGGAGCAGGTAGAATTCAAGATAGGCCAGTAGGGCTGGGGTCAAGTCAGTTGGTGTCCTCCTCTTCGTCCTTCAGCATGGCTCTTCGGTCTTTCTTTTTCTTGTCTTAGGAGGCAAGGTTTGGGGTTGCCCCTAAATACTAATTTAGGGGCATTTCATGTAGGTACAGGTTGGGACCAATGGGTCCCTTCCTTAGGGTGGGTACACCCCCATTATGCCACCCTCCAGTGGGAGGGTGGCACAAGCCTCACTCTGTTTGGCTGGGTCCCCCAATCTTCAAGATGGCGGGGACTAAGAGTTGTGCTTCACCTCACCTCCCCACCTGAGGGGCGGGGTTGACCAAGGTGAGCATACCTCTCCTCCTATCTTGGTTTTCCCGCCGATTTTCCCGCCCAAGGTGGCAGGTCATAACTTGTAGGGGCCAGTTGCCGGGAGCAGCAAAGGGCTGGGTCAGCTTACAAAGGAAGCTAGCCTTTGAAGCTTCCACTTTGTGGAACCTGCCTATCCTGGGGTAGGAGGCTCGACACCTCAACCCAGGATATGCTTTGTTTCAGGACCCCGAGGGCAGCAGGCTCTCAACCAGGGGTCTAGAAACATGTCTGGTAGTGGCAGCTGACGAGCAGCCACTCAGCCAGGAAACTAGAGTAGGTCGTTTTTCGGGGGCACATCTTAGATCCCTCTGAATGCATTTGGCATTAAATCCCACACTGGCATCAGTGTGGGTTTAATGTGCTGAGAAGTTGGATATCAAACTTCCCAGATTTCAGTAAAGCAATTATAGTGATGTGGAATTGGTAATGACAAACTCCATGACCATATACTCTTTAAGGCTTACTGCACTTACAATGTCTAAGATGGACTTAGACACTGTAGAGGTAAAGGGCTCATGCACCTGTAACCTTACCAGTGGTATAGTGCACCCAGCTTGAGGTTGCTTACCCATGCATGGCAGTGGATTGTAGGCATGGCATGCATGCCATGTCGACTCTTCACTTTTCTCTGCACCAAAGCACTCAGCCTGCAATGGCAGTGTGTGTGTGTATGTAAAGGTACAGGGCCTCTAAGGGTGGCTCAATAAGTGCTGCAGCCCTTAGAGGCCTTCCCTGGTCACAGTGCCCTTGGTACCTATGGTAACTTTTTCAAGGGACTTACATGTGGCCAGAGAGTTGCCAATTGGGTTAGCAACAGTACAGTTTTAGGAAAAGAACATAGGCCCTGGGTACCTGGTTGGCAGAAACCCTGGGCACAGTCAGTGGAAGAGCATCAACATAAGGCATAAAGTCAGGGACAACCATGCCAAAAGGGGAACTTTCCTACACCACTCACTAAGGACTTACAACGGTGCTAAACGGTGTGCCAATTGTTACAATTGGACCATTTTACCTTACTTTAGGGAAAGATCCCTGGAACTGTGGCCTGATTAGCAGGGACCCAGTGCACATTAGTTGAAAAAAATCAGTACCAGAGGCAAAACGTGGATGACCATGACAAAAGGGGCACTATCCTACACTTTGTGGAATGTCTTTCTAGGTTGATTGTGAAACCTAGCCTGTGGGAGGGTGTCCATGACAGTTCTGATGTTCGTCTCGCATTGGTGGAAGTTTGCTAGCTTTTACCAGCCAGTCGTCTAAATATGGGTATACATGGATCCCTTTCCTTCTTAGGCAGGGTGCTAAAGTGGCCAGGTATTTAGTGAATACCCTCGGTGCTGACTTGATCCCGAAAGAAAGAATTTTTAATTAGTAATGGTTTTGGATGATGATGAACTGCAGGTATTTTTTTGTGCTGGTAGTTGACAGGAATGTACAGGTTGTAGTCATTTGAAGTCTATAGTAGCCATGTAGTTCTTTTCCAGCAGCTGCAGGAGCAGATCTTGTAGCATGCACATTTTGAAATATTGTGTTTTTATGAATTTGTTTAAAAAAATTACTTGTCTGGCTTTGAGATGAGGAACTATGCTAAGTAGCTCCCTTGGTTGATTTCTGCTTTTGTCTCTCTCTCTTTATTGTCCCTTTTCTGAGAGGTCCTGCACCTAGCGTTCTAGGCAGTGCCTCTCTGATTTAGTGTGTGCCCTCTTTCTTGGTTTGACTTGTGGATGTGTCTTTATGAGTTCAAAGCAATATCGTGTTGGACGATGTTGAAGATCCACTTGTGTGATGTAACCTTCCACCCCTTCTGGAGGAAAAAGGCCTTCACCCTGGCCCCCTCGGCCCCTCCCCCACTGGTGTTGTGTGGCTGGGCGTCTGGTCTGTGGAATCTCTTGGCTGTGGAGCAAGCTCCTCTGGGGATCAGTCCTCTTCCTCTGCTCCAAAAGGGCTGGCATTGTGCTGCCTGTGGCTGCCACTGTTGCGCTGTTGGCTGCTGTTAGCCAGTTTGGTGGTAAGATGTCTGTGGTGCCTACCCTTTATGTTTTTCTCTTTCAGCTGGTCTTCTCATGGGGATTTGCCCCTCTAAGTGGGTAGTCTCGAAACTGTTACACCTATATGGCCTTGGCAGTGTTGTTGACTTTCTTCAACTGCTGGAGTGTTTCATCCACTGCAATGCCAAACAGATGTTACCCAGTAAATGGAGTGTTAATGATGCTTGCCTGTGCCTCGCTTTTAAACCCTAACACCTGTAGCCAGGTGTGTCTTCTCAGTGGAATGCCTATGGCTAACTGTCAACTGGCTGTCTGCGGCAACAAGAGCTGATTTCAGCCGCATGTTGGCAATAGTCTTGCCTTCTTCCACTAAGGCAGCTGCCGGCTTTTGAAACTTTCTGGGAGGTGCTTCATTAGCTTGCCCCTTTTTTCTCATTGTTGATGGCCATACCAGTGTAGGAGGGGTTGGGGTGTAAATTGTTGTGTCTTGTAAAGCGCACTGCTACCCGGAGGCCTCGTAGCGCTATAGACCGCTGGGGAACCCGTCCTGGCTTTCCCTGTGAGATAGTCCCTCCTGGGGGTCTCCAAGGTGAAACCAGGCATCCCCGGCGTTTGTGTGGGGCCGTTGTGGAGATGAGGCAAGCTAATGCCCAGAGTTGCCGAGTGTGATCCCTGGTCGGAGTAGGCACCGATGCGAGAATTATCAGTCCGCTGATCCTGGTCCAAGACCCTGCCGCGTCGGGAATCGAACCCTGGTCCCGGGCCGTTCTCTGCACTCGGGTCTGCCGCCTCTAACCAGTGAGCCACACCTCTCCATGCAATTCCCCACTGTTTTGCTGCTGTTGCTCCTCTCTCCATTTTTCGTCCCACCATCTCCATCGATTTGATCTTTTTCTCGGGTGGAAGGCTCGTGGAAGTGGGGATGCTGTTCTAGATCATGGGTACATAGACAGAAATGGCCTATTGACTATTGAAAATGGACCAAAGTAGGAGTCTTAAAAAGAAACATAAGCAGTCTAACAAAATATACGTTTGCCAATCCATCCACTGGAGAGAAGTAAAAAAGGATGATCAAAAGATATTATTCCACCAGTAAGACGCTTAAAGACAAATATAAGAACCTGAAAAGTCAACAGATATGGGTTTAACGTGCAAGGTGAGCACAGACTAAGACAATCGATAAGGAGCCAGCAGGAAAGTCAGAGAACTAAAGTTATTATTTTACTAAAAGGAGGTACAAGAGGACGAGCACATTTTCTTCATGTGCAAATGATGTCTCAAAACTATCCAGAAAACATCAAATTTTACAGGAAAAAGAATAAATATCAGAAGTAATGCCAAAAAGGATGCCAATACATAAACACCAATCACGAAGCAATAGCAGTGATGCGGCCACCAATCAATTGCTAGCTTAAGAAACAGCCAACAAGTTTACAAATTGTCTGTATAGGCAAAAGTAGCTTATTCAGAGTCCATTCTGCATTAAATAATTATAAAGGTGAGGATGGTGGAGAAGAATCTATTTTTTTGGTGCTCTATCATTTGTGTCAATTTGGAACAATCTGCAAACTTTTTTGTGTTAGCTTTGAATACTGTACGTTGTATGGATGCTTAAATAGAACAAAACAGAGGTTTTCATCATCTTTTCACCACTGTGATGCCTCATACCTGCTTCTTCACCCCACTCCTCTTCATCGTCCTCATCTGCTTTGCGCTTTTCTCCACTTTTTGTTGGCTTTTTTGCCTTTTTGAAGGCCTTTTTTTCAGCACGAGATTTTTTCCGCTGTTCTGCTTTTTCTTCCTCTTGCCTAGTCAGAACCGCTTCTTTAGCTGCAGCCTACAAGGTGATGGGTTGAGCATAATTAGCTACAAACATGAGCGCAGAATTGCCTCATTACAATGTGCAATATTTACAGTTTGAAGCCAATAAGCGTATGTTCGGCTGAAATGTTTTTAAGAAGGTAAATACCTACATGTTTCTTTGATTACAATAAAAGTTCTATATGTACTTTAAACCGGTCTTAATACAAATGGGAGGCATTATGGTAAGCTACTGTAAAAGCCCAGCTGAATCCTGCCAAATCCCTGAAAGAGCAGACATCAGACCCTCTAAATTTATGACAGCACTGACATCAGGGGATTCAGACCCCATTGAGCCCTGGGACATGGCGATCTTGTAGGTCTGCCATGAGAAAAGTGGCTACTGAAAGAGTCCTCTCCAGACCAGTGGAAGAAAACAGTACTGTGCCACGCTGTGCCTGAGCAAAGCTGCAGCACTGGCACTGCTCTGCTGGTAGAAACTTGAGCTGCTTAACCGACCACCCCTGGCTGAATGTTGATTTAGCCCAGGGCAGGTGTAAAAGAGACACCACCAAGACTCAAGCTTCCTGTGGGCCACAGGGTGCTGGCCTCGAAGACTGAATGATTAGGGCTAAAAGGCGGAAATTCCTGTGATGGTACATGTCAAGTCCTCTCACTGACCACATGGTTAATGTTAAGCCGTACTATGAAAATAGTGCAGTAGACAGCAGTGAAAAGAGTAAGTGTGACTGACATGCCCCCTCTCATTGAGGAAGAATGGAGAAAGGTAAGGAAACCCACCACAACTCACTTGCAACAGGATATGTGCAAAGACAATACTTTAATTAAATCTCACACTGTCTCAATCCAAATGAACCTCATCTGTGCCAAGGAGCAGATAGGATGTGTGAACAGAAGATGCAGCAGAAAGCCTGACTAAGAAAGCAGCTGAAATGAACAACATGATTATAACACGGGAGGAGACGAACCATGCATGACAATGAAGTTAAGGATACAGAGGCTATATTACGATAAAATAAAATGCAATTTCGGGTTATCACAAAAAGCAAGCTGATTGTCAAAAACAACTAGCTGATGTAAACTGCAAAACTCATATGGAGAGGATGCCTGTGATTGGTTGAAAGAGATCAAGGCTCACTTTCTGCGCCTCCTAAATGTAAGCAAGTATAGTTGTAGGAAACTGGCTCTTTATATAGTGGACCAAAACGAGGTGCACTGTGTAAAGAGTCCAAGCAAACCCCAGTTGGTTTAAATAGGTACAAATGATAACCCAAATGTTTGTGGTAATGTGAGAGAGCAGCTAGGCTTATCAGAGGGTAGTGCAACACATTTATTGCGCACACAAAGGCATTAAGTGAGACACACACTCAAAGAAATCCCACACCAATTCATAACAAGCATTTGCAATGCAATAGGTCTCGCATTTGTAAGAGTTTAAGCTATTAGCATTGGAAATGACAATGCCTTTTACTTATGTTCACATAAAGGGCATTGTCATTCACAATGGTAATAGTTCGAATGCAAGACCTATTGCATTGTAAATGCTTGTGTGGCGCCCGTGCATACATAAAAAATAAAAAAAAAGGTATCAAATGGTCCCCGTGCAACAACATCAATCGCGGCGCCCGTGCATATGATATTAAGCAGGAACCGTGATCATGTGTGGCGCCCATGTATATATATTTCTTTTAAAAGATAAAATGGGTGCCCAGCAACAGCATCTTGCCCGGCACCCGTGCGCCGTGTTTACAGTAATTAAAGAGTTTTTGCTAAGGGCTAATACAAGCTATAAAGTAAGGCACAGTAAAAGGTCCAGTCCTGATGGGAGGTTACAAATGAAGACAAGGCGGTACTAAGGAGGGACTAACAAGCCCATGAATGAATCAGAAGCCAGCGTTTATGAAGGGCTGACATAAGCCAATGAAAAATATGAGTGGAGAGTGGCGGACCTTCAAGCCCATACTCAAATATCGAATGCCTTACAGAACCGCATGCGAGGCCCAGGCTCGACCTACAAATAACAGATTTTTGAAGAAATTTAGAGACCAAGATTATCAGAATAAGATAAGTACTTTTAGAGTCATGAATCTTTTCAGGTTTCAAAAGATCACACAGTGAGATTTCCGGAGTGGTAATGTGATCCTATGTGGGAAAACCATATACTGCATTCAGGCACTTGTCAGCGACTTATAGGACCCTTCTCCTGGACTTAGGGTGAGTATGGGGCAGAGACCAAGGAAACACCAACAAGTCACTTCTGGCAGCACGGGCGGCCTGGTACAGAGGTGGTATTCAGCAACGGGTGCCCCATTCACTTCAATGGGGAGCGGTCCGGTTGAAAAGATGCTGCAAGCTGGGTCAGGAGGGCCAGTCCAGGTGAACCCACAGAAGGGCTTAGACCTTGAGATGCTTGGGCACATATGTAGGGACACCGCTGGTCCACTTCTTCTCGGGCTGTAGAGCTCGGATGTAGTGGTGCTTTTAGGTGTTGGGTTTGTGCTGCAGGAGACACTCGCAGTTTTTGGGTGCTGGGTGACTAGGATGTGTAGGTGCTATTGCCACCAGAGCAGTGGGTGTTGTTGTCTCTTAGTGATCTCTGGTCTTGTTGGCATAGCATAGATTATCTTCCATATTTGTCAGTTCATTTTGTGGGGCATCTGGATAGTGACAGCATTCCCTACTGTGTGCTACATCTGCAGAGGCGGCCCCACAGGAATCCTATGGCTTTTGAGATCCACCTGAACGCCTTTGCTTGGAAGCTTCTTTGTCCAGGATTTTTTTTTGGGGGGGAGAGAGGAATGAATCTGCAGTGGGGTTGTGGGAGTAGTACGAAGCACCGGCACCCGAGCAATGAGGATGTAAGGTGACAAAATACCCAGTTGGTATGAAACAAACTTTAATGTGCTAGAGCACTACTGTTTGGCCAACTGATGGGAGGAAAATTGTTTTTATACTCATATTCTGTATATTATGTATATTTAAAGGTGGTGGCTGTAGGAAGCTGGCTTTTTATGTGATATATCAAAAATCTGATATACTGTGTAAAGGGTCTAGGGGTACCCTTATGAGTGGACAGGGGCTTCCTATGCAATCCCAAGTGCTCTATTAGGGGGTAGTGTGGTCGAGCAGCCTTGGGCGTAACACAGAGGAGTGCAAGACATTTGCAAATAACCACAATGACCAATAAATGACACACACGACTCAAGAAGGAGATCCACACCAATTTATAAAAATAGCAAGTATCTTTACATATGTTTAGGCATCAGAGAAAAATGGTTCAGGTAAGTACGTTTTTAAACATAAATTCTTTTCGCTTTAAAAAGTGGACACAGCGCAATTTGAGTTCTGCAACGTTATCCTATAAATAGAAGAACAAGTTCGGCAAACAGGTATAGTACAGTGACTTAAAGGACCAATCTCCCGGAGTTGTGGGGGGTGATGGGCCAGGTACAAGGCAGTACCAACAGTATACCACCAGTGGCACGAGGGTGGCAAGGTGCAAAACAGCATCAGGAGCCCAATGTATTTCATTGGAGATCGGTCACTGTGGAAAGGGGCTGCAGGTTCTGGCTAGGAGGACATCCGGGCTGAACCAAAGAGTGGGCTCAGGTTTCTGATGTTTGGAGACGCGGGGACACCTTTGGTCCTCTACTCCAAGGCCCACGAGCGAAGGGTGCAGGGTGTCCTTCGGTATCTGTTTTTTCCTTACAGGAGCAGATGCTGTTGAGGGGGCCTGCGTGCAGGGTCTGCAGATGATGTTGGGGAGTTCAGGAGGAGTGAAACCACAATGGACTTGAGCTCTGAAAGGGTGGCAGAACTGGCTGACAGCGGTGGCCAACTACAACTCAGGCCGGAGGCGACGGGTGCAGTGGTAACTTTGGGTTTGGGTTCTGACAGTTCCGGAGGGCTCAGAGTCTTCTATTTTGGAGTTTCTTCAGAACAGGTCCGCTGTTCAAGGGAGGTCTTGAGTATTTTTTGAAGGCAGGCAGTAGTCCCAGGTTTCTGGAGTCAAAAGCTGCAGGACGAGTCCACTTTGGCGAGGGATACTGACAGGCCGGCAGTGTTGGTACTTGGGCAGCTGCTTCGTCTCTCCTCTCTGCTTTTGCAGCTCTTCGGTGTCCTCTCTCTTCTTAGATCGTCAAGATCTGCTTCTCTGGTACCAGAGACACCCCTAAATACTGAATTTAGGGATGTTTCGGGAGTGTAGGGTAGAAGACATTGGGCTACTGACCCTTGAGGTCACAACGTCCCGATATGACAACTTCTTGGCGGAAGTGGGCATAACTCTGTCCCAAACATTTTAAGTATGCCATCACAAAGATGGCGACTTCTGAAAAATTGTATCCACCTCACAGTAGCCAACCTTACGGGTAGTACTAGCCTGGAGGTGGCAAGCCTACCTGACTAGCAAATGTCCAGGTGCCAAGGGGGCTCTGGACAGGGGAGTGGTTTCCTCTCCTGTGAAGGGAGACAGATTTGAATTCCAAAGGCGGCAGATTCTTCGAAGCTCGCCGGCCCACGGAGGCTAATCAACAGATCATCATCCCAGACAGGCTTTTGTTCGGTGTCTCATGAGAGCATCGGCTCTCACCTTAGAAGGTCAGAACAGTGTCTCAGGTGGCAGTCTGGCAGAAACCAGTCAGCAAGGGCACCAAACACTGGTAGGTTTTGAGGGAGCATCTCTAAGGTGCCCTCTGGGTGCATCTATTGGTAAATCTAACACTTGCATCACTGTGGGTTTATCAATACAAGATGTTTAATACCAAACATCCCTATCTTCAGTGAAGCCATCATGTAGCTGGTGAACTTGTTTTGACCAGTGTTAAGCACATGTTTTAAAATGGCTTTCCTGGTCACTTGTACTGGAATTAATAGGACTTTCCAGCACATATGCCCACACATGTAATATTCAGCACTCTGCCTGTGGGCTGTCAGACCTGCTGTAGGGCAAATATTGCATGCAGTGTTAGGGGACATGGTACACAGGGATGTGTGACATGTTTTTTCACTTTTGTCTGCACCAAGACACCCTGCCTGCGATAACAGCTCTGCATGTGTTTGGAAGAGGAGTCCCTTAGGGTGGCACAATTCATGCTGCTGCCCTCTTTAGTACCTCAGGCCATAGGTGCTAGGGGTACCATTTACTAGAGACTTACAGAGAGTGCTGAAGATATTGCCATTTGGGGGAAAACAATTAAACATTTTCAGGGAAAGAACACTGGCACCCTGGTTATCAGAAACCCAGTACACTCCAGTCAAAGGTGCATCACATACTTGGCAAAAGGCGGGGGAATGCAACAAAAGCCCAGTTTCCCACAGTAGCAATATGGTGTCCCTTTAAGAGAGAATCCACAAAATAATTATGTGTTGGTTTATGGTTCAACGGATTGGAAATCTGCCTTCTTAATGTGCAGAATGTTACCTTTTTCAAATCGTTGAATAACAGGGCTGAGAGCAACCCTTCTTTCTGCAAACTTTACGCATAATCTAATGTTACGAGGAGGCTAAGGAACATTGCATTGCAAATAACAGCCTGAAATCATTACATTTGTGATGACTGTCTCGGTAGGATACATGAGATCAAGTTGCAAATGGAGAATATGATGCAACTTGAAGGTAAGCTAGCCCAATTACAGAACTATACAGCAACATATTTGGTAAGAGATAATGGTGAAAAAGCACAAGTTACTTACCTTTGTTAGTGTTAGATTCCTTATCTTAGAATACCCCCACGCATCAGACTGGATCCGGAAACTTTCGTCAGCAGTACCCCTGCGCGTCGGTAGGCATCGTCTGCGGCTCTGCGTCCATCGTCGGCGTTGTGATCGCCGGGATGACGTCGCTGGAGTACTTAGAAGCCGCCCTCGCGCGCTGACGTCAGTTCTGTACATAGCTTTCCACGCCAGGAACGCAGTGCCATGCAAGAAACCAACACTGATATCCAAAAACTAGGGCCCTGAAAGGGATGTCCTTAACCCAAGATATCGGTTCGCAGAACGGGGAGGATGGGTGAGGCGGTAAGGAATCTAACACTAACTAATGTTTCTTACAAACGCGTCGGAATGGAAAAGAACGCGTTCGATAACAATACCGTCGAATTGGAAAGGGAATACGCGCCGAAAAATCACTTTCTTCTGAAGTTGATCTGGAGCGTCTCGATCTTCATCCGAACCCGATGGCGGAAAAAAACAATCTAAGGATGGAGCCGATGCCCATGCGCACTACCAACTAAGGGAGGAGTCACCAAAATACAAAAGACTCTCCAAGAGAAAAACAAAGTGCAATCATCCGAGCCCAACACCAGATGGCGATCTATTCATAATGTACCATCTGCAGCCCATATGCCTCGAACATATCGTTACCGAAGGTAAGTAACTTGTGCATCTGAAAGAAACTCGTTAGTGTTAGATTCCTTACCTTAGAATAGATACCCCAGTAATACCAACCCCGGTGGTGGGTCTGTGAACCAAAATCACACCAGGAAGTCCTGGAGAACGGACCAGCCGAAAAGCCATCTCTCCCGACTGGACTGTCCAGGCAGTAATGCTTGGCAAATGTGTGCAGCAAGGCCCAAGTAGCTGCCTGGCAAATGTCCTGAAAAGGGACTCCCCAAGCCAGGGCAGTAGTAGCTGCCGTGGCCTGAGTGGAATGGGCGGGCAGCCCCACAGGAGGCTTCTTTTTAGCCAAGGAATAACAGATCTTGATGCACAACACGACCCACCGAGAGATGGTCCGCTTGTGCACTCCCCGTCCCTTCTTAGCACCCACGTAGCCAACAAAGAGTTGGTCGTCCACCCGGAACTGTTGTGTGCAGTTCAGATAAAAGGAAAGCGTACGTTTTGGGTCCAGACGGTGGAGCCTCTCTTCCTCTTTCGAGGGATGCGGAGGTGGAAAGAGGGTGGGCAAGGTAATGGACTGGCCGATGTGAAAGGCAGTAACAACCTTGGGCAGAAAAGAAGGACGAGTCCTCAGAACAACCTTGTCCGGATGGACTGAGAGGAAAGGAGGCTTAGAAGAAAGAGAACGGAGCTCACTCATTCTTCTGGCAGAGGTGATGGCAACCATGAAAGCAGTTTTGAGAGTCAGAAGACGAAGAGGGCAATTATGAAGTGGCTCAAAGAGAGCACACATCAGATAAGTAAGAACCAGGTTCAAGTCCCACAGAGGCATCACGAAAGGAACAGGAGGGAACATGTGCGTGATGCCTTTCAAGAATCTATTTAAAACAGGGGACTTGAAAAGAGAAGGCTGATCAGGAAGCCTCAAGAAGGCTGAAATGGCCGAGAGATAGCCCTTGATAGTGCCCTGAGCAGAGCCCTGCTGGGCAAGAGGGAGAAGAAAGAGTAGAACTTTTGAATGAGGGGCAGAGAGTGGATCCACAGCCTTTTCTGTGCACCATGCCACAAACTTGTTCCACCTGCCGGCGTATACCTTTTTTGTGGAGGGACGCCTGGCTGCCAGAATGACTTCACAGACTTCAGGAGGCAAGTCAAATGGCCTCAACTGTCGCCGCTCAATCTCCACGCATGTAGGTGGAAACCGGACAGGTTTGGGTGGAGGACCGTCCCCTTTTGCTGCAAAAGAAGGTCCTCCTGAAGAGGCAGACAAATCGGGGGATCGACTGACATACTGAGTAGCTCGGGATACCAGTACCTTTGTGCCCAATCCGGAGCCACAAGGATAACTTGGGCCCGGTCGCGCTTGATCTTCTTCAGCACTCTGGGCAGAAGTGGCATAGGCGGAGAGGCGTACAACAGACCGCAACTCCACCCGCGACAAAAAAGCGTTGCCGAGTGAGTGGCGCCTAGGAAATTCCAACGCGCAGAACTGATGACATTGCGCGTTCACTTCGGTGGTGAATAGATCTAACCAAGACTCTCTCCACTGCTGAAAGAGACCCTTCGCCACGTCCAAGTTCAGACGCCATTCGTGATCCATCATGCACCAGCGGCTGAGTTTGTCCGCCCTGGCGTTCAGGGAACCTGCCAGGTGCTGAACCACCAGAGTGATGCCCTGGTGTTCCAGCCATGTCCAGAGGCGCAGAGCCTCCTGACAAAGGGTCCACGACCCCACCCCGCCCTGTTTGTTGCAGTACCACATGACGGTGGTGTTGTCCGTGAACACCTGCACAACACTTACCCGGACAGAGGGAAGGAATGCCTTCAGTGCAAGCCGGATCGCCCGCAGCTCCAGAAGGTTGATATGGAGCTGGGACTCTGCCGGAGACCAGTGGCCTCTGATCTCTGCCTCTCCCATGTGGCCTCCCCATCCCAGGAGGGCCGCATCCGTCACCACTGTTTACTCCAGTTGGGGAAGGGAGAGGGATCTGCCACTGACCCAATCGCGGTCACTGATTCGCAGTACCCTCCGCGATCAGGACGTGGTCGGACAGGTTGCCCTGATGCTATGCGCACTGGAACTTCAGGTCCCACTGCAGAGCCTGCATCCGCCACCTGGCGTGATGCACCAGCAGGATGCAGGAGGCCATCAGCCCCAGGAGCCGCAACGTCAGCCTGACCAAAACTCGGGATAAAGGCTGAAAGATCGGAATCAGAGACTGAATATCCCAAACCCACTGCTCGGGAGGAAAAACCCGAAACTGCGCCGAGTCCAGAACCGCTCCGATGAAAAGGAGCTTCTGAGAGGGACTCAGGTGTGACTTCGGGTTGTTGATAGCGAACCCCAGCGAGTGCAGGAGATCGGCCGTTGTCTGGAGGTGGGAGACGACTGCCTGGGGCGAGCCCACCTTCAACAACCAGTCAATCAATCAATCAGTCATTTGTTAAGCGCACTACATACCCGCAAGGGTCTGAAGGCGTGGGGGTTAGGGGGGGTCCTGAAGGTCAGCCGGTCTTGGGTCTGTCGTAGGCTCAGTGGGTGGGTGTTTCTCGTCTAGACCAGGAACTTTCTCTCAAGCAACATGCCAATCAAGTGGTGGGGTCCTGTTTCCACATTATTGGGATGTTGCGGAAAGTATTCCCTCTGCTTCCTGACTCAACCAGGAAAACCTTAGTACAGGCATTAGTGTTGAGTCGCTTAGACTACTGCAATGGGTTACTTCTTTCTGCTAACGAGGGAGTAATCTCCAGATTGCAGGTAGTTCAAAACACCGCGGCTCGCCTTGTTCTAAACTGGCCCCCCCGCACCCCCTCCAAAACCCTCTTGACCACTTTGCATTGGCTTTCCATCAAACAGAGGGTGAAGTTCAAGGCCTGTTGTATCATACACAAGTGTCTTCAGAGGAAAGGCCCCATGTACCTGTCTAATAAATTCTCTCTCTATGTACCCTCGCGATCCCTGAGATCTAGCTAACAGGCTCTGCTGCGGGTACCTAGAGCAAAAAAGGCAAGACAAGGCGATAAAGCACTTTCCATTGCTGGTCCAATGCTGTGGAATACCCTCCCACTTTCCTTGAGACTCTGCAAGGAGCACTTCCCCTTTAGAAGACAGTTAAAAACCTTTTTATTTCAAAATTAATATGTTACACTGCCAGTACTGTTTATTTGCAATAAGGCTGCCAAAGGCGCGGAGATACTCCTGCGGACGTGATCCTAGCGCGATACAAACACGCAAATAAATAAATAAATTGGCAGCGAGGTGAGAGAAGGATCTCCCGCCGGTGGTTGTTCTTCGGATGCGCGGGACGGTGGCGAGTGAGAGGTCGGCGTAGCGTAGCTGGGGGTTGGGGGTGTAGAAGGAGAGCCGGCTGTTGAGGTAGGCTGGGCCGGTCTTGTGGAGTGCCTTGTGTGCGTGGATGAGGAGCTTGAAGGATATCCTCTTGTTGACGGGGAGCCAGTGTAGGTTTCTCAGGTGGGGGGTGATGTGGCAGTGTCGTGGTACATCGAGGATCAGTCGTGTCGAGGTGTTTTGGATGCGTTGTAGTCGATTGATGAGCTTGGTCGGGGCTTCCGCATAGAGGGCGTTTCAGAGTCAAGTCTGCTGCTGACGAGGGCCTGATTCTCCTGAGGCGGAAGCCGGGAGAGAGACGCTTGCTAAAAATTGTATTACCTGCTTTTTAAAAACTGTGATTACTTCTGTTTTTAACTCGTTGCGCACACCCCCCAGCACTGACCTGATACTCCCATAGACAGTCGATTTAAACGCTGTCAGGGACAGGAATTCACTCGCACGCCGCCATCACCGGCCGCGAGGAGCCACGGACACGCCCACCTCTCGTGGCCACGCCCACCCCCCTAATGCCCGATCTCCTTCCATAAATCATGTGTCAGTTCAGGCAGCGCAGCGTGCGCGCCGTCAGCGCGCCAAAGGCAAGCCCATCTGGGCCCGTACGGGCCCAGCCGGACCCAGGCCCAGTTACTCTGCCCATTTCTGCCAAGAAATGCCCGACCTACTCCCGGGACAAGCTTCTAGCCCTAAACACCCAGAAACACCCATCCTGCACGTACACCCTTACGGGCGACAACCCTTTCACCAGGTGCAGCCTCTGCAACCCTACCGGTCCTGACCCGGCGGACTTCAATTAGGCCTACTCAACTGCAGGTCGCTCGCTAAACACGTGCACGAAATTAACCTCCTGATCTCAAACCACGCTACTGATATCCTGTTTCTCACGGAAACTTGGCTCACTCCCAACAATGGCCCTGACATAGTCCTTGCACTCCCTCCTGGATACCTAATATGCTCACTGAATAGACCAGAGGGTAGAGGAGGTGGACTAGCCATAATATACAAGGACGTCTTCACCTGCAGAACCTCGGACGGCAACGTCAAGGGATGTGAAAGCTGTCACTTCACCATCCAAATCTCCCCAGTGACATCACTGTCGGGAATGCTTGTATATCGCCCCCCTGGCCAACTTGCTGAATTTCCTAGCAAACTCATCGACCAGATCACCATTAAGTGCACGTCTTCCTCCAACTATCTTCTATTGGGGGACAATGTCCACTTTTTGGACCCGGTCGACAAGCAGGCGACAGAACTGCTACAGGATATCACCTCCACTGGCCTCGACCTAAAAAACCCACAGGCCACTCATGACAGAGGGCAACTACTCGACCCCATATTCACCTACATCCAAGACCTGAAAACCCTTGCCCACGTTCCCCTCCCTTGGACCGATCACTTTCTGGTCCCCTTTGAATGGGCCATCAACATTCCGCCTCCCCAACCCCCCAAAATCAGAACCCTTATAAGACGTTGGCATAAACTGGTCTCAGACGTATGGGCAGCCAAATTAAATGAAAACGTCCCCCTCCCCTCTCAAGACACCATCGCCGCTGACACTGAATTCAATACTTGGGTTACCCAATCTCTGGATGACATCCTTCCGAAAACTAGCACTCTGAAACGCATCAAGAGAGTCAACCCGTCCCCTTGGTACACCCCCGAACTTAACCTTTTACGAAAGGAATGCAAGAGGAACGAACGCCTCTGGAGGAAGGACAAAGCGGCAGATAAAAAAGACACATTTCGTGCCTCCGTAAAATCCTACAAAAGGGAACTACGCAATACCAAAATCGCCTTCTTCGAAGGCAGAATCAAAAAACGCCGCCTGTTCGGCCCACGAAACATTCGCCATTCTCAAGGAACTCCTTCACGCCCCTGACCCCCCTGTCAAACCACTGGACCCCAAAGCAGCGGAAAGCAAATGCACTAAACTCGCTACCTTTTTTGATGAGAAAATACAAAAAATTCTCTCTGCCATTCCCCCCAGCGAATCTAGTCACATGGACAGGGATCATGCCATCCATCCCATCCATCTCTCCCATCTTCCTGATGGCCCCTCACCCTCCCTGGACGCCTTCCGCCCAGTCTCCACGGAAGAGGTAGCGGCAACACTGGCCTCAATCAAAAGTGGGTCCCCCCTCGATCCTGCCCCTCTCCGCTTTCTGAAAAAAGTGACCAGCACCATCGTCCCCCCCCCCCCTCACGGCACTTATCAACTCCTCCCTCTCGCAGGGCCTAGTCCCCCCTAGCTGGAAAGCGGCAGCGGTCAAAGGCCTACTAAAGAAACCTTATCTAGAACCCTAGGACCTCTCCAATTACAGACCTATCTCCCTTCTCCCAGGTAACAGTAAGATCACGGAAAAGCTAGTGAACAAACAACTTTCACTATTCCTGGAGAACAACAACTTACTCGGGGTCTCCCAGACAGGGTTCCGTCCAGGTCAGGGCACTGACATCGCCCTCCTAGCAGCAGTGGAGAAGGCCAGAAGCATTCTGGACACGGGAGGATCAGTGGCAGTGATCCTCCTGGACCTCAGTGCGGCCTTCGACACTGTGGATCACCTTACCCTAATCCAACGACTGGGAGAAATCTGAGTAAGGGGTACGGCCCTGAAGTGGCTAAAATCCTTTCTAGAAGGCCGCTCCTTCCAAGTCTGGGAGAACGACAGCCACTCACCCACTATCCCCCTCCGCTGTGGAGTACCGCAGGGCTCATCCCTTAGCCCAACGTTATTTAACGTGTACATGGCTCCGCTGGAGAAACTGGTCAGTCCGTTCGGCGTATCAATCATCAACTACGCCGACGATACCCAGCTGGTGGTAACCCTCTCACACCCGCACCAATCCCCCTCTGATCTCCACAGCTGTCTCACTGAAGTACACAGCTGGATGAACTCCTCTTCACTAAAACTGAACGGTTCCAAGACCGAGCTCTTGCTGCTCGGACACAAAGGGCCCTCCCTGCCGCCACACCTCTGGCCCAACTGCTTGGGTGACCCCCCTGCACCCAAGGAAGAGGTCAAGAGCCTTGGCGTATGGATTGAAAACGACCTGAGCTTCAGAACACAGGCAAAAAAGACTGCAGGAATCTGCTTCGGACTTCTCAGGGCCTGCAGAAATATCTTCCGCTTGCTCCCAGCGACCGCCAAGAAACTCCTGATTCAGGGCCTCATCCTGGCAAGACTTGACTACTGCAACGCAATCTATCTGGGAGCTCCCGAAGCCACCCTCAACACCTTGCAGAAAGTTCAAAACGCCGCAGCCCGCCTACTCACTGACACACCCGCCAGATCATCGGCAAAGCCAGCTCTTAAGCTTCTCCACTGGCTCCCAGTCAGAGAAAGGGTGGCCTTCAAGGCCCTCTGTCTGGCTCACAAAACCCTCCATAACAACGGCCCTCCCCTCCTCAAGGAATTCATCACCCCCTACAAAGCGGAAAGGGCCCTCCGGTCCAGCGGAGAGAACCTCATCACAGTCCCCAGAGTTAAAAAAGCCAGGTCCGGAGGCCGCCGCTTCTCGGTCCACACGGCCAAACACTGGAACAACCTCCCAAGGAGACTGAGAACTGAACCCAATCTCCTCCAGTTCAGGAAATCACTAAAGACCCTTCTCTTCCCTCACCCATAACCCCCTCCATTGCTGAACCCCTTTGAGTTTCAGGTTTCCAGCGCTGGGATGCTCTAGGGTTACTACGCGCTCTACAAAACCTTTAATAAATAAATAAATAAATCTGTCGGGATCCATCTGTAGATCTTGCGGAGCATGCGGATAGGGTTGAAGCAGGAGGAGGAGACGGCGTTGGTCATTGAGAGCGTTGAGTCGAGGATGATTCCCAAGTTGCGTGCGTGGTGGCGTGCGCGTAGTGTGCGGTGGCAGACGGTGTCGAAGGCGGCAGAGAAGTCTAGGAGGATGAGCGCTGCAGTCTCCCCGGTGTCTAGCAGGGTCCTGATGTCGTCGGTGGCGGCGATGAGGGCGGTCTCGGTGCTAAGGTTGCTGCGGAACCCTGACTGGGAAGGGTCCAGGATTCTGTTCTCTTCGAGGTATCGGGTTAGCTGTCTGTTAACGATTTTCTCAATGACCTTGGCCGGGAAGGGTAGCAGAGATGGGTCGGAAGTTCTTGAGGTCTCTTGGGTCTGTCTTGGTTTTTTTTGAGTAGAGCGTTGATCTTGCTGTGTTTCCAGCTCTCTGGGAAGGTCGCGGTCTCAAGGGAGAGATTGATGACGTTGCGTAGGTGGGGTGCGATGGAGCTGCTTGTTTTGTTGAAGACGTGGTACGGGAATGGGTCTGACGGTGAGCCGGAGTGGACTGTGCTCATGGTCTTGATGGTGTCATGGAGATAGGGGAAGACTGGAACCCCTAATCTGCACAGATTGGCTGCAACCACCGCCATCACAAAAGTGATGGCGGTGGTTGCCGCCAACTACGATCATCCAATCAAGCCCTCGCCGCAATCCCGCGCATCCACAGTTCCACCATGGGAGGAAGATCCTTCTCCTACTTAGCGACCAAGACTTGGAATTCTCTCCTCTCTCACCTCCGTTCTACACAGAACCACCTCTCTTTCAGAAAACAGCTGAAAACCTGGCTTTTCGATAAATAATACACCACTCATCCCCTCAAGCGCCTTGAGACCCTCTGGGTGAGTAGTGCGCTATACAAATTCTTGAACTTTAACACCCATGGGGCACTGGTGAGGCCGAAGGGGAGCACGGTAAACTGAAAATGATCGTCGCCTACCGTGAACCGCAGGTAGCGCCGGTGGCCCGGCAGGACGGGAATATGGAAATAAGCGTCCTGCAAGTCCAAAGCCACCATCCAGTCTCCAGGGTCTAGGGCAGCCAGGACCTGAGCCAAAGTCAGCATCTTGAACTTCTCCTTCCGGAGGAAGCCGTTGACGCTCCTGAGGTCCAAGATAGGGCGCAGGCCCCCTTTGCCCTTATCGGGAACCAGAAAGTAGTGGGAATAACAACCATGTCCTACTTCTGGCCCAGGAACGCGCTTCATGGCCCCCTTGGCCAAGAGGTCCATAACTTCCTCCTGCAGAAGTCGCAACTGATCCCCCGACATGCGTTGGTACTGCGGTGGCATGGCTGGAGGGGTCCCCTCGAAGGGGAGGGAGTAGCCCCTTCGGACGATTTGCAGCACCCACCTGTCCGAAGTGATGGTACGCCAGTGGAGCAGGTGATGGCGAACCATGCATCCTACTGACGTGGAATGGGCCTGAAAGGTCGGACTAGGAAGGCTTTGAGGCGGATGCTGCGGGAGTGGATGTGGACTGACCAGGCCTCTGTCCCCCTGCACCGCCACAGCAGTTACCACGTCCGCGACCGCGTTGAGATTGGTTCTGCGGCCTGTGGCTGGACGAACATGTGGGGGCGCCCCTTCCTTGGCCACGAAAGTGACGATAAGTAGAAGTCTGCTGGCGCTGGCCCGACAGGCCCAATAACTTGGCCGTAGCTCCGGAGTCATTGAAACGCTCACTCAAGCGCGCTGTCTGCTTTGTCGCCAAACAGGCGACGGCCATCAAAAGGCATGTCCATGAGCATGTTCTTGACATCCCCGAAAAATTGGCGGACCTCAGCCAGGCATGGCGACGGATTGCCACCGTCGTGGACATCGCTCTGTCTAGCGAGTCCATGATATCAAGTCCACATCGGATAGAATACCGTGCTGCGTCCCGCCCCTCAGCAAGAGCCTGGGCGAGCCATGTCCAGCCTCCTCCGGACACTGGGGCAGCATGTCCACCACTGTATCCCACAAAGAGTGGTTGTAACGGCCCAAAAGGCATGTGGTGTTGATGGACCGCAATCCAAGGCTAACCGAGGAGAACAGTCTCTTGCCGAACTGATCTAGCCTTTTGGAGTCCTGATCCGGGGGAGCGGACGGGAATGCGGTTTGGGACGTGGAGGCCTGGATCACCAGGCTCTCGGGGGTGGGGTGTACAGACAGAAAGCAGGGGTCGCCCGGAGCCGGGTGGGGCATCGGGCCACGTTCCCATCCACAGGGGGCACTGTGGAGGACTTGGAGCAGGTGCCCATCAGAACGTCCGTGAGGGCCTCATTTAATGGCAGCAGAGGCTCCGAAGAGCTTACTGGCGGTTGAAGCACCTCGTGAGGAGATTAGTCTTCACGGCTGCAGCAGGGAGCTCAAGAGCCAATGCCTTGTCTGCCCTGCGCAACACCACACCATATGTAGCACCCTCCTCCGTAGCCAGGGAGGAGAGATGAAACCAGTGTCAGGCGATGTGTCAAAACCACTGGCCTCCCCCAGCTCATCTGCCCAGTCCTGACTTAACTGCACTGTTGTGCCAGAGGGTCCTCAGACCCCTCCCAGTCCTCCCCTTCATCCGTTTCCTGGGAAACAGGCCTAAATGACGGAGCCGGGTCATAGGTAAAGGGTTCACCCATCTACGCCGGAGACGGTGCCGAGTGGCGCCGCTCCGACGCCGAACCCGGACTGAAACCAGGAACGGCGTCATCCGAGGACGACGCCGGGAGTAGCACCATAGGGGTCGGCGCCAGCGGAGGAGTCGTGAGGTCGACTGGCGTTGGGGAGTCCTGCGCCACCGGGACCGAAGTCGCCGCCGGTGCTGAAGCAGCGGCACGTTAGGACCCCCAGTCGGACCCGCGGGGCCCGAAGGCGAGGCGGCGGGCCTCGACGGCGGAAAGAGAGTCCTCATGGCCACAGAGTCGCATGAAGCCCAGGAACAGGAGGGTGTGGGGCCGGATGCGACTCCTGCGGCTCCAGCAGAGCAGCGCAGGTGGTGCCACCCGAACCCTCGGCCGAGTCGTGCGACCGCGAGGGGAGTCAGAAGAGCGATATTGCTTCTTTGACTTCTTGCCATGCCTCGACTTACCCGAGTGCGAGGACTTGGATCTCGATGAGCGGTGATGGGTACGGCTCTGCGACCGGTCCCTCGACTTCCTCCTCGACCGGGACCTCGAGCGGCGCGGAGCCGACTGCCGGAGCTCGAGAATCTTACTGGACCGTTTTCGCCTAGCTTTCGATGTCAAGGCCCATCAGTCGGGGCATGACTTGTCGTCGTGGTCGGCTCCTAAACAGTAGAGACACCGGCGGTGGGGGGCGTTAAACAACATCAGTCAGTGACTGGTGTCACACGGCTTGAAACTGGGCATCCCTACCGGCACCAGGAGTCGAAGTTGACTCGAAAAAGATAGTCAAAAAGACCAAAAATTTAGTCAAAAAGTGACTACGGCGTCTTCTCTTCCTGGATCTGCGCTTGCTGGCGCAGAAAAAAGAAGAACTGACGTCAGCGCGGGAGGGCGGCGTCTAAGTACTCAAGCGACGTCATCCCAGTGATCACAATGCAGGAGATGGACGCGGAGCCGCAGACGATGCCTACCGACGCGCAGGGGTATCGCTGACGAAAACTTTCCGGATCCAGTTCGATACCTGGGGGTATTCTAAGGTAAGGAATCTAACACTTACGTGTTTCTTTCAGATATAAAAGTTGACTGAGATACACTATTCCTTCAACAGAATCAGTTATATCGCTTACAGACAGTGGCCACTCAGAGAATGACAGGGGAAATGGAATGCCTGCATGGCTACTAAAAATGAAATTCCACTAGCAGAGCATATTACACACTTAACCAGCTGCCTAGTATGGATACTCAGGAGTCTTTCAGTCTTGTGAATACTTAGAACTGCTGTGCATCAATTACAACAAAACAAAAGTCATGTGCCTTAACTCCCACAAAAAGACATCAACATTCAGCTGGTATTGGGACGCAATGAAATTGGAAGTTACAAACAAATACCGTTACCTGGGAGTGATTATAGATCATAGGGGGAGCTTCACACCACAGCGAGAGGCGATAAAAAAGAGAGGCCTAATGAAAGCTGTTTCTCTAAGGAATCTGAAAAACAAGATCACTGGTCCAAACTTCACCCCACTACTAAAACTGATCCAAGCAAAACTGATACCATCCATTACATACGGAAGTGAAGCAATGAGAGGCAGGGATGCTGGAACATTAGAAGGAGTAATAACAAGAGCATTGCGGATGTTGTTTGGCCTCCCGAAGTACACTTCCCTGGCGCAGATCCGACTCGAGTTTGGGTTGGTAAAGGAAGAGCTTGCACGCAAGGGAGCATACCTCAAAAGCTGGTATAAAATCAGTAGGGGAGAGGCAAACACCCTCAACGCACTCCTATGGAGAGACCTACAAAGAAAAAACCACAGTCCAGCAAGGCTTTTTTTTGGAGGAGGCAATAACACAACTGGGGGCGCAACAACTGTGGGATCTGCAAGGGAATCTGGCAAGCTTCAAAAAAGCAGTAAATAACACTGTCAGGAAAGAATCTCTCCTAAAAGACAAAGCTTCACTAACGGAGCGAGCACACGGCTGGTTAACTATACAAACGTACAAAAAACTCACACCACAGACATACCTTTTGACCAGTTTTACCAAAAAAATAAAAGAGTAATTCCTAAAACACCGGCTAGGAGTATTGCCCTCAGCAGACCACATGGCCCCTTGGCTACGCCCACCAAAGCCAGCAAAATGCCGCCTGTGCGGGAACCACGAGGAAAATATTGTACACCTCATCACAATCTGTAAAGATCTGCAGCAAGACCGCAGGAACCTGTTGAGACCCCTATTCAATAAAAAAGGAATCAGGTCATGTAGACAGGCATCCCTGGCCTGCTTCTCGGGCGATGATGTCCAATTGGCCTGCCGACTGGTAAAATACTTCAAAGCCGTAGAAACCAGAATCAATACAAGGAAAGAACAAACGGACAAAGACAGTGCCCCCTCCATACTCCTAGAAACAAAACATTAAGACTGCATAGAGTCATAACCGGCTAACGAAACTAAACAACTGCGGATCACTAGAAGTTACGAGCACACAGGGAAAAGGATGGGCTTACTTCCATAAGGAATGCGGACCTCAAATAGGCCCTTGAACGGGAAAGGAGGCAAGGACTGACAAAAGGAACCTTCTCCGAGGAAACGCAGAAGTTCCCAGTGGCAGACAAACACTTCCTTTTCTTTTTTTTTTTTTTTTAACAAATTTTAATCCAATTTTTACTATTATCAAAAATGAAGCTCTTGTCTCAAAAATGTTCTTAACTTTTTATTTCTGTCGGTTTTTGTAATGGTTTTTATTAACTGTACAATAAAGTTAAAATTCAAATACTTAGAACTGCTGTGGGCCTACCCAGTCCTACACCTTATGTGGATCAGATGCAAGTCTATCTGCTGTGGAGCAGATTCAAGCTTATCCTGAGGAGGTGTAACTCCCCAAGGCACTACTCTCTTTGTAGGAACGTTTGGTATCAATGCACAATATAAAAAGGGAGTAGACACTTGGCACCTTACTGACTTCATGTGGAGCTAAATTTATCAGTATACTGAGGTCATTACTGTTGACAAACCACTTGAGGTATTCTCGAAGAGACTACCATACACAATTAGGGAAGCTCTTATAGTGGTGATGCAAAAGACAGATAATTTCTAATTGCAATCCTTATAGGACATGAATATATTGCAAAGAATTGCCATTTTTTTGGAAGGCGCTGTGAAATATGATGCTCCATAGCAGGGGTTTTCCCTCACATGAATACAATGCTTAATCTTAGGAGACTGGCACGTGGCAACCAATATCTGGTTCTGAACTGGCAGGACCATTCTGTGACCTTCATAGATATACAGAAAATTTGCTACTATACTATAAGATAGGAATTCATGTTTATTAACCTGTTTGACTTTGGGTCTTATTTTATAATCCGGTCAAGACTCCTCTACACATCTCTAAAGGCTAGGGAGAAGACTGGTGCTAAATTATTCGAGACACAGACTTTGAGATAGGATAAATGAAAGAGCTGCATGCTGTCACCACTGCCTTTGGCTTTCATTAAGTGACCGCTAACAAACATTTGGAATCCATGCTTCACCTCAAGAGAAATCTGAGAGCTTATCTGGTTTGAACACAAATTGGCATAAGTCTGAAGTCTGGGCAGGATAGTAGGACATATTGAGGAAGAGCTACCAGAACTCAAGCTCACATGACAAAATAAATATTTCAAATATCCTGGCATAAGATAGCACATACAGTTGAGGATATGATAGAAATGAATATGGAAAGAGCACTTGAGGGTCCATGTAAATACATATATTTCTCAGTATTATTGCCTCTACAGGTAATCAAGCACACTGCATTGGTAATCAAGCACACTGCATTGGTCAAAGTCGTGACGCTGCCAACGCTTTCAATGTTTTGCAGGGATCTATATGTCTTTTCCTTAAACATAAATATAAACGGCTATATTGTCTTACATCCTTGATTGTGTGAATTCTGGGATGAATTCTCCTTCGAGGTGAGATTAAAGAAACTTAAGCTTCCATATGAACACTGAGTGCTTGGCCTACCAGTAAGGAAATCCCTTTTGAGGTCTCGCGAAACGAGACTTATTGTCACTGGGTAGCTAGCGAAGTGAGACATAGGATGTGCACGAGCTCAATAAACCCATTGCAGACAATGGCTGTGACCGCACACTTTTAGAGACATGCGCTGTGAACCCGTGCGTCTCTTCTCACGCTCCGCCACGTTTTAAGTTGGACTTTCGGGAGTGGCTTTTACAGACATGCGCTGTGAACGCGCGCGTCTCTTCTCGTGCTCCCCCAGGCTTTAACTTTCGCTTTCACGAGCGAGGGCGGCTGGACAGCCTCAGGCCCGGGCCGCCCCAGGTCACGCGCTGCCCCTGGTGATTCGCTCTCTTGGCTCCGTTCTTGGAGCCCCTTCCTTCCTGCTCGTCGACGCCCTCCGCCTGAAGCGCCGTCCCTGCCTAGTCTCGTTATATTCCACGTCCCTGGGAGCTGCGGCAGGTGCAGAGTAACCGTGGATGGGAGCCGGTAAGAGAGACGAGGTTCTGCCCATGCCAGGCCGTGGAGGAGATAAGCCTCAACACCACGAGTGTAGCAGCAGCATTACAGGTAAGACTCCGAGACAGTGACTGCATTAAGTGTGTGGTGAATGAATGCATAGACTGCAGTGTGAGCATCCCCACAACAGAGAAGGTGCATCGTCACACATGCATTGTGGTCTTGTTAACTTTAGCAATGGCGGACGCACAGCTCGATAGTCTTCCACTCACAGCCCATGGCGCCCGCTTTCATTATTAACACCCGCTTTCATATCATAGCACCCACTGTGCCGAGGCAGCACTCCCAGCGCTGCCAGGCGCTACCTGCTCCACTCGCGGCGCTGCAAGGCACCGCTCACAACACTGCCATGCACTACTTGCACCACTCACGGCTGCCAGGCACTACCTGTACCACTCACGGCGCTGCCAGGCACTACCTGCACCACTCACGGCGCTGCCAGGCACTACCTGCACCACTCACGGCGCTGCCAGGCGCTACCTGCACCACTCGCGGCACTGCCAGGCGCTACCTGCACCACTCAGGGCACTGCCAGGCGCTACCTGCTCTACTCCTGGTGCTGCCAGCACTACCTGCACCACTCACGGCACTGCTAGGCGCTACCTGCTCTACTCCCGGCGCTGCCAGGCGCTACCTGCTCCACTCGCGGCGCTGCCAGGCGCTACCTGAACCACTCGCGGCACTGCCAGGCACTACCTGCACCACTCCGGGCGCTGCCAGGCACTACCTGCAGCACTCACGGCGCTGCCAGGCACTGCCTGCACCACTCACGGCGCTGCCAGGCACTGCCTGCACCACTCACGGCGCTGCCAGGCACTGCCTGCACCACTCACGGCACTGCCAGGCACTGCCTGCACCACTCACGGCACTGCCAGGCACTACCTGCATCACTCACGGCACTGCCAGGCATTACCTGCACCACTCACAGCACTGCCATGCGCTACCTGCTCCACTCGCTGCGCTGCTAGGCACCACTCACAACACTGCCATGCACTACCTACACACTCACGGCGCTGCCAGGCACTACCTGCTCCACTCGCGGCACTGCCAGGCACTTCCTGCACCACTGCCTGCACTGCCGGGCACTACCTGCACCACTCGAGGCACTGCCAGGTACTACCTGCACCACTCACGGCGCTGCCAGGCACTACCTGCACCACTCACGGCGCTGCCAGGCACTACCTGCACCACTCACGGCGCTGCCAGGCACTACCTGCACCACTCACGGCGCTGCTAGGCACTACCAGCATCATTCAAGGCGCTGGCAGGCACTACCTGCACCACTCATGGCACTGCCAGGTACTACCTGCACCACTCACAGCACTGCCAGGCGCCTCATGCTCCACTCGCGGCGCTGCTAGGCACCACTCACAAAACTGCCATGCACTACCTGCACCACTCACTGCACTGGCAGGCACTACCTGCTTCATTAACGGCACTGCCAGGCACTACCTGCACCACTCACGGCCCTGCCAGGCACTACCTGCACCACTCACGGCGCTGCCAGGCACTACCTGCACAACTCACGGCACTGCCATGCACTACCTGCACCACTCATGGCTCTGCCAGGCACTACCTGCTCCACTCACGGAACTACCAGGCACTACCTGCACCACTCACGGCGCTGCCAGGCACTACCTCCTCCACTCACGGAACTACCAGGCGCTACCTGCTCCACTCGCGGCGCTGCCAGGCACTACCTGCAACACTCACGGCCCTGCCAGGCACTACCTGCACCACTCACATCGCTGCCTGGCACTACCTGCACAACTCATGGCACTGCCAGGAACTACCTCACAACTCACGGCGCTGCCAGGCAGCACCTGCACCACTCACGGCACTGCCAGGCACTGCCTGCACCACTCACTGCACTGCCAGGCACTACCTGCTCCACTCACGGAGCTACCAGGCACTACCTGCACCACTCACGGAACTACCAGTCACTACCTGCACCACTCACGGAGATACCAGGCAGTACCTGCATCACTCACGGCGCTGCCAGGCACTACCTGCACCACTCATGGCGCTGCCAGGCACTACCTGCTCCGCTCACGGCGCTGCCAGGCACTACCTGCTCCGCTCACGGAACTACCAGGCACTACCTGCACCACTCACAGCGCTGCCAGGCACTACCTGCACCACTCATGGCGCTGCCAGGCACTACCTGCACCGCTCACGGCGCTGCCAGGCACTACCTGCACCACTCACGGCGCTGCCAGGCACTACCTGCACCGCTCACGGCGCTGCCAGGCACTACCTCCTCCACTCACGGAACTACCAGGCACTACCTGCTCCACTCGCGGCGCTGCCAGGCACTACCTGCACCACTCGCGGCACTCCCAGGCACTGCCTGCATCACTCACGGAACTACCAGGCAGCACCTGCATCACTCACGGTGCTGCCAGGCACTACCTGCACCACTCACAGCGCTGCCAGGCACTACCTGCACCACTCACATCGCTGCCTGGCACTACCTGCACAACTCATGGCGCTGCCAGGCAGCACCTGCACAACTCACGGCACTGCCAGGCACTGCCTGCACCACTCACTGCGCTGCCAGGCACTACCTGCTCCACTCACGGAACTACCACGCACTACCTGCGCCACTCACTGAACTACCAGTCACTACCTGCACCACTCACGGAGATACCAGGCACTACCTGCATCACTCACGGCACTGCCAGGCACTACCTGCTCCACTTACGGTACTGCCAAGCACTACCTGCACTTACATGGCGCAACGAGGCACTTCCAGCACTGCTCACGGAGCTACCAGGCACTACCCGCTCCACTCACGGTGAGTTCGTCTCAGTGATTTTCAAGCATACAACGCCTCGAGCGCCTAGAAGACTTCCACTGTGGCACTTGGACATCTTAATTACGAGAAAGTGAAAACTAAAATTAATACTAGTTTGGTTTTCCCTTCACCTGCCTTTTTTCCAGATCACTTGGTTACTGTATAACGTGTAGGGAGTGGATGGAGTCATACTATCGATGTAGCGCCCCCATTGGCGTACACACTATGGGGCCCAAGGGCATTCACTACTGCCTCAGACAGTGCAGTTTGCCGAGCCGGGTCCCCACCGCCAGAGGCAACATTGAAGTTTCTTGCCGCACCAGGTTCGGGGGGGGGGGGGGGGGGGGGGGGGTGAAGAAGTTGGGGGTGTGAGGAGGCCAGTGGCTATATGTGGGGTCCTTCCTGGCTCAGTGCCTGCTGGTCTGGCTGGCCAGGAGAAGGGTCGTACTGGCCTGTATGGCAGACAGGCAGTGCCCGGCGGGCTAGTCTGCCAGATCAGCGGGTGAGCCGGTATTTTGGCTGTTTCTAGGCCTGTTTTATGGTGTTCGGGGCCGTTTTACACTGTTTGTGTTCCCTGATTTTAAAACAAACATTGGCTGCTACAAGTTTAAATCTATGCTATCTTCTGTACTTTGCAAAACAATTATACATGTCTTTAGAAGTTCAAAACTACCCCAGTTTGCAAACATGGACCTCTTTTCTAGCTGTCTGTCTCACTGATGGAGGCCATATTTAGTTTGTGCCTGGGCCTATCGTCAGTCCTAGGCTGACCCTGCCCGGGGGGGCGGGGGGCTATACACATTCACTGCTTGTGAGCCCCCTTCCTGCTGACCCCACTACCCTAACCCACGCTCACAAAGGTTTTTATTTCATTTTCTAAGGCAGCCAGCAGCACCTCCCCCTTGCCCCCTTCCTGGTTGCTCTATAGGGTTCCAGGTAATTAAAGATTTTAATTTAAAGGAGTCTGGAGGAGGATGTAGTCCTGGTTACGGTGTGCCGCCTACTACAGAGGGCCTCCCCCAACCCGTTAACCAAGCATGTGGGATGACCCCCTAGGAGCTGAGAAATAATCTAGAATAATAATAAAAATTATTATGCGATTTCTAAAGCGCATAGCTACCTCATTAGAGGTGTCCCAGCGCTAGGTACAGGTGTCCACCGGCCTCAATGCAGTTATCAAACCGGACTATTTTAAGCTATTAGTATTAGAAATAACAATTCTTGTATTTATATTTTAAAACCTAAAACATAAATAGAAGGCATTGTCATTTCCATAATACCTTCCAAGGCTGGGATTCCTGGACGCAGTGACCTTTTAGGTTTGTGAAGGGAAGTGACACTGAAGCACAGGGGTAGCGCTATCTTTTGGCACAGTTGACAACTATCGTCGCTACCCCAAGCATGCACACAGTTTTTGAAACTCCCTTCTAACCGCACCCCATAATTATGGCATGCTTTTGTTGCAAATGGTGTTGCAATATTCATCAATGCCAATAGCTCAGACTTAATTACTGCGAGACCTATTGCATTGCAAATGCTTGTTTGTATAGTCACCCACATGTTTTGACTGATGCTGCTGGCTTTTCAACTCAAGAGTGCACTGAGGTGTGCTAACCAGACCTCAATGCCAGTGCCCTGAACCGAAAGTGCATATTGAATTGGCAATACCCAATTGGAAAAGACTAACTTACCTATAAATCCCTCGTAGACTGCAGCCTAGTATCCAGGGCATGTACGTTAGAGAGGTAGCCCAGGGCTTTCAGCACTAGTTGTGCCACTGTGAGCGTAAGGACACTTTGCACAGAGAACTTTCCGTGGCGGGAGCCAGCAGGGGACTCCAGCCCCCATCGACCTTTGCGCCTGGAGGCGCTGTGAAACAGCCAATGTGCCCACAGCACTTAAAGGAACTCGTGGGCTTCCGCAGCATTGGACGCGCGCAGGTGTACCCGGGCCAAGGGTAGGCCAGTCAGCGGCATTAAGAGGTGGGGCCACCCTCCTTGTTTCTTTGCTGCAAGCTGGGTCCCTCTTTCGCTACAGCAGGTTGTACTGTCACAATTTGGTATTTATCTGTTTATTCTATTCTGAAAACGACATGCTTTTAAAGTAGATCCATCCCACTATCAGGTATCCTTTCCCCTCGTGTGCGCGAGGGTTTGGTGATGGCTGTAGAGTATAGTCCCTTAGAACAAAGGGGTTGAACACAAACAGTGGAGGGTTTTCTAGAAAGATGGACAAAAAAAAGGCCATGATAAGGTTCAGGGTATGGAAAATCCAAAAAGGAAAAAGAAATCCATTGGAGCAGAATGCCATTAGACTATGGACCGGATAGAGTCAATCTTGACTGAGTGCCAGGAATGAGCTGATGCATGCCCACCGCGCCCCCATTCTCAGATAGGTAATATAGTCAGAACACACTTAAGCATTGATGCCCATTCTGTAGCCCTGTCATCTAGTTCACCCAAGCCATTATTAGGGGAAAAACAGTAAAGTTAATAACTCAGATGCTTATCCAATGCTCAAAAGGGAGGAGTAAGGGACGGGTAAAAAGACCTTCTGATTCTGAATTTGATTCAATCACATCTGTATTATCTATTGAGTCGAGTGGGTCCTCTAGTGTGGCACATGTTACCCGTGTCGAGTGCCACAACAGATTTGACGTTCTTGTTCATGAGTAGGTAGGGGGGCCAGGAGTCGGATTCGGCGACCCCGAAAAGCTTTGCAAAGTTCCTGCATTGAAGTTGCTAATCGGGTCATTAAGAGAGGAGGATGCTGCCCTTAGAATGGAGGTTGCTACCCTAACCGAAAGAACAGTCTGTAGGAAGGGGGTGCATCAAGCGTCCTTGTCACCCTCCTAACCTACAGCACAATTCGCATTAGAGGACAGGTGCATAGGACCCCATCCTTGTAGGTTTGCTGAGCCCTCCCACAAAACTGTTCTTGGAAGTACTTCATATCAACCTTTTTTAGACTATACTAGTAACCGCCACCCGAATGACACATCTGCACTAATTGCAAGGGAAATACTGGGAGTTGGGCAAGCCAGGACCGGGCCTAGGGCCCCAGATAGAGGATAGGTGATCTTAGATGAAGGCCATGCACCGAGGTTGGGGAGCAGGGGGCACAAGGGATGGGGTCAGTGAATGATGGAGTTTATACAAGATCTAGTGACCAGTGTGCTCAAGATGTGATTTACCTCATTGAAGTCCCTAAACTCTCCATGGCTGGGTATGAAGAATAGGATTCGTTAAAAAAGTCAATTACTGGTTGAGATCTACCCACCACTGTTATTCCATCATTAGAGATTACATCAAAGCTGAAGAAAGATTTAGTTCACCTGGGGCCATCAGGGACACGTTAGAAGTTAGTTTTTTCGACAAGGGCATAGTGATTGGCCTTTTGGCGATTGAATCCTTTACTATTTCTCCTGCAAATAAATGCATCTCAGTTAGGTATAGACGCCTTCCAAGAATGGAGCCGGCGTCCCATAAATCCTTTGGGGTCGGACCATTCCCTTGCCACTATGGAGTAGGGAATGGCCAAAGAGGAGTACAGCCTGGAAATAGAATGATCCTTGACAGAAACATTGGGTGTATAGGGCCCCATTATTTCCGCTTCCACCAGAATTTCAAACATTTAGAGGTTCAGGAATTAATTCCAAGAATTGCTACGAGCCTTTTGTCGTAAATGCAATTAGTGGTATAGCCCGTAGATGTGGTACTGAAGGAGGAGGGGCCCCAGTCCATCGTCTTTTAAAGGTCCTAGCCTGGAATGTGGCAGGGATTTCAAAATTGCTTTCTGACCCAGATTGGTGTTCCCTTGTAGACTCTTATGATGTAGTCCTATTTCAGAAAACTTGGAGCTTGTCTACTCCTTTTGGAACTGGTTGTTCTACCTATTACATTGATGCCACCAGGAAAGAGAAGGGTAGACCCTCTGGAGGTCTAGCCATTTGGGTGAAAAATGCTACGGGGTCTAAAGTCAAACTCCTCCATGTTGATTCACAGGATATTTTAGCATTTGAGTTGACTTTATGTAGTGGTTGGAAGATTAGAATTTCTAATGTCTATAATGAAGTAGTTTGTCGCCTAGAGGAAAAAATAAAATGTACATACTAAACCACGCTCTGGCTGAGTACTCTGATGGTGTCCCTGTACTAGTGGCAGGTGATTTTAATTGCACTTTTGAACCTTTCGCCCTTACCCCCTCCAGATTTGACTGAGGACTAGGATCGTGCGTGGTCAATCCCACAACTAGATTTACCAAAAGTGAGATGGACGAAGAGGAGGCCAGGTGTTAGCGCTTACCCTACAACATGACTTAAGAGCAACAAATGGGAGAACCAGGTCTCATCCCAAAGGGGAGTGCACTTTTAACAGACCTGGCCACACAAGTAGAATTGACTATTGTTTAGTAACTCTCAATCTCTGACCTCTAGTGGATGATATGGTGGTGGTAAAAAGAGTAGAGAATGTTCATAATGCTCCTGCCCTTACTCTCATTAAACCTGACACCCCTCAACCTGATATCAGGGAGTGTCTAGATTTGGGTGCTCTTTCTATTACAAATAGCCAAAGAGCAATCAAGTGGGATTGTGTGGAGGCACATCCGGAAGCCCTTTAAGTAGTTAAAAGTAAAGCATGCCGGGTGATCGAGGAGCTAACTAAACTCCCCGTTAAAGATGCCAGTTTGAGTCTGGGAACTTGCCCTAAGTTGTTTTTTAGTGAGATGAGGGACATGCTCAGCCAGCCTCCTAAAGGGAGGAAAGGGTGTGGGGGGGTGGGGGGAGCACTGTTTAGACCCGCTGCAGGTCACCAAGAGTGTCTGGTACAATCAGGACTGCAGCAATGCGAATGGGGCGCTTATTTGTGCTGTAAAACGAAAGCTACGTTTTGAGGTTGTGATCTGCAGAGTCAAGTACAGGCAAGCCATTGAGAAAGCTAAAAAGGAATGGGAGGGTTATCTCTGGTTCTCCCTACACACGGCACTGACAGACAAAGATCCCAAGACTTTCTGGAGAAAGGCAGCATACTGGCTAAAGGGAAATAGGGCAGCCTTCTAATACACTGTCCGGCCAGAAGAGTGGGTTGCTCACTTTAGCTCTCTCTATGGTAAAGGTATCCTAGAAACCCATGAGGCTAGTAAATGTGGGCTGAGGCCCTAGGTGGGGATGGTGATACTCTGGGTTTCTCCATTGAAGAAACCCAAATGGTGATCTCATCTGGTGTGCCCGCGCATGCCCCCCGCCCAGGCAGAAACAAATTTAATTATGTCTGGTGCTGCCATACCAGCATTGTGGCAGATTGCAGAGATAGTGCCCATCTACAAAAAAGGGGACAGAACCAAGCCGGGGAGTTACGGGCCTTTTAGCTTCATTGACTCTTCAGAAAATTTTCTGTAAACAGATTTTAGGAAGGATCCAGGATTGGATGTCTGAGTTTCAAATATTTTGCGATTTTCAAGCAGGCTTTCCTACAAAAGTTAGTACCCTGGGCCAGGCTTTCCGTCTTCTGTGTATCTACTGGAAGGAAGTGGTTGTAAAGGGGATGAAAATATATGTGGCCTTTGTTGATCGGGGCACAGCATTTGACCTTGTCACCCGGGCCAGACTCCGGAGAGTATTGAAAGACATGGGCTTGCAGGGCAACATTTTAGACATTTTAATTAGACTTCACTCATCAAATGCAGCACAGGTTAGGTAGAGGGAAAACAACCAAGTAACAGGTACCTTGCCAATCCAATGAAGAGTGAAAAAGGGATTTGTGTTAGCCCCCACACGTTTTACTCTTTTTTATTAATGGGGTGGTAGATTTCATTGATAGAGATGGTTGTGATGCCCCTAAAATCGGCACAAGGAGAGTGCCCGCACTACTCTTCGCCTGCAGGATCTACAACAACTTATGAATGCTTTTATAAGGTTCTGTGATGAAAGGGGTCTGTTTTAAATGAGGCTAAAACCCAGTACATGATTTTTATTAGTGGCATGGTTAAATTGTCCAAAAGACCTGTAATGGCTGGTAGCATAAAACTGGAGCAAGTTGAAGTCTTTGACTATTTAGGTATCCGTTTGACTCCTTCGATCCACTGGGGTGCCCATATCGAGAAAGTAAAGCTACAACTAATCCATCAGTGTGCCCACATTAATAAAATCCATAGGAAGACGGTCTGTCGCCAAATTACCCCAGCACTTGAAAATACGACATCAAGGTCCTAGGTGGGGCACTCTATGCTGCAGAGTTGTGGGGTACTGGCAATTCATTCTGCCTCACTGTCATTGAAAATCGCTTCCTAAGTTCATTGGACGATCTTCCATCCAGCTACCCCCTGATACCCTTGTGCATGGATCTCGCCCACAGACAGCTGGCAGATAAGTTGAACTACAAACTTTTAATGCTTTGGTATAGGCTATGGACAGTGGAAGAACCTGAAACCTATTGAGAGGCCTTGCCCGATCTTTTGGGCCACATCAATTAGGTGGTTTGTCTTATTAAGGAAAACTGCTAGGGAGGTTCAGGATGAAGGCATTCTGGTCCAACCAGGAAAGTATGGTATGAGTTCAGAGGATAAAGCTCAAAGACATTTATTGGGGATTGATACTTGTATAGGATTTGGTAAAACCCATCACCAGTCTAAATAATGACTTTCTGAACTTTAAATCTGTCCCCTGTTTCGAGACTAGTATTGATGAAATTGTTCCCCCTCTGGCACGTAAACTGTTCTTACAGTTCCGCTATAAGACTTTACCCACCAAACTGTTTTGCTCCAAGTGGTCCCGTAATATTCCCATTGATGATCTGTGCCCTGTGTGTAAAGCCTGCCCGGAATCTATTGTCCGTCTACTTTTCTTTTGCCCGCACTATTTATCCCCGAGGAAAAAATGGATACTCCTGTTGTGTAGATTGGCAGGCCCGGGCCATTATCTTGAAGTGCTGTGAATCTTGTGTACTGGCACACGAAGAGTAATGGTTTATGGCCTCTCAAGATTTTGGTATGCAATGTGGATCAGGAGTAGGAAATCATTTACATGAAGCATTTTATTCTCTTTTAATTAGAGGTACTCTGCATTTGTAAAACTATTTTATGGTAATGGTCATTTTTAGCATATTTATCTGACAATACTTTTATACCTCTGTTTCACTTACTTGTGCTGCGTACTTTCATGATCTATGTGATCGAAATAAAGCTAATGATGCTAATGATGGTAATGATGATAAACGGCTAGATTGTCTTACATCCTTGATTGTGTGGATTCTGGTCTGAATTCTGCTTCAAGGGTAGAATAAAGAAACGTAAGCTTCCATATGAACACTGAGTGCTTGGCCTACCAGTAAGGAAATGGCTGTTTTTGTATAGTCACCCACACGTTTCGACTGCTGCTGCTGGATTTTCAACTCAGAGTGCACTGAGGTGTGCTAACCAGACCTCCGTGCCAGTGCCCTGAACCAAAAGTGCATATTGAATTGGCAATACCCAATTGGAAATGATTAAATTACCTATAAAACCCTCGTAAATGGTATCCTAGTATTCAGGGCATGTAAGTTAGAGTGGTGCCCCAGCGCTTTCAGCACTAGTTGTGCCACCGTGACGGTTCCCCAGGTTAAATGAGTCTTCCTGTCTGCCACTAAAGACAGGAAAGCCATCCTTCACTGCTAGCACATTCTTGCCATTAAAGCAATGGCACAGCCACCATTTCCCCTGTACATGTGTAAGTCATCCCTCTGGTAGGCCTAACAAGTCCTAAAGGCAAGGTGCAACACAGGCCATACTTGACCTTTACATGCCCTGGCAGTAAAACATGTTATGCTACCATTTGTACTGTGAAAAGACTTGGTTTCCCAATTGGGGACCCTGCAGCTGTACTAACTCCTGCACAGTGCGACCAAGTTGGGCATTCTAAGGTATCAAAACAACTGGTTATATTAAGCCTGACTTGTTTCTCAAGTCGTAACTTGTTGCACTGTATAGCTTTAGCAAAGTTGCCACTTTGTGGCCTTTAAAACTCATGTGCCTTCCCAGCCACACATGGAGCCTGCTCCATTAGATAGCTTTCTGCCCTCTTGGAGAGGCATGCTAACAACTCCCAGGAAGAAGAACAAATAGTTTCTTACCTGTCGGTGTTGTTTTGCAGATTGAAGACCTTTCTGGATTCACTATGCTGTGCATTATTCCGCAGTCTAGTGGTTGGGTCTGGAATCGTAGTCTTTTTTTCTGGGTTTTTTCCCTTTTCATAGCCCAGGTGGGCGTCGAAGTCCCATCTTTTGGTGTCCACCTTTTAGTGTCCTTCGGCACGCTTCCAGGGGAAGCGCCCACCTTTGGGCACCATCTTCGGATTCTTTTTTTCTTATTTTTGTGTCATAGTTATTCATCCTTTTCCAATCATTTCAGGTTCCTCCTTTTTCAAGGAACTCTAGATTTGTCTCTTTTAAGGAGTTTGACCGTATATTGTATTTGTATTCCCTTCTCCTCCTGTCTCATCTTTCTGGTGGCGGTGGGTGGGTTCGCTAGTGAATCCAGAAAGATCTTCAAGCTGCAAAACAACACCGACAGGTAAGAAACTATTCGTTTTGCAGCGTGAATCTTTCTGGATTCACTATGCTGTGCATAGACTTTGAAGCGGTTTGTTATGTTTGTGGCGGCTAGTTGAAGATGAGCGTTGGTTGTTGAGTATATGTTGAAGCACTTTCTGTCCTACTTGTGCTTCCTTGTTCATTTGTATATCCACGCAGTAGTGCTTAGTGAACGGGTGCACTGAAGCCCATGTTGCCGCCAGGCATATGTCTTGAATCAGTGTGTTAGCCAGGAAGGCTATTGTTGCTCCCTTTTTCCTATTAGAGTGGGCTTGTGCCCCTTCTTGTAGTTCTTGCCCTGCCTGCTTGTGGCAGATTTGTGTAGTTTGTGCGTTCCATTGTGCGATGGTGCCCTTTGTTACCGGTCTTCCCATGAAACTGCTTGAGAAGGACACCACAAACTGCTTTGTTTTTTTCTTTGAATGGTACTGTTTCTATTGCCTCCTTGTGGAGAAGTTATTGTGCTTCCTCTAGGAGTAGCGCTAGTTCTTTTGCAGAGCGCACCTTTCTTTTTGGTTTCCTGTTTGGAGGCTTCTTTTCCAGTTTTATGCAATATCCAAGCTGTATGATGTTCAGTGTCCATTTGTCTGTTATTTTCTTCCACTCCTGGAAGAAGTGTTTTAGACTGCCTCCTACTGGTATTACATGTTCGTTGATCCCTGATTTTAGTTTGTGTAAAGCTTTTATGCTTATTTTGTTGTGCCCCCCACTTCGAGGTGGGGGGGCTCTTCCCCACTGGAGAGTCCCAAGTCCCAGAGCAACGGAGGTTGACCTTGGCCTAGCATGTTGTAGTTGGCTCTCCTCTTTCTCTCTCTTACCCTGAGCGTTTTCGGGGTAAAAACGGGGCAGGCGTTGCAATCCTTGATCTCGTGGTCGACTGGCAGGCAGAGGTTGCGTACCGGATGCTGGTCCTTCTGCGTGTACTTGTGGTGGCAATTGCGGCAGAATTTGAAAGGTGTTTTGTCCATTCCTGCGCTCAGGGGGGCCCCTGTGTGCGCATTCTCCATCGGACGTCGAAGTTTTCGATGTTCTCCTTCCTCTTCGCCGTCCCGATTCAATATTCTTGATTGGAGATGTATTCTCCAAAACTTTTTCGGGGTTTTCGTGTCTTTTTCCTCTTCTTTACTCCAAAAACTCTGGAACCTCACGGTGACGTTCCAGACCCAACGGCGGAAAAAATAATCTGAAGATGGCGCCCAAAGGTGGGAGCTTCCGCAGGAAGTGTGCCGATGTCACAAGAAGGACACCAAAAAGGTGGGATGTCGACGCCCACCTGGGCTACGAAAAAAAAAAAACTGAAAAAAAGAGTACGATTCCGGACCCAACCACTAGACCACAGAATAATGCACAGCATAGTGAATCCAGAAAGATTCACACAGTAAAACAAGGAGGGATTGCAGGCCAGGGAGGTGTCAGCTCCCTCCTGCAGCAAGTCATTTGGGTGCTAGCCACAAAAGGCAGGCTTCAAATATGAAACCGCCTTTGAAAGGCAGATGTGTAACAGGAAGGGGGAGCTGTCCCACTGTTGAGGTCAGGCTGGCAGGGGAAGCAGAAAGGGGAAATCAGTTGCTAAACCGGTCTCCCCATGGGCGTGTAACCCAAAGGTAGCTGCAGCCAGGGGGAAAGGGGGGGAATTATGAGGTCTGCACACCAAGAGCGGGATCTCGCCATCTTTGAAGTAGGCAAAATGGTGCATCCTGGGATAGCCAGATGCCACACTCCACAGGAAATGGTAACTAGGAGGGATGTAAACTGATACCCAATTGGCTAATCACTGCATCCTGACTTAAGGGCACTTTCCAAGCAGAGGAAAGGCACTCCCTGGCAACCAGACCTCAGATCTCGAACAACTGGGAAGAAAGACCGAAGGAGGGCTGCCCTGCTGCAACGAGGGTCCATCAAAGTGAGGCTGCACACCTGAGGACTGCACCTGGTGGCTAGTGAAAAGAGGGATTGTGCCTGTTCGCAGCACAGGGACACAACAGCTTAGGAACCCTGCTGGGGGACATTGGAAGCCCAATGTCTTCAAGCCGTTACCACCACCGCCGTGCAGCATCGATGATCAAGCCCCGACGCATAGAGTTGTCTCTGAGTTGGCTGAAACTGGGAGTGCTGTCGGAGAGTTGCTGGGACACTCAGAAGGAGAGTTATCGACTCAAGAAGGATTGGCCTGTGATCACCACAACGGGTGACTGGTAGTCCAGTGGTGACTGGACTTTGACCAGAGAGGATTTTGTGGGAGGTCAACTCGGCAAACAGGACCCCTTCGCCATCTTCATGGACCAAGGAATCCCTGCAGGAAGACCCCAGTCGACTGCGACAATACACTGCATCCTTTGAGCTTCTTCCGCATCCTTAATCCCTTGCATCAGGACTACTCCATAGGAATCCACTGCAACACTGATAAAGTGCCTGGAACTGTTAAAGGACTGCTTCTTTTGTGAGAGGAGCTGTTCTTGAGGACCTTGCTGGTCCCCCTGGCTAGCTCCCTGCTGGAATTGGTTTCCCCAAGTACTTGTAACCAACTGCAGTGACACTTACCTAAGGTTTCCTTGAAAACGTTTCTAAGTGTCTAATTGGTTGACTTTTTCAAGACTTAGTATGCGGTTGAGTGAAATTCCATTGATTTATTATTGCTTGTAAAATCCATATCCCAGGAACCTTTTTTGTTCAAATGCCTAAATTCCTAAAAAAGAAAGTTTTTAGAGCTGTGCCGATTGCTTCTTTAATTATTCTGGTGCTATTTAAATGCTTCACACTTGTTCCTCTGTGTAAGCCTTGCTGGTCAGTGCCACAACCACCCAGGATTAAGCTGAGGGTTTGGGAAACGAAACCCAGGAGTCACAAGGTGTAGATGTAGGAAAGCGCCCCTTTTTGATATGGTCACGCCCACTTTTTGCCTGGTATTTGATGCAATTTTGACAGAAGTGCACTGGGTTCCTGCTTACTGATGCCAGTAGCGGATTTATAAACATATGCAGCCAGAGGGCATCTCGGAAGTGCCCCCAGAAAACATACCAGCCTCTTAGTGTGCTGGCTGACTGGTATCGTCCAGCCTGCCACCACAGACATGTTGCAGACCCCCTGCAGGTGAGACCTCACCCTCTAAGGCGGGAAACAATGCCTGCTCCGGAGGGAGGTGTTCACACCTCCTCCAGCAGGATGTCTAGGGATTTACTACATCAAGGCCAGAGGCATCAAAGCCCCTGCCACCTTTGATATGCGACCCCGGCTTCCCTTAGACCTTGGAGATTCCAACCCCTGCCCTGACGCCCATTTAGCACTAGGAGAGGCGGGAAATTAGCAATGCAAGCAAGAGTGTTGCACCACTAGAGTAGCAAAACGCACAAGAGGATGGATGAAATGTTGCACAATGGCAAAACATTCACCCCTAGTCACAGATCTGGGTTTAATCCATCGTTATTTTGCTCACCAAGCCACCCCAGTTCAGACATGGCCATATTCAAATCAGTCTTGACCGTGTGCCTCATGGGAACAGTCCAGCCGAACTGCCAAGCCATGTCTTCCCTGGACCGGAATCAAGCATCCTAGGACCGGTTTCTGGCTATCAGCTGTCTTCAGCCAGAATAGCTTGACTCCAGTGGGGTAGTGAGCACGGGACCCACGTCTGGGCATACCCTTCCCACATAGGGTGAACAGCAAAACACACAAGATGATGGAGGGAATGTTGCACAATGCCAAAAAATTCACCCCCAGTCACAGATCTGGGTTTAATCCATCGTTATTTTGCTCACCAAGCCACCCCAGTTCAGACATGGCCATATGCAAATCAGTCTTGAACCTATTTCTCATGGGAACAGTCCAGCCCGAACTGCCAAGTCATGTCTTCCCAGGACCGGAATCAAGCATCCTAGGACCGGTTTCTGGCTATCAGCCCTCTTCAGCCACGATTGCTGGACTCCAGTGGCGTAGTGAGCACGGGACCCACGGCTAAGCATACCCTTGCTACATAGGGTGAACAGCAAAACACATAAGACTAGACTAGCCACACCCCTAAAGTGGGCTCCCTGATGTGGTCCTCAAAGGAAGGGTTCCACCATCTTGATTTTGGTGGAATTAGGAACTCTGGGACAGAATTATGCCCACCCACCCACAGTAAGTGGTCATTTACGGGATGTGGTAAGTAGCCCATTGGTTACTACTCTTCACTCCTCTAACGTCCCAAATTCAGTAATTAGGTGGGCCCCTGACACCAGCAACTCAGATTCGCCCAACAAAAGAAGGACAAAGAAGAGCCGAAGAAACAAGAGCTGTGGAGTAATTGTGGACTTTGGTGCCAATTCCTACCTGCCTGCTCCTGTCCCAACAATTGCAACAACCGGACTCGTCCTACAGCTGTGCATCCCCCAAATACCTTGTAGGGCTGCCAGCACTTCGCCAACTTCCCAGCAACCTGCAAGCACCAACCACAAAGTCTGGTTCACCGTTCTGCTGGCCACCGGGTCCACCAACACAGCAGCCACCCAGGAGGAGGCCATAGTGCTCCTGGAGGTCAGACCCTTCTTCCCATCAAGTTTGGAGATGCCAGGACCCCCAGGAGCCTCCCTGCACCAATGAACAAGTTACTTACCTTCGGTAACGATATATCTGTAAGAAACATTAGTTAGTGTTAGATTCCTTACCTTAGAATATCCCCAGGCGTCAGTCTGGATCCGGAAACTTTTGCGTAGCAGTACCCCTGCGCGTCGGTAGGCGTCGTCTGCAGGCGTACCCTGCGGCTCCGCGTCCGTCGTCGGCGTGGTGCGCCGTGATGACGTCGCTGGAGTATATAGACGCCGCCTCCGCGCGCTGACGTCAGTTCTTTGTACACAGCTTTTCCGTGCCAGAAAACGCAGAGCCATGAGAGAACCAACACTGGTGCCATTTGAAACTAGGGCCCTGAAAGGGATGTCCTTAACCCTAGGTATCAGTTCGCAGAACGGGGAGGATGGGTGGGTTCGGTAAGGAATCTAACACTAACTAATGTTTCTCACAGATATATCGTTACCGAAGGTAACTTGTTCATCTGAAAGAAACACGTTAGTGTTAGATTCCTTACCTTAGAATAGATACCCCAGCAATACCAACCCCGGTGGTGGGTCTGCGAACCAATACATTCCTACACCAGAAAGTCCTGGAGGACAGAACGGCCAAAGAAGCCATCCCTCCGGACTTGACTGTCCAGGCAGTAGTGCCTCGCAAAGGTGTGCAGCGAGGCCCACGTAGTCGCCTGGCAAGTGTCCTGCAAGGGGACTCCCCGGCCCAGGGCAGTAGTAGCAGCCGTGGCCCGAGTGGAATGGGCCCTCAGCCCAACAGGAGGCTCCTTCCGAGCCAAAGAGTAGCACGCTTTGATGCACAGAACGACCCACCGAGAGATGGTTCGTTTACACACCGCCCGTCCCTTCTTCGCACCCACGTAGCCAACAAACAGTTGGTCATCCACCCGGAACTGGCGTGTGCGATCCATATAAAATGAAAGCGCACGTTTTGGGTCCAGATAATGGAGCAGCTCTTCATCCTTTGAAGGATGCGGAGGCGGGAAGAAGGAGGGGAGGGTGATGGACTGCCCGATGTGAAAAGCAGAAACTACTTTGGGCAGGAAAGAAGGTCTAGTCCTTAGAACCACCTTGTCAGGATGAATGGACAGGAAAGGAGGTTGGACAGAAAGAGCCTGGAGCTCACTCACTCTCCTGGCAGAGGTGATGGCAACCAGGAAAGCCGTCTTCAAAGTCAGGAGACGAAGAGGACAAGAATGAAGGGGCTCAAAGGGAGCACACATCAGAAAGGTAAGAACCAGGTTCAAGTCCCACTGAGGCATCACAAACGGAACAGGTGGATACATGTGTGAGATGCCCTTCAAGAATCTCGTTACAATCGGGGACTTGAACAAAGAAGGCTGATCAGGAAGCCTTAGAAAGGCTGAAAGGGCAGAAAGGTAGCCCTTGATAGTGCCCAGAGCAGAGCCCTGCTGGGCAAGAGAAAGAAGAAACAGAAGAACCTCGGAAAGAGGGGCAGAAAGAGGATCCACAGCCTTTGCTGTGCACCATGCCACAAATCTGTTCCACCGACAGGCGTATACCGACTTAGTGGAGGGACGCCTGGCTGCCAGAATTACATCACAGACTTCAGGAGGCAAGTCAAATGGCCTCAACTGCCGCCGCTCAATCTCCAAGCATGGAGGTGGAGACTGGACAGGTTCGGGTGGAGGACCGTCCCCTGCTGCTACGACAGAAGGTCCTCCTGAAGGGGCAGGCGGACCGGGGGACCGACTGACATGCTGAGTAGCTCGGGATACCAGTACCTTCGAGCCCAGTCCGGAGCCACAAGGATAACTTGGGCCCGGTGGCGCCTGATCTTCTTCAGCACTCTGGGCAGAAGTGGTATAGGCGGAAAGGCGTATAACAGACCGCAACTCCACTCGCGCCGAAAGGCGTCACCGTGCGAGTACCGTCTTGGAAACTCCAACGCGCAGAACTGATGACATTGCGCGTTCTCTTCTGTGGCGAATAGATCTAACCAAGGCTCTCCCCATTGCAGAAAGATGCCTTGCGCCACGTCCGAGTTCAGACGCCATTCGTGATCCATCGAGCACCGACGGCTGAGTTCGTCCACCCTGGCGTTCAGAGAACCTGCCAGGTGTTGAACCGTCAGAGTCACGCCCTGACGTTCCAGCCATTGCCAGAGGCGCAGAGCCTCCTGGTAAAGGGTCCACGACTCCACTCCGCCCTGTTTGTTGCAGTACCACATGGCGGTGGTTTTGTCAGTGAACACCTGCACTACACTCCCGTTGACAAAGGGGAGGAATGCCTTCAGTGCTAGACGAATCGCCCACAGCTCCAACAGGTTGATATGGAGCCGGGACTCCGCCGGAGACCAGATGCCTCTGATCTCCGCCTCTCCCAAGTGGCCACCCCAGCCCTGGGGGGACACGTCCGTCACGACAACGTGCTCCGGTTGGGGAAGGGAGAGGGATCTGCCTCTGACCCAATCGCGGTCCATAAGCCACCACTGCAGTTGTCTCGCAGTGCCCTCCGAGATCAAGACGTGGTCGGACAAGTTGCCCTGATGCTGGGCCCACTGAAACTTCAGGTCCCACTGCAGAGCCCGCATCCGCCACCGGGCGTGATGCACCAGAAGGATGCAGGAAGCCATCAGTCCCAGCAGCCGCAGGGTCAACCTGACCGAAACCCGGGATAGCGGCTGAGAGATGGGAATCAAAGCCTGTATATCCCGGACCCGCCGTTCCGGAGGATAAACCCGAAACTGCGCCGAGTCCAGAACTGCTCAGATGAAAAGGAGCTTTTGAGAGGGACACAGGTGTGATTTCGGCACATTGATGGAGAACCCCAGGTCGTGCAAAAGGTCTGCCGTCATCTGAAGGTGGTGGACGACTGTCTGGGGCGAGCCCGCCTTCAACAACCAGTCGTCTAGGTAGGGGAAGACTGAAACCCCTAACCTGCGCAGATGGGCTGCGACCACCGCCATCACCTTTGTGAACACCCGTGGGGCGCTGGTAAGGCCGAAGGGAAGCACGATAAACTGAAAGTGCTCCTGGCCTACCGTGAACCGCAGGTAGCGCCGGTGGGCCGGCAGGACGGGGATGTGAAAATACGCATCCTGCAAGTCCAACGCTACCATCCAGTCTTGTGGGTCTAGAGCAGCCAAGACCTGAGCTAACGTCAACATCTTGAACTTCTCCTTCCGGAGGAAGCCGTTGACGTTCCTTAGATCCAAGATAGGACGTAGGCCCCCCTTGTCCTTCTTGGGTACCAGAAAGTAGTGGGAATAGCAACCACGCCCTACTTCTGGCCCAGGAACGCGCTCGATGGCCCCCTTGGCCACGAGGGCCGTAACTTCCTCCTGCAGAAGGGTCAAGTGGTCCCCCGACACACGGTGGTTCTGCGGTGGCATGGCTGGAGGAGTAGTCTCGAAGGGCAGGGAGTAGCCCCTTCGGACGAGTTGCAGCACCCACCTGTCTGATGTAATTGTGCGCCAGTGAGCATGGTGATGGCGAACCCTGCCACCCACTGGCGTCACATGGGGCCGAAAGCACGGACTAGGAGGATTTGGAGGCAGATGCTGCGGGGGGAGGTGTGGCCTGACCCCGCCGTTGACCCCGACCGCCTCCACGGCGGTTTCCACGGCCGCCACCGCGTTGAAAAGATTGTTGCGGTGCGTGGCTGGCAGCACGTGTGGGGACGCCCCTTCCTTGGCCACGAAAGGGGCGAAACGAACCCGTTTGCTGGCGCTGGGTCGAAAGACCCAAGGACTTGGCCGTGACCCTGGAGTCCTTGAAGCGTTCCAGCGCGTGGTCCGCCTTGTCACCAAAGAGGCGACAGCCATCGAACGGCATGTCCATCAAGGCATTTTGGACGTCTGCCGAAAAGTTGGCGGATCTCAGCCAGGCGTGGCGACGAATCGCCACCGTCGTTGAAATAGCTCTGCCCAGCTAGTCGGTCGTATCAAGACCACACCGTATGGAATATTTAGCTGCGTCTCGGCCCTCAGCCACAGCCTTGCCGAGCTTCGCCCGCACCTCCATGGGGCATTCTGGCAGCACTTCCGCGACCGTGTCCCACACAGAGTGGGTGTAGCGGCCCAAGAGGCATGCGGTGTTGCAAGACCGCAGTCCCAGACTCAGGGACGAGAAGACCTTCTTACCATACTGGTCATACCTCTTGGATTCCCGATCGGGCGGGGCCGACGGGAATGGGAGGTAGAGGCCTGGATCACCAGACTCTCGGGGGTGGGATGGGTGGACAGGAACTTGGGGTCGTCCGGACAAGGACGGTGGCGTCTGGCCACGTTCCGATCAACAGGCGAACCTGAAGAGGGCCTGGACCACGTGCCCAACAGAACGTCTGACAAGGCTTCGTTAAATGGCAGCAGTGGCTCCTGTGGGCATGACTGAGGTTTGAAGACCTCAGTGAGGATGTTAGGCCTCACGGCCGCGACGGGGAGCTCAAGGTGTAAGGCCTTGGCAGCCCTCATCAGCACCACTGAATATGCAGCTCCCTCCACCGACTCCACGGAAGGAGGAGAGACAAAACCAGGGTTAGGAGAGTCGTCCAGACCACTGGCATCCCCCAAATCACCTGTCCAGTCCGGGTCATACTGGCACTCACGTGACAGAGGGTCCTCAGACCCCTCCCAACCTTCCCCGTACTCTTCATCATCTCCATACTCTGAGTCAACGATGTAGACCGGCTCCTCGGGGTTCACAGGCCCCATCGGCGTCGAGCCCGGCGTCGATCGACGCCGGTCCGACTCCGCGTCCGGATTCGGGGAAGGAATGGGGACGGCGCCGCCCGGAGCCGGCGCCGGCCGAAGCCGGCACAGGAGAATCGGCGCCGCACGGGGGCGGCGTCGGGGGTAACCCCGATGGAATCGGCGCCGAACCAGCCGGTAGGCCAGCCGGCGTCGACCCCGAAGGCCCTTGCGGCGCCGGGGTCGGAGCCGTCGGCGGCACCGGGGCCGAAGCACCCGATGGCGTCGAGCCAGGGACACCCAACCCGCTAGGGCCCCCGGACGGTAGCACTGGGCCCGAAGGCGCCGTAGGCCCCGTCGGAGAACTGAGAGCCCTCATGGCCATGAGGAACGCCTCAAACTCCTCAGGCGTCGCACCGTGCCCAGGGACCGGAGGGTATGGGGCAGGCCGCACCGGCGACTCTCGCGGAGCCGCGGAGTTGGGGTCACCCGAACCCCCGGCCGCGCCGCGCGAGCGTCGGGGGGAGTCGGGGGTACGATGACGACGCCCCGACTTCTTGTGTTTCATACCTGATGAGCCCGACGAATGGTGACAACTTCCGGAGCGCTCGGCGCGGCTCCGCGACCGCTCCCACGAACGCTCCCTGGACCTCCGGCCGGACCGAGACCGCTCCCGACGCGGGGCCGACACCCGGAGCTCAAGCAGCTTGCGGGACCGCTCCCGTCTAGCCTTGTTAGTGAGAGCCCGGCAGTCGACGCAGGCATCCACGTCGTGGTCGGGGCCCAGGCACCGGAGACAGTCGGTGATGGTCCGTGACCGACATCGTGCGGTCACACCCGTCACAATTCTTGAAACCGGGCATCCTACCAGGCACCAAAAAGAGATTAGAAGGTTTAACAAGTTGGTCAAAAGACCGGAGTACTGCTCTTCGGATCTGCGCTTACTGGCGCGGAAAAAAGAACTGACGTCAGCGCGCGGAGGCGGCGTCTATATACTCCAGCGATGTCATCACGGCGCACGACGCAGACGACGGACGCGGAGCCGCAGGGGACGCCTGCAGACGACGCCTACCGACGCGCAGGGGTACTGCTACGCAAAAGTTTCCGAATCCAGACTGACGCCTGGGGATATTCTAAGGTAAGGAATCTAACACTAACGTGTTTCTTTCAGATACGTAGGGTAATTGCATTAACCACAGCTTGTTTGTAGTACAATCCGGACTCAAACACTGCCAAGACCAACTAGGTATGTCAGCATCGTGGTCCACTGTCCTGTTTTGTCCCCTTCTCCGGGTTGACACTATACAAGAGAGCATCTAGCACTTGTGACCCGCCAATTAAAAACCCTCTGCATCTGAGCCCTACAGTCCGAGCCCAAGCCTACCGATGGTGTTCTTGTGTTGCTTGGGATACATAGGGTTAAGTGTTGATGATAGCTGATGAGAGATGGAGGGTGGAGACAGAGCACAGGTGCTTAGATTGCGCAACAAGGTGAGGACACAGTATGTGGATGGTTGTGAACTAATCGGGAGGCATGCACAATGTCAATTTTAGAAAGTAAAGGATTGGGAAATTATATCTGGGTGTTGGGTAATAATTTGTTTGTTAAAGAGTTTCATGCATGTTTACGAGAACGAATAAACATGGGTTCAAATGATGGCATTGAATACAAGAGAATTGAGGGAGGTGAGAGAGGTGGTTTGGGCATTGATTTAGTGGTAGCGTTTTGGCTACGTTTAGCGGGAAGGCGTTGATTATGAAGAAGAGTTATTTAAAAAAGGGGTCTGGAAACATTTTGTGCAGTAAATAACATGTTTAATCTGTCTAAATACAAGGTCTCACAATAATGTTTTAAATTGTAGAATACCCCTGATGAAGGGCCAGGACTAGGCCCGAAATGCATTGGGTTACCAGGATAAAACTTGTGAGGATTACTTATGTACACTCCGGGCTACAGCTTAAGGCCTGGATTAGCATTTCTGCAGCTTTTAGGACACAGTGTTAAACGTAAGTGACAAGAACTATGAAAAATGTGCAACTTTGGATGAAATTACAATAAATACTGATGAAATTGAATGAATTTATGGCATCAGCCTTATGCTTGAATCAACGCAGTGCGTCCGACATTGGGGTGAGATGTTGCCCCATTTATTCAAATGGTCTTTGTGTCCCTGACACACCCAAGAGCCACAGACCCCCTTTGGGGTCTGCTTAAGTCCAGAAGATCCAACCTTTAAGTTGTTTGCAAGTGTTCCTATGTAGTGAATGTTTCTCCCATAGCATAACAATACAGTGTTCGAGGCTCATGCATCAAATCTGACAGTTGTCATGTTCTACTGTTTCTGCTGTAAAATGATAGCATCCGAAAGTAATCACCCAATTCTGAAGTTCTTGGTTGTTAAAAGTGTATAAAAATACATGTTATTTTTCCAAATTGGGGGGTGGCCAGCAACATGGCCGAGTAAGACGTGCTTTTGCCGAGCTCCGGCAGAAAGCAACATCCAACATATATTTGGGCGACCCGCAGGCCCGGAGAACACCTGCTTTTACTCCTTGGGGTCTGAGGAGTGCTCTGTGGGTTCAAGACACCGACGTGGAGGACCCTACCGTCCGCTATCACCCAAACAACGGAGCGAGCTGCTGAGCGCAATCGCAACACAAAATGACACAGAGGAACTGCTGACTCAGCCCGGGATGCCACTGGCTTCGGAACGGGGCCATGAAGTTGCGGCAGCACAGGGACTAGCTTTGGGAGTTACGTTGACCTCCGTCCCACTCCAGAACTAATTGCCGCCTGCGCCGTGCGAGGCGTTTGTGAGAGAGTCCTCGCGGCCTGGGATGCCATCGAGGGTCGGGACCCCGCTCCCTCCGGGAGTGCACTGGGGGGATTGCTGGAGACCTGAGCAGCGGAGTGTTGAGGAAAGACGCCCGCAGGTTCCTGGATGTTTCCGCCGACCCGGAGTGCGCCAGAAGTTGATGGGAAAGTGCAGCGAAAGAGGGACCGGTCTGGAAGGTGAGGAGCCCTGGACACTGGTGCACGGTGGCACTGCATCTGCACGAGCGCCCAGAGAGACGGAGTTGGAGGGCCTGAAGGCTGGTGAGGCCCGGGGATTGATCTCTGGAGGTATGTCGACCTCCGCATCACCCCCCGCTGCGGACACCGATAGGCCACTGGGGCGGACATCAATCAATAATTTATGCAGTGCTCCCGACGCTGAGGTGCCATGCCGGCAGCTTGGAGCCTGACCCCCCTCCCCATCTACATCCCGGGGAGGGGAAACTCAGGGAGAATGCTGGAGACCTAGGCCGACACACCACATCCGGCGTTAAGTGCCAGTGGCAGGCTCGGCGACCCTTCAGGTAAGTGACACGCCAGGGGGAGGGGGGGGGGGGGGGGGGGGGTAGCGCTGGCCCACCTGGTGGTGGAGGACTGTGGGCCGATGGAGGTGCAGTGGGAGCAGGGCCGGGAGTGACTGCAAGTGGAGCCTGGGGGATATATCTGAAGCGCCTCCGCCGAGAAAACATTGGGGCATTGGCTGACAGAATTGAGGGCTGGCTTGAGGGTTGCCCGTGTTGCAGCCGCATACACGATGGTGAGGTTGGGAGTCTATGAGGAGGCTGGAGGTATATGCAGAGTGCCCCCCCACCGGCATAGGGATAGCGCGCTACACTGGGACCACTACTAATTCGGGCCAGGACTGATAGAGGAAACCAGCCAACTGCCTGGGCCCGCTAAGCTAGTTGGAAAGACCAATATCACCAGGGTGAGGAAATATAATTTTCGATCGAGTAGTGTTCCCCAGCGAGTACCCCACCGTCTCCATGTACTAGCTTGCAGTGCATGTGATTTCCCTCCTGTGTCAGCTATGAAGACGCAAAAACATTTGCGTCCATCTTTAACATGTCCTCTTTCAGATCCGCCATAATTGGATTGAATATTCGGTTCCTATATATGCCGTGCCACCGTCTTTTTGTGGTACACTTTACACGTTTTTCAGCTCTGGCGAAAGTAGGCCCTGATTCTGCCATTAAACCTTTTTCCTGCTTCTCGACTTTAAGGGCCTCAACCCGGGCTGCCTCTGTACCAGTCACCCCTGCCTTACCCCTTGCACGGCTCCAGCCCAGCCTTCTGCCTGCCAAGACTGTATTCAACCTTCGAATTATCTGCTCCACTCCTCGAAAATACATTCCTGTCTCGTAGCTCAAGTAAACATCCTCCCAGCTGCAGGAGCATGGGCCCGGTCTTTCTGTCTCTGTGCAAGTAACTCATAGACTCCGTTGCCATGGTAGGCCCATGCCCCCTCACCCCGCATGCCGATACGTAGACACGTATACACGCAGACAGTATAGAGTAGTCTCTGCCCGAGAGACCTTCCTTCCAGACACTACAGTTCTTAGAACATACGATATTAGATACGATATTGGGATCAGGTTGATCTGACATCCCAGACTTATGTCTACACTTGTAGTGCTAAGTGTCAAGCCCCCTTCACCCTCCAGTTACACGTCAGATTCACGTCAATCTGCTGCGCGCGCATCTGTGTCATGATTTTCTGCTGACATTGCAAGATTCTCCTATGTATCCACCCATTTTGTGACCTCATGATTAATGACGTCTCTAGTACACGCCTTCATGCACGTCTATTGTAACGCCTTTATTATGACGTATTCATGTTTTATCTCCTTTTTCCAGCTGTTACGCCTACTGCCTATTCGCTTAATGTAATGCATTGACTATATATATGTATTTCTGTAAATAATATGTTGTCTGTCTGCCCCTTCCCGAACCCGTGTGGTGACGGAATGGTTATGCCACCTTGGCTCGAGCCAATAACCCAATTCCTTTTACAGGAATAAAACCCTTTTGAGTTAACCTCAATATCCCGGATTTTGCCTCTTATTTTTCTGAGTTATTCTTATTGATTATTGATTATAAATTATGCATAGGTAATCGATTTTACCACAGTTTTGGCGCCCGAATAGGGACCCCTCCCCCACCCCACGCGCCGGAGGTGCGTTGCAGGCCTAGCCCCCTGCCACAGCCGGACGGACAACTACGCGTATCCGCAGGATTTCCTGTATCTCCCTCAGGCCAGCGGAGGTGACTGAGGCTGCGATCGACACCCAGACGAGGCGGTAAGGAGTGCGGAGGATCCCGACCTGAGCCTAGCTGAGAGAGCAAGATCCGAGGTATACGGAGGCCCACCAGATTCCGAAGTTCCGAAGTATCTACGTCGCGAGTCGAGTCCGAATCCAGTCCGAGCCCAGTCCAGTCCAGGGTTTCCGAGGCCTTCTGTTTCCGTGCTTCCTGGTGAGTACCGTTGCTAGGGACGCATCCTGACGTGCGCATTAGTTTGTGCCGGTCAAGACAGGTTCGGGTACACGAGCCTGGTCTGCACTGTTTAGCAGTGTATCTATACTGTTTAGCAGTATATCTAGTTTACATCTGTAAGGTGTATCCGTGCCGTTTAGCGGTACATCCTGTTTCACAGGGTTGGTAGGTTTTCAATGTAATTAATAAATGTATTGATGTCGTGGTATGAGTGAATGTTCGATCTTCATTATTGTGCTTACACGTGTTTTATGTGTAGTGTGTTCATATCTAAGTAAAAACCAAGTAGCCAGATTTCAGAATGCCGTTGTTTTCCAAACTAAGACAAATAAAAACCCGTAAAGGGGTTCTAGAAGAAGCTGTTCCCATTCCACCTAGGGACACTCCAGGGTACTTTATGTACCATAAGCACGGCCTAGATGCCGTTTTGTTTCTTGACTTATGGGTGGATTACACTAAAGAACTGTCAGAGAATCAGAGATGGCCCGCTGCTGGGACATGGGATGCAGAATGCATCATGAGAGTAGAAGAAGCATTGTGGAAAAAGAAAGCCAGACAGTCACAGAAGGATGCCATCGAGTTATGGCGTAAAGAATCGCATAGGCGTACCGAAAAAGCTCACAGATTAGAAGAAAAGAGTAAGGAAGAGTCTGACAAGATCCAAGAGAACGCATTAGTTGAGGAAGGTATCAGAGTAAAGTTAGAACAAGTAGACAGACAGCGAAATACACTGATGAATGGCATGTTCCCCATCCTGTCAAAGGGCTTGCCAAAGGCCTCTCCGGAAGTACCGAAGGACCTACCACCCCCATTGCTCCCGACTAAAACGCACCAGAAGACAGCAAAGGACATTTTCCTCTCTTCCTATTTAGACGATGTGGTTCCCGCATACGTTAATGCTGCATTGCCACAAGTGCCTGCACCTGATGGTCAGGACAATTATGCTCTTCCTCCCCGACAAGCTACTCCCCCGATTCCTCCTGGTCTTCCAGCACTCCTTCCACCTCTTACTGTACCTACTTCCCTTGATACGAACCCGACTAACCCCTTCGGAGCCGGCGCCTCAGGAGGTGCGTCCGGAGGAGCGATAGGTTTCCAGACCCCGCCAGCTGCCCATCGTATGAGTTTCAGAGAAATAGCGCAACAGCGTACACCTAGAACAGATATTACAATTCTTGGAGATCGCCTTGCAGACTGCAGATATGATCCTGTACCCGGTAGAAAGAATGACGAGAGAATGTTACTCGCGTCAATACGTTTACGGCGAGTCACGAACTTCCTAATGACATTACCTGGAATGACAGAACACCTGGATAGAATATATCAGTTTGTTCAGACAGGAGTAGGGCCTGACAGTATTAAGGAGGCCATGACCTACCAGAAAGTGGATACTAAAGCCAAGATATTGCGGTTTCTTATAAACTGCTTCATTAGAGAAGTGGACAGGCCGGGTATGAACCCGGAAGACGTAAAAGCACTCCACAGATGGGGTCAGAATATAACAGATGGACAGCATGACAAAGAGGCCTGTATAGATAATATGTACCGAAGAATCAGAACTGCAATTAATAAGATGCATGAGAGAAGACAGCCCGTACCGGAAGTAGATTCCGACAAACATGAATCCTCAGAGGAGGAGCCAGAGGAGGAAGCCGAGACACCGGAACACTCACAGTTGCCGGTCAGGGAAATGATAGCTTACGTAGGTAAAGGAAGACCGTTTAATACTTCGATGCGCCCAGTCATGTCCAGAAAACCTGTTAGGTATAAAAACACTGAAGGCTCTAGGAGCTATTATATGCTGTTCTCCGGAGGGAGTACGATTGTTTTTGCGAGATTTCAAAGGCCATTATGTATTAAGAGATATGGATCCCCGGCTACAGAACGTCCCTGCACACTTGTGGGCACAGGGCCCCACTGATGTAGGTTGCATGCACATTACCCCATATCGAGTCACACTCAAGGCAGGAGTGGTATTACCACGAATCCGACAATACAAGTTACCCCCAGATGCTGTAGTGGCTTTACTGAGAATCATCGACGAGCTCATTGCACAAGGAGTGGTTGTGGAAACTGACTCAAATGTGTGTAATTCTCCTATCATTCCTGTTCTTAAACGTACTGACCCAAATGCTCCACCTGTTTATCGATTGATTATTGATCTGCGCGAAGTGAATAAATGTATTGTACCGCAGTACCCTGTGGTCCCAGATATCTCTTCATTGCTGACTGCTATTGATTCAGAAGCGACGTTCTTTACTGTAATAGACCTCAAGAACGCCTTCTTCAGTGTCCCTATTGATCCAGAGAGCCAATATTTGTTCGGATTCAGTTTAAATGGACGGTCTTTCAAATTTGCCCGTGCGCCTCAAGGATTCACAGAAAGCCCCAGCATCTATAGTCAAGCATTGAAAAAGCAACTTGATTGTATCCTCATGCCAGTTCACACTGCCCTGCTTCAATATGTCGATGATCTGCTGATCACCGCTCGAAGCGAACCCGAATGTGAAAATGCTTCACTGACCGTTTTGAACTTTCTGGCCGACAAGGGACACAAGGTGTCTCCTTCGAAGCTACAGTTCTGTGTTCAGCAAGTTGTGTACCTGGGTCACTTGCTGTCCAAAGTGGGGAGACAGCTCACACCTGATCGCATTCAGTTAATTGCAAACATGTCACCACCCAGAACACAAAAGGAAGTGCGGGCTTTCATAGGCCTAACTTCATACTGCAGACAATGGATTCCCCAATATGCATTTCTAGCGAAACCACTCATTCAGTTAACGACACAGGAGGCAGCGACTTCGACTGTCCTCCCTTGGACTCAGGAACATACACAAGCTTTCGAAGACTTGAAGAAAGCCTTATGTCAAGCACCTGTCTTAGCAACACCATGTTACAGTAAGCCTTTTACACTTTTTGTCACAGAACGTGAGGGTACTGCCTTGTCAGTCCTCACTCAGGAACAAGCAGGTTCACACAAGCCTTGTGCTTACTTTTCTAGCACATTAGACCCAGTAGCCCAGGCCCTTCCAGCATGTTTGAAATCAGTTGCAGCAACAGCTTTAGCAATTAGACAGAGTGATGCTATTGTGTTAGGACATCCATTGACAGTACAGGTTCCACATTCTGTAGAAGTCCTTTTAAATCGAACTCAGACCCAACACCTGACCATAGCAAGATTGACAGGTTACGAACTGACTTTGTTTCAACCACACATTGAAATCAGACGCTGCAGCACATTAAATCCTGCCACGTTATTGCCAGTAAATGGAGTAGATCCATTGGCACATGATTGTATTGAAGTTATTACTATCACAACAAAACCCAGACAAGACTTGACAGATGTTCCGTTACCAGATCCAGACCTGACACTTTATGTGGATGGTTCATGTATGAGAACAAGGACAGGTGAATTAGTGGCAGCCTATGCTGTCACGACAGATACTGAAGTTATTGAGACTAATTGTATTGACACTTTGTCAGCCCAAGCCGCAGAGCTTATTGCTCTGACACGAGCATGTATTCAAGCCCGAAATAAGAAAGTCAACATATATACTGATTCACGTTATGCATTCGGAGTCGTTCACGACTTTGGAGTCCTCTGGCGAGAGAGAGGTTACTTAACTTCTCATGGGGCCAACATCCAGCACGGTCCCCTTATTCAAGCCCTGTTAGATGCCATACATCTACCCACTGCAATCTCTATCATGAAATGTAAGGCACATACAAAGGTTACTGATATCATCTCCCAGGGTAACGACCTGGCAGACCGAACAGCAAAGCAAACTGCTCAGAACCGAACTCATGTAATTGATCAGACACAATTAGTGTTACCATCGCACTGTATGACAGTCAGGGATCCCGCACATGATGTAATCGACATACAATCACATGCAACACCAGATGAAATTAAGGAATGGACTAAACTAGGAGGGATCCAAACAGACCAGGGTTGGATGACGAAGGGACAATCTACATGGTTTCTCCCCGACTCTATGGTACAAGTCATCATTAACACGATACATAGTCCCGCACACCTAGGAGAGAGGGCAATGCTAGACAGTATTCGACACATATGGTCGAATAAAAACTTACGGGCAGCAGCCAAGCAGAAAGTGCGTACTTGCATGATTTGTGGTCAGTTCAATCCAGGTAAAAGTATTCCTGTAGAACAAGGTGGATTTCAGCCTCCCGATCATCCTTTTGAAATACTCCAGATGGATTATATCCAGATGGAACGCTGTCGAGGATTCAAGTATGTCCTCGTAGTCGTATGTGCTCTTTCCCGATGGATAGAAGCATACCCAGTTCCTGATTACACTGCTCCGACCACTGCCAAGCAGCTGGTTCGTGAATACTTCCCACGGTATGGTTTGCCCCGTATCGTATACTCAGATAATGGTCAGCCATTCTCATCCGAACTTGTGAAACACATTACACTTCTGTTAGGTTATCAGTGGAAGTTCCATTGTGTCCGGCATCCCGAGGCAGCAGGTCTCGTGGAGCGCCATAACCAGACGTTAAAGATCCGACTTTCCAAGATCTGTAGAGAGAAGGGTGTGGACTGGATAGTTGCCTTGCCGGTCGCCCTCTTCTATATGAGGATGGTGGTCCATTCCCGATCTGGGCTATCCCCGTACGAAGTGGTTTTTGGTAGACCACCGAATATGTGGGGGACGCCTATTCCACGAAAGATAACTGATGTTGATTGTCTTATGCTGACAGATTACCTTGCCTCCTTGATGTCTGCACTACAATCTTGTCGTTCACAGGTAGCTGCAGCCCTTCCCGACAACACCGAAGTGAAGCCCCACGAGGTGGTCCCGGGTGACTACGTGTTCACCCGCAACTTTGATCGGAGAAGTCCATTGGAGCCCCGCTGGCAAGCCCCGAAATTGGTCCTGCTTACGACGAGGACAGCCGTTAAACTAGAGGGCAGGAAGGGATGGCTGCATTCCAGCCACATCAAAAAGTTTCACGGACTTCCTTCGGACTTGGTTTCTAAGCCCTGCCCTCCTACACAAACTGACTCAGACTCAAAACTCCCTTTGGTTGAGAAATCTGCTTCTGAAGAATACAGAACAAAGTTGCGATCTAGCAAGTCAGACAGTTTAATTGTTTAAGTCCTCCCCTAGGTGAATCGGTTAAATTAGTTTCTGACATGTATCCCCTAGATCGAGATAGAGAGAGAGATAGACAAAGACAACATAAAAGGAATGCATATTGTAAATCACTTCGCAGTCGCTGTATAGTGACACTACTTATCATGTTTTTCTTAAGTTTGCTGGTTATTACTGCTAGTGTTTTGTTACACATATATTACCCTATATACAAGCGTGCACAATCTACTAATGTTACTGACGAACATTCTTTTAGTGAATTACCCCCACACGAGTTATCCTATAGACTTGCGCTGCGCAACAACACTTTCATTAGTATGTTACATCACTCCCATCAGGTTACCAATGCTACAAACTGTTGGATATGTGGTCGACTCCCTCCCTACCAAGAAAACAAGGGAGTTCTTCCCCTTTTTCCGTACCCGTTCACTCACAATGGCACATGTGGTGCATGGTTTAAAATGCTCAATGCCCTAGTTTCTGATGCTGCTATTTACAAAGGTAACTGGGTTTGGGGAAACCTGAACTCAGCCTTGCTTAAAGTATGTTACCCTGACAAGGAGGGACTCCCCGTTGGTACTGGATCTGATCTAGAAAATGAAGTATATGGATTAGATAATTACACAGTTACATTCATGATTTTATCTGTTGAATCTGAAGCTGCTCCTGTTCTACCTGCTATGGCAGTATTGCCAGTTACTGGTGAACTATGTGTTCGCAAGAATGGTTCCATACACTTAGGTCATAGTAAATGTACTACTGTGGTCGATTTCAGTGATCATGGTAGATCTACGTTTAGGGCTTTACGTCATTCCTATTTTGTCTGCGGCCATACTGCATATGTCCGTTTGCCTCTAGATTGGGATGGTACCTGTTACATTGCATTCCTTCTGCCGCCTGTTTTCCTAGCCCCTCCTGACTATCATAGAAACACTAATTTGGTCAAGCATAGACTCCGAAGAGATCTCCCACTTGTCGATTATACTGAAACCACATGGGAACAATACACAGATTTCAATAAAGGTTTTTTCCCCTACCTAGGTACTGTTTCCAATAGTAAGCTAATCCGTAGATTAACCAGAACCCTCGAAGCAGTGGTGCTTGAGACCACTTCAGCCCTAGGTAACTTAACGGAGGAACAGTCCGCTATGCGGGTTGTTGTTCTTCAAAATCGTCTCGTTATTGACGTCATCCTGGCAGATAGGGGTGGAGCTTGTAAGGTCATCGGGTCAAGTTGCTGTGTTTTCATCCCAAATAATGCGCCAACCGTGTACAAAGCTATTACACGTCTCCATAAAATTGCAAGTTTGATACATCAGACTCCAGGCACCTGGACTTGGTCCGGTTGGTTCTGGACAACGCTGTCAGCCTGGGGGTGGAAGATCCTATCCCTCCTGGGTATTGGCCTACTCATAGTACTCAGTTGTTGCCTGTGTCTCCAATGTGGACCGGCGATATGCGGCCTGTGTGCCACTTCATGTATACCACATCCAGGTTCCCATTCAAAACACGAGAAGCAAGAAGAGCAATTGATGTTAAGTGAACAGATTGATCAATTGATGAGAATTGATGTATCATGAAGGGTCCGTGGGGAACAAGGAGGGAATGAGGAAATATAATTTTCGATCGAGTAGTGTTCCCCAGCGAGTACCCCACCGTCTCCATGTACTAGCTTGCAGTGCATGTGATTTCCCTCCTGTGTCAGCTATGAAGACGCAAAAACATTTGCGTCCATCTTTAACATGTCCTCTTTCAGATCCGCCATAATTGGATTGAATATTCGGTTCCTATATATGCCGTGCCACCGTCTTTTTGTGGTACACTTTACACGTTTTTCAGCTCTGGCGAAAGTAGGCCCTGATTCTGCCATTAAACCTTTTTCCTGCTTCTCGACTTTAAGGGCCTCAACCCGGGCTGCCTCTGTACCAGTCACCCCTGCCTTACCCCTTGCACGGCTCCAGCCCAGCCTTCTGCCTGCCAAGACTGTATTCAACCTTCGAATTATCTGCTCCACTCCTCGAAAATACATTCCTGTCTCGTAGCTCAAGTAAACATCCTCCCAGCTGCAGGAGCATGGGCCCGGTCTTTCTGTCTCTGTGCAAGTAACTCATAGACTCCGTTGCCATGGTAGGCCCATGCCCCCTCACCCCGCATGCCGATACGTAGACACGTATACACGCAGACAGTATAGAGTAGTCTCTGCCCGAGAGACCTTGCTTCCAGACACTACAGTTCTTAGAACATACGATATTAGATACGATATTGGGATCAGGTTGATCTGACATCCCAGACTTATGTCTACACTTGTAGTGCTAAGTGTCAAGCCCCCTTCACCCTCCAGTTACACGTCAGATTCACGTCAATCTGCTGCGCGCGCATCTGTGTCATGATTTTCTGCTGACATTGCAAGATTCTCCTATGTATCCACCCATTTTGTGACCTCATGATTAATGACGTCTCTAGTACACGCCTTCATGCACGTCTATTGTAACGCCTTTATTATGACGTATTCATGTTTTATCTCCTTTTTCCAGCTGTTACGCCTACTGCCTATTCGCTTAATGTAATGCATTGACTATATATATGTATTTCTGTAAATAATATGTTGTCTGTCTGCCCCTTCCCGAACCCGTGTGGTGACGGAATGGTTATGCCACCTTGGCTCGAGCCAATAACCCAATTCCTTTTACAGGAATAAAACCCTTTTGAGTTAACCTCAATATCCCGGATTTTGCCTCTTATTTTTCTGAGTTATTCTTATTGATTATTGATTATAAATTATGCATAGGTAATCGATTTTACCACAAGGGGGGCGAGCAGAGGGCCTTGGCGAGGCCGGGTGCACCGGAATAAGCGGATCTTACGCCCAGTTGTGGGTATTCCACTCACATGAGACGCTCCTACGTGCCCCCATTCAGCAACGCTGATCATGGGTAAAGACATAGACCCAAAACCCCCGCTACAAGAAAGGTCATCATCCCCCCCTTTCCAGAGGAATGAACAGCCCCCGGTTCAGACACATACACTCTTCTCCAGGCGATCTACTCCTCCAGGACGTCGCTCGATGGGAAAATAGGCGCAGTGGGCACGGAGGCGACGCTCCTGAGACAGGATCTACAGAACTTGGCGGCTAGGGTCACAGAGACAGAGACTAGGCTGGGAGAGGCAGAAGATACACTGCAGGATTTACGTAAAGGAATGACAGACTTGCAATCATCACACAAAGACCTACAGTGGCGTGTGGACGATGCGGAAAATAGAGCACGCCGCAATAACCTCTGCTTTGTGGGCTTTAGAGCGGGAATTGTAGTACTAGTAAATAACCTTTATTCGGTTTCCAAATTTTAAAGGAACCACAAAAAGTACAGATAAGAATCAACATACATGGTTTAAAAAGAACAAAAGTTTGTTACAAAAATATAAAAAGATAAATAACTGTAAAAATTATAAAACACTGGAACTACAATTAATCATGTTTGCAACAAATTTTTAGGCAGATTTTAAGAAACATGGCAATGCATTTAGCAATAAATACTGATTCTAAATGTTGTAACGCCATAAAAGCAGGACAGCATCTTCTCAAACCCAGGGATAACAATATTGGAATAATCCAACGCTTGCAAGGTGATTCATAAAATTTGCAGAACAATATCACATGGATAGTGGGCTGTTCGGAAATACCATCACAAGGACGCCGGGTAGATGGAGTAGACCAGTCTTGTTTCTTTGGAAATGTAACCAAACGAAAAAATATATTGAACCTGAACCGAGTCAACAGGTATTTTTCATAAGTGGTTAGACAAAAGGTGAGATACGGTTGAATGCCCCGAGTACATTGAATAGTTAAAATTTGTCGGTTTGAGACTTTAATAATTTCTTGGGCTGTACGTAACTCCCTTAGATGTGACAAACATAACATTTTTAAAGTCTTTCTTGTAATAGTAGATAAAATGGAAGGTTCTTTAAGATATGTAGAAAGGTCCAAACCCTTAAGAAAGTTATGTACAATGGACAGCCACGGGATATCGGACCAATTATCTAGGGCCAAACAGTCTGAAATTAATGCACGTGTTAAACTACACTGCTCCGTTGACCAGATGCGGTGCCATAGTAATATTGGCTGGATTTTGATGTATGCAGCAATGTAATCCATGCCCAGTTCGATATAGCAACCAAACGTTGGAGAACACTGCGGGACGGCCAACAAAAAAACTGGTAAAATTGTTCTCTATCCTCTGTAAGATGTCCACGGGTCCATAGCCCCACACCCCAGCACCGTAAACAGGTACACTATGGCATTTTGCATAATATATTTGCATAAGTTCTTTTGGGGGAGGCTTCCCTAGTTTACGCGCAAAAGCAATAAGGGCAGAAGCAGCTCTCAAGAATAGAAGGTGCCTACTACTAATGGCCTGTTTCCAAGAAGAATTATTATCAAATAAAATACCTAGGTAGGTGTTAGTACAGTCCAATTTGGCTTCTTCAATGAATATCGGTTTTATCGAGGCTATCTTTTTACCAAAATGCATAGCAAAAGTTTTTTTTATATTAACCTTAAGGTCCAATGAGGCCATAAATTTACAGTAGCAATTTAACAGAATCTGAAGTTGTATTGGGGTTTGCGCCATGATCAATGCGTCGTCCGCGTAGAGCAACGCGGGAATGGGACGACGGGCGATAGTTGGTAAGTCCTGACTCCCCTCTAGCATGGCCTTCTCAAGACCATTCGTGTAGAGATTAAATAAGAAGGGAGCCAAGACACACCCCTGCCTTACTCCCTTAGTGACTGCGAAAGGGGGAGTAAGCTCCCCATTCACCCCAAATCTAACCTTGGCGGATGCTTCGGAATACAGCTCACGTAGGAAGGATATTATCAGGGGATCTACGCCCAGTTCTGTTAGGATTGACCACAGCCTTGAGTGTGAAACACAGTCGAAAGCTGCGGTCAAATCCACATAAACTAAGTGGAGGTTACCCTTCTTTGCCCCTACATATTTCCCAATAAGAAGGGAGAGATTCAGCGCCTGCTCCACAGTGCCCAGGCCCTACCGGAAGCCATATTGCAGGTCTGTCAAGATGTTATTGGGCTCAGACCAGACCCGCAATCTATCTAGGATCAGCCGACCAGTGACTTTACCAAGGGAATCCAGGAGGGAGATGGGCCTGTAACATGCAGGGTTGTTACGATCTCCCTTCTTAAAAATGGGCAGCAGGGTAGAGGTTGACCAAGATTTTATAAGGCCCCCTTTTAGAGCAGCTTCAATTACCCGGGTCAGGACCGGTGACCAGAGCTCCTGCGTATGGGTGTAAATATCCAAAGTTACCCGTCTGGCCCAGGGGCCTTATCAGACTTCGAGGATGACAGGGCATTAACTACTTCATCATGACTGAAAGATAGTTCGATAGGGAAAGTTGATATGTTGGGAAATACTCCCTCCCCACTTTCGTCTGTATACAGACTTTCATCTAAGAATATTTTCGAGAAGTGAGACCCATCCCTCTGCTGAAATTGCTACCTCAATACTGGGGCCAGAGTTCACATCAGTCAACAAGGGTGATTTAACCACTTTCCAGAACATAAAACTATCCTTTCTATTACAGCTCTCATGAAGCTTCACCCACAGATCTTTTTTGATTTCTTGCCTACATTTTTTTATGGACAGATTATAAAGCTTTCTCAGCTTCCTAATTTCAACTTGATCCCTCACAGGTTTGCATAAAGCTATTTTTAGGGTCGAAAGAGCCTTACGACATTCAGGATTAAACCAGCCTTTATCTTGCAAGAAGTTCTGCTTTTGCTTACGAAGCAACTCCTCGCTAATTACCTTAGTGATGTTAATGAAACCAGTCAGAATCTGCTCTGCAGAGGAATGCAGATTTAAACATGTTTCCAACATGGGAAGGGCTCTGGTTATAACCTTTGTAGTTATAACATCCGGATCTACTTTGGACCATTTAACCGAATAGCCGTATGTTTTGTCTATGCTTATGGCTTTATGGTTTAATAACCCAAGGTTACCAGTTGTGTTACGTGCGCTCTGCGCTAAGATGCTAACACTGTTGGGGAAATGGTCACAACTAATATCATCTCCAGTTAAAAATGTGAGCAGCTGGAGGGCGTGGCTAGCAGCCAAGCATGGCGGCCGCTTAGAGTGAGAGCTCCCGAGGGCACTGTAGCCTTCTAATATATCCGACACATTTATCCGCTACCTAGCACACCTGAAGCGGCTGCGTTCGAGTCCGGGACCTAAGCGGTGGCACCGGTCCAATTTTAGGAGAAATCGGTGCACCGGAGCCTGATTTACGTCGTGTGGCGAGTTGGGGCCTACAGCCGGAGGAACAGCACCGGCCTTGCGTGCCATCCAGGCCCCGGCGGAAGTGCGGCCGAGCCGGCCGAGAGGAGTGAACGCACCCAGATACCCGCCGGACGGTACAGAACCAGCCTGCCACTCCTGACGACATCATCCGGCGGCACACGGACTGCCGCAACCACCAAGCGGGACTGGAGCAGCGCGAAGGTCAGTGAGACCCCAGCCTTGGCCGCGCGAAGCGGAGCTAACATCTTGAACCCCCCCCCCCCACTAAAGCCTAGCGGGCGGGAAAAACTACGGAGGACATCATCGGACCCCTCGTAACTGAGGGGTAGCAGTGGACATTAGTACCGCTCCAGACCTGAGGTTAGGAACGTCGGTGCCCCAGGGGGACGGCGCCATTCCGGCCATCTACGCGGGAGCTCAGGGGGGACCCTCAGGACCCGTGTCCTACCGGACACAACCAGCAGCACCGACACAGAGGCAAAGATCCGACACACGGCGGCCTGTCCGGTGTGCGGGGGGGCGGCTGCCCGGGCCCAGACCCTAAACCATCCGCCGTGACCGCGAGGGACAGGACAGCACGGAAGAACGAGAGTGGGGGTCGCAGTGGCCGTTCCAGCCCTGAGGGAGAGTATCGGGGGCAACAACACGGAATCTACCAGCGGCTCACCGAAACCCACGCAAACGACCAGTGAGGCTTACGCAGACAGTAGAGGGGGACACTCTGTTCACCACCCACCGACCTGATATTCTCTGGCTGATACCTACTAACGGTGACTTCAGACGACACGCAGGTCACGAATACGCAAGGCAAATCCCTGGACCTCACAGATCCCAGCACTATGGCGGGTAAAGGCCTCAGGAGTGGGTCCACGCAGGCTAAACTGGATAAATTCGCCTATGGCCACCAGGGTCAACAGCAAACTACAGGGCGCTCCTCCACAGGACATGCCCAGGAAGCAGAGAAAACGACAAAAATAACGCTGGAAGACATCATGAGAACACTCTCGGAGGTGAAAACTACGGTGGGCGCCATCTCCTCAGAAGTCTCCCTGCTGCGAGCAGACTTTCACAAAATGGCGGAGAGGGTATCGCAGGTGGAAGTGGTCACAAAGTCGCTAGTGGAAGATACCTCAGAGCTCCAAGTGGCCATGGAAAGGATGCAGAAAGTGACCAAGCTCCTACACGACAAGCTGGACGACCAGGAAGGGCGTTCGAGACGCAACAACGTGCGTATCCTTGGGCTTCCAGAGACGGAGGGGAAAGGGGCCATGGACCTCTATATAGAAGACCTCATCAAAAGCAAACTCCAGCCCAAAGGCCTATCTCACTTCTTCTCGGTGGAGAGAGCGCACAGAGTCCCGGGGGGCCCGCCCAAGACGGGGGCAGCACCAAGACCAGTGCTTGCCCGGCTCTTTAATTTCAGAGACAGGGACGCAATTCTGCAGGCGGCAAGAAACTCACCACCAGTGCGGATTCAAAATGCAACCTTAGCCTTTTTCCCTGATTACACGGCAGAAGTGGCCAGGCGACGCAAGTCCTTCACGGAGGTTAAAAAGGCGCTACGCGACAGGGAACTACCGTACTCCATGATGTTCCCTGCTAAACTACGGAAAGTGGCCGAGGGAAAGACTTGGTTCTTTGACACGCCAGAGGTGGCTCAAGAATGGCTGGAGGGCTGGAGACCAGCAGGACAGCGACACCGCTCACAACGATACCGACCGCGACATCGTACTGAGAAAACAACACCCAGTCAGTCCTCCCAACTGCCACAGCAGGGAGGCGAGGAAGAAATAGAATCGGACCTTGAAAGAGACCCGCTAGACTCTGGACAATTGGCTCCGGTATGAAGCTGAACTATATTGCTTTCGAGACTGTGTGGGCCGCGGGTGCCGTGGTTCGGACAAGGCTGAGTAAGGTGGGCACAGGCAGTGCCCAAAGGGGACTCACCAACCCCACAAGCAAGTAAGATGTCTGGGGGAGGGCTAAAGCACTCTGCACAGTTGGGGAAGCGGGCGGGGGTTTGTCCGTGGAGCAGGGTAGCAGGGAGGGGGGATGGGATTGAAGTTTTCATGTTGGAATGCTTAATTTTGTTTGTAGTAATCGTTCAACACCTACAGTATACTATTACCCTGACATCTGTATGTCTCCTACGAAGCACGACACAATTCGGCACATGGGTTACGCCACAGCACACGTTGTGTGCAAGACTCCCTCATCACCTTAATGGCCAGGCCACTTAATCACACGCCCGCCGAGAGCTCCTCCACAGCCGGGGGGATTCCCCCACTACGCATACTGACATGGAATGTCCGGGGCCTGGGTGACAAAATCAAGAGAGGCTTGGTCCTACAGGCCATAAAACGACAGAACCCAGATATGGTCCTCCTACAAGAAACCCACCTCACGGGGTCCACCTGCAAAGCCCTAGACAGACGTGGCTACACAATGGCGGTACACGCAGACTTCACTACTGGCTCCAGGGGAACAGGCATACTAGTGAGAAAATCATCCCCCTTTATGGTAACCCGCCGTGTGGAGGATGACCAGGGTCGCTTTGCCGCGGTCCATGGGCAGTGGGAGGGCAGAGCTCTGAATGTGATATCGGTATATATTCCCCCAGCCCTACACTCTGTGGCCCTACCGGCACTGGGCAAATTCCTTCTTGATCTCCCCGATGGCGCAACGATTGTTGGGGGGGACTTTAACGCAATCATGGATCCACTTAAGGACACCTTTCCCTCTAGAACCCGGCCACGAGGCACTGCACCACTGTCGGACTTTGCGGAAGCCCTAGGCCTTATAGACCTCTGGCGACAGTTAAACACCGAGACCACCCAATACACTTACTACTCAGCAGTACATAATAGCCTATCTCGTATAGATTACTTCATGGCACTGGGATTGGGACTAGACATGGTGGACAAGGTGGACACACTACCCAGGGGAATCTCAGATCATTCTCCGATTGTCCTATCACTCACCACCGGGGGAAAACGAAATGCTCGAATCTACCCAATCTACCCCAATTTTTTAAAAATCCCCAAGATTCGAAAGAAACTAAAACTGGTGACAACGCAGTATTTTGCTGAAAACACAGGCACAGTGGTGTCACCTTCCACCCTATGGGAGGCGTACAAAACAGTACTCAGGGGGGCGGCCATTGCAGCGATTACGGGACACAAACGGGACTCACGAAACGACCTCACAGACCTGGAACTTGCACTCGACACGGCCAACAACGCACATATGACAGACCCCTCCCCGTCCACGACACACACCCTCATGGTTCGGCAACAACAATACCTAGCTCACCTCAAAACGACTGAGAAAGGATATATCGCAAACACTAGACATAGAATTTACGATGTGGGCGACAAAGCAGGTCGTATGCTGGCATGGCTAGATAAGAGAGGGAATGGAACGAGAGGTATTCAGAGGCTCAACACAGAGGAGGGGCGGACACTGGTACACCCAGAAGAAATAGTTTGCGAATTAGCGCGACACTATCGGGCAATATACACACCAGAACGGAGGGTCACACGACAAACGGCAACGGTAACACTCGCGGACATTACCATCCCCAGCATTGCACAAGAAGATAGGGACACCCTAGAACTAGACCCGACGGAGGAAGAAATCCAGCTGGCGATCCAGGCGTTACAGTCCGGTAAAGCACTGGGCCCCAACGGGATACCGGTAGAGTGGTACAAGTCCATGGCTCCAGACCTCAGTGCCCCATTACTGGCCATGTATTTAGAGAGCAGGGACGAACTAGAGCTGCCGCTGGATCAACGCACGGCCACGATTGTAACGATACCCAAACCGGGGAAACCCCCGACAGAGTGTACCTCGTACCGCCCGATATCATTATTGAACATCGAGGCCAAGATACTAGCTAAACTTCTAGCTACCCGCTTGCTGCCCCACCTCAGTACCCTGATCCACCCTGACCAGTCGGGCTTTATGCCCCACCGGAGCACTGCGATGAATCTCAGAAGAGTCCACGGAGTGTTAGCCCGAGCGCACCTCCTCACGGAGCAGGCGGTGATTCTCTCTCTCGACGCTAAAATGGCGTTCGACCTGGTAGAGTGGGAATATCTCTTCGTGGTACTGGAACGCATGGGATTTGGGCCGAAATACATAACATGGATACGGTTGCTTTATACGAAACCCGTCGCACAGGTGGTGGCCAATGGCCACATATCGCCGAGATTCCCTCTGGGCAGGGGAACTAGACAGGGCTGCCCCTGTCCCCCCTGCTCTTCGCACTGGTGCTTGAACCTTTGGCCATCCAGATCAGATCCACACCACTGTTCGCAGGCATCAAATGGGAGGAGGGGTGGGAGGACAAAGTCTCGCTATACGCGGACGACATGCTCATCTACATGACCGCACCTGATACAGGCATCCCAGCCCTGCTAGACCTCTGTGACACGCACGGGCGCGCATCGGGATACACTCTCAACTGGTCGAAATCCACCATATATACGTTAAAGGGCCCGGCACCGAGACTACAGGGGAACTGTCCACTGCTTACGACATCTGCCTCTTTCAAATACTTAGGTATTGTCATCACGTGCGTGGAAGCAGATTTTTTTGTTAGCAACCTTAAACCACCCATAGATCGCCTGCGAGCAGATGTTAAACATTGGGCGGCCCTGCCCCTGACCCTACTGGGAAGGGCGGCATTGTACAAGATGATGGCCCTCCCGAGGCTCCTCTATGTCCTGGAAAATACTCCACACCTGGTACCACCGCGTTACTTTAAACAGATTGTGGCGCTGGTCACTGTCCTGCTCTGGAATACTGGCCCGGCGCGTATAGCGTACGACAAGCTGGTAAAAAGCTGGTACGAGGGGGGCATAGCGCTCGCCAACATTCAGCTATATTACTGGGCGGCCCAACTCAAAATTATAAACTACTGGATCCACGCCCCAAAAGACGACCCGGCCTATCGGGCGGATTGGTCACAACTTGGGACGGACTGTATGCTGTCCGTGCTCTACAACAAGTCACAACTGAAGACCCTGATTGGTCCGACCAAACACACGGCGGCACTATGGCACATGGCACAGGCCCGTCTGGGTTGGGCAGGTCGAATCACCAAAATGACGCCCTTGTGGGACACGAAGGCATTGGGGAACCTGAGAGGCTGTAAAGGGTTTGAGCGGTGGGATTCCATAGGCATCTCTACAGTAGGGGACCTCTGGGACAATGACTCAGTAATACCGTTTCCGCACCTACAACAGCAATACAACCTCGGTCCCACAGAGACGTTTAGATATGTCCAAATTAGACATGCATTACTACAGGCAATCCCTACAGGCACCACTCTGCCGGACTCCTCTCCATTGGAGGATAGACTGCTGACGGAATTCATGCTCCAAAGCGCCACCTCCCTTACATATAAAAAACTGATCAACAATCTCAAAGACCCAACGCTAAAACTTAAAGAAAAATGGGAAAGGGAACTAGGTGAAACAGACGAATTCGAATGGAATGAGGCACTGGCCTCCCCGAAGGAGGTTGGAATCTCTAGTAAGCTCAGACTAGTACAACTTAAAATCCTACACCGCATCTACTACACCAGGCCACTGTTGCATAAAATACAGAGAGCACTACACCCCTTCTGTTTGAGAGGATGCGGGGAGGAAGGGACACTGATACACACACTATGGGAATGCCCACAAATACGCGAATTCTGGAGACAGATACTCCGCTCAATCTCCCAGGCCCTTAAACTTTCCATATTACCTGAACCACGTAAATGCCTTCTGAACATCTGGGACCCCAATGATCTGGGTAGGTACGAACTGATTTGGGCGTCATTGGCTATGACAGTGGCTAAGCGGGATATAGCACAGAAATGGGGGGCGCCAGACGTACCCACCGCCAGTAGATGGGCTAAAAACATGGACATCCTAATGGTGACAGAGAGCGGTTTACGTACTTCGGGCAGCGCCCCGGAAATGGAACAAAGTTTGGGCGGCGTGGAACATATACAGAGGGGAAATCTGTGAACCCTTACCAGAGGGAGAGGACCTAGACTCGGAGGGGGAGGAGGAGTAACTGAACGGTTGCGGGGCAGTTGCCTCAAGAACAGGACAACGGTACATTGGCGGCACTAACCTGGCCACACACCAAAGTGCAAGTGGAGACACAGGCTACTACGAAATGTGGGTGAAACAAAAGGGTTACGATGACACATGGTTGGGGGGGTAAGTTGGGAAGTTTGTTGATAATGTTTTCAATGAAAAGAGATTTCACAGTCGCTGATATATGAGGGAGGGGTTATCAGAGGATTGCAAACTGCACAATGTAACTGACGATTGATGTATGTACAAGACTTGGGAAACCGCAGGCGACGCAGTCCTTGTTACGAAAATGTCGCTCATCAACTATAGAAATGATAATTTTATACGATATGTAACGATTGCCGAAAGAATGTATGCAACTGATTAACCACTATTCCTTCCTGTCAATAAAGTTTAAAAAAAAAAATGTGAGCAGCTGGTCCTTCATATAGTTGGAGATCAAGATGAAATCAATTATGCTGTTACAACCCCTGCCGTGAAAAGTTGGGGAAAAGTCAATTGAAGGCTCAACTAATTCATTAGCGTATCCCAGTCCTAGGGTAAAGAACATTTCATTTAAGGTATTCCCAGTACTGGAGTGAGCGAAATGTGTTAGAGGTCTACCGCCTTCTACAATGCCACAGTTAGTCTTATTATATTCTTTACATAAAGTATTATTAAAATCTCCACCCCATATCAACTTAAAAGGCGAAAAGGAGCATCTACTCCGTTGGTCATCTAAGACAGAGCTTATCCTATTTATCACTTGGACAAATTCTGGTGGAGGCAAATTATTATAAAAATTCACCAAAAAGTATGTGTGCCCTTGTTTCAGTGAAAGTTTGAGGATCTGATAGTTCTCTTCGGTTTTTAATTCGACGATGTCCTTAAGTGGGAGGGTATTAGATACATATACTGATAGTCCTCCCTTGGGTCTGCTGAAAAGGGAAGGATGTGCACTAGAGTGGTACGATCTGTACCCCGGAAGATGAATAGCAGTCACCGACCATGTTTCCTGGCAGCTACGTTATGATTTCTAATTGTTTCTAGCCAGTTAAGTTGGTCGACTTTAGGACGCAGACCTGCTACGTTCCAAAATATGATAGAGAGGGTCGAACTACTGGATGATTGTACCTTGGGAGGGAGATACGGTTGTTTAAAATTAATTTCCGCAATTTGAACTTGGGTCGACGGGGAAGGATCTTGTGTTAAATTCCAAGGCCCTTCATTCAAAATACTGTTTTCCGGGGCCTTATTAGGAGGATCACTTGGGCTTGAGCAAGAGAAACTGTAACAATAATCCTCAGAAGGGGAAACCTTTTGTGGTACGATCAGCTTGTCTAGGAAATGCAGGTTAGAATTATCTAAGGAAGTTGGGGGGGCTGTTAGTCATTCAATATCGTATATTCCTGACAGAATGTTATATCGGTTCTGGGTGGGGATCGACAATGGTCTTGTAGTTAGTTGGTGGATGGACCTGCGTTCCTGGGTAAGAGGGTTATTCCACAGTGGGGGATAAAAATAGCCTGGGGACCTAAAATGATCTTTCTGATATAGAAATGGGGGTCTAGAGTGCTCAATCTGATGTAGTGGTAGGGACCCAAAGCAAGGATCCTGATATTGAAATAGAGGTCTAAGGCGATCATCTCGTTGTGTAAATTGGGGCCTAAAGTGATCAACCCGATGTTGGAATAAGGGTCTAATGCGATCATCCTGATAAGCTAGAGGCCTGGGATTAGTAACAGGGGTTATCAAAGTTCTGGGATAAAAGTAGGGCAATTCACGGGCTGTAATTGCATTACTTCCATTAAGAGGACGCCAATCTAAAATATGCCTGACTGCCCTTTTGTCTCTAAAATTTATTATGATAATATCCCCCGTTAAGTTCTTTATACTGAGTCCTAACCAGGGAAGGCGCCTGACGTGTAGAATTTCGCCATTTAGGTTAGGCGGAATTGGTCGGTTCTGCCTGAGCCATTTTTTAGCTGGTTTTGGTCTTCTCTCTTACCATCCTCCAGAACCGGGACTCCTTCCGGAGGCAGCTCCGCATTGTGCCTCTTAGGGAAGGATGTCCTCACAGAATCATCATGGCCAATGGATTTTCGGGGACTTCCTGGTAGATTAGGTTTTCCACCCACCTGAGCCTCTTTATCTCTAAGTTTCACATTTTGCTGAGTTGTTTTGGGGGGCATTGGATTCGGGGATTTCGATTTAATTTGATTTGTAGTTTTTACCGCCTTTTGGACGATAATGTTTGGAGATGGTACAGAGGTTACGGGCACTAGTGGGGGCCTTGGTACATCCTTAATTCCCTCTTTAATTTCCTCCATTACCTGTTCTAAATTCCCCAACTGTTGAGCTATTCTTTTTAGTCTCTCTACTAAAGGCAATATGAGGATCTAACCAGTTTTTCGATACTTCCCATTAAGCCAGTGCCAGATGTTTCTAGTATTGGGGAGGGTAGTTGAATGGCTGGTGCGAATAATGTAGGTGCAACAAATGAGGAGCTCTTAGATTTGACAGGATCAATATGACTAATCTTACTTATCTGGGTTCCCTTCCCCCCCTTTCTCCTTTTTTTCGGGGGAGGGCCTTGTGTTCGGGGATTTTTAGGAATTTTATTAGGTTTTTGGGCAGTCCCTACTAATGGTGACGGTGTGTCTGCTGAGGCTTCTGCCTCTCGTGTCGTGTTACCTGAGGAAGCGGAAAGATTTATGATCAAATCATTATTTGGATCGAGTGGAGGGGTTCTATCTTGGAGGAGTAATGGTATACTATCACCGAAAGATGCATCAGGACCCTCGGTTTTGCAATGCGTGCTGGTGTGCGGTGACATGGCTAGCTGTAACGGACCCAGAGATGAACGTTTGTTCTTAATAAACTCAACAGAGCAACGTCTCTCGTTCCGTCGCTCAGCGAGTACGATGTCCCTGTCAGTTCCTATAGCGGCCCTGATGACATAGTTATCTAATGTCCCTCGTTTTACTCCTCCGCCCACTAAGGATTTTTCTTTGGGGACAGGCGAGGACATGATGCCTACTTAAAGCTGTGAATACCTAGTTAGAACACACTTGACCTTTAATGTTATCTCGGTCCAAGCTGTAGACATGCGTTTAACAATACTCAGGGAGGCCAAAAAACTAAGCTTTAGGTGAGTCTGCTTACTAGAGTCATGTATATATAGGAACAGTCAGTCCTCTGCGTAGATGGCAAATCAAAAGGGGGGGCCCAGCCCAGCCCAGCCTCCTCTGGCCTCAGAGGGCCCGCCCTTTGCCCGGGCTTCGCCGGCGTCCCACGAAGCGGGGGACACGCAGCTTTAGTAGCGCCACCAGGCGCAGGGATGACATGTCCGGGCTGCGCCGCCGCAAAGGGTGATGTGAAGCCGAGTCCTTCACTCGGCAGCCGCGAGGATGGTAGGAGCGGCGGCGGGAGGACTCGAGCAATGCAGCGGCCAGGTAAAAATTCAACAACTGGTCCCACGGTCACTATTGGCAGTTTAGGAAAGACCCCTGGGTTTCCTGAAGCCTCACCCGCTCCACCGGGGACACGCAGCTTTAGTAGCGCCTCCAGGCGCAGGGATGACAGGTCCAGGCTGCGCCGCCGCAAAGAGTGATACGAAGCCAAGTCCTCCACTCGGCAGCCGCGGGGATGGTAGGAGCGGCGGCGGGAGGACTCGAGCAATGCAGCGGCCAGGTAAAAATTCAACAACTGGTCCCACGGTCACTATTGGCAGTTTAGGAAAGACCCCTGGGTTTACTGACCATGTTCGCCGACCTGACTGCTCCGTAAACAGGATGTGTCCCTCACCTTGCAGAACGCTTACTCCATCCGCGTCTAATTTAAAAGAGCGGGAATTGAGGGAACAAACAAGGCGGAGTTCCTCCAGAAATACGCGCAGAAGCAAAGAATGAATGACAAATTCTCTACATGGTTAGTAATAGAAAGAGCCCACAGTGCGTTGAAGGCCCGTCCACCTGTAGGAGCACAGCCACGACCTGTTATAGCTCGCTTTTTAAACTTTCTGGACAGAGACATGCTCCTTAGGGAAGCTAGGAAGCTCGGGGAGATCCGACATGAAAACGCACGCATAATGATTTTCCCGGACTACAGCAGAGAGGTGCGGAAACAGAGACACACCTTTGACTCAGTAAAGGCAAAACTGCGAGAGCATAAGATCCAATACATGCTACTCTTCCCTGCAAAGTGGAAAGTGATGTTCCTAGGCAGATCCCATTTCTTCCAGACACCGGAGGAGGCATGGCACTGGCTGGAGGAGAGGCCTACACTGGAACCGCCGGAGATACCACCAGGTCGCAATCAGTAATCAGCGGGAGATGCCAGGCGGTCCCAGGGCCCACAAAGAACGTTGAGACCGGCTCGCAAAGACCTACTTCAGGAGGCAACCCCCTATGCGCCAAGAGACACTGGTAGACCTCGAAGGCGCAGTGGCCGCTCATTGCATTCTCGCCTCTCAGCGGGCTCTCGCACTCTGTCTTTCCGGCCATCCAGACCCAGACACGGAGGCTGAAACCAGAGACACAACCTCTGGAGAAGAGGAAGACGAGGGACCATCCCTACAATCATTGGTGGTCGAAATAGTGACAACAGAACAGGACGCAGCACCGGACGCTCTGGCCTCCCAGGGGGAACCACCGGACTCTCATTCGTGAGCAGGGGCTTGCAAGGTTGACCGTGGAAACAGATTGAAACTCCGGAGTCTCCATGTTGGACACTCACCCCCGCCCGCCCCCACTTCCTTGCTACTCCACCGCCTGAAACCTACGGAGTGTAAGAAGACCTTCACTGTATCGCAGACGAGACGCCTGGAGTGGCTACGGACTTGGGCTTCCTGCAGCCCTTCTTGTCTATCTCCTTCTTATCTCTCTGGTCTTTCTCTTTATCTAGTTTCCTTCTTGCTTGACGAAGAGACTTCTTTTCTTTGACCCTCCAATGCCGACGGAGGCTTCTTCTCAGAGAACCTTGAGAACCCTACGAGAGTTGGAACTTGTGGAGTGAGTTGGGTTTGGGAGGGCGATAGACCACCACCCTGAAGCAACTGGCGGGGGATGCAACATCGGGGAGGAGGGGAGGGGGGAATGGGTGGGTTTGCAACAGTTCTTATTGTTTGGTTTGTTTTATTCTGTAATGTTTCTTTGCTCAGAAGTCACACACTCACAACAGCATGCACAATCGCCTACCTCCCCCGCCTGGGGCATAACAATCATCCATGCTCATGGATCCAAAGGTTGATCATAGGTGCCCCGGGAACGAGCTGGAGACTAGCCCCTATGCTGTACTCACCTGGAACATGAACGGTCTGGGAGATAAAATTAAAAGAGGGTTGGTGTCCACATACATAAAGCGGGTTCACCCAGACGTGGTCCTACTATGGGAGACTCACCTTAGGGGCATCAGGTGCGGGTTCCTGGCGAGGGGAGCCTGCGTGGTCCTAGCGCATGTGGGGTACACCTCTGGTTCTTGGGGAATAGCCATTCTGATTAAAAAGTCCCCCCCTCTACAAGGTAACACGCACATGGACGGATCCCCAGGGAACATACGTGGGAGTGACAGGCACATGGGGGAGACGGAGGGTCACTATTGTGTTGGTTTATACCCTCCTAAGCTACACGCAAAAACTCTTCATGGGGTGACAGATATCCTATTGGAGACACCAGGTACACTACATATTATAGGGGGCGATTTTAACGATGTAATGTCTATTCCCAAGGACCGCTCAGGTGACTATGCTCACCCACCTCAGACTACACAGCTTGCTAGAATGACAGACACACTTGGTTTGGTGGACGTGTGGCGACGGTTACATCCAGACACACAACAGTACTCGTACTAATCTGGGGCGCACAGGGTTCACTCACCACTGGATTACGTCTTTTCCCCAAGAGGGGTTTCTGGTAATATCTACGAGGCGGAGTATTTAGCCCGTGGAATCTCTAACCACTCACCCTTGCCTGTTAAGGGAGGGGGGAGGCCCCGGGCGAGCCAGGGAAATTGGAGGCTATCGGCCTGGGACCCGCAGAACAAAGAGGTGTTACAGGGACTCCGGGCTGACAAGGAAGTTCATTTTGCCGAAAATCTGGGATCAGTACAGTCGGGCATTGTATTGTGGGAGGCCTATAAGACAGTGCTCCACGACAGGGCCCAAAATCGAATAGCTTGGGAAAAGAGGAAGGCACAGGAGGAGCTAACCACCTTGGAAACTCAAATCCTGGTGTTAGAGCAGAGCTACCTTGCAGGCAAAGACCCACAGGTCCTCCGACAACTGATAGACATGCAACAGCAATACAGGGCCTTGGCTACAGAGGAGGCCAAAACACAGGCACAGGCGTTCCTTCATAGGTTATATGATGTAGGCGATAAGTCTGGCAAGCTCTTGGCCTGGCTTAGCCGCAAGGAAGTGGAAGCCCGGTGGGTGGAAAAAGTAATAGGTCAACAGGGGGAGACGCATATGGGGGACGCACAAATAGTGCAGATGTTCGCTTCCCGTTTCCAGAATTGTTATAAGGCCCAGGAGCAGGGTACCCTGGCGAAGATATTAACATACATGGACACTATTCAGACCCCGAGTCTGGAGGATGGGGAGAGAGAGGGGCTGGATTCGGACATAACGGTAGATGAACTTAAAGACGCGATAGCTAAATTGCGTCCTGGAAAGTCCCCAGGTCCGAACTGACTCCCTGCGGAATTTTATAACAAAGGAGCGGACCTTTTGGCAGTGCACCTCTTGGCATGGTTCGGAGACGCGGCTGAGTAAGGATTCATACCCTTAGATCTCAGAATGGCCACGAATAGCCCCCATCTATAAACCAGGTAAACCCCGTGAGGATTGCGCTTCTTATCACCAAATCTCCCTCCTCAATATATTTCTATTTAATTATTTAGAGCGCAGCAATCATCCCATAGGGATATCAAGGCGCTAGAGCACATGGTCCGGTGAAGCTGAAAAGAGTCGAACGAATAGTTTCTTACCTGTCGGTGTAGTTTTGCAGCTTGAAGATCTTTCTGGATTCACTATGCTGTGCATATTCCGCGGTCTTGTGGTTGGGTCCGGATTCGTAGTCTTTTCTTTGTTTTTTTTTTTTTTTTGTAGCCCTTGTGGGCGTCGGCGTCGCACCTCCTCGGGTGCATTTCCGGTGACGTCGGCATGCTTCCTGCGGAAGCTCCCACCTTTGGGCGCCATCTTCTGATTCTTTTTTCCGTGTTTCCTTCTTTTCCGAAGCAATGGCAATGTTCTATTCAGGTGAGAATTTCTTTACCGCTTGTCCTTATATTCTCTTACTTCTTCTCCCCCTATTTTTTTTTTTTTCGACCACCTCTTCTCTCTCCAGCCTCATCTTCCTGGCGGAGGTGGGTGGGTTCGCTAGTGAATCCAGAAAGATCTTCAAGCTGCAAAACTACACCGACAGGTAAGAAACTATTAGTTTTGCAGCGTGAATCTTTCTGGATTCACTATGCTGTGCATAGATTTTGTAGCGGTTTCTCATTTCTGTGGCGGCTGGGTGGAAGATGAGCTCTGGTTTCTGAATATATGCTGGAGCACCCTTAGTCCGACTTGTGCTTCTTTGTTCATCTGAACATCCACGCAATAGTGCTTCGTGAATGTGTGCACCGAAGCCCATGTTGCCGCCAGGCATATGTCTTGTATGGGTGTATTGGCCAGGAAGGCTATTGTAGCCCCCTTTTTCCTAGTGGAGTGGGCACGTGCCCCCTCTGCCAGCTCTTCTCCAGCCCTCTTGTGGCAGAGTTGGATTGTTTGCGCGATCCAGCATGCAATGGTGGTTTTAGTCACTGCCTTGCCCATGTAACTGTTGGCGAACGACACAAAGAACTGTTTCGTTTTCCTGTGTCCTTTTGTCTTTTCAATGTAATGCATGACCGCCCTTCTGGCGTCTAGGGTGTGCAGAGCTCGCTCTGCGCTAGTGGTTGGTTTTTGGAAAAAACTCGGTATCTGTATGGACTGGTTCATGTGGAACTTGGACACCACCTTCGGCATGAAGTGTGGGTCGGTCCTCATCACAACCCTGTCATTGTGTATTTGTAAGTAGGGCTCCTGTAGCGTTAGCGCTTGCAGCTCGCTCACTCTGCGTAAGGACGTTATTGCAACCAGGAAAGCAGTTTTCATAGTTAGCATCTTCAAGGAGGCCTTGTGAAGCGGCTCAAAGGGCTCCTTCATGAGTTCCGTCAGGACCACGTTTAAGTTCCATGCCGGTGGTGGCACCCACTTGGGTGGTGCAATCCTTTTCGCTCCTTCCAGGAACCTCTTTACAACTTGTGATGTGAAGAAGCTTCTGCCCATCTCACCCCTTGTGTATGCCACTATAGCCGCCAGGTGAACTCTCAAGGAGGACGAGCTGAGGTTTTTCTCCAGTAAGTGTGTCAGGTACTTCAGTACCGTGGAGTCCTTTTTCATTTTATTGTGCAGTCTTTCCCTCCTGCACCACATCGTGAATCTTTTCCACTTTGCGACATAGCACTTCCGTGTGCTGGGCCTTCGTGCCTCCCGAAGGACCCTGAGGGTGCTCTCTGGCAGTCTCAAATGTGCGAACTCTATGTCCTCAGGAGCCATGCTACTAGGCTCATGCTCTCTGGTTCTGGGTGCAGCACCTCTCCGTTCTGCATGGAGAGCAGGTCTTTTCTTCTGCCGAATCTGTGGGGTGCACACTGTGCCATCTCCATGATCTGCGAGTACCATGTCTGCCTCGCCCACTGTGGCGCGACCAGTATCAGGGTCATGGTGCTCGCTCTGCACTTGCTCAGTACTCTGTGTATCAGTGGTATCGGGGGGAAAAGCGTAAGCAAATGTCCCGGACCAATCTATCCATAGGGCATTCCCAAGGGACCCTTCTTCGTGTTGTCGGGATGCGAAGTTTCGGCATTTCGCATTCTGGCGTGTTGCAAACAGGTCCACTGATGGCGTTCCCCACCTGTTGAACAGCCTCCTTGACTCCTGAGCATTGAGCTCCCACTCGTGGGACGCCGAGGTCTGTCTGCTCAGCCAGTCTGCCTGAATGTTCTCCTTCCCTGGTAGGTGTATGGCTAGCAGGTCTATCTGGAGAGGGATGGCCCACCTCCATATCTCCTGCGCCAGCGTTGAAAGCGTTGTTGACTGTGTTCCACCCTGTTTGTTGATGTAGAACATCGCCGTGGTGTTGTCTGTCTTTAGCAACACCCTTTGCCTGTACAGTCTTGTCTGGAAGGCTTTCAGTGCAAGGAAGATTGTCTTCAACTCGAGGTAATTGATGTGCTTTGTCGCATCTGCTGGCGTCCAAAGACCCCTCACTTTGAGTTCCTCCATGTGAGCGCCCCATCCCTTCAGGGATGCGTCTGTGGTGATGGTCACTGTCGGAGTTGGGGGTGTTAGAGGCTGTCCCCTTGTTAAGTTCTCCATGGTCCACCATGCCATCTCCTTCTGTACTGCGTGCGTCACCACCACAAGATCCTCCCAACTGCCCGCAGCCTGTGACCACTGTTCCTGGAGCCATTCTTGCATGGGTCTCATGTGGAGCCGCACATAAGGCACTAGGTGGATGCACGATGCCATCATCCCCATGATCTTGCTCGCCGTCCTCACTGTCTGAGCTTGTCCCTTCCGGTAGAGGCGAGTTTCCTTGACCAGTGCCCTTGCTCTCTTCTCGCTGGGGAACACTTTGCCCTGTAAGGTGTTGATCTCTGCCCCCAGGAAGATCTTCACTTGCTCCGGCTCCATTGATGATTTCTTCCAATGGACGGAGAACCCCAGGTTTATGAGCGTGCTCGTCACTGTATGTGCATGCTGCTTGCACTTCTGGTACGAGTTTGCTTTCACCAGCCAGTCGGCCAGGTAAGGGTATACGTGTATCCCCTGTCTTCGTAAGTGCGCTGCGACTGCCGCGAGGCACTTCGTGAATGCTGATTTCAGTCCGAAGGCCAGCGTTGTTAACTGGTAGTGGCCTCCTCCGATTGTGAACCTGAGCATATGCTTGTGCTTCTCGTTCATCGGTATGTGTAAGTAGGCGTCCTTGAGGTCTATCGTGACCATGAAGTCTCCGACCTGGAATTGCGGCAGCACCTCCTGCAGGGAGGTCATCTTGAACTTTTGTGTCCTTATGAATTTGTTGAGGAACCTTAGGTCTAGGATGGGTCTCATCTTGTCGTCGACCTTTGGTACTAGGAAGTACGTTGAGTATATTCCCTTGTTCCTTTCCCTGAAGGGAACTCTTTCTATGGCCTGTTTTTGTAGAAGTTCTTGCACTTCTTCCTGAAGCCTCGCCAGCTGTTCTCTTGCTGGTGGCTTTCCCCTTGGTTTTCTGTTTGTTGGCTTTCTCTCCAACTCCAAGCAGTATCCGAATTGGATGATGTTTAGGATCCATTTGTCTGATGTTATTTCTCTCCATTCTTGGAGGTAGAACTTTAATCTCCCTCCCACTGGTGTCATGTGGTCGTAGGTGTTCAGATTGTCCTGACCCCTTCGTACGTGGTGCCCCCTGGGATCCTTTCTGTGGTCGGGCACCCGGAGGTCTCTGAAGTCACTTCGAGGTGGGCTGCTGCCCCCCTCTTCTATTCTGGCCACGTCCATTTCTCCCTCGAAAGGACTGACCCCTTGGCTGGTACTGCCAGGACTGCTTCTGGTGACCTTGCTGAGTCTGCAAGTCTGCCTGGTGCGTTTGCTGGAAGGCCTGGTGCGATGTACCTGGCTGGTTTCCACCTCTCCCGCCGGGCCTCCGTGCCGGGGTGCCTCTTCTGTTGCCTCTGAACTGCAATGCCCCCATGGATCTTGCAGTCTCGTTATCTTTTTTGAGTTGGCATAGTTTCTCGTCAACTGTTGCTCCGAAAAGCGTTTCGCCGTTGAACGGTGTGTTCAGGATACTGTGTTGTACCTCGGGTTTGAACCCTGAGATCCTGAGCCAGGCGTGTCTCCTTTCCGTGACACCCATCATCATGAGCCTGCTGGCGGTGTCTGCTCCGTCCAGGGCCGTCTTAAGGCAAGAATTTGCAGCGTTTTTCCCTTCTTCGATCAATTTTTCGGCCTTCTGCCTGGCATCCTGGGGTAGGTCCTTCACCAACTGCTCCAGCCCCTCCATGATCTGGTACATGTGCCTGTTTAACAGGGCGTTGGAATTAGCCATGCGCCAGTGGGTCGCGGCATTCCGCTCGATCCTTCTCCCCACCAGATCCATCCTCTTGCTCTCCTTATCCGGAGGTGGGCCCGAGGTAGTGGATACGCTCGCCCTCTTCCTAGCTGTGGCCGTGATAATGGAGTCAGCGGAGACCTCGCCCCGAATGTAGGCCGGGTCCTTTGAGGAGTGTTTGTACTTTTTCTCTGTTCTGGGAGTTACCGCCTTGCATGTTGCGGGCTCTTTGAACGCTTCCTTTCCCTGAGCCAAGACGCTCTCGAGCATTGGAAGGAACTGGCTTCTTGTTTGTGTTGGGAGCAATGTCTCTAGCAGGAAGTCTGCTTTCTGCTTTTCCTCGTCGAGCTTTAGCTCGAATGCAGCTGCGGCAGATTGTATCGCCGAGTTGTATGCCCCGATGTCGTCCGGCGGCGAGGGCCTCGAGGGGTATGAGTCGACCGCCTCTTCCGGGCTCTCGGTGTCGACGTCTAGGTAATCCTCCTCGCGTGGGTCAGAGGTGGCCGACTCGGCGTCCAACCTACTGCCCTCTTCCTCCTCATAGCTGTAATCCTCGTAGGGATTCTCTTCACCTTCCTGGTCGTCGTCGACCATCTCGTCGCCAGGCACATGGTCGTCGACATGTTCCTCTTCGACCAGATCTAGCACGGCGTGCTTGGTCTTGTGTGGAATTTTGAAGGCACTCATCTCGGCGTCGAAATCCTTCCTCCGCTGTAAGAGACTTGCCATTACGGCCTCTAGCCGACGTTTTTTCCTTTCCATCTCGGCTGAGTTTTCGGCTTCGGAACGTTCGGCCCCTCTCTTCGTCGCCTGGTTCGGCGGCGAGATTCTCGGCGTCGACGTCGAACTGGCTTTCGGGTCCTTGGACGGTGCCGAGGCTTTAGGGTCTTTCTCCCTCGACATCGATCGGTCCCTTTCGGCGACGATCTTCGACGCTTTCTGCTGGTCAACAGCTCTCGGCGCCAGGGACTCCTTCTCCGAGGATCCGCTGGGCCTGTTTGTGGTCGCGGACGGCAGATGTCGCTGTGTCGGCGCCTTCGGGCTCTTGGCCTCGTACTTTCGAGACTCAGAGTCTCTCGTGTTCTTGTGGGACGTCGAGTCTCCTACCTTATCAGGTGTCTTCTTGTAATCGGTCTCTACGACCGTGTAGCTGTCGTCTTCGGCGGCAGCGTTGTCCTCTTCCTCCGAGGACATCCCCAGCTCGTACAGCGATGGCGTCGGGGATTTTCCTTAGAGGGTGGCGTGTGCTACCGTCTGTCTCTTCCTCACACGAAGGGTCTTCTGGGCGAAGACGGAGCAGGCGTTGCAGTCCTCGCTTCTGTGTTCTACCGGCAGGCAAAGGTTGCAAACCGGGTGCTGGTCTTTCTGCGCGTACTTGTGTCTGCAGTTCGGGCAGAACTTGAACGGCGTGTTGTCCATCCTCGTGCGTTCAGGCCTCCCTGACCCCGTGGACGTCGACGATCGTCGAAGTTCTCGAGGTTTTCACCTTCTTTTCTCTTCGTCAATGTTCTGTGAAGTCTTCTTTAGTCTTCTTCTTCCAATATCTTCTCCAACTTCCACTCTTTTCAGCACTTTCTCCAAAAATGTCTGGAGCCCAAACGGGAACGATCCAGACCCGACCGCGGAAAAAAGAATCTGAAGATGGCGCCCAAGAGTGGGAGCTTCCGCAGGAAGCATGCCGACGTCACCGGAAATGCACCCGAGGAGGTGTGACGCCGACGCCCACAAGGGCTACAAAAAAAAAAAAACAAAGAAAAGACTACGAATCCGGACCCAACCACAAGACCGCGGAATATGCACAGCATAGTGAATCCAGAAAGATTCCCGCTGCAAAACTGATGTTTCTTAGTTTTTGGGGAACAGGTGGGTCTTTAGTTTTTTTCGGAATGATAAATGGTCCGAGGTGAGCCGTAGATCCAAAGGCATGTCATTCCATTTTTTTGCCGCTAAGTATGAGAAGGATCTCCCTCCGGACCTAGCTTTCTTAAAGCGCTTTGTTCTGACCAACGCTAAATGTAGTGACCGCAGACTCCTTGAGGGGATATAAAATTCAATTTTGTCCTGGAGTATTTTTGGGTCGCTTTGGTACAGTGCTTTATGAGCATGGCAGAGCAATCTAAATACTGCTCGTTGACGCACGGGTAGCCAGTGCAGTGTCTTCATGCACATTGATGCAGAGCTCCTCCTATTTTGGTTACAGACCAGTTTGGCAGCGGCATTTTGGAGTATCTGAAGCCTCGTGAACAGGAGCTCATTCATGCCTACGAATAGTGCATTGCCATAGTTGAGTTGACTTATCAGCAGGGCCTGCATGACTGATTTCCGACAATCCATTGGTATCCACGGAAACAGTCTTGTTAGTAATTTTAGCGTCGCAAAACCCCTTCCACAAAGGATCCGTACATGGTCCTTCATTGATAGGGTGTCGTCAATAAAGACGCCTACGTTTTTTGCACATTGTTTAGGGCTTGGGACGGTGCTCAGTGTTTGTGGCAACCACGTGGCGTCCCAGAGAAGCTTGGCCCCTCCAAAAAGTAAAATCTCGGATTTCCCCGTATTCCGTTTTAGGCAGTGCTCGTTCATCCATTGGGACATCTCTGTCAGGCAATTATGAAGTTTTTGTTTAGAGACTTCGGGCTTTTCTTCCAGTGCTACCATCAGTTGTGTGTCATCTGCGTATGAGCAGATGCCGATTCCCCACTTCCTGACGATTTTGGCCAAAGGTGAAACATAGGCATTAAATAAGGTGGGGCTTAGTGATGCCCCCTGAGGGACACCTCATCTGGAGGTGCTGGATTTAGATTGGAATTGGCCCAGGCGGACTGACTGAGTTTGGTTGCTTAGAAATGATCTGAACCATTGCAGAGCGTTGGAGTGAATTCCCTTGGCATGGAGAATTTCCAGCAATCTGGCATGTGAGACCATGTCGAACGCTGCCGACAGGTCCAACAGTATCAGCGCAACTGCTCCACCTTGAACAGTGCTTGTTCTGATGTTGTCTAGCACTGCCAGCAGCGTGGCCTCCGTACTGCTGGTGGCCATGAAACCAGTCTGTGATGGATCCAATAGATTGTTGGTTTCCAGGTAGTGTGTCAGTTGCTTATTTACCAGTCTCTGCAGGACTTTGGATAGGTAGGGAAGTTGAGAAATGGGACGATAGTTCTCAGGATTGAGAACATCCGATCCAGCTTTTTTTTTTAACAGGGGGGGTTACTATAGCCTGTTTCCAGATATCTGGAAAGATGGCAGTTTTGAGGGAGTTGTTAAACATCTGGGTGACGTATGGGCAAAGGATGGGGGCAATCTGAGCGAAGATGAAGTGAGGGCAGGGATCGAGGGGAGAGCCAAATTTCACTTCTCTCATTGCTTTAAGAACCTCAATTTCTGTCAGTGGTGTGAAGTTGCTTATTTCTGATTGGGGCTCTGGATGTGGGATTTGGCAATCCAAGGTAGCTATGTCTGTTTGTGTAGTGAGGTTGAAAGATGAGTAGATTTTACTGATTTTGTCCGAAAAAAAGTTACTTATCTTTTCGCAGGCTTCTGTTGAACGTCAAATGTCAAACTCCTGGCGATTGTACTGGCTCTCCGTCTTCGCCAGGTCATCACGGCCTTGGTGCATCGAGACCAGACGGGTTTCCTACCAGATATGGTGACTGCACAAAACTTGTGAAGAACCCACAATTGGCTCATGGAGGGGCAGGATCGAGAAGATCACCACATGTTCCTCTCCTTAGATGCTGAAAAAGCGTTTGACGCTGTGCACTGGCCCTTTTTAGATGCTACTCTAGTTAAGTTAGGGATTGGCCCAAAGTTCTGACAATGGATCGACCTCCTCTATGCAGACCCCCGGGCTAGGGTTAAAGTGAATGGGTTATTTATTGTTTGACGACATTCCCATCAGACTGGGAACACTTCAGGGATGCCCATTGTTCCCACTACTTTTCTCGCTCACAATAGAAATAGTGGCGTATGAGATCAGACAGAAACAAGAGATACTAGGGTTCCAAATTACACCGACCGACACAGGGGAAGAAAAGATTTCACTCTATGCAGATGATATCTTGTTATAGGTTACCCAACCCGATGACACACTCCCTGCCTTGTTTGAACTCATGGACAAGTATGTGTCCTTTTCGGGCTATGCCATAAATCGGTCGTATATAGTCCAGGAGGTCTGACCCTCTCTTCCTGGGGCCCTTCAGGTAGCGCAGACAGGATTTACACATTTGGGGATTTACTTCACCACAGACAAAAAACTTTCATATCAAAACAATATTCAGCGGGTCATAACAAACTTTGCAGTAGACGCGCTGAGGTGAAAAGCACTCCCCCTCACGATACTGGGTCGGGCTGCGATGTTCAAAATAATCACCCTGCCCAGTTTCCTGTATGCCTTCCGAAATGAGTACTTCCCCTTCTCCAGGCAGACATACCGGGCGATAGGTGCTGAATTGCGCTCCCTGCTGTTGCTTGGGAAGCAGGCGAGGATTGCCCTAAGCACGCTCCAGCAAAACCAATACAATGGAGGAATATCCCTGCCAGACATCGAGGCCTATTATTGGGCGGAACACTTGACACTGGTGAACGAGTGGATCCACACCTCGGCTGTTCACCCCACCCATAGGCTAGAGAGGGACACCATGGCGCAGCGTTCATGCTTACATTTCCTTTATAGGTGGGCGAAGTAGGAACCTCCTAGTCCCGGCCATAAAAGTAATATTGGAAGTATGGGACAGAGCGACTAAGGTAATGGGCTGGGCTCGCAAACCAACAAAGCAGACACCGCTCTGGTATTGCACCTTGTTAAAGGAGCTCCACAAACTTAGGGGTTTTGGGGGTTGGAATGCCATCGGCATCTCTAATATTGGCGATGTAGTGGCTAAGGCAGAACTCAAAACTTTTAAGACACTAGCAACGGAGTTTGGTTTACACACTACCCACATTTTTAAATATGCGCAGCTGAGACATGCCTGGGCAGCCGAAAGTTGCTCTCCTCTCCCGGACTATGCCCCGCTGGAGGGACGCTTACTACAGGAACAGATATCCCATAAGGCAGTCTCCCTAACATACAGGACCCTGAACAATAACATGCCAGACAGACTGGGGAAGTTGAGGGAAACGTTAGACCAGAACATGGGCGCACTAGAAACAGTTGACTGGGAGGCAGCCCTAATGCACCACAGAGAAGTGGCAATTAAATCTCGTCTTCGACTCATCCAATATAAGATATTGCACAGAGTGTGTTACGATAGGGCCCAACTCCATCGCATGGGCCGAGCCGCGAACCACATTGCCTGAGATGCACAGAGCCACAGGGGGACTTCTACCATACTAATTGGGACTGCCCCATCATCCATACATACTGGGTACACGTCCTGGGAGAACTGAGTAAAGTATTGGGAGAAACATTACCCCTAGACCCCAAATTTGTATTATTCGGCATACCCGGGGATGTTGATCTGGGGCGCCCCCAGCTTATCTTTGCACTACTGGCACTGGTGGTAGCGAAACGAGACATGGCCTGCGCCTGGGCGGTGGCACTGCCTCCCCAGCTAGGGGAATGGAAGAGGGATGGACATGTATATGGTAGCAGAAAGAGTTACATTCAAAGCGAAAAGTAGCCCCAAGAAGTTCCGTAAGGTGGGGGGAAAATGGAGAAAGTACTATGGAATGGATGGAGAGCTGGGAGTTGACTAGCCAATCACAGCTTTCGGGCGAACCAGTGTTTCTGACGGGGGGACCATTGGGCGGGTCTCTCAGACAGACGAGGGATATGGGAAGGACCTTGCTAGCAGTGCTACTTATTAGGAGACCGCAGCACTGCCCGGCCCGAGGAAGGGAGGAGGTGATCTGTCTTATGATGTGGATCATATATAACTGTCTTCGCACGACTGTGACCAAATGTGACATGCTTATTGTTTTGTATTGGTTGAAAATGCAAATAAAAAATATATATATTTTGAAGTTTCTTCTTCAGTTTGTGTCCCATTTATTGACAGTGTGTGTGTATGTGTACAAAAATGCTTAACACTACCCTTTGATAAGCCTAAACTGCTCACCCACATTACCAAAAAAGAGAGCCTTTAGAATTAATTTAAGCCCTGTAAACCAGTAATGGTGATCTGGACCATTTACATAGTTGACCTCATTTTGGTACACTGCATAGCAAGCCAGCTTCCTACAGTAGGCAAGTGTATTACACGGTGAGGTTGCACTACCACACTATATAATACACCCCATTCCTTTATACTACCCAATTTAGGAATGTATCATCTTGCATCATAATTGTATCATCTGAGCTGTTAAAAGACCGAATCAGGGGAAGGTGCTACTGGCTAGGTCCTATGATAATGTATAGTTGAAATAGCTCTTTATGTAGCTTGAGAGGGCTAGATATTTTGTTTGATTTATGACACCAATACCGGACTGGGTCGGGGGGTGTGGAGCCCAAGATATTGTATGGAGTTAAGGACCACAAGAATTCCCGTTTATTGTGGTCAGTGGGGCCAAACCTCTGCATAACAAATACTTTGGCTTCCAGTTTGCAATACTGCGTTATGGATCTGTCAAAGAGCATTGTATGCAGCCTCTGTTAGACTTGTATTCATATATTTAAGATGATCAAACATACAGGTATGGTTCTATTATGCAAGGTCTTTCTTATAAGAGTCAGTGGTCTAAGGAAATGCACTTCGGTGTGAGCTCTGCTTACATTACTGACATTGGTTCCAGTATAAAATAAAGTGTACACCCAACTGCAAAGTCTGAACTATTTGAGGCAACTTATAACGCTCCAAGAATATATGCAAATGCAGGAGCCTGAAAGCAAAGATTGGTGGCTGCTTGCTTTTAAACTAAAATGAAAACAAAAAATATTTCACTTGCAAAAACAAAAAATGTTGATAAACAATACTGCAATTTTAGGTACCATTCCTATGAGGCATCTTTTCGTAAAACGTGTTTGATGTATACCAACATTTCCAAAAAAGATAAATAATGCAATGGGCAACATGAAAATAAATTAAGGCCAACTTTCTAAATGAAGTCACAAAAGTGCACCCGCAGGTATACATCCTTAAATTGGTGCACACAAATTTCAGATTTCCAGAAGTAGGCTTGGAAACCGTGCTCCTAGAAAAATTACAATTGTCAATTTGCCCACGCGAAAATCTGCAGAGCATCTGCATATTTACTTTCCTTACACATTATTTTTTTAGGTTTCCAAAATACAAAGTAAACCTAGGTCATATTCAATAAATGGATCACGGCTCGAGGTGGGTCGGGACTCTGACCCTTTGGGAGACCGGAGGAGCTGTCTGTCCACCTGGGGACTGTTTGTTGCTGTCTGCCCCTGTTTGCTGTGTCCGGGGATTCGGCGTGTACGGCGGCCGGGGACTGCGAGTACCAGCATTCCCTTGACCATCAACAGCTGGTACTCTTCCCCTGCCGGCCCCGCCTACCTGCCTAATAAAACACTCCTTGTTTATGTCCCGCGGGACGCACGCGGGACGCACGCGGGACGAAGCGCGGGGCTAAGCCCGGGCAAAGGGCGGGCCCTCTGTGGCCCTCCGAGGCCTGTGGAGGCCGGGACGGGCCACCCCGCTTGGTTCCATCACAGAGGGAGGTATCGTGCCTAAATATTATTCGTTGTTTTGTCTGGCATTTCTTTAGACTATTACAAACACGATGTCCATATGGGAGGATCTCAACGCCCTTTGCGGTACTAAGTACGCCCCTGATCTTATAACCTCCCCAACTGTGGATTCTTTTTGTCTTAATGCTAATGGCCTCGCTGACAAACCTCATAGCCAAGTAAACGCCGCGCCCCTGGGTTCCTACAATAGATGGAAGCATGACATCGAAACTAACTTTGGGAACAATACAAGTATACCATCACTTGCTAATCCAATAGCATTTATCGAGGACCCGGCCGCGGATATACCAGAGGACCCTCTTTTGTCTCTCAACACGACTTATTGGCCAAAATTGAGCAATTGCTGGTTGCTACTATCTCTCCCTTGGTCACTAAAATGAATGATTTAGGGGAAAGGCTGACCAATATTGAGTCAGTAATAAGAAAGCTCCCGCCTCCAGCTACCATTATGGACACATGCGTCTGTCCTAACCCTACCACCGCCCCCGAAACGTATAAATCTGGCAATGGGGCCATCCAAATACAGCCATTACGCACACCTATTCAAATAGGCCCCAAAGTATCTGTCAAACCTGCAACAAAAACCCACACAGTGGCTAGATCCGCATTGGCAAGAATGCCACATATCAACCTGCCCCCTGAGGCCGCCCGTATGTCTCTGTCCTCTCTGGGGTCCCTGCCCTCACCCAGGGAACACGCAAATCCCAGCAGGATTTGTTAAATAAGGCCACCTATTGGCTAAATAAGAATAGACCGTTGCCGCCGGGGCTAGACGGGGGTATCTTGAGTGTCAGGAGGGTGGGATGGTTAGGGACGCTGCCCAAATGCATTGCTGGGGATTTGGTACTTATTAAATTTAAAAATAACAATGTTGCCCCCTTTTTACGAGTTTGTACCCCCAATGAAAGTGAAAGACAAGGCACAATTCGCATTTGGGATCTATATGATTTTTACCCGAGCTCCCCTCACATTACATAGGGCAAACTCTTGTTTTTTTAATGGTAACTGAATTTTGCACAATAATTGTTGAATGATGGCTTTTTATTGTGTCTATGAAATGAAATGTCTATGGTTTTTCTGTATTGTTGATGCTTTCATGATTTTTAATTTAAAAATCGAATAAAGCTTATTATTGATTGATTGAATAAATGGATCAGAATTATTTTGGTGTTTACAAACCACTGAGCATGCATTTAGCAATGTTCCATTAAAACAAGCTTTGTTACTAACTGATCATTCAGTAGCTGCCCATTAGAACTAAGTAATCAAATCTTTTGTCTTTATTTAACTATTTCAAATAAATAGATTTTGCTTTAGGCCAAACCATTATCTATTACAATGTAAAACCAAGTTATTTTATGAATCTCTGGAAAAAGGCCATTGCCCTAGACAGTTATAATTGTGCTTATATTTGAAGCTCCGAAGGCCCAATCAATTTTTACTTGCCATTTGACTTCAAAAGAAGTTCAGTGCCAGTTAAAACCTGTGGTTTATAATAATTATAACTGAGTAACCATGATATTTGCAAACTATATTACTTACTTTCAGCTCAGTATGGCTTTTCACCATACCATATTCTGACTATAACTACCTCAAATTAGTGAACCAGAAGAAAAAGAAACCATAGCAGAATTGGGAAGCTATAGTAAAACAGAACAAACATTTGCAATGCAATAGGTCTTGCATTACTGAAAGTTTGAGCTATTGCTGTTGCAAGTAATAAAGCAACGCCAGTAGCCCAAATTTTCAGAAATGCGAGACTTATTGTATTGCAAATGTAAATGCTTGTTTTCCAAAGGATCGTGTCCTTTTTAGGCAACACTAAAACCATTCTGTATTAAGGTGTTATAATAAAAGTGATACAGTACTCATTTCACCAACTTCCGTATGATGAAAAGCTGAGTCAGCCCGGCCAGGGCTCAAACGTGTCAACAATCTTACTAGCAGTAACGTGATGTAAATAAAAGCGGTTATAATCTCCCAAGTCAATGGGGCTCAATTAAAATGACTTCAGAAGGATGAAAAGCGGAAGCAGCACCGCCGACAGTTGAACCTGTGACTTGATGTTTGAAAACAAAGACCTCAGTTGCGACAGCTTAAATAACAAAGCAGGGGCACCTATCAATCAATCAACATGGAGTTAAAGTCATCTCTGTAGCAGGTGCATTCACCCACTATTTCACCTGGTTAACACAACAGTACAAATAATTGTATATACCATAAGAAGACGTACGACTACTTCCCAAACTTCAGATATACTTGTGCAAAATACTTCACCAAAGCCTGCACTCGAAAGCACACCAAGGTCGGGTTGAGGTTGAGAGCAATGAAATGCCACAAATCTCACAGTACTCCCAATCCAAGGTTAACCACAGACCGATCACGTGACGTGTCTTAAGCGCAAAGTGCCTAAAGTTATTATGCTGCTGTGGACATGCAGGTTTACCGTCGTCAGCAGAGCAATACTAAAATCATTTTTGTACAAAAAAATAGAGCCGGCAGAAGTGGAGAATAGGGTGTATCAATCCACCAATCTCTCTGTGCTCCCCCCTCCCAGCCCTAAAAGCATATGCATCTGATTATTTCTGCTGCTGGCTGGAAAGGGAGCAACATAGTTGAGAAGTGCACGTTTAATGCCTCTCGTATGATTTCCCTGGTGTATTCTGCTTGTTACGTCATGAGCAGACAAACGGTTAGATAAGTTTTTACTTAGTGATCCCTGAAGTGTGTGGCCATTTCCATTCCTATGGTGTGATGCCTTGCAAGCACAATGATTTAACTAACTGTAACCTTGGTATTACGAACGCAAAGCCCAGAGTACCACTGTAACAGATTATAAATAATTCAGCAGTATTTGGTACTGCGGCCGTGCCGGCAAGACTCGTAATTTTCTTCAACTTTGACGGAATTGCTAAACTTTTTCTGGTCATACTTTTGTTCTAAGATGTGATTCATTTAAGAAACAAAACATGACAACTTTTAACATGGCGACTTTTTCTTATTGCACTATTTAAGGACCTTTGTAGGATGCAGCACTAGGTGCATTTCGGGCCCGTCAGCATTCCTGGTCCGGGCACAGTGCCCGGCGTCACTCTAGGCACGTGACGGCGGAAAACATTTCGGAGAAACGATAACAATCTAGCCGGGCATAAATCTCCTCTGTAAGTTGAACGAGTAACGCTCTAAAGCAAAAATCCTTTAGTTGCTTCCCTGTGAAATGGATCGAGAAAGAGAACAATCCCGCGTGTGGTGCGCACGCCACAGCGAGACATGTGCTTTCAATTATCGCGCCTGTGTCTCGGCACGATAATTGAAACCAAATGACGGTCGGTGCTGGTAACAGACACCAATAGGCCATGGGCGGAGCAATGCGCCCGCCTTTAGTCAATTGCGTGCTGTCTTTTATTACAAGACGCACACAAACTCCAATCACGTGGAACAAAAGGAAAAGCACACGCAAGAGCGTGTGCGATTCGTAGGTCGATTTTTCAAACCCCCTCCAAAAGGACTCTCGCTGCGCGAGCACTGCTGCACACTGCAACGCTAGGCGTAGGACCTAAAAAAAGACTGGTGATTACGTAATCGGAACTCGCAAACCATATGAGCTGTTCAGTGTTCTTAAGATAAATATAAGCATTTCACACAAACCTTACCTTTGTTCTCTGTTCATTTATGCGGGATAATCTTGTTTCTGTTTTCTGGACAGCATTATCCCAGTCATCCAAGGAACCTTAAGAAAAAATAAAGGGCATGCCATTTTCAAGAATATTAGTATATGTGACCATGATTACCTCAAAAAGTTTCAATATCTACAATCTTATTGGTTTCAATATGTATAGTTCTCTTTCAAATAGATAACCCTGAGGAGATATTCAATATAACGAAAACACACACACACACACATCAATAATTCAAGTCTGCCCCATAAGGCTCATTTAACAATCATCAATCAGGACAATTAGGGAAAACATCATTGCGACATTTTCCAGCACATAAGTCATTACATGACAAAAGCAATAAGACAGAATTTAAGGAAGTTGGCTCTCTATAGGATAGGTAATATCAAGAATCCAGACATTCCCCCAGAAGTGTACAGGGGTCAATGTAAACCCAAAGAGCTCTATTTGTGGTAGTGGTGTCGAACAGCCTAAGGCCTAACACAGAGGAGTGTAAGACATTTGTTATACACACAAAGATTAATAAATGGCACCCGACTCAAAGTGGACACTGCAATTTTCAGTTCAGCAATGTTAACCTATGGGAAGAAAATAAGAATACAGTTTTGCAGATAAGGGTACAACTTACAGTCTTGGTTTTCAGGGTGAACAATCAGCACCAAGCAAGATTCAGGAAAGGAGGAAATCTGCACCTTCAGAGGAATAGGTGCGGCTGGGTGCAGGGTTCAAATTCAGAAAGGGGGTAATTGAAGAGGTGCAGCTCCCATGTGAGTAACATGGTTTGGTAACCCAGTCTACGGGGGTGAAGGTAAGCAGAGAGGGGGCCACAAAGCAGCACCAAACTTACACCCTCAGCAGCACAGGGGCAGCCGGGTTCCGAGTGCCAACACAGTGTCGGGCGCCCAAGGCAAACCAATGGGGAGATCGGTTTTGGAGAAAGGCTGCAGACTCAGGTCAGGAGGCCGGACAAAGCAAATCAACATCTGCCGAGGTAAGTAGAAATGCTAGGTGACGTACAGATATCGTTGGTCACGCTGTCAAAGGTTCAGGGGTTTCAGGTGCAGGGATGTCCTTATGCGTTCGAAAGTCATACTGGGCAGGTCGCGGTCAGAGGGAGTCTTAGTTGAGGCTGCAGGCACCGAGGCGGAGTCCGGCAGGGGTCAGCCCACGGTGTACTCTTACTCAGAAGCGATGGGGAACCTTCACAGGACTGGTGAGCCACTTGGACTCAGGCAGTGATTAATAAATGACACACAACTCAAAAAGGAGATCCACACTAATTTTAGAAAAATAAGCTTCTTTCAAGATTTATTTGAAGACCAAGAAAATACGTAAAAAGATAAGAATGTTTCTCATAAGAAATAATTTCCAGTTTAAAAAGTGGACTCAGTGCTATTTGCAGTTCAGCAATGCTAGCCTGTAGGAGGAAAATAAGTATACGGATTTGCAGGTAAGTATATAACTTACAGTCACGGTTTTCAGGGTGAAGAATCAGCACCAGGCAGGGTTTTTTGACAGGCCGCCAACAAATAATCCCGCTCGGTCACTATCAGACATCTGTCAAACCCTTGTGTACAGGTGTACTGCAGGGTTCTATATTAAGTGCAGTGTTGTTTAACGTCTACATGGCAAATCTCATAGAATTGATATCATCATTCAACATCTAAACCACCTCATATGCCAACAATACACTGCTGATTTTAGCCTAAGACAACATCCTGGAAATGCGGAAGAGAACTTCCAACATTATCTAACGGAGGTTATACATTGGATGAAGCGGAACCACCTGAAGTGAAATAGACAAAAGACAGAAATCATGCTACTAGGCAAAGCTAATAATCTCACCCCCGTCGCTGGTAAACTGCCCAATACCCCCACCCAAAAAGGTGGATATAGTTAATCTTGGGGTAAAAATTGATTCAATTCTATCTTTCCGCCCACAAACGTTATCAGTGGCTGGGAAATGTTTTCAGCTGATTAAATCTCTGAAGAATTTTTTTGATCTTCTTCCCGTAATAGCAAGGAAAACTGTTACAGCAGCCCTAATCACCTCCAGATTGGACTATTGCAATAGCCTTCACGCAGGTGCAAACAAGATAATCTTCAAGAAGCTCCAGACTGATCAACATGCAGCAGCCTGCCTGGTGTTGAAACTGCCACGCCGCCCCTCAGCTTCCGCAGCTTTAAAACTACTCTATTAGCTACCTATCCATAAAAGAGTACCATTCAAGATACTTTTTCATCACTTTCAGAGCTTTCAGGGCTTCAGGACCCAAATACCTAACATCTAGATTCACACCCTATGTCACTACACCCCTTCTTAGATCATTCTCAGCCAATCTTCTAAAATCCACAGTTCAGATACAAAACTAAAGGTGTGAGATCAGCAACCGTACTGGATTTAAAAGCATGGAATACACTCCCCTGGCATCTCCTTCTTATCCAATCAGAAACCAATTTCAGGAAATTCTTGAAAACCTGGATTTTTGGAGCTTTGGACTCACTCTGCCTCTCCCTTATCTAACTCTTCAGCTATTACAATAGCGCCACCTCTTCTGTGCCTCCCATTTATCACTGCACAGCGCCAAGGTACTCCCATGGAGTAATTGCTGTGCTTTAGAAATAACACCTACTACCACTACTACTATTGGGTCCTCTTCTTCACTCCACCGAAAACTGACCATTCACACAGTGTTTCTTGGTAAGATCAATGTAAAACCTTAAAATCCATTTGGGGTTCAGCCAATAAACCCTTGCCTCCTATCTCAAACGGTGAGAAGGGGCGAAGAGAGCTGGCAAGGTGATCAATTGCCCAACGTGGAAGGGAGTCACCTCTTTAGGCAAGAAGGCCATCCAAGTCTACAGCACCATTTTGGCAGGGAAAAGGATAGTCTAGGGCAGTTGCATCAACAGTGCCTGAAGTTCACTCATGAGGTGAGCAAAAGTGATTGCAATTAGGTACACAGTATTTTGGGTCAAAAGACGGAGCAAGCACCAGCGCATGGGCTTGAATGGTGTACACATGAGAAATGTCCAGACCAAGTTAAGGTCCTCACTGTGGCATTACAGATGGTTTGGGACGAAATGTGTGTTAAATGTTTAATAAATGGCATCACTACCCGTCCTTATTTAAATCTTTCATGATACAAGTATGGGCGGTTGGTCTGCCAAACATAGAAAGGGCCAACTAATAACCTTTAATAGTGCCCTCTGTAAGGTCCTGTTTTATCGCACTACTGGAAGAGGGCCTGTGCCATCTAGGGATGTAGACTCACTTTGTGATCTGCCATATGCCGTCGGCTGAGCTCTTCTACCATGGCATTCAAGGATACTGAGACCAGGGAAATGCCCTGCTTGTTGCAATACCACACGGCAGTGGTTCTGCCTTTGAGAACCTGCAACACCCTCCCACTGAGGGGCAGGAGGGCCTTATAACGCCTGACTAATGGCTCTCACCTCCAACAGATTGATATGAGCCGGGCACCCAGCAGAGATCAGAGTGCTTTGATTACCTTCTACCCCAGATGAGCACCCCACCCCAGCAGTGACACATCAGCCATCTCTGGATGGGACAGAGGCCAGTTGCTGGAACAAATGAAAGTGAGCAGACATCACTGCAGATCATGAGCAATGTTCTCTCTAATTTTTTTCCTCTATGTGCGGCAGTGTAAGGTCTCTGTGCACTGTAACCAAGGCTACGCGCGCCGGAAACGAGAACACGCGTGTGCGCTGCAATTAACATGAATACCCCAGCCCTGCCAAGTAGCACGCATTAGGTGGGGTCCACAACACTACACTAAAATGCATGAATCACTAATTGTTAGCACCTGGACAATGCCTGTGTAATAGGAGTCAGTAAACGCTAGTGTTGGAGCTGAATTTACAGCATTTCGGCAGGTGTTGGGCATATGGTGCTATAGGCGGGACACTGGAGAATTGAACGAGGGGCTTCCTGCTTGCGTCATAGTTTCAAGTAAGCATTTTACGTGATGTCTGATTACGCAGCTCTGATGTAGTGAGGCTGAGTATGGGAAGCGTTGTACTGCGGATGTCTGCCTTGGAGAGGATTCCTGGTAAACGCTGCACGCACTCACAGGTAAAAGCATGTGATTTGCACACAAGCCCCCGGTGGCCCTGTCTGGCATCAGTTACTGACAGGTGTGCATTGGTGCATGAGCCCCAAGCATCCCTGGTCCAACCTGAGAAGAGGGGAGGGTGCGGTTCGTGCCCACAGGCCGTGCACCAGCAGCAGCTCAGGTGTGAACAGGTAACCTCGGAAAGCAGGCTTTTAACTGTGAGAGGCCAATGTAAGGGCTCCTGTGTGCACGTGGTCTGCAAGCTTGCGGTTGATCCACTCTCAGGAGATTCACTTCCAAGGAGACAGAGTTGATTTTTTTGGCCTCCGGCGACGTTTTAGTGTCCAAGATTTGCATGGAGGATCTTTTTGAATTGAGCGGAGTGTGTGTTGAGGGTGGCTTCTAGAGGTTGCAGGGTACCCATGGCCTGGTCTGTGGATGCAGTAGGCAGAGTGGGCTCGCTAGGGCATGGGCTCAGGTGCCTGACAGCTCGAGGTTTCCCCATCATGATAGCGTTGAGCGGAGAAGCGAAATCTGGTTCATGTGGGGTATGAGAAAATCTTCGCCCCAGTTCCCCTTCAATGTGGCGCAGATCCACAACAGTTGAGGCACTCTATTGGGATTATGGGGCGATGATAGAATGCTTACCAGCTAGTCGCCCACAGTTAAATGCGCAGCTGGGTTCTGGTATGGTCCCTTAGGTCGTCCTGCCCTGCTTCACTTAAGCTCTGCAACCCTCTGAGTGGCAGAAGAGTGGGGAAAGGGTGAGGGCTGCTCTAGGACGACCCCATTCTGTAGGTGTGCAGCACAAGCGCTGTTGGGGTCTGCACTAGCTCACCCCATGAGTTCCAGTGTCCCCTCAGCAGTGTGGGCTCCACTGGCTTGGTTTCACTGTTGCAGGGCAGGGAGCAAGGCCCAGGAAAGAGCTGTCTGCAGGCAGTGCCAGGTGGCGCCTCCCTCTTGTAAATGCCCGGGCAGTTCAATCCCACTACTGCCATGGCCCTTGGTGAGCCTGCAGGCCCCAGAAGACGGCAGCAGGGGTCCGCCTCCAGACGGGCTAAAGCCAAGACCCCTCATGTGCCCAGTGCTGCAAAATGTAGGGTGTTAGGCCCATAGGGAACAGCCAGCACCTCCCGGGGTCCACAGGTCCCTGCAGGTTTCCCCTGTCACCGACTGGCTTTATCCTTTTTCTTCATCATTCAAATGATCTCAGAAGAGTTTGAATTATTTTAGGGTGGCATCTGTGTTTTGTGGAGTAAGGTGCCATCCAAACAAACCATGGCCATCCTGGCAGGATTCAACTTCTTAGGTGCCGGGGCAGAAGCCTGTGTGGATGCAGATTGGGGAGACATCTGTGCCAACGCATCCAAAGTTAATATTCAGAAGATCCTGGCTCACCCTTAAAGAGCGCACCGAGAATAAGCAATCTGAAACCCTGGCAGGTATAATACTATTTCAAAGGCCCACAATCAGTCCAGCAGCCTTGCACTATTAAAAAAGAGAAATGCAGGAGGAGCCAAGCTCGGGACCAAGATGGTCGCGTGAACACTCGGCTCCTGAGACCCCATTCACCTCCTGAGATATCCTGGAACATATCCTGAGCCCTGAGACTGTCATCAGACAGCGAAATAGGAGCGTCGCTCCCCGCTGCGTTTTTGGGCCAGCTCGGAGGTCGGGGCTCTGAGTTACGCAGCTTGCAAACCTGCGGCCTACCTGCCTCCCAAGCCGGGGACTAAAGTGAAAATTGTGCCCGGCCGCAAGTTGGAAGTTGCCGGTCTGGCCCGTCACTGTTTCGGAATCGCCCGAGAGCTGAGGGAATGCCTGGCCCCACGGTGACTGACTACAACTGCGGATCGACCTCGCTGTGGCTGCCGGTTGTGAGCGCGGGCGTGACACTGCCCGGGACGCCTGCAAAATGGAGGCACCTCTTCAGAACCTACATCAGTGGGGAGCTGCGGTGTCTACCACGACCTCAGGCAAAGCCTGACTACAGCGTGGGCCCCTGTGGGCGAGTTGAAGCGGCAGTAGGCCCTTGGGCCGGAAGACTGTGACCAGATTGGTCTGCCTGGGCGAGGAGCCCCCTTATATTACCAGTGGGACAACAAGGGACACACGGCTGGAATTGAAGGAGCCGTAACCGAGGTGCGCACCGGCAGAATACCCGGCTATATAGAGGAGTGCGGTGAGAGGCGCGTCGGGGGGCTGAATGAAGAGGCGGGACCAGAGCAAATGTTAGAGGTGGAGGAGACGGATGTAACCAAGACCCTCGCTGACGGAAGCAGATGCTGGGATGAGCCCACATAGTCTATAATGGCTGGGGGCAGCGCACCTGAACTTTTATGCACCATTTCCGAGATTCTAGCGCATGAGGCATCGGGCATTCTGGTGCAGGAGGCATCGAGCGCCATCGCGGAGAGGGAGTGTTATAGTGCTGCATGCAGACGGCGTGACCTGGCGGAGATCACATCTGGGCCCCTCCCCACGTAGCGGACTGCTGCACATTGCTGGGAAGATCTATAGCCACCATGAATAAAAGGCGTTGTTAGGGTGAGGCATCCACCGCCTGACGAGAGACCCTGCTTGGGCACATATATCCTTGGGGTGAAGGTTCGGTGCCCTGGCTCCCTGACTAAGACGCGGAGGAGTGTGAGGGCCTGAAATTTGGACTGAGGCACCACGACGAACAACGGATGCGTTGCGACCGCCGCGATGGCGCCAAAGCCGGATACCAATAAAGACTCTGCCTAGGTCCTCGAAGGGATCTAAACACGTTCAATCTAATAAGCTGGACCGCTATACGATGCCAAAAGGGTCCCCAGTCGAATCTAAGAAGGCCCTATCTCTAGGGGGAGACTTACGTGACACTCCCGTGGAGCCCACGTTAACGGATGTCATGGCGGCGATACATGGGGTCCAATCTTCACTCGGTGAAAAAATTGAATCACTGGATAACAAACTGGACACAGTCACGATAGAGGTCAACCTGATACGCGCAGATCTTTCAAAGACTAGCGAGAAAGATAAGTCGCTTGACATTAAGACTGCCAGCATGGTCGATGATATGGCGATATTGCAGCAGGAGGTGCGGGACCTCAAGACTTCTCAAGATGCTACGGACCGCAAGCTCGATGAATACGAAGGAAGAGCCAGGCGCAATAACATGCGCATCCTATCGGTGCCCGAGAAGTCAGAGGGCCCGGCGCCGGATTTGTTTGTAGAAGACATTGTCCTCAATCACCTTAAGCCGAAAGGTCCCACAGAGTGCCAAGGGGGATGGGGGGGGGGGGGGGGGGGGGGGGGGTAGAGACCTAGACCTGGAGCGCCCCCTCGCTCGATGATTGCCAGGGTGCTTAACTTCCGTGACAGAGATAAGATCCTAAAGGCGGCAAGGGCGGAGGCTCCCCTGCAATTTGAAAATGCTACACTCTCTCTCTTCCCAGACTTCACCCAGGCAGTGCAGAAACAGAGGCAAAGTTTCCTTCCAGTTAAGAAGAAACTCAGGGAAAAAGGCCTGCGATATGCCATGACGTTTCCGGCTCGGCTGAGGGTGGAAATCGAGGGGAAGACATGGTTCTTTGACAACCCGGAAGTTGCATCAGACTGGATAGACAGCAGACCCTCGATCGGGACGGAAGAGCAAGGACTCGATTGGAACAGTAATGATGGAGGCCCCGGGAACCTTTGCACAGTCTGAGAAAGTCGGGCGATGGGACGGTTCTGCAGATAAGTGCCACGGCTGTGAACTATTACAGTGCTCAAGACAGTGCTTTTGGGGGTGGGGGGAGATGTGGGGCAATGGTTACTTCCTCGTTACTACCTTTAGTTAGTTGTATAGGCGGGGTTTTGGGCGACAGGCACACTGCAAGTTGGGGATGGGCGTTAGCCATATGCAGGGGTGCAGGGAGGGAGGGGTGCAGAGGGGGATGGGTGAAGAGTTCTGCTGTGGTGATATTAATGTTCGCAGTATCGTTTGCTTTGTGGATTTTTTTAATTTTCCTTTTCTTTGCATCAGGTGACAAAGTTGTGTTTGTATTGTATCCATACTGGTCTAATGTCGAATGTTAGTCGGGGGTCGGGGATAACAGTGCTAAGCTGGAATGTGAACGGCCTGGGTGACAGAATTAAGAGAGGGATGGTCGGTCAGTTGATTAGAAGACACTACCCGGACGTAGTCTTATTACAGGAAACCCATCTCATAGGTAATCGTTGCCTGGCCCTTCATAAAGGAGGAAATAAGTTGGTCGCACATGCTGGGTTCACTAACGGGTCTAGATAGGTCGGGATCCTGGTTAAAAACTCCTTTCCCCTGGACATTCAAGCCACATGGTCTGACCGGAGAGGCCGCTACATTGGTGTATCAGGGCAGTGGGAAGGGAAGACTGTTACTTTCTTGTTCATTTATGTCCCGCCCGGCCTTCAATCCGACCCTTTTCGGGACCTGGGCGCTATTTTCCTGACTTTACCTCTGGGTCTTCTGGTGATGGGAGGAGACTTCAATGTGGTGGTGGACGAGGAACTAGACAGGCACCCGGCTAGGGCGTTGAGACAGGCTCAGATGTGGCTTCCTGACTTCCTAGACATGACAGGACTGGTGGATAGCTGGAGGGTGCATAACCCCAAAGCGCTACAATATACACACATGTCCACTGCGCATCACAGCCTGTCCAGAATAGACTGCATTCTGATACCAGCGGCCTAGGCTGCCGAAGATCGGGTGGCGCGACACCTAGCGAGGGGGATCTCCGACCACTCTCCCATATGGCTCCAGCTTGAGACTGGCCAATCTCCAGTGGGTAGGGTGGCTCCTATTAACGCATGGCACCTGAAAGACCTTGACAACAAGAAAGAGATCATTCAGGTAACGGAGAGATACTTCCAATAAAACAATGGCTCGGTGGAGTCATCACAGACCCTGTGGAGAGCTAATTAAAACAGTTGTTCGGGGGGAGGTACTGTTTTTGATAGCGGGAAGGAAAAGAAGCGCCTAGCTGACATGGAAAGGGCAGAGGCGGAAGTGATAAAGTTAGATGAGGAGGTAGCTAGGGTAGCAACCCCGGAGAGTATGCACCTCCTAAAATTGCGACAAGATGATTATAGAAGCCCTGCAAGAGACAGGGCTAAGGCTCAGGACGCAGCTACTCAGAGCTGGATATACGAACATGGGAACAAGGCCCGTAAATTGATTGCGTGGCTTGAGAGGGGAGATCAAGCATCGAGGCTGGTGCCAGAATTACAGGGAACGGATTCTACGGTGATCACCGACCCGCAGGCAGTTGCGGACGAGTTCTCTGAATATTATGGCGGGGTGTATTCCTCGGTCAGTGGATACACAGAGGAAGACAATTGTGCAATGATTATAGATATTCAGATGTCTCTGTTATCGGAAGAGCACCAAGAGTATTTAGATTCCCCCCTCACGGACGACGAAGTGGCGCAGGCTATCAGGGGGGTGCACTCCGGGAAGGCCACTGGCCCGAACGGAATCCCCATTGAATTGTACAAATTAAGTGCTAATAAACACGCCCCGTATAGCCAGCTCCCGTATGACCAGTGGGTGGCTAACATTGTGGTCATCCACAAGGCGGGTAAACCCAGGAAGCATTGTTCCTCGTATAGACCAATCTCACTGTTGGACGCCGAGCCCAAAATCCTGGTGAAGTTGCTGGCGACACGACTGGTCAAGGTGATCGCCACCCTTGTGCACCCGGATCAATCCGGGTTCATGCCTCGTCGTAACACAGCTCTCAACTTGCGTAGGCTTCACGGGATACTGGGTAGGTCTTCAACGATCCAGGAACTGGCAGTGTTGGTTTCCTTGGACGCCACCATGGCTTTTGATAGAGTTGAGTGGTCATACCTATTTGCAGTGCTGGGAAAGATGGGCATTGGTTCGGAGTTTGTTAGCTGGGTGCGTCTACTCTATGCCAATCCACTGGCTAGAGTTGTTGTAAACAATCGCAAGTCAGCTGATTTTCCCCTTGGTAGAGGCACAAGGCAGGGAAGCCCCTTGTCCCCGCTACTGTTTGCTCTCGCCCTTGAGCCCTTGGCGGCATGGGTCCAGTGGGACCGCTCGATACGAGGCCTGCGGTGGACATTGGACTGGGAGGATAACATTTCGTTATATGCGGACAATATCCTGCTTTACCTCACCAACCCTAGGGGATCCCGGAGTTGTTTTGTGGACGTGCTGGCTATATTCGGGAGGTATTCCGGTTTCTAAATAAACTAGGCTAAATCGGTGCTTTTCGTCCTTAGGGGTGATCCACCGGTAATACCGCAGGACTGCCCGATACAAATTGAGCTGTTGGAGTTCAAATACCTTGCTGTCTATATCACGCTCGATGCAAAGTTAAGGTATGCTAACAACTTGGAAAACCCTTTGCTCCGTCTTCGAAGAGATGTGGAGCGCTGGAAGGCTCTTCCACTCTCCCTCCTGGGCAGAGCGGTGCTTTTTAAGATGCTGGCCCTTCCTCAATTCTTATATGCACTCCAGAACGCAATGGACCCAGTACCGGTATCCTATTTTAAGGCAATAGAGACCCTCCAGAGACTGCTTCTCTGGGACAGTAGATCCCGAATAGCATTCACTAAACTCACTCTTCCCTGGTATGATGGGGGGATAGGCTTGCTGGACATACGGAAATACTACTGGGCCTCCCAGCTGGCGGCAGTGAACCAGGTCATTTACGGGCCCCCTGGGGATCTGGGTTATGCTATGGATCGCTGGCAGGGGCCGGGGAATTACTTTACCAGGGCTCTATAAGCCAGACCTTGACGATTCCCCTTGACGGGACCACGGCGCACGCCGTGAGCATGTGGCACACGGCTAACAGTCAGCTTGGATGGGAGGGGAAACCCACACTTGACACCCCCCTATGGAGCTCGGAGAAGCTGGGAAGTTTGTGGAAATCCAAGGGATTTGACAAATGGGATCTTATTGGGATTACGCAGATTAAAGACGTGTGGGAGAAGGACACAGTGCACACATTTGACTCTCTCAAACAGCAGAACAGCCTTCATGAAACTGAACACTACCGTTACCTCCAGGTTAGGCACGCTCTACTTACACATATCCCTAGAAACGCGACGCTTTCCGACGCTTCCCCTCTTGAAGCCTGGGTGCTCGACGGGCACCTCCCATAGAAGACTATTTTGCTAATATATAGAAAGCTTGTAAACCATATGGAGGACCCGCTGACGTCCCTTGGGGCACATAGGAACGAAGACGGGTTGGAGCTGGATGATGAGGATTGGAGGGAAGTGGTCTCTTATCCGAGAGTGGTCGCGATACAGATGAGGCTCAGACTAGTGCAGTTTAAGAGCTTGCATACGTCTTATGTCACGGGGCCACGAATGGTTCTCATGGGCCGAGTGGGGAGTGTCGGCGGGGTTGCGGTGAGCTTGGCACCTTTATGCATATCTTGTGGCACTCTGCAAGGGTGCAGGACTATTGGGTGAAGATCCATGAGATTCTACGAGATGTCCTTGGGGTGGAGATACTGCCGGAGGCCCTTAGGTGCATATTAAACGTTTGGGAACCCACAGATTTGAATGTGTACCGGAAGCAATGGGTAACACTGGCTTGTCTGGTTGCTAAGCCAGTCAGCCAACCCTGGTAGCAAAATGGGCGGAAGACTTAGATTAGTGCATGTTCAGAGAGAGGTCAGTCTATGTGGCCAGAGGTTGAAAAGTGGGGAAAGGTATGGGAGGCCTGGAATCGACATCGTGGTGATATTTGTACGCCCCCGCTACGTCCAGTAGACGTGGAGGTGCTGGAATCCCGGTAACCCATTTTCTCTATTCTGTATTTCAAATTCTGTACAAATGTTAGTTATATTGACAAGTGTAAAACTACCAGAGTCACCTGATGTTTTTCTTTGATTGTTATGTTAATAAAAAGATTTAAAATAAAAAAAGAAATGCAGACTCTCAAATATGACGTGTGTTTTCAGAATCTGAAAGCACAATGTGTGTTTGAAACTCTGCGTTTGTTTTTTAATAGCGCACGGCTGCGGAGCTGCTTCCGGGCCTTTGAGATTGTATTTATGTTAACTGCATTTGCCTGTGTGCACTGCAATTAACATGAATTCTATTTCAAAGGCATTCAGTCAGCCCTGCAGCAGTGCACTATTAAAAAACAGAAATGCAGACTCTCAAATATGACGTGTGTTTTCAGAATCTGAAAGGACACGTGGTGTTTGAGACTCTGCATTTCTGTGTTTTTTTTTTAATAGCGCCCGGCTGCGAGGATGATTATGGGTCTTTGAGATTGTATACATGTTAATTGCAGCACCCGCGTGCTTTGCAATTAACATGAATTCTATTTCAAAGGCACACAATCAATCCCCCAGCAGTGCACTATTAGGAAAAGGAATGCAGAGTCTCAAACAAGACGTGTGCTTTCAGATTCTGAAAGCACACGTCTTGCTTTAGATTTCCTGCATTACTTATCCTAATAGTCCGGGGCTGATTGCGGGCCTTTGTAAAAGTATTCATGTTAATTGCAGCACATGACGGTGCTGCGATTAACACAAATACTTTCACAAAGGCCTCAATCAGCCCCGCAGACTCGCACTATTAAGAAAATAAATGGAGCAAGTGCCAGAGCCACTTGCTACTGAACGCGGGGATGTTTTGTGTGCACGCTAATTATGACACACTGCGCGCCCTGGATGACTTCAGTGCGTGCTCGCTCAAGCGCACAGGTTATAGGGAACAGTGATCATGAGCTCTCTTTTCTGAATTGTGGAAGGCATCCACAATATTTCTTTAGAGCTGTGCCAATTGGAACTTTAATTTTCATTGCAGAGCCTGCACACACCATCAGGCATAGTCCACCAAGTGGATGCAGGAGAGTTAGAAGCCAAGAAGAAATGCGTTACTTACCTGTAACTGCAGTTATCCAGTATTAGTCTCTTTCATAGATTCACATGCCTGAATCATTCCCCGTCGTCGAGACGGGAGCCTCTCGGTATATAAAAAAGTAATGTCCTAAGACATACATAAAGAAAATAGGTCTAAGGGTCTCACCTTAGTGACCTATCTAGGTCTTTATGCAGGAAGGACCAAATAGAGTAGGCTCCAGGGTCCCACCTTGGTAGCCTATCTGTGTCCTTTTGTAAAAAAGGACCAAAGTAAGAGGAACAACCAATCAGCTACTACCTCCCTCTAGAACCTTCCTGTGAGGAGCCTCAGTCTCTCAGATTTTCGTACGCACCAAGTTGGTTAGGTGTAAACCTGTTAGAGAGAGGTGAGTCCTACCAGGGGAGGCGGGAGGGTGCATGTGAATCTATGAAAGACACTAATACTGGATAACTGCAGTTACAGGTAAGTAACGCATTTCTTATCCAGTATTTGGGTGTCTTTCATAGATTCACATGCCTGAATCAGAGTAGCAAGCAATACAATATGCACATTCTGTGTTGTTACAGTAAATATAAAACTGCAAATAAGGAACATTTGTGACTGTAAAACAACAGCATACAATGTCATGTAGAATCTAGTAATAAAGAAATGTGCATACCAGTCAAGGATGGTGGGAAGTAGGAGGGCTCACCTCACTGGAATAGATGGCGAAGCACTGCTCTGCCCACTGCTGCGTCTTTCGTCAGCTCAGCATCCAAGCAGTAGTGCCTGGTGAAGGTATGCGGGGACTTCCAGGTCGCCGCTCTACAGATGTCCAGTAGTGGCACTCCAGCAAACAGTGCCGCAGACGTGGACATGGCTCTGGTGGAATGGGCTTTGGCTCGTGAGTCCAGAGATCGCCCAGCCTTGTCATGGCAGAGAGTTATCGCTGAAGAGATCCACCTTGATATACTTTGTTTTGTTAATGGCATGCCCTTCCTTGGTCTGCTGAATGCGACAAAGAGTTGGGATGATTTCCTGAATTGTCTTGTTCTGTCAAGATAGAATTTGAGGCATCTCTTAAGGTCCAAAGAATGCAGCGTTCTCTCAGCCGAAGTAGATGGGTTCGGAAAGAACGATTTGAGAACCACGGGCTCGTTTAGATGGAAGTCCGATGGGACTTTGGGTATGAATCGTGGGTTAATACGCAGGATGACTCTGTCCTCTTTGAATTGTAAGAAAGGGTCTTGGATGGAGAGGGCTTGCAATTCACCGACCCTTCTGGCCGAGGTTAGTGCCAGTAGGAGGGCAGTCTTCCATGACAGGAATTTGATATCCGATTTGTGGATAGGCTCGAAGGGATGCTTCATCAATTAGTGGAGGACCACGTTGAGTTGCCATGACGGAGGGACAGGTTTTGGTCTAGGAAAGGACCTGAAAAGTCCCTTCAGGAATTGTTTGATGAGTCTGTCCGCCCACAGGGAAGGGCCCTCTGAAGTTCGAGTGAACCTAGAAATTGCTGCCAGGTGAACCTTGATGGACGCATGGGCAAGACCTGAGTGCGCCAGGTGAAGTAGATATGGCAGTAGTTGCTGTGGGGTGACATGGAAAGGGTGTAGACCTTCCTTCGCACACCAGACACAGAAGCGTTTCCATTTGAGAGAATAGCTCTTTTTTGTGCTGTCAGCTCTAGCGTTAGCCAGGACATCTCTACACTCCTGCGGAATGCTCAGGTGGCTGAATTTGCGGTATTCAGGAGCCAGGCTGACAATTTCAGAGGGCCCAGGTTCGGGTGGAGAACCTGTCCTTGAGACATTGTGAGCAGGGTCGGATGACTGTGTAGGCGAAGAGGTGGTTGGACAGATAGACGATGAAGTTCCGTGTACCAGTGCTTTCTCGGCCAGGATGGAGCGATGAGGATCAGGGTGCAGGGCTCCGATTTCATCTTCCTGATCACTCTGGGAATTAGTGGGAATGGCGGAAAGGCGTAAGCAAACACGTTCCGCCAAGCTATGGAAAATGCATTCCCCAGTGTTCCTGGTTGGGGAAGCCTGCTTGCAAAGCTTGGGCATTTGGCGTTCTCCTTGGTGGCAAAGAGGTCTATCTGTGGTGTTCCCCACTTCGTGAAGATGTAGTCCATCGCTGCCGCGTCCAGCTCCCATTCGTGGGATAGAGATTGTTCTCTGCTCAGGGCGTCCGCTAGGACATTGTCTTTGCCTGGGACGTATTCGGCTTTGAGTGTTATGCCATGTTGGAGGAGCCAGTTCCAAACTCTCTGAGATTCTCGCGAGAGAGAGAGAGAGCGCGTCCCACCTTGTTTGTTCAGGTAGTGCATCGTCGTGGTGTTGTCTGTCCTGACGAGCACTGGGGAGTTTCGGATGCGTGGGAGGAACGATTGAAGCGCCAGGAATACTGCCCTCAGCTCCAGAATGTTGATGTGGAGTTTGGATTCCTGTGGCGTCCATTTGCCGTTGGTCTGTAACTCTTGCAGGACTGCGCCCCAGCCTTCCAATGATGCGTCCGTGGTGACTGTATGTGGTTGCGCCGGAAGCAGGAACGGCAGTCCTTGCGACAGGTGTTTGGTCGACCTCCACCATTGTAAATTGTTGACCATAGGTTGGGTGACTCGTATACGGTCCTCGAAGGATCCCGCAGCCTGCGTCCACTGCTTTGTTAGTTCTTCCTGAAGGGGACGCATTTTTAGGCGGCAGTGCGGGATGAGCAGAATGCATGACGACATCATGCCGAGGAGCGATTTGAAGATACGGACAGTCAGAGTCTTTTTGGATGCCACTAGCTTGGCTAAGGAGATAAGTTTCGATTTTCTCTCCTGTGATGGGAAGGCTTTTGCGCGTTCCGTGTCCAGGCTCGCCCCAAGGAAAATGATGACTGTGGATGGGGTTAGAGATGACTTCTCTTTGTTGAGGGTCAGGCCTAATCGGCGGAAAAGATGCAGACAGGCGCTGGAAGATGCAGCTGCGGCTGCTTTCGACGGAGCCTTTACCAGCCAGTTGTCCAGGTAAGGGAAGACCTGGTGTCCCTGTTGGCGAAGAAAGGCTGCGGCTGCGACAGGAGAGAGACATTTCGTAAAGATCCGTGGGGCAGATTTGAGGCCGAACGGGAGGACCCGGAATTGGCAGTGGACTCCTGCGACTGCGAATCTGAGGTATTTTCTGTGTCCTTTGAGGATAGGGATGTGATAATAGGCGTCCTGGAGATCTAGTGATGTCATGTAGTCGCCTTTTTCCAGAAGTCCCAGGATCTCTTGTAGCGTGACCATACGGAACGACTGCTTCTTTAGGAACACATTGAGTGCCCTCAGGTCGAGGATCGGCCTCCATTTCTTGCCCTTTTTGTGAATTAGGAAGAAGTGGGAATAGAACCCCTCCCCCTGTTGGGCGTGTGGAACTTTTTCTATTGCGCCCTTTTGAAGCATGGAAGCTATTTCTTGGAGAAGCAGCCTCAGGTGTCTGTGAGGGCGCTTGACAGGTGGTGTCAGTGGGGGGTTGGAGATGAATTCCAGTGAGTGGCCGAATTGAAGAAGTTGTAGAACCCACCGGTCCGTTGTTATTTGTCGCCAATTTTGTAGGTAAAAAGAGAGTTTTCCTCCAAGCCGTAAAGAATGTGATGGTGGAGGGGCTGGCCAAATGATAGAGTCATTGGCGATTGCCTGCGGGTCTCTTCTGTCCTTTTCCTCTGTAGGACGATTTGTTGACGGAGGTATGACGTACCGACTGGTTTTGACGCTGTTGAAACTGCGTCTTGCCCTGTGAGTACGAGTAGGAGGACTTGTTTTGGTAGGAACCCCTGTAGGAGGATTGTCCTCTTCCTCTGTTGGTACGAAAGGACTGATTACGAGACTGTAGAGTACCCAGAGCTCTGGCTGTATCGGTGTCCTTCTTGATTGCAGTGAGGGCTTCATCGATCTTTTCGCCGAAAAGATGATCGCCGTCATAAGGCATATCAATTATTTTGGTTTGGACCTCCTGTCTGAAGGAGGTGGCCATAAGCCACCCTTGGCGTCTCAGAACGGCGGCGCCAGCCAACTGCCGGAAGCCAGTCATGGCCACGTCGATGGCGCAGTCAATCAATTCGGAAGCCGAAGTTTGGCCTTCGAGGAGAAGCGAGTGTGCTTCCGCTTTCAAATCCTCTGGAAGGTCAGCGAGGTAGGGCGCGATGTCCGCCCAGAGTTGACGGTTGTAGCGTCCGAGAAGAGCAATGGAGTTGGCGATCTTCACCGTCGTCGCAGATGTAGTGGAAAAGCGTTTTCCGACGGCATCCAGCTTCCTGCCTTCCTTATCAGGTGGAGTTGATAAAGGGGATGCAGGGTTGCGCGAATTCTTCTGCGCCGCCTGAGTGACCACGGAGTCCGCCTTGGGGTGACCCGTGAGGCACGCTGGAGCCGATGACGTAGTTTTATATTTTTTGTCCAGTCTGGGCACTACTACCTGTAGGGAAGCTGGAGACTGCATGAGTTGTTTGCCCTGTTTCAGTAGGTAATCAATGATCGGAATCGATCTTGTTGTTTTCTTCGTTGGTTCCTTAAAATCATAGAGGAAACAGTCAGTCTCCTGTGTTTCCATGGACATATGGAACCTTTTGGCTGCCCTTTCCATGAGGTTATGGAAACCTCCAATGTCTGCGGGCGGAGACTCCGAAGATTGTGGCTCTGGAGAGGCTGGAGAGTGAGTGACATAGTCTTGGTCGGCGTCCGCGTCCGTGCCATCGTCGCGAACTTCCCCTTCATGTTTCCTCTCATCGTCATCGGACGAAATTGGGTCCTGTGCTGGGTCTTGCGTCCTAGGGAGTACCAGCGGAGGTGGCTTATGCGGTGGTACAGGCGTAGGAACGGGCACAGTTGTCTGCGGGGGAACAGCAGGAGTGGCCTTTTCTGGGAACCGCTCCTTGTAGTCTTGAATGAGGAAACGCAAGTCCGATACTAAGGATGCTGGCAGGCACACCATTGGTGTCACTTGAGTGTGAACCTGAGCAGTGACAGCTGGAGTCACAGGTTCCTCAACTTCCTGCTCTTCGTCTGTACTTTGGCACTTGACTACCAGATCTGAAGGGCTGGTGGCCTGGGTAAACATTTCCTCCTCCATTTCTTGGTCCTGTAAGAAACAGGATGGTGTTAGTTGCTGCACCTTGCTAGGTGACGTCATCTCCGGTGTAATCGTTTTTTTGGTAATTCTAATCGTAACATGGGATGTTTGGGCGTCCATAGCATGTGAGAGGAGCTCAGACTCCTTCCAGGCACCAGTTGTCATCAACGCCTGTGACGGTGGTTTTATCAAGGAGCTTTCCGTCGTCGGTTGATTTTTAGTTTTCGTCGACGGTATGTCCGTCGTCGACGCCTTCGTCGGCGGTGACTTCGCCTTCGGTAATTTTTCCGTCGTCGACTGTTTCGTCGTCGTCGCCGGGGTGCTCCTCGTCGACGATGGAGGCTTCATCGACGTTGCGGCTTTCGTCGACGGTGTCGGCGTCGATGTCTTCGTCGACGGTCGTGTCGTCGACGGCGCACTCCTAGGCGTCGGTGTAGCGGTGGATGAAAGTGGCCTACCCGTCGACGATGAGGGTGTCATTCTTGTCGACGATGAAGACGCCGACGAGGCCGTCGTAGTCAACACTGTCGTCGTCGACGTAGAGACGGTTTTCAGCGCTGAGGAGGTCGTCGACGTCGTCGTCGCCATGGTACTCAGTGGCTGCTTCCTAGGGGCAGGAAGGTCCTTGCCAGACACGGTAGGCTTGCCCTCTGAAGACTTTTTGGCCTTCTTAGGAGGGGTGTCTGAGGGGCCAGGCGAGGAAACCCTAGGCCTCTTCAAGGAAAACTGCGAGGCGCCAGACATGCTCTCACCTTCAGAGACTAAGTCGCCTTCTGGTCTGTCTTTAAGTCTATTCAGCCATATTAGAAGTCTCCCCTCCCGGTCCTTCTGGGTTTTATGGGAGAATTTACGGCATATCCTGCAGTCCACGGCCTGGTGGTGAGGATAGAGACAGTATAGACAGGTCTCATGTTCGTCGTCCACGTGAAGCCTCATCTTGCCACAGGAGGCACAGGCTCGGAAAAGTCCTTTCTTTTTGCTATCAGCCATAGCAATAAGTCGAAAACTATCAAATTTAGACAAAAAGTCAAAATTACTGAGGAGAACTCAGGTGGAGACTCCCTAGCACAACGTGCGGTAGAAAATCTGAGAGACTGAGGCTCCTCACAGGAAGGTTCTAGAGGGAGGTAGTAGCTGATTGGTTGTTCCTCTTACTTTGGTCCTTTTTTACAAAAGGACACAGATAGGCTACCAAGGTGGGACCCTGGAGCCTACTCTATTTGGTCCTTCCTGCATAAGGACCTAAATAGGTCACTAAGGTGAGACCCTTGGACCTATTTTCTTTATGTATGTCTTAGGACATTACTTTTTTATATACCGGAGGCTCCCGTCTCGACGACGGGGAATGATTCAGGCATGTGAATCTATGAAAGACACCCAAATACTGGATAACACTCAGAACCTGCGAAGGAGTCTGGTGAGTCTGTGAACGCAAATAGGTTCAACAACTTTGCCTTCATCTGGAAGTGATTTACAGCTGACTGTGGCAAGCCTGTCTTCAATGGTCAGTCGTTTAGGTAGGGGGAAATTAGTATACCCTACCACCGAAGGTGTGCAATGTCCACTACCATCACATGTGAGCAGCCGAGGGGCACCGGTAAGTACAAAGGGAGTACTGCAAAATGGAAATGCTCCTGGACGATGTTGAATCATAGGTAATGTCTATTGGACTGCAAAACGCTTATATGACAATTCACGTCTGGCATGTCCAAGGACACCATCCATTCTCTCAGGTCTAGAGCAGCCAAGATCTCAGCCTAAGTAAGCAATTTGATTTTGTTTTTCTTCTGGAAGGCATTCAGAGGTCGAATGTCACATATATAGGCCAAAGAGCCCCATCCTTTTTCAGCACAGGCAATAGCAAGAGTAACAGCCCTCTCCTCTTGCAGAGTCTGGAACCCTCTCTATACTACCTTCGGAGAGCAACACTTGCACCACCAGTGGCATAACTGAGAGATGCTCCTCAGAAAGTCAACCAAATATGGGGTGAAGATGTGCAGAGCAAACAGAAAAGGTAGAGCATAACTATGCTGAATGACATAAATAACCCATCTGTTGGACATGATAAATTGGCATCCTGGAACGAGATACTGGACCCTGTAGGATGAGTGTGTGGTGTTAAGGACAGACTAAATCAGCTTAGGGGTTGTTACCACAGGAAAAGTGGGCTGGGAGGGATGATGCCCCTGCTGGCTTGCAGGATGCCTGCCAGATTTCCAAACCTTGAAAGAACAGAGGTGACTGCTGCTAGTAGTTGTGGCGATTACCGCCGTCTCTACGCCAGCACTGTAGGAAGGTACATCCTGACTATGGTTGCCCCCAACTTTTTGCCCTGTGTTTTAGCTGGTTTTGGACATAGTCGACCTGGGATCCTGCCAATCAGGACCCCAGGCCTACTGCTCTCTCTTAAAAATGGATTCCATGTACCCTAGGTACATTTCCAATTGGTACTGGGCCACCTTATCAGACCCTGTAACTCAGGGCATAGGTGTACCCAGGGCTGCCAGGGGCTGCAGCATGTATTATGCCACCCCTGGCTGGCCTCCTAAATTTGACACAACTGGCTGCATGACAGCTGGGGCAAAGTCGTGTAATCACCCTTTGCTGTAGGTGTAGTATACCTATACCTAACCCTAAAATGGACACACAGATTCCTATCAGTCACTCCTATGGCAGGCCTTGACAATCCTGAAGGCAGAGTGCTTGGAATCGTGTGAGATGGTGCTCTGGCATGAGCTGAGCCTGTCTGCAGCTTGCGGAATCAAGTCCTAATAGCTGTTCCATGATATCGCATACCATATACTCTTAAGTGCATTATAATCCTCGCGGTTAAATGCTATCTTTGGTATTGCTTTATCAAAACATGTCGAGTAAGGTGTCATACGAATTGGAATACTAACCCCTCGCCAATTCTGGCGACGGGGTTAGCATTCCACCCTTCTAGAGGGACACGACATGTATGTAACTGTGAACCCCGGTTAAAGTTAACTGAAGCCTCAGCTCCACAAAATGGATGCTGCCACCACAGACACGAGTCTGACCCCCTGCAGCTGGGAGTCCTTCCAGCGAGGGGAGCCTGGACAAAGGGTTTCCTGTCAGGGGCGGTGCTAGCACCGTCCCAGACATGGTTTTGTGTATCCTGGGTAGGCAGGGCTTTACAGGAAGGTGACTGCTGAGTGGCACCCCGGTGCTCACTACGCATAGGCCGGTCTGAACCAGTTCCAGGGGCACACCAGCCCCTGGCCTGGGGAAGTCCAGCATGGCTGAGGGGTGTAACCACCCCCCACCTAGTCCCACCCATAGGCAGGACCTAGTCACCGGGTCAGCCCCCTTTTTTAGTATAAAGATGGGAGCGGGCCCCCTGTTAAAATTAGATCATCTTTGGAATCAAGATACCACTTTCTTCGAAAGGACTTCACGATTTCTTCTTCAAGATTCTCCCTTGTGGCTAAGGAGTAGTCACCCTGCATCAAGCGGGCACCATCCTAAAGAACACTGCGGTCTGCTGCAAGTCCTTCATCACGAATCCGACGACCCAGCTCGACGAGACCCGGCTTCCCTGGCACCTCTGACCTCTACTCACCTCTACAGCCAAGCTGAGAACCGTGAGTGCGACGAGACCTCAAGGGACCGACGATCGCCAAGACTGCACGACATCTTTACTGCAAGCCCACCGTGTCCTCCACTGGTGAGTGCTTTGGGGTCCGAGAAGCCCCGACCCTGCGCAGCTCCAGCACCCAAGATCAGCCCCCCTGCATCTCCACGATCGGCGTGGGGCCCTTCTGCTGTTTGCTGTGCACCGCGTTGTTTGGCTACTAGCCGGCTGGCTTGTGGCCTTCTGAACGACGCCCAACGACTTCACGACTGCTGGTCTGGTTGCTCCAGGCTGGCCCTTGCTTCCTTGTTCAAGAGAGGCACCCCGGACCCTCCTGGTCCACTCCAGACGCCATTTTAGGTCCACCGCGTGGGCTTGAATTTGCCAAGGCTTTGTTGCCCAATCCTGGGTCCAGCGACGCCGACAGCTTCCATCTTCGTGGGACAGCTCGATCCTCCATCCTGGTCGCCGACAACGCCTCCTGGTCCGTGAGATCTTCGAGTCAAGCGTCACCCACTCACCTAGTCGAGGTGGCTACCATCCGGTGCCCTCCTGGTGCCCACTGACTACTGGCTAGTAGTCTCGAACTTGGTCCTCTCTGCTTTCAGGTGTCATCTATCTTCGAGATCCAGGCTTGGACCCAACTGAACTTTCTTCACTGGTCACCGGCCAGCATCTTTTCTTCCGGCTCCTGGTCCGTCTACGAGGATTCCCGACGTCTTTTCAGACCTATGCAGCTGCAGCCCCTGGGCTAGGTAACTTCGGCATTTCGGTGCCCCAGCATAGCCTCACTATCCAAGGGTCAGAATCTACTTTCGTTTTCTCCCTACCAGGTCGGGTTCGCCCGAGAACACTAACTTTCTAATTCCTAGCTACCATAGACTTTTGTCCCGCATCTCGCGTGAGAGTGCACACACTGCACCCGAGTCCCCTAGGCCTCCTAGAAGTAATCTAACGATTCCCTAGTCAAGTCCTAGCGATTCCAAAAGCTATTAGTACTGTACTTACCTGCTAGTAATTTCGCATTCCACTTTCAGAGTATATGGTTTTCCGTGCCCCTCGGGCATTTGTATATACTGTGCTAACTTAAGTATTTTTGTAAGAGTTTTGGTTTGTGCTTAGTACCCTGTCCTCATAAAGAGTACAGGGCTGTTGTGATCTTTAAATAAATAACTGTTTATTTTCATAACACTTGTGTGGTGTCCTTTCACTTGGTATTCAAGGGGTATATGTGTGGTAAACAGCTGGCTTAACACGCCCTCTCGAGTCTTTAGCCTTAGACTGCTCGTATCCACGCTACTAGGATAGCTGGTCTATAAGGTTGACTTACAACCAATCATCAATAAGGGTTGCTGGACTGATACATAGTGTTCACTAGAATAGTGAGCACTGCATATCAGGCCACCTTCTCACATTGGTGGCAGCGGTTGGGATTTGAGCTTGCTGTTGTTTTATCACACGTATCCTAAGAATATCTTGTTGAAAGATCACATAAGTACTGTTAGGTACATATAACTAAAGCTTAGAATACTCTGAGTTCTACTGAACCAGCTGTTGTAGCTCCTCAAGGCTTAGCACACCTTGGCTACAACTCTAGCAAGGGACCAGTAGGTAACACATAGTGTAGGTAGGTGCATCACTTACACCACACTAGAAGCAGTATGTCGGTCACAGGAGGAAACACTGAGTCTCCCCTTGTGTCAGTTGACCCTCCACAGGTCATCCCTTCAAAATATACTGCTCTTAGCTTCCATGAGATGAGACAAGTGTGTACTCTCAGGAAACTAAAACAGGGGTCTAACCCCACCACTTCCTTTCTGATTGGTCTCTTAGAGGCCTATGATGCCAGTAGGGCTGGTAACCCAGACCCTTCTAATCCAGAAGGAAGTATGCCCTCCTTACAGGGTCCCTTTGATATCCATCCCCTCCATGAGGCAGATGATGCTGAGGAGGAGGATGAGTTGTCTGGGGATGAGGCAGATAAGGGACAGCTAGAAGTCAGTAGACTAAGCAGGTCCAACTTAAGCAGACATGAGCTTGGTACTGGGGGACTCCTGGGCCCACTCTCAGGTCAGCTTAACATTGGGAATGGACGAGTTAGGTCTCTATCAAGAGGCTCTAACAGATCCTTTCGAACCAATGGCTCTCTCAACTCTTCTCACAGAGGAATGTCTTCCCCTAAGAGGAGAGTGTATGAAGCTGAAGAAAGGGCAGTCAAACTGAGGATTGAAAGGGAAGAACTTGCCCTGGCCAAAGAGAGACTTGCCCTTGCTAGAGAGCAAGAATTATGTGGGCTAGTTCCCACTGGTGGCAGCAATAAACCTAGCAATAGGGAAAGGAGTTTTGATAAAAAGCACCTGAATAAGATAGTGCCCCCCTTTAGGGAAGGGGATGACATCCACAAATGGATTACTGCTTTGGAGAGAGCCTGCACTGTGCAGGGTGTTCCCCAAAGTCAGTGGGCAGCTATCTTGTGGCTCTCCTTTGATGGTAAAGGTAGAGATAAGCTCCTCACCACAAGGGTGGAGGATGCTAACAATTACCAAGTCTTGAAGAATGTACTGGTTGATGGGTTTGGTTTAACCACTGAACAATACAGGATGCTGTTCAGAGACACCCAGAAAACTCAGTCTCAAGATTGGACTGACTTTGTTGATTGTGCCACTAAGGCTTTTGAAGGCTGGCTACTGGGTAGTAAGGTTACTGATTTTAAAGGATTGTATAATCTAATTATGAGGGAGCAAATCTTAAATAATTGTCAGAACCAGCTATTACATCAGCACCTGGTAGACTCTGAGTTGACCTCTCCACAGGAATTGGGTAAGAGGGCAGACAAATGGGTCAGAACCAGGGTTAGGCCTAAAAACCAGGGTGGTGACCAGAAAAAGGAATCAACCAAGCCTCAAGAGAAGGGTGGGGATAAATCCACAGAGAAGACTTCCCAAGGGCCCCAAAACTCCAACAAGGGTGGTGGGTCCCAGAACACTCCTTCAGAGCAAAAGAAACCTTATTGTCATACCTGTAAACAGGTGGGCCATTACAAAAGTGATGCCAGTTGCCCTAAAAATGGCAATAAGGGAAATGTACCCCCAGGTAATACTCCTAAACCTCCTGTTACCACTAGTGGTAATCCCCCAGGTGGTGGGAGTGCCCCCAAGAATGTGGTGGGCATTACTTTGGGCAATCAGGAGGACTATGGCTTAGCCAGGTTCCCTGACCACACTCTTGTCTGTGAGACTGGCATGGGGTTTGCCAACTTCACTACTGGACCCCACATTTTGGGCAAGTATAGACAAGAAGTTTTAGTGAATGGTCAGAAAGTTGAGGCATTCAGAGACACAGGGGCCAGCCTCACCATGGTGAGTGACCATCTGGTCCCCTCTGCTCAACTGACCCCTGGTTTTACTTATCAGGTGACAGACATTCATGGAATGAAGAGAAGGCATCCCATGGCAGTAGTCAAGCTCAGCTGGGGTAATGTCACAGGGCCCATGAGAGTGGCAGTGACAGATAACCTACCTGTAGATTGCTTACTGGGGAATGACCTGGAACTCTCAGCATGGGCTGAGGTGGAACAAGAAACTCATTCCAGAATGATAGGCCTATCCAGACAGGTTAGTGGGGCAGTAATAGCTACAGCCCCAGTCCAAGCACCATTCCTCCCTGAAAAGGTTGGAAGGGCAGTGGTAGCCACTGCCCAGGCTCAGACAGACTTTTCAGAACAGGATAGGAGGGCTGTGACAGTCACAGCCCAAACACAGACTGAGTGCCCTCCTGAAAAGGTTGGCAAGGTTGAAATGGTCTCAGCCTCTACTCAGACAGATAGTGAGGTTGTGAAGCCTGAAACAATGGAGCACTCCACTCAAACAGAGAGCATTGAGGAGGAAGAAGAGTCTTCCCCCTCCCAGACACTAGGTGAGAGCCAGCCTCCTCAGGGAACTGACTCTACCCCTGTTGAAGGAACTGCCCCAGAGGTAGTCAGGCCTAGCCTGGCAGAGCCCCTGATGGCAGTGGACCCTTCCCAGGTGGGACCCAGTCTGGAGCAGGTAACCTGCACCTCTCTACCCTGCCTCAGTCAGCCCAGGGCTGAAGAGACCAGGGAGGCCAGAGGTGGACCCCAAAGGGCCCCCTGTCCAAAAGAACCCCTTAATCAGCAGATTAGGATCACTGAAGCTGGTAAACCTAGCCAAGTGAAAATAGAGCAGACTCCTGAGGGATCCCCCTTAAAAGTAGTTAGGGAACTCCCACAGCTGGACACTGTTGGGCACAGCCAAACATGGGGCCTAAAAACCCCAGACCTGACCTGTCCCTCCAGTAAGCCAAACAGAGGGACTCAGCCTCCAGCTTTAGGTAGCCAGAGGCTGACCCTGAGAGCTCAGTGCATCTCAGCTAAAGAAAGAAAGGCACATATGATGGATGGTGATTGGAGGAAGTTGAGCCCAAAGGTAGAGGAGCCTCACTTCAGTACTCCATCCCAGCATCAGCCTTCTTCTTTCCCAAGACACACCAGAGACAGAGATTCCCTATGGTGGAGACCCTCAGATACCCTTAGGGTGAGGGGTTGCCTAGTGGACCATGACACAGGGGGAAACCAAGCCAGAGCTGGTACTTCCTTATATGGCCACTTAGGTAATAGAGGCTTACCTGGACAAGGATAGCCTTATCTCCCTTCGTTTGGGGGGGGGTTGTGTAGGAAGGTACATCCTGACTATGGTTGCCCCCAACTTTTTGCCCTGTGTTTTAGCTGGTTTTGGACATAGTCGACCTGGGATCCTGCCAATCAGGACCCCAGGCCTACTGCTCTCTCTTAAAAATGGATTCCATGTACCCTAGGTACATTTCCAATTGGTACTGGGCCACCTTATCAGACCCTGTAACTCAGGGCATAGGTGTACCCAGGGCTGCCAGGGGCTGCAGCATGTATTATGCCACCCCTGGCTGGCCTCCTAAATTTGACACAACTGGCTGCATGACAGCTGGGGCAAAGTCGTGTAATCACCCTTTGCTGTAGGTGTAGTATACCTATACCTAACCCTAAAATGGACACACAGATTCCTATCAGTCACTCCTATGGCAGGCCTTGACAATCCTGAAGGCAGAGTGCTTGGAATCGTGTGAGATGGTGCTCTGGCATGAGCTGAGCCTGTCTGCAGCTTGCGGAATCAAGTCCTAATAGCTGTTCCATGATATCGCATACCATATACTCTTAAGTGCATTATAATCCTCGCGGTTAAATGCTATCTTTGGTATTGCTTTATCAAAACATGTCGAGTAAGGTGTCATACGAATTGGAATACTAACCCCTCGCCAATTCTGGCGACGGGGTTAGCATTCCACCCTTCTAGAGGGACACGACATGTATGTAACTGTGAACCCCGGTTAAAGTTAACTGAAGCCTCAGCTCCACAAAATGAATGCTGCCACCACAGACACGAGTCTGACCCCCTGCAGCTGGGAGTCCTTCCAGCGAGGGGAGCCTGGACAAAGGGTTTCCTGTCAGGGGCGGTGCTAGCACCGTCCCAGACATGGTTTTGTGTATCCTGGGTAGGCAGGGCTTTACAGGAAGGTGACTGCTGAGTGGCACCCCGGTGCTCACTACGCATAGGCCGGTCTGAACCAGTTCCAGGGGCACACCAGCCCCTGGCCTGGGGAAGTCCAGCATGGCTGAGGGGTGTAACCACCCCCCACCTAGTCCCACCCATAGGCAGGACCTAGTCACCGGGTCAGCCCCCTTTTTTAGTATAAAGATGGGAGCGGGCCCCCTGTTAAAATTAGATCATCTTTGGAATCAAGATACCACTTTCTTCGAAAGGACTTCACGATTTCTTCTTCAAGATTCTCCCTTGTGGCTAAGGAGTAGTCACCCTGCATCAAGCGGGCACCATCCTAAAGAACACTGCGGTCTGCTGCAAGTCCTTCATCACGAATCCGACGACCCAGCTCGACGAGACCCGGCTTCCCTGGCACCTCTGACCTCTACTCACCTCTACAGCCAACCTGAGAACCGTGAGTGCGACGAGACCTCAAGGGACCGACGATCGCCAAGACTGCACGACATCTTTACTGCAAGCCCACCGTGTCCTCCACTGGTGAGTGCTTTGGGGTCCGAGAAGCCCCGACCCTGCGCAGCTCCAGCACCCAAGATCAGCCCCCCTGCATCTCCACGATCGGCGTGGGGCCCTTCTGCTGTTTGCTGTGCACCGCGTTGTTTGGCTACTAGCCGGCTGGCTTGTGGCCTTCTGAACGAAGCCCAACGACTTCACGACTGCTGGTCTGGTTGCTCCAGGCTGGCCCTTGCTTCCTTGTTCAAGAGAGGCACCCCGGACCCTCCTGGTCCACTCCAGACGCCATTTTAGGTCCACCGCGTGGGCTTGAATTTGCCAAGGCTTTGTTGCCCAATCCTGGGTCCAGCGACGCCGACAGCTTCCATCTTCGTGGGACAGCTCGATCCTCCATCCTGGTCGCCGACAACGCCTCCTGGTCCGTGAGATCTTCGAGTCAAGCGTCACCCACTCACCTAGTCGAGGTGGCTACCATCCGGTGCCCTCCTGGTGCCCACTGACTACTGGCTAGTAGTCTCGAACTTGGTCCCCTCTGCTTTCAGGTGTCATCTATCTTCGAGATCCAGGCTTGGACCCAACTGAACTTTCTTCACTGGTCACCGGCCAGCATCTTTTCTTCCGGCTCCTGGTCCGTCTACGAGGATTCCCGACGTCTTTTCAGACCTATGCAGCTGCAGCCCCTGGGCTAGGTAACTTCGGCATTTCGGTGCCCCAGCATAGCCTCACTATCCAAGGGTCAGAATCTACTTTCGTTTTCTCCCTACCAGGTCGGGTTCGCCCGAGAACACTAACTTTCTAATTCCTAGCTACCATAGACTTTTGTCCCGCATCTCGCGTGAGAGTGCACACACTGCACCCGAGTCCCCTAGGCCTCCTAGAAGTAATCTAACGATTCCCTAGTCAAGTCCTAGCGATTCCAAAAGCTATTAGTACTGTACTTACCTGCTAGTAATTTCGCATTCCACTTTCAGAGTATATGGTTTTCCGTGCCCCTCGGGCATTTGTATATACTGTGCTAACTTAAGTATTTTTGTAAGAGTTTTGGTTTGTGCTTAGTACCCTGTCCTCATAAAGAGTACAGGGCTGTTGTGATCTTTAAATAAATAACTGTTTATTTTCATAACACTTGTGTGGTGTCCTTTCACTTGGTATTCAAGGGGTATATGTGTGGTAAACAGCTGGCTTAACACGCCCTCTCGAGTCTTTAGCCTTAGACTGCTCGTATCCACGCTACTAGGATAGCTGGTCTATAAGGTTGACTTACAACCAATCATCAATAAGGGTTGCTGGACTGATACATAGTGTTCACTAGAATAGTGAGCACTGCATATCAGGCCACCTTCTCACAAGCACCCTGGAGTAGCCCCAGATTTTCCTAAACTAAAGCAGGAACTGTTTGGAGGGAGTCAACAGTCCCAGGGTGTGTACCATGGTCTTCCTATCCTTAAAACGCTCCAGGACAGAATCAACGTTTTTGCCAAAAGACATTAGCTATCAAAAGGCATATCCATGAGAAAGCCCTACTGGCCTTAATTCGGCACATTCATGATCGAGAGGCTTCCACATCTCCAGAAAACCGTGTGGAACGCATGCACCAGAGGTGGCAGAGCAAAATATTGGTGTCAACCACCCTCCCTATGCAATCCGTATAATATAGGCCATCATGAATCACATATTTGGCCTTGTCCAGTCCATATTATGAATTTTTTGAGTCAGAGACCTACGGTCTTCCGGGACCACCCGAAAGATATCGCTGGCCATATCCCAGAAGACATGCACCCTGCAGCCCAGCAAGCAGACTACATTGCCAGACTTCAGCGTGCGGCTGGCCAAAGAGAACATCTTAGACTACCTAACCGGAGGAGTCATGAAGAAAAAATAGGGGTTAACCTTACTAGTTGTAGCTGAACTACCAGGCTCTCTAGGGTAGGATTTTTGTTTAGTGAGAAAATCATGGTCGCCAGCTACTGCTCAGTGACCCTGACTACCTGTGTGTTCACTGGCAGGCAGGAATAGGGATTTGACCATGGGCTCATCAAAGTATCAGTGAGAACCTCGTGGAAGGGAGGCCTTTTAGACTGAGGCTGCAGAATTTTCGTTACAACATTAGTCTTGGTCTTGACAGAGGCCAGCTTTAAATCCAGGACCTCAGCTGTCCATCAGACCAGAAAAGCAAATTGCACACCCTCTTCAGTCGGTGATCCAGGTGATGAGTACAACCCCTGTATCATAGAAGGTGTCAAGCCCATTCGCAACTCGTAAATTCATATAAAAACTGTCATCATAATTAGGGGGAAGATGGCCATCCTGTATCCCACCATCATCTCCCTCTTGTGGTGTACCTCATTCAGACTCAGAGCCAAAAGAGAAGACATCAGACTAAAATCAGTCTGAATGCCGATCAGGATCCGAATCAGATCCACTTTTGGCACCATCAATTGGGTGGTCTGCCGCAGATCCAGGAGCTGGAGTAGGAGTCAGTACCGGAGTGGTTACTGGACCCAAAACAGGTCCCAAGGGGTGAGCATGTGCTAAAGAAGGGCTTGCCAGTGGTAAACCAACTGGAGGTCCCTGTAAATTCCTGGGGTCCAAAGGCATGCCAGAGGTAGCCTCTTTGAAGGCCTCGAATTGTTACAGCTAGAAAAAATGTGAAAAGTTTTATGTAGCGCTGGCTAAACCCAGAGGTATCAGAGGGCTTTAAATGAGGAGGTACAATTGCTTCAAAACATAGTTACAACAGTTTCAGGTACATAGTTACTGGAGATGCACCAGTTACAAAGGCATGGATCAGGTATAGGGAAGAAAAAGCAGGCAGGGGGAGAGAGATTTGGGGGAGAGAGGGAACGAGTAGAAGACGAAGATAAAGAGTGAGGGAGGAAAGCGGTGAGGCAGGGGGTAAGGAAACACCACAGGGCAAAGAGAAAGGAAACAGTGTCTGCCTTTCACGGTGTACGGTGCAGAGTTCCCAGTGAAAATGGGAACATTCCCAAACGTCCACTATGTGTGAATCCCTTAACATTATGGACTCTCTCAGAGGGCTATCTGAGACTCTAGGACATAAATACTTGATCCCTCTCCAACAAGGGAAGAAGGAGTGCTTTGGCAAGGGGCACATTAAAGGAGGCCATTTAAGGCCATTTTCCGCTATGTGTGAATTCCTTAACACTATGCACTCTCTCAGAGGGAAATTGGAGACTCTGGACCAAAAATGCTGGATCCCTCCCCAACAAATGGGAGAGGGAGTGCTTTGGGGCGAGAGGCACATTCATGAGAGGTGGACGGAGGGTTGGGAACTCCATGACGCATGGCGGGCGAAACACCCTGGGTACAGGGAGTACTCCTTTTATTCACCACCACACAGACTACACACTTGGATAGATCGATTCCTATGTTCCGGTGCCCTGATGGGGTCTGTCACCTCGGTGCTCCATATCGGGAAAACCCTGCCAGACCATAACCCAGTGGAATTGACTGTACAATGGGGCAAGGTTCCAACTCCGATACCGACTTGGAGGCTACAACCTGCGCTGCTGGAGGACCAGGTCTTCCACAATCCCCTCTCGGAGGCGATTGCCCATTAAATTTCAGAGAATGAGGGGACTGCTAGCTCTCGCCAGACGGAATGGGATGCCTTTAAAACTGTCATAAAGGGGTGGATATTAGCACTAAGACAGGAGTTTGACTCGCACTCATAGAGCGGCTTACGGAGATAGAGGGTAGCTTAGCCGCACTAGAAGGGGAAGCTACAGGGACAAATGAACAATTAACACAACTACGGGAGGCAAACATTCAATATGCAGAGCTACTTGAGGAGCTGCGGGTTGTTGATTACAGGCTATACACCCAAATGCAGCACACACAAGCTGATAGGTCGGGCCGCTGCTGGCACGGTTGGTTCGAAAAGCCCCCTTGCCCACATCCATATTAGAAATTCGGAATAGTGTGGATGTGGCGGTGAACACGCAGTTGGATATCAATGCAGCGTTTAGGGACTACTATGAGCACCTTCTGAGGTCCATTACCTGGACTTGCTGACACTGACTTTGAACCTTTTTTGATGGTTTATGCTTCCCCCAGCTTACACAGCAACAACTTGATGAATTACTGCGGCCAATAACAGGGGCGGAAATCCGGCAGGCGATTAAGGCTTTACCGCATAATAAAACCCCAGGGAATGATGGTCTACCGGTTGAATTTTACGCGGTATTTGCAGACTTGCTAACCCCTCGTTTGCAATGCATATATCATGAATCGTTAGAAGGAGGTGGGCTCCCCCATACTATCTTACAAGCGTAAGTGGTTCCTTTATTGAAACCCGGGAGGGATGCTTTGCTCATTTCGAGCTATAGACCTTTATCACTCCTCAATACGGACTATAACATTCTGAGTAAGTTGGTGGCCACTCGTCTAGGTCAGTTCCCTAATACACACTGATCAATGCGGGTTTGTTCCTGGTAGGAACACAGCAATCAACATCAGACACCTACACCGGGTCATACTGAGCACACGTGACACGGGAACTAGGGAAGGTTGCATATCACTTTATCTGAGACAGGCGTTTGACTCTTTACGTTGGGACAATATGTTCTATGCCCTTACACATTTTGGTATACCGGAGGAATATATAGCGTGGGTGCGCTTTCTGTACACAAACGCCACCGCGCGAGCACGCACTGGTCAGCATATTTCAGGGCAATATATAGTGGAACTGGCACTGGAGCCGCTTCTACACAGTCTCCGTGCTTTTGCAGCCTGTAAGGGAATAACGCGTGGTAGTACATCCCACACTGTCTCAGCCTACGCGGATGATCTCATTCTTTATATCAAAGACATGGAAGCAGATCCTCACCCAATGCCCTTCATTTTTGAGTCATTCCAAGGTCTTTCTGGCCTGGCTATTAATGCTACCAAGTCGTACGCATATTTCTTTGACAATGATGTGAGGAGCGGTTACTTTGTGTTCGGCCCCTGGTACCTCGGAATACTGATTTATCGCAATGCCACGGACCTCCTGGATGGAAACATGTACGCGCAATAGCCGCTCTCAAATCTTAAATTCAGTTCTGGGTCTCGCTACCCCTATCGGTGGCGGGCAGAGTGGCCATTGCGAAAATGGTGCGGCTGCCACGGCTCTTATATTATTTGACCAACTTGCTGATACTGGTCCCCACGAGGATTTTTAAAATATTGAACTCTCTGGTGACAGACCTAATATGGGGTACAGGGCGAAGGCGTATTAGTGTAGCAAAATTACAACTCACCACAAAAAAAAAGGGGGAATGGGTGTGCCGGATTTGCGTGCATATTGCTATGCCAGCCAATTGCAATGGCTGGCATACTGGCTTGCAGGACTTAATTTGCAAGAGTTGGATATGACATCATGGGACAGGGACAAGGGGCTCATCCACAGGCTTTTACTACCACAGGCTCCCCTGTCGACGCCCCACTTATTGAAATTAGCTATTACTTACTGGCGGAGTGCAGTGAGGTACACTGGACGGACAACACCGTATGCCCCTACTATTCCACTGCTGGGTATCCCTACACATTCCGGACTGGCCACTAATCGTGCTCTACAAGCATGGACTGAAGCGGGCATCACCACGATAGGAGAGTTCTTCTCAGAGGGTGTATTAATGACAAACAAAACGTTTTTGCACGTCCATGGTACTCCTAATGCGTTGTTACTCTTGAGCGGGCACCACCACGATAGGAGAGTTCTTCTCGGAGGGTGTATTAATGACACACAAAACATTTGTGCGCGTCCATGGTACCCCTATTGCGTAGTTCCTCTTACATGCACATAAAGCTAGATATATACGCACTACATGGTCACCCGAGGACACTGAACCATCTACGAATACATTACTTACCATGCAATATCTAATAGGTAATGGGGCACGACTGACAAAATGGCTAAACCACGGGATTCGCACTGGGAAGGCGATCTCAAAGTTTTTATTAGGATGATATAACTATATTGGATCCTGATAGACTTGATCACGCCTGTTATATTTGGCTCGACTTGCAACGCAGGCAAGAATGTTGAGAGTTATCCGTATTGGGTTGTCATTGGAGACTCATTTATACGACTTCAGACCACTTTGTGATGTCATGTAAGGCCACTCATGGAGGTCCGACAATGTTACTGTGTATTCTCCTAAACTGGTTGTAAACATGTGTAATGATGCCATGTACTTATATGTCTGTGTATCACTTTGCATGTCTGATTCACTCTTATGTACAATCCATAAAGAGTAATAAAAAAAAAAAATTAAAAAAAGGGACACATTCATGGAGGCCATTTAGGGACAGTTGAGCGAGCTCAGGGACATGCACCTATCACCAGAAGCGAAGTTGCATGAGAGGTCTTGACTACTTACATTCAGCGACATGGAGCTTCCCCTTTTCCCTTCCAGTCCCAGCATGGCTGATCGTTTAGAGCGGTGGTGGTCAGGGTACGGGTATAGACTGTCCCCTTGCATAATGGTTTTAGAAAGTTTCGGAAATCGTTGTAAGGCATGCGAATGTGAGAGCACAGCTACAGAGACGAGTCGGTAGGCACAGAAAGAAAGCACTAGACATCAGCTGCAGGGGTGGCGCTGATTTGCATCTCCGCTCTGTTGCTTCCAGGGCAGTACAGAGCCAGCAAAGAGAAGCACCGTTCCAACTGCAGGAGCAATGCTGAAAATGTTTATTGATCCAGCCTGGGGCCTTGGGAGTGTTCTGGGGGACGGAATCAGTAGTTAGAAGTATCCATCAGAAAAAGCAGATAAAAATACTAATTCTTCTATTCCAGGCCTCGAAAAATGTACTTGCTCACTTGCTATGGCAGTTCAGATTTTATCAGGATACGCAATTTTTTGGACTACTGGTCCATACTGGCGAGCGAGCTGGAGATGGAAAAGATCAGGTGTCCTGTTCATTTAGAAAGTGAATGAGCAATAAAAATGCCTTTAATTCTTCTTTTTATTTTGTGACATTTGCTGTGCGTTCAAAAACAGAGGTCAAATGTCAGCTTTTTTCTTTTAAATCGCAGCTTACTTTACCGCAGAGCTTAGTTTAGTGTTTTAGTTTTCTTTCTCCAAAACAATAGAGGAAGCGTAGAGGTACTGATAGAATCACCCTCCTGGCAAAATTGAATAAACAAAGAGATTCTATCAATGGGGTAGTGATTATTTTTAGATTTTGTATTTACTGTGTCTAGTGAGATACTAGGCTCTCTCTTAGATTTGGAAAGATGAGAGCACTACGTGCTTTTTTGAATACCCCTCACACACTAAAAAGTCCTTTAGTGTCATGCTTCATCATGGTGATCTTCCCGTCTCTCTACGGGGCGGGGCGTGCTGCGACCTACGAGCTACGCGGGAGCACTTAGTTTTTGTGACAGAAGGCTATGTGTCAGTGCAGGAGGTGTCAGTGAAGTGTAGGGACCTAATACGCGAGTGTGAAGAAGAATAAAAAGGTGAAAAATTCCCTGGCTAGTAGAAAAAATATATGTTATTCGCTTCTCTGGCTGGGAACGTTAAAGGGGTTTTGAGGTAGAGCAAACAAATATTTCAAAATATAGCAGTAATTAAGAAAGCACATTTTTGTAATTAAGAAGGGTGTTGGAAACAAAGATTTTAATAGGATCAAAACAAATAAGAACACTTTACCTGGTGATGTGCAAAAGATAAATGTTTGCAGAAAACCGATTTCCAAACATCACCATGTGTACACTATATATTTTTAGCACAAAATGACAGTGCTTTAGCAATATATTTCTTAGAAGTGAGAATTTTTAACATGAACTAAAAACCAATCCTGCTTCTGCGCTGATGACAATGCTGTTAATGAACTATTAGAAAAGTCAGGGGTCATGTGTTTCCTATCCATGGGCTGGATTCGTATTATACATGAAGCAAAGGTTTTGTCTATTAAAGAAATCAAATTAGTTTTAGTACAGCAGGCATGTCGAACTCACATATTTGAAGTTGTTCTCATATGTGATAATGTAGAAAAAGGTGGCTCAGTGAAATAAAATATGCACTCGGTATCGCACAATTTTAGACCAGTTTACGGGTCAAGAGCATTACAGTTGGGTCGAGTAGATCATTCAAGTCACCTGACCTACATGTTTGGCAACCTTTTTATTATATTTTCGAGGCCTGTATTCCTCACAATATTTCTAAGCAGCAAGACAATAATCACAGGCTATATTATGTCAAAACTAAGAACTGGAAGTTCAAAGGCATTTTGCAGTCACAAAGTCTACAATTTGCAAAATCACACTAGTTCAATTTACAAAACACAATTTTCCAGCTTGTGAAAGAGCTTTTGATATCCCTTCCGAATCACAAATTGGAGGGGCATGAAATGGATCCCCTCTTATTTGAGAGACTTAAGAGCATGTATCAATGCTTTAGGAGTTACATTTCAGTCTCAAGCCACTGATCAGTTACTAACAACAGAGATGGAGTGGTAACTGATTTGCAGAGAGGATGCTGTACAATCGGACAGACTCATGGGGATAAGATAGAATTTTCCCTCAGATGTCCGTCCCTCAATGTGAACATTATTTTAAATCATCTTGTGTTCCTTTTTTTTTTTTAATTTGATAAAGATGGTACATATAAGGACATGTTTCAAAAATTATTACATACATGATAAGAACATTGATATACATTTGATATATTTACATACATTTTCTAAATGAAACTTATTAGCGGGAGCGAGGAGAATAAATATATATATAGGGATAGAAAACAGTTTCAATTAATTAAAGGCGAACATCTTTCAGCCATTTCTATCTATTCTCCACTTAGTTACAGGAGCCCACAGGCGTATACCCTTCTTACGCTCCCTCTTGCCTTTATATTCATAGAGGCAAGATTCTATGTTATGGATTCCTAGAAATCTTGAAAGCCACATCTGGAAGGATGGAGGGTTCGTATCTTTCCACGCCGCAGAAATTAAAATTCTAAGTACAGCAACAGATAAAAACATTAAATCTCTTTCAGCATCACCCAAACCCAACTTGGAGTCTATACCAAGTAAAATTAAGGTAGGGGATAGGTCGATGGACTGACCGAGCAGCCCCTCCATAAATTTCATTATCTCTTTTTTAACACTATCTAACTGTTTGCAGGAAGAAAACATATGTATAATGTCAGCCTGACTTACATTACATCTGGGACAATTATCATTTTCGCTTATACCCCAGGCAAATATCTTCGCAGGTGTATGATAAAGATTAAAAATAGTTTTGTAGTGTTGTGCGCGAAGATTTGATGCCCGGAATATTTTTTTATTCAATAAGAGAGCAAGATCCAAATCGACATCAGAATCTCCTAATTTTGTCGCCCAATTAGACTCAACCTTCTCAATATCATCCGGGGTTTGATCCAATAAACAATTGTATAAAATCTTAATCTTCCTGCAACCTCTATTTAATAACTCAATCATTAGGAAATCTGCTGTACGTGGAATCGTTGACCTGACTGCCTTAATTGCCCTGGTAACTTGACCATATACCAGCCATTGACTATCTGGAATACCAAATCTTTCCTGCAAGATTTCAAACCCCAGGATTTCGCCTCCTTCCATCACATCTCCCAAGGATCTAAGCCCCAACCTTTTCCACATCAGCAAATTACTATCATTTTTTAGTTGGGGAAAGGGAGAAGAGTTATACAGTTGCAGATAGGAATTAACTTTCGGGATCTTGTGTTCCTTTAAGGACATGAATGGCTTTAAAACAACTTAATTCTGAATAAATTCTAATGCATAGATGGAGGGTCTGCTATCCCTTACAGGACTCACTTCTTAGGGGGTGTGCAATCTTCAAATACTAATTTGCAACTAGCCCAATGATCAGGTCAGACCATAGTTCACATACAGAAGAACAAATAATGTCCTTCTACAAAACGTACAAAGTACAGGGGAATTCATACACAAGGGCATGTAGAGCATTGTTAGGCACAGTTCAGATGGTAGAAAAAATAATTAGATTATGAATACACTAACTCAGACCATTTCAGGACTGCAATATAAACTGTAGCCCTAGGACAGTTCATTTGGATTAATTTTTATTGTTAGATCATCATACCCTCAATCCTCTCCAACATGAGGAGCATATCACAGACATGTTCTGGGTAGTCTGTTGTGCACTGTACTGCTCGATGTAATGCTTTCCTGCCATGCTGAGCATCACCATGAGCCCTACAGGGGGATGAAGACAAGTAATTTGTTAGGGGCAACATGAAGTAAATATTACTACACGTATGATATTTTAAATGCATTCTCTTTATTTAAGATGCAAACCAACATCAATTCTGTTTGCAGAAGAAAATTGAGTTACAGTACACCTAGGAACGGTGTGGCTTCTGTATAGAGGTTAGTGGAAAGAGGCAGGAAATAAAATAAATTGCTTTATCGAAACACAAATCAAGATCAAGATGTACCCTATTTATTTTTAAACTTTCATATCATAACCTTCCACTCAAATATGTAAAACTGGGACAAGTGCGATAATCTGCCAAATGTAGACAAAGCAGACGGAAGGTGTGAATCCAGTAACATAGAAAACTAGAGCTCATGCTTGCCTAGAAATGTGAGGCTGACAGCTGAGATGTGTCATGCAAGTGATTAGAAGCGGAACACAGATGGAATAAAAATAAATTAAAGGAAGAACAGAAAGCAAGAACATAATTGGAGAAGCCATAAGCAATGCAGAAGATCATCAGTATGTGATATTAGAGATGATAGTGAGAGAATCTACACGTGAAGGGCAGCATTGTGCTCTGGCAACAACACAGTGGACAAGGTAGACATGACAGACCTAGACAGAAGAGGATGTAGAGAAAAGTGGACACCCTAAAATATCACATTAACCCCTTGGACGCTCATGACGAGCTCAGCTCGTCATGGTGTACACCTCCATACACTCATGACGAGCTGAGCTCGTCATGAACAATGGGAATAAAGGATCTGCAGCACAGGAGGAAAATAACACTAGCATCGATGGTGTTAAGAAGGTTTATAATTGAATTTACTACATATACTCTGATTGTGTTCTTTGTGTTTGCAATGTAAGATTATATACCAATATGCTAAGATTTGATTTGAAAAGAGAGTAACTGTAAAAGAAGACACAAACCAAACAAAATAAAACCTGCTTGTGTACATTTTTTCTAATCAATTTCTTGTCAAAGCATTCACAATAAGAGTAATAATTTACCGAAGATAACTTCACAAAAGTGGTATGAATGGAAATACTTCACTTTGATGAATGAACAAATAGGATAAGTTACTTAACGGTTATTCTAGTTCTCTTCGAGGGGTATACTCATCAAAGTCATAAGCACTGAATAATCCCCGCCCACGTGCGGGATCCCAAAGCATATACGAAATAATACATATATATGTGTGTATATTTAGACAAACAAGTACAGAGTACTTCTAAAAACATACATATATACATGTATCATACATAAATATGCAGCCTACTTGATTTTTTAGAGAAGAAAATAATCATTAATATAAACACTACAACGGAATACACATACTGCACTAGTGTTCCAAACACAGCCCTTTATTTTCAGAAAAAAGGCAAGTAATAGCAGGCAATTAGCCCATAGGCTGCATAACAGAGAAAGAAATCACAGTAATAGAAACCATTGGCACCCTGCCTTTAAGGATTCTAAGAACCTGGACACCATGCTTTAAGACCTCTAGGAGCCCCCCTGCTCCCATGATGCACCACCGGAGACAGGTCAGTTCTTTTTTACGTCTCCTATGAGGATCCTGGAGCTTGAGCTCGTCTCTCTTTGCCTATTTCTAGACAGAATTTGGTTTTTTCTTCTTATATTCGACTTTTTTGATTGCTGGTAGCCATTCTTAGTGATTTTCTGACTAATTTACATTTTTTTTCCTGTCAGAAATGCGAGCTTTATTCAACAAATGTCCTTCCTGTAGGAAGAAGATGGCAAAATCGGATCCACACTTGCTGTGCCTTGTGTGTCTACCAACTTCACACAAGGCTGAGATATGCTCCTACTGCCAGCATTTCTCTAAAAGTACTCTCCGCGATAGAGAGAGGATAAAGCTTCACGCCGTGCTGGAGAGAGGAAAGAGTCACTCAAAAAGTGGCCTTGGAAGCACTCCTCTCATGAAGACTCTCAACGGAGGATTATAAATCTCCCTTTTAATGGTTCCTCGTTGTTTGGTTCTCACGCGGACGACGAAATGTCCAAAATGAAAACAGAACATGACACATTTAAGGCTGTGGGGTTGGAAAAGCGTAAGGAATTCCGAAGAAGGTTCCGTCCTTATGGTCGACGGTCTTTTCAGCAGAGGGTTCACACCCCTCAGTGGTCCTCTCAGCAACACCAGTCAAGGTCCAACTACTATCAGAGAAGACCTGGTAGAGGAAGGGGATTCACAAGACAGCCTCCGCCCTCTTCGAAAACAGCCAGTTAAACAATGATCAATGGCTTCCTCCACGCCAGTTAGCCTCTCCGGTGGGAGGAAGCATCTCTTTTCACCTGGCAGAGTGAAAAGCAATCACAAACGACAAGTGTGTTCTGAATATTGTGCAGAATGGCTATTTGCTCAAATGAAATCCCCTCCACCATCAGTACCTCCACGGGGCATGTTCCTTCAAAATCGCTTGTTGTTGCAGGAGGAGGTCAACACATTTCTGTGAAAAAATGCAATAAAAACTGTTCCAGTTCAACAAAAGGGACAAGGTGTTTATTCCCTTTATTTTCTGGCGCAAAAAAGAGGACCCACCAGAGAATACAGACCAATACTCGACCTGAGACTCTTGAACAAATTCATCCGGACGTTAGCTCTGCACCAGATCTTCCCGCATCTACATCAGGGAGACTGGATGTGTGCTACAGACTTGCAGGACGCCTACTTCCATGTTCCGGTGTCCAGAAAACAATGTGGAAAGAAGTAACCACTTTGGGAAGAAAGGAAGGTCTAGTTCTAAGGTCAACATTGTCCGGATGGACAACCAGAAAGGGAGGTTTGGAAGACAGAGCATGCAGCTCACTCACCCTGCGTGCAGAGGAGGTGGCCACCAGAAAAAGCAGTGAGAAGGCTGAGAGGACAGATATGCAGTGGATCAAAGGGAGCGCACATAAGGTATGTCAGAACTAAGTTCAATTCCACTGGGGCATTATGAAGGGAACAGGAGGAAAAAGATGAGTAATGCCCTTAAGAAATCTATTTACAGCAGGGGACTTAAAAAGAGAAGGCTGATCAGGGAGCCGAGGAAGGCTGAACTAGCCGAGAGTTAGCCCTGACCTGCTGGGCCAAGGAAAGGAGGAACAAGAGAACCTCAGAAATAGGGTCAGAAAGGGGATCCGCAGCCTTTGCTGTGCACCATGCCACAAACTTATTCCATCTGCAGGCGTATACAGTCTTTTTGGAGGGACGCCTGGCTGCCATGATTACATCACAGACTTCGGGAGGCAGGTCAAACAACGTCAACTGCTGCTGCTCAATCTACACGCAAGGAGGTGGAGGCTGAACAGGTTCGGGTGGAGGACCGTCCCCTGCTGCTGGGACAGAAGATCCTCCCGAAGAAGCAGTTGCATCAGAGGATCAATGGCCATGTTGAGCAGCTTAGGATACCAGACTCTTCGTGCCCAATCCGGAGCCACAAGAATGACTTGGGCCCGGTCACGCTTGATCTTCTTCAGCACTCTGGGCAGAAGGGGTATAGGTGGAAAGGCATATAGAATACCGCAACACCACTTGTGACGAAAAGCGTTGCCTAGCGAGTGCCGCCTTGGAAATTCCAACGCGCAGAATTGCTGACATTCCTCTTTGGTGGCAAATAGATCTAACCAAGGCTCCCCCACTACACTGCTGAAAGAGACCTTGCACCACCTCCGAGTGAAGACGCCATTCGTAATCCATCATGCACCTGCGGCTGAGTTTGTTGGCCCTGGAGTTCAGTGAACCTGCCAGGTGTTGAACCACCTGGCATTCGCCCTGATGTTCCAGCCATGTCCAGAGGCGGACCTCTTGACATAGGGTTCACGACCCCACAAGCTTTGTTTGTTGCAGTACCACATGGTGGTGATGTTGTCTGTGAACACCTGCACCACTCTTCCCAGGACAGAGGAAAGGAATGCTTTGAGTGCAAGACGGATCGCCCGAAGCTCCAGAGGGTTGATATGGAGCCCGGACTCCGCCGGAGACCACAGGCCTCTGATCTACGCCTCTCCCATGTGGTCCCCTCATCCCAGAAGGGATACGTCTGTCAACACTGAGTGGTCTGGTTGGAGAAGGGAGATCCAATATTGGTCTGAGGGACCCGTCCTTTTTGGGTATAAGGAAGTATAGGGAGTATACTCCGGTCCCTTGGTGTTGAAAAGGGACTGGCTCTATGGCTCCCTTTTCTAGCATGGATGTTACCTCTTGGTGTAACAGCGTGATGTGTTCTTTGGACATAGGACGGTGTTTGGGTGGTATGTTGGGTGGAGTAGAAGTGAGTTCCAGGCAATAACCATACTGGATAATTTGTCTCACCCACCTGTCTGTGGTAATTGCGTTCCAGACTGGTAGGAATTGTGTTAGTCTGCCTCCGACCGGTGTTGAGTGGTCTGGGGGGAGTGTGAGCTAGTCACTGTTTGGTGGCGGTGGAGGCTCTGGTGTTGTTGCCGCCACGTACTCTGCCCATGTCATTATTGCCTCTATAACCTCCTCTGTTGGAGCCTTTATTAAAGGTGCTCTGGGTATTACTTTTGAATGTAGATGAAGTTTGGGATGTGTTGCCTCTACCTGAGCCTCGAAAGGAGGAGCGGCGAAAGGAACTTCTAGATTGTTGAAACTGAAGTGCGCCCATAGACTTAGCAGTATCGGTATCTTTTTTCATCTTCTCCAAGATGGTATCTACTGCAGGGCCAAATAGAAAGTCTTGGTTAACTGGCTGGTTGAGGATGGTTGACTGCACTTCATTCTTAAATCCGGAAATGCGTAGCCACGCATGCCGGCGTAGTAATACGCTAGTGTTGATGGACCTAGCTGCTGTGTCAGCTGCGTCAAGTGCACATTTAATGAAAGCATTTGTTATAAATTTGCCTTCCTGTATTAGGTCGTTAACTTTAGATTTAAATGGTTCTGGGAGGTGTTGTAGTAAACCTTCCAGCTGGTCATAATGTGCTCTATCGTATTGTGCTAATAGAGCCTGTGTGTTTGCAATTCTGCAAGTATTTGCTGATTGGGATGCCACTCTTTTGCCTGAGGCTTCTAGTATCTTTGACTCTTTGTCAGGAGGGGGAGCCTCTCCGGTTGTTTGTGAATTAGCTCGCTTTCAAGCGTTTGCTACCATTAATGAGTCTAAAGGCAACTGTGACTTAATATAAGAAGGGTCTGTAGGGGCTGCTTTATACTTTTTCCTAATTCTGGGATTGAGGGCACGTGCTCTGGCTGGATCTTTAAATATGTCTGGCACGTGTTTTAGTACCCCTTTTAACATAGAAAGTGTACGTACGCTTTTTTCTGAAGTTGGAAAAGTGTCAAATAGGAAATCCTCTTTTATTGGGTCAGTGTGCATGTCTACATTATGATATTTAGCTGCCCTATCCACTAGTTGGTTAAAGACAATGGTGTCATCAGTAGGCGACTACTTTGTAGGAAATGTAGAGGTGTCAGGGATGGGTTGTGGGTCGTATGTATCATTAGGATCATTTTGGTCATCCCATGTGTTATCTTGTATATCCTGATCCTCAGGTTCTACAAAGCTATCTTGAGGATCGTCCCCTATGTTTTCTGTCTCATCATAATTTGAAGGAGAGTAAGGTACATAAGGCATGTTAGGAAAGAAAGGAGGAGGAGTGAAAGGCCTTGAGAGAGATGTTGCAAAGTATTTCTTCTTTGGAGGAACAGGGGAAGAAGTGTCTGTGTCCAAAGGTCTCTTCTTCCTGTGGTAAACTGTTACCCGTGCTGTTTTAGGGTCTATATACAGTTTAGGTTGTTCTTCGTCCACTGGATCAGGGTGGAAAAGTTCTTCCTCAACTGTCCGTGGTTTTGGCACTGATGATTTTGGAGTAGTCACTTGTTTATGAGTCTTTGGCTCGAGGGCCTTCGGCTGTGGAGCTTCTTTCGGCTCGACTGCTGTTTTTGGGTCGGCGACTCCCTTTTGTTCAGCGTGTTTTGTTGGCTTTACTGCCTTTTTTGGTTCGGTAACCTTCTTTGGTTCGACGACCTTTTTCGGATCGACCGTGTTTTTCGGCTCTATGATCTTTTTCGGATCGACTGGTGTTTTCGGTTCGATACCTTTTTTCGGGCCGACTGGTGTTTTTCGGTTCGATAACCTTCTTCGGATCGACCGTTTTTTTCATCGACTCAGCTGCCTTCTTCGGGTCACCAGGAATTTTAGTGTGACCTGTTTTTTGGAGGTCAACACTCTTTTTCGGCTCGAAGGCCTTTCTTGGGTCGACTATTCTTTTGGGATCGACGACCCTTTTTGTTTCGACGCCCTTTTTTGTATCGATGATTTTCTTCGGCTCGACAACCTTTTTCGGTTCGGCAGCCTTTTTGGGAAGAGTGTAGCTCGTTCCCGGGGTATCAGAAGGCTTGGGTTTGGTCTTCGGAGCCGAGCCGGAAGGCGGGGTCTGAAGGAGTTTGTCGATCTCGGCTGAGGCCTTTAGGCGATGCTTCGACCGGAGCCTTGTCTTGAGATGAAAGCGGGGTAGGGGGCTTGGTGCTCACGGTTTGCCCCGGTGTGATCTGGTCATCGGAGTCCGACTGGTCCTCTACGGTGATAATTTCTAGGTCGGAGTTCGCCGCTTCTGGGAGGTCATGTTCGTCTTCGAAAATGTTCTCCGGTTCCAGTGCCTGCCGCTGCATCTCTTGTCTAGCAGCCCTTCGGTTCCGGATAGTCTTCTTCGACCGGAACGGAGCACAAGCTGGACAGTTTTCCTCGTTGTGCTCGGGAGAGAGGCACTTGTTGCATTCTGTATGTTTATCAGTATGTGGGAACTTGGAGTGACATTGTGGGCACCTTTTAAATGGGCTCCTTTTGATCGTCAGCAGGCCCACGTGGCGTCGAAAAGGCCCAATGGCCTGCGTCAACGACCGGATCGAGATGGAAAGTGTTATCGAGTAAAGGTTTACCGAACGAGAACAATACCGTCGACGTAGAAGGCCTTTTAGCCTTAGAAAGTTGAAAAATTTCGATTCTGAAGTTGGAGTTGAGGAATAGCATCCGAACCCAATGGCGGAAAAAAACAATCTGAAGATGGAGAAGATGCCCATGCGCACTGTAGTCAAGGGGAGGAGTCACCTATCTCTCTTGTGATACTTCGAAGACTCTTCCAGGACAACAAAGTGCAAACATCCGGACCCAACACTAGGCGGCGATCTATGCTAAGATATGAATTCAGCAGCCCACATGCCTCGAACTTAACTGTATCTTTCAAATATATTTGACACTGCAACATTAAGCACGTCTTACATAACATGGGTCTCTTATCTGCTTGGTAATTTGTGAAAGCACTTTCTAGCATTCCTTGTTGGTCAGTCATATCTCTGACACAGTTTTTGCAATACGAGAGGAGGAACCCTGCTTTTTCAGCTTCACGAGGATCTCCTTATACAGCTTTAAGCAGCAACAGTATTAATGCCACTGACTGCCAAAAAAATGTCTCTTACGAGGGTCTAAGAATCAACCGGAGGACTCCCAAGAGCATCCCCATTTTTGCTTTACTTTAATGCCTCCACTCTGCCCTAAGACTTTGTCTTCTCACTTGAACAGTTACGATCTGGGACATCAAACACTGTTTGTCACAAACAACATCCACAAAGTTGTTGGATGTACACAACTGCATATTTTTTTTAACGAAACTGAACCGTTTAAATATTAGGTATGTTCTATTGACTTCTCCAATGGCAGTATTCTGCAAAATGCAACTATCTCAACAGGCGCGTTACATTTTTAGGGTCAATGAATAGTATAAATACCAATGCTTCTCTTTTACTGGGACTGCTTTCACAGGATTTTCAAAGTTTCACTAGCTACATCGGTCCCCAATAGGATCAGTCACTAATGGGTTAGCATTTTGTGCTGAATGCTAATGGAATCCTTCATTTGCACTTATTCTAAGCCTGATTTAGGAAACACTCCTCTGACTTTTGAGAACTAGTAATGGTACCTTTAACATTGCGTCCTTACATTAAACGGTGAAACACACCAATGTTAGATGGAAGCCTCCCTGCAAAGAATGACTGACTCCTATACTTAGTTGAAACTTCATCTCAGTGACCCTCTAGACATTTAAATTATCACTCCTTAGGATTGGGAGCACTTACAAAATCTCTAGCATGGAGTCATTAACGCCTTCATCAATTCTTCATACCCAATATCAGTCACCAGTTAACAAAAGGGCTCATTGAGACAATGCAACCAGCACGTCTAGGGTTAACCATTAACCAGTGGAGATTCACTATTCCTGTGGCAGAACCGGTTTGGGCCAAAATCAGGAGCCTGAGCCTTATCCTACCTTTATGATAGGAGTGAACTCATGCAGCATCTTACATTAGAAACTACCTTGGGCTTAATTCACAAGGACATTCCTCCCCTCAACTTAATACACCTAACACACATCATGCAACTTCAGCTTATCAGGTAGAACCTTCCCAGGTGCTATATTCCTCCCACTCAAAGTAGGATATTCTGGAAAATTGTTTAGGAGTATGCATTTTGAAAAGCAGCGTCCTTCCTCATTTTACTTCTTGCCCTTAGAGACCTGCGTAAACACATATATGATCAAGTTAATTACCTTCAGTAACACTTTTTCTGGTAGAGACTATCTAGTTGCAGATTCCTTACCTTTTGGATATTACCCAAGTGACAGACTGCATCCGGAGACCTTTCCATCGCAGGCCTGTGTTGCGAAAGGTGGTGCCGTGCTGCTCTACACTGACGCCATTCTGCTCTGGAAGTGACATACAGGCCTATATAGGTGCCATTTCTGTGTACTGATGTCAGCCGCTTTCGAGAGTGTGTCCCCCCAGATGCGGAGCCCCAAAAGCAATTTGATAGACCGGTGTGTAGATTATTTTGACTTGAGATCTTATTCATGGGTATAGTCCAATCAACGTTGGTACAATCGATGTAGAAGCTAGGCACTCTTTTTGGGTCAGAGCGATGGAGTCTCTACTACCTCTTAGCGGGGTAAGGTAGAGCACAGAACACTGGCAGGGTGATGGCTTCACTGACGGGGAAGAGCATAACAACTTTCCGTAGACAGGATGCCTGAGTTCGCAGAACAAGGTTATTGGGTACGGAGGAGGTGTATGGAGGATGGAAACAAAGAGTCTTAAGCTAACTAACATTCTGGAGGTAAAGGCAATTAGGAACACAGTTTTGATGGTAAGGAGCCATGACAGCTGTGGAAAGGCTCGACAGGATGGACTCAGAGTTGGCCGGATGCTGTGTCTCCTGGTGCTTAACTACAAATGTTAACCTCGCATTCCCTGATGGCCTTCGAGGTTCAGTGATGCATTCTTTGCAGGTCATGGACTCCAGACACACAGGTAAATCCAGTGGGGATCTGTCACTGAAATTCGCTGGCAATAATCCTTACAGGGTTTAAAACCTGTTGTCTAAGGGGGTGGCATCCCTTGCACACTGTAATAAATTGTGAAGAAAAATCTTGAAGAAATGTCTCTGTGAGACAAGTGAAGCTCCGGATGCATGTCTGGTGGGGTTGAAAGAAAGGAACTTATGTCAGCATGCAGCAGTGGCTCTTAAATAGATCTCACACATCACTTTTGGAGCAGAACGAGTCAGTACGGAGCTGAATAGTGCCACATTCTGACGCACATAAATACTAGGGAAAAGTTCCCAGATCCACTCTGATGCCTGGGGAGAATTCAAAGGGTGAGGAAGTTCCAGCTATCTATAAGGCTCTATCAGAAATTGACAATTTTCTTGCATCAACAGAACATCCCGTCAGCTTTGCCCTAAAATAAATTTTGACTGCCACTATCGATTTGTTGTGTGAAAGCTTGTATACAGACAGTGAAGTACTTGTGCCTTCGTTACCAAAATAGGAGCTAGCTTCAGATAGGACATAGGGAAGACTATCACATAGCAAGCTCATTATGTAACCCCTGGCTGTGACAAACTGTGACTATACCAGCTAGTTTCCACCAGACATTGCTAGTGACTGTCCAGATAAGCATGAGGGTGTGCCACATGCTAAATGGACCTTGCCATCTGTTTCAGCTGTCTTTAAATGCTGAATTTGCATGAAGAAGCTGATTCACAAAAAGATCGAAGACTTCCCAAAAATAAACCAGCATTTCTCTGGTCTACGTGGGGGATGTAGTCATTGATGGAAGCAACAGATGTTCCTATAAGACATCCAAATAATCCCTTTTCCCTCAGCGCATCAGAAAACCACCAAGAGAAATTGGGCTGGCAGATGGGGATACAGGACACTCACATAAGGACTGAGGCATAATGTTCCATAGCACCTTTCCTTTTGCCACTATTTTTCCCAGCAGATTGATGTATTGCATGCCATTCGCAGGTAATCCTATGTGGTGTAAGTCTTGTTCCTTTAACAGTAAACCTGAACCAATTGCTTTACAGCTAAACATCAGTATTCAGTAGCACCTATCTAAATATGATTATTTTTGGCAAATCTTCAAGATTTGTCTTCCATTTGTGTTTTTTTAAACATTTTATTCATAAATTGTAATGTTTTAGTTAAATTTGGTTTGAAAATTTGTAGGTAAGTACCCCTTTTTGACACGGTCACTCCCACTTTTTGCCTGGTATCTGACACAGTTTTGACAGAAGTGCGTTGGGTTCCTGCTATCCAGGTCCACCGTGCCAGATCTCTTTCCCTAAATATTTTAATTGTTCCCCCAAACGACAATACCTTTACCACCCCATGTAAGTCCCTAGCAAATGGTACACCTGGACCTAGGGCAAGGAGGCTAAAGAGAGTCCCTAAGGGCTGCTGCATGACCTACATGCAGACTGTCATTGAAGGCAGATGTGTGCCATGGTGCAGAGAAAAGTGGACACAACAAGGCACAGCTCCTGCAGCAGACCTTACAGCTCTAAGGCACGGTGCACTACACCACAAGTGTGGACATATCTGCATGAGCAGATCGTCCCTGTGATATGAAAGTGAATTCTTAGATATTACAAGTGAACAGGGAAGCCGTTTTGAGAACATGTGCTGGAAACTGGTGTCTACGAGTTCCTCAGCTACAAGATGACTTGACTGAAACTAGAGATGTTTGGTATAACACATCTTGGATTAATAAGCCCCCAATCAATCAATCAGTAAATTTGTAGAGTGCACTACTTACCAGTGAGTGTCTCAAGGTGCTGGGGGGAAGCGGGGGGGGGGGGGGGGGGGAGTGTTGCTACTGTTCAGAGAGCTTGGTCTTGAGGAGCTTCCTGAAGGTGAGCAGGTCCTGGGTCTGCCGCAGTTGGGTGGGGAGGGTGTTCCAGGTCTTGGCGGCTAAGAAGGAGAAGGATCTGCCACCGGAGGTTGTTCATTGGATGCGCGGGACGGCGGCGAGGGCGAGGCTGGTGGAGCGGAGTTGGCGGCGTGGGTGTAGAAGTTTAGTCTGTTGTTCAGGTAGGCTGGTCTGGTGTTGTGAGGTGCTTTGTGTGCGTGGATGAGGAGCTTGAAGGTGATCCTCTTGTTGACTGGGAGCCAGTGTAGGTCTCTTAGGTGGGAGGTGATGTGGCTGCGTCGAGGGATGTTGAGGATCAGGTGGGCGAAGGCGTTCTGAATGCGCTGCAGCCGTTGTAGGTGTTTGGTCGGGATTCCTGCATAGAGTGCGTTGCCGTAGTCCAGTCTGCTGCTGACGAGGGCCTGGGTCACCGTTCTTCTGGTTTCGCTCGGGATCCACTTGTAGATTCTGCGTAGCATGCGGAGGGTGTTGTAGCAGGAGAAGGAGACAGAGTTGACCTGCTTTGACATGGAGAGGGAGGAGTCGAGGATGAATCCTAGGTTGCGTGCGTGGTCCGTGGGTGCCAGTGCTGTTCCTAGTGTGGTTGGCCACAAGGAGTTGTCCCAGGCGGAGGGGGTGGGGCCCCCACTGATTCCAGGGGTGGATTTACTAAAACATGCACCCATAGGTTACCTCAGAGGTGCCCCTGAAAACCTACGAACTATGGGTGTACTGGCTGACTGATGCAGACCAGCCTGCTACCACAGACAAGTTTCTGACCCACTGCAGGTGAGAGAATGCGCACTTTGGGGGCAGAAAGAATGCCCCCAACAAAGTGAGAGGACACCAGGACCAACCGGAACAGCAGAGGACCAATACACAGGGTACCGGATCCCTTGCATCAAAAAGAGCCTGTGAGAGTCCAGTCTGGACTCCCACTACTCCGAGACCGAGCAGCTGTTGAGGGTTATCAGCACCGCAGAGACCCACTTCCATAGTGGCCCAGCAGTCCTGATTTTTGCACCGGCAAGACTGACAACCCCAGGCCCTAAGAAACACACAGCCCACCCAACCTTTCCACTCTGCTCACTAGTACCCCACAGCCAAGGTACCGATGAACCGGCTGTGCCCCCTTGTTCCCAGGACCCTTGTGTGTGCCCCACTGGCAGCTCCCAGACTTGTTCCCAAGCCCCCCTCTGCATCTTGTTTCTAGGTGACCCCCCTTCTCTCCATTGGCTTAGCGCGCGCAGCTACCAACCTGACCAGCAACTCTTCACACGGATGCCACAGGGCAGGTAACAAGAAACTGCAGGTGGTGCTGTGGACCATGGCCCCCTACCACCCTAATTAAGCCCCCAGAAACGAACATAAATAACTGTATGCTACATATGCCTTTTCTCCCCTAAGGAAGCATTGCTGCGTAAAGACACAATGAATTGAACTATTTACTTACCTGTAAAAATTTATATTTAAAAAAAGTACTTATTTGAAAAAAAGTTCTTGATACCAAATTTTATATAAAAAGAAGACTTATTTTTCTAAATTGGTCTAGGATTTATTCTTGAATTAATGTTTAATTTATTGCCTCTGTGAGTACAACAAATGTTTAGCACTACTCTCTCATAAGCTTAAACTGCTCGTCTACACTACCACAAAGGAAAGCATTTATTATAATCATTTTTGCGTCTGTAGACCACTAGGGGTTGTCTGGACTCGACACGGTGTACCTTGTTTTGGTCCAATATATAAAGAGCCAGCTTCCTACAATGTTGAACGTCTTAATTGTCTTTAATATGCGTGATGTTTAGTAGGTTCATGATGCATACATTTCTTTTGGGACTGCTTTGCTTATTAGCCCAAACTGCAAAGGATGACGGGAGGTTAACCTTGGGAAAAATTGTTTTTCTTTTTGGGTACTTCTGTTTAAGCAGGGTGGGAGATTAGTCACTGCTACCTTTTCTCCCTACACAGCTTAACAACTTACATTGAATAAGTCTAAGTCCAAGTCAATATAAGTTTGTAATTAGATTCACAGAAGTTCCTTTTTTTAACAACTAAAATACCTCTACACCACAGGAAAATGAAGCCCATTACAAATAGCACCAAATACCTTTGTAGAAATATAAATCCAAAATCTATCTGACCAAGTTACACACAAACATTTTAACTCTGGTAATTACCTGGGGGCTTTACAAATATCCTTTTATACTGCCAAAGCAATAAAGACCCTCAAACCTTATCTTGAGAAGGAATTATGTACTTGCTCCACCCAGTACTGTTGTAAAAGAAGAGAAAGGATGTATAAAAACTACTAAATCTTTATCTTCTTATTTGCCGAAACATAGTATTATCTTTCAAATTTAAAACTTCAAACACAAAGGGAATTAAAATGTTTCCTATGCTGTTTTTTATGTTTAATTAACTTCTCCTTAAAGCAAACCCCAACAAAACCGCACTACTCCTCTTCCAGCCTAAAAAGAATCGCCACCCAACCCACTACTGGCTTGACAGTCTAATTGCACTAAACTGCAAACATTCTACATCGAACTCAGTCAAATCACTTGGGATTACACTAGCCAGAAGCCTGAATACGAAAGAACATATTAACGCAACTGCAAAAAGTGCCTTCTACACCCTAAAACTCCAAAAAAAAACAATATCAAGGGCATTCCAAAAACCCACCTTCTACCAATAAAGTCCATACTCAACACAGAGGCCAGGCTGATGGAGGGAGATGATTCAATCACATCACTCCCACCCTCAAGAAATTCAACTAGCTACCAATCGAAGCGAGAAGTGTATTCAAAACAGCCTTCTAATACATAAAACTCTCTACTCTAATAATACCACCTACCTTGCTAACAAACTCACTAAAGCTGGAAGAGCACTACGAATTTCCAACACATTTCTTCTTATTCCTCCCAAGTTCAAGAAAACCAAGTCCCTCACTCGATCCTTCTCTGGTAATGCCCCAAGAGGTTTGAATGCCCTTCCTAAAGAAGTGCGTGACAACCAATCCTACTTTCACTATAAGAAAAACTTAAGACTGTCTCCACTCAAAGTCCTAAACTAATCCACCTAAACTACCCAGCCTCACCTACCAAGTACCGCGTTGAACAAACTCTCTGATCACTCTGAACTCGATCTCAACCCCTCATCTGGATACCCCACACCACCATATTCTCTACTAATATTCGCTCCCCTTCTTTATCCTTACCCTGTAAACAAGCCGTTTTTATGCTTCCTTCCCTATATTGTATGACTTCTTACTCCCTATATTGTATGACTCTTCGAGGTGCCTACTGTAAACTATGCACATGTAATTTTTGCAAAGTTATATTTGGTATAACTATTGTAAACAATCTTTATGTAATCCATTTAACTAGCTATGATGCCGTTGGGTTAGTTGCCCAGTAAAAATCTCAAATAATACTAATAATAATAAAATAGAGCTTTAAGCTAGGTTACATTTGGTCCACAAAACTTGAGAAACAATTGCAGTCTATCCTTTTTAAAGGGATGTACATATACTGTCCACTGTAAAAAAAAAAGCTGCCATATGCATATCATGATGTATTCACTTCCCCAGAAAACTCCTACCAATCACGCACCGTTCTCTGCCTATGAGAGATTTCATTTTTGAATACCACGAGGTTCTGGAGCAGTATGCTTTAACACCCTTTTAGGGTAGTAAGTGCTCTATAAATGCAATTACAATGCAATATTCGGATCACTGAATCTCTTGTATCCACACTCTACAAAGCAAAGCTGGTGAACTGTCCCTCCTTGTAACAACTGATTTTAAAAACTGTTACAAACTGAATGTTAACGAAGCAGCAGACAGAAGCTAGCGAACGTAAATAACACTTTTCAAGAATACAGCACTGTGTTAATTAGCCTGTTTCTTTTCTATACATTAGAAATGTGCATATGAAGCGAAAAGGCTCTTTAAACAGACAGACGCTTTCTTGCAGAACACACCAGAGAGGAATGGAACTCGATAAATCCTATGAAAAATAAGACATTTACCACATTACACACTCATTATTATTAGCACTTTAAGGTTGATACAAGAATTGAACGGCAGTCAACAAAATATTTCAATTTTTTGGAGTAATCCTAAAATATATTTAACATAATCTCTAAATATGTGCTTGCTGGGAAACTGTAAACCATATTCTGAGATGCTTGAAGCGTTATTACAGGGCTCTCGAGCAAAACACAAATGAAGTTAGAAACAGCAATTCCAAGTTAACTATATAATTTTCCTAAAAATTGTTCTCAACTATACTCATTTGTGGTAAGACATACCGCTCCAGGTTGTAGTACTCCAACCACATGTTGGCATATTTTGCATTTCCTTTAGTCATGATACTATCCCAGAGCTCTCTGGCCTTCTGAATGTTGTTGCAGTGACGGGCCTATTAAAAATGAATGAGGTTACAATCCCATTTAATTAAATAAAGGCTTTTTATTATAATGTATATAAATGTAGATATTTGTTTATTTTATAACATTTATGTTATAAAATTTATGTTAGGGAATAAGTATTTATTGATAACACAAAGTAGTGGTTCCACAGAGACATTACCACCAAATAAATTAATTAAAACAAATACTCCGTAGGAGTGCAAATAAAACAGGAAATATAGAAATACATTCACCAAAACTATGTAAAAAATAAAAGGCTACTCCATCTATATATTGTTTATCTAAAAAATATATATGGCCATTCAATTCAGCACCCATGTAAAAAAACACATTATCAATTCACAAATTCCGAACACATAAAAACATTTAACAGTAAAACTGTGAAAGCTTCATGCAACTCCCCCTGGATGACCGGACAACAGAATTAGCCTCTTTGATATGCCATAAGCCATTCGGGGAGAGGCACTGGAGTGCCTGTAACAACTTTGCTAAAACCCTTCCAAAATTAAAAAGTGACATTGTCTATAAATTAAAAGTGACATTGTGCATTTAAATCAGCTATAAGGTACTGATGTATAGACCCGGTACATTCATTAAAATTACCCCAAGGACCATTTTGATAAATCTAAAAATGAAATAGAAAAATCTTTAACCTGTAACAAACATTAACTGGTGGCAGAATCATCATCATAGATCCTCCTCATAAGTAGCACAGGTATAAATTATCCATAATTTGGCAATATATTTGTTTCTTGCTGACTCTATCCCAGGAAAAATAAAAACAGGACATGAACTAAACCCTGCATCAAGGCATTATGAAAAAAATGACAGCTTTGGTGGCTTTCCATACAATTTCTTTTGTCCAGCAATTCTTTTATAAATTATATGAATAATTATATTGAGCACAAACTGCCTTAGAAAGGACATCGGAGCCCTGTAAAGTATGTAAAGAGATGTTTTGGGGTTCAACTATTTTACAGACAGTACAGGTCTACAAATCACAACCAAAGACACTTAATTAAACATATAAACTACAGTCAACATCAAACTGTTGTCTATTTCAGCACAAACTGCAACAAACAGACAACAGCATCTCTATCACGAAATGAATTCACATAGAAAACAACAATGATATGCTGCTGTGAGCAGTATGCTGAGGGAAGAGTGAAATATACCTCACACTTTGAGCAAGGAGAAGAATGGCGGAGTAAATACTTGGGGCTCAAGAAGAGCAAGAGACCAGGGGCCGTATTACCTATTGGCATTGTTTGCGCCCAGCGCACCTTTGAAAAGGTGCGCCAGGTGCCAACAATGCCATGCGCCCCATTATGGTGAATGAGCTGCCTTGGGGCAGGCGACACCTTTTAAATAGCGCACCGTCAGTGCGCCTTCAGAGAACTTCTTTGACTCTGCGCCCGCGTCTGTACTATGGAGCAGGCCCAGAGTCTTAGGAATTTTCTTATTTGCTTTGGGCACGCCCCTATGCAAATGAGGGAACACCCTCTGTTGATAACGCTGGCACTTTTAAGTGTGCAAGCGCCATCGGTATTATAGAAGGGGACGCACAAGCGTCTGCGCCCCTTCTATAATACCAAAGTGCCCCGGGGGCGCGCAAAGCGGGCACAAACGCCTGCTGTGCCCCCAGTGCACAGTATGTAATACGGCCCCAGGTAGAATGAAAGGATTTTTTTTTATTATAAAAACCACAAACTCTAGATTGGGCAATTATGAAAAAAAGAACACAGAATTAAGGTAAATATATGCACTTAATTAAAGAATAATACATGGTGCTGCATGGAAATGAATTCACGAGGAAACATTTTCACAGAACACATCTTTAAAAAAAATTGCAAATACCATGGAAAAAACAACAGAGGAAGGAAATAGAGTACCGAATTCACATTCGATACCATAAAATCCTTCCCTGGTCTGCAGAAGGATCTGTTCAGTTAAGTTTGCCTTCCGGAAACATTACCTCAATCCATGCCCAGTTCTGCATTATGGTACAAGATGGATCTCCATTTCCACTGAAACCTGATAACAGAGACATCAAATCAAATATTAAAAACTGTTGAAAAACAAAAACGTTTCAGCAAAGAAGGTATCACGCAGACTATCAATCAATTTCTTCTATTAGAACTGCTGCCTCTTAGACTATCGGCACGTTTCTTTTCTACAACATGTGTCCAGCAGTATATATATGGACTTCTAAATAAAAAGGAGAGTGAGCCACGAAGCATTTGACAGGATCTCCTAGAACAGTACCTCGAAGACCCTTAACCAAGTCTTCACAACCAATGGTGTAAGTCATCACCCTAGGTGTGATATGGTGGATAGAAACATCATCGAGTCTAGTCCCTTGAGTGTCCTGTTCTCCAAGTGACAACGTCCTCCACCAGGAGGATGAGTGTCTGAGTGGTGACAGTGTCAAGATGTGGAAGTGAATCATACAATTATCTCTAGTTCCTGAAGAGGAAACTTGAATAAAATGCAGGGACAAGTATAAGGTGAAAAAAAAAAAACTTCTTTAGGGATGGGAGAGAGCCAGACCGACGCTAGGTGGGAAAGCCTTGCACCAAATCGGGTATAGATTGACCCATGCCCTCCTGATTCCGATGGGGCACACCTATATTCCCCACAAGTATAAGCTAAAGACAAAATCTATATTGAAGAGTTGGAGGCATGTGAGCTGTAGATCACATGCTTTGCATAGCCTGTCATCTAGTCTTGGGTCCGGATGTTTGCACTTAGTTTTTCTTCGAAGAAGTCTTTCCAGTCACGAGGTCGGTGACTCCTCCTTTTGGTGACTTGTGCGCATGGGCACCGACTCCATTATTACATTGTTTTCCCAGAGGGTGATAATGTAGTTATTAAGAGTAGTAGAATAAAGATGTCCATATGATATCACTGCAACAGATGTAGGTACCCGGGGAGGCGGGTGGGCGCATGTGAATCTAGAGCTCTACATGCCAAGAACAGATGAATACTGGGTAAGTAGCATTTTCTGTTTGAGCTGTAGATCACATGCTTTGCATAGACTAATCTCCCAAAGCGGTGGCTAACCTGTAGCTGTTGCAGAGGTTTGAAAGAGTGCACATAGAGCTGCCTGGCCCACACTAGCTTGCTGTCTTGCTAACACATCTACACAATAGTGCTTTGTAAATGTGTGAGGTGCAGTCCATTGTCACGGAACCTGTGAGGCTCAGGCTGACACCAATGGTTTTTCCCGACTGGTGATGCGTTCCTCATGGAATGAATGCTCTTCTCTCTTTGCAGCCAATGGACTCGCCAGGGTGGATTGTACCCTCGACTCCCACACCGGCACCAGATTCCGCCCGTGATACGGGTGGCTCCTTTAACTGGGAGCACTTCCCGGACGACTCCGCCCCTGAACTCCACGTCACAGCCGGCGGCCCTATGACAGAAGAGAGGAACCCGGCGAACAGCGCAGCAGAGAAGAATCCAGAAGCAGCAGAGGACGGGAGAAAGCTAGACTTGAAGAAGTCCCAGCTGGGACAGAGGTAGAGGAAGAGAGCAGTCCGCTCACTAGGCCGTAGACGAGAGAAGCTATGGGGAAGATCCTGGAAGAGCCAGGAGGCCAAAAAAAGTGTGCTACAGCCCGCCATGTTCCCGGAGGAATGTGGCTATCTCAGGTGCGTGCAAGGTTTTCTAGGTGGGCTGGGAAGGTGGGGTGAAAGTCTGTGTTAGCGGGTGAACACCAACTATCCCGATGATCCCAATCACCCTACCTTCACATGTGCACAACTCCTAGGTGCCGAACTAAGCACTTGGTGAACTCTCGCTCTTTATCCCTTGGGAAGAGAACCCCCTAGGGACCCTCCTTCTCCGAAATTCTATTTTTTTGGTTTTACAGAGGTCAAGAATAGCTCTGTGACCAGTGAGAAGATGACGGGAGGCAGACCCTGATCATAAAAGGCGAGGACCAAAGAAGACTAAGATAAATTAACCGGACAGTAGTCTTCTATATTTCTGTTGGCATTTAAAATAAAGAATAAAACGTTTTGTTTCATCGCGAAGGTATGGTTATCTCGCTCCTTTCCAGACTTTCACAACCATGTTGCAGCTTTGCAGATATCCTCTATGTGGATGCTTCCTAAATAAGCCATAGAAACCCCTATTTTACGAGTGGAGTGCGATTTAGGGGGAATTGTCAATGTTCGTTTTGCTTTTGCATAGCATGTTTGAATGCATTTGACTATCCACTGTGCAATACCTGATTTTGAGATGGGATTGCCTTTATGAGGTGGAGCAAAAGCCAAAAAAAGTAGTTTTGTATAACGGAAAGGTTTTGTCCTTTCTATGTAATAAAGTAATGCTCGTTCAACCTCTAAGGGGTGTAGAGCTCGTACTGCCACATAATCTGTTTGAGGGAAGAACACAGGCAACTCAACAGATTGGTTGATATAGCAGGAAGAAATCACTTTGGGTAGAAATTTAGGATTAGTCCGAAGAACCACTTTGTTTTGGTGCACTTGTAAAAATGGTTCCTCTATGGTTAGTACCTGAAGCTCACCTACTCTACTCAGTGATGTAATAGCTATGAGGAAAGCAACCTTTCCAAGTGAGAAATTGCAGCTCACATTTGTGCAATGGCTCAAAGGGTGGACCCATGAGGCTGGTGAGAACAATATTGAGATTCCAAATTGGGGCAGGTGGAAGTGTTGGGGGAATGACTCTTTTGAGTCCTTCCATGAATGCCTTACTAACAGGCACTCTGAAGAGAGACAGATCTTGTCTATTTTAAAGGTATGCAGCTATTGCAACAAGAGGTAAACATACGGATGAGTACGCTAAATTTGAACGCAGTAGATGCAGTAAATAGCAGATGTTCTTAAATGAAGCATCAAGCAGGTTGATTTGATTGTTATTACAATAAATAACAAACTATTTTCACTTTGCTGTATAGCAAGCTCTTGTAGTAGGACATCTAGCCTCTTTGATAATGTTCATGCAGTCCGGCGTAAGATTAAGGTAGCCAAACTCTATGACTTCAGGTGCCAGATCGCAAGGTTGAGAAGATCGGGATCTGGATGTCTATCTCCCCACGGTTCTGCGTGAGGAGATTGGGTGTAAGATGCAGTTTGCGGTGAGGGCCTACTGAGAGCTCCAACAGGGTGGTGTACCATGGTTGACGGGCCCATGAGGGAGCAATTAGGATTAGTGTCAGGGACGCCTGTCTGAGCTTCCAAACCACTAGTGGAATAAGTGGGAGGGGCGGAAAAGCGTAGGCAAATATCCCTGACCAATTCATCCACAGTGCAATGCCTCTGGACAATGGGTATGGATACCTGGAGGCAAAGCTTGGGCATTTTGCGTTTTGGCTCAGGCGAACAGATCTATGTCTGGGAAGCCCACATCTGAAAGAAAGGGAGGAGAACTCGAGGATGAAGTTTCCACTTGTGGATTTGTTGCCTCTGTCTGCTAAGCAGATCTGCGATTTGATAGTCTACTCCACAGCTTTCCAAACTTTTCATGTTGGAGACACACTTTTTGGAGATGCATCATTTTGGGACACAGTAAAGCAGTGTAGAGAGCGAGCGTAGCGTAGCGAGCCTGAACCATCTTAGGGGTGTTCGGGGGAGGGTTCTCAATCACTCTGTCTCCCTGTCTCTCTCTAACTGTCTCCGTCTGTCTCCCTTCCTCTCTCTCTCTGCCTCCCTTCCTCTCTCTCTCTCTCCCTCTTGTCCGTCTCCCTCCCTCTCCCTGTCTCCCTCCCTCTCCCTGTCTCCCTCCCTCTCCCTGTCTCCCTCCCTCTCCCTTGTCCGTCTCCCTCCCTCTCCCTTGTCCGTCTCCCTCCCTCTCCCTTGTCCGTCTCCCTCCCTCTCCCTGTCTCCCTCCCTCTCCCTGTCTCCCTCCCTCTCCCTGTCTCCCTCCCTCTCCCTGTCTCCCTCCATCTCCCTCTCCCCGTCTCCCTCCCTCTCCCCATCTCCCTCCCTCTGTCTCCCTCCCTCTCTGTCTCCCTCCCTCTCCCTGTCTCCTTCCCTGTCTCCCTCCCTCTCCCTGTCTCCTTCCCTGTCTCCCTCCCTCTCCCTGTCTCCCTCCCTCTCCCTGTCTCCCTCCCTCTCCCTGTCTCCCTCCCTCTCCCTGTCTCCCTCCCTCTGTCTCCCTCCCTCTCCCTGTCTCCCTCCCTCTCCCTGTCTCCCTCTCCCGGTCTCCCTCCCTCTCCCTGTCTCCCTCCCTGTCTCCCTCCCTCTCCCTGTCTCCCTCCCTCTCCCTGTCTCCCTCCCTCTCCCTGTCTCCCTCCCTCTCCCTGTCTCCCTCTCCCGGTCTCCCTCCCTCTCCCGGTCTCCCTCCCTCTCCCTGTCTCCCTCCCTCTCCCTGTCTCCCTCCCTCTCCCTGTCTCCCTCCCTCTCCCTGTCTCCCTCCCTCTCCCGGTCTCCCTCCCTCTCCCTGTCTCCCTCCCTCTCCCTGTCTCCCTCCCTCTCCCTGTCTCCCTCCCTCTCCCTGTCTCCCTCCCTCTCCCTGTCTCCCTCCCTCTCCCTGTCTCCCTCCCTCTCCCTGTCTCCCTCCCTCTCCCTGTCTCCCTCCCTCTCCCTGTCTCCCTCCCTCCCTCTCCCTGTCTCCCTCCCTCCCTCTCCCTGTCTCCCTCCCTCTCCCTGTCTCCCTCCCTCTCCCTGTCTCCCTCCCTCTCCCTGTCTCCCTCTCCCTGTCTCCCTCCCTCTCCCTGTCTCCCTCTCCCCGTCTCCCTCCCTCTCCCCGTCTCCCTCCCTCTCCCTGTCTCCCTCCATCTCCCTCTCCCCGTCTCCCTCCCTCTCCCCGTCTCCCTCCCTCTCCCTGTCTCCCTCCCTCTCCCCGTCTCCCTCCCTCTCCCCGTCTCCCTCCCTCTCTGTCTCCCTCCCCCCGTCTCCCTCCCTCTCCCCCTCTCTGTCTCCCTCCCTCTCTGTCTCCCTCCCTCTCTGTCTCCCTCCCTCTCTGTCTCCCTCCCTCTCCCTGTCTCCCTCCCTCTGTCTCCCTCCCTCTCCCTGTCTCCCTCCCTCTGTCTCCCTCCCTCTCCCTGTCTCCCTCCCTGTCTCCCTCCCTTTCCCTGTCTCCCTCTCTGTCTCCCTCCCTCTCTGTCTCCCTCCCTCTCTGTCTCCCTCCCTCTCTGTCTCCCTCCCTCTCTGTCTCCCTCCCTCTCTGTCTCCCTCCCTCTCTGTCTCCCTCCCTCTCCCTGTCTCCCTCCCTCTCCCTATCTCCCTCCCTCTCCCTGTCTCCCTCCCTCTCCCTGTCTCCCTCCCTCTCCCTGTCTCCCTCCCTCTCCCTGTCTCCCTCCCTCTCACTGTCTCCCTCCCTCTCACTGTCTCCCTCCCTCTCACTGTCTCCCTCCCTCTCCCTGTCTCCCTCCCTCTCCCTGTCTCCCTCCCTCTCCCTGTCTCCCTCCCTCTCCCTGTCTCCCTCCCTCTCCCTGTCTCCCTCCCTCTCCCCGTCTCCCTGTCTCCCTCCCTCTCCCCGTCTCCCTGTCTCCCTCCCTCTCCCCCTCTCCCCGTCTCCCTCCCTCTCCCCGTCTCCCTCCCTCTCCCAGTCTCCCTCCCTCTCTCCCTCCCTCTCCCTGTCTCCCTCCCTTTCTCCCTCCCTCTCCCTGTCTCCCTCCCTCTCCCTGTCTCCCTCCCTCTCCCTGTGTCTCCCTCCCTCTCCCTGTGTCTCCCTCCCTCTCCCTGTCTCCCTCCCTCTCCCTGTGTCTCCCTCCCTCTCCCTGTGTCTCCCTCCCTCTCCCTGTGTCTCCCTCCCTCTCCCTGTGTCTCCCTCCCTCTCCCTGTGTCTCCCTCCCTCTCCCTGTGTCTCCCTCCCTGTGTCTCCCTCCCTCTCCCTGTGTCTCCCTCCCTCTCCCTGTGTCTCCCTCCCTCTCCCTGTGTCTCCCTCCCTCTCCCTGTCTCCCTCCCTCTCCCTGTCTCCCTCCCTGTCTCCCTCCCTCTCCCTGTCTCCCTCCCTGTCTCCCTCCCTCTCCCTGTCTCCCTCCCTCTCCCAGTCTCCCTCCCTCTGTCTCCCTCCCTCTCTGTCTCCCTCCCTCTCCCTGTCTCCTTCCCTGTCTCCCTCCCTCTCCCTGTCTCCTTCCCTGTCTCCCTCCCTCTCCCTGTCTCCCTCCCTCTCCCTGTCTCCCTCCCTCTCCCTGTCTCCCTCCCTCTGTCTCCCTCCCTCTGTCTCCCTCCCTCTCCCTGTCTCCCTCCCTCTCCCTGTCTCCCTCCCTCTCCCTGTCTCCCTCTCCCGGTCTCCCTCCCTCTCCCGGTCTCCCTCCCTCTCCCTGTCTCCCTCCCTCTCCCTGTCTCCCTCCCTCTCCCTGTCTCCCTCCCTCTCCCTGTCTCCCTCCCTCTCCCTGTCTCCCTCCCTCTCCCTGTCTCCCTCCCTCCCTCTCCCTGTCTCCCTCCCTCTCCCTGTCTCCCTGTCTCCCTCCCTCTCCCTGTCTCCCTCCCTCTCCCTGTCTCCCTCTCCCTGTCTCCCTCCCTCTCCCTGTCTCCCTCTCCCTGTCTCCCTCTCCCCGTCTCCCTCCCTCTCCCCGTCTCCCTCCCTCTCCCTGTCTCCCTCCATCTCCCTCTCCCCGTCTCCCTCCCTCTCCCCGTCTCCCTCCCTCTCCCTGTCTCCCTCCCTCTCCCCGTCTCCCTCCCTCTCCCCGTCTCCCTCCCTCTCTGTCTCCCTCCCCCCGTCTCCCTCCCTCTCCCCCTCTCTGTCTCCCTCCCTCTCTGTCTCCCTCCCTCTCTGTCTCCCTCCCTCTCTGTCTCCCTCCCTCTCCCTGTCTCCCTCCCTCTCCCTGTCTCCCTCCCTCTGTCTCCCTCCCTCTGTCTCCCTCCCTCTCCCTGTCTCCCTCCCTCTGTCTCCCTCCCTCTCCCTGTCTCCCTCCCTGTCTCCCTCCCTTTCCCTGTCTCCCTCCCTCTCTGTCTCCCTCCCTCTCTGTCTCCCTCCCTCTCTGTCTCCCTCCCTCTCTGTCTCCCTCCCTCTCTGTCTCCCTCCCTCTCTGTCTCCCTCCCTCTCTGTCTCCCTCCCTCTCCCTGTCTCCCTCCCTCTCCCTGTCTCCCTCCCTCTCCGTCTCCCTCCCTCTCCCTGTCTCCCTCCCTCTCACTGTCTCCCTCCCTCTCACTGTCTCCCTCCCTCTCCCTGTCTCCCTCCCTCTCCCTGTCTCCCTCCCTCTCCCTGTCTCCCTCCCTCTCCCTGTCTCCCTCCCTCTCCCCGTCTCCCTGTCTCCCTCCCTCTCCCCGTCTCCCTGTCTCCCTCCCTCTCCCCCTCTCCCCGTCTCCCTCCCTCTCCCTGTGTCTCCCTCCCTCTCCCTGTGTCTCCCTCCCTCTCCCTGTCTCCCTCCCTCTCCCTGTGTCTCCCTCCCTCTCCCTGTGTCTCCCTCCCTCTCCCTGTGTCTCCCTCCCTCTCCCTGTGTCTCCCTCCCTCTCCCTGTGTCTCCCTCCCTCTCCCTGTCCCTGTCTCCCTCCCTGTGTCTCCCTCCCTCTCCCTGTGTCTCCCTCCCTCTCCCTGTGTCTCCCTCCCTCTCCCTGTCTCCCTCCCTCTCCCTGTCTCCCTCCCTGTCTCCCTCCCTCTCCCTGTCTCCCTCCCTGTCTCCCTCCCTCTCCCTGTCTCCCTCCCTGTCTCCCTCCCTCTCCCTGTCTCCCTCCCTGTCTCCCTCCCTCTCCCTGTCTCCCTCCCTGTCTCCCTCCCTCTCCCTGTCTCCCTCCCTGTCTCCCTCCCTGTCTCCCTCCCTCTCCCTGTCTCCCTCCCTCCCTCTCCCTGTCTCCCTCCCTCCCTCTCCCTGTCTCCCTCCCTCTCCCTCCCTGTCTCCCTCCCTCCCTCCCTCTCCCTGTCTCCCTCCCTCTCCCTCCCTGTCTCCCTCCCTCCCTCCCTCTCCCTGTCTCCCTCCCTCTCTCTCCCTGTCTCCCTCCCTCTCCCTCCCTCTCCCCCTCCCTCTCCCTGTCTCCCTCCCTCTCCCTGTCTCCCTCCCTCTCCCTCCCTCTCCCGGTCTCCCTCCCTCTCCCTGTCTCCCTCCCTCCCTCTCCCTCTCCCTGTCTCCCTCCCTCTCCCTCCCTCTCCCTCCCTCTCCCTCTCCCTCCCTCTCCCTCTCCCCGTCTCCCTCCCTCTCCCCGTCTCCCTCCCTCTCCCCGTCTCCCTCCCTCTCCCTCCCTCTCCCTCCCTCTGCCTGTCTCCCTCCCTCTCCACGTCTCGCTGTCTCCCTCCCTCTGTCTCCCTCCCTCTGTCTCCCTCCCTCTGTCTCCCTCCCTCTGTCTCCCTCCCTCTGTCTCCCTCCCTCTGTCTCCCTCCCTCTGTCTCCCTCCCTCTGTCTCCCTCCCTCTGTCTCCCTCCCTCTGTCTCCCTCCCTCTGTCTCCATCCCTCTGTCTCCATCCCTCTGTCTCCATCCCTCTGTCTCCATCCCTCTGTCTCCATCCCTCTGTCTCCATCCCTCTGTCTCCATCCCTCTGTCTCCATCCCTCTGTCTCCATCCCTCTGTCTCCATCCCTCTGTCTCCATCCCTCTGTCTCCATCCCTCTGTCTCCATCCCTCTGTCTCCATCCCTCTGTCTCCATCCCTCTGTCTCCATCCCTCTGTCTCCATCCCTCTGTCTCCATCCCTTTGTCGCCCTCCTCCCTCTGTCTGTGTCCCTCTGTCTGTGTCCCTCTGTCTGTGTCCCTCTGTCTGTGCCCCTCTGTCTGTGCCCCTCTGTCTGTGCCCCTCTGTCTGTGCCCCTCTGTCTGTGCCCCTCTGTCTGTGCCCCTCTGTCTGTGCCCCTCTGTCTGTGTCCCTCTGTCTGTGTCCCTCTGTCTGTGTCCCTCTGTCTGTGTCCCTCTGTCTGTGTCCCTCTGTCTGTGTCCCTCTGTCTGTGTCCCTCTGTCTGTGTCCCTTTGTCTCCCTCCCTCCCTGTCTCCCTCCCTCCCTGTCTCCCTCCCTCCCTGTCTCCCTCCCTCCCTGTCTCCCTCCCTCCCTGTCTCCCTCCCTCCCTGTCTCCCTCCCTCCCTGTCTCCCTCCCTCTGTCTCCCTCGCTCTGTCTCCCTCGCTCTGTCTCCCTCTCCCTGTCTCCCTCCCTCTCCCTGTCTCCCTCCCTCTCCCTGTCTCCCTCCCTGTCTCCCTCCCTCTCCCTGTCTCCCTCCCTGTCTCCCTCCCTCTCCCTGTCTCCCTCCCTGTCTCCCTCCCTCTCCCTGTCTCCCTCCCTGTCTCCCTCCCTGTCTCCCTCCCTCTCCCTGTCTCCCTCCCTCTCCCTGTCTCCCTCCCTCTCCCTGTCTCCCTCCCTCCCTCTCCCTGTCTCCCTCCCTCTCCTTCCCTGTCTCCCTCCCTCTCCCTCCCTCTCCCTGTCTCCCTCCCTCTGTCTCCCTCCCTCTCCCTGTCTCTCTCCCTGTCTCCCTCCCTCTCCCTCCCTCTCCCTCCCTGTCTCCCTCTCCCTGTCTCCCTCCCTGTCTCCCTCCCTCTGTCTCCCTCCCTCTCCCTGTCTCCCTCCCTCTGTCTCCCTCCCTCTCCCTGTCTCCCTCCCTCTCCCTCCCTCTCCCTGTCTCCCTCCCTCTCCCTCCCTCTCCCTGTCTCCCTCCCTCTCCCTGTCTCCCTCCCTCTCCACGTCTCCCTCCCTCTCCACGTCTCCCTCCCTCTCCCTGTCTCCCTCCCTACGTCTCCCTGTCTCCCCGTCTCCCTCCCTCTCCACGTCTCCCTGCCTCTGTCTCCCTCCCTCTGTCTCCCTCCCTCTGTCTCCCTCCCTCTGTCTCCCTCCCTCTGTCTCCCTCCCTCTGTCTCCCTCCCTCTGTCTCCTTCCCTCTGTCTCCCTCCCTCTGTCTCCCTCCCTCTGTCTCCCTCCCTCTGTCTCCCTCCCTCTGTCTCCCTCCCTCTGTCTCCCTCTCCCTGTCTCCCTCCCTCTCCCTGTCTCCCTCCCTCTCCCTGTCTCCCTCCCTCTCCCTGTCTCCCTCCCTCTCCACGTCTCCCTCCCTCTCCACGTCTCCCTCCCTCTCCCTGTCTCCCTCCCTACGTCTCCCTGTCTCCCCGTCTCCCTCCCTCTCCACGTCTCCCTGCCTCTGTCTCCCTCCCTCTGTCTCCCTCCCTCTGTCTCCCTCCCTCTGTCTCCCTCCCTCTGTCTCCCTCCCTCTGTCTCCCTCCCTCTGTCTCCCTCCCTCTGTCTCCCTCCCTCTGTCTCCCTCCCTCTGTCTCCCTCCCTCTGTCTCCCTCCCTCTGTCTCCCTCCCTCTGTCTCCCTCCCTCTGTCTCCCTCCCTCTGTCTCCCTCTCCCTGTCTCCCTCTCCCTGTCTCCCTCTCCCTGTCTCCCTCTCCCTGTCTCCCTCTCCCTGTCTCCCTCTCCCTGTCTCCCTCTCCCTCCGTCTGTCTACCCAAGACTTCCTCCCTCTGTCTACCCCAGACCCCCTCCCTCTGTGTCCCTCTCTAGCTGTCTCCCACGGTTTCCCTCTCTCTCTGTCCCCCTGCCTCCCTCTGTCTGTCTCCCTCTCTGTCTCCCTCTCTCTCTGTCTTCCTATCTCTATCGGTCTCCCTCCCTCTATCGGTCTCCCTCCCTCTATCTGTCTCCCTCCCTCTATCTGTCTCCCTCCCTCTATCTGTCTCCCTCCCTCTATCTGTCTCCCTCCCTCTATCTGTCTCCCTCCCTCTATCTGTCTCCCTCCCTCTATCTGTCTCCCTCCCTCTATCTGTCTCCCTCCCTCTGTCTCCCTCCCTCTATCGGTCTCCCTCCCTCTATCGGTCTCCCTCCCCCTCCCTCTATCTGTCTCCCTCCCTCTGCCTCTCACCCTCTGTCACCTCACCCTAGCTTTTGGTGCAGATGTAATTCGAAGAACACAGATGTCTACTGTTTCTCCTTAACGGAGGTAGCTTAAGTCTGAAACATTTTTAAGAATCAAATGAGGTTTCATTCAAACTAACATTCCCTTTAACTCTAAAATGAGTATTGGCAAAGCCGTGCCAGTTCAGAAAGGTACCACATTGTGCAAATTGCCCTTAGCATCTGCTAATATGCTGGCAAGAATAGCACATACTTTTTCTTTTTAATCTCATGATTAATCACCAGTCCAACAGAATTTATTCAAGGACAAAAGTCACATGCTACATTTTCGAAAAGACTTGTGTCCTACAATGGGACATAAAATAAAAGTTGGAAATACAGCATAAAATCAAGAATGTGCAAGCACCACAGTACATGCTATTACACATGGATGCTAATAACGTTTCACTTTCCACCATTTACTTCGTGACACTCTTTTAAAGGAATGCTTCTTAATTAGCAGCAGTTTTGTGCTAAGTGCCCTTAATAATGGTGTCATCTCGCGACACACCCACCATTTGCAGGCGACACAGTACTGTGTCGAGACACACAGTTTGGAAAGCTCTGGTCTACTCCTTGAAGGTGTTCCGCGAGGAGATTCATTTTATGACGTATGGCCCACCTCCAGCTGGTCTGGGCTAGTTGTGACAGCTGGAGCAAGTGTGTTCCCCCGTTTTTTTTATGTAATACATTGCTGTCATGTGGTCTGTGCATCTGAGGACAGCTTTGCCTACCCAGTGAACTCGAAAGGCTTTGAGCGCTAGAAATTTCGCTAGAAGCTCTAGATGATTTATGCGAACCTGTTTTTGCTGCAGGCTCCACATGCCCTGAATTGATTGAGTTTGGAGATGAGCTCCCCAACCAGTGAGCGATACGTCTGCTGTTAGCACGGTCTGTGAATTGGGTCGATGAAGGGCTGCCCTTTGGAAAGGTTTTGGAGATTCCATCACTGCAGAGAGCGATGAGTGTGGCCGTCCACCAACACTAGATCTGATAACTGACCCTGAGTCTGATTCCACTGGCATGCTAAGAATTCCTGAAGGGGACGCATTCGAAACCTTGCATAGGGGACTGTTAGGATGCAAGACGCCATCATACCTAGTAACTGCATGAACACTCGAGCTGGCAATGAGTGTTGAGGCTGGAATTGGCAAAGAAGAGTTTGAATGTTGCGGATTCTGGGCGGATTGGGATAGGCCAGAGCCTTTTGTGTATCTAGAGTGGCTCCCAAATACGCTTACGTGTTGGAGATGGGATCTGGACAGATTTACTGTGGATCCGAGGTCGTGGAGCAGCTTCCCTGTTTTGCTAGTATATTGTAAACAGTATGCTTTCAAGCTGGCATTTATGAGCCAGGCATCTAAGTATGGGAAGACGGGAGTGTGTTGTCTTCGTAGATGAGCTGCAACTACTGCCAGGCATTTGGTGAAAACCCTGGGAGCAGTGGTGACTCCGAAAGGAAGCACCTTGAATTGGTAGTGCTGTCCCGCTATCAGAAACCTTAGGTATTTGCGATGAGCGTGGTGGATTTGAATAGGGAAAAGGTGTCCTTTAAATCTAAGGTTGACAAAGTCGCCTTCCTGAAGGAGGGGGAGCACTTGCAGGAGTTTTACCATGTGAAAGTGATCTGATTGGATGTATAGATTTAGATGTAACAGGTCTTATATCGGCCTTAGAGAGACATCCTTTTTGGGAATTAGGGAGTATACTCCAGTCCATTGATATTGTAATAGGACTGGCACAATAGCTCTTTTTGTAACAGAGAGAGAACTTCTCGTTTGAGAAGGTTCAAATGTTCTTGAGAGATAGTGTGTGGTCTTGGAGGAACATTTGGGGGAGTGGCTGTTAGTTCCAGGCAATAACCATATTGGATAATTTGTAGTACCCATCTGTCTGAGGTGACTGTATTCCAAGCGGGAAGAAATTGGGAGAGACATCCCCCGACAGGAGTGAAATGATCAGGGGTAGAGGAGGGAAGTCGCTGCTTAGTGTTTGCAGGGGACGTGCATGTTGAGTTGCCTCTGCCTCTTCCCTTACCGTTATTTCCTCTAATTCCTCACCTAAAATCGCCCCTTGAGTGTGATTGATTATTGCCCTTGTAAGAGGAGGAGGAATTTTCTGAGGAAGTAGTTTTGGAGCCACCCCTGTAAAAGGAACGACAAGACGATCCCCTATTGGAAGGGAGATGCAAAGCCCCCATGGATTTTGCGATCTCAGTATCTTTTTTGACTTCTCTAGAAAAGTGTCCACTGTAGGACCGAAGAGGTGCTCTTTGTCAAATGGCTCATTTAAAATCGAGGTTTAAACTTCAGGTTTGAACCCTGAAATTCTGAGCCAAGCATGTCTGCGTATTGATACACTGGTGTTGAATGTGCGGGCTGCTTTGTCTGCTGCATCTAAGGTGCACCTAATGGAAGTGTTAGTGATTCATTTACCCTCCTGATTAGGTCATTGGCTCTGGTTTTGTGATCATCAGGTAAAAACTGTATTAATTTCTATAGCTCGTCATAGTGAGTTCTATCGTAACGGGCTAACACGGCTTGCACATTTGCAATGAGCGAGTGATTGGCTGCTTGTGATGCTATTCTTTTCCCCGAGGCATCAATTAGGTTTGACTATCATTTAACTTATCGGGAGGAGGGGTAATTACCTGTAGTTTGAGAATTTGCCCATTTACGAGCGTTGGAAACCAAAAGTGAGTCTAATGGAAGTTGAGCCTTGACGTAGGTGAAGTGGGGTCAGAAGGTGCTGGCTTCTACTTTTTCTCAATTCTGGGGGTAATTATTCTTGCTCGCACATGGTCTTTAAAAATGTTGTCAGTATGTTTAAGCACTCGCTTAAGCATAGGTAGTGTTTGTGTTGACCTCTGAGAGGAACTTAAGGTTTCAAACAGAAAATCCTATTCAAGAGCCTCTTTGTGTAATTCCACCCCATGGTTTTGAGCAGCCCAATTAAGTAGCTCTATATACCCTATGTTGTCATCAGGTGGTGAGGGTTTGGAGGGGTATAGGTCCGGATCGTTGTCTGTGATCGTATCTGTATTGTAGCCATCCCAGGGGTCATTTATTTCCTATGGCCTATCTTCATCCCCATCATCTTCTGGATTAGGTGATTGAGGTTGTGGGTAATTTGTGGGTTTGATGAGCAAATTTGGATCAGAAGGTGAAGGAGGTGTAATGGGACGGGGAGGAGGGTTAGGGCCCACATTTTTGCGTTTTAAAGGAATGTGGTAGTCCTTTTCAATGCTCATTTTTCTTTTCTCTGGCATTTTTACATAAATATGTCCAGTATCTGGATAGATAACCTGTTCTTTATGTTTTGGATTCGTGTTTGCAGGGGTAATGTCACCTGTCCTGGCCCTAGTCCCCACCCTGTTTACCTGTTACTTTTTCCTCGTCATTTGAGATCTAGCTATTTTGTCTGATGCCCGATGGAGCTACCTGGCTTAGCTATAGGGGAGACAGGTCGGGGATTCCCTCCTTGGACGTCACCTACCCAGTCGGTCTTTAGCCAGACTTCCTTTCATCTCTCCTGTCGTTTCTTCCCGCACCCTCCCTCTATTTATGTCTCTCCTTCTCTCCTCTCCCAATATATTGAGACTGAACTATTTTGTCTGATGCCCGATGGAGCTACCTGGTTTAGCTATTGGGGAGATGGGCCGTGGACTCCCTCCTTGGTCGTCACCTACCCAGTCGGCCTTTAGACAAGACTTAATTTCGTCTCTCCTTGTTGTCTCTTCCCCTATCCTCCCTTTCTCACCTTCCCTTTCCCCGCCCCTCTACGCTCCATGTTTTTTGCCCTCCATGTTCTTTAAATGTTTCCCATTGAGACCTAGCTATTTGGCCAAAGCCCGATGGAGCTACCTGATAGCTATAGAGGAGACGGGTTCTGGGACTTCCTCCTCGACCGTCACCTACCCAGCTGGACTTTGGGCAGACTTTCCTTCGTCTTTCTGCCGCATCTCCCTCCCACCCCTTTACCCTTCCCCCCCCTTCCCCTCTACCCTTCACTTATCTCGCTTTCTATGACCTTGTAATTGTTTGTCTAGCAACGGATGTAAATTGGAATTGATGTAATCTTGTAATTTTGTGGAACCTCATGTAGAGCGCTCTGATACCTCCGGGTCTAGCCAGCGCTATATAAAACTCTTAAAATAAATAAAAAAATTCATTTAGGTGGAATAGTTGCCTTCTCTTTAGACGCCACCGTTTTCGGCGTCAAATGTTTTGGCCCTGAAAATTTAGTTTTCGCTAACATGGGAAAAGCAACAACAACATGCTTTGATTTCGATGCCGAAGATTTCGGTTTGACATCGGTATGCTTGGATTTCGATGCCGAAGATTTCAGTTTGACATCGGTATGTGGCCGGAAGGCTTTGATTTATGTTTCGGTGCCGGGCCGGAGGACGGGGCGCCCAAAACTTTTTCTCGGTCTCAACCTTGGCCCGAGGGCAGAGGAAGTACTGAAGCCTATTTCTTTAATTATAGGTAGGGGAAGGGAGTTTCAGTACTCACGATACGTTGACTTGGTGTTACTTGGTCTTCCGTGTATGATTCGGCTTCGGACAAGAAATTGTATTCTTCCTCTACTTCGGCTTTCTGCGCGTGGGATTCTTCATGGTAGGAGTCTTCACCGAAGATATCCGGTGGGGAGCCACTTCGCTGATGCATTTTGTGACATCAAGCCCCACGGTCACGGAGCATCTTCTTTGATCGAAATGATCGGCACACGTCCCAGTCTCGTTCATTGTGTTCCGGGGATAGACAGAGATTGCACACTTCGTGCAAGTCGGTGCGCAGATATTTAGCATGACACCCCGGACAGAATTTAAATGTAGTCCGCTCCATCGATTGCTAGCGAGCCAGACGCGGGTAGGCCTAATAGCCCTCCACGAAACTTCCGATCGAAGACTTTGACTCGAAACGATACGTGAAGATGGGAAAAGCGATCGAGAAACCATACCGTTGAGGTTAGTGGATTGCGCGTCGAGGGGAATCCAAGAACGGTGTCGAACCGGAGCACCACCATTCACATCCGAACCCGATGGCATAAAAAACAATCTAACAATGGAGTTGATGCCCATGCGCACTATCACCGAAAGCAGGAGTCACTGACCTTGTGACTGGAAAGGCTTCTTTGAAGTAAAACAAAGTGCAAAAATCCGGACCCAACACTAGATGGCAGGCTATGCAAAGCATGTGATCTACAGCTCACATGCCTCCAACTCTTCAATATAGATTTTGTCTTTAGCTTATACTTGTGGGGAATATAGGTGTGACCCATCGGAATCAGGAGGGCATGGATCAAACTATACCGATGTGGTGCAAGGCTTTCCCACCTAGTGTCGGTCTGCCGCTCTCCCATCCCCAAAGAAGTATTTTTTAACCTTATACTTGTCCCTGCATTTTATTAAAGTTTCCTCTTCAGGAACTAGAGATAATGGTATGATCCACTTCCCACATCTTGACACTGTCACCACTCAGACAGTCTCCCTCCTGGGGGAGGATGTTGTCACTTTGAGAACAGGGCACTCAAGTGACTAAACCCGATGATGTTTCTATCCACCATATCACACCTAGTTTGATGATATGCACCATTGATTGTGAAGACGTGGTTGAGGGTCTTCGAGATAATCTTCTTGGAGATCCTGTCAAATGCTTTGTGGCTCACTCTCCTTTTGGTTAGGAACACTGCAATGTGAAACTGAGTGAACTTCTACTTCTCCCTCTCCCCTTTCTTGATTAAGGGTGGACTTCTAAATAGCCAATACAAAGATAAAGCCAGATTAATTTTTGTTCAAATGAAAAGTCTGGATGTTTTGTGTACATAAATTTAAGAGTCAAGTCTACCAGCTCTGACTAGCTTTCAAAACAGTGTCTTGGACGGGATATTTTCCTGAACTGTTACTTAAAGAAGACCCACTAGGATATGGGATCTAAGGAAAATACAACAAAGTCAAAACTGTTAACTGAATAATCACTCCTGCCGATTACGTGGGCCATTTCAGGTTGTTCATGTTATCCTTTCAGGGTGATTTAAGGCATTATTGTGTTTCAGTTCCAATATTATATGTATGGTTTTATGACTTTTTACTTAAAAAATAGAGGTAGCCCATTAAGTTTTATGTACTTACGCTCTTCCACTTCTTGTTTCAAATACTCCAAAGCCCGGGTGTATGCAGACCTCAATTCTTCAAGTTCTTTGCTGGAGTCTTCAAAAGACAAAAAAGAAATTACTCTGTAAATACTTTGTGCACCTTGGAATATTGAGAGATCTGCAATGGAGCAGCAGCTGGCTTTACCTACTAGTACAGGCCGAATGCCATCAACATTTCAATCCACTGGCCTTAACCTCTCCCTCTCTCCTGCATCTTCTAAGGATATGTGGGAATAGCACAGATAATATGAGACACAGGCTGTGGGAAAGCAAGAAAATATGCAGCATCCTTCCTCATAAGATATGTAGATATAGCTAGAACTGCAGAAGGGGGAATCGTCTATAACCCCTCTCTTCCTCTGCCTTGTCAAACAAAGAAAAGCAATGTGCAGGTTGTGGAAGAATCAGAGACTTCAGAGGCTTGTTCCTTCTTTCGCAGCTTCTGCAGTCCATGGTTGACTTTACTGCTCTTGCCATGCATGTGCCAGTGACAGCCAAACATGGACAGAGCTGGAGCATGGAGGAGCAGTGAAAGGAGAAAACAAGTTATCAGTGTTGTAGAGTTTTTCTTTATGATGACACCTGTAAGAAAGTAGCTCTGTATATACTGGACCAAAGTAAGGTACAGTGTACACAGAGTGCACAGTCCCCAGAGGTAAGGCAGAGGCTAAAGTTAGATACAACCTTACTCTCTAAAGTGGTAGCTTGGTCAGGCAGTATCAGAAGACAGTGTAAAGCATTTGCTATATACATTCAGTCAGCAAATGGTCTCACACACTCAAGAACTGAACTCTAGGCCAAATTGATTTGTATATAAAAATATATAGTTTTGTTTTAGAACCACAGTAGGTATCATAAATAATTTATCAGAATGAGATGTTGCAATTGAATACTTTTAAATAGCAATAGACTTTGGAATGCAATAGTTACAGTTGTTGCAATGTGCAACACAAGTTTGAACACAAAATAACATTGAGCTCAATCGCTAGTTTTTAGTAAATGCAATAAAATCACTTTGCAAATGTTTTTCTTACTCCGGGTTGGATCCTGGATTCAGCCCTTGTGCATTTCCTGTAAACAGTTGAAAGAAATGGTTTTTGTTCACATTGAGGCGACCTCCCACTGGCATAAAAACACTACCGTATTACGAGGACATTAATGAGAGGAGACCCCGTACTGTTACCTAAGAAAGGAGTAGGACTATCAATTGATTGTAGAATTGTTCAGTTGTTGGTGCTTGGTAGCATCACTTTGTTTTCTGTTTGTAAAATTGTCAAGTTATTTGTCGAATGTATATTGTACAAATGTGACTCCAATGTATTTATGGATTATATGTTTTGAGTATGTTTTTCTGTACATACCTTATACACAGAATAAGGCAATAGGTTAATTGTCTAGCAATTCCTGCACAGGTACAACACGTCTTGGTGTAAAACAAAAGAAAAACGTCTTTTGTATTCAGTTACAACCCATGGATAAATAAAAAATCCAACTGGTGTAAAAGAAGATTTAGATCTATGGTGTCAGAGGTATTTTGTTTTGAATATAGTTTAGGATTCCCTCCTCTGCACTCCTGAACAGAATCACTCTCCTGTTTTATCAGCCACACGCACACATCTACTGATTGATCCATACAATCACTCATACATGCAGTCACTCAGAAATACAATACTATCATATGCACTCATACACTTATACAGACAATCACATACCGCTACTCATCCATGCAGTTACTCACACCCACTTAGTCATGCAAAGAATCTATCACAGTCCCATTTACTCACTCATACAATTATATACACACCACTTCACTTATTCATACAGTAAGTAACACATACTTACTCTCTTATATAATCAGTGATACAAGTACACACTCATCCATACATCCACTCTCACAATCACCCCCTCTCACATATAGTTATTTATATACACCATCACTCACATATACTGCCTTTTACATATGTAGTTACTCACACATGTACCACAGAGACATCCATTCACTCACCACACATCCATACACACACTCACCCACCCATACAGCTGTTTCCACATGCACTCATGAACCCATACACCCAGTGAATCAACCACTCAGACATCTATACATAGTCACACACCTCCTATCCCACCCACCCACACACACACTTAGTCTCCCATACAAATGCGCAGGCAAACAAACAATAACCCATATGTACACATATGTACCTACTAACCAACCCATGTAGCAGTTTACCCACCAACAGACATATTGATAGAGACATTCATACAGTTTAGTCACTAACCGATGCATTCAGTAAGATACATTTAATCACTCACTTATGCAATCAGTCACACACCTACTAAATCGTGAATCCATACTTTTCTACACCCACTCATTCTTCAATACAGCTTGAGATATTTATAAAACATATTTAAACTTTAGAGAAACATAGTCATTGGATGATGTCATCAGTGATGTCAGACACCACTGGCATAGTGCACCCAGCTGGAGGAGTGACTGAGGTGTGCCAGGGCATGGCACACAGGGATGTGTGCCAGGGCATGGCACACAGGGATGTGTGCCATGTCGACTCTGTTTAGTTCTGCACCAAGACACTGCAAAGGCAGTGTGTGTGTGTCAGGGTACAGGGTCTCTAAGGGTGGCACAATAAGTGCTGCAGCCCTTAGGGGCCTTCTCTGGTCACAGGGCCATGGGTACCGAGGGTACCATTTGCCAGGGCCTTACATGTGGCCAGAGATGCCAATTGGGTTTAGCTTTCAACACAGTTTTAGGGAAGGAACACAGCCCCTGGGCACCTGGTTGGCAGGAGCCCAGGGCACACTCAGCCAAAGTACATCAGCAATTTAGCAAAATGTGGGGGCATACCATGCAAAAAAGATGGCACTTTCTCACAACACCCTGTCCTTATGGGGGTCAATATTCTATTAGCCTTAAGCCTGCTGCAGTGGGCTATACTGCCACTTAAGTCCCAATTCCTTGTTATTGGTCCTCACTATCGACTAGGTCAATGTTGAGACAGGCTTTAATGGACAGTATATCCAGCTTTGGAAACTACAAGGCTGCAGTTTTCACAGAGTCAAAGAACAAACAACTTCATAAATTTGTGATTAAAGAGTCTTTTTTTCAGATAAGGAAGTTAGAGACTTAGAGGTCCGAAGGACTCACAATTGACTTAAAAAATATTACTTTTCCATATACTTAGCTACTTAAGGAACAAATGATTCCAGACGGAAATTACACAAAGTTCAAAACAACTGTCCATGCAGCAATGGTTATGTGAAGTTAGCCAAGACTTAAACAATGGAACAGTAAACATTTGATCACAATAAAAATTCCTGCACATGCAACTAAAAGTTCCATACAAGATAAGTATTTGTGACATGCACCAAATCTTAGAAATTTGTTTTGAACCACACAAATCTAGAACACTACAGCACTGGCATGGAATTACCTTGTGAGAAGTCAACTCTTCTTCTCAGGTAGTCCAAGTAGGCTTGCCAAATTTCAACATAGTCAGTTGCCTGGATGAACCCAGCATTTAAAGCTTTTTCAAAGTTATCTAGAAAAAAACAGAAGAATATGTATTGTGTTCAGTCAAAGAAACAGACTATTTACAAAATGATTATAGGATATTCTACCGCAGGACATACAACAACAAACTTGATGTATGGGTATCTGTCCCACAGTGATATCTCTGTTACGCTTCTTAGTTCTGTCCCCATGCACAAATACTTCACCCACACCTTTGTTTTTTGGATTGCTTGCCTGCGTTTTTGGAGAGCAGTGTCATTTTGAGGATTGCGTCCTCAATATGATACTTCCATGGGCACTTCATGGTGTTCTTTTGCATGGGAGAAAGGGGAGCACAAACCTCAGTGTTTTCTCCACTAGGAGTGCCAACCCACTTCCCATAACCCTACTCCTTGCCTAAGGTCCAGGGTTTTTTCCTATTCTTATGGGTAGTGCCCCCCAACCCCTGTTCTTTGACTCCAGACCTATCCCTTCCTCCAGACGTTACTCCATCTACAACTTCCTGTTTTGTGTTACAATAGTGCAGTGAAGATAACAAACCTTCCAGTGCAACAGTTTATTCAGTAGGAAGGGTGAATGCCACTGAAATCAGCATTTTAACGAAAGGAATCTGCAAACAAATTCCTGCAAACAATATCTTGCTCACAGACTATAATATCATCAGTATTTTCATAAAAATTAACCACAACCAACATGGCATCATCTAGGGCTGTATTTTCATTCTCAACATGCATTATAATCAACAGAATAACAGCGTTCATTTAGTTGAACACATACTGCTGAAATCTGTTTTAAAGTGCATCCCAAAGTTTTAAAAGCAGCCCATCTAACATGTCTGTCGTACTTCGGGGTTGATAAAGGTGTATGAGTGACACTGAGTAGAGGTAGCTATGTCTGTGCAGTGTTTCAAAGGATTAAGCCTGTGGCAGTATGAGCCACCTAGAACAGGTGTCTCCAACCAAGTGATCATGAGCTACTAGTAGCTTACAGAAAGCTTCGGAATAGCTTGCAGAAACCTTCAGAGTAGCTCGCAGAAACCTTCAGAGTAGCTCACAGCCTTCAGTTCACCATTAACTAAGAACTGCAATAAATAAGTGTTGCATTTTCCTTTTAAAGTTAATGAAATGCTATGCTTATTTTACCATATAAACAGGCTGCAGACAATAGAGCCTGATAATGAGCAGTGCTCCACTCAGATGTATAACACATGTAGCTCATAGAGGTTAAAAACTGAAGGATTGAGGCATTTAACTCTTAAATAAAAGTCATTCTCAACTCAATACTGGAGCATAAGAACAAAATTATATTTTCGGATGCTTTTAAATGAGTAAACTAAAATGAATTGTTACTCTTCATTTTAATGTTCTCCTTTTTCAAAGTTTGCATTAATAAACAGTAGGCATCGTGCTCCCAGTGGCTAGAAACAGTGCCATATTTATAAGTGAAAAATACAGTCATTTTCTTTTACAAGCAAGAAATTTAAACTAAAAAACATTTTCTCTATGAAACATGGTCTTCTTGTTTTTCTCCATTTTAAATTAAGCCAATTAAGTCCTAATGTTAATGAAACATGTTTCTTCACTTTAAATTCCTCCTATTTAACAAATGACTATTTTCCTGTGATAAATATGGCACCACGTCTACAGGTCACTGGAAGTATTATACCTGCTGGTTGTAAAGATACTTTGACATGGCAGAGAATTATGAGTTTTATGTAATGCATATAAACATAAAGTTAACTCTTCAGGCGATGTTCTCCGATTTTAAAGTGTCACATATACACATAGCAGGCATCCTGCTCCCAGTGGCTGGTGGACACGCTGCCATATTTATAACTGGAAATACAGCATTTATATTTAAATGGGAGAATTTTAAAGTGCAGATAAATGTTCCATCAAGTGAAGAAAAGTTGCGAAAATGTTTGCAGCACTTTTTTCTGCACTTCAAATGTCTATCATTAAAAAAAAAAAATGGATGCATGTTTGTGTTGTACATGTAATTGGATATGGCGAAAGGTATGTCCTGTGCCACAAGTGCATACAACACAGGGTCTCAGTCACCCATGCACATATATCCCATTCATTCACACATGTTCATATATCCTCACAGACCATGCACTCACTGACACACATGGCAGCCCCATAATAGTAATCCTAGTCACAGTATGTTGTTCAAACCATAGGATTGGGCTCAATGGACATTAGGTTTAAAGTCAATGAAGCTGGGAAAGGTCGTCAGTTACTTGGCCTTCAGTAGCTCATAACGAATTTCACTGACCAGAAGTAGGTCTCATTACAGAAAAGGTTGGAGACCCCTGATCTAGGACAATAGTGCTGTTTAATGTTTTCACCGGCGCATAGTTTAGTACTGTACAGGTTTCCTTTTTTTTTTTTTTTTGTTGTCCTCATATTTGCCCTTGGAAACCAAACAATAACGATCAGTTAGAGGGGATAACTGAGACACTGACCCAGATTAACTGAGGGGGACTTTCTTGGATCCTACCGGGGTATCCCGCAGTGCCAAGCATCAACACCTCAATGATCGAAGAATGGTACCAACTGGACTAGCGTACTGCTCAATACAACCCAGATTGTAACCGATGTCGCCCTAGTTGGGTATGTATAAAAGGCGAGGATCGAATAGACGACCCAACAGGCAGCAAAATCATAGGACATGGGGAAAAAAAAAAAAAAAAACCCCATTACCAATTCAAAAGCAGCCAAAATCTTCTCTTGTGTTGGTTACCTTCTCTAGCCATGTCTAATTTAGACATCTGTAGCATTGCTGCACGCCAATCGGTAACAAGCATTTACAATGCAACGGTTTCGCCTTTGGAGAAGTTAGAGCTATTGGCATTGTAAATGACAAAATGTGTACTTATGTGTTGGTTTTGAAAACAGATAAATAAATGGCATTGTCATTTACATTGCCAATAGCTTAATATCTCGCAAATGTGAGAACTATTGTACCCTACGGACGAGCTCAGCAGACAGCAATTACTACCACACACACACACACACACACCCAGAGCCACACACACACACCCATAGCCAGCCCCACACACCCAGAGCCAGCCACACACACCCAGAGCCAGCCACACACACCCAGTGCCAGCCACACCCAGAGCCACACACACACACCCAGAGCCCCACACACACACACAACCAGAGCAGTCACATACACACACCCACTGGAGTAGTCACACACACACACACACACTGGAGCAGTCACACACACACTGGAGCAGTCACATACACACACACACACACTCTGGAGCAGTCACATACACACACACACACACACCCTGGAACAGTCACATACACACACACACACACACCCTGGAACAGTCACACACACACACACACCCAGGAGCTCCGGCTATGACGGGCAGATCTGTCTTCCAATGGCTAGCCTCCATTTATGGAGCTATCCAATGGAAGACAGAGGCGGGAGAAAGCTCCATACTTGTTTACAAAAGTTTTCGCCTGCGCGATACTGCTTGCGCAGTAAACGCCAGGCGAAACCTAAAAATGACTAAAGCATGGGAAGTCTCCATATGTCCTGCTAGTAATACTTATTTACACACTAGGACTATTGTTAACCAGACATATTTGAAATAAGAAACAGGATAAGAAGACCACCAAAAGGTCAAATATGATTTACATTCACTCGAATTCTGTACAATGTGAACAGCAATTAAATCAAAAAAGAAAACGCACTTATGAATTATGCCTCTCTGTGGACCAAACTAAAACAAAAATAAAATACACTATTTTAGTGGTATTCCGAAACATCAACTTGGACAATTCTTCCTTGATGCTTTGTACATCCACACAGTGCTATTTAGGGCACCCAAAATGCATTTGTGAGAACCCATATTTCTGAAAAGAAAACATGATTCTGCTTTACCTTTATCCATGGCCTGAAAGTAACTGAATCAGTAAGTTGTTCCCTACACGCAAAGTCGATTTCTGTGATCATCATACAGATGCTGATTCAATTGCCCAAAGTTTCAATGCAAAGGAAGAGAAAACAAAGAATTTCAGTATGTCCCAATACTTTGGAAAACCTTTTGAAATAACACAATCTGCCTACCTTAATAGAAACGATACAGAAAAGTGGGTGGTGATGAACAGAGTGTCTGAATTAAGCAGACCACTCTTACCCAGTCCAAAGATCAGGGCTTGATCCATCACCGTTATTTATCTCACTGTACCATCCCAGCTCAGAACCTGGCTATATGCAAATCAGTCTGTCCCTGGCCCAGTGCATCATGGGAACAGGGCAGACAAAACTACCAAGCCAATTCTTCACCAGAAAGGAGACAAGCTACCGGGGACCGGTTTCTGGCATTTCAGCCGTCTTCGGCCCGGCTTGCTTGAATCCTGATGGTGCAGTGAGAAAGGGACTCATGTCTGAGTATACCCTGCCACACCTATAGTGGCCAAAAACGATACAGAAAAGGGGGTGGTGATGAACAGAGTGTCTGAATTAAGCAGACCACTCTTACCCAGTCCAAAGATCAGGGCTTGATCCATCACCGTTATTTATCTCACTGCACCATCCCAGCTCAGAACCTGGCTATATGCAAATCAGTCTGTCCCTGGCCCAGTGCATCATGGGAACAGGGCAGACTAAACTACCAAGCCAATTCTTCACCAGAAAGGAGACAAGCTACCGGGGACCGGTTTCTGGCATTTCAGCCGTCTTCGGCCCGGCTTGCACCATCAGGATTCAAGCAAACCGGGCCGAAGACGGCTGTAATGCCAGACACCGGTCCCCGGGAGCTTGTTTCCTTCCCAGTGTAAGAATTGGCTTTTGTAGTTTGGTTTGCCCTGTTCCCATCATGCACTGGGACAGGAACAGACTAATTTGCATACAGCCAGGTTCTGAAACTGGGATGGTGCAGTGAGCTAAAAAACGGTGTTGGATCTAGCCCTGATCTCTTGACTGGGTGAGAGCTTTCTGCTTAATTCAGAGACTCTGTCCCTCACCACCCCTTGTTGTAAATATTTTTGTCCACCCTAAGCGTGGTAGGGTATTCTCAGATGTGAGACCCTTGCTCATTGCACCATCAGGATTCAAGCAAACCGGGCCGAAGACGGCTGTAATGCCAGAAACCGGTCCCCGGGAGCTTGTTTCCTTCCCAGTGTAAGAATTGGCTTTTGTAGTTTGGTTTGCCCTGTTCCCATCATGCACTGGGACAGGAACAGACTAATTTGCATACAGCCAGGTTCTGAAACTGGGATGGTGCAGTGAGCTAAAAAACGGTGTTGGATCTAGCCCTGATCTCTTGACTGGGTGAGAGCTTTCTGCTTAATTCAGAGACTCTGTCCCTCACCACCCCTTGTTGTAAATATTTTTGTCCACCCTAAGCGTGGTAGGGTATTCTCAGATGTGAGACCCTTGCTCATTGCACCATCAGGATTCAAGCAAACCGGGCCGAAGACGGCTGTAATGCCAGAAACCGGTCCCCGGGAGCTTGTTTCCTTCCCAGTGTAAGAATTGGCTTTTGTAGTTTGGTTTGCCCTGTTCCCATCATGCACTGGGACAGGAACAGACTAATTTGCATACAGCCAGGTTCTGAAACTGGGATGGTGCAGTGAGCTAAAAACGGTGTTGGATCTAGCCCTGATCTCTTGACTGGGTGAGAGCTTTCTGCTTAATTCAGAGACTCTGTCCCTCACCACCCCTTGTTGTAAATAATACCTTAATAGAAATTCAGTAACCCTAATAATCTCCCATTTAGCTGATCATAACAACGCACAGTGTTTTAAACACACACACACGCTCACATGTCACACAATTCTCGAATAAACGGAAGCACGCGCACATTGTTATATACCTAAACGGGTACACACACACTAGCATGTACATACACTTCTTCCAGCATACATGCAATGCTCTCTTCAGACATGGCTTTTCTCTAACGCTCATGCACAATCCCCTATGTATGGATAAACACACCCTCGTGGAGCTGCAGTACCCTGGCTCCTCCTACTCGGCGTGCCCATCCGCGGCTGGCAGAGTGTGTCCTTTTAGGGCACGTGTGCTGTGACTGACACCTCTTACCAGTGACAGCCTCTGAGCTGTGGAGGGGCCGCCGTCCCTCTCAGCGAGTGTGGCTGACACTAACCGGCCTGCCTGCACTTCACCCACATCCTGCAAGCGCCTTACCCTATCACACGATAAGCATGAGCGGGGGGTGTGGTGCGCAGCCCACTCACCCCAAGAAATATCACCAAACTTCTTAAACTGCCAGGCAAGCTTCCATGAAGTGCCAAGCTCGGCGTATCTGCGCCTGCACACGCATCGCCAGCTGACCGCAGGTTCGAATCCCACCCGGCAATATAGTGCGAGGGAACATTGACACACATAGCACATGCTGACCTGCAACAGTCCACACACAGCAAGACAGTGTTGTAAAAGCGCGGCGAACCACGTCAGACTGCCTCTGTTGCGCAGTAGGGTTGGCACAGGGTCAGTCTCGCGCCAGAAGGGGCCAGAGGAGCTGTCAGGGGCAGGGCTGGAGTAAAGTCATGTCACTGCCTGAAAAGCGAAGCCGGTAGGGATGGAACAGTCGATTGCATGTTAGACTTCTTCCAGGAAGAGGCAGTCCATTCTGCCAAGTGTTTAATTTGAGCAGGTGCTCAGCACCGGCGATTATGTCGCATGATTTCCCCTGGACATTGAGGCACGCCGAGACTCGAGCCCGGTTCTCCAGCTCCGAAATAGGCAGCTTCTAGCCATTTGGCCAAGTCCTCTCCAGAATAACGAGTGCTGGGGCTCTAGTCGGGAGGCAGATTACACCTGCACATTTCTACGGTTAGCGCTGTCTGCTGATGAGAGCCCCGGCACTTTTTATTTTACAAATTAACCACTGAGTTTCTAGACAGCTGAGGTAGTCAGGCACTGGCAGCGTTTTCTCAGAGACAGCCCTACAGCCCGGAGTGATTGACTTGGCGCGGGCCTGCCCCGTGACTGACAGCCTGCCCCATCCCCGGCACACGTGCAGACGCGAGGTGTGGGGTCGCTCACCTAGTAGCAGCAGCAGTAGGGCCCCCCTGCCGGCCGGTCCAGGGTCCGAGGTGCTGCCCCCTGCAGGCGACGCCATCTTCATGCAGTCCAGCGCCCAGAAGAGGTGAGTCAAGAGCCTGGGCGCCGAGTCAGATGGCAGGAGACGGTCAAAGGCGAAGGATAAAAATAGTGCAAGAGTAGGTAGAGGCCGGAGCCCGAGCAGTCCGCAGGGCGAGTCTGTCTAAAGTTTTAACAGGGAAATCAAGTCCACGGGCCATCTCCCTTCCCCCAACTCCTCATTCCTGTCTGGTGCTCGCTGCTAAGCCACCTTTCCCTTCTGTCCCTCCTCCTCTCTCACTTTCTCTCTTTCCTTCTCTTTACCCCTCCCCCCCCCATCCACTGCTACTTTGCTGCCCCTCTTTCTGTCTCTTCCCTATCTCTTTAGGACTCTGTTTTTTCTCTTATCCTTCCTTTTTCTCTTCCTTATACTTGCTTCTCCCCTCGCCCGTCTCTTCTCTTTTATCTATACTGTCGCTATCTCTCTATGTTCCTACATCAACATTCTCTTTTAACTCTATATTGCCATGCCCCTCTTTCTCCTCTACCGACCTCTCCTCCCTCTTTTTCTACTTTTTATTCTCTCTCCACTTGTCACTACCCTCTAGCTGCCTTTTTAACCTGACTGTTCTCCCTATCATCTCCCAAAGCCATCGTTGGAGCCCCTCACGGCTCTGCTGAAATGCCCGGGGACTTGGAAACAATGTCCGCTGGGGGAGCGACCCACTGCCTTCTGGGGCCACTCTACCCCTTCAGAAATGCCCTCGTGAGCCTCTCAGGGCTCAAGACAGTGACACCCTGCCACACGGAGCCTCCCCTAGCCCTTCTCACTTACCGGGCTACTCTGGCGGGGGCTCCTGGCGGGTTTCGCGCTGCTCCTCTTCTCGGGCTGCGGGGCTCTCCTCGGCCACGGAGCCCTGCCTGCCGCTTCCCTCTTTGCTTTCCGGGGCGGCCCCGGCGCTCTCCCTCACTCCTGGGAGCCCCGGGCCGCAGGGATTCGGCCGGCATTCTTCCTCTATTTTCCCCGGTGGCAGTGCTGGCCAATCACAGCGCGGCGGCGGGCGGGACTTCCTCCGACAAACCGGAAGTCCCGCCCCGCATCAGGCACCGTCGTGCCTGACTTCCTGTTTTGCGGCGCTCGGGCCGCGGCGGTGAATCTCGGGGGCATTTCAGAGGGGTGGCACCCTCGAGATTAAAATAAACAGCGAGGTAAGGCGGCTTTTCAAAGAGCGTCTTCCAACTCAATGAGAAACAAAATAAAATCTAAAAATTATTTTTGCAGAGTCCCAATAATCGAAGCGGGAGGGGAGACGGGCACACGGAGGTGGGAGGCGGGAAACTTGCACAGGACAGCGAGGAGGGGGGAGGGGGGAAGGCGGGAGGAGGGACACAGAGTAAGGCAGGACAGCAGCAAGCACGGCCCGGCCGGACCAGATTCGGGGGCGTTCCCGGCTTTTGGCTGACGTATCATGACGTAGCCAAAAGCCAAAGATTCTCGGGAACGCCCCCGAATCTGGTCCGGCCATGACGGACGCCTCTCTGTTCCAATGGCTAGCCTCCATTTATGGAGCTAGCCAATGAGACAGAGGGGAGTGTTCAAAGCACCCATACTAGAAACTACAGATTTCTCTGGAGGCGGAGCTTACAGCTCCGTCCCCCAGCGAAACCTAAAAAGAGGGGGTGTCTTAGCTTTCCACCGTCTGCATATTTCTCTTCTGGCTAGCAAACAACTATAGAAAACCAATTTTTTACACATGCCGTCTAGCTCTGGTATAATGCCAAAGAAAATTAACATGGGACTAGGGTTAACATGCGAGCCTATTGCTAACGAGAGAGAAGCACAGATTTCATTCCAAAATAATGATATAAACGAACACTCAAAAAACATATGGATATCTGATGCTGCTACCAAGCCACATCTAGGGCATGCCACTTGATCATTATTGGGGAACTTTGATAGACGCAATGGAGAGTAATACACCCTATGCAGAGTAAACCGGTGGTTGCGACGGAGCCAAGATTGTTTAACGATCTCACCCAAAATCCTAAATGATTTTATCCACAGGCCTTCCACGTCGGTGTCTGAGATAAAGGTTCTCCAAAGCGAAAGGGGTAACAGAAACTCGCCATCCGTCTCATCCAGAATAAGATTGTACCAAAATGTAATTTCTTTTTTGAAGGGTGGTTTATCCATCAGGTGAGTTAGTAAATTACTCTCGATACCTATTTTAAACCTATCCCTTCCTTGGCTATAGGCCTGTGACCAACTCTGAATTTGGAGATATTTAAATCGTGAAAAACGAGTTCCTATAGTTAGGCTCAACGTCTCCCATGTGAGTAAAGTTCCTTCAGCAAATAGATCCCCCCATGATGAAAGTCCGGCTGCCCTAATTGGGAGAGCTAAACTATCTAAGAGCCAAGACGGTGCTCCTGGGGAATCCCAAAGTGGGGCCCTACTAGAATAGTAATCCAATTTGAGTGTTCGTCTTAGACTAGCCCATGTTCTAGCCAGGTCCCTTAAAACCTTTAGTTTGACCGTCTTGAAATATTTAGGGTCGCCAAATTTTAATAGAAAATTCGTCGGCCCGATTTTTTCCCCCCTTAGAAGTGCTGAGAATAGTTTCCCACATCCAGCATTATTAGGGGCCTTTAAGAGCATCCTGATATGTGAGAGTTGGAAGGCCCAGCCATAGAGTTGCAAGTCTGGTGCTGCAAGGCCTCCTTTTTCTCGACGACGTCTAATCTTCTTCCAAGATAGTCTAGGCGTATGACTGTTCCATATGAATCTATTTATTTCAGTTTGAAGTTTGGCAATCAAGGATGAATCAAAAAAAAGAGGGATTGTATTGAATAAGTATGTGATCTTGGGCAAAATGGTCATTTTGACGAGGTTAGACCTGCCTATTAGGGAAATAGGGAGAGCAGACCATAATCTCATCGATCTTCGAGCCGCCTTAGCTACTTCAGCAAAGTTTAAGGGGACAATCTTATTGATGTCAGTGTAGATGTTTAACCCAAGATATCTGAGGGTAGAGCTGGGCTGTACTCCTACAGTCGGTACAGGATGATTCCAAACCATGATATCAGTTTTGGATGCATTTACTTCGTATCCGGATATAGCCCCGAATTCTTCCGCAATAGATATAACGGTAGGAAAGGACGAGTTCAGCTCGGATGAAAAAATAAGATCATCCGCATACAATGCTACTTTCTTCTCACATCCTTCAAAAATAAAAGGTTTTATATTAGAGTTATCCCGAATTAACTGAGCAAAAGGTTCAATATATAAATCAAACAAGAGTGGTGAGAGAGGACACCCCTGACGAGTTCCTCGCGAGATGTTAAATGGCTCAGTAAGTTCACCGTTAACAAGTAGTGAGGCAGAAGGGCTTTTATATAGTAACTTAATAGCTCGCCTAAAGTTATCACCTAAGTTAAATTTACTCAACACTTCCTCTAGATAAACCCAGTTTACCCTATCGAAAGCTTTTGTTGCATCAAGGGTAAAGACTGCTAAAGGTAGAGATGCTGATGTGGCCATGTCTATTGCTCCAATAAGGTCGTAAGTCAATTCATAGAGTTGCCTTCCTTTTACAAATCCCTTCTGGTTGACATGTAAGATGTTGTTTGCAACTTCCCCCAATCTGTTTGCGAGGACCGATGTAAAGAGTTTATAATCTGTACAAAGAATTGAGATTGGCCTGTATGACCCACAGCTAGTTGTAGGTTTACCGGGTTTTAAAATCAAGGTTATAGAGGCCCTATCCCAGGATGCAGGAGGTAAGGCACCATTGACTAGGATACTGTTAAAGAGGTCTGTTAGATGGGCAAGAATTATAGGGCACAACATTTTATATATTTCGGAGGGTAGCCCATCGGGACCTGCAGCTTTATTTTTTTTACTTTTAGAGATGGCAAGGATTACTTCCTCCTGTGTAAAAGGGCGATTTAAGGAAATCCTTTGTTCTAAATTTAAGGATGGTAGAGATATACCAGTTAGCCAGTCCCTTGCTTGACTAGATTATACCCTCTTATCCTCTTGATATATATCCATAAAGAAACTTTTAAAAGCTCCACTGATTTCCTCATCTGTAGAGAATAGAACTCCATCCTTACAAATGGAACTAACATTATTTCGGACCCTATCTGTCTTAGCCTTCCAGGCCAGGAGCTTCCCGGCACCTTCCCCATATTCAAAGTGGGCCAACTTACTAGCCTCCCATCTCTCTAAGACCCGAGCATTTAGAACTGAGGAGAGATCTCCTTTCAAGACCTTTAATTTATCTTGCAGCTCCACTAGTGGGGACCCTAGGTTTAGATCGATCTCTTCTTGAAGGCCTGCGATCCCTAATTCAAGCGAGGCTACTGCATCCCTGTAGGTCTTATTTTTATGTGAGGATAAGTTGGTTAAATAACCCCTTAGTGTGGCTTTAAAGGCATCCCAGGTGATCCCGGGTGAGGCAGTCCCCTGATTAATCTCCCAAAAGGACTTAGATTCCTGTATTAATGCTTCTACCATATTGGATGAAGCTAGAATTGATCTATCAAAAGACCAATTTCTTAAAGAGGGCCTAGAAGCAGCGTCAAGCTCAAGAAGGATGGCTGTGTGGTCAGAAAGATGAAAAGGTAAATGAGAGATTGATTTTACCTGTTTAACTAAGATATGGCTAATCAATATAAAATCTATCCGAGACTGGTGGTGAAATTTAAAATTCTTAAATGTCACCCCCCTTTGAGACCCATGGAGTTTCCTCCAAATATCAATGTAATTCAATGCTTTCATGTTATTTAGTAAATACATCCTAGTTTTGGATAAGGATTTAGCCCTATTAGAGGGTGACTTATCCAATACTGGGTCCAATACTATGTTATAATCGCCTGCCAAGATAACAGGTTCTGGGAATAGTTACAAGTGAGAAAAAAGTGTGGTTAGAACAGATGGATCGTCCTGGTTAGGGCCGTAATACCCTACTATCGTGAATGCTGAGCCCAAAGCAATAACAGAGGCTATTGCCCATCTACCGTAAGGATCTACCTGTTTAGAAATTAGCCTTGCCTTGATAGATTTTTTAAAAAGAATGGCCACCCCCCTAATGTGTGAAGTTTGTGAAGTAATGACCCCAAAGTCTATCCATTTGTTCTTACACAGCAGATTTTGCATTTCAATCTCTGCCAAGTGTG